>NC_058098.1:90837500-92087500 GCF_020171115.1 Neogale vison | reverse complement strand
ATATAAAGCTAAGATGAACAAAATACTAGAAGAGCCTTTCTTCTTCCCTTTTCTTAGCTTTTCTAGAAAAGCTGGGCAAGAGAGATGTCTTTGAGTAAGGTAAGAAATCTGGAAGCCATAAATGTAAAAATAAAGATGCTTGACCGTAGGGACTCCTGGGTGGCTCAGTGGGTTAAGCAGTTAAGCATCTGCCTTCCACCTCAGTCATGGTCCCAGAGTCCTGGGATCGAGCCCCACATCGGGGCTCTCTCTCTCTCTCCCTGCTCATGCTGTCTCTTGCGCGCGCGCTCTCCCTCTCAAATAAATAAATAAAATCTTAATTTAAAAAATGCAAACAATAAACAAGGAGCTTCCATAACTCAAAAGGCAAACCTCAATATGCAGGAAGATGTCATAGAGGAGAAAGTGAAATCCAAACAGATAAAAAGACTCTCATATATAAATTTTTAGAAAAAGACATTATTATTCTCATTGATTGGACAGGCAAAATTCCAAGACAGAACATGTTGGGGGCTGGCACAGATGCTGGAAAGTGGGTCCTCTAACACAGGGAAGACAGGAATGTGAATCCCCACAATCCTGCTGAGCTGGCAAGGTGATCCCCAAATCTTCAGTATCTATTTAAAAATCTATTTTTTAAAAATCTTATTTATTAATTTGACAGAGAGAGACACAGGGAGAGAGGGAACACAAGCAAGGGGAGTGGGAGGGGGAGAGGCAGGCTCCCTGCTGCGGAGCAGAGAGCCTATTGTGTGGCTTGATCCCAGGACCCTGAGATCATGACCTGAGATGAAGGCAGACGCCTAAGGGCTGAGCCACGCAGGTGCCCCTAAAATCTATTTTTTAAATCAACATACGTTTTGAAGCAGCAATTTCATTTTGGGGGATCTACCATACAGCAATAAAGGCACCAGTACGAAAGGGATGTGTTTAGCTGTACCATCTGTAATAGCAAAGCCTGGAAACACACCGAACGTCTGCTAATGATGAAACCACTGAGTGCATCACAGAACGTCCAGGCTCCGGGCTGCTCTCAGGAAGGACGCTACTGACACCGGGGGGGGGATCCCTGACATGTTTTTAAGAGACGGACACCAACGCAAAGCGCCAACATGCACGCTATTTGCCTCTTATCAGCAGACTCTTCACCTTGGTTGTCTCAAGAAGCTGGGGATAAAAGAGGACAGTGACGGTTAACTTGTCTTTTCTCTCACCGCTTACAAGCAGCATGTTTTTTATTTTTGGTTTATTTATTTATATATTTTTTGTAATTAAAAAGTAATTGGGGATGTTCAAGTACTGTGCGACTGGTCATCACCATCCTAACTATATTAAATCCCCCGCTCGACCTAACATAGGGACCTTAAGGGTTGGGTGGGGTGGGTGCCTCAATTTCCCAAAGGGGTGTGAGGAGGAGGGGCACCCCTGCAGGCCTGGGAGGAGCGTTTGCTGTTTTGAGGATCACTGGAGGAAGCTCCGGCTCGGGCCCCTCCTCGTCCTGCGACGCGGACGCCAGGAAAGCGACCTCGTTCTCCCCCAAACCACCCACCCCTCGGAGTGGGGCTGCTGGGAGAGCAGGGCTCGACCCGGGAGGAAGGCGCGGAGGTCGGCGGGCAGCTCCGATCCAGCGGTCTTTGGCTTGTCAACCACAAGAGGGCGCCCAAGAGCCAGGGCTGGGACGCCCCGGGACAGACGTTAACTCACGTCCTGGTTTTCCAAGGCTGTTCTGTGAGTCAGTCTCCGTCCGAGGCAGCCACCCGGCTCCTTGCCTGCTGGGATGTTAACCTCTGGAGGAAAACTGCCCGGCAGAGGGCGGGCCAAGGCGGGCCCAAAAGAAAAGAGGCCACGAGCCCGATAAATAACCAGACAGCCAAGTGATAAAAAGTCATCCCTGTTCATGTGGGTTTATGAGAGTGAGGGAGGGTGGAGGAAAGGAGAACAGAGAGGGGCGGTGTCCTGTGTGTCCCTGAGAGATGACATCCATGAAATAAGAGGAAACGAACTGTAGAGAGCAGAAAGACTGCAGTCAGACACCGGGAAGAATGGTCAGGACCATCACACCCCGTCATGGAGGGTGTGGTCTGGAATCCTCTAGGAAGAGAATATCAGGCTCCACTGTGTGTGTCTGCCTGAGTTATTTGTGGTGGGCAGGGGTGGTCACAGCCCGTTAGAACAGGGGAGGGCAGGGGGAGGATTCCAGGGTATGATGATGACCTTATACCCAAAGGAGCCCCATTTCAGAGCCTGATTCTCTCAACTCCCACTCTGGGTCCCTAGGAAGACTGGGGGAGGAGGGGATGGTTTAAGGCCACCTTCATCCTCTGCTGGGGATTCTGCTGACTTCTCAGCCATCCAGGGCTCAGGCAGAGAGGAGCTGCTGCCCATACTCCTGCACTCCTCGAAATGGGAAGTTCTTAGCAAACCTGGCAAGACTTGTTTGAGAAAGCCCTGGCCTTGAATCCTTTCCTTCTGACGATGCCCAGGGCAGTTTGGGAAAAGCCCTCTTTGGAAACTGTCTTCAGAGTTGATACACATACTTCTGAAAGCTTTTTCCTTTACAAGTTGGGAAGTAGCCACAGACATGTGTAACCAAGTCTGGTGGATAAGATGAGGCTTTCTTCAAATCTCAGTAAAGATTGGTCTGCATCAAAACACGGCAGTTGGAAGATTTCTAGAGCACTGAATCGTCTAAAGTGGTCCCCAGCCAAGCAGCAGCAGCAGCAGTACCTGGGAACTTGTCAGAAATGCAGATTCTTGGGCCTTAACCTCAGACTGCTGAATCAGAACTTTGGGTTGGGACCCAAAGAATCATTCCAAGGGATTCTCATGCATGGTCAAGTTCAAAAACCACTGCTCTAGTAAAATATCTCTAATGAAACCCAGGCAGGTGGCTGTCCGCTAACCTGGCTCCTCTTTAAGGCTTGCACAACCTGTGTGTGAGTGTTTGAGATCAGGGCTGGGAGTGTGGATGTTTAGTAATCTGGGGAGGGAGGCGCTTTTTAAAGTCTACACTCAGGGGTTTAGCCTTTAGGATTTTTTAGTTTCCACTCAGACCTCCAAAAATCAGATGAAAACTGTGGAAGCTAACTCTAGTAAAATGCACAGGCACATGGATACACGACTTCAAAGGTTTGGGTACAATTTCAAGGCCCTTATTCCCTGGGCTGAGAACAAAATTCTTCCCCCAACAAGCATTTTTCCTTTTGAGAAAGATGGAAGCCTAAGTGTCATCGAAGGTGTGGCTCGATTTGGGCAGCAGGTGGCGCTACAGAGGAGGAATTGTGGCATTTTGCCCAAGCAAATGGGAAGGGGGAAGGGGGTGCAGAACCCAAAGGGGTACATAAAGCTGTCTTCTCCATCTCCTGAACTTATGAGACTATATACAACTGCTTCTTTTTCTTCCCTCTGCAAGTCCAGGGTCCTCTGGGTGTCTCCATCACCCACTTACTCTGTTCTAAGAGTTACAGATGCATGTAACAGTCACAGAGTCACAGGTCTGGGGATCTATCTCGTTTCCTAGTCTAGCCCCATTTAACGGTCGGGAGAGCGGATGGCTGTGCAGGTACTGACTCTCCGTACCATGCGAGGGGGCAGCAGATGGCACCAACTGCCTAATCAGGCGGATCAGCATTTCTGCCTCCCAGGCAGAGCTAGGGCTACCGTTCTCAAGGAGGAATAATAAAAATAACATTTATCTGATTTGATCCTCACAACAACTCTCTGACCATTTACTAGATGAGGAAACCACCATTCACAAGCCGAAACAGATGCTTCTGAAACTTCAGGGAGCATCACATCACCCTGAAGGACTTTTAGAGACTGATTTCTGCATCCCACCCCCCACCTCAGAGTTTCTGATCCTGTCAGTCTGGGGTAGGAGCCTGAGAATCCATATTTCTTTCTTTCTTTTTTAATATTATTTATTTATTTATTTGGCAGACAGAGATTACAAGTAGGCAGAGAGGCAGGCAGAGAGAGAGGGAGAAGCAGGCTCCCTGCTGAGCAGAGAGCCTGATACGGGGCTGGATCCCAGGACCCTGGAATCATGACCTGAGCCAAAGGCAGAGGCTTTAACCCACTGAGCCACCCAGGTGCCCCTAGAATCTGTATTTCTAACAAGTCCTCAGGTAGTACTGATGCTGCTGATCTTGAATTGACAGGTAGCTAGTAGGAAGGGTGGGCTAGAGAGTCTGAGTCAGACTGTGGGGGGGGCACCCCACCGTCACATGCACACACATAAGCACTCCATCACACCCCCTCCCACAGCCTCCCCAAGGTTAGTGGGTCAAACGGGAAGGTCTGAAAACCAAAAACCAAAAACCAAAAAACAGAGAGGTCTGTATGAACTCGGAATCCGGTTTCCGGGAATGAGAGGGTCTAACACTTACTCGTTCATGCCTCTCATTCATGTACTCACCCTTCCTTTGAGCAAACTGAGCACCCGCAATGGACTGGGTGCAGGGTGGGGCTCCAGGGACTTAGGAGTAATGTGCAAT
This sequence comes from Neogale vison, assembly GCF_020171115.1. Taxonomy (NCBI): domain Eukaryota; kingdom Metazoa; phylum Chordata; class Mammalia; order Carnivora; family Mustelidae; genus Neogale; species Neogale vison. Next base: position 92,083,004 of record NC_058098.1, on the reverse strand, counting down.
GGGAGGGACACTGTGGAGGCAGTGAGGGGACATGTGGCCAGGTGGTGCTCAAATGGCTTGACAGAACTGCCCAGGGGACAGTACGAAGAGGGAGGGAAGGGACAGGCTCATTGCCTGGGGACCTGGGCGAGACATCTAGAAGTGACCTCTCAGCCAGTGCTAGGGGTGAGTCAGAGGAAGGTATGGGGGAAAGGTAGCTGGAGAGGCAGAGGGAAGATATGAGCAAAGGCCTGGAGACATCAAATGGCAGCTCCATGCAGAGAGGAGGGGATGTGGCATGAGAGCGGAGCGGTGTGCAGGAGCCCTGACAGAAAGTAGGGCCTGTAAGGTGAAGGCACTGGGAGTTCTAGAGGAGTCTGAAGCAGGGAAATGAAGGGGTTCAGGCTGCAGGGGGAAACATGGGGGACAGGAGGGCCCCACGCTGGGGGCCCAGAGGCCATGGCCAAATCAGGGAGCACTGGGGTGGGAGACTGCTCGCAGATCATTGGCAATGAGGGACTGGGGTCCAGGAAAGGATGACTCCAGGGTGGCACCAGTTTCCCAGTCTGGGGTGGGTGACACGCAGTGGGAGCCTGGGAGGTGGAACTGTTTGGTGGAAAGGGGACAGCAGAGTGATCTCATACCTTGACAGGGCCCTTGATGGCTTAAGAATCCCCAACCCCCGGGCACCTGGGTGACTCAGTTAGTTAAGTGTCTGCCTTTGGCTCAGGTCATGCTCCCAGGGTCCTGGGATCAAGCCCCATATCGGGCTCCCTGCTTGGCAGGGAGCCTGCTTCTCCCGCTCCTGCTTCCCCCTAGCTTGTGTTTCCTCTCTCACTATCTCCCTCTGTCGTAAATAAATAAAATCTTAAAATAAATAAATAAAATCTTAATAAATAAATTAAATAAATAAATAAATAAAATCTTAAAAAAAAAAAAAAAAAGAATCCCCAACCCCAGATTCAAAACGCTGTCAGTCTCTGCCAGGGTCTTGCCATTCCCCGGGGGACACAAAGGAGCCAACATCCCATTTCCTTCCGGGAGACCCACTTTATGTCCCACCCACAGCACAGCTGGTTCCCAGGCTGAGATATTCCAAAAGCCTCTGAAAACCTTGAGCTCTGGAAAAGAGTTAGCTGGCATTGCCTCTCTGCCTTCTGTTCCTTTGAAAGGATGCAGCTGATGGAAGTAAGGTCAACACAACCATCACACTGCCAAAGGAAGAGGCACGACAGCCTAGCTCCTTGGCGGTAGGTGTGGGCCCCTGAAGGCCCAGAGTGGGAATGGGGGTGCACTGAAAATGCAGGAAGGGAAACCAGGGTGGCTGGGGAGAGAGCTGGGGAGGAAGAATGTGGGGACGAGTGACAGGGAATTAGAAGGGACAAGGGGGCCCATAGGATTTGGCCTTGAGGCCTGGGAAGAAGTAGAAGTCTTACCTTGACCTGGTCCAGCACCACCAGGGGCCCATTGACGCTGCACACAGTCCTGTAGGCTGGGGGGAGGGGTGGAGGTGGGTGAGGGTCTCACACCCAGACACACACACACACACACACACACAGAGGCATCCTCTGCTTTCCCTCCCTGTGCGCACCACCCCCACCTCCTTCCCAGTCTGGGCTGTCAGGGTCATTAGCTGTGACAGGGCCAGCCACCATTGCTGTAAGGGTCATGCCCCTGCCCGCAGGGCCCCCCGCTGGCTTGGACACCTGCAGGAGGCTGGGGGAGGGCCAGGGCAAGGGCAGAGGCCCCTCAGAGTCCTCTCCTCCCCCTCAGCCATCCAGAAGTCTTTCTTATCTTGAGGCTGCTTCCCCTCCAGCCTCAGCCCCCATCCTACCCACCCCCTCATCTCTGACCCACAGCATTTTCCAAAAGCTTCTGGCCCGCAGCTAGAGAGGACGAATGAATTGCCCTCTGTGGCCCTCTGGGATCACTCGACACTGACTGAGCACTGTGCCTGCGCGCCTGCGCGCACGTGCACCTGTACGCCCGTGCACCTGTGCGCCTGCGTGGGGGTGGTGGGGGCTGGTGCAGGCACTGATGAGAAAAATCACCCAGGGTCCCTGCCTTGTCATGAGGCCTTGCCAGGGAGGGTCCTGGACAACCTGGGCTCCGTGGGTGCCTGTGGGGGAGGGGAAAGAATGACAAGGAAAGAGGAAGAAGAGGAACATCCCAGTTCTAGTGGCTGGAGAAAACCAAAAATGGGGACATGAGCTCAGCTTACAGGGAGCCTCTAACTCCAGTGTTGGGGACCCCAATAGGAGAGCCATGGACAGCCAGACAGGAAGCCTATCTCGCTTCTGCTGGAGGCTAGCTGGGAACCCCTGGGGTTCTCCCTCACCCATGACCCTGGGATATACATCTCTTCCCTGTGAAGCACCAGTGGGACAGCTGAGATGAGGGACCCTGGCGAGGCAGGATGGTCAGAGTGTCTGTAAGTTCACGGGAGCACTCACAGTTTGGAAGAACCCTGTTCTAGTCCTCTTCTCAAAAGGGGAGGAGAATGGAGGTGAAAAACCTATTCCAGGGTCACCCAGCATGCTCGTGCCAGGGCTGGGATCCCAGTCTGTGCTTCCCATCAGACCACACTGGCTCCCAGCCACTTGCCCTCATGCTTCCGTGCAAGCCCGGTGCCAAGTCACCAAGTCACCCCACACCAAGAGAAACTCAATGCCCCCAGCTCAAGCCCTCCCCAGTCTGGGGCTCAGTGGTCACACTGGGACTTGGGCTAGGGAGACCAGCTGGCCAAGGCTCTTCTGAGCTTAGAGACTGCTAGGAAAACTCAAGAACAGGAGGGCACGAGAAGACCCTTTCTTTTGGGTTTGGCCCTGGAGTGGCAGGAACTCCTTCAGCTTCCTCTGGAAAAGGGGAGAAAGGATCCAACCTTCCCTCTTAGACCCACCTTTCCTGGCCCCAGGGTCCAGGCTCCAGGATGACTGCTGTCTAGGGGAAATGGCCAATGCCTCCTCCTCTGTTGGCCCTCCCATCAAGCAAGCTCTGGTATCTCCCATCTTACTTTTTAAAAAAGATCTTATTTATTTGAGAGAGACTGAGCAAGCAGCAGAGCACATGAGCAGGGGGAGAAGTAGAAGGAGAGAGAGAAGCAGACTCCCCTAGAGGCAGGAAGCCCAAGTCGTGACTCAATACCAGGACTGTGGGATCATGCTTGGAGCCCAAGGCAGATGCTTTTAACGGACAGAGCCACCCAGGTGCCCCTGGAATCTCCTATCTCAAGACCCACTGCCTCGGCCTCAGTCCCTGCACTGCTGGGTGACCCTCACAGCCCAACTTCTGGCTCCATTGCTGACTTCCTTCGCCCACCTTCCTCCCTCCCCCTGCATTATCCTGTGAGGCTTCTCTCTAGGCCACCCCAAGGGACCAGGCAGAGCAGACCAGAGCCTGATTTTAGAAAGCCCTGGGAAGAGCTGGCCTCCCGCTGGCCCTATAGCGAAAATACCAGATGGGCCCAAAGGGCTGAGATGGCTGAAGCAACTTGCAGAGTGGGTGGGCTGGGGTGGGGAGGGGCTCAAGGTCCACAAAGCCCTAGGGAACTCGTTCCAATTCTGCCTCTGAGTCTAGTCTTTCAACTTCCTCCCTTCCATTTCACAGCTTCTTTCTGGGAAACCAGTCTGGTGGAAATCCCCACAGAGCTACCTCGGGGAGGGCACCTGAGGTGGGGGGAGCAGTGGTGAGCAGCTGGGAGCAAGCAGCTCCGAGGGCCCTTGGGTTGGGTGCCCCGTGTGTTGTCTGTAAGCCCCCAGCTCATCCCACCAGCCTCGGCCATAAACCAGCTTTCTGGGTTTCCAGAGGCACTGGTCTTGCGCTCTCTCGGGGTTTCTAAATGCTTGCTAGGTGAGTCCACCCTCCACAGGCTGGGCCCTTTGGCTGCAGAAAAGCCACTCTGGCTGTTCGTGGCTTTTCATATCCCACAACATCCAGCCCCTGACTTAGTTCTACAGCCCCCTGGCTCTGCTTCCCACTGAAGTCCCACAGCCCTCAGGGGACACCCTGGATAGAGGGCGTCCTCTTCTCTCCAGCCTGTGGTCCTTAATGAGATGGGTCATGTCTCTGCCCTCAGACCAGAGCTCTGTTGCCTCCCAGGTCAGACTGGACCTATCTTTCCTTAGAGGCTGTCTAGTCTGGACACAGCCAAGGTGGGGGCTGGGCCAAAGGTGTCCTTGATAGAAGCTGGGTTTTTTGTGTGTCCCCACTCCCAGCTGATTGTGGACCACAGAAGCCCAGAGGTTGGCTAATTTCTCCTGTGGCACTGCCCCCAGCCTTGGCACCTACTTCTCAACCTTGGTAAAGTGCAGGGGGGTGGGTAGAGGCAGAGGGCTGGCCCGGAAGACCTCTGAGGGGCACTCCCTCAATAAGCTTCCTGAGACTGCAGAAACTCCCTCCCTCGGCTCTTCCCCTCCCCTTCTCCATTGTCCTAGCTGACACTTCGGGTAGCACTTAGGGCCACAGGCTTGGAGCCCCTCCTTGCCCCCATCTCCCCTCAGCCTTCCCGGCCTTCCCGGTCAAAGGCTCAGCGGGGCTCCGTGCAGCCCACTAATTAGGGCCAGCCCAGCCACACCTGCAGCGTCCTGGGAGAGGGCTGAGCCAGTCGCCCAGGCGTGAGGCTGGGGTGGGGGCAAGCCCAGGGCAGCAGGTCCCGCACCTCCTCCCTGATCCCCTCCTGAGGGATTAGCAGAGGGAGGGCAAGGGGCTGGAAGCCCAGGCTTCTTAGAATCAGTCCAGGACCAGCCGGGTGGAACTTTCAGTGTGACCTCTCTGGCCTTTCCGTTGAGGAAACTGAGTCAGGCGGCAAAGCTGGAGGTTTGGCACTCCAGCCTCTGGGTGATCTGACCCGGCTCTACCCCTCCAGCTGGGCTGACAGCCTGTGGGTCCAAGCTTTGCTCCTGCGGCATCCTGCCCCCCTGCTTCCCCCCACTCCCCCAGGCCCTGCCTAGCATCTTCTGTCCCATGCAACAGGAAAAAAATCCATGCCACCTCCTCCCCTTGGGGAAAGAGCTCTAACTCTCAGGGAGGCAAATGGTCCCTTCTGAACCAGGGCACATATTGTTGGGATTCCCTTCCCATTCAAGTCTACCCTGCCCCCACCTTTCTGGCTCATTTCCTCAGCCACTGCAGTGGAATCACCCTTAAGGCCTCGGGCCTGTTGGTCCTTCTCCTCCTCCAGGAAGCCTTCTCTTGGACTCACCCAACCCATGGCTGAGGAAGCCCTGAGGCTGGAAGCCAGTTGCTCCATCCCTGTCCTTCTGTTCCCCCACCTTTCCTCCTAGGCTCCTTCTATCTTTACATGAAGTTCTTACTGCCCAGAAATCCAGAGTCCTCGGGGGTCAGAGGCCAGGCTGGGGGAGATGGGCAGAGAGACACAGGAGACCTGCCTCAGCGACCTGAGCGCACAGCTATAGTTCTACACAAGCCCTCTCCCCCCCACACACCCTCCTCCTCCAAGCCCCCTCCACAACCTTCAGGCAGGAAACCCCTCAGGCCCCAGAGGAGAAGGGGGATGGGAATTGGAGAAAGCTGTGGTCACAGAAGCACACTCAGGAATCAGATCTGATCCTGGGTTGGGGAGGCTGTCGGTGAGGCAGGGGCTGCCCCCTATGAGGACACTGGAGTGCAGCCTTTGTCACCTCAGGAACAGTGCAGGAACAACTTTAATGCTGGTGGGGAGAAGAGCTGGTGGGGTGGAGGGTGGAGGGGCTCCCCCTCAGCAGAACCTTGTCTCCAGGTCAGCTGTTGGTTGTGACACATTCACCTGGGTGGGGGCCCCGTGAAGGTACACACAAACAGACACCGAGGGTGCTGCCACCCCTGGGTCCCAGCCTGGGTCACATCTCCTGGGTGTTTCTCTGTACCAGGCCTTGTTGACTCTAAATAAGGTGCGAGCCTGAGGGAACCGGCTGGAGGGGGCTCTGGGGTGAGGTGGCACCTGTCAGGGTCCCTGGGAAGGCACCCTGCAAGGAAGGGTATTTGAGGGAGAAGCTCAGATCTCCACCAGGCCTGGGCTCAGGACCCAAGTGGGGGGGCCGGCTGGGGTATTTCCAGGCCTTCATGACCCCTGCTTTGCCCCAGGGGGGATCTAGGCCTCAGCGCTTCCTGCGCTTCCCGGGTGCCTCCACAGGGCCCGGCCTGCAGGGCCTCCTTGCTAAATCTGGCCCGGCTCATTTTCTCCTCCGCAGGAATGTGCTCCACCCCTCAATGCCTGCCTCAGGCCCTTGGAGGTGCCTGCACACCCCCTGCTGTGTTCCTCTGCATGGGGCCTAACCACACTGCACTTGGTCTGTTCTGGGTGGCTGCCAGCCCCATTCAACTCAGACCTGGCTCTCTAGGCTGCCCCATCGGTCGGCTCCTCCCCCTGCGGCCTGGGTAACAGCAGACAGAGGGCGGGAGGCTGTGCAGGGTCAGCTTCTCTGTTCACATGCCCTGGCCCTGGCGGGAGCCTCCGGCTCTCCGTGGCCGTCCTGACCAGGCCGGTTTATGCCAGTGAGCTGGGCTGTCTGAGAACCTGAGAATTGGAGAATGACCTTGGCAAGGAGAGATGCAGCCGGTACCCCCATTGGTCCTCAGAGCCTTACTGGTTTCTGTCCCCCAGATATCTGGACACACCTAGGGGTGGCCCCCTCTGAGTCCTGCAAGGGCATACACTGGGCTGTCCCTACACAGACATTCGACATCACCTGCCCACGTACCCACATTCTCCCCATGAGCACGCACACGCGTGCGCGGACCCACACGTTCGCGCTGAACCCACAAGCGTGCACACACACTGTCCCACATTTCCTCACTCTGATCACACCCATCTGCAAGTGGTCACACACATATTTATGCCCATCCCTACCTAAGTGAAGGTGGGAGCACACACATACCCAGGCACGCGCCTTGCCCTGGGTTAGACACACAGACACCTTCCCCAAAATGCACGCATGACATGTACCTGCAGACACAACACGCAGTGGCACGTATGTCCCCACCGCAAGAAAGCACACACAGCCTGCCCTGCCACACACATTCCCTGAGAACACCTGATGGTACATTTCCTTGTGCTGAATGTCCTGGTGCACACGCACAACCCCCCCCCCAACACACACCGATTCACACGAAGCATGTATCACAAATACACACTCTTGGGGCAGTAGGGAGCTCTCTCTGGACTTGGGGTCTCAGTACAGGGTAAGGGAGATGACTGAGAGGTTCCTACAAGGTTCCTGCCTTCTCCTGTTGAGTAGCCTGGGCTGGGGACCCCATCCCCCAGCTGCAGAGATGGCCCCTTGTCCGGGGCAGCCCATGGTGTCACTCTGTTGGACCGAGAGCCCCCTAGATCTTCCTCCGCCTCAGATCCTTCTCTTTCCCTGAGCCTAAGAAGCAGAACCACCCAGCAGCGCCCACCCGCACCCCCCCTGAGGGGATTGTACTCACTGACACGGGGGTGGGTGATGTAGTTTCTGGTGACCGCTTGCATGTGTTCTCGGGCTGTGCCCAGGTCACAGCCACTGCCGGGGACTCCCCCGGGCCTACTGTCTACCTTCATGGCCATGGCGAGGCGGCAGGTTGGGAGCTGAGGACAGAAGCCTGCTGTGGCGAATGCAACACTTGAGGCCCAGCTGGAGCTGGAGGAGCTGGAGAGGGCGGCTCAGACCGCCCCAGAGGCCACCCCTCCCCTCACCAGTCCCCTCCTCCCGGAGTTGACTGTAAACAGGGAAACCGGCCTCTGGTCCAGAAGCTCTTCCGGATCTGGGAGGGGACCTAAGCCAATGGCCAGCAGCAGCTGCCAGGAGGGTAGCAGTGCAGGGGTATGGCTGGCCCTCTAACCTCTGAATCTGGGTGTTCGTTTGCCCCCAGTCTGTGGCCAGTGTGAACTCAGCTCTTCCCCTTGCTCCAGACCACATCTCCTCCTGGGCTCCACACCACATGCACTTTCTGGCAGGCTGCTCTCTCCCCACGTCTCTTCCTCACTGTCTCCCCATTCTTGTGCCAGCTTCAGGGCCACCTCCTACAGGAAGCCTTCCCTGCGTTCACCACTCATCTGGTGTCTTTCCTTTGTCATGCCCTTTTGGAGAATTGTCTCTTATCACTGCCCCTAGACTCTGAGCCTCCAGAGAGCTGAGTTTGTGTCTCCTCCATCAGACTTGGGTCTCTTTAAGTCTTTCTGTCTCATAATACTGAGAGCTTTCTGGGAGCCGGGGCAAGTCTCCCTCCATTCATTCCTAGGACTGTCTCACCTTTTTATATTTCACCTGCCCAGTGTCATGCCACAGACCTATCCTGACATTTTTCAGCTCAGAGCAGAACGTACAAATGGAGGAATCCTCCTGGTATCTAGTGGCTTAAAGAGTCATGGGGTCACAGGTCTGCTGGACAAGTCAAGGTGGGCATGAGGTAGTGGCTCAACCCACTGAACCGAAGGTTTGCCCTGGTCACTCCCATGTTTCATTCCAGACTCAGGATGTCCAGCCGGCAAACTATACCGCCAACACAGAGGGAAGGGAGGAAGTTCGGTTGTCTGGGGACCCCTGTCCGGGTGACTCAGGCCAGCCAATCCGAGACCAAAATATGTCTTCCCCAGAGCAGACTGGGGCGGACCATGCTTGGCTTTTCTTCCCCAAAGGTTAAAATCTCACCTCCAACCTCTGGCCTGAGGACCCACTTCGGGTCCCTGGTCCTTCTCTCAGTATTTCCATTCTTTCAACGGGGGTATGTGTGTACTTTGCAGAAGGGACCTTTGTGGTCATTGGCAAAGTCCTGCACCCGGACTGCAGTGTGGTAGTTCCACACATCTCACCTAGGGGATACAATGACAGGGAACCACGCCCACACAGTACCCACATCCATTTCCTGCTCCCAACAGCAAACTTCACTTATGGAAAATGCAACTACTGGGGGACACAGGGCGAAGGGTACAAAGATTTCTTTGCAACCTGCTATAAATCCACAGCCACTGCCAAACAAAAAGTTAAACACAAGCATCTTACTTGAACAAAAAGACCGTGGTGACCGTGGGGGTGGTGACCGTGGGGGTCGTGCACTCTGGGGCACGTGGGATCTTGCCTGGTTTTACCCTGTCTAACACTCTGGATCCTGATCCCGCCTTTCACTGTTTACCCCTCTTGGGGACTTAACATTTCCACCTCTTCGGTATTTCTGCTTCAAGGAGGAGCTTACAAAGAGCAATGTTTAACCAACCAATGCATCAGTGTTGTCACCTCGGGCTTTGCAATGCCCAGGTGGGAGCTCTAACTGGGAGTAGGCCTGAGGTGCCTGTCATCCCACATGTGTGATACCTGATCCTCCCCTTAACTGTGAACATGGGTCTAGCTTCCACTCCCCCCCCCCACTAGAGTTCCCCAGGCTCAGCCCATTCTTCTTCCCAGTGAGAAGGAAAGAAGGGATTGAGGGCAGCGGTGGTGCTGTGGGGGCTCCGTTTCCCTTCTTGTCATTGTTTTCCTTTTATTTCCGTGAGAGGCACACACACGCACACTGCACTCACACACACAAGCTGCGGGACCAAGGCGTTCCGGTGGACAGTCTCTGAGCTGGGGGGCTGGCGGGGCCGGATGCGTGCTGCCCCCGCGCTCTGGGACCCGGGCTCCGGGCAGCGCACGGGGCAGGGCAGGCAGGGACGGTGCCGTGCTTGGGGACTCAGTGTCACAGGGTGGTGGAGGCTTAAACACTGGCTTTCTTGCCACCTCCAGGGCTGCCCCCTCTCCTTTCCAGCCGGCTGTACGGCTCAAAGGCTGAGGAGCTGAGTTCATAGCAGGCGGGCAGGTCCAGGAGAGGAGCCGTGGAAAAGCAGAGTGCTGGTGGAGGGGGTGGCCGTGGCGGGGACGCCGAAGCCGAGGCCGAGGTCAATGGGTTGAGGCACGGGGAGGAGTTCCTGGGGTCACCCAGCGAGGTGGCCCTGTGGCCGGCAGGTGGGCCCAGTGGGCCAGGGGTCAGCGCCAGGAGGCTTGGGGCCCTGGGCACGGAGAGCAGCCGGCCCTGCTCCAGCAGCCGCAGGATGTTGGAGGTGGCAAAGGCCTCGGAAGCCGAGGAGGATGCCCGCTTCTCCAGGTCTCTGCTCTGGTCTTTCTTCTGCTTGGTTCGGCGGTTCTGGAACCAGACCTTCACCTTGGGGAAGAGGGTGGGGAGGGGTGCCAGAAAGGGAGAGGGGACAGGTGAAGCAAAGAGGGGGTAGGTGGGAGGAGAGAAGGAGAGGGAGGACATGGAGGGCAAGGGAGTGGGGAGTGGGGGGCAAGGGTGGAGCGAAAGGGGAGAGAAGAGCATTCAGAATGTCACTAAGGTCTTCCCACACCAGCCTGCTCGGGGTGAACCAGTAAGGGACCCACCCTCCAGATCATGGACATGGGGCGTGATCTAGAAGGTGGACACAGATTCCCAGTAGGCAGCATCTGTGGGCTCGCAGAGCACTCACCTTATAGGGAGGGGCATGGCCCGAGAAGGGGCCCGGGGACGCACGGGGTCCCAGGCAGGGATCAGCTGCCAAGTGTGAGAACCATCCCACTGCTCCTGGTCTCGACCCCCACACTGCCTCTGAAGGGAGCTTTCTGTCCCCATCTGTGTGAACCTTTCGGCAGCCACCTCCCCCCTCATGCCCTATAAAGGCCGCCAGGCTTCCTAATGCGACACCAGGTGTGACAGCATACACAAGACTGCCAAGGGGGCTTCCAAGGGCCACACACTCAAACCTGGGGATGAAGAGGTGCCAAGTCCTCCACATCTAAGTGCAGCCACCAAAAAAAGGGCAGAGAGAGCCCCTTTCTCCAGGTCTAGGAGAGGAGGCAGGAACAGCCTCTCCCACCACCCAGGTCCTGGTGCTCCAAGCCCCGTTCTAATCTGTAGAAGAAACTGGAGGCTGGGAGCGAAGCTCAGTGGTCAGCCCTCATGGTGCTGGGATTTCCTCCCCACTGTGAGAAGGAGAGGGTGTGCCCCTCACGGAGGGCGAGGAGCAGGCTCTGGAAGAATCATCTGTAGGGACTGGAAGGGCCTAAGAGGAGAGTCTGACGCCCCTTCCCCAGCCGGAACACTTGTCAACCCAGCACGGCTGCGCCCAGATTTGTGGCCCAGGAGTGCAGAGGCTGTGCTTGCTTCTGGCCTGGAAGTTTCAGAGGCTGGCAGCTGGCTGGGGCAGTGTGTGCCCGCAGGACAAGGTGGGGGGGCACAGGGGGAGGGCACAAGAGAAAAAGGATGGGGTGGCCTTGCTGGTGGACTCCAGCTTTGCGAGGGTGTAAGGGAGGCCAGCCCCTCCTGTGGCTCTGGGGAAGGAGCCCAGAGGCAAGAAAGAGGAGGCAGGAGTGGGAGGGCTGGCTGGGTGAGGATGAGGGCCCAGTGGAGGCCCCCTAGGGCGATGCCTGGAGACCCCCACTTCCTAGGAGCAACCACCTCTCTAGCGCCCCCAATGGTGAGTCAGACCTGTTCTGAGTCAGGAAGGGGAGGAAGAAGAGATCGGAAATAGACAGGAGTCTGGTGTTTTAAATTGGACTGGACTGAGTTTCAATGATAGAAATAACCAGAAGGTTATGGGATGTACTCGAGATTGATGGCTTCCCTCCTTCCTTCATTCATTCACTAAATCATTCATTCAGTGGCTATGTACTGAGTGCCTACTACCTGCTGGGCGCTGCCCTCCACGTGGGGGGCAGGGAATGAGCAGGGATGAAAGCAGAGCAAATCCTTGGTGTGGAGGGGACAGCACTGAGGGAGAGCCGGAGACGAAGAAGGGCAAATGAGAACAGCGTGACTGTCAGGGGGCGTGAAGGGCTTTGGGCAGTGTCCCTCAAATAATTCGTGCTGAGGAACTGCCTTAAAGTTTCCAGTCTGTTGTGGACCAATGTTTTTGTCAAATACAATTAAAACGAATTACACTTACTCTCCCATTGTGCCCCTAACTCGTCCTGGACAGGGAAGAGTTTGCGGGGGACACCAGCCCTGAGAACCGCACTTGGAGAGACACTGGTTTGGGAAAAGGCTGCAGGATGGAGGGGGAGAGGGAGGGGAGGGGACTAGCTCATTACTTAGTGGGTGGCAAACACGGCCTCTCTGAAGAGGTGACATGTAAAGGAGATAGCAGTAAGGGAAGGTCAAGGGCATTCGACTAAGTTTGACTGAAGGAAGCCACTGGAAAGAAAACCTTCATAAGTTTGTTGCTCCGTGGAACTTCAGGAAAGGGTCCCTCCAGACCCTTGGGGAAGTAGCTCTTGTAGGACCGAGGTACCACCCCAAGAATGCCCCAGCTCAGTTTCTCATCTCAAAAATGGGGACAAAAATACCTGGGCTGTTGCAGGGATCAGATAAGAAAGTCCATGTAGACGGCTCCGCATGGTGCCTGGCCTACCCGGAATGTGAGCTCTTGGTTCTGAACTAGGGGGAGAGGACAGACCTAGAAGTCAGGATTCCTGTCCTGGGGAAGCTGAGGTTCCAGGGGGAGGGTGGCACTGACCCGCTCCTGGCAGCAAAGGGAGTGGCAGTAACAAGAATGTGATCCATGAGGAATGACAAAGCTTGGGTGGGTTGGGAGGGGAGCAGGGAGAGGGACATGTGGGTTGGCCCCAGGTCTGGGAAGTCTCCTGGGGAAGAGGGAAAGGGGGGCAGGGGCTGGGGTCTGGCATGCCCATTTCTTGGGCCCTTATGAGCCACATCAGGGGCTGTCAATCCCTGAGATTACCTGGAGTCATTTTCTAGCAAAGCCGGATGCCCCTGCCTCATCCCAGCTCAGAATCTCTACAGGGTGAGGCCTAGGCATCCATATTTTTAAAAACTTTCTGGATGTGATTCTGGTGTGTGAACTGGGGTAGAAGACGCTGGAGTTGCAAAGGTGGGGACGAGGCACCAGGCCCGTCTACTTCCTATCATTAGTCCCACGGTCCCTAAAGGGCCAATTTGTAAGGCTCAGCAAACAAGTAAGAGACAGGCTCATAGCCTCTGGGCTCGTCCCCCACTTTCCTTAAGGAAGCTTTCAATCCCACCACCAGGGCCACCCTCTCTCAGGGTTAAATCTGGGTACAGGTCCTTGAAGGCCCAATTCGATGGCATACTGGATGGGCCTGGATCCTGTGCAGAAGCATACTTCCTGATGCTGGCCTCCCCTTGCTTTCTTGGTGCCCTGCTGTGTCTCCCTTCAGGCTGCCATCCTGCCTCCTCCCTCTCCTGGTTCCCCTGGAACTCAATGAATGCTTGGGGCCCTCTTACCTGCAAGGGACCACAGGGCGAGTCAGTAAGTCGGTGAGTCGCACACGAGGGGAGGGGCGTGGTTTCTTTTTTTTTTTTTTTAAAGATTTTATTTATTTGTTAGAGAGTGAGCGAGCTCAGGCAGACGGTGGTAGGCAGAGGCAGAGGGAGAAGCAGGTTCCCTGCCAAGCAAGGAGCCTGATGTGGGACTCGATTCCAGGACGTTGGGATCATGACCTGAGCCGAAGGCAGCCGCTTAACCAACTGAGCCACCCAGGCGTCCCTAGGGGTGTGGTTTCTAGCCAGCTGCCAGGACTAGGGAGGTGTCTTCTGGAAGATCATCTGTCCCCCTTTCTGGGCTCATGGTTGGCCTTAAACCCCAAGCCTCACTGTGGATTTGGAAATGGCATTGATCTTTAAGAGGCTGCCTCCTGGGGTGCCTGGCTGGCTCAGTGGGCTAAAGCTCTGCCTTTGGCTCAGGTCATGATCTCAGGGTCCTAGGATTGAGCCCCACATCAGCTCTCTGCTCAGGGGGGAGCCTGCTCCCCCCTCTCTTTTTCTGCCTGCCTCTCTGCCTCATTGTGATCTCCGTTTGTCAAATAAATAAATAAATACATCTTTAAAAAAAAAAAAAGAAGAGGCTGCTTCCTGTGACTGTGGGCCCAAACCTATTAACAGTACTTGTGTATCTGCAACAGCCCTGGTTTTTGTAACCTGGAAAGTACCCCCTACTCTGCGGTTCCAGATGAAGTCATCTGGGGCCGAGGTGATGGGTATGGGGCTGAGGTAACTGTCGAGGAGCCAGAGCTGCTCTTATCCAAGCTAAGGGATGACCAAGTCAGTATTGGGATGTGGCCCTTTGTCTTCAGCCTCCAACCTGTCTGGGGCCCTGGCTTTGAAAAAGTCCCCCAGGTCAGCCGAGTGACGGGGGTCCTGGAGCCAGCCTCCCACCTTCCTTTTCTCCAGAGCCACGTCTTCTTTTCTTGTTTCCGGCTCTGCCTCTAGTCCTTCATTCATACAACACATAAACAGCAAGCATCCAGCCCATGTCGGCATTGCCAGGTGCTGAGGAAACAGGAATACCTAAAACTCACCCACTTACCTCTCAGACACCAGTAGCAGGGAAAATGGGCAGGTTGGTAAGAGTTACAAGACAGTAGATATTTTGGTAGAAGTAGCAAACAAGACAGTGAAGATCTTGGGGTCAGACAGACCTGGACTCAACTCCGGCCTCTCCTTGATTAGTGAGAATGGCATGGGGGCAAGTTACTTAAACTCTCTGGTCCTCAGTTTCCTTATCTTTAAAATGGGCTTGTAATAATGCTTCCTCATAGGCTTGGGGTGATAACTCAATGAGCTAATACTAGTGGATTCAGTCAAGTGTCTGGCAGATGCTGAAGTCTTTCCAGCAGTGTGGTACCACATCATTTGAAAAATACAGAGGTTGTTAGGTCTTCCCTAGAAATTCTAACTTGGAACCTGTGGGCTGAGCATGGAATCTGAGCCAGAAATCTGCATTTTAATGAGAACCACAGGGGTTCTCCACAAAGGTGGTCTGCAGACCACACTTTGAGAAACACTGGTTTAACCAAGCACCATATGTTCTCCTTGAAATGAAGCATGGGGACGAAGTGTATCGGGGGTTTCTAAACATAGCAAGAACTGGGCTAAGTGGGACCATCCTAGTTCTCTGATGTGGGGAAGAGCACATGTCGCTTTGGGGAGCTTGGGGGAGGTGATTCTGATGGTTCCAAGAAATAGCTCTTTCTGAGACCCCCACCTGCTCTCCAGCCTTCAGGATCTCGGCAAGGCCAGGGCCAGAGGTCACTTGTGTCCTGCCTGGTTCACTGTCCATACATCTGAAGAATGCCCCAGCCTGCAGAACTCTGCAGGCGGTGGGGAGAGAAGGCTTCGCTGTTCTGCCCACCAGGTCCTATAAGGGGGCTCTCATTAAAAGTGCAGACAACCTACCTGGCATATAGAGGTCAAGGAGGAGATAGGGAATGAGAACGGGCCCTGAGTAAGCCCATGCTCTCTCTCTGCCTGAATTAGGACCCTCCTGATACCCAGGAAGAGGGCAAAGATGCTGGTTGGCAGGAGGAAGAGAAGTGGACAGAGGCAGTCGCTCGGAGAGCAGTTGGGGGCATAGTTGGGAGCTCCAGAGGGCAGGGCTGTACTTGGCATTGAAGCCCTCAGGTCCAAAATGACCTTCAGCTTCCACTCTCTACTAGGCCTGCTACACCATGGTTCCTGTTTTTGGATTTCCACAAGACTGTTCCTCCTGTTTCATCCCTTAGAAGTCCATCAATCATTTGAACACACTTGAAGGAATCTCTTATCCTTTCCCCCAGAATAACCCAGACCAAGACCATTAGGTAAATCAGAGAAACATCAACCCTGTGAGAAAACTCAGACAGATCTTCCTGACATTTCCACTTGGATCTCAGACTGAACTGATCCAAAACAAAACTCTAGATTCTTCTCCCACTGTCCTGCTCCTCCCTGGCTTTCTCAACTTGTCCATGTGGGATGTGGCATATGTGACCATTTTTCCACATACATCTGTTCCAGTCCCAATCACTTCTCTCTCCCTTGCCCAGTGCACATAATTCATGATGAGCAAGTCCTAACAGGCTCTATCTCCAAATCAGAGTACGTCTCAGATCAGTTCACTTCTCTCCTTCACCATCACCGGGAGCTTGACACAACAGGGCAGTGTCCCCACCTTGCCCTCTCATCCACATTCTCCAGATGTCAGAGTGATCTCTGTAAAATGCCAGTCCTCTCTTCAACACCTCACTGTGGCCCCTAAACACTATCTGCTCTGCCCTACCTATCTTCCCTATTACCCTCCAACTCCAGCCACACTGGCCTTCTGACACTTCCAGAACATTCTATGCTAGTTCCAGGTCTTGCCAGTTTACTCTGAGTCTTGACTCCTCTTCTTCTCGCTCTTCCTCTGCCCGTTTCCTTTCTGTCATTCACACCTCAGCCCATCTCCTCAAAGAAGCTTTCCCTGATGACCCCAAGGAAAGATTTCTAGTCTCTATTTTATCATGTTTTATCTGCCTCATAGCACTCATCACTCTTTAAATGCTATCTGTCAGGGCGTCTGGGTGGCTCAGTGGGTTAAAGTCTCTGTCTATGGCTTAGGTCATGATCCCAGGGTCCTGGGATCAAGCCCCGCATCAGGCTCTCTGCTCAGCAGGGAGCCTGCTTCTCCCTCTCTCTCTGCCTGCCTCTCTGCCTACTTGTGATCTCTGTCTGTCAAATAAATAAATAAAATCTTTTAATAAACAAACAAACAAATAAATAAATGCTATCTGTCTTTCTCTGCAGAATGGAAGCTGCTATGAGGCTAGGTGCCTGGTCTGTTTTGCTCTGGGCTATGTTTCCAGTGCAGAGAACAGTACCTGTATGTAGTAAGTATTCAGTAATATTTTTGAACAGAGGTATGGGTGAATATATGGAGAATTCCACTGAATTTTAGCTATATAACCTAGAGCAAGTTACTAACCTCTCTGAGTTTCCTGAAATGGGGATAGTACTACCCATAAAGCCATCTTTTTGTAAAGATTAGTTGAACTAATGAATGTATGTGCCTACTTGATTTTTATTTTTCTTCAAGATTTTTTTCTTAAATAGGCTCCACACTGGGCTTGAACTCATGACCCTGAGATCAAGACCTGAGGTGAGATCAAGAGCTGATGCTAACCAAATGACCCACCCAAGTGCCCCTAAAATATTTTATTTTTAAGTAATCTCTCTATCCAGTGTGGGCCTTGAATTTATGACCCTGAGATCAAGAGTCGCATTCTCCACTGACTGAGCCAACCACGTTCCCCAAATATGCCTGCCTTAAACTTTGAACATGTTATTTAATTTCTTTGTGCCTCAGTTCCCCTCCCTTTAAAGCAGAAATAATAAAGGCCTCTTCTGGTATTAAAAAGTGTACATATTTGACCTTTGTCCCTGGTTCTAGATAGGGAGCCCCTAAAATTCCAATTCCCCTTGGAATTCCTTGAGGAATGTCTTTTGTCATTGATAACGGATCCCTTTAAGCCACATCTGAGATTATGCTAACAAGGTGACTCAGGGTGGGCCCTGCAGAGTTTCAGGTGGCAGCACTGGTCCCAGAAAGACACCACCCCCCATGATTAAAGGTTTGGAGTCTCCAGGAAGGGGAGGGGGCTGGGTTATAAAGACTCTTGAATAGTAAGGATTCAGAGAGCTTCTGGGTTGATAAGCATGTGGGAGTCTTGGGGTCTGGCACACCCAGAAACTGTACAGAAGCTCCTCGAACACCCCCACCCCAATAGCTTGCTCTATGGATCTCTTTTGGCTGTCTCTCTCCCCTGCC
The DNA here is from genome assembly GCF_020171115.1 of Neogale vison. NCBI lineage: Eukaryota > Metazoa > Chordata > Mammalia > Carnivora > Mustelidae > Neogale > Neogale vison. The sequence continues at coordinate 92,065,495 of NC_058098.1, read as the reverse complement.
CCAAACTGGACTATTTCTGAGTTCTATCCTTTATAATAAGCCTGTACATGAAAGTGAAGTGTTTTCCTGAGTTCTGCCAGCCATTCCAACACAGCGTCAAACCCGAGGAGGGAGATGTGGGAACCCCCAATTTTCCAGCTGGCCAGTCAAAAGTACAGGTGGCCCAGGGGGGACTTGCACCTGGCACCAGATGGGAAACTGTCCTGTGGGACTGAGTCTTACGTGGCGGCGTCTGTGCTCACTGCAGGAGTCTGCGTCAGAACTGAATTGACTAGTTTGACAACCATTTGGTGGGACACAATGGGAGAACTGGTTGCTCTTGGTGTTGGGAAATACCACACACTGGGCGTCAGAAGTACAGTCTAAAGAAATACCTCCCCCCCCCACAAGGTCGTGGTGAGGACAACAGGAGTTAGGCCACCTCGAGTACTTAGAGCCTGGTACAGAGGACCCGGTAAAGGTAAAGGTCAGCTGTGCCCTATAGGACCTACAAGACCTGGGGCTGGGGAAAGAGAAAGGAGGGGAGTAAGCAAGAGTCAGTAAGTTGAGGATTCCCTGGGGTGGGGGTGGGGGTCTCTGTTTGCCCAGCTGTGTGCTGAGCTCCCCAAAGAGACCTGAAAAGGAGATGTGGCTTTCAAACACATTCTTGTCCCCTGGAAGTATATGCTAGCTAGTGCCCAACACACACACACACACACACACACACACACACGCGCGCTACACGCCATATGGAAGGGTCTCTCAGGTGGAGGTCTTATGGAAGTCTTCCTGGAAGAGGAGAGGTTTGCCCTCATCAAAGGCGGGTACACTATGGTGTCTCGGGCGCAGAGCAGGGGAAGAATGAGGACAGAGAAGGAGCAGAGTTTCCAGGTATAGTGTGTGGGCAAAGAGAGGCCAGGCAGAGGACAGTTAGGATAGGGAGGGGCAGGTACGGAATGGTGACTCTCTGCTTCATTTCGCTCCAGGAGCTCTGGCCTGGCGCAGCCACTGCAGCCCTCTGTCTGGCAGAGCCTGGCTTGCCAGCCTCTGTACTGAGCATTAGCTGGGGTAAGGGTCCTTGTTGCCCGGGGCCATCTGCCGGGTGGTTCGGGGCTCTGTGACTGGCAGCTGCAAGAAAACAGGTCCAGGTGGAGATGGCCCAGGCTTACAGGACAGCAGCCACCCCTGACTTAACTGCACTGGGTTGCTGGGAGGCCTTGGTGAATTACTCTGCACAGAGCCCACAGAGCAGCTCCTGGGCACAGCAGGTCCTCAGTGGTATTATTACCATTATTGTTATCATGCATCTGTTACAGCTTGAAAGGCCTCCAATCACAGAGAATGCATGCTGACTTTACAAAAGGTTCTCCTTCGGGTCAAGCTTATTATTGTTAAAATGCTAAGCCCTTCCTGGGTGAAGGGGGTGTTCAGACTCCTTCTCTCCAGCAAGAAATTCCGAGGCACAGTGGGATAAAGGGTGTGTATGGAGGGTATGTATGGAGGGGGGGCGGGGGGGAAGGCCCAGAATGGGGAAATAAGTCCCCAACTCAGTTCTTTGATGTTTCTTCTCTTCCTGGAATCTTTGCTCCTGGAAAGCCAACCCCTCCCCATCCTTTCCTGCAAGGTCCCTCCGGCACCAACACCCCCTGATTCACTCCCTGCATCCTGGACCCCCTCCTTCCTATTTCTCTGGCTCTTTCTCATATCCCACCCCAAAGTGGCAGATGCATTCAGAAGGCCCCTGTGGGCCTACTGGCGCCAGTGCTCTCTTGTTCCCACTGTATTTACTGCTCTGGTTTACCTCCAACTCTCAGCTTTTCCCTGATACATGTCTGAAGTCCTCCCAAGCTGGGTCTCCCAGTAGCAGCCCGCAAGGCCTCACACCCCACAAAGTCCCCAGCCTGCAGGCTGGGGGTGGAGCAGCCTGGCCCTGCCGGCTTACCTGAGTCTCGGAGAGGTTCAGCTGGCGGGCCAGCTCAGTGCGCTCCCGGCCCACCACATACTGGCAACGCTGGAACTCCATTTCCAGGCGGTAGAGCTGCTCGGCCGTGAAGGACGTGCGAGTCCGCTTGGGCCGGTCCAGGTCCAGGCCCCTAGGCAGGACGATCTCCCGGATGGTCCCCTTGGCATCTGCAGGGGCCGTGAAAAGAGGCCGGTTAGTTCACTAGGTAAGGAGTTAGACCACCAACAATCATCTTCACAAGAGGCAGTGTGATCTAATGGGGAGCTCTTCCGCCTGGGTCTGCAATGTGGTGTCTGACAAGTGGCTTACCCTCTCTGAGCTGAGCTTCCTTCATCATCCAATGTAATATGTTGTATCTATTGGGCAAATATATGTGAATGGGCCTCATTACAAATTTCAAGTCCTCTACCATAGTCTGGGCAGAAAGGATTCACTCTGACTCAGCCAGGATTTTGTTCCCTCGGCAGAGGAGAAGGACAAATGGACAGAGATATACCAAGTCCTCAAGTGCAGAGGAAGGGATGTGTTAGAACCGGACCTGATCACTCAGGTAAGGCTTACTGGAGGAGGCATCTAGGGCCAGGTCCTGAGCCTTGTGCTGGCATGTGCATGCATAGGGGAAACACTCAGTCCACAGACCCTCCTGGGATCCATGAGGAAGCTAGCCAGCGTGGGGTGGGGGGCAGCCTAGGGAGCTGGGATCCCCAGGAAAGAGCCCAAGGACCACCGCCACCACATCAAGCTGCTGCAGTGCCTTCCAGGGACAAGATTTCTACCACTCCCCTTGTACCTAGTTCTGAGCAACAGGACCACCCTCCTGGGTCCTAAACCAATGCCATCTGTGCACAGGGTCTCCAATATTTTGAAGCCTCCTCAAGAGTGGCTGAAATCCCTGCAGCCTACGTTCACTAGATATTCCCACTCAAAGAACTGAGAAACAACAACTAAATGTGCGGCAAAAGTAAAATGTGAATTGGAAGGGGGGCTTGCCTATCTATACCTCAGCTTTAATTATAGGGGCAGAGATGATCTGTGTTCTCCCTCTAGAAGCATATGGCAGGGCTTCTCATGTTTTAGGCGTAATAAAAACAGACACCTCTGCCGTGTGTGCTCTGGGCCAGGCACTGTTCTACGCACCCAAACCCTCCCAATGTCTCAGTGGAGCTGAACTATTTATTAGTCCCATTTTACAGATAGGGAAGTGGAGGAACACATTTTAAGTAACTTAGCTGAGGCTGCACCGACACTATTCCATCAGCTGTATAAATACCCTCACTTTACCTTATGAAGACCATCTTTTGGTAATGCGTAATGATTCAGTGGATAGGTTATAATGACGAGAACTCTGGTCATGGGTACAGAAAAAGAAAAAAACAACTTTGGTCAGGGGTACAGGAAAGGACCTGAGTTTGGGATGTGCTGTCTGGCAAGGGACTCCTGTGAGCCTCACCACTCTGGATTCTGCTTCTAGAATCTCTGCCCTAGAGGGTAAATCTGACCCACTCCCCCCGGATCCTCCACCATATGATCTAGGAGACTGGTACTTGCTACATTCTGAAAAGGTGGGGAGGTAGTATTTGTGACCCCGTTGACTGGGTCCCCTTTGTTCAAGTCCTGTTATTTCCAACTACGAGACCTGTCTCAGAACATCGTCATGTCACCCAAGTAACTCCATCTCCAAAGGCCTTGATTTTATTAAAACTGTTTAGGGGTGTGTAGACTGGAGGAAGGGTGGCAGCTGTCATATGTGATGCTGGCAGCTTCACATCTCCTCAGTGAGCCTCTGGAGACCACCTGAGCCTGTGTTCCTGACCACTGGGGTCAAATCACACATGTCCCCCGTCCTTTCCTCCTTGTAGAAGAGCCGAGACAAGCATTCCTGCCTCAGGGAACAGACAAGGTCAGCTCTTCCTCTCAGGGTCAGGGAAGGCAGGAATCCTATAGGCAACTTGCCTGTCAGATATCAAAACAGGCCATAAAAACAAGCATAGGAAAAGATACCCAACATCGCAAGCCAGTAGGGAAAGGCAAGTTAAAATCACAAGAGATATAACTTAGAATAGCTAAAATAAAAAATACTGAGGGTTTCAAGGCTCGGAGGATGCAGAGAAACTCAATCTCTCAGGCACTGCCAGTGGGAACATACCTGGTACAGCCACGCTGGAAAAAGACTTGGAACTTTCTTAAAGGGTTGAATATATATTACCATAAAACCCAGTGACCACACTCCTGGGCATTTATCCTAGAGAAACAAAATCTTAGGCTCATGGCAAAACCCATACATGAATGTTCACAGCTGCTTCATTTATAATAACCACCCCCATGGAAACATGCCACTGAATGTCCCTCAGCAGGTAAGTGGTTAAGCAAACAGGGGTACAGCTAGTCCATGGGATATCAACTGAGCCACCCAGGCATCCCTTGATAATGTTTTATAGATATGCAAAATGTCACTTTTGGGAGAAGGGGCACCTGGATGGCTCTGCTTTGGGCTCTGGTCATGATCCCAGAGCTCTGGGATCAAGCTCCGCATCGGGCTCCCTGCTCAGCAGGAAGCCTGCTTTTCCCTCTCTGCCGCTCCCCCTGCTTGTGTTTCCTCTCTCACTGTGTCTCTCTCTGTCAAATAAATAAATAGATAAATAAATAAAATCTTTAAAAAAAGATATAAAACTAGAGCTGTAAAGGAAAGACAAAGAATATAGCCAACTATATTAAAGCTAATGCCTTTTGTAGGACAAAAGCACAAATTTTACCAAGATAAATTTTTTTTAATTGAAGAAAAACCTTTTTAAAAAGGTAAAGAAATGATCTATAATGCAATAATAAATGATTTTTTAAAAAATCAAGTTGTCTAGTCTAGATTGAAAAATGGTCAAATAATTTATCTGGGCCATTTAGAGAAAAAGATGCCAAATGACCAATAAATGTAAAAAAAATGAGCACAGCTTCACAGAAATCAGGATGCTGAGAATTCACACGATGGAAAATCATTTGTCTCCCGTAGGACTGGAAGGGCATTAATGAATGGTTAATAAATCAATGATGAGGGACACCTGGGTGGCTCAGTTGGTTGGACAACTGCCTTCGGCTCAGGTCATGATCCCGGAGTCCCAGGATCGAGTCCCGCATCAGGCTCCCAGCTCCACGGGGAGTCTGCTTCTCCCTCTGACCTTCTCCTTGCTCATGCTCTCTCTCACTGTCTCTCTCTCAAATAAATAAATAAAATCTTTAAAAATAAATAAATAAATAAATAAATGATGAACTGTAGGAGGTGCCACACTCCCATCTAATGTTGGTAGGACTGTAAATTGTCACCACCTTTTTAGGCTACATAAGACACATGTAACTTTTGCCCTAGCATTTTATTTTAGTAAGTATTTATCCAGAAAAACATACATTCAAGTGCTCCAAAGTATGTGTAAGTATGTTTGCTACAGCTTTGTTCAAAATATTGAAAATCTAAAAGCAACCTCAAGGTTCCCCACAAGGGAAATGACTGAACAAATGATGGTAATTCACACTACAAAATAGAGTGCAGCAATTTAAAAGAAGGACAAAGTATTTACGTGAACTGACATTAAGTGAAACAAAGTTACAGAATAACATACGCAGTAATATCCCACTTAAGTAAACGAAACACATATTCATATCAAACCATTCAATACATATTTAATGAGCACCTACTATGTACCAAATATTATACCAGGGTCTGGAGATACAGAAATGAGCAAAAGAAACAAGGTCCTTGTTTCCTTAGACCTTGTACTGTGGACAGAGAAATACAATAAACTTTAAAAATGAGTATGTATGTAACGACAAATGCTGGGATGACAATAAAACAAGAGGATATTGCTGACCCTCTCCAAATTACCAAAACCCAATAACCATAGCGTGTGTGTGTGTGTGTGTGTGGTTGCTACTTTAGCTATAACAGAGAAGCCTACTCATCAAAGTTAAGTTAATGGATAAATTATGAATACCGTTTACCAGTGTTTCCAACCTCTCCCCAGCACATGGTAGGATTGCACTAATTTGCTGCACTTTGAAATTAGATACACCTATATGACTGACTTGAGCCAAAAAGAAAAGAAAAGGTCACCTTCAGGTGGACACTTTAAAAACTGGTTCATAATCTGCCATGGCCCTTCCCTCTCACTGGGATGGTCCTGGAAATAGGAGTCAAGATGGCCGGTCATCAGCCTGGATCTCAGAGTACCAAACCGAGCCCGAGCCTACTTGTGATGCACTTATCATGAGAGTGAGAAGTACACTTGTGTTTTATTCAAACTCTAAAATTTGGGGTTGTCTCAGAGGCAAAACCTAGCCCCCTGGACACAGCCCCCTTCCCTGAATTTTTCCTTTTCTGGGTGGAGTTTGGGGGAAGCACCCAGAAAGAGGGACAGCTTTAATTCCAGGGCCTCCTTGTGGGTAGGGACTTGTTAGGATGAAAATGCACCCCTGAGGCTTGCTGCCTTTCTGGTCTCCTCAAAGAGGCGTGAGTCCTAGGGGGATGGGAGAGGGTGATCCTGCCTTGGGGGAGGAGGTCATCTCTGACTAATAATGGCTAGCCAATGCCCCTGACCTCTAGGACCAAATATTACCCACTCCTGGTCCCTCTCCCAGTGGATGCCCACAGAGCCCTTCCTGATTTCAACCCCCCCGGCACCCGGGTAGTTCCTTTGCATGATGAGCTGGTAATGTGCCGATTTTAAAATGTGACAAAGTCCTTCCTGCTTTAATCTACAAGGTGATTATTATAAAAATTCCTTATGGAAAATTCATCTTTGAGTTTATTGGGAAAATTAAAAATGGAAGAATAGTGAGGAAACAATGTGAAAGAATGAGGTGAAAATGCTTGCTTTATCTCCCACCCCCGCCAGTAGAACATATTACAAATCTACAGCAACTAAAAGGGTATGATGCCGGCACAAGTATCTGGAAGCAAATCAACGCATATATGAGGATTTTTATAAAGAAGACATTTCAGGGGTGCCTGGGTGGCTTAGTTGTTAAATACCTGCCTTCGGCTCAGGTCATGATTCCAGGGCCTGGGTGAGCCCAGCACTGGGTTCCCTGCTCAGCGGGAAACCTGCTTCTCCCTCTCCCTCTGCTTGTGTTTCCTCTCTCACTGTCTCTCTTTCTGTCTAATAAATAAATAAAATCTTAAAAAAAAAAAAAGAAGACATTTCAGATTAGAGGGAGGAAAGATAAGATTATTAAAGACCTGGCTTTTGGGGTGCCTGGGTGGCTCAGAGAGTTAAGCCTCTGCCTTTGGTTCGGGTCATGGTCTCAGGGTCCTGGGATGGAGCCCCATATGTGGACTCTCTGCTCAGCGGGGAGCCTGCTTCTCCCTCTATGCCTACTTGTGATCTCTCTCTCTGTCAAATAAATAAACAAAATCTTAAAAAAAAAAAAAAAAGACCTGGCTTTCGGACAATTAGCTCATTATTTGGAATAAAATAATTCATCTCACACTGTGTGCAAAAATAAACACAAGATAGATGAAAATCTTCATATAAAAATAAGCTCTAAAAATTGAAGAAAAATACAATTTTTTAAAAAGGAAAATAAAGGACAGATTTGAGTACCCAGAAATTAAAGCTTTTGCAGGACAAGACTGTTAAAAGACAAAAAACAGATTAGGAGAAAATATTCATAATACCTGCATAGCAGAGTCCTAATGTCTGGTACAAACAGCTTCTAGAGACTGAGGAGTAAAGTTCAGCAGTGAGAAACTGAGCAAATTTTATGAAAGGTTTATTCAGAGAAGAAGAAATGCAAGTGCCTAATAACTACGAAAAAATACTCAACCTCAGAGGGAATCCGAGAAAACGGAAGTTAGAACAGCAAATGAGATACAGCTTTTTCTTTTTCCAGATGCCATATTTTATCTATCAGCCTGGGGAAAATGTGCTGGCAAAAATGAGGGAAATATAGGCCCTTTCAAGCTCCATTTTTATTTTATTTATTTATTTTTAAAGATTTTATTTATTTGTCAGAGAGAGAGAGGGAGAGAGAGAGCGAGCACAGGTAGACAGAATGGCAGGCAGAGGCAGAGGGAGAAGCAGGCTCCCTGCCGAGCAAAGAGCCCGATGTGGGACTTGATCCCAAGAAGCTGCGATCATGACCTGAGCCGAAGGCAGCTGCTTAACCAACTGAGCCACCCAGGCGTCCCTCAAGCTCCATTTTTATAAGAATATTTGTAGAGGGCAATTTCACAATACCTAGCTAAATTAAAAACTGCAATAATTCCATTGTCCTAGAAATTTGATAGAGGTTTCTATGCCAGAGAAATATTGATACACTTTGATAAAGACAGACTCACTGGGGCATGGTTTGTAAGAGAAAAAATAAAGGAAAAGGTTCAATGTTTATCAGTAGAAATATTGTTAACAAAATCACAATATTAGTCATGCCTTTGGCTTTTATGCAGAAGTTAACAAGAATGAGGTACCTCCCCACATATCAGTCTTGATGGATGCCCCTTACATGCTACTTTACAAAAACAGCAAGTATGTACAAACCTGTTTTTACAAAGAGCAAAAAGTAAGACTACACTGTGTGTGTGTGTGTCTGGGTGTGTATGCTTGTTCCTACATAGGCTCAAGTCTGCAGGATAAACACCTCTCTTCTGTTCGCTGTTCAGGATCAGAAGCTGGTCAGGGAGGAAAAATTTTCCCTAATCTTACCTTGCATACATTTTTGTTTGGTTTGTTGCAAAGACTATTATTGTAACAAAATTGAGTTTTATCTTCAGTTTAACAAGAAATTTCTAACAGAACTAAATGACCCAAGAGAAAGGACCATTAGATATGATTACAATTTAAATTTGAGTTCAGAAAAAAAAAAAAAACCTCACAGCAAATTTTTTAAAAAGGAAAAGATTTGGGCGTATTTGCAACACATGTCACAGGAAAAGGTATTATTTCTTTAGTAGAAAAATAGCATTCACAACTATAAGAAAATAATAAAAACAGAAATAACTAAGCAAATAAATAAAAAATTCACAGAAGAGGAAATTAAAATGAGGACTAAGTATATGAATACATGCTTAACTCACTAGTAATTAATGCTAATATGCTAATAAAATTTATGCTAATAAAAATACTTTTTTTTTTTCACTTGAAAAAACTTCACTCTAAGAGTCAGTATACCTGGGTTGGAAGAATGAGGAAAATGGCACATTTATACACAATTGCTGGGAGTATAAATTTTTGGTATGAATTTTGGAAATACTTATCATAATTTTAATATGATACATGTGAAATAATGCTTATTATTTTAAACATTTTATTATGAGAAATTTCAAACATACACAAAATTGGAGAAAATAGTAAAGCTCTGATGTACCTATTCCCCAACTGCAACGATTATAAATTCAGGAGCAATCCTGTTTCTTCTCTGTCCTCATAATTTTAAGCAAATCTCAGACATCATATCATTTCATCCGGAAATATTTCTCTGTGTATCTCTAAGAAAGACTTCCTTTCAAAAAAAACTACAGTACTACTGTCACAACCAAAAACATTACCTGTCATTCCTTAACATAAAAAAGTCCTACACATTTCCACATTTTTCAGATTGTCTCATGAATGGGACTTTAAAAAAAAATCATCTGTCCAAATGAGGACACAAAGATGTTCACTGACATATTGTGTGTAGTGGTGGAAAAGTAGAACCAACCTAAATATCCATCAATAGGGGACTGGCTAAATTAATTATATCTGAAGAATGGAATATCATGCTGCTGTTACAAAGAACAAGACAGTTCTAGACAGCAAGGTGTCTACAAATGTTTATAAAATGGAAAAAATTTTGCAAAAACAATTCCTACTCTTGTAATATATCACTTACATCTTTCTATTTTTCAATTAGTAGAGAAAATTTGAGAGGTGATATCCTGGGAGTATACATGATTTATTGGGGAAAAACGAAGAAGTTTCCACTTACACATGATCTAGCAAAACAGCATGGTTGGTTTTATCATTGGAAGGTTATTTTATCCCTCAGAAAATAAAAGACATCAGAAGGAAATTATAAACTTAAAAAAACCTGCAATACATATTGAAAGCAATGAGTTACTATCCTTAATGCTGAGTTTCTACCCATCAGCACAGAAAGGAATATTTGAAAATTAAAAATGTTCAAAAGAAACAAGTTAATAGATAACACCAGAAGAAATATACTGGTCAGTAAATATGAAAAGGTAGGTAGCTTCACTAATAATAAATGAAATAAAAATTAGAATGCCAGTGAGGCACTACTTAACACCTATACCATTGACAAAGGTAAAAAAGATGCGTAATGCCCAATATGGGCAGAGGGAAAAGATGAGGATGTAAACTACAAAGAATAAGATGACAATATGAGGGTATAAATTGCAAAGAATTAGTATCTATCAAAGATATACAATACAAACTGTGGTGGCAAGATTTGGTGATACAGGGGCGCCTGGGTGGCTCAGTGGGTTAAAGCCTCTGCCTTCAGCTCGGGTCATGATCTCAGGGTCCTGGGATCAAGCCTACCATTGGGCACTGCTTCCTCCCTCCTTCCCTCCCACCGCCTGCCGCCTCTCTGCCTACTTGTGATCCGTTTCTCTGTCAAATAAAGGAACAAAATCTTTTTTAAAAATTATTTTTAAAAAAGATTTAGAGATGCAAGCACTTTCAGGCATTGTTGCTGGAGCTGGAGCTTGGGTGGGGGTGGGTGGGGAGTGGGGTGGTATACCATAGACTGAAGGCAATTTGGCATTATCTTCCAAATTACAAACACAGGGGCACCTGAGTGGCTCAGTGGGTTAAAGCCTCTGCCTTCAGCTCGGGTCATGATCCCAGGGTCCTGCGATCGAGCCCCACATTGGGCTCTCTGCTCTGCAGGGAGCCTGCTTCCTCCTCTCTCTCTGCCTGCCTCTCTGCCTACTTGTGATCTCTGTCAGATAAAGAAAAAATCTAAAAAAAAAAAATCTACACACGTAAAAATGACTGAGAACCAATTTATTTATTGCAGCATTGTATATAATAGCAACATATGAGAACAAAGCTATATGCCCACCAATAGGACATGGGTTATGCAACATACATTATGGCCCACCCAGTCCATATAAATGGAATATTATGCATCTGGGAAAAAACTGACGAGAAATTTCTCACATCCCAAAATATATAGGTAAGTGAAAAATAGCAAGGTGCTGGAAAATATGGAAATGTCACCATATGGGTATAAAAAATAAATAAATAAATAAATGCAAGAAAAAATAAAATAGGGGCCCTGACTTGCATAAGCATGAAATGGTTTTGGAAGGACAAATGAGAAAGTAAAAATCGCTGCCTTAGAGCCGGGTGGGAACGGGAAGACGGAGGGCGGGGATGGGAGAGATTCTTCCCGGCGTCCGTAAAACACCACCACCACGTTTTGAAGTTCCGAGTCATAGGAGTTAGTTACTCTTTTGGAATGAAACAAAAACACGTTTTTTAAAATTGTGCTGTGCGTAAACTTTTTTCTTTTTTTTTTTTTTTTTGGTGCCGCAGTCCCACTGCCAGTAATTTATCTCACGGAAATACTCAAGGGCGCAAAGCCCCGCGCCCTGGGAGTTTATTGCACCGTGTTTCTGTTGGGGAAAAACAACTGGAACACCCCTTCAGCGGTTGGGAGAAGCCGGGCTTTCCGCAGCCCGAGCGATCCTTCTGGTTCCGTCACGGGACAGCGCGAAATGGTTGACCCGAAAAGATGACCCCTGCGGATTAAATGTGTTTAAAAAGGTAAGTTGCCAAACAGCTTCTGTAAGACGATTCCGCTTTTTCAACGTTTGTTTGCCAGAGTGGAAGAATCTGGAAGGACGCACCTGGAACTGCGAACTGTGGCCATCTGGGGGAGCCTTCCGCCGCTCCAGGATTTGTTTTGTTTACGCGGAGCCCCTATTGCTTTTTGAAATGCAATCCTCCGCCGGTCCTTCTCCGAGTGAGTGTGGCCCTGGAGCCCGGCCCGGGCTGCCCGCAGCCCACGTGCCGCCGCGCTGGGCCGCAGCAGGGGCGAAACCCGCCGCACACGCCGGCTTTGGTCACCCAGAGATGTGCAGCTCCAGCGGCTGGCTGGAGGCCTGTGAACTGAGCGCGGAGGGCGTTGGGGGGCGCGGATTTACCCAGGTATTATTGCTTTCTCACCCCCGGCTGGCTTTGCGCGCGGAGCCTCGCACTAACAGCCACAGAGAAGCAGGAGACTCGCTACCGACCTCACCGCCCTGCGCCTCGCATGACCCCCTGCTCCGGCCGGGACCGGACTCTAGGCGGCCCATCACCCCCCGGCCCTGGAGACCCAGCGATGAGTCAAAGAAACATATTCGAGGTTTTCCATATTTTATATGTCGGTGGTTCGCAAAGTAGAGGGCTGCACAAAATTTCAACAATATGGCATTGGTAATTTTTTTTTTTTGGCATTGGTAATTTTATGTTTTAACAATTATTCTGGGCTCTGGCACCATCATGGTTTCATAAAAGAAACGGTATTGTAACGTCAAATAAATGAGGACGTCGTCTCAGAATGAATGTTGCTCCTGGGCAGGGGCGTTGCAGTCTTATACCTAAAGAAATAGGCGACGTTGACTGCTTTTTTGTCTCCTTTCATTCACTACATTCACTACACAAATACTGTGTATTGTGTGCTAAGAACACATCCGGGGAGATGGTGGATTTGGACGGCGCGGTGACCTCTTCCGTGGTCCTGGCGCAGGGTCAGGCCCCGGATCCCAGCACCTGCCTCCCTGGAATTTCGCTCAGGTCTCGCTTCCCAGACAACTCTGGGGTGGGCGGGTCAGGAACCCCGCACTTCCCAGTGTCTGAGACAGTCTCGTGTTTGGGAAGCTGAGCGCTAGCACCTGGGTCTGACACTTAGTAGGTATGCACTGATGTTTGTGAAAAGAATCAACAAGTGAAAGGCAAGACCGCAGGAGAACCTTCGAGAGGCCTTTGGGGGGTGGGGGCAGCTAGCACCTAAGAGCCGACACAGTCCCATCCCCACCCACCCCTGCGCTCCAGGCCCTGGCTTTCTCACCTCTGTCCACTCTACTGCTTTGTAGACCAGATCCCGTCCTGGCGCTGTCCTGTCTTTCCCTTTTCGCATTGTTCGAGGCCACCCTGACACCCTCAGGCCCTCCAACCTCCCTCCTGGATGGGTGGGGGAGACCACCCAGCTCTCAGGGATTCCGGGGCAGGCCCACCCTGTCTCGGTGTCCTCTATCAGAGTTTCTCAAATTGGGGTTGGGAACTGGTGGTGTGGGGTGGATACACGCTGTGTAGCCCCGATGGCTTAACAAGGAATGAGGTCAATCTTTATTTTCTTTTTTAAGATTTATTTATTTTTAGAGAGAGCGCTGCAGAGGGGGCGGGGAGGAGGAGGAGAGGGAGTGGGAGACAAGAGTTCCAGCAGACTGCACTGAGCCGGGAACCCAAAACACGGCTCAGTCTCCTGACCTTAAGATGAGGACCTGAGCAGAAAACAAAAGTGGGATGCTTAACCAACTGCCTTACCCAGGCGCCCCAGGCCAATCTTTATTTTATATTAAGCAAACAGGAAATAGAAGTATAATTAATATGCTTCCTGTGCCCCCCCCCTGCAAATCAAAGAGATATAGGGGGGGAGCTCAGGGCCACTATAGCCCCAGGTTCAGTCCAGGGTAATTGAGGAAATGGCCTAGAGCCAGCAGGACCCATAAAGGTTCCCTCTCCCTATAGATGGTGCACAATGGGCCAATGTCCCCAACCAGAGCTAACCATCTACCTATACCAGCCCAAGGACACACACACCCCCACAGTTCCCTCCCTCCCCTCCAGGGCAAGTACTCCCTCAACTGTCCCAGGCTCCTTGCTCTGCAGGGTGAAGGAGTGGAGGCCGAGGGTAGGGGGGCACCTAGAAGCTCTAACCCTGCAGGTGTGTATATATGTGTGTTTGCACGTGGGTGTGGTACACACCCAGGCGATGTGGCAGTGGGTCCACGGGCACTAGAACTCAGTCTACCACCCAGAACAACAAAAACAGCACGAAACACAAGGAGCCTGGCAGAGTTCCCTAAAAATGCAAACTGCACGCAAAACACATCAATGAGAGGACACATTCGGTTGCCCGGACTGCTTCTGTGTGTGTGTGTTGGGGGAGGCGGCATGTGTGTAAAGGGGAAAATAAAGACCAAAAGGATAGCACCTGCTCTAGACCCTTGAGGAGAATGCGGGTCCTTCTGCCAAAACAAAGCAAAAGGAAAAACATAACAAACAGAACAAAAACAATCCCAGGGAAAGAAAAAAAAAAAAAAACCCTAATACAACCGCACACGCCCCCAAACTAAAAATAACATATAAAACCCAAATTCCAAAATTCCATACAGTCCCTGTATGAACCATTCAAACCTTTCAACTGCTGCGTGGGGCCTGGGCCTGGGTAATCGCGTGTATTCACAGACTCTGATTGAGGCCAGGGTCCTGAGGTCCACCAACAGCCCAAGAGCTGGGTCTCACAATCCTGTGCTCATTTACATAAAATAATCTGCCCCACCTTCTCGGTTGTTTAAATGCCCGCTGGGCAAGTGGGCAGGTGTGCCTTGTGGAGCTGCTCCGACTTGTAGGGTGAGACCTGCAAGGTCAGGGCTGAGCCGCTGTACGTCCAGTGGCTTTTGTAAATCCAAGCAGAAAGCGAGCAGATTCGAAGCGAGGTTGAACCCAGATTTGACTGCAGGAGCGGGGAGTCTGTTCCCCCACCCACCCAGGCCGCTCTCAGCTCAAGCCCCAGAGGCCTTGGCCTCTTGCCCAGCGTCTTCGGATGAGTCTGGCAGCCAGGGCCCTGCCTGTTGCAGGCCATTGTCTAGCCCGTTTAAGGGTTTGGAGGTTCCCCGTTCTGGAACACAGCAGCACTGCCCCCAGATGGGCGGTGGGCATGGACTCCACTAAATTCAGTGCCTCCCTTCCCCACACTCACATCAACAGTGAGAATTGCTAGATGGTGCTGAAGGCCCTGTTCTTCCTGGGTTTTCTTATGTCCTTAGACACCAGGTGAAAGCATTTCAGCGAGTGGGTGGTGGTGGGCGGGTCAGCTGTTCACTCAGTCATGGGGTCCCTAATTTTTTCCTGTCCTCCTGCCACCAGAGGTGTGTGGAAATGAGGAAGGGGGTTCTCCACTTCTCACAGAAGGGGAGTGCTAGGGGGGGCAGCGTGATCCTGTTTCACCGGGGCCGAGGTGCTTACATTGAGCTGAGAACAGAGGATGCAACCAGAATGGCAGATTGGCACCCATTGGCCTAAGGGACCCCTTCAGGGGAGCAGGTAGAGGTCCTGAGCATTATTCACAGAAGTGGCTAGCAGGCGACCCTGCCGGCTCTATCCAGAAGGGTTGTTGAATTTGCATCCGGATTAATCTGGGAATCACTCAGGCACATCTGAGTGTATGGGTGTGAACAGAGATTGTGAGGTTGCTGGATGTTTCGGGTGAGAGTTGGTCCGCGTCTTCCAAATGCCCGTGTCCCGGGTCCAGCGAAAAGGCCATTGCATCTGGTCTGCCCTGTGCGGTGAGAGCCGAGGCTGGGAGGCGGTCTGTCTGACTGCCTCCAGCTCATGGCTGGCGCGCCGTTTCCAGTATAAAACAAAAGGATCCCCCATCCATGCTCCTCACCAACAAGGGGCTGTGCACGCTGAGGTGTGTGGTGGCCTGCGGGGCTGTCTCATCTCGTAGGAGCCTGGCTGTGTACGCCGCGGGGTGGGGGGTGTGCGGGCATGCCTGTTGTGCACACTCGCCTGTAATCTTTGTGGCCTTGTTTGTGTCCGTGTGTAGCTTGAGGCGGCCTCCATTTTGAGGTGGGGATGCAGCAAGGTGGGCCTCCCTGGCTCCCTGACCCGCATTTCGCTGAGGCAGCAGGGGACTTGAGCAATTGGTGGAGTGAGGGTTCTTGAAGTTGATTGGGGGAAGGCCACACCTCGTGGTCTGCAAGGTGGCACTAATCCTCCTTTCCACAGCTCTCAACCCCTTTGCTGTTCACCTCCCAACGTAGGCACAGCATTTTGCCAAGGCAAAAAGACACCAAGTCCCCGATAGCGGGGTTGAGCTGAGCTGGAGGAAGCTTCTGAGGAAGGAGGTCCATTCCCTGAGTGGTTTGTGGGTTACCTCAGAGCAACCCCTTTTCGTTCGACAGAATATTTTTGGAGATCCTGCTGGGCGTTTGCAATTTTATAGACTTCACCTCTGATATTTAGCACTGACTTTCAAGGTGACAGCTCTGGGTTTCTATGTACAATGAGGAAAATTAGGCACAGAGCAGCAAAGAAACTGGCTTAAATTTAAAGGGCTCTAAGGCCGGTATTCCAACCCAACTTCATTTAACTCCAGTACACACACTTACCTTCTATCCCCCTGTGCCTTGGAACTCCCCTCAATAGATCAGGACAAAAAGAAACAGAAAGAAGTGCTAAGACCCAGAGGAAGTGGGGTTCCTTCCCAGAACTCTCACCCCATCAGCAACCTAATGGTCTGTGATGGCAAACACCTCCCTTCTACATTTTTATAATTTCCTCCAAAAGTATTTTGGGAGGCTATGTCCTGGGAGGTCAAGGGCAAAATGCATTTGCTACTTAAAGCACACCGGAGGAACATTCATCCTGATGCCAGGCTTTTCATCTGTTAGAGCCTCTACCCTGAGCCCAGGTGGGGCCAGGAGGGACGCAGGTGACCCTGGCTAGGAGTAATTAAAGTTAAATGACACGCCAGGTATCTCAGGCCTGATATAACCTCTTTTTCATTAAATGAGAAAGGGCAGAGGGATTTATGAGGACCTTATGTACCTTTCCTTTCTTTCTTTTTATACTATGCCAATATAATGCATTGCTGTATGTGCACACATGCATTTATAAAAACCTATCTCCTGACAATGCACACAAGCTGTTCCACATACAGTCTGTGTGTGTTGGAGGGGCGTTCATCTCTGTCCCGCTGTGGATTGCTCCTAGCGTGGGTAGCCTCCACGCTACCACTCTCCTACCTTCTGTGAGTTTACAACTGAGAATTATTAAACTGGCCACTGTACACAGAATTTATTTGTTCTACATGCAGAGTTAGTAGAGTGGAAGGGATGATAGGTGGCATAGAACTCACGATGGTCTGGAACTCACAAATACCCACAGATAGTGTATGAGGTGGTGAGTGTCGCAGCCAGGGACTTGAGGGTCTTAATCTCAGAGTGTGGGCTTAAAGGGCTGATTTCTTTCTTCATTTCCGGAAGCCCTGCAGATTTTCTCAATGGAACTCCAAGCTGGCTGCTGACATCTTGTATTCAGGGCATCCTACAGTCTATGAGAAGGGATCCAATTTAATCCCAGGTGCCCAAAAGGTCCACACACCTGATGGAATTGCCCCTCATACCCAGTCCTGCATCTGCCTCAGCCCAAGCCTTCCCTCAGAACAGTGCTTAGTGCCCCATCTCTAGGGAACCACACCTGACACCAGGAGTGTTTTCGGAAGACCAGGGTCTTTGAGTCTGTGTACAAGACAGTCTATCAGTTGACTTTACACTGGGCTGCCTCCATGCTCAACACTAGCTCTGTCCCCCATTCCCAGAGCCACTCAAACCCAGCGGCTCTGGGGAAGCTGTGCAAAACCAGGCCAAGGTGCCCCCGTCTGTGTGTGGGTGGCCTAGGTCAGATCAGACAAACTCGGGATCCTGGCGCTGGGGTGTCCTGGGGCCAGCGGCAAGCTGGTTTCCCTTCCCCAGGACCTGATGGCCAGGGAAATCAGCTCTGGCCGGTGGCCTCGCAAAGCCTAGCGGCTTGCAAGAGGGCGCTCAGGAAGCAGAGGCAGTAAAAGAGAAGCGGGAGGAAGCCGGGCTAGGGAGTTGGAGGAGGCCTTGGGGGGAGCCTTTACAGGCGTGTGGCCTCTTCTGGGCGCTCGGTCTGCGGGTGCCCGCGCTCTGAGATGCTGGGGGAAACAGACCTCAGGCTCTGGCCAAGGCCTAGGGGCAGGCTGACCGCGAGACCCCCGGAATTCCCTTTCTCCTCCCATCTCTCTGGGCAAGGCCCCGATCCGGCGAAAGCTGAGCCTGCAGCTTCCCGTGAGGCTCGTTTTAGGGGTCTGGGAAGTCTCGGCCTCGAAGCGAGGAGGCCAGGAGGAGCCGGGTACTCGGGCGCAGTCTAGAAGCGCTTGTAGGAAAAGAGGGCTGGGGAGCGCTCGGCAGAGAGAAAAGGCCAAGAAAGAAGAGAGGAGGGCGAAGGGCGAGGGAGAAAGCGAGAGCCGTGAAAGGCCAGGCCGGGAGAAGGCCGCAGCGAGAGCCGGCTGGGCCCGGGCGCCGCGAGGAAGTGGGAGCCGAAAGAGCGAAGCCCAGGCGGGCAAGCGCCGCGCACCCCGCGCTTCGTGCCCGGGTGCCCTCTCCGGCGAGCAACCAGTGCGGTCTGCGTCGCTGGGAATGAGAAACCAGGCTGGCCAGGCGGAGGGGAAGCGCCTGGCCTCTGAGCGGAGCGCCGGCCTTTTCCTCCCGGGGTTCCGGACGCTGGTCCCTCCTTGTCCTGACCCCGCTGAGCGCCCGTGACGCTCTTCTCCGCACCCGCCGTTTGGGACGCGGGGCGGGGACCGGCTCTCGGCATCCCGCGCTCGCGTCTGTGCCCCCGCCACCGTCAGAGGCTGGGATGGGCCTAGGGTGAGCGGCCGGCCGGAGAGGCTGAGAAATATAAGGCAGTGACACGGGGATCTCTTTGGTCCGGTTCGCCGCTTTGTCCCCTGCACTCAGCTCAACGTTCAGCACACAATAGACGCTCAGAATAATACTAGCTGAATGAATGAGTGATGACTGGTAGAGTACATGAATTGGGAGGTGGAGGCAGCAGAAGAGCGGAGGGTTGGGGAGTGGGATCCGGTGAGCCAGGACCGCGAGCTGTCCGCTTACCTCGCACCAGGATGCGGCGGCAGTGGTCTGCCTCGCCGAGCCCGGAGTGGCCGTCGCTGTCCGTGCCGCTCTCCCTAGAGCCCGCGGGGCTAGAAGCAGAGGTCACTGCAATTTCCCTGGAGCTGCGGCGGCCGGCATCAGTAACGGAGTCCTCCGCTCCGCCTCGGTCCCCGCCGCGGCCGCCGTGAGACTCCCGGCGTGCGGGACCGCGGTCGCGCTCGGTGCCCCCATCGCCCATGCCGGCCGCCACCTCCGCCTTCGCCACCGCCTGGCCAGCCTACGCTACCCAAGCCCGCGACTCCCCGCCCCTCGCGCCCCCGCGCCCCTGGCGCCCCCCGCCCGACTCCTCCTCCGGCCCCGCCCCTGCCCGGCTGCTCCACCCATCCCTGCTGATTGGGCAGGAGTCGGGGTTCTCCGACTCCCAGAGGATTCCGTGGCAGCTGCGCTGCGCGGGAGTGGGGAGGAAGGGAGAGGGTGGCCCACTCCTTCACCCATAGTCTAGCCCCACACTCAGCTTGGTAGAGGGAGGCTGGGGAGGCCCTGGAGAGCTATCTTAGCCCTACGTCCTCCCCTAAAGTTTATCAACTCCCTTCCCCAACCCCTTGCCTACTCTCCTCCTCACTCCCTTCATCCCAAGGGAAGCAGGCTCCGCGTTCCGGCTCTTTCAGCGGGATCAATAACCGCAGTGCTCCAGGAAGGCGACCCCAGAGAGACCAAGCAGAAAGGAGGTTGGCCATGCTCCGGCGCTTGGCGGGGTCGGGGGCTGGGGGCAGGGACTCGGGCCTGGGGTTCAGTACCCCACCCCCGGCCCCAGAGTCATACCTCCACCCACACTCAAGAACACCGACAGACTTCAGGCGGGTCCCGGCGTTCCCGGGAGGGCAAGGCCTGGAATGTGGTCAGTGAGCCTGAGTGAGGCCGGGGGGGCGCTGACGGAGTGACGCGCACCCGCAGCGGGAGAGAAAACGCGTGCAGACAGACAGCCGGGGCCAGGAGCCCAGAGGGTCGAGTGAGGCCGAGACTGGCAGGCAGCAAACGCCAGGTTCCCCTGCGGCTCCCCAGCCCGCACCCTCAGACTGGGTTAGCAGGTGGGCGTTTCCTTGTGCCACCCCTACCCCACCGGCCTCCGTGGAGCTGCCTCCTACCCCAGCCCTAGTCCCAGGTCCCGCTTTCGTGGGCTGAGAGAAGCGAAGCGCGGAGGTGACAGCGGCTAGGAGCCAGCTGCGCTGGGAAGCGAAGGGGTTGGGAGTCTTTGGGCAGAGCTCTGGGCCTTCCGAGGCGTCACGGTCCCCAGCACTTTCTGAGGAAAGTGGTGGGGCTCGGGCTCATCCGACTCTGGCTTCTCCTTTGACAGCACCAGGAGAGGACAGGCTCTTCGTTCCCTTCGTTTGACTCAGAAAGGGGCTCGAAGAGAGATTGAGAGACCTCAGCGAAGACGCGTGTACAAGGTGTGTGTGCGCGGGAGGGTCGGTGAACTCCGCTAAAGCGCCGTAAATTACAGATTTTGCTTCCCTTTTCCCGCCGGCAGACTCGGTGAGCGAGGGTACCCCAGTCTGTCCCGGGGGATCTGAATGAGTGTCTTTGGGGGCAAGGCCCATGGATGTGCTGGGGGTAAGTGGCTGTGGCCGGGCTGAATGTGTCCTGGTGCAGCCTTCATGATTCGGTGAGCCTTTCTGTGAATGTGCGTGTGTTGGTGCCTTAGCGTGTGTCCAGTGTGCGTGTGAGTCTGTCCAATTTCTTTTTTTTTTTTTAAAGATTTTATTTATTTATTTGACAGAGAGAGATCACAAGTAGGCAGAGAGACAGGCAGAGAGAGAGAGAGGAGGAAGCAAGCTCCCTGCTGAGCAGAGAGCCCGACGCGGGACTCGATCCCAGGACCCTGAGATCATGACCTGAGCCGAAGGCAGCGGCTTAACCCACTGAGCCACCCAGGCGCCCGAGTCTGTCCAATTTCAAACGCCTCCAGCAGAAAGCGAGGTGGGCTGGACACCCCAGTTATGTAATTGGGTGACTAACAGTGCCTTGGTGAAGGGTTTGAGATGTAGGAAGAGGGGAGGGTAAAGGGTGCAGGGGAGGAGGACTGCCGCTCCGTTCTAACAGAAAGGAACCTAGTAAAGAAAGAAACTTGTCTATTAGGTACTTTAGGTAGGGCAGGGGACCTCGGGATGGTGTCGGGGTGCTGGGCAGTGTGTGCAGAGGGAGGGCAGGCTGGACCCGCTGCCTGGTGCTGACAGTTGGTGGCCCCTGGGGCACTGAGGAGGGCAAGTTTATAGTTAGAGGAGGACCAGAGCAGTGCGACCTCGCAGGTCCGAACTCGGTTGGAAGGACCCATGCAGTGGGCGCTGGAGGGGCCCCGCAGAACTCCTCAGTGACCCCCACATGGGCCAGGGCATCCTCCGTCCCAGCCCAGTAGGTCACTGGTTGCCTTCGCTTAGGATGCTCTGCATTTCAGTCTTTCTCTCCTCTGACTCTCTCAAGTTTACTTGTTTCTGTTATTCACGTAAGAAACAGAAAGTAAACACTAGGCTCCAACCTTCCCAGGCCCCCAAGCCCTCGCTCTTCTGCCTGCCACAGGCGCAGCCCAAGTTTCTGTTCGAAGAAGAGTGGAACAGCACCTGCTGAGCCCTACCAGGTTTTGTTTTCACCCTGTAAATTTTCATTCTACAAATAACATCTCCCAGTGCCAATAACTCCAGGTCTCTGTCTGGGAAATTCTTCCGATGTCCAGAATGGGCTCTGGGCGCCTGCATCCTCCGGGGGAGGGGGGGGATGGGGGCCAGTCTGCAGGGAGAGGCAGAAACCCGAGAGACAGGACCCAGGCTGTTAGGGAGAGATAGGACCCAGGCTGTTGCGGCAACCTCCCCTTCCTTAGCTTCGGGCAGGGCTTTCCTGCTTCTGCAGGGTTCACTCTGGGCACGTCCCGCTCTTCCTCTTTCTCCCGCACTTTATTTATTTATTTTTCTTCCCATTCCCTCTTTGCGGGGTAGGATTTGACGTCCCGGGGACATCAGACTCTTTCAGCTCTACAGGCCTAGCGGTGGGGTCCTGGTAGGGGAGATCTTGCCTGCGCCAGAGCCAGTGAAGAACTCAGGGCTTCTGTGCGCTGAGGCGAAGAGTGTGTCCCTTGCATGTGTGGATGTGTTGGGGGGAGGCGTTGCTAGATATAGGCTCTGAGCCCGGGCTCTGGCCCAGCCAAGTTGCCTGCCAGGCCATCCTGGCTCCTGGGCAGCCCAGTGCCTAACAACGGAGGGGACGGATTGCGTGGGGCCACTGGTGTTCCACCCACATCCTTTCCTCTCTGGAGACCTTGTCCTGCAGGTCTATTTCCTGAGCTTGCTGGGTAAGGAATGCTGGGTGCCCTTGTACCCAGTGCGGCCATGTGGCAGGGGTGTGCAGGGTTGGCCTTGCCGAGTGTGGGTGCACGCTCACATGTTGGGATGCCATTTGGTTCTGGGAGATCCTCCTGCTAGAGCAGGACACACAGAGCTCCTGGTGTTGAGCCCACCTGGCATGAATTGACCAAGATCCAGGATTCCTCACCCCATGGCACTGGGACCAAAGGCCTATGCATCCTATGCTTTATGCTCTCACTGCCAGTCTACACTGGCAGGGTCACTGTCATCTCAACCTGCTCAAGATCCTAGGGACATGGAAAATGCTCTCTCTACACACCCCCTCCCTTTTTGTAAAGCGATTCAGGCACCTTCCTGGGAGGGATGTGTGTGGGGGAGAGGGAAGGGACAGGGACATAGCCTTGGCTTTCCCTGTGCCTCTGACCCTTCTAGGCTCCAGTGCTGACAGACCTCAGGTGTTGATCCGGCCCTTTCTGGGTCCTACAGAGTCTCCACAGCTTACAGCCCAGGTTCCATCCCTGCTATGAGTCTCTGTTCTGGTCTCTGCTGGTCCCAGAGAAATAGTGGGCTCCTGCTTTGCAGGATGAGGAGGTCTGGTTACAAGAAGCTGCTATTTTCTGGGCTAGAGTCCCATGATGCTCTGCCACCAGGTGCTCCCTGGCCACATGGTGGTCCAGGTTCCTCCGCTCAGCTGTAGGAGTGGGGGACAGCCAGTCAGGAAAGGACTCCACCAACCCAGCATTCTCCAGATGCATCTTAGTGCTAGGGGTCCAGAGGGTTTCTCCAAAATGGCCTGAGTTGGGGAAGGAGGCTGTCCTCTCTCTAGTCTCACCTTGCTTAACTGCCATCTCTAATTCTTGCTGATTTTTCTCCTGGAGTGGGCTTGGTCCAGTCTTTCTCCCGGGATCCTCCAGGCCCTCCCCATCTACCTTCACCAGGCCTTCTAGCAGTTTATTGAGTGAGCCTCTGTCCTTCTGAGAGTTAAGTTCCCTGCCCCCACCACCTCGTGTATGGGTAAAGAGTCTCCCTACCCCCTCCCTGCTGGGCAGCAGGCCTCATAGGATCAGACTATGTCACCTGTCCTGGGTTCTCGGGGAGCAAAGGTGTGCATATAGTTGAGTGGGGGTTGGAGTCCAGGTTCCCCCAGGAGCTCCCTGGGGGAGCTCAAAGCCAAGCCCTTGGGTCCTCCATTTACTATGGGCCTGCAGCTCACAGGAGCCTTCAGCATCCCCTTCTGTGCTCAGAACCTGGAAAGTCGGGGCCCCATCCTGTATCTGGTTATTCTTCCTTCTTCTGTGTCCCTAGGTGCTCTGGCAAGCCCATCATGTCCCTCTCCAGGCCTGGACCCCTGAGCCCAGCTCAGCCCTGCTCTTTCTGTGGCCTGGGCAAAGCTTGCAGCCTCTTCGGGTGCCTTCCCCATCTGGCTTCCTTCCTGCACCCCTCCTCAGCCTCTCTACCTCCTTGCTCCCTTTTCTCAGCCTGTGTTTCTCCTAGTCTTTTCCTGGAGGCCTAGAGACTCAGGAGGCTAGGTTCCTCCGCCCTGCCTCTTCCCCCTTTTTGTTTTGGTCTCCTGCCCATCATTCTTCTTCCTGGTTTGAGCCCCCCCCCCAAAGGTCCTTGGGAATCCTGGATGGCATTCTTCTGGCCCCCAGCTATTATTCTGCAGCAGCTGAAGTGAGCTAGGGGTTTGGTGAATGGGGAAGGACACTCCCTGAAGAATTAGCTGGGGAGTACAAGTCCTAGGAGGCAGAAAAACTCTGTGCATCATTTCCTTCCCTGACCCTGCCTGCACCCCACACCCACACGCCTGGGAGCCAGACCTCTGTACCGGCACATTAGAGAGGGACCCCACGTTCCACTCTCTGGTAGGAAGGATTGACATTTTAGAAGTAGATGGGGTGCTGTTGGAGGTTTGGGGGTTTTTTTGGTTTGTTTTTTTACAATGAGCATTGCTATTTTTGTAAAACAACAACAACAACAACAACAAAAAACAAACCAACAAACAATAAAATGTGTTCCTTTCTGAGAAGAGTAGCAGAGCTGCAACCCAAGGAGGGCTGATCCCTCCGTGAGATATGCTGTTCCTTGGGTCAGTGGGAGAGTTGCCCTGGTGCGAGGCTCCTCAAATTCCAGGGTGTAGGCTCCTCCTAGCTAGTTAGCTGCCTGCAGGCTCAGACACTGGGCTCAGTCACTGACTCAATTTAGGCAACACAAGATGCCTGAGGCCTGTCTGTGCTTGACGTTGGTTGTTGTCCTCTGAGGATTCCGCAGGGAGCAGACCCTCTGGGCCCTAGAGGGACCCAGCAGGAGGATAGAGGTCACTTCTGCAGGGAAAGCAGGGGACCCAAGTTAGTTGAGCCGGGGTGGGCTGGTGCAGGGTGAGGTAGGCAAGGCCCTGCTACTGCCCCACGTTTTTGCCTCTCAAGGCAACAATCCCCTGTGTTGCTTTGTCCCCCACTTTGTGCATAGGCAGGGATCCCAGCCTGGGTAGTGGGAGTTCTAGGGTGGTCAAGATCTGCTGGTGCCAGGTTCTAGTACAACCCGCTGGTGCATTCCCTGATCTGGTGAGTCCCAAGGCCTGTGGGGAGAGCTGCCCAGGGGAGGCTGTGGGTCTAGGCCAGTTTGCAAAGAGGGCCACATTGGAGTGACAGTTGTGGGCAGGCCAGGGCTGATAAGATTCTCCAGGTACCTACCACCCAGTGGCTATCAGTAGGCAACTCCTGCCTTGACTCTGGCCTTGGACCAGTGCCAGGAAGGCTTAAGGGAGGAGGCAATGGATTTCACAACTTGACACCTATTAAATCACCTGGATAATTTAGAAAAAAAAAAATCACTGGTGCTAGGCTGCCCACCAAATGGCTTCAGTTCAGGTCCAGTGACTTCAAATCAGATCCCCAGTGGGTTCCTGATATTTAAAAGGCTTCCAGGGGAAGCCTGGCTGGGAACCCCTGCACTGGGCTGAGTGTAGGGGAAGCATGCATTGCTGGATGAAAGCCAGAAGCAAATGTCTTGAGTGGTTAGTATGCGGTAATCAGGGAATGAGAAACAGGACTTTGGGTGGGTGGGAGAGGAGGGAAGCCAGCAGAGGTTTGGAGTGAGGGCAGTTTGGGGGTAGGAAGATCAGAGAGGGTGAACCATCTTGGCCAGGATACAGCTGGACCCAAGACGCAGGTGTCTAACCCAATCTGAAAAGCACCCCCCACCCACGGACTCCAGATTCTCTTAGTGAGTGTGTGTGAATTGGATGCTATATAAGTTATATTTCAATTAAGCCATTACCAAAACAACAAAAAAAACAAAGCAACACAAAGTAAAGGCAGCCACATTCAACCCATTTTCTGCTCTTTGAGAGTCTAGGTCTCACTCTGGGCGAGGAGGCTTCCTTTGGTCTCTCCAGAGGAGAGGCTACCCAAGGGCGAGAGAGCAGGCAGCTGGCTGGGCAGGGCGGGAAGTAGAGTTAGCCACTAGCACAGGAAGGGGTGATCCCAGGTTCTAGAATAGGGGCTTGGTGGTGGTAGCGGGAGTGGGGCCCCTGGCGGGGGGCGGGTATTCTCCTGCTTTGCTGATCGTCTCTGCTTTCCTCTAGACAGATTTTCCCCAGATCTTTCTTGGCTTCGTATTCCTCTTCCCTGGTAGTGCTCTGTGAATTTTCTTCCTTGTCGCTTCTCTGATAATTTGCTACTTCATCTTCCTTCCACCTCCTTTCTCCTTCTAATTCTCCAGGCTTCCTCCTTTCCCGGTATGGTCTTGACCACCCAGCCCCTCAGCCTCCGTAGCTCTTTTTCTCTTTTTCTCCCTCGCCTCTCTCCACCTTCCCTCTTTGGCTTCCCAATTCCCCCACTTTCCATCAGCCCTCCCCTTGCTGGGGCAGAAGTACTCACTTTTGCTCATCTTTCTTAGGAAAAAACCATCCCAGCCAGGTGCAGAGTTTAAATCAATGAAAAAGCTTGGGACTTGAGAGTATCTTCCAAAAATGTTTCCTTCTTTCTTAACAAACAAAAGCCACTCACTCCTACCACACTCTGATTTGATCTGGATCCTTCTCTAAATCAATTGACAAATTATTTGTCTTCTAGCGACAGATACAGGGCTAAGTGCCCCAAACTGTGCAACACTAATACTATCATGAACGAGTCACAACACCCCTTAGAGTGGGACTTGGTTGCTCCCCTCTGCAGAGAAGGAAATAGACCGAGGTTACATACCTACTTTGTGTGGCTTCAACTGCAGGTGTGGGAACCCAGGGCACTGCTAAGACAAAAATCTCCTCCCTTGTCTCTCACTTTGCTCTGAGAACTGGGCTCCCCCTTTCCCCCTGCCAGCCCCCCCCAAACTCACTCAGTCACTGGATGGCCCTGGTACAAGCTGGTGGCTCCTAGCTCAGCTGCTGGAGTGGGGACTTTCAGATTGAGTGACATGGTGCCTTGGCAGCTTGGAGGGGAGCTGTAGTTTCTCTGGAGAGACCAAAAGAAGCCTGCTCACCCAGAGTGTGAGACCTAGGCTCTCAAAGAGCAGAAGATGGGTTGAATGTAGCTGCCTTTACTCTGTGTTGCTTTGTTTTTTGTTGTTTTGGTAATGGCTTAATTGAAATATAACTTATATAGCATCCAATTTGCACACACTATACAATTCAATAGTTTTTAGTATTTTCACAGACATACTCAAATATGTAGTAAATATTCAGATGTATAGTGCAACTGTCACCACAGCAAATTTTCAGACATTTTCATTACCTTAAAAGGAACCCTGTACCCTTTAGCTAACACTCCAAATTCCCACCACTGCCCCCACCCCCAGCCCTAAGCAACCACTTTGTTTCTATGGATTTGCCTATTCTGGATTTTTCCATACAAATGGAATCATATAATAATTGACCTTTGTGTCTGGCTTTTTCCACTTAGCATAATGTTTCAAGGGTCATTCATGTTATAGCATATATGAGTACTATATTCCTTTTATGGGTGAATAACATTCCATTGTATGATTCTATCATATTTGTTTTTCCATTAATTATTGATAGACATTTGGATGGTTTCTACCTTACCTATCTGTTGGAGATATGGGTACACCCCTGGCTCAAGGTGTTCCACTGGTACCTCAGAAGAGGTAGGAGGTCTTCTGGGAGGAGCATGGTGAAGCTCAGGGTTGGGGCATGCACTGGCTGTATGTCCCAAGCGAATGGGTCACTTTCCAGAAGCCTCCTTTCCATTCCTGTCCAGTAAGGAGGGGATGAGTGGACTGGAAGGCTTGTAGGAATTCTAGCTCTGTAGTAAAGATTCAGAGCCTTGGGGCGCCTGGGTGGCTCAGTGGGTTAAGCCTCTGCCTTCAGCTCAGGTCATGATCAGGCTCTCTGTTGGGCAGGGATCCTGCTTCCCCCTCTCTCTCTGCCTGCTGCTCTGCCTACTTGTGATCTCTCTCTCTGTCAAGTAAAATCTTTTAAAAAAATTAAAAAAAGAAAGGAAAGAAAGAAAGAAAAAAAGATCCAGAGCCTCGACTCTTGACTAGGTTAGGTTAGAATCCTGGCTCTACCACTACCTAGTTGCTAATACGTTTTTTAAGCTCTCTGTGCCTCACTGTCCTCATCCATTAAATGGGGATGTTAGAATCAAACTCCTGGAGTTGTTATGAGGGGTAAATTAATCTGCGTAGAGCATTTGACCTGGTACCTAGGACTCAGTGGGGTGCTGGAAGGAAGAAAATTTAAGCTTTTATCACTTAAGACTTAGGGCCAGAGCTCACAGGTTGCAAGAGTTTATCCCCCTTTCCCTTTCTCCTGGATGGATGGAAGAATGAAGATTTTAGCCATGCCCAAAGGGCAGAGGGAGGTTCTCTGACCTGGGGCTGGGAACCCAGATTCCAGGCCCTCAAGTCCAGCTGCTTAGGTGGTCAGGATGGGGTTGTTGGAGAAACGCATCTCACCGCCAAGGCCTCTATAAAGCAAATCTGCTGCTCTCATCCAGCCTCGTGTTTCTCAGTCATCCAATGGCATGGACACTGCGGAGCATTCAGTGTTTAAAGTGCCACTCTTTCCTCTGCCGCCAAGCTAGGTTTTCCCCTTCCCTGTTGAAGAACCCCAGCCAGCCTACAGCCCTTCCCAAGACCCAGGCCCATGGCTCAGGTGAGGAAGGAAGGGCTATGTGAACCCCGGAAGGATCTGAGCCCCAAAGCCTGGAGGCAGGGAGATCCCCGCAAGATGTGTCCTGGCCCCCACCTTTCCCACCACACCTGGCCCAGGAGAGAGAAGGAATGGCTCCTTAGGTTACCTTTGGGGGAGTAGCCTGGAGGCCAGCAATGGTGGCTTTTATATCCTTTCACACCCTTTGAATCTGTGGGGTGTTATAATTCAAATGAATCTAGTTAAGCAATCTTTTAAATGTTGTTAGAATAAGTTTAAAGAGGTATTTTGTTTTGATGGCCCCATCAAAGACAGGTGCTTATTTGTTCCTCCCCTACTTTGTGCCTCTGGGAGCTGGCCTATAGTGACTTACCCTGTAGACAGGGTTCCTTTTTGTCTTTGCTGTGCTTGCTGCCACATTGCACATTCAGGGTCACCAACCACCCCAGTCCCAAGGGAACCCACTAGTCTTGAACCTTAGTCCCAAGAAGGGATCCTTTGCCATCAGCATCACCCCCAAAGTGGGTTCCAGACTACGCTGGAGAAAGGGAAGCTGAAGAAACATGATGCCTGGTACTCCCTTCAGCAGTTACGCTGGATCTAGGGACCCCCTTACCTCTCCACCTGAAACTTCCTTGCTCTCTGGGTCACACAGGTCCAGATTTGAGCATCTGAGGCCCTTTCACTGGGTGGCCTGGCATCTGCTGCCATGCAGAAAGGGAGTTAGCTGGCCATG
Source organism: Neogale vison (assembly GCF_020171115.1). Lineage (NCBI taxonomy): Eukaryota > Metazoa > Chordata > Mammalia > Carnivora > Mustelidae > Neogale > Neogale vison. The sequence continues at coordinate 92,036,446 of NC_058098.1, read as the reverse complement.
AGCATGGGGTGAACCTGGAGGAATTCCCCATCTCCTGACCCTGGGAAAGAACTTCAAATGTGGAAGATCAAGGAGCTGCTTGGCAGCCTATGTTGGATGACTGTTGGGCCTTGTTGGAATGTTGGGAACACCCTGATGGCTAGCCAAGGCCCCCTCCAGATAGTCCCTTTAGGGTGCGTGTCCTATTACCCGCCCCCCATGTTGCTAAGAATGTATATCTACTGGGAGCTACTGCACACTCTTTGGAATATTCCTCCTCCAACAAATATTTATTGAGCTACTACTACTTCTGGACAGAATGTCAGGTACTAGGACATTTTTGAACCGAACAGACCTAAATCCCCACAGTTGGGGATCCTACATTATTGGGGCAGCTAACTTTCCCTTAGATAGTGAAACCCAAAATGGAGTCATAGCAGGGGACCTGTATCGTTGGTCTTGAGGGGTCACTTGGCCAGACTGATGGTTTGCTGAGACGCACAGACCAGCTGGTGACTAAGCACAGGTTTGTTTTGAGGACTAGAAAATAGCCTCTGAAAATAACCCATGAAAGAGGTGCTTTTGGGCAGCCTTAGTGGGTCTGTAGTAAAGGAAAATCCAAGAAGGGGAATGCATTTTCTTCCGTTCAGTTGGCTAAAGAAACAAAGGAAAACAATCATACAAACAAAAGACCCCAAACAAACATGCAGTCCCATGCCTTGGGTGTGTTCGCGCGTGTGTGGCTTTTGTTCCTAAGTGTGTATGTTGTGCATGAATTTAATTAACTTTTAAACAGCTTTAATTTTTTTTAAAAGAAAACATTCATCTGAGAAAAAAAAAAACCCCTCTAACCAGCACAAAGGATTATAAAATCACAAGCAGTGTTCTCTTCAGATCCTCAGCCCCATCCCAGAAGCCCCATATTCTGCCCCATTTCAGACGTACCCGCCCTCACCTAAAAACAGGAACGAAGTCACACTGTCCCTCTGTTCTCCCTCCTGCCCTTTCCCGCCTTCGCCCGCGCCTTGCTCGGTGGTATAGTCCGACTCCCGCTTACCCTTTCTGCGCCCTGGTTGCTTGCCAGCCTCGTGCGAAAGTGTCCGCTTCCCCCACAGCCTCGCCAGTTCAGTATGTTACCTAAAATCTTTATCTCTGTGGATCTGATGGGTTTCTTAAATAAACGAGAATTAAACTAAGGGGAAATAAGAGAAAGAAAAAAAAGAGAGAGAGAGAATGTTTGAGACTGCTTTTTTGGTCCGAGGGCGTGTATGTGGGTTGGAGCGAGGTCGGGCATCCTAACCCGCGCGCCGCACCGCCCTCGGGGGCTGAAGCCCTGGCCGCCCTTTCAAAGCCTGGGGAGTGGAGAGAGGCGACGGGGCCGCGGGGTCAGTGGGAATTAGCGCGCCGGGCCTCGGCGAGGGATCGCCGCGGGGCGAGAGTTCGGACAGGATTAGCGGGTTCAAAAGCAGGTCAGGGAGAGCTAAACGAGGCGACGAGGTCCCCTCGAGGTCAAGGTCCTTGGTATCCGCGGGCCGGGCTCGGGGACAGCAGCGGGGGATTGCGATCTCGGGAGGATGCACGCAGAAGCCTGAGTTCCGAGCGCGTGGATGGCCTTGGCAGGCTCTAGAGGACGGGTTCCTGCGGCCGCGGGACTAGGACACCACCTCCGGATTCTGGGCCTCGGCCACACGAAATGAGGGGCTGCGAAGAGAGCCCAGAGATGAGTCCGAGGCAATTTCAAAGAATAAAGAGCAAATGTGCCCGAGCTCCCGAGGCGCGCCTGTGCGCATGTGTGTCTGAGGAACAGGGTTTACCTATTTTTCTTCTAGATTTTAATTCCCTTTCCTTTTCTTTATTTTTAATAATTTTTTTTCTTTCTGACAAGGTAAAATACGTCTTAGGCAAACATACATGGTTCAACAGACAGTACCGAGCAGTGCGAAGGAATTTTTTGTCAAGAGCTCGTCTCTCTCCCTTCCCGTGGCACGCTTCGGCAGCCTCCGCTGCGGGACAATCGCGGAATGTCACACCATTTGTGTAAAAATAACCACGACCCACCCTTTACACGTTTCTGTGTCCTGTACGTGCGTGGAGGGAGAGCTGGAAGGACCGCCGAGAGAGCCAGCTCTTCTCCTGAAAAAAGCGAGTGTTTGGGGGAATGTGTGTCATTTTGGAGCCCCTGACCTGACTTTTTTTTTTTTTTTTAAGGAGAATAGGAATGTACTGATATATTCCTTGAGCTCGTTCTCTCCCACCTTCCCCTGACACTCATGGAGAACAAACTTGGGGATATCGGGGGATGCGACGTGGGCTCTCCCCTCGGAAATCCTGGCTTTGGTAGATCATCCCCAAACCCCAATAAACGCTCGGATAGACGACGGATAGCGCTCAAAGTCACCAAGTGGAGACGGCCCCACCCTGGTCGCCCTCTCTAGTGTCCTCCCACTCGGTCATTCCTTCTCCAGAGACCTGCCTGGGCCTTTTGCCTTCCCTTCCCCAAGGGCGCGGCCGGCGCTGTCTGGAATGATGGGGCCGAGATGCTACCGCCGGCGTCCTGATCTCCACGAAAGCCCGCCCCCTCGGGTTTGAGTCCTACTGATTTTCCGCAGAGACCCCTTCTTTAGAGTCCCTGGGGCAAAAATTGCAAATCCTTGGGAGAATGGTGGTGGCGAAGACCGTGTTGGAGGTCCTGACGCGGGAGAGGTGTGAGTGAGTGAGTGAGTGTGTGTGTGTGTGTGTGTTGGGTGGGTGGTGATGGCAGAAAGAGAAAGAGAGTGGGAAGGAGGAGGCCGAGGGAAGGGGGCAGAAGCCGTGAAAGCAAGGGTGCGGGAGCCCCAGAGCGGAGCTTGAGTCGGGGAGAGGGGGAGGGAGAGTGGGTAGGGGCGGAGCCGGAAGCCGGGAGGCTGCTTGCGATCCAGACAAAGCGCCTCCCGGTCTCAGCGGAGATTGATCGGCCTTTCCCGCAGTTTCTTCCGATTTCTTCGGTTTGGTTCGCAGGCCGGCTGGTCTTAGTGGGAACTGGCAGGTTGTTAATGGGGAAGGTAGTTTAAAGGGACGGATCGCTGGAGAAATACATGCACTCAACCAACCGGCAGTCGGCTCTGCTCAGCCTGACCTGAGTCGCAGGTGTGGAGTGGCTGGCTAGTGGGCAAGGCGTCCTTTTCGTACCAATTCTTCCAGGTGCACTTGGTGGTCTTGGTTTTGTTCTAAAGACCTTGGGAATTCTGTTCCCGGCCCCCAGCCCCCATTGGCCGGTCAAGGTGCCGGAATCCCTCGATTAGAAATGCAGTCCTTAAAAAAAAAAAAAAAAAGAAAGAAAGAAAAAAGAAAAGAAATGCAGTCCTTTTGTAAACAAGGTTGAGACTCCTTTTAACGCCCCTTCCAGCCTCTGCACACTAGTCACACAGTTATAACAATAATAATAGACTTGAGAGAAGGGAAAAAAAATCCCATTGCCCAAAACTAAATTCATCACCTTCTTTCTTGGGAAAGAAGGAAAACAAAAACAAAAACAAAAAACAACCCACTCTTCTTTTCACTGCACACTTAATTTGCATCGTTTTAATCATGGTGAACACGCAGTTTTATATTCTGCATTTTCTAGTTGAGGTCTCAACTAAATATTTGACATGTGCTATTGTCCTCGTCTGTACTTTTCAATGGCAAAAAGATACACTGTTCGTGGTAATTTACTTTAACCATTCCGTTGTTAAATGTTCCGCATTTCCAGTTTTTCAGCATTAAAATGATGCTCATACCAAAATCTTCAAATAGGTAGTTTGCTCCTTTGGGGAGGAGTATTTCATTAGGATCCTTACTAGGTCCACAGGATAGGGACCTTTGCATTGCTCTTGTTAATACAGTGCCAAACTGCTTTAAAGCATTTTCCCCACAACCTATGCCTCTGCTGAGACAGGTCCCCAAAGCCAGAGTCAGTGCGCCAAGTGATGAACCCTCTAGGTGGAGGGAAGATGTCACAACGGAAGGGTGGTGAAGATGGGGAGGGTATGGGGTTGGTGGGGTAGAATGGTGAGGCTGGAGGAGAGAAGGACTGGAGATTCCGTCTCCTGTCTGGAGAAAGGAAGACTTTCCAGTGGAGGTGATGTCCTGACAGCCTCAGGTAGGAGTTGTCAAGTAGAAACCAAGGGAGCGACATGGGGACCTTCCTGTGCACAGGCTGGGTAGCTGGAGGGCTTTCTGGGTTTGGAGGGGCAAACTTTGAAGAGACTTATACTTTGCGGGAGCTTTGAGGGTGGTTGGGAAACTCTGGCAAGGTAAGACTCTCACCTTTCATTCAACGGAGTTGGAAACCAACGACCTCCTCATTGGGCGTATGCACTGTTTAAACTGTTCGCTATAGGAACAGAGACGAAATTACATAATTATTGTTTTAAGTAGTATTTTGTTAAAAATTTACATTCCCTTTAAAATAAATTCCAATTGTCCTTTAAGAAACAATTTCTTACCTTAGCTACAGTGATATGTATCTTAAAACCATACATATATTTCTTGATTTTGTTCCAAAATGAGAATATATTCATGCATTTTGTGGTTAAAAATTATGCTAACACAAGCTCATTGTAAAATAACCAGGCTGAAATGTACATAAGTCCCTTCTCCTTAATCCTCCCTCCTTAAGTAACATAGCTGATAGTTACAATGTTGCATGTGCAAACTATGTGTTTTTCATCAACCGCTTATATTATTCCTGCTACTCAGCAAATCGCTATTGGAAAAAAAGTTTAACTGTAGACCATGACATTCTTATATATCAGTGGATGTAGCTCTCTCTCAGTGTTTTAAAAAAATATTTTATTGAGAGAGAGAGAGAAAGAGAGAGAGAGCGCGCGCGAGCAAGGGGGGGTAGGAGGGAGAAGAAGGAAAGAAAGGGAGAAGCTGACTCCCTGTGGAGTGGGGATCCCCATGCGGTTCTATCCCAGGACCCAGACCCCAGGATCATGCCTTCCCCGTGGGAGGCAGATGTTTAACGGAGTGACAGGGACACCCCACTCTCTATCTCAGTTTCAATAGCTCCTCTAGATTACATTATATGGATGTTCCATTTTTCCTCTATTTTGAAAATTACATAAATAATACATGAATATATTTTATATCACAAAACAATTCAAACAATGCCAAAACATAAAGATGAAACACAAACAGCCTGTGTTTGTATGATGTTTCTCCTCTTCATCTTTGCCTCCACTCATCCCACCTTATTCTTCAGGAGTTTGAAGTCAGAAATTTGACTTTTGTTCCTCTAAATACCCCCACTCCAGTCTTTAAAAAATTGTTTAAATTGTTTTTATTTGTTCTCTTTAGCCACAAGCTCCCACTTTCCTCTCCACCCCACTCTCCCATTCAATAAGGAACCATTGAGGTGTGTTTAGAATGTATGTTTTGTTTTATACTTTCTCACAAAATATGCATTGTTTTTTGTGCGTGTGCTTTTCATTCATGTGCGTTGGCTTTTATATTTCATTTTGTTTTTTAAATATTATTCTGAAAAACTTTAGTTTTAAATACTTTTAGATTTATGGAAAAGTTACAAGACTAGTACAGAGAACTGCAATAAACCCATTTCTTAGCTGCATTTGCTTTATTGTTCTCTTTCCGTATATATTTAGAAAATTATTGTTACTGACACATTGGAGAATAAGTGGCAACCCCATGTCTCCTTATATTTCCAAAGAAGGAAGTCTTTCACCTACGTGGCCATAGGGCAATGATCAAAATCAGGACATTTAACATACTATAATATAATCTTCAGATTTTATTCAAAATTTGCCACTTGTGCCAATAATGTCCTTTATTATTTTTTTCTGATCCAGGATCTAATCCAGTATCACTCATTGCATTTAGTTTTCGAGTTCTTATTAGTCTCCATTAGCTGAAAACAGTTCATCAACTTTTCTTTGCCTTTTTTTAACAGATATTTTTTTGAAGAACACGGGCCAGGTATTTTTTTTAAATGTATTATGGTTTCTTGTTTTATTTTAAGCAATCTGAAACTTATGGAAAAGTTGTCAGGTATAAAGAATTCACCCTGCCCTGGCCCCATCTGAGCATCGATTGCTGGCATATGCTTTATTTTGCATGTCCCTCATAATCATAATGGAATCATCAAAATAATAAAATCAACATTATTGCCATGGACAAGTTAGACCTCATTAAGGTTTGCCAGTTTTCCTGACAATCTCTCTATAGCAAAAAGATCCAACCAAGATTACATGCTGTATTCGATTGTCATTGTCTCCTTATTCATCTTCAATCTTTAACAGTCCCAGTCTTTCCTTGACTTCCATGGCCAGTTATTATATGTAACTTCTGTCAGTATGGGTTTGTCTGATATTTTCTTGTGATGCAATTTAGATTATGCATCTTTGGTGGGAATACCACTGAACTGGTGCTGAATTCTCTTACTCTATCCTATCAGAGGGGACATGATTTTTATTTATCCGATTATGGGTGATGTTAATTTTGATCATTTCTGTGAGGTTGTGTCTGCCAAGTTTCTTTCTCTAACTAACTTTAGTTAGTATTTTTTCCTTTTTATTTTTTTAACTAACTTTAGTTAGTATTTTTTTCCTTTGTAATTAATAAATATTTTTCAGGGAGGAACTCGGAGACTACAGAGATATCTATCCTTTTACTCATCAAATTTTCTAAGCATTGTTTATAAAAATAAGTACAATGAACTCATATTTTATTCAATGGGTTATAACATGTTACTATCATTATTTAATTTGCAAATTATTCCAAATGTAGTCAATGGGATTCCCTTCAGCTGGCTTCTGGTTTTTTGTTTTGTTTTGTTTTGTGACAGCTTTATTGAGATATAATTCACATACCATACAGTTCACCTATTTGAAGTATATAATTTAGGTGCCTCGTTAGTGCAGTAGGTAGCGTGTCAGTCTCATAAAGTATATAATTTAACAGTTTTTAGGATGCTCACAGAGTTGTGCAACCATGCCCACAATCAAATTTAGAACATTTTCATCATTACAGTGAGAAGCTTTTAGCTATTCTACTCAATCCTCCCATGCTTCCAGGCCCTGGACAATTATAATTATTTTTTAAATTTAAAAAATCTTTTTTTTTTTTAAAGGAAATCTTTTATTTATTTATTTATTTATTTGACAGACAGAGATCACAAGAAGGCAGAGAGGCAGAGAGAGAGGAGGAAGCAGGATCCCTGCTGAGCAGAGAGCCCGATGCGGGACTCGATGCTGGGACCCCGAGATCATGACCCGAGCCGAAGGCAGCGGCTTAACCCACCGAGCCACCCAGGCACCCCTAAATTTAAAAAATCTTATTTATTTATTTATTTGGCAGACAGAGATCACAAGTAGACAGAGAGGCTGGCAGAGAGAGGGGGAAGCAGGCTCCCTGCTGAGCAGAGAGCCTGACGTGGGGCTCATTCCTAGGACCCTGAGATCATGAACTGAGCCAAAGGCAGAGGCTTAACCCACTGAGCCACCCAGGCACCCCAAGCCCTGGGCAATTATTAATCTACTTTCTGTGTCTGTAGCTTTACCTATCTCTCCTGGACATTTCATACAAGTGGAATTGTATAATGTGTGGTCTTTTGTGACCAGCTTTTTGCATTTCTCATCATGTTTTCAAGATTCATCCACCTTTTAGCGTGTAGTGTACCGTCCTTTATTCCTTACTAATGCCAAATAATGCTCCACTATATGGTTGTCACATTTTATCCACTCATCAGTCGATGGACATTTGGGTTGTTTCCACTGTTTTACTATTATTAATAATGCTGTTGTGAATGTTCTCGTAAAAGTTCCTGTGTGATCACGTTTTCTTTTCTCTTGGCTAAATACCTAGGAGTGGAATTGCTGGGTTGAAGAGTTAACTCTGTGTTTAACTATCTGAGAAACTGCCACACTGTTTTCCAAAATGGCTGCACCATTTTACGTTCCTACCAGCAACATGAGAGGGCTCCAGTTTTCCCTACATTTTTTTTAAAAAGATTATTTATTTATTTATTTGACAGAGAGAGAGAGAGAGAGATCACAGGTAGGTAGAGAGGCAGGCAGAGAGAGAGAGAGAGGGAAACAGGCTCCCCGCTGAGCAGAGAGCCCCATGTGGGACTCGATCCCAGGACCCTGAGATCATGACCTGAGCCAAAGGCAGCGGCTTAACCCACTGAGCCACCCAGGCGCCCCATCCCCTACATTTTTGTTGTTACATGTTATTACCTGTCTTTTTGATCACAGCCATCCTAGTAGGTGTGATGTGGTATCTTATTATGGCTTTGACTTGCATTTCTCTGATGATTAATGATGTTGACTGTCTTTATGTGTCTGTTGGCCATCTGTATATCTTTTGAGAAATGTCTACTCAGATTCTTTGACCATTTTTAATTGGGTTACTTGTCATTATATATTGAGTTGGAAGGATTGTTTGTATATTCTAGGTACAAGTCTCTTATCAGATATATGATTTGCAAATAAATCTCCTATTTGTGGATTGTCTTGTCACTTTCCTGAGAGTGTTCTTCAAAGTACAAAAATATTTACTTCTGATGAAGTCCAGTTATCTATGTCTTTGGTTGCTTATATTTTTGGCATTATATCTAAGAAACCATTGCCAAATCAAAGATCATGAAGACCAGGGAATCAGAGACAAGGGTTTGGGAAGAAAGAAGGCATCACTGAGAGGGGCTCTTGGTTTTAGAAATATGAAAAAGCATTGCAGGTCTAGTTAGGCAGTGAGGACTGTGCCTGGGAGCAGAGCTGAGCACAGAGGAGTAGTTGACCATCCTGGCCAAGACATGACAAACAGTGGGGGAAGAGGCCACAAGCTTCCAGAAACTGCCCTATAGATTCCATCAGTTTCAGAGTCAGAGGCTTTGGAGGGAGGCACAGGGAGCTGTGGGTCCCCTGATGGGAGTAAGAAGTGTTCTTCTTTTTCTTCTTCTTCTTTTTTTAAAGATTTTATTTATTTATTTGACAAACAGAGATCACAAGTAGGCAGAGAGGCAGGCAGAGAGAGGAAGGAAACAGGCTCCCTGATAAGCAGAGAGCCCTGACGAGGGGCTTGATCCCAGGACCCTCAGATCATGACCTGAACTGAAGGCAGAGGTTTTAACGCACAGAGCCACCCAGGTGCCCCAGAAGTGTTATGTTCTTATAGGAACAGTCACTGCCCCCATCACTGTCCTGGAGTGTAGAGGTGGACAAGCGGACATCTGCCTGATTCACAGTCTGAGTTTCTACACTCCATGGGGACTAGCAGGATGCAGTTTTCTGCCATGTATAGCTTGAGTAGGTTGGGCATTATACAAGGTCACCTGGCCTAGAAGGCAAATGGGGACTGAAAACCAGCCTGAGCTAATTTTCACAAGGGTGCTGCGTGGGTTAGAGGTGGACCAGCCTTTGAGCCACAAGGGAGAAGAGAGTGCCCAGGGCTCCCTGGCCTTAGGCTCACTAAGGAAACTGTCCAGTGGAGGGTCCCCAGGACCCTTCTCTCGCCAGCCATCTCTTCCTGCATAGGACATGTTTTCCTTGCCAGTAGTCCCTCAGGGCTCTGCAGCCCCTCTAGGGAGATCCTACTCCATGTCCCTTTGGGCTGAGACTAAGTGGGGCTGTGCAGTGAACAGAAGAGTAGAATTTTCACAGGCTGCAGGTTGAGGTAAGGGCTGAGATTCCAGCTGTGTTTTGGGGAGAGAGTTGAGTAGGGCTAATCATATATACCAACATCAGGCAGGAGCTAGAAAGAGGTGGTGTTCCCTCCTCTTCTTTTCCGATCTACAGACTCAGTGATAGACACAAGCACAAACAAGAGTCGGGCAGAGTCTGAGACACAGAGGTGGGTGGAGACTCAGACAAAGCACTCTGGGGAGGACTAAACACCCCCTGAGGGCTAGGTGGACCAGGGGGGTTCAGGGAGGGAGCAGCCCATCCTTCCACACAGCAGAGAGGTTAGGCTGCTAGGACACAGCAAAGCCCTTGGGTTCCATGGGGCTGGAGTCTGCGGATCTGAGCAAATGATTTGGACTGAGATCTGAGCAGGGGCTCTGTAGGACCCCGTGTGGACCCTTTGGGATCTCATCTCAACTCAGCACCTTGGCTTCTCCCTGGCTCCCTGAGCAGGTTTTGTTTGTTTGTTTGTTTGTTTGTTTTTTAATCAGGGCTGGTGCTGTGCATGGTAATACCAAGTTGACTGACCCACACTATGTACCCAGGGGAGCTCACCGAGTCAGGCCATGTGGTGGGTGGGTGGGGGGGCTCCTGGGGAAGGACAGAGATGCACAGACAGGCAACAATGTTGTACGAAGAAAAGCGCTGATAAGGGTTAACATTTATTACGCACTTACTTGTGTGCTTGCGAGCTCCATAATGACCCAGTGAAGTGGGGTCTACTACCCCCACTTAATAGGTAGGAAAGCCAGGGCTCAGGCCAGATAAGGTGCCTAAAATCAGAGAAAACGGTGAGGCTGAAAGTCTTTCAGTCTCAGGCCGAAGCCTGTTTCCTCAGCCCCTTGCCACACCACGCTGACGGTGGTGGGGAGCATGTAAGCGCTCAGTCCGGGGTGGCGGGGACGGCGGGGGTCGTTTAAAGAGTAAACATGCTCTTTACTGCCACGTCCTATCCTTCCGCTAATTTTACCCGGAGAAGCTGGGCGCTTCTCTTCTCTTCCTCGCCGTCCCCAGTGAGGTGCCAGCCCACCCTCCAGCCACGACATCTTTAGCTCCCGGCCACAAGCAGGGAGGCGTCCTCGTGTCGCCCCCTGCTGGTTGCGAGCTTAAGAGACGAGGGGGTTTCGCCCCGCGCCGACGACCCTGCGCATGCGCGCTGGGCGAGGGCGCCGGCCCTCCTGGTTCTCCCAGCCTCCCCGAGCCGGATGCTGAACCCGGTGAAGTCGGCGGGAACGCCTGGAACAGAGGCCAGGAGCGGGTCTCATTTCTCTGGTTTATCTGTCTGGGCTAAGTGCTGGAGTCCGCTCTCCCTAAACCCCGGCACCTCGGCAGGGGGGTGGCAAGGGGGCGGGACCTTACCACCCGGAGCCCAGAGAGCTGTGGCTGCGGGGCCCAAGGGCATCCTGTATTGGTTTCTGAAGCCCTTCCTGAGTTCTGAGGGTACCAGGATGATGAAAACACCCACCTTGTGGTAGTGAACAATGACAACCCCCACCCCAGGCCGCCCTGTGGCCTGACATCACCATCCTTCTCCCTTCAGTGTCGTCATTTTCAGTGTCTGGTAGAGGAAAGAGATACAGGAGCAAATAGCACAGACTGATGATATGAGAATAACTGTGAGTATAAAGAACAAGTCTGGTACCAGGAGGGTCAGGGGTCACCATAAAGTTACACTTGAACAAGCACGGTAGACTCTGTAAGAGCCCACCGGGTGGAACTTTCTTGTGCAGAAGGGCCCAGGAGGACAGATGGGGGTGGGGCAGTTCTGATGTGTGCATTTGTGTCTGCTTTGTTCCAGGCCTCACCTGGCTCTTTCCTGAGCTTCCTGTCACACATCTTGGGCAGGTGGCTGGAGATTAGATCCTTCAAGACCATGGGGCAACAGTTCTTAACTGTGTTTGCTAACTTAACAAGAGGACAACTGCTGTCTTTAGCCGAACAGGTAAAATATGACAACAAAAATACCGAAAATGTTGGGGAAGTTGGGTCCTCCGAAAGATCAGGAGGACAGGATTTTTCTAGCCTGCTCTTCTGTCCTGTGAGAAGGCCTTCCCTGACTGAGTACTGTTCTCCAGGAAAACAATCACAGAAGAGAGTCAGAGGCTGTTGCTGTCATCTCTAAATCTGGTCACTTTGGACTGTTGGTTTCTGTGGCTCCATTTTGTCGTGTATGTAAAGTTGAAGGAAATGGTCTATGGCCATTAATTCATTGACCTGTCATCACGTGAGATCCTGGTGCTCCTCAGGTCACTGCCCTGGATGTGGTGGACCCGTGTTCAGGACAGTGGCTGGGGGCCATTCAGAAGGGCAAATATGTGGCTTCTGTGCATGAGAATCATCTAAAGTGAGCCTGGAGGATGCCACTGGGAATTTGTGGTGTTTTGAATAGTGGGCCTGTTTCAGCAAAGTAGCATTCCTTGAGGCCAAATGAATGAGCAGAGGAGATGTGATAGATATACAAATAATGAAATTGTGTGATAGAAAGCCATCAGGACCTATAAAGGCTGTTGCCAATGTGGGCTGAGTTCAGAGAGGAGAGGACCTTCTTGCCGTGGTGCTCAGAAAAGGCTTAATGAAGGAAGTGTCATTTTTTGGTGGGTTGTAAAAATGGGGAGGATTTCAATATGGACAGTGTTGTAGCCACCTAGACATTAGGGTCACAGGCTGGGAGAGGACCCTGGAATCTGATGATAAGACATTGTGTGTGTATGTGTGTCTGTGTGTATTTGAGATAGTTATTAACTTAAAAAGCCGCAAAGAGATGAAAGTGTCTGTTTAATTTGGGGCAGAATATTATTTTAATTTTGATTTGGCCTGTCCCTACTCTATTGTTTTTGGGAAAACATCATGTCCTCCCTCACTCTGTGAAAATGACCCATTGAGCTTGGTTAGGTGTCGTTAGGGTACTATTTGGACGGAGAACAGGTCTTGTTGGGGTAACTGGGAAAGTCACTGGGAACTGACTGGCCTCCTGCATTTATTCTCTACTTTTCCTCTTCTACACTCCCAGGGCTGGGGGGTCACCCAAGAGACCACCCATTCCATGGGATCCGAAGTAGAAAAGTGGGGTAAGAGCACACAGGTGTGATTACCTGTGGTTCTGGTGCTCATCTTAGGCTCATCTTCTCCCTTCCATTTATGCTCACATGACTGACAAGGACCAGAGTTTGAACTTCGGTTCTTTCCCTGAACTCACTTTCAGACAGAGTGGTTGGAATTTTGTGGGGAATATGACCTCACAAGCCAAAAAAGCTAGACACCTGAGGAAAACAAGTTTCTCAAAAGAAAGTAACAAAGGAGGTAACATGTATCTTTTGAAGTATTAGAACAGATGGACCAATAATTAAAAATAACCTTAATAAATACACTTAAGGAAGCAGGGAAGATATTAATAATATAAGAATAAGGAATCATAAAGGGGCGCCTGGGTGGCTCAGTGGGTTGAGCCTCTGCCTTCGGCTCGGGTCATGATCTCAGAGTCCTGGGATCGAGCCCCGCGTTGGGCTCTCTGCTCAGCAGGGAGCCTGCTTCCTCCCCTCTCTCTGCCTGCCTCTCTGCCTGCTTGTAATCTCTGTCTGTCACATAAATAAATAAAATCTTAAAAAAAAAGAATAAGGAATCATAAAAAGAAGTGAGAGGAAATATTAAATGAGAGCTATACAATAGTTGAAATAACACAACAGATGGGATAAATAATAGAATGGGCACAATTAATATTGCAAGATCAGATGTCTTACAGAAGGAAGCAGTGAAGAATAAATAATTAGGAAATTTTGAATTAAAGTTAAGAGGTATGGCAGTAGAAGTACAAATGCCAGAGTCCAGATAACAGAAGTCATAGAAAGAGAGAAAATTAAATATGCAGAAGAGGTATTCTGAACAAAAGATTCACAACAGCTGTGTTTTGGTTTCGACAAGGAAAGAAAACTTCATTATTATTATAGAAACCTAATAGGAACGGAAGAGAAAAGGAAGCTACACTTAGATGAAGGTAATAGCAGGCAATGAATGAGAATAAGGCAAAGTTACATCAAATCGGGTACTTATTGAGAGGCTAAGGGATGTTATTTGTGAGTCTCATGCTGTATGAATAACCTTGAAAGCCCAGTTTTTAAAATATATTATGTGGCCTCCAGGTCAAAATTGGCCCTTCTGTTCTGGATGCCAAGAGCTACCATCATGCCTCATGTCCCCTCCTGCTCCAGGCTGGGCTGCCCCCACCCCCACTCCTTGTGGAATCTGGAAGAGGAGGCAAACACACATGGCCCAGGCTCCTTAAAAATATAAAAACATGAAAACATGGAAATGCAGCTTGCTCCAAACTGCACACAGGCAAACAAACGTTTGACTTCAAACCCTGTTGTATGCCCGATAAATCTGGTCCTTATGTGTATGGTCATTTGGAAGTCTCCAGCTCCTCCCAGACCTCTATCCATTTCATTGCCTTGGAAATATGCCTCCTGGACTGGTCAGATGCCCCAGAGAAGTTCCTCCCAGTTCCATGCTAGGAGGGAAAGGCGAAGTTGCCAGCAGGTTGGGAGCCAGTGGGAGAAGAGGGCTGGGTATGAGAGTGCAGGTCTTAGCATTTAGTAAGCGAACCCAACTTTCCCTGGTCCCTCTGATTACCTCTGAAGGGAGTCGGAATTTTCATAAAAGAATTTTACCAAAGATTGAGGGAGAAAAGTAGTAACAATGAAAAGACACAGACACACGCATGCACAAAGAAGGAAAGCAAGTAAGCAAGCATTCTGTAAAAATAGCCAGGTTCTAAGGATCAGATTTCTGACCCTATCTGAACAGACTCACCTTTAAGACCACTGGGTTCTTTCCTGGTTCACAGCCTCTTTGCCAGGATTACCATGCCCCAGCCCAGAGCTGAGCAGCTGCTCCATCATCTCGGCTCTGATTGGTTGACTGTGGCTGCCTGGGGCACTTTGCTAAGAAATTCTCTCTCTCTTTAGCCTTCTATTATGTATTTATTATTTATTATGTATTTTATTATGTATTAAGCAAATACATAAGCAGAGAGACTGGTATAATGACTGCCATATACCAATTACCCAGCTTCAACAACTGACTGATCTTATTTGATCTCCACTCCTATTGTTCTCCCTCAAATTGTCTTAAAGCAAATCCCACATATGATATCATTTTGCTACAAAAACTCCAGCATGTCTTTCTAAGAAGTAAGAACTCTCAAAAAAAAAGGAAGTAAGAACTCTTTAGAATAACCACAATAATGCAATAATGATAGCTATAGATTAGTACTAATTCTTACATTGCCAAATATCTAGTCATTGTCTATATTTTCTATATTATCTCCTGTGTCTTTTTACAAGTAGCTTATTTCAGTCAGTATCCCCCCAAAAAAGAAAAACCCATATATATTGTATATGTCTGAAACACTCTTTTGGGCATTTATTTATTTATTTATTTGACAGAGAGAGAGAGAGAGACAGTGAGAGAGGGAAAACAAACAGGGACAGAGGGAGAGGGAGAAGCAGGCTTCCTGCTGATCAGGGAGCCCAAGGCGAGGCGCTCCATCCCAGGATCCTGGGATCACGACCTGAGCTGAAGGCAGATGCTTAATGACTGAGCCACCCAGAAGCCCCTCTTTTAGGCTTTTAAAATCTATAACTGTTCAACTTTATGTGTGCATGCACACACATGTAAAAACTAGACAATAAATCCTTCAAATTTTTGATGCTGGCTTTTGCCGGCCCTTCTGGTGTCTTTAACCATGTTGCTCTGTTCTCTGGCAGTTTGATTTGGAGGATTTATCAGATTCAGGTTTGATTTTTCTTTCTTTTTTTTTTTTTTTCCAGTTTTGGATAATAGAACCTCATGAGTAGTACTTGGATCATATCAGGAGGCACTTGCTGTCCAGATGTCTTTCTTTTTTGGTGGAGGTCTTCTTGCCCTTGGCAAGAACAGCTTTGGTGGAGCAGGCAAACATGGAGTCCCCCTGCTGCCTGTCTCCCTGTTTGCAGGGGCTCTTCTCGCAACAGGGACCTGGCATTTCTAAATGTTCTAGACTGTTGGGACTGATCCCATCAGGGCTTACTGTATTGAACAATCACAGCTGGTGGGAGAGAGTCCACCTCCACTCTGGCTGGTTTCTGAAGGCCAAGACTGATTGTTCATGTCTGCTCTTTGGGGATAAGACCATTCCATAAAGCCATCACCTGTCATCCCCCTACTTTATGCATTTACAGAAGCCTCATGGGTCCTGGCCTGGGAATGAGGGATAGGGACGGGATTACTAGTATTGCTTGCTACATTTATTAAGGGGGTCTGGAATTCCTGGAAGACCAGGATTCCATTATAACTATCATGCCGTCCTACAAAATTTTAAGGAGGACCAGATTCACACACATTGTAAAAACAGTATTCTAAGTGGTAGCCTTGAGGAATTCTGTGTCCTGGCAAAGGTAATGGCGCCATCTATGGGCCACTGATGGAGAAAGCATGGTGTAATTGTGATCAGGAGAGGCAGAGGCAGGACAGTAGGGAATGGGATTCCACACTCTTCCTACTGATTTTATTTTAGTATTATGTTCAGTTATCACTAGTACTTGATGTAGTGTTCAACATATTGATTAAGGAAGTGTGAGCTCTACAGATCTTTGTTTAATGACCAGACGCGTGGCCAGTACTCTCCCAGACACTCAAGGACAACCTCAGCAGCTCTCTGGCGTTGAGCATCTGTGCAGCTCTCTCCTCTTGGGAGCTCTGTGCTGTGCTCTGGAGTGGCCTCCGTCTTCTTGGACTCTCAGTTCTGTCCCGTCAACTGAGGGAGTATGCTAAGCTCTGCCTGTTCTTTCCTTGTACACTGTGGAAGCTCTCAAGATACAGCAGGGGCAACTGTAGGGCTCCCCTCACTTGTTTCCTACATCTCAGGGTTCCCGTCTTTCATTGCCTATTGTCTATGTCTTTTTTTCTTTTTTTGGATTTTATTTATCTATCGGTGAGGGAGAGAAAGAGTGTGTGCAAGCGCATAAGCAGCGAGAGAAAGAAGCAGGCTCCCCACAGAGCAGGAAGCTCAATGCAGAGCTTGATCCCAGGACCCCGGGATCATGACCTGACTGAGCTACCCAGGCATCCTGATGATGTCCAGTGTCTTAAAGATCATGGTTTCTTGAATGTTGTTTCTTCTTCCACTGTTATTCTTTCTTGGCCAGAAGTAGAAGTCTTCATTCAATCACTTTAGTTTTGAACTAGCTTAACCCAATTTCCTGGATGGCTTTTAAGACACCACTAGCGGAGTCTCAGGGCATCTCCGGAGATTGGGGCCCAACCTCTGCTCTCAGGGTTCACATAGTAAAGGTATCATCCCTCCCCACACTAGGTAGGTGTGGTTGGTGTCCCAGATGTGTGACATGTCTGGTTCTGTGGTACCAGGTTACACACTGAGTGCCAGTCCTGGCAGGAAACAGTCTTTCTGCTTTGTGGGGCATCTTAGTCTTGGTCAGCAGTCCCTGTGACACAGCGTTCTGGATACAGTTGCTTCCTGGTTTGTTTGTTTCTTCTTCTTCTTCTTCTTCTTCTTCTTCTTCTTCTTCTTCTTCTTCTTAAGTAAGCTCTATGCCCATGTGGGGCTCGAATCTATGATCCCAAGATCAAGAGTTATACCCTCTCCCAACCAAGCCAGCCAGGTGTCCCACTTCTTGGTTTCTTTGTCTTCCATTAAGACATGTTTGCCCCAGGGGTTCAGATATTGCTGTCAGAAAACAACAAGTCCTTGGCTCCATGGCCCTTAGCTAAAAAATTCCTCACTATTGTTCCAGCTGAGAAGGACTCAAGACCTGAGCAGCATCAGGACGGTGGATCCCAGGGCACACCTGGAGGCCAGGCTCAGCCACAGTTGGTGCACACCTGCTGGGTCCCCAGCTCAGTCACCACTCAGCACCCTACCTGTGAGGAGCTGTCGAGCTGCACAGTGTTTTAAAAAGAAAATCGTAAGTTGAGTGTAATCATGAAGAAGCAATTAGGCAAAAGCAGAACTGGGGACATTCTACAAGCAACTGGCCTGGACTCTCCAAAATGTCAGTGTCATGAATGATAAAAAGAGGTGTGTGTGTGTGTGTGTGTATGCACACGTGAGAGGATGAGCCTGGTCCAGGTTATAGGAAACTCCAGGACCATGACAATCAAATGCAATGCACAAACTTTAGTTGGATCCTAGAGTCAGGACCTTCTCCCCACCCCCAGGTATAAGGGACTTATTTTTTAGACATTTATATATAGTTTAGATATTGCAGCCACATTAAATTCCTTGAGTGTGGTAATGGTATTATGATTATGGAGGAGAATGTCCTTGTTTTTAGAATAAATGCAGAAATATCAAATAATGCTACCGTGCTGCAATTCACTTTCAAATGATTCAGCAAGAGTAAGTTTGTATATGTACATACATATATATACATACATACATTTGCAAGTGCAAAGGACCTGGGGAAGAAACAAGCTTGGAATATTTCCAAATGTGAAGAAAGTCAGTGAGAAGGAGTGGTGGGAGATAGGAACATGGAGGTAGACAGATACCAGATCCTGAAGTGTTTTGTTGAAGATGATAGATATTTAATTTTCTTTCCAGGGTAATGAGAATCCTTTGAAGCAAGGGACTGCCTAATCCCATTATGCATCTCATTTCTTCCCATACCTGGGAAATGTCCCAAGGTACCTGGAGCTACTATATCCATGGGAAGAGTTTTTGTTCTTTGTAGACAGATAGCTACCCCCCACCCCCACCCCATTTCTGCAGTGGCTAAACACTGGGCATGGTTCTAACTTCAGGGAGAGTACTCAGAAACCAGGGGATTCCCTTGTCAAGTCACACACTCCCAAGAAGGTAATTGGAAGCCACAGCCAGGAAAGGGAGCTGTGCCCTCATCAGGGAGTTGTGGTCATGGGGGACAGCCCAGCCTCCTGTGGCCAGGGAAGAGGAATAGTTCCTTCTGGAATTTACAGACAGAACTTAAAGCAAACAATAGCGCACTTTTGGTGGAAATGGACAAATAAATGCTCAGAATGGAGGACCCCCAAGAGGGCTGGGCACTCATTCCTTCTATTTTATGCTGGGTCTTTGAATCTTTTCCCCTCTCTGGGTCTCCCTGATAGCATTTAACAGTACCCCTGTCCTTCTGTCACTAACCTACAGCTGCATCTCCTCCTCTCCTTCCTGGAGTGCAAGGTGAGAAAAACCACATAACTGGATAGATTGGGGCACAGGAAGAAAACATTACTTATCTCTTAGTGGTATGCTAGAATTAGCCCTTACAGGCTGTGAAGAGCCTATCATATGTATCTTTTCTCAACTCTGCTTTCAGTGACATCGTGTTGGTTACTTAATGGCCGAGGTGGAAATATTTACACAATGACAATTGGCAAATATTACAAATCGGGTTTCTCCTCTAGATCTAGAGAGCCAGTTGTTAAACATCTTTGAGCATACTACTGCATATTTCATTTGTTTAAAATTTTCTTCTACCTCCTCCCACCCCCCATATTAAAGTTTCCCAGGACTTTCCTCCTTGACTAAAGGACTTAATCTTGAGAGTAGGTTTAACCTTAAGCGTGCTTGCTGGTGAAAAAGATCTTAGAAACTATAGCAGAAAGCATTCCCTCCCACGTAACTATAGGGAAACAGACCTATTTATGTATTTATTTATTTACTTATTTATTTATTAGAGATTTTTATTTATTTATTTGACAGACAGAAAGGCAGGAAGAGAGAGAGGAAGGGAAGCAGGCTCCCTGCTGAGCAGAGAGCCTGATGTGGGGCTCAATCCCAGGATAGGACTCGATCCCAGAACCCTGGGATCATAACCTGAGCCGAAGGCAGAGGCTTTAACCCATGAGCCACCCAGATGCCCCGAAACAGACCTATTTAAAGTGAGTTCTGATGAACAGGTGTATTGAGAAAATCTACAAAGAACACCAAATTTACTTTCCTTGCCAGTGAGAAGACTTGTTGAATAGGTATAATCCTGTTCTGTTTTCATATAACAAAGGAATCTTTTAGGATGTCTGGAGTTGGGAGGTTGTTAAGTGCTGTGAATGTAACCTTTAATTCTTGAAAGCCTGTAATTCCGATTGCTTATCACTCAACAAGTCAGTGTCCTGATAACAATATTTACATTGATATATTTTTTCCTGAAGGTATAACTTGCGAGATTTTGAATTAGTCCAGAAAAGGAACGCTGTCATTTCCCTTGCCAACCTCCATGCATGGTAGATTCCTTTTTCAAAGGATCTGAGAGCCTTTGAAATGTACAAGGCCACTGTATGAATACGTCCTCTCAGGGCTGTCTGTCCATTTCCTTACCCCTGGGGAGCTTCCTCTTCCATTCTCCTTTACTGCTATTCTAAATCTGCACTCTTCTTTTCAGTTTCCCAAGTGCAACTCTAGCGGATCATCCCCTCCTGCTTCATCAGACAATCAGGCAAGAGCGAGAGGGAAATAGTCACAGAGAGGCTTACAGGCAGATTTCTGAGAAAAATGGTGGGGTGGGAGCTGACCAGTTAACCAAACCACTTCTGCCTGAATGGAATGAAAAGAACGAGATGAGGAAATGTACCAAAGACCTCACTAGCGGGGCTGAAGCTAGGAAGGCCAAAAATTTTGAAAAGTGTCCTTTAGACATAAAATTTGGACTCTAAAATTGAAATGATATTGTATAATCCAATATGGTTCTTTCTGGAGAGTGATTGTGGGGCAGAAGGGGGCCCACAAATGACACCAATCCCATTACCAGGTCCTGTTAATTCTGCTCCTAAATATATCTGGGATCTCCCCTATATCTCTATATAATTGTAGTTTTAATGGGTTGTTTTGTGTACCCAGGAAAGTTATTCATGTGAGTTGTTTTGTCTGTATGATTATTGAATTCTCTTATCAATTCAAATTACTATTCCAGATGGTTCTTTCAGATTCTTAGAGAAAACATCATTTCACCTACAAATAATAATAGCCTTGTCTTCTTCCCTTGAAAAGAAAAATCCTGGGAACTGCCTGAAGGAAACTCAAAAATGTAGACTGACAGATATAACAGAAGAAGATACCATATGGCTCTAGATGTGAAGCCTATTTTAAGGATGTCAGGTCTTCCTAAATTATTTTACAGCTTTACTAAAATTACTAAATTTACTAAAATTAACCTTTGCATAAAATTGCATTGGACTTTGTTTTTGTAACTCACCAAAAGGTAATTTGAAAGAACAAGAATGGCTAAGAAAATTTTATTTCAAAAATGGTTAACAAGGGGGATCTGCTGTATTTTCAGATTTGGTAAAGCAATTATTAGTCATTCTAAGGTTAATAAAGCTACATAGAGATGCCTTTAACAGACCTGAGAAGAAAATAATTAATGTCAGAGAAAACTATGTGAAATTAAGGGGGAAGGTACATATTATTCAACAGACTGGGGCTGATATTCTATGGGTAGCCTCTTTGGAAGGGGGTGATGACTCTTTGTGTGATTCAGCTGGGGAAGTGGCAAGACCTCATAGAGCAAACAAACTGGAACTTAGAAATTGGAAGGAACTGCAGTCTCTCTCTGAATCTTCCTTTTTTTTGGCTCCAGGACAGTGTTTCTCAGAGTGAGAAGTGTCATCAATTAAATGTAAAAGAAAAATGGCAATGGAAACCCTGTTATAAACAACGTTAAACAGATTTTCTTAACACAGAACTTCTCAGAACCTTTAATATGCTCGCAGCTACCATGACTCTTCAAGAAAGGCATACAGCATGGACTGTTTACCAAACTTATTTAACCTCTGAATCCATTTTGAGCATACTTCTGGACTAGTGTTCCATTTAACACACTGCAGGGAAAACTGGATCAATCTTAATAGGAAGGAGACCTCTCTGTGGGTGTATCAGTTAGGGTTCTTGATCGAAACAACAAGCCCGCGTCTGCATAGTTTAAGCATATAAGAAATTTATTGAGAAGGTAACCACTTGTTCTCAGACTCAGTGTGAAGGCTTGGAAAATGGGGCAGGACCAAGGAAAGGAGGACATTATAGAAGACTCCCTTCAAGAATTCCCTTGAATTCCCTTGAAGGCTCGGGTATCTCTGAGGTAGTGCATTATTGTCTTGGTCATGCAGATGGTGACATCTGATTGCTTGTGCCTGAGTAGTATTCGAGGGAGCTTGAAAGAAGTAATGTCTGATCCTTTTTGTCTTCTGACTCAGAGTTGTGGTGCTATTTACCACTGATTTTGAGATTTTTCATTATTAAGAAGTGTACTGCCATCCTGGACAAAGAGTCAAGTATCTCTACAGCCCAGTACCCGTATACACACTCTCCCTCATCCTGGCACTTCCCCAAGCTGCTCTTGCCTGACCTAGTGCAGTTGTAAGCTGTCCAGACACATCTTCTTTCCAAGAGCAGACAGCCCACTGTCTTCTGAGTTACTGCAGCCAGCTCCAAGTCCAGCATCACTGAGTGATGTGTCGTCCTCTTCAGTTCTGTCATAACCCTATCTGGGTATCCAATGATAAGTGAGAGGAAAAAGAAAGAAAAATGAAATTAAATAAAAAAGATACATGACACAGCAAGAAGGAAATACAGGTATAGAGGCTTTAGACCTTGTTTCTGCTAAGTTCACAAGGCCATGTGACCACCCTCCATAACCATTTATTCTGTCTTCCTTTGCTTTTCAGTCAGGAGGTCGACTACCTGTGTTCTT
This sequence comes from Neogale vison, assembly GCF_020171115.1. Taxonomy (NCBI): domain Eukaryota; kingdom Metazoa; phylum Chordata; class Mammalia; order Carnivora; family Mustelidae; genus Neogale; species Neogale vison. The sequence continues at coordinate 92,014,110 of NC_058098.1, read as the reverse complement.
GACTTGGAGGGATGAGTCTGACCTTTGTTTCTGAGCTGTCTTATTCCTCTGTTGGTCAGCCCATTTGTTAGGGATGCCAAACTTGACAGGTTGACCTAGAAGATGCCCCAGGGTATCTACTGCTTGAGTTCCAGTCAAAATCCTCCCTGCCCCCTATATTAGACATCTATGGCTGACTAACAAATTACCCCCAAACTCAGTGGTTTTAACAATAGACAGTCTTTACCTCAGTGTGTGTGGGTTAGGAATCTAGGTGTGGCTTAGCTGGGCACCTCTGCCTCAGTGTCTCTCATGAGATTACGTTCAGGCTGTTGGGCAACAGCGACTGTGGTCTCATCTGAAGACATGACGAGTGGGGGAGGGTCATTCTTTCAAGATCCCCAGGGCATGACTACCAGGAGGCAGAGATCATTGGGGACCATCTTAGAGGATGCCACCACATCCCATTTGTGTGTCAGCGAACCTTCTTCCCTTAATTGTCAGACCAACCATTCTACGTGGTAGACATGGAGATATATTTCCCAGATCCCCCTTCAAAGAAGAGCTTGTTGCCTGAACTGGTTGTTGGGGCTGTGAGCAGATGGTCTCCAGCTGTCAGCTGATTGATGCTCTGGAGCTCCTCATGGAGCTGACTCGGGTTTGTTGGTCCTGTACTGAAGTTCCACAGTTTTGCTTCTCTCTCTGCCTAATTTTGCCTTTGCCCACTCCCTTCTGCAGATGTTGCTCCTTCATAGAAAATCCTATACACCAAATGCCATCTCAGTGTCTGCTTTTGGGAAATCAAGTCTGAGACATTGCCAAACCTATGATTTTTTTTCTTAAACCTGTTTTTCCAGTGGCATGAGGTGTTTGAAATAGCCTGATAGCAGTCCCAGCTCCTAAGTCAGGGGAACCATTGTTGTGTTCTCTGGTAGAAATATCTCTCCTCTGGGTACCCCCAGTCAGCAGATCTAGACTTTCAGAAAGGAAGTAAGACAATTGATGATGGGTCATTTTATGTCAATGTGAGAGATACTACCTAATTATACTCCCTAGTTTAAATACTCTAGATCCATGTACTTTGGGGGAAGAAACAGCCCTATTTTATTATTATTTTTTAAAGATTTTATTTATTTATTTGACACAGAGGGAGAGAGAGAGAGACTGTGAGAGAGGGAACACAAGCAGGGAGAGTGGGAGAGGGGAAAACAGGCTTCCCGCCGAGCAGAGAGCCCGATGTGGGGCTCAATCTCAGGACCCTGGGATCATGACCTGAGCCAAAGGCAGACATCTAATAACTGAGCTATCCAGGCACCCTGAAATAGCCCTATTTTATTTTTATTTTGAAGATTTTATTTATTTATTTGATGTAGAGCAAGATTGAGAGAGACAGAGGGAGCACAAGCAGGGGGAGTAGCATGCAGGAGAAGCAGGTTATCCACTGAGCAGGGAGCCCAACACGGGGCTCAAGCCCAAGACTCTGGGATCATGACCTGAGCCGAAGGCAGATGTTCAACCAACTGAGCCACCCAGGCACCCCCAAACAGCCCTATTTTAAAGCAGATCCTAGATGCTGTTGAGCACCTCCCAGTGTTTCAAGGCATTGTCTCCTAGCTGGGACTGCAACAGACTCTTCAGGGCCCAGCTATTTCGCTATTGCTCAGACTTTCAACGACATAAAAACATTCACACCAAGGAGAAAGCCTATCAGTGCGATGAATGTCAGAAGGTTTTTAACAATAATTCAAATCTTAATAAACACAAGAAAATCCATACCGGAGAGAAACCTTTTGTATGTGATCAATGTGGAAAGGCTTTTAGCTTAAACTCAAAACTTACTCGACATCAGAAAACTCATGATAAAAAGAAACCTTAAAAATCCAGAAGATGGGGGCGCCTGGGTGGCTCGGTGGGTTAAGCCGCTGCCTTCGGCTCAGGTCATGATCTCAGGGTCCTGGGATCGAGCCCCGCATCGGACTCTCTGCTCAGCGGGGAGCCTGCTTCCTCCTCTCTCGCTGCCTGCCTCTCTGCCTGCTTGTGATCTCTCTCTGTCAAATAAATAAATAAAATCTTTAAAAAAAAATCCAGAAGATGCAGAAAGGTGTTCAGAAAGCACTTACCTTGGGTTCAATTTCTAATTCTAACCAAAGAGATTAATGTGGAAAGGTTTTTAGTCAAAGCCCAATTCTGTGTAAAATATTTGCGAAACAGAGATACCTATATGGCAAGGAAACAAGGAGATGTGATTAGAAATGTCTTTCATATGTTGCATTGACTGGATTCTTTGAGCAAAAATGACTAAATGCGTTCAACTGGAACTTGAAATTGGATAAGGCTGTTCCTATCGTGAGAAGTAGGCTAAGAGATGGACGGAAAGGAACAATTGTGTTGTCGACTACAACACCAGCTCTGACAAGGTCTTCTGTTCACATGCTCTGAGTGCTCCTTGTCCTTTTCTTGCATGTCACTTAACACAGCACGTGATATACTTATTTGGGCTATATTTATTGTATGCTCCTGTGTTTATTGCTGACCACCCCGTGCAGTCTGGCACCCAGAAGGTGACTTTGCTGAATGCCTTTGGTGAGAGGTTTGGGGCATGTTCTTGATTCTCTGTGAATATGTTTGTGTTTTATGTGAGTGATTGCCAGGGCTGTGGATTACTGTTTTCAAGGCCCAGAGCATTGAAGCTGTAGAGTCTTGAGGTTTGGGTTTCTTGGCCACAACATGGCTTTCTCCTTTTTCCCTTGCCGGTTCAAGATCATTAACTCTGGACAAGTGCTGCCAGACATTTTCATTCACCAGTCATCTAGACAGAGCAAATCTTGTTATGCAGCACTAAGGTGTTTCCATAGAAAGTTGTCTCACTGCTCTTGAACTTACACAGGTGACATATGCTCCCCTAAATAACTCATCCACGTAGCACTGTATGGAAGAGCCAAGATCCCATGCCAGAACTCAGGTTTTCCCACTAAACTGATGGTTTTCAACCTTGACTGCATGTAGGACTCACTCAAGGGTTATTAAAGATGTTGATGCCTGAGCCCCAACCCACACCAAGTAAGTCAGAATTTGGGGGGCGTGGCCTTGGCTTTTTTTTTTTTTTTTTTAAACAAACGTATTCCAGGAGTTGAGGACCCCTGTGCTGGGTCCTAGACACGTAACTCTCATGCTCTACCACCCCACCCAGGGAAGGGAGCTCTGTGAGCATATAGTTTTCATGTGGTTGAAAGTCAAATATATTAGGAGAAAAGTTTACTTGCGGGAAATGAAAGCATGGACCTGTATTTCTTTCTTCTTTCTTTCTTTTAAAGATTTTTTATTTATTTAATTGACAGAGATCAGAAGTAGGCAGAGAGGCAGGCAGAGAAGAGAGAGGAAGAGAAGCAAGCTCCCTGCTGAGCAGAGAGCCCGATTTGGGGCTCGATCTCAGGAGCCTGGGATCATGACCTGAGCCGAAGGCAGACACTTTAACCCACTGAGCCACCCAGGTGCACCTGGACCTATATTTCTGTACTGTGTTTGATTTGATTTTATTTTTTAAAAAGATTGTTTATTTGAGAGAGAGAGAGAGAGAGTGGGAGTGGAGGGGCGGAGGGAGAGAATCTTCAAACAGACTCCCCACTCAGCACAGAGCCTGACATGGGGCTCGATCCCAGGACCCATGAGATCATGACCTGAGCAAGAGTCAGATGCTCAACCGACTGAGACACTCAGGTCCCACTCCCTGTATACTGTGTTTTAAATAGGAGCCGTCTGGGAGAATGTCATATTTTACACCATTTAAAACTGCAGGCTTTTTGGTTGTTGCTTTAGGCTTAATCATGGATACACTTTCTTTTCCTTGCAAGAACACAGGTGGAATGCCAAGAATTATTCAGAGAGAACTGCATTCTGCTGCAGGACAGGAACCATGACTGTTTTGTTCAAGGTGGAGTTCCCAACAGCTAGGCGTCGAGACCGGCACCCAGCAAGTACTTGATAAATTTCACTGGGTGGGTAAACAGATGCTGGGGTGACTGGATGCAAGGCAATACCATGAATTCCTGTGGGGATGTTCCCTGTAGAGGAACATCCTGGAGACAGGATGGGAGACACTCATCCTAAGGGTCCTGGATGAAAGCCGCAGCCGGTAGGAAACAGGAACGAAACAGGAACGGGAACATCTCTAGGGAGCAGCAGGAGGCAAAGGAAGTTTAAGGTTCCAGGTAGGAAGACTGAACCAGTTAAAGGGCCAGCTGGAGATCTTAAGTTGGGGAAAGAAGTTCGTACATGGTAAGCTGGGAGAATAACCTAAAAGCATAAAATGGTGGCTGAGAGCAGTTATCTCCTCACTTGTTACAAAGGAGCAAAATTGAAATACTTGGAAAGAGAAACCTATTGCTAAAGTTGAAGAAGAAAGTTGGAGGGAACCATACACAGCATCAGGGCATGAAGTGAACGGTGTTACGATTTGTTAGAGCATAGGTATATATTGGGATTTTAAAACTTATTGGCTTAGTGGCTTTCGTTTGCAGAGGTCAGAAAGCCCTGTTGTGACACTGGAGATGTTGTTGTGGGATTTGGGGTTTCCGGAGGTCCTGTTCTTTTTTGTGGGTTTAGGTACAGATTTGCGTAGCACGTGCGTCACGGAAGTCGCATCAAGACAGAACTGGACAGTGGCTGGGTTTCACTCACTCTGGGCATTGGGAACCTGACTCCAGTTGCCAAGCAGGATCCCTGTGCTCAAGGACGAAGTGATGATTATACAAGAACTCTTTGGCTTGGATGGTTCAGAGCAGCTTCCTCTGCCTGAAACACAACGATCCTTCCACAGAGCCAGGCTACTCGCTCATATCCACACCACCCTGCACATGGTGTCGCCAGACGTAATGGTATATTCACTGACGTCTGGCCTGTGGTCATTGTTTCAGAGAAACCTGCCCCTACCTAATGTTCCAAAAAAGGGAACCTCTTCCAAAAAAGGGGAACCTCTTCCCAAGGTCAAGGAAGGCCTGGAGAGGCCCCCTGCAGGGTCCTTGGTCCTTTTCAATCTTGGGAGAGTCTTGGGAGATGTACATGTTTTCAACAAGAAGAACACTATTTCTGTGGGCAGGGTCTCTGGCTGTCTTTCTCCTCACACCTGGTGCACAGTGGGAGTCCCAGAGGAATGTAAGGATGAGTGGTCCCACCTAGCACCGCTTTCCTATTGGTTTCTCTGCCCTTGCCCCTGTTGCCAGAGCACATACCCAAAGGGTAGCCTAGGAGCCTTTGATTATCTGGGGTCTGCTGGTCAAACCTGGCATCCCCTGATACACAAGGGTCCCCTCTGATGCTGAAACAAGACTGACTAGCTGTCACAGTGTCTTCTTTCTCACATCATAGCCATTTCCCCCTCTCTGTGCTCCTCTTCTTTTCCCCACCCCTCTCTAATGTATTGTCCGCTCTAGTTTCTTCCATGCCTTGACTGGAGGGAACTGGATTCCTCTCCTTGGAGATGACTCTTGGTCCTGCTGGGGCATTTCAAGCAACCCATGTCTCTTCTCCACTCCTACTGATTGTGTCCATGGTCCACCCCAAGCAGAAAGAGAGTTCTGACCAGAGAAGGGGAAAAGTGGACAAACAGTTTCCTTCCACCACCGTTCTACAAAGAAGGTCTTAGAGCCTCAGGGGCACGGCAAGTGGGAAAACAGAGAGATGACCATGAACTTCCCTTCCTGTCGTCATAGCAGTGATCTCTGGTCACTCTAAGTCTGGCCTAAAGTTCCTCCTCTGTTTGGAAGAGCTGGGCTTGCCTGAGTGTCCAGGAGAATCTCCCATTTTCCTGGCAGGAAAGTATGGTTGAGGCACCTGCCTCCTTCTCTTTTTCCTTCCCAGGCTCTCAGCTTAGGGGCCAGAAAGGCCCCCAGAGGGATGCACGGGAGATGACCTCAGTCAGCGCCTGCGGACAGATGAGCATGGCCATAGGAAAAGAGCTCGTGACTCACTCCTTCCCTGCCAAGTGGGAAATGAAACTCCTCATGGCTGGGGCTTTTACATCCACCATCTCTAAAACCCCAGTGGACCCACAGCCCGGGATTTCGGTTGCTTCTTGCTTAGCTTCCTCATGCTTTATCAGCTGAATATCTATGTGAGGCACCTGTCTCCATTACTCAGAGGAGGTGCCGCCCAAGCCCAGGACTTCTTATGCAGTAGGCTCCATACTGGTGAGGCTTCTGGATCCTCTTCTGGGACCAGTGAGAGGGCATAGAGGCATTTCATCAGTACCTCATGCTACAAACCAGCAGAGGTCTGGGAAAAGTCAGTTCTTTGACAGGGAAGAGGCCACACACTCCAGGTAATATTGTGTGGTGGCTTTTGTCCTTTTGTCCCTCCCATGCCTTAGAAGGGGACCAGGACCCCCAATGCCCCTTCTATCAGAGTCTTGAGTAACTTGGCTTCTTCTCTACCCCAGGCCCTAGACTATGACAGGTTGTGAATGTCAGGCCAGGAGCCAGGAGCAGAAGGTCTGAGATGAATCTGGAGTTTGACTAGGTACCAACCACGAAAGCCCAGAATCAGAACATTCTAATCCTTTCTGAACACTGGTAGAACCAAAGTTCTGCAACCAAATGAGCAGCCTGAAGAGAGTGGGTATAGTCATAAGCGTTAAGAGACAAGCAGTCAGTTAGGGTGAGGCCTTCAGTTTGGGGGATGAACCAACGTCAGAGTTTAGAAGAGGTAGCAGTCCTGGAAGCTACAGACAGAAAGTGGGTAGGGAAGAGATGAGATAGGGCAAAAGGGACACCACCCCTATGGCCCAGTTTCTTTCCCACCATGTGGGAAAAGGATTGTAGCTGGGCGTCCGTCCTCATCCCGTGAGAGGAACAGCTCCAGTGTGAGGCCCATTCTGCCTGGAGAGAGCAGCAAGGGGCCCATAAGTATAGCGGGCTGAGTAGGGAGGTAGGATCCTCTCAGATATCAAAGCAGCAGAAGCCTCTGCAGAGGTGGGTGGCTGTTTCCTTGACCTTCCTCATTTATTTCCAGCCCTTGTCCCTGACACCACCCTGTCATCCAGATCCTTTGGCTCAGATTCATTAAGGCTGGGCCAGCTTTCTTGTCCCGTGGCCAGAAGTGTCATACATTTTGGAGTAAGGTATAAATCACAGTGGTCTCGTGTCTTTGCTGTGGAAACGAATGGGAACTGTTAGAAAGAAGTGGTAGCTTCTAGAAGACAGATCCCAACCCACAGACGAGAGGTTTCAGGGTTGCGAAATGATCAGCTACCAATTCTTCCATCCACTGATCTCCCATTTGTTCAGCCAGCCAGCCAGCCAGCCACCCATCTAATCTGGACCTCGTCCCTTCCTTTTCTCCTTCTCTCCCTCTCTCCCTCTTTCCTCTTCACTCTTTTGTCTTCTCTTTCCTCTCTTTTACGTAATATTGGCTTAGAGTCTGTTATGTGCCAGGCTTCTCAGCTGTGGCAGACTTCTTCAAAGATGAGAAGCTTCCCAGGAGAGATCTTAGTCCCTCCCTGAGCCCCACATCAGCTCCTCTACCCTGAGCTTCTCCCACATATGAAGGAGCAGTTCCTGGCCTGATGGGGCTAAGCCTCCCCACTTTGAGAAGCTCACAAGTGCAGGAAGGCAGGGAGGAGAACCCCCATCTTACACTTACATGTTGCATCTCCAGGCCCCACTTTATAAAGCGATGCTCTGTCATCTGGGTTGCCTTAGTAACAGCAAGTATATGATTCCAGTGGTCTCCCTGTCGGTCTCCTTGCTTCCGGGCTTCCCACATCCTGTTCGATGTTCCGCACCACTATCAGAGTGAACCTTCTTCAGTTGCCCTGTCCTTGTCTCTCTCCTGCCTGAAAGCCTTCACTGGCTCCATGTCATCCATAAGTCAAAATTCAAGCTGCTTATTATGACCCCAGTTGTTTCTCTCGCCCCATGCCCTTCCCACGCCTGTCACACACTTTACATTCCAGCACCAAATGGCCCTCTGTGCTGTCTTATGCCCCCTTACTTTTGAATATGCTAATCCTTCTCCCTGGAACTTTTTACCATTATTCCATCTCTGCACTTGCTTGAATGGTGCATGTGCCCCTCACACTCCATTGTAATTGATTTGCTCTGGTCTGTCTTTCCGACCAGATTGTGAGCTGCTGGAGTACGGACTATGAGTTAGTCATCTTTGTGGCCCAGTCCTTGTACGGTGTCTGGTACCTAGGAGGCACTCGATTTGCATTTATGGTATGAATGCCTGTGTGGATCGATAAGAGTTGAAAGGAGTCTTACAAGAGATCTGGAGTAGTGCTGGGACAGCAGAGTTAAAATGTCTGTGTAACAGGCCCGTGGAGAAGACAAATGGCCTCTTCCTGAGAGCTCGGAACTTTGCAGAGAGGCTGAGGCCAGACAAGGTGTCTAAACCCGGAATGAGGAACTTTGGGATGATAAGACCACCTCCTCTGGTACTCACTTCCCGTTTTTTTCTGGATAAAAGGTTCTCAGGGAGCCAGCCGGCTGGAAGCACCTGTGCTGCAGGGCTGAGCGTGCGGGATGAAGGCTGCTGAGAGTGAGGTCCCGGATGCGCACTTCACCGTGGATAAGCAGAACATCTCCCTCTGGCCCCGAGGCAAGCACCAGCCTCTGCTCAGAATCTGCTTGCTGTGGTGTGTTCTGCTGTTGGCAGGTCCTTCAACAAATGTCCTCTTCTTCTGACAGATCCTCCTCCCAAGACGGACCCGTGCCTGGTTTTGAGGAAGCCTCTCATGGTCCGGGCTGCAGTCATCACCCTGATACTGGGCTTTGTGGCCTCCATCCTGCTGCAGGCCACTCTCTGTAAGTCCTGCATTTTATCATCCCAGCTTGGTTCTTCTCCACCATTAGCTCCCTAAACATCCAGACCCTGTCGTTCCTGCTGTCCAATTGTGTCTCTCACCTCTGGCTTTTCCAGTTGTCTCATTTCTCCTCTTTCTAGGTACAGCCACGGGGTTCCCTGACCCCAGGAAGATGAGATGCTGCTCTCTCCTTCCCGATTCTGGGGAGATTTTCCTGATTGGGATCAGCCCTTGCATGCTTGGGCTCAAGGATGTGCTCTTTTGTTCCCAGGAAACATTCACCCATTTCTTCATCCCCTGTCATCCCCACCCCTGGAGCTGTGTCCCTTTTATTTGGAGCCTTGTGGGCAGCTGTTAGCAGTGAGCAGAATGTTTCCTGACTCCACAAAAGAAGGAATTCCGGCTGTATCCTCAGTCCCAACTGACTAGTTGGAGAAGTTGCCAAAGAGCGGACAGATCTCGTGGTTCACCATCCTGACCAGGATCCCTTCATGCTCTCTTTGTTCTTCTTCCCATCTCTGCCAAGGGCCCATCAAAGGAGACTTCCTCCTTGTTCACCAGATGTGTGACTTATCTCTCCTCGTCTTCTGCTTTGTCCAGCCTCTCCTGTTCTCCGCTAGCAGAGCCTTCTCCCTCCCACCAGGTGTCCAGAAAGCAGGGGGAGGGAACATCCATCTTCTCCCTTCAAGGCTTTGGGACATATTTGGTCTCAGACGTGGAGCTTCTGAGCAGAGTTTCCTCTTGGCTTGTCATCAGTCTCCTACCTGGCACCCAAGCCTGTGATCTGAGCAGAGTGTGACAGTGGATGGGGCGAGGGAAGGGGAGAAATGGTTTCACAATTCCTTCTTGCCATATTCTCTGGAGAAGTCACTTTCAGGTCAGAAGTCTGTATTGTTGGCTCCCATCTTGGCCACAAGGGGCCTGTGGGCAGATGTGGGATGGGTGCTGCCCTAGCTGATGCCACTGCAGGGGCCTCCAAAAGGAGAGAGCTGGGAAGCGAGTGATGGAGCACCTGGGGATGCAGCAAGGGGGTAACTAGGGCATCGTTTGTGCCCTGAACACACAGAGAAAATTTAGGACTGGGTGCTAATCCCTACTTCAGCTTGCCTGTGAGGTCCTCCAGTGGTCTGTATTTTACTAATCTTTGCATTATCTGCATCTGCAAGAGTTCCTGGCCAGCGCTAGTTTCCCATCGCATGTGTGTTGAATGAATATGTCACAAATGAATGGAGGGGTGAGCAACAGGTCTTCGGGAGCTTGAGCCTCTCTCCTCTTTTCCCCTGACAACACTCCCAGGCCCTGGGAATGCCCTCAGCTGACCTCTTGACTTTCTCAAATCCAGATCCCTGGTTTATACGCACGATATCAGATGTAAAGACCAATGCCCAGTTACTGAAAGGCAGTGTGGACAACATCAGCACTCTGGGTTCTGAGATTAAGAGGAACAGAGGCGGTGTGGAGGCAACCAGCCTTCAGGTCCGGATGGTAAATGCCAGCCTGGCTCATGTGCGTTCTCAGATGGGGAAGTTGGAAGCTGGTGTGAGGGATGCCGCTGCCCAGATCCAGATGTTAACAAGAAGATGGGAGGAGGTCAATGACTTAAATGCCCAGATTCCAGCACTAAAAAGAGATCTGGGTAAAGCCAGCTCTTTAAATGCAAAGATCCAGGGACTCCAGAGCCATTTGGAGGACATCAGCAAGTTGCTCAGGCGGCAAAGTAAGTGACTCAGAAAAGGACAATTGCAAGCTGACCAGTGGCCCGTGGGGCCTTGCCAGCCACAGGGAGGAGGCCGTCAGGCTGGTGTGTGCGGAAGGAAGGGGAAGAGGAGCCGGGCAGGCATGGTTGGACAGTTAAGAAGCAAGGGCTCAGCTGTGGGCTTGGAGGACTTAGGGGCTAGAGAGAAGGGACCAGGCACCAGCATGGGCTCTCACACCAAGGCACAGAATATGAAGGCATTAGGGAGTCTCTGTTTTGGCCCAAACCCATCTATTTATCTGTTGAGTTCCTCCCCCAAAGCTGGGGAGCTCAGCCCCTTGTGATGGTCAACAGAGAATTGCTTCCCTCTTCTGGGAGAGACAGATTCTTCATCAATGTCTCTAACTCTCCCCTCTCTGAGCCCGGACACTCTACCACTCTCAGCCAGACCTTCAGCAGGTGGGACAGTGTCCCTGAGCCCTTACACAAGAATCCCCAGACTCCAGAGCCCAGCCTTACCCACTGCTGTCTCTGAGATCCCACTCAGGAGCTACCTACAGGCAGCACCCAAAGGAAACAGGAGCCCCAGTGTTCATCTTTCACCCTTGTTCTCCAGATGACATTCTGCAGATGGTTTCTCAAGGCTGGAAGTACTTCAAGGAGAACTTTTATTACTTTTCTCAAGTCCCAAAGACCTGGTACAGTGCCCAGCAGTTCTGTATGTCCAGAGATTCACAGCTGACCTCAGTGGCCTCAGAGAGTGAACAGGTGAGCGAGTGTTGTTCTTTTGTTCTGATGGGCTTTTGGAAGGGGGTGTATTAACAGCTGTATCAGGCAGGATGGGCAAGAGTATGCTGCAGTGACAAAAGTCCCCGAATATTGGTGACCTAACAGTGGAGGATGACTTCTCTTTTACACTGCCTGTCCAGCAATGGCCTGCAAGGGGTTCTGTCCACTGTGGTTACTAAAGGACCGATGCCAAAAGAGACTTCATTTCAGCACGTGTTTCCACAATTGCTGAAGCAGGGAGAGAGAACGTGGCAAATTTTATGTTGGCCCTTAAGCTTTTGCCTGGAAATAACAGATATCACTTCTGCTCATATTTCATTGGCCAAAGCAAATGAAGATATAGTCCCAGCTTCAGAGAGGGCTGGGAGGTACGATCTTTCCATGGGCCCAGAAAACAAAGGCATTAATAACATTAACGTAACCCAGGAAGTCTCCTACCTGGTCAGCAGAATACTGAATGAGTTCCTTTCATTTGGGAGGTGGGCTGCTAGAGCAGGTAACAGTGTGTGCTCTGGAGTCTGGTCAAGAGCCCCAACCCTGTCCCTAACTAGTTCTAGAGCCCTGGGTAGGTTACTTAACTTCATCAACTCAGCCTGCTTATCCATGAAACGTACATGAGAATAGTCCCTGCTTCAGAGAAGAGCTGAGCAGATGCATGTTAAATCCTTACTACATTTAGTTGTCATGATCTGGGCCCTTCTCCTGGGGGCCCTGCTCTGGGGTTCAGCTGAGTTTTTCTTGTGCTCCAGCATCTGCTTCCTGAGGGGCCAAAAGGCCTAAGTCCTGAGTCTGTAAGTTGTGGGGCAAAGGTAAATCAGAATTTGGAAGATGGACTCTGGATGGGGAAGGGGCTTGAGAGAGGTCAGTGTGTGCTTTCATGGAGGACAGGTGAAGGACACCCAGAGGGACAGATGTTCCAGCTGTGAGTCGTGGTAGTGTCTCACTCCTTTTCCTTCCCTACAGGAGTTTCTATACAAGATGGCAGGTGGACTTTTCTACTGGATTGGCCTGACCAAAACTGGGAGTGAAGGGGACTGGTACTGGGTGGATAATACTCCATTTGACAAGGTCCAGAGTGCACGGTAAGTCCCAGAGCCTCCTTCCTGGCCTGACTTTCCCGGGTCAGGGCCAGGGCACAAAGGATGAGGTGACTACAGGGTTTGTGGTTCTTCCTTGTTCTCCTCCACTCATTGCCTGTGGGCTTGGGGACAAATCCGTGGCCTCTCCATGGCTTCTGGGGTTTGGCAGCATGGCCTTCCACCAGCCTCAGCAGGGCCCCTGTTCTAAGTCTCAGGCTTTGCCATGCAGGTTTGTGTAGGCCCTTGAGGGCTGTGGGCTGGCTTGGCTTTATCCCCTTCCTCTTAGGCACAGGTGCAAAAACGTGATGATCACCCAGGGTCATAGCTGGGGTTGAAGCCACTCATTTCTTCATTGGAAACAAAGTTTTCCTTTTTTCCTTTGGTAGGTTCTGGATTCCAGGTGAGCCCAACAATTATGGGAACAATGAACACTGTGCCAATATAAAGATGTCCTCACTTCAGTCATGGAACGATGCCTCCTGTGACAATAAGCTCCTTTTCATCTGTAAACGGCCCTACATCACATCAGAACCATGACAGGATTGGTCCTAAGCTCACACACTGAGCTCCAATGCTTGTCGAACTCGAGAACATGCCCCTCTTTCTTCCAATTCCAGTGTGACTTTGCACCTTCATTTTTCTGGCTTCAAAATTGTCTCAGAGGCATCCTGGAGTTCATCTGCTTTGGCTGGGAATTCTCTGACCCCATAGAGGCAGCTGGCATGGAAAGGAGACCTTGGATAGGGAGAGGAGAGCAGAGAGGATTTAGAAGTTCCACCTGTCTCAGTAAGGTGATCAGGACCTTGGGGTTCCCTGTCCCTTCAGAGAAGCCTCAATTTTATCACACGGAGGTCGCATTAGACCGCACAAACAACCCTGATACCAATATTTAGGGCTTTTCCAGTTCATCCCACAGAATTCCCAGTTGCCTGCCTAGCGGACTGTGTTCTTCTCAGTGGGAAGAGCTCTGCACTTGGTGACCCTGTCCAGGCCATGACCCCACTGCCCTCTGCCATCCATACTTCCTGTCACTTGAGCCCCTTCTTCTCAGAGATGGGGGCATCTGGTTCCAGTCAGGGGCTGATGTGGAAACAAGTTTCCTTTAGAGCTGGATCAGTATCCATGCTCCTTATCGCTCCACCTCAATCTGCAAACTCTGTGCTCCAGCTCTGTCTCTGCAGTCCTCCGCCCAGCCCCTCTGCTTGTCTCCTGCACATCTCTCTGGGCTGCATTTCCTCCCTGCCCTTTAGATATAGAGGAGGTGGTCCTCTGTCCCTAGAGAGTTCACCTGCAAACTGTATTGGAACGCACTACTGCCGGGTAAAGCGTGTTTTACCTATGCGGGCACATTTTATTCCTGGATGTGCAGGTGAAAGTGCCAGCAAGGCCATATGCTCCACTGGACATGAAGTTCTGGGGTAGCCTCACGAAGCAGCTGGGGGCTCAAAAATAACAAGGGGATAGAGAAGACCTGGCCCTGGAAATGCCACAAAATATAAGCAGTACTTACCCCTGGTTTTTATTGAAATAAAGGAGAGTGAGCTCTGCAGTGTCACAACCCTCTCGGTGGCCTTTCTTCACTGATGTTCACTGGACAATCTTCTGTTGCCTGGCTTTATTCCCGAGGGGGAGACTTGGCCATGTTTCCCACTCTTCACTCAGACCCCATTCATGGATATCAAGTCCAAACCCTGATCTGGTGGCCAAGGCGGGCATCCAGGCAGAGCTGAACCCGCTGGGAGGAGAGTAGAGGGGGAGCAGGGAGGATGTGGTGTGAGCACAGAGGTGGGCTCAGCAGAGCGCCCTCCTCTCCTTAGATCCTCCTCTGGGCTCTCAGTAGGGTCCTGGGGACAGGACATCTTCCTTTAATGACTGTGACCAGCAGGTGGTGTTCTGGGTGCAAAGGGTTCAGGCTTAGGGCAGGGGCATGAGGAGGAAGCTCGAAGAAATATGGGACAAAGGGGATTTTTAAAAAAACAACTATTTATTTATTTATTTAACAGACAGAAAGATCACAAGTAGGCAGAGAGGCAGGCAGAGAGAGAGAGGAGGAAGCAGGCTCCCTGCTGAGCAGAGAGCCGGATGTGGGCCTCGACCCCAGGACACTGAGACCATGACCTGAGCTGACGGCAGAGGCTTAACCCACTGAGCCACCCAGGCGCCCCAAATGGGATTTTCAAACTATGGCAATGGGTAAGGGATGGTCAGGCAGCGGTCGTGTCCATGAAGGAGCATTTGTGGGCCAGTTCCAGAGACTGCTGAGGTCTGAGGGCGCGGGCTTGTCAGGGCAGAGAAGATGGGCGAGCCAGTGTGGCTGCTGTAGGCAAGAAAGAATTCTACATCGTCATTAAAAAATATTTTGTTGGACACTTGGGTGGCTTAGTCAGTTAAGCATCTGCCTTTGGCTTGGGTCATGATCCCAAAATCTTGGGATGGAGTCCCATATCAAGCTCCTTGCTCAGCCGGGAGCCTGCTTCTCCCTCTGCCTCTGCCTGCCACTCCCCCTGCTTGTGCTGGCTCTCTGTCAAATAAATAAATAAAAAAGAGAGAGAGAGATTTTATTGTTCCTACTCTTTGAATTCCAAGCAGAAAATTCGGGAAGAATTTTATTTTTTCCCAGTGTTGGCTCTCCGGTCCTAGCACGAGCTGGTACAGAAATTAAATACAAGCTGCTTCTAGGAAGCTCTCCCACTGGGTTTCCAAGTATTGTGTTGCTCTCCATTTCACTCTCCCACTTGTCAAGTTAGTCCTGACATCTGGGCTGCCACATTGAGTAGCGTGTGGCCCTGCACCCTATTCCGCCTGCCTCCCGAGGTGGCACTTGTCACTGGGACAGCTGATTCAGAAGCTTGTACTGTAAGGTCTACAGTTTCATGGCTGCTGTGACATCTTTGAGCCAGTTCTCATCAGAGAGTCACCCTACCTCGCTAATCCCTCTATCCACCGCACCAGCTGCATTCCACCCAACTTGAAACCTGCTGGGTTCCACGAACCCACCTGCCCGCCAACTCAGGAATCTATTCCAACACGCCAATCACGTCCTCTTGCAGAATCAGGGCCACTGTATCTTCTGGTTACTATAGTGCTTGCCTACCACAGTCCTTGCCGGTTCCCTCTGCTCACGGGTATAACCGCCATGGGGGTCGAGGACACCTGCATCATATGTGGTGTCTTCTCCTCCAGACTGTGATATGTGACTAAGAAACGACTGTCAGTCTCATCCGTTCAGTGTTAGATGCTGTTTGGTCAGCTTGTACTATTTAGGGCACAAGATCCTTCCCTCACTGCTATGGACTGAAGGGTTGTGTCCCCTCAAAACCTGGACATTGAAATTCAAACCTGCAGCATGATGGTGTTAGGAGGTGGGGACTTTAGGAAGGAATTAGGTCCCAAGGGTAGAGCCCTCATGTTGAGATTCATGCTCTTATGAAAACAGACAGGAGATCTTTCCTCTCTCTCTCTGCCAGGCCAGTTTACAATGTGAAGACGTCAGTCTGCAAACCAGAAGGCTCTCAGCAGGAACTGGACCTGCCAGCACCTTGACCTTGGACTGCTCAGCCTCCAGAACGGTGAGAAGCAAGTGTTCCTTGTGTAAGCCTCTTCGTCTATAGTATTCTTGATACCGTAGCTTGAATTGACTGCGTCACCCACCACTGGGGTGAACAGGTGGCGTTCAGAACGAGGTTGGTCCTGGTGTGAAGACGTGAGCAAGACCTTCTGACCAGTTCTCTGGGAAAGAATTTGGGGTAGAAACACCCTGGGGATGAGGCCCCTAACAGGGAAGTCTAGCTGGAAGGCCCTGACTTAAAGAAGGGCTGCTAGGGCCATCATGGAGCACCTGCAGAAACGAGGGACAGGCAGAAACTATGGGGTAGAAAGGCAGAGCACCTGGCATATCTGGCAGGGAAAAGAGAACGGTGCAGGGGAGAGAGTAGCTGAGCTGCAGAGGGGAGGGCAGCAGAATGAAGGCCCAAGGATTCTGGCTGCGGGGCTTCCTGGTGCCACCTTAGATCCAGACCAGCCCTCCAGACCCTCCTGGATCCTGTGCATGTGGATGTAATGAGAAGACTAGCCCCGCCCTTCCACCCCATTGTTGTTTTTCCAAACAGAAAGAGCCCAAGTCAGTGAGGGTATACTTTTACTGTCTGTGCAGTCTGTGCCTGGGGTCAGGGTCCTGTGGTCTTGGCTCACTTAATCCCCACATCCAGGGCCCACTTCTCCAGTGAGGTCCCTTCCTGGGTACCTGCCCTTCTGCATGCTGGAGTGAGGGCCTTCCCCCCCACCCCAGTCCCAGACTCCTTGTGTTTTGTTATGTCCTTCCATATGGGAGAAGGGGCGAGCAAGTTCCCTGGGGCCTCTATTCTAATAAAGTGCGAATCACATTTATGAGGACTCCACTCTAATCCCTAATCCTTCATGACCTAATCCCTCCAAAAGACCCTACTTCCTAGTACCATCCAATTGGGGGGTTAGTGTTTCAACATACAAATGTGGAGGGGGACACGAACATTCGGACAATAGCAATCACTGTGTGTAGCCCATACTTCAGAATTGGGGAGTTACACCCTACTTTCTTGAAGATGGAATAGCCACACAAATTATTTGCAATTTTTCTGTGTGGGAGATTTATCTATTTATTTATTCAGACGTTTATTTTATCAGGATGGATTCATGGGTTTTATACTTTGGGTTATAGTCCAGTACAACTTTATTTTCTTACTTAAATGGTTCCAGTTTGGGCCAGTAGGCACTCTTTTATGTAGCTCCTGTGTCTTTTTTGGCAAAAATAAACACTATTTTTTTCCAATTTATTTATTTTCAGAAAAACAATAAACACTATTTTTTTTAAAGATTTTATTTATTTATTTGACAGAGAGAGATCACAAGTAGGCAGAGAGGCAGGCAGAGAGAGAGAGAGAGAGGAGGAAGCAGGCTCCCTGCCGAGCAGAGAGCCCGATGC
This sequence comes from Neogale vison, assembly GCF_020171115.1. Taxonomy (NCBI): domain Eukaryota; kingdom Metazoa; phylum Chordata; class Mammalia; order Carnivora; family Mustelidae; genus Neogale; species Neogale vison. Next base: position 91,996,807 of record NC_058098.1, on the reverse strand, counting down.
GGGACTCAATCCCAGGAGCCTGAGATCATGACCTGAGCCGAAGGCAGAGGCCCAACCCACTGAGCCACCCAGGCGCCCCAACAATAAACACTATTTTTATTGTTATATTTTTTAAAGCATCTCTTTACTTCCAGACACAAGATACTCTGGGTGCCTTTTTTATATGTCCTGTCCTGGTCCTAGAATCAGCCATTTCTCCAAAGAGCCCTGGTTTCCTTTTTTTGGATAATGATATTGGAAACCAAGATCTAGGTGCTGTGTGTGTGGCCGCTGCAGCTGGGGTATTTGCTTCTCCTTGGCTGAGGGAGCAAGGGAACGTGTATGTGGATACCTGATTTTTTTTTTTTTTTAAAGATCATTATACATGCAATATGGTGACAAGACTTGCGGGGGGCAAGACTAGAGGCAGGGAGAACAGTTAGAAGGTTAACTGAATTGAAGCTGGGTGAGCAGGAGCCCTGGGGCCTGTGAAGGGAGGGATCACTGTTACTGTTGTTGGATTTGCTATGGGATGCCACGTTGGGACACTTCGTGCAGCTGGATGTCCACATCTTGCCCCAAAGCTGCCTCTCTCCAGCCCTACCCTCTGACTGCATTGGCTTAGTGCCAAGGGCCAGGCAGACCTTCCCGAGGAGCGACCTGGGTAGCTCCTTGCCTACAACCTCCTGGTTTTGCAGCTTCCGAGGGATGTGGTCCCTTTCGCAATAGTTCCAACAAAAATCTAGCATTGACTGACATGCTCATCCCTAAAGCTATAATGGAAATCAGGGAGATGGGTTATGTTGACCAAGCCACACACTCATTCCTGGGCCTGGGAATTGGGTATGGGCTTAGCCTCCCCGTTACCAGATAGACTGAGCAGGAGGGAAGGGTTATTCTCAAGATAAAGACCTGCAGAGATGCCAGAAGACAGCAGACTGTCAGCTCTCAGCGGCTGAGGGTGCCAGCTTGCAGGCTTCAGGTCTCCCCTTTTCCTCAAAACTGCTGGATCTGGCTACTCCCTGGAAGGCAGCTGACTACACTGTGTTGTTAAGGATCAAAATGGGTGACTGAAAGGCTTCTGTAGGCGCCTGGCTGGCTTAGTCGGTAAAGCCTCTGCCTTCAGCTCATGTCATGATCCCAGGGTCCTGGGATCAAGTCCCACATCAGGCTCTCTGCTCAGTGGGGAGTCCTTCTCCCTCTCCCTCTGCCCCTCCCCTGGTTTATGCTCTCTCTTGCTCACTCTCTCTCAAATAGTTAATAAAAAGAAAGAGAAAAGCTTCTGCAGCTAGGTGTCTGCACCTATAGAAGTGTGACCCTGTGCTCTTTAGTAGGTCAGGAAAAATCAATGTGTAAGAGGTCCCAGTGGATGAGCAGTTCTGATATTAATGTATAAAATATCCATAGGATTTATTCTGGCCAGAGAACAGAGAAACCTCCCAGCAAGGATGTAGCAGCAGCCTCCTGGTGTTTCCTGCTGGAGGATGGTGTTCTTATAGGAGAAATTAGAGCTGGGAGCCTGGGGTGGGACAGGAATGGGGACAGGGAAGAGGGGGAAGGGACTGGGCTGGTCACGCCTAAGGCCACCACATCTGCAGGACTATACCGTCTCTTGGCCCAGACTCTACCCTTCCAGTTCTGCTTTTGAGGCTCCCTCAGCTGTCAGGCTCCAGGAAGAATCAGCTCCTGAGTGGGCCTGGCCTGGGCCCTTCCTGACTGTGGGGAAATGGAAACGAAAGCGGTCTCTTGCTTTACTTCTGCCACCCCTGGGTCTCTTCTGGGCCTCTGGGGAAGGACCTCAAGCAACTCTCCTTTCACACAGAGGTGAAGGGGTTTGCTAGACACTCCTGGGGTCTTAGGCAGTGCTGTTGACTGGTCCAGAAATGGGTGCCTCCAGATTCCTCCTATGTCCTTTCCTTCCAGGTCAGATTGCATTGGAGAGGAGGTAATAGGCCTCCATGGATGCTCTACCGACACATACACACATGCACACACGCACGCACACACACACACATGCACGCACACACACATGCACGCACGCATGCACACACGTGCACACACACGGCCTCATGAACTGTGTGTAGGCAACCACCCCCTTCCTCACCCTGCACACCCGCTGTGCGCTCCGCTAACCGCTGGCCAAGTTGACAGTGGCCTCCATGACACAAGCTCTTCTTGGGCAGAAGCTGCTCTCCCTTGGGACAAGGCACTCGCAGGACAGTGTCTCCGTCACTTCAGTGGTGCTGCAGGCTTCTTAGCAGCCAGAGGACCTGTGGGAGGCTGACTCTGGGATTTGGGAAAAAGCTGTCAGAACAGGAGAAGAGGGAAACTAGAAGCTAAGATTGAAACTAGGAAGAAACCATGCAAGAAGGATGGCACAAGCCATTTGCAAGGCAGTAACTGACATCTTGCCAGTGAGTCGCTGGTGAGATAGGGGACAAATATATAATTAGATTTTTATGAGTTAAAGAAAATATGATCCGTTTTGATAAGATTATAACCATCTGAAGTACCAGAGAACCAAGGAACCATTAACTTTGAACTGACTTAGGGAGAATGGATTCTGGTCATGAACTGGCCAGCCAGTGGGAGTATTGATTCTGCTCAGCTGTTTACCCCCTTTAGGGCTGGGGACTTTGGGCTCACGTGGCTCCACCAGGATGCCTCAGTTCCCTGTCTTCTAAGTCCGGGCTCACAAACAGCAGGAACCCCCTGAAGCAGGGATGTCACAGGCTCTCACTGCAAAGCAGCACATCGGCGTATCCATCAGTTTCTGTTCAGTTAGTCTCAAACCTGATCAACTCAAGGGAGCGTGGATGAAATCAGCTAGAGGTGCGAAATTGGATCAACTTGGGTCCTGCTTGCTGTTTTCTGACACCAACCAATTCTCTGACATCAACTGGGTATCCTACACTTGAAGTTAGTCCTAACAATGACTTTGGAGTTAGCACAGACCGCACAGGTTAAGGGCTCCAATCCCACAAGATGGCGCCTGCAAGTGGGGTCTCCAGGCAACTTCTGCACAGCCCACTGCAAATCGGGGGGCTCCCATGACCCCCTTCTGCTTTGAAAATTCACTAGAATGACTCACAGAACCCAGGAACACACCATGCGTTCTATTATAGTTTACGGTAAAGGATACAAATGAACAGCCAGAGGAAGAAATACCTAGGATGAGGTCAGGAGTCCAGAAGAGTTCAGAGCAATGGAAACTCTGTTCCTGTGCAGTTGGGATGCGACACTCTCCAGGCAGGTGGATATATTCAGCAACCAGGAAACTCCTTGAAAACTGCTTGAATCTTTCTCATAATCCCATCTCCAGGCCCCCTCTCCTACCTGGAAGTCCTGGGTGGGGGGTTGGTTTTTCTGGGATCTGCTCCCATCCTGAAACGATCTAGAGGCCTACCCTGAGTCACCTCATTATCATAAACTCAGGTATGCTCAAAAGGGCCTTTTTGTGAATAATAAAAGGTAGTCCTGTCACTTAGGAAATTCCAAGGAACTGTGACAAAGACCAAATACACTTTTTAGTCTAGCACAGACCCTTTCCTTTCCCTGCCAGTTGTGTGGTCCTAAGTGGTCAAGAGTCACCTGAGCCCTTCCAGATACCTCCTACACTGACCCAGCTCCCTCCTTACCTGACCTCCTGTTACTTGAGGGGCTCTGGGGCTAGGTTTAAGGGTCAGCCACAGGTCACAAGGATGTTTTTCTATAAAGCTGAGAAGGATCACCGGGACCCCCTCCAGAGTGGCTCTGGAGGCTAGCTTTGGGGACTCTTCTGGAGAGTGGAGGTTGGGGTTAGGGGCTTGAGGGGAGGGCCAGTGCTGATGCCAGGGAAGAGAGGGAGAGGGTAGGGCAGACTGGCGCCTGGGAGCCTGGAAGGACAGGACCCTGCTGAGGTGCTTCTGCAGAGTCAGCAGGAGAGGGAGTTCCTACTCAGGGCCATATAAGTCCCAAGGAACTCAGCTTTACTTCCCAGTGCGCAGCCTGCAAGGGGCCTGTGGCAGGGAGCAGTGGTGGAGGGTAAAGGAAGAGATGAATGGTGATGGGGTCCACTTCTTTACGGACAACCAGAAGGTCTTCCTGCGCCTCCGAGGTGAGAAAACTGAGGCATCACCCCATCTTCCTCAGGGACTGGCTCGCTGGTCTCGCAGCCCTTGCCATTCTTGTCAGTCCTGCCTGGCAGGCCAGAGCTCAGCTCCAACCTGTCTCAGCCTCCAGAATAAATAGGCAAGAGCTGAAGGTGAGTCAGGTGAGGATAGAGAGACTGGGGCACACCCCAGTCTCTGCAGGAGACCTCCCCAGACCCCTTCCCTTGGAGATGGCAACTGACAAGGGAAAGGTGAACTTTGAATTCGGAGGGACCTGGTTCCTGGTCCCCTCTCTGCACGTTGGGTTGCTTCCCCCCCCCCTCCCAGGCCTCAGGGGTTCTAGGCTGATGTTTCTCTGCCTTAGAACGGATTCTGCTGTACACTGTTCATCCTTAATCACACCCCCAGACTCAATAGATGTAGCTCTTCTTAGGACACCCATGCAGGGCTTTCTGACCCCAGCAGAGGAGAACTCCAGCACTGACAGTCAATCTGTGGGAGAGGCAGTGGTCCAAAAGGGCTGTGAGTCCTGCTCTGGTCAGGGTTCAAGAGCAAGTCTGGCCCTGGAACCCAGAGGTCAAGTTCCTGCCTTGTCCCTTCCCATCTCCCTCCTTTCTTCTTTCATGCAAACTACATGTTTGCTGCCCTCCTCCATGCTGGGGTCCATGCCCTGCACCCCTCCTTCAGGTTCTGTGGTCTTCTCTGCCTTTGAGTTGCTACCACACCACCAGTTAGTGCAGGTGAACACTTCCAAGTGCTTTATTTCCCATCTCCAAGCTAAGCATGGCCAGTGTTCTCATACCCCTCAGATAGTCCAGGAGACTGAGCCCAGGGCCGGCCCCACACCTGTATAGCACACACCTCCTGTACACTGGCTTCTCCCTTGCAGGGGTGGACTCTGCGGCAGCGGCTCCTGAAGCACCCAGGAGGCCAAGGCTTTTTCAGACCATCCTGGCAGTTATGGCCGTGATTCTTGTCTCCTCTCTGGTGGCTCTCTTTATTGTGGGTAAGCTCCTAGGTGACCTGAACGCCACTGACTCTCTCTGTCTTCCTGTATAAAGGTCCCACAGAGGCTAGCTGCCTACCCTCTGCTTCCAGAAGAGTCATTCTACCTCTTGCCCCAGGCTTGAACCCGATCTTATCTGAGACTCAACCAAGGCCCCCGTCCAAGGGGAGACTCCCAAGAGCTGAGGCCCATGAAGGGAAGTCTGAAGTGGGGGGCATCTCCCTCCTTCTAGAACCCTGACCGAGTGTGGGGCAGCCTGTTCTCCCAGCCTTAGTGCAGAGAGTATGCTGACCCAGGAATGGGTGTCTCAGTTCTACAGAAGCCAAGACCTCCACTGGAGCCCTATGCCTCCTTCCAGCAGTTTCCAACCATGATTCCTGGAGATGACAACACAACTGGACAGTTACCTGTGGAACCCCACAGTGAGTAGCCACAGGGAGGTAGGGGTGGAGTGGGGGAGCTGGGGCATTCAGATGCCCAGACCCTAGGAGGAGCCTCTATTTTGATGCCTCCTATGCCTCTGAACGGGTTCCAGTTTTCTCACAAGAAGATACGATACGATCTTTTTATTAAAAAAAAACAAACAAACAGCTTTATTAAGGTGCAGTTGACATATAATAAGGTACAATCTTTAAAGCGTACACTCTGATAAATTTTGACTTATGTGTATACCCGTGAAACCATCACTACAGTCAAGAAAATGAGCATATTCATCCTCCTCCTCCACAGTTTTTTTGTGCCCTTTGACATCCTTCCCTTGCCCCTCCTCTCTTTATCCCCAGGCATCCACCTATCTACTTGCAGTAATACAGACTGGTTGTTTTTTTCTAGAGTTTTATGTGAAAAGGATCCTACGGTATGTACTCTTTTTGCTCCTTTATCAGCATGTAATTTGCAAAAATTTCCTCTCAGCTAACGGCTTGTCTTTTCATTCTCCTAACAAGATTTAAATCTTAATAAAGTCTAATTTATCCTTTTTTTTCCTTTTATGGATTGTACTATTGGTTTCATATTGGAAACTTATCCCAAGGTCACAAAGACATTTACCTATGTTTCCTCCTGGAAATTTTGCACTTTTTGGTTGACATTTCAGTCTATGATTAATTTTGAGTTAAGCTTTATATTAACAGTGTGAAGCATGAAGTTAATTTTTATTTTGTGTGTGGATTTTGCTGCAGCATCATCTGTTGAAAGATTATCATGAGTTACTTCTGTGTCTTCGTAGAAAATCAATCATCACTATATATATAGGTCTATTTCTGGATTCTCTATTCTGTTCCATTGATGTATTTGTCTACCTTGACAAGGCAGAATATTTGACTGGACTTCTCATATCTTCAAAGGCCACCTAGTCCCACCTGGCCTTTCCTCAGCATAGTGCCTGAGACCTCCTACATTGACCTGGGTAGGGCATGAGGAATAGGGCAGGATTCTCCCAAAAAGGGTCCCGGCCTACTTGGATTCTTCTCCCTATTCCTGAGAGAAGGCTGGCCTCGAGAGTCTTAGACCATGAATGTCTGAGGTAAGGACTTAGCTTGTGAAATGAGCAAAAGGTGCTGTAGGACCAGCTGCAGGAGGGGTTAGTGGGAACGATCATGCAGATTGAAAGGGGCTGCGAGTTCTCTGATAGACTGCGATGACCCGGGGCTTTCACTCAGCTCTTCCATATCCTCACACTGTTCTGTGGGAAACATTCTGCTCTGCGTAACACTGGGTGTGCCAGCCCTTCAAAAGGCCCTTTCCACTCCAGGATCTAGTATCACCTGGAGGGCCTCCACCATAGTCCCATGTGTGGACTGAACAGAGGGCCTCCTCTACAGGAACCTATTTTGTTTAGTTTCTGGAATTTGTGATCCGAGAACTATGTTTGCCATCTATTCCGTTTTTAAGAGGTGAATCAAGAGGCTTTGTGCTTGGTGTACAAATACAGTGAGTGGAAGACTAAACGCCGGCTTTATGCATACCTAGTGTCTTTTTCAATTTCACCATTTAATGGTGAAATGTCAGTGGAGTTAAACTTCAGCAGCTCTCAATGATATCATCAGTTACCTTCAAGTTCAATTACAAGGGCAAAATAATCCAAGTCTGACCAGCATGACTCTTAGTGGTAGCTAGTTTATAGTAGGCAAATATTTCAGTCCTTTCCTTGCTCAGTTCATGGGGGACAGCTAAGTACACCTTTATCTTATTTTTTGGCCCATAGTCTGAGGTGGCCCATTCCCAGGGCTCTGGTGAGCAGGAGGAGTGCTCCTCCTTGAGGAGCACCCAGGGCTGCGCTTTAGACATATCCCTTAGAAGACATGAGAACACTATGGTTGGCCCATATTATGAATGCTTGCCTATGTAATGGGCCTCTGTGGCTGCCTTGTCGATTTCCTCCCTCCAGATCCCCACCACTCTGACTGGGTGGCACGGTTGCAAGAGACGATCCAGATGTTTAAAAGCCATGAAGAGAATTCCAGCACCTGGGGCACAGAGATCCAGATGTTGTCTTGCAGAGTGGACAGTGTCAGTTCTCAGATCCAGGTGCTCCGTGGTCACCTGGAAAACGCCAGTGCTGACATCCAGAGGGTAAAGGACGTTCTAGAGGACGCCAGTACCTTGAGTTTCCAAACCCAGATGTTGAGGAGCTCCGTGGAGGGGGGGCCGGTGCGGATCTCCGGAAGCTGAAAGGAGATCTGGAAAAGGCAAACGCTTCGAATTCCCAGACTCACAGTTTCTTAAAAAGCAGTTTAGAAAATGCCAGCCTCGGGCTCCACATGCTGAGCAGAGGCTTAGGAAATGCCAATGCTGAAATTGCAATATTGAAAGCAGGGCTGAAAATGGCAAATGCCCAGGCCCAGTGGGCGAACAGCAGTCTAAAGAATGCTAATGCTCAGATCCAAGTTCTGAGCGGCAAACTGGCTGGTGTCCAGGAGTTAAGGGCCCAGAGTCAGGTTTTAAGAAGCAGTTTGGAAGGAGCCAGTGCTGAGCTCCAGAGGGTCAAGGGAAGCCTACAAAATGCCAGTGCTTTAAACTCCCAGATGCAGACTTTTCTAAGAGGCAGTTTAGACAACACCAGCGCTGAGATCCAGTTACTAAAAGGTCATTCCAATTGGGCTGGTGATGAGATTCACTTGTTAAAAAGAGATTTGGAAACTGTTACTGCCCAGACCCAAGTAACCAGCAACAGTCTAAAGCAGACAGATGCTCAGATCCAGTTATTAAAAACAGAGCTTGAAAATGCCAGTGCCCTAGATCCCAAGATTGAGGTACTAGGTGTGTATGTGAAAAATGCTAGCAGAGAGATACAGACCCTAAAACAAGGGATGAAGACTGCTGCAGACTTAGGTTCCAAGATCCAGAGGCTGGAGAGCAGTCTGCAGAAGGCCAGCGCTGATATCTGGCAGTTAAAAGTGGATTTAGAGAACACCAAAACACTAACTATGAAAATCCAGGAGGAGCAGAGTCGTCTGGAGGCAGTCCGTGTGGCCCTTGGCTCCCAGGAGCAGCTACAGAGGACCCAAAGTAAGTGGGATGGGAGAGCTTGGCCTGGGAGGTACAGTCTTCTGGACGGGCAGAGTCTTCTGTCCCTTCAGCCTTTTGCTTACTTTAAAACATTTTTTAAAAATATTTTATTTATTTATTTGACAGGGAGAGAGAGAGAGGGATTGAGAGGGACCACAAGCAGGAGGAGTGGCAAGCAGAGGGATAAGCAGGCTCCCCGTTGAGCATGGAGCCTGATATGGAGCTTGATCCCAGGGCCCCAGGATCATGACCTGAGCCGAAGGCAGACGCTTAACTGAGACACCCAGGCGCCCCTGCCTTTTGCTTACTTCAACATGCATCCCCCTGGGAAGGAGGGTGAGAGCTGGAGAAGGGCTGAAGCCCCCCATATAGGCTTGATGTGCCTAGGCAGTGGTGGAGGTGACATAAGGCAGCTGTCCTGCTCTTAAGTGGCTTGCCATCTGGTCAGAGTGACAAAACAGCACATGAGAAACGAACGATGTGTGGAAGGCAGGTGGGGAGGCATAAGAGGTGCTATGTGAGAGGGAGATCTAGGAACTGGGGTGGAGAGGAACAAAAAGAAGGGAGAGAAGGACTTGCTGAGGTCAGTGTCCTCTGGTATATAAAAGGGATCTTCTGAGTGGGGGAGGAACCTTCTGGAGGAGAAAGGATCAAAAGATGCTCTGTAGAGAAGAGGGCCCTTGAACTGAGTCCTAAAGGACTAGTAGGTGTTTACCAAACAAGTAGGGTACGAGGATGGCAGGTTCATAGGCATGAAGATGTGAAGTCATGAGGTTCAGGAAACTTCAGGCACTTCTGTCTGACTGGACTATGGCCAAGAGGGCAGGTGATGAGGTACAGGCTGAGAGGCTAATGGGCAGGGACCACTATGGTAGCTTTCAAACTGTTTTGAATGTAAACCTGAAATTTGTTTTATATTGTGGCCTGGTATAATTATGTCTCTCTCTCTCTCTCTCTCTCTCTCTCACACACACACACACAGACACACACACACTTCAAAAGCCAAAAGTTTTACCACACAAATGTACTCTGATATTTTATAATCTGTTCTTTAAAAAAAAAACACCTTGATACTTCCCACGAATGGGTTAATGATTGCACTTTGAAAGTCACTGTGCTAGGAAGCTAGGCAGAACTGGAGAGACACCACATGGATGTGGAAGGCCTCTGAGTTTGGGTTTTATCCTTCAGGAGATGAGGGTGTATTGGAGGGCTTCAAGAAGGCTGATCAGATGGGTCTCCATACTGAGAGGGAATAAAAGAAGGGAGAAGAGCAGTGAGATTTGGGCAGGCTGAGCCTGAGATGCCTTGGGGGGGCTGTCATCTGCAGGCCATCTGGAGTGTAGGGGATAGGCCCTGGCTCCAGACACAGCTGTGGGAGCCCTGGGTACATTGGGTTCAGGTTGTGGCGGTGGGAGCAGGATGGCGGGAGGTTTGTATGAGATAAAATGCTTCGTGGGAAGGAAGCTGAGGGCAGAAACAGGAAGTCAGCTTTCAGGTGGCAAGAGGGGAAAGAGGTGTTTTTGAAGAAGACTACTAGGGACGGCAGTCTTAGAGGCAGAAGGAGAACTAGGAGATAGGCAGCTGGGGAAGTCAGGAAGAAGGGAATTTCAAGAAGGAAGTGGCTAGTTCTGGTGAGTCCCTAAGAGGTCACATAAAATAACCAATAAGCACCCACTGACTCTGGGCAATTTATAAGTCACTGGGAATGAAGTTCCAGTGGAGAGTAGTGTGTGGCCTGGAGGCCAGACCACCCTTGGTAGGATGTGAAGGAGAGATCAGGTGCACAAGCCATTCAAGGACCTTGGCTGAGGAGTGAAGGAGAACAATGAGGCTGAGGTGGGGGGATGGCATGGTGGAGGGAGGGATTAAAAAACGCGTGTCCCTGGTATTTACATTATAAAACATCCATATTGGGCGCCTGGGTGGCTCAGTGGGTTAAGCCGCTGCCTTTGGCTCAGGTCGTGATCTCAGGGTCCTGGGATCGAGTCCCACATCGGGCTCTCTGCTCAGCAGGGAGCCTGCTTCCTCCTCTCTCTCTCTGCCTGCCTCTCTGCCTACTTGTAATCTCTCTCTGTCAAATAAATAAATAAAATCTTTAAAAAAAAACAAAAAAAACCATCCATATTGATTATAGACAATGTGCAGATATTGAAAAAGAAAATTATGAGAAAATAACCACTTATATTTCCATGAATATTTCTACAGTTTTGAAAAGATGTATTAATTTATCTGAGAGAGAGAGAGAGGGAGGGAGAGAAAAAGCACTAGCAGGGAGAGGGGCAGAGGAACAGGGAGAGAGAATCCCAAGCAGACTGCCCCGAGCACAGAGCCTGACATGGCGCTCCATCCCATGGCCCTGAGATCATGGCCTGAACCTAAGCCAAGAGTTGGGCACTTAACTGGCTTAGCCACCCAGGCACCCCTCTACATTTTCTCTATGAGCCCACTGCTCACATTTTGGTGAACTTCCTCAAGAGGGTTTTTCTAGATTAAGAGAATAGGCTTGATGTGAGGGTGGGAGAAAGGAACCAGCGAAGAGGGAGGTGGTGGGAGGAGAGAGAGACAGAGAAGCAGAATGAAATGAGCTGCTGGGGGACTGACCTTGAAGGGCTGGGAAGATAAGTACTTGAACTTCTGAGGCTGAGAGGGTGCGGTGGGGCAGTAGGTGTTCACCCAGGTTTGCAGATGCGGGAACAGGAAACTGAGGGAGCTGATCTAGGTGTCTCTTTCTAGGTAGAGGAGGTCTCTTGCTAAGGGTGCTAAGGGTGAGAGGGGGGCAGTTTGCTCAGTTGGTTAAGCGTCTGCCCTTGGCTCAGGTCATGGTCTCAGGGTCCTGCATTGGGTTCCCCAGGGAGTTTGCTTCTCCCTCTCCCTCTTTCCCTCCCCCTTGCTCCTGTCTTCTCTCTCTCTCTAAATAAATAAAATCTTAAAAAAAAAAAAAATGAGACTCCTGGTGTGGGTCTGTCAGAAGCCTGGATGTCTGACCTTCTTAATGCCTCTGCAGTGCCCCCTGCTGTCCTCCTAGTGCCTTCCCATGTCCACCTACTGCTTTAGCAGAGACCCGTGTTTCTTTGCTGTCTGTCACATTGGGCTCACCCTAGGAGCTTTACTTATACTGATGACTGGGACCCACCTCTAGAACTATGGCTTTTGTCGGTGGGGGGCGGTGAGGAGGGTCTGGGATGCAGTGTGGACATAGAATTTTTTAAAAAGCTTCCTAGGTGGTTCTAGTGGGCAGTCAGGACTGAGAACCATTAGCTTAACTTTTTCTTAAAGGGCTAAATAGTAGATATTTTGGGCTTCTGGGTAAACAGCCTCTGTTGCAGCATCTCTCCTGCTGTAGCAATAAAGCAGCCAAAGATGGATGTAAACTGAAGGGTGTGACTGTGTTCCAATAAAACTTTATTTATAAAAAGAGATTGCTTGCCGGTTGCAGGTTGCAGTTTGCCAATCCTCAGTTTAGACTACTGGTTCTTCAGCTTTGGAATGCAGCAGGATCGCCTGGAGGGTTTGTTAAAATACCAACCGTTAAGACACAGCTTCAGATTCAGCCAGTCTGGGATGGGTTTGAGATTGTGCATTTCTACTTAATTCCCAGGTGATGCTGATAGTCTGGGACCACATTCTGAAAACCACTGGCTTCCACGCTCCGCATCATTACTGAGATATTTGCAATGATATTCTGATTGGTGTCTCTGGCCTGGTTAGGATCACCTTCTTCTCCCTCAGTCCCCACACCATCACCAGGTTGCTATTAGCACAGTGCAAATCTGGAGCACACTACTATACTTCCTAAAACCTTTCAGGGCTCCCCAGTGCCCAGAGAGGAAAAAACTCCAAGTTCCTGCACATGAGATGGACGATAGAGTGCTGGTGAAGCTGCCCAGGAGCGTCTCCCCTCCCTTATGCGCTGACCATCCCAAGTGCTTGGACAGGTCAGGCCATGCCATGCTGTTTCACACCTTCACCCTTTTGGTGTCTAATTTTTCCTCCTGCCTGAGATGTTCTCCCTGGCACAGACCACCTGGCAAACTCTTTTCAGTGTTTTAAGACTTAGCTCAAGTGACAGCTCACCTGGAGTGTCCTTCCTGAGTGCCACGTGCAGCCCAGGTGACAGAGACCACCCCCTCTTTTTATGGCTCTGTTCTAACATGTGCATGGTCTTCCATGAAAGTTTTTCAATGCCTTTCTTACACCTCTGTCTCATTTGCTAGACTGTAAGCTCCCTGAGGGTATGGATCATGTCTTACTGATCTTTGTCTAATAGTCCCTGGTTCACAGAAGTCAAACACCATTGAGATGTGGATGTTGAACAAAAGAATGAATGAATGAATAAGCAAGTCTACTGTGGCACCATTTCAAACAGCTGTGGCGCAGATGATATTAAAAAGCAGGGTGTGATTGTGGGAAGGAATGGGAGAGCTGAGAGCACCGGAGGCTTGTCCTCACGGAATGAGATTTTAGAGCTTGAAATGGGAAGGTCAGGTAGATTAGGTCCCAAGGATGGTCCTGGGTGTGGACAGCAGCTGACGTCGAAGGAGATGGAGGGGAGGAAGTGAGTGGTACTGTGGGATGGCTGCAAAGTATCTCAGGGAGATGGTGGGAACCAAGGTCAGCAGACTGTCCGGTGGGAGCCGTGAGTGGCAAGAGAGGGTCATGGAGCCAGAAAGCAGGAGTCTGGAAAGAAAGGCTCGTCTGGGTAGCAAAACTCTCTGAGGGTCCCTGGAGGGATACACCCAGGTGTTCTGAGTGGCTTCCTGGTGAACTGAGTTTCGGGCCGGGGGTACAGCCTCCCAGGCCTTGCCCCTGGAGTACTGAGCATTGAGTGTGGCAGGGGCTTGCAACCCTCGGTGGTCTGTCCCAGGAGAGGTCAGGAAGGGCAGTCCTTGGGCATCTGCAACAAGCCCCTGGTTCTCTCTCGTCCCCAACCTTTGCTCCAGATCAACTTCTTCAGCTGATCCTGCAGGGCTGGCATTCCTACGGCGGGAGTGTGTATTACTTTTCTTACGTCAAGAAGTCCTGGCACGAGGCTGAGCAGTTCTGTGTGTCCCAGGGAGCCCACCTGGCTTCGGTGACTTCTGAGGAGGAGCAGGTCAGAGTGCAGCCTTGGGGTGATGTTCATGGGCTTGGCATGGGATATGGACCCAGGACCAGGACCAAGATCTCTGCCCACACCCAGGACCACCCAGACTTTGGCGCCTTGGCCTTCCTCCTCTTGCAGTGGAACAGGGCAGAGGCCTGTGGTCTCTTAGGTCAGTCAGGGAACAGATGTTTGAGTTCCCATAAGCATCTTGCTCTGCAGGTAGAAGCACTGACAGCAAACCTTGATGATGTCCTCCACGAATGAGGGAGACACCCAGAGACCCACAGCTGTCAGCAGTGAGGAAGGGCAAAGGGAGGTTAGCACTGGGTGACTGCCCTTAAAGTGTTGGGAGTATAGCTTCCCTCCCCAACCCCTCACTTTCCCTTTAGCTGCTACTCTAGTTGTCAATCCTCATATTAAGGCCCATAAAGGCTTTCCCTTTCTCGGGAAAGCCAGACGTAGAAATCCGAGGACCGCCAAAGGCACTATAGACCCCAGTGGCCCATCTGCTGAAGGTCCTTACCAGAATTTACCAGGGTTATTGTCAAAGGACCATAATGGGTTTGGTCCATTTCAGCTCATGGAACTGCTCATTCTTTGTGGTTCTCCTGAGACTGGTCTTGTATGTCTGTCAAAAGACATGCTTTTTAAATTTTTTTTAAATAAAATACATCTATTTAATAAACTATGGCCAGGCTGGTCTTCATCTCAGTGAAGCCACATTCATCAAGTCATCATGGGAGAAGCTGGGCTTTCTCTGAGGGGACCGTGGTCCTGCCCTCAATCCTGGATGAACCATGCAAGGCACAGAGGAGTGGGCTTTATGACCTAGGACCAGGGAGAGGACAGCTTAGCCTCCTTTTCCACATGGCTGGGAGAACCAGCTCCTCACACAGGCTCCAACACTTCCTTTTCTCTACAGGCATTTCTGGTAAAGTTCACGAGTACCTCTCACCACTGGATTGGCCTCACTGACAGCGGCAAGGAGGGCTCCTGGCGCTGGGTGGATGGGACACCATTCAATGCTGCCCAGAGCAGAGCGTGAGTTCAGCCAGCACTGTCTGGTGCTATCCCAGGAACACAGGGCAGGCCTGGCTGGAGAGACTCTTTGTCCTTGTCTTGTGTGTGGATTCCTGCCTGGTGAGTGCTAGTGTTGTGTGTGTGATATACATGTATGATGTGGGAGTGGTGTGTGTATAGAGTGGATGTACAATTGTGTATGTGATGTATGTGTGATAGGTGTGTACATATGATGTGTGTGGGTATGTTGTGGTCCTTGCGTAGGCCCCTCTACAGGACCTATCAGAGCAGGATATGTCCTGATGTTGGCAGGGAGACTACGAGTGGGTCTTCCTGTGCTATTGTTCTTTGTTTGTTTTTTTTTTTGCCTATACTTTTTAAGATTTTATTTATTCATTTGAGAGAGAGAGAGAGAGTGAGAGAGAACACATTAGAGTGGAGGGACAGAGGGAGAGGGAGAAGCATGGAGCCCAATGCAGGGCTGGAACCTGGGACCCAGAGATCATGACCTCAGCTAAAGACAGACGCTTAACCATCTGAACCACCCAGGCACCCCTGTTTTTGCCTGTCCTATACCCTTTTTAGGCCCTGCCTTCATTAGAAGGTCTCTGAATGTGAATTATGGGGTGGGGGTTTATAGCATCAGAAACCCTTCCTGTTTCTTGATCCTCAGTAAATAAAGACAGTCAGCAGAACCACACTTAGGACACCCTTGAGCCCAGCTCTCCTCCAGGAGATAAGGGACTCATGGCACTTCAGCTCCTTATGCCATAGTGGAGGGAAGCGACACTTTCTTCATCTGGCAGAATAAAACCCTCTTGTTTCCAGGTTTTGGGGCAGAAACCAGCCAGACAACTGGCAGTCCTGGGATGGGCAGACTGAAGACTGTGTTCATATTGAGGAGAAGTGGAATGACATTCGCTGTGACACCCCCTATAACTGGGTCTGTAAGAAGACCATCAGCCAACATGTGGCCTGAGACATGCCAGATCTGAGGGGTCACCACTGCCAGCTCTGGACCCTCCCCACCTGATGTCTGTGAACCTCTGAACCCAGCTTATTCTCTAGGTCTTTTTATTTGGCCTTTTGTGTTTCCTGCTCGGACCTTCCATTTAACCCCTGAAAAGTGTTTATCTCACATAACCTGGTGGGATCAAGGGTTCCTCAAGGCCAAAGGCTTGCTGTGCTTCTGTATCCCCATCAGCAACCAGCACGGGCCTGTGAGACAGCAGGTCCCCAATAAATACTGACCGAGTGCACGGAAGTTTTCTGCTTGTCTCTGTGATAGCCATCACACTCTTCTCTCCCTGAACTGGTTCTCCTTCCTCAATGTCCCTTCTGTCCTGAAACAAACATATCTTTGTTAAAGGGCTTTATAGCTATGAACATTTAGTCAGTCACTGAGAAACAGCAGGGGTTTAACACAAACTACAGGGATATCATACAGGGGGTACAAATTCCCAAGAAGTGATAGTGATCCTAGATATCCCTTGCAGTTCCTTTGTTGCAGATGGGGCGGGAGCTGGGTTTTGCCAGGCCTTTAAACCACTCCCCAGACTTCTTCCTGTCCTATGGCTAGCCCCATCTCATTTCCCAACTGTTAACTTTTGATGCCATATCCCTGGCTTTAGCCTCTTCTTGTGGTACCATCCCCTCTTCCAGGGACTGGGTTTTCTGCCAGCTCAGTTTAGAATGAGAATTGGCTTCTTAGCTTTTTATCAACCTTAGAAACTCCTCTACTTTAGAACTGAAATCACATTTTACTGTATTTCTTCTAGTACTTTTATAGTTTTTTTTTTTAAGATTTACATATGTTACTAGATTTTATTTCCTTATGGTTTATTCCTTGGTATTTTGCATCTATAGCAATATAGATATATAAGGATGGACTCATTTTCTTTTTATGTATTTCTAGTCTTTGTTTTATGGTTTTAAAGGGTAGGAGCCAATATTAATATGTCCCACTTTTGGGAAATTTACTGAGATTATCTCTCAGTAAAAGTCTGCTCACTTTTTATAAATGTTCCACAGGCATATTTATTAGATTAGGCTTGTGATTTTCATTTTTCAGATGTTCTTTATCCTTATTTATATTTTGTCTACACAACTAGTCAGTTTCGTTAGTTTGTGTTAACTCTCCCATGTAGGACATTTACCTACATTATCATCCTGTCATGTCATATTTCTAATAGTTTTTGATTTATATATTTCAGTGTTACTTTAATGTCTAAAGATTCATAACCATGAAGTCTACTTGAAGACTTCAACTTTTTATCAATATTCATGCAACCCAGAATTATTTGCTGTGCCTCTACCATGTACCAGGCACTCTTCCAAGTTTTCAGGAGGGACGGAAACAGGGGCTCTTGGGTGGCTCAGTCAGTTGGGCATCCATCTCTTGATTTCAGCTCAGGTCATGATCTCAGGGTCATGAGATTGAGCCCTGCATTGGGCTCGTTGCTTATCAATGAGTCTGTCTGAGATTCTCTCCTTCACCCTCTGCCCCTCCCCCTGCTCTCTCATTCTCAAATAAATAAATAATAAAATCTTAAAAAAAAACCACTCCAAAGTGAATGAAACAGATGAAAATCCATCTCTCCCCAACCCCAGCCAGCATTTTGGTAGTGAGGAGTGATAGGATGCCCAACCCCTTCTCATGGCCTCAAGGAGAGTCCGCTGGAGCCTGAAACCTGGGGGTGGTGACATCCTGGAGCGGCAAGCTAGCTGTTCGTTATCTACCTAACCAACCATGGTCCATGGTCTGTGGCCTAAAGCGAATGGAACAGGGACAGATAAACATACTCACACAGCAGGGTCAATTCTCATGCCTAGACTAGATCTTTCTCTCTCCAGAGAAGGTCCTGAAAGCTGCAATTTCCTCAAGAGTCAGAAAGGCAGAAGAATTCAGTTCTCCACAGACTGAGTGGAGCCATCTGGGGAGACAGAGTGGAGCCCTCAGTTGTCCTGGGGGAAGTGGTCAGCGTCTCACCCTGGAGTGCCTGCCCCACCCAGCCTCTGCCATGGGAACCCTGTATGGCTGCCACACTCGGTGACCATGGATTGCACTGGTGACAGACGTAGGCTGTGACAGACTGCTACCACCCCATGGATGTGCTGTTGGCACCCTGATGCCTACAGGCTTTTCTCCCAGAGAAAAGGTTTCCAGGCTCTTGGCGTAGGAGGACCCAACCTGAGAGAGTCTGGAGTCTACACAGCATGATTTAGGGGAAAGTCCAACTCTAGCACAGGGAGGAGAAGGCATATACTTCTTGGCTGTCATGAACTGACCTTCCAGGCTTGGTTTTCTAGGGCCAGAGAACAATATCTCAGTCAGGAGAGTAAGCACATTCTGGAAGTTGATGTCACAGCATTTTGAAGATGACATAAGTCATTAGTTCTGGAAGAAGATGTCGCAGCATTTTGAAGATGACATAAGTCATTAGTTCAGGAAAAAAAAATCTACCTGTGTTTATAATCAGCAACTCTGAGTGTCCTCTACCAGCCAATGCCCCCACCCTCTATATGCTGCAATTCTTAGAATGGTTGCTCTCATATACCCAGATTTGGGCCTGGGCCTTGGTCCGACCCCCTCATATGCCTACACCATGCTTATTGGAAGGAGCCTCTCCCTTTGTTCTGCTCTTTCATTTAAGGGCCAGTTGTAAGTGGCTCTTCCTCTCTCCTGCTAGCAATTCCTACAGCTCAAAGGTAACCAAGTCCAGAGACCCCTACCACCAGTGAGAGTCCCAGGCCCCAGTGAGAGTTACAGAAGAGTGAGGAGGCCTGGGCTTCTCTTGGGAGGGATGACTTATGATCAAAGGGAGTCTGCTAGCTGGGCCTCAAGAAGGCTTCCTTCCACGGGACAAGCCCCATGCAGCTGTGCCTCCAGTACCCCCTCCCCTCCCCAAAATAGCCTGTAGCTAGCTTCCTCTTGAATCTCCTCAAAGCTCTGCTTTTGTTGCAGTCTTATCCTATTCTTAGATCTAACAAGCAGTTCGCACTCTAGCTGGTCCCAGAATTGGGATTCTAGGCCTTCTTCAAGGTAGTGCCACTGAGCCTTTCATGACATCTCTGCTACAGGGTCACCAGACCTGAGCCCTGGACCTCAGTGTCTCTTCAACCCACTCTCGTTGCAGCTTCTCCACTTTTTCTCAGAACACCTCTGCCTTGTCTGTGTATTAGCCAAGTTTCCAGACATTCTGTCTGGTTCATATATCATCATTGCTTTTGTAGTCATTGGTGATTATAGACCCAGGCTCCATGGCCAGACTATCTGGGTCCAATCCTAGCTTTCCCCCTGTCTAGCTGGGAAAGCTAGTTACTTAACTTTCATGTCTCAGTTTCTTCTTCTGTGAAAAAGCCAGAGTACGCCTCTCTTGAGGCTGTTGTGCAGATTAAGAAAGTTAATCCAGGCCCATGGCCAATGGAACCCGTGATGGAGCCGGAGACTCTGGATGTGCGAATCAACAGAGCCATCAACCCCCTGAACAAGGAGCTGAATTGGACCAGCATCAACAGCTTCTGCAAGCAGCTCAACGAGGACTTTGAGGAGCCTCCACTTGCCACCCAGCTGTTGGCTCACAAGATCCAGTCACCACAGGAGTGGGAGGCGATCCAAGCCCTGACGTTTCTGGAAACATGCATGAAGAGCTGTGGCAAAAGGTTCCATGACAAGGTGGGTAAGTTCTGCTTTCTCTACGAGCTCATCAAGGTCGTGTCTCCCAAGTACCTGGGCTTGCAGATGTCGGAGAAGGTGAAGAACAAGATCTTGGAACTCCTCTATAGCTGGATGGTCAGCCTGCCAGAGGAAGTGAAAATCGCAGAGGCCTACCAGATGCTGAAGAAGCAGGGGATTGTGAAGTCTGACCCGAAGCTACCAGATGATGCCACTTTTCCTCTTCCACGACCCAATAATGTGATCTTCAAAGAGGAGGAGAAATCCAAGATGCTGGCCCGCTTGCTGAAGAGCTCCTACCCCTAGGACCTCCGAGCAGCCAACAAACTCATCAAGGACATGGTGCAGGGGGACCAGAAGTGGATGGAGAAGATCTCAAAGCAGGTGAGCGCCAGTGAGGAGGTCAACAACAATGTGAAGCTGCTGACAGAGATGGTGATGAGCCACAGCCAGGGCGGGGCCTCAGCCCGCAGCAGAGGGGACCTCATGAAGGAGCTGTACCAGTGCTGTGAAAGGATGAAGCCAGCACTTTTCCGACTGGCCAGTGACACAGAAGACAATGGCGAGGTCTTAGCTGAGATCCTGCAGGCCAAGGACAACGTCACCCAGTACAACCTGTACAAGCAGCTGCTGAGGGGTGAACGGCGATGCGGCAGCCAGCTCCCTCCCTGGGAGCACCTTGGCCCTGCTGGACCTCTCTGGCCTGGATCTCCCTCCTGCAGGCACCACCTGCCCTGCCGTGCCCACCTGCTTTACTGACCTGGCCAGCCCCAAGCAGCCTAGCACCTCAGTTTCCCTGCTTCATGATGAGCTCACATCTCTGGGACTAAGCGACCCCATACCCCCTCCAGGACCAAGCTTGGATGGTGCTGGATGGAATAGCTTCCAGTCCTCTGATGGCACGGAACCCCCAGCCCCGCCTCGGGTCCCCAACCCGGGGACAGCCAGCCAGCCCTCTGCACAGATGCCCCTGCCAGCGAGCAGTGGTCTGGACGACCTGGGTCTCCTGGGGAAGACCCTCCTGCAGTAGTCACTGCCCCCAGAGCCCCAGCAAGTGTGGTGGGAGAAGTAGCAGCCAGCACCCCTGGCTCACACTTCAGGACCTGCAGAATAAAAGCAACTGCAGCTCGCCCAGCTCCGGCGCCCCCGGCCTCTTCCACGCTGCCTCCCCTGAGCCCCCTGAGCCTCTGCAGCAGCCCACGATGACTGAGCTCTCACTGGCCAGCATCACTGTGCCCCTGGAGTCCATCAAACCCAGAAGCATCTTGCCAGTGACGGTGTATGACCAGCATGGCTTCCAGGTCCTCTTCCACTTTGCCCGAGACTGGCTGCTTGGGCACTCAGATGTGCTGGTGTTGGTGGTTTCCATGCTGAGCACTGCGCCCCAGCCCATCTGCAACATCATTTTCCAGTCAGCTGTCCCCAAGTCATGAAAGTGAAGCTGCAGCCCCCCCTCAGTCACAGAAGTGCTGGCGTTTAACCCCATTGTCCACTCCTCAGCCATCACCAAGGTCCTACTCCAACCTCCAGAAGGAGAAGGTTTTGCTCTGCTACAAGCTTCTCTTCATCACGGGCAACCAGACCTACAACAAGATGTCGGATGTGGACCAGATCCTCCCACCTGAGACCTGGGGGAGCCTCTAGAACAGAGAGGTGGTGGGGAGAGGAAGGGGCAGCAGGACTGGACACTGTCTAGCCTGGGTGGGAGGCTGTGGTGGCCTAGGATACCCTTTGTTCCCATGGCGAGATCCCCTGGGCCTCTCCCCTGGAGAGGATGAGGGCTTCTCCCCTCATCCCTGTGGCCCCCCTTCTTCCTTGTCCCCCTCCCCTGCGGAGCTGAACCCAGAAGGAGGCTGGGCCTGAGTTTGCACTGCTGGGGACCCTCACCACAGTGGGGAGCCTGGAGCAGGGAGCAGCTGCAAGGCCCTAGAAGGACCTGGGGTCATGGCGGGAAGCGTGGCTGTCAGACGGGGGCCAGGACCTCAGGCTCAGCCCTGACCCAGCCCGAGATGGGGTCATCCCCACTTGTCTCATGCCTTATGGGAAGGCCCAGTCATAACTTGGGGGGCCATGCTGGTGTGGGAACCAGCTCAGGCCTTCTCCATAGGAACTGGATGACTGGGGGGCGGGTGAAGCCTGCTCCCCCAGCTCTTTGCACTCTGTGGTGTGTGGTTTGACTCTTTGCTTTTCTCTGTGGTGTGTGGTTTGACTCCTTGCTTTTCTTTCTCAGTGGCCCTGTGGTTACCATCTCAGGAGGCTCATTTGGGGAAGCCCCCCACGGTCCCCACTCCTCATAGGGGTTTCACTCCACCCACCTGCCCCCTTTGCTGTCAGGCCTCCTGAGGGGCTGTGGAGGCTGTGGCTTCTGGCCCAGAGGTTGTGGCAGAGCCGGGCCTCGGGGCTCCCCTCCTGGGGCCTCCAGGGCTCCTGGCCAAGGGAGGCCCTGCCCTGGAGTTCCTCAGTGCATCTCCTTCAGTTGCCAGCCTCTGCTGGGGCCTCCCGTGGACGCCTCCCCTCTGCCCATCCATCTGTCCGCGTCCGAGTGGGGTCGGTGTGTGAGTGAGAGCAGAAGTATTTATGGACATAAAAATGTCCTTTTTTCCTGGAAAAAAAAAAAAGAAAGTTAATCCATGAAATGAGCTTAGAAAAGTGCACAGCACATGGATCCCATCATATACCATTAGCTGTTATCTTTGTGCCAATGGCCTACTTGACTCCTCGCTACAATTCTGAGGAAGCTTCTATCACAATCTCCGCTTTACAGCTGGCAAGATGAGGCCTAGAGAGTTTGAAGGTCTTGCCTGTGGTCCTACAAAGTCCTGTGTTGCAGCAGCTCTTCCCCTCGGACCCACGACTAACCCTCGGGCCCTTTGAGTCTCAGCTCTTCATGAGGCCTCACAGTCTGCAGGGCTCCAAGCCTCCATCCATCTACTCTTTCAGGAGGCTATCAGGCACCTTTCTGCATCTTGTCAAAGCTGGAGGCCATTGGCTGCTCCGGCATGCTGGCACTTGAGCCGGGTCCCTGACCTCTCACCAGCTTCTCAGGGAAGATTCCCTTCTCTGTTCTTGGTGGAGAAACACTTTTGACCCACAGTTAACTCTGCTGTTGATATGGTCAAGACAGTAACCCCAGCTCATGCCTAGTGGGGGTGGAGGGCCAGGAACTTCAAGTGAAGTGAAGTATGAGGCATGGCAATCAGGGAGGCCCTGTCGCCCGGGGACCAGGTCAGACGGAATTGTGGGCCTGGGCCTGGTGACCCTGAGACAGAGGACATTCAGATCTTGAAAAGAAACAGACCAGCAGGGTGGCCTTGGCTAGTCCCTCAACTTCTTTGGACCCGATTTTCTCATCTGTACAATGGGAGGAAAGTCCAATTCCCAGGAATGTGGTGAGATAAAATAACACATAGTATGCAAGAATAATATGCATTTAGATGACTATAAGTAATAACATGGAATTGCCAAATTGATTTAGACAGGAATTCCGGGCAATATAGACTTGTCTCTTTTTAGTTTTTGATCCCTTTAAGAAATGTCATTTTTTTGCCTTCCCTTAGTAAAGCTGTTCTTGTTTTTTGTTTTGTTTTGTTTTAGCAGCTCTTTCATGTTTTGACTGAGCTACAGAGATTAAGGGAACCATATTCGGGCCACAAACTGGTCATTGTGATGAGGGGTTAAGGGAACCATATTCGGGCCACAAACTGGTCATTGTGATGAGGGGCTGCCAAGGACCCAGGCAGATATGGGGAGCATTCTTCTTAGCTGGGCCCTAGAGTAGGAAACAGGAAAGACTGATAAGGTGACTCTGCTGGGGCAAAATATGGAGCAAGGGCCAGTTTGTCTAGTTTCTCTGTGTCTCAGGGTGGAGGACACAGTGAGTCAACTCCCTCATTCCCCACTTCCTCTCCCATCTCTTCCCTCCCCCTCCTCCCCTCCTCCAGAGAGCCTCCCCACATTGTAGAGGCAGGAAGGCTGAAATTCCATTTTCCAGAACCCCTTATTCCCAGGGTTTTGGATGCCAATTAAGATGGCCTCCTTAGAAACAGGTGTGTGAGCTGGTGAGCATGGACATCAGGCAGAACTCATGTCCCTGTCCTTTTGTTTATTTTCTATGGACAAGCCCAGGGATGGGGACTTGGTGTTTCTGTGCAACATTGTCCCTGGGTCCCCTTTCCCAGCAATGGGGGAGTTGAGTGGCAGCCCCAGCAACACTGGTTCCTGCTCCCCAGACTGCAGCTTTGGTGGTATTTTCTCCAAGTGAGCCCCTCCGTTTCACCAGCCCTCCCAGTGATTGCGTTAGGTGCCTAAATCCCTGAATTAAATCATTTGGCATCTGGTTGGAATACCTAGAAGAGTTTTTGCTCCAGCTCTGAATCTTGACTGGGGTGAATGAGCTGAGGCCTTTGATGCTCTGGGCACCAGAGATGACACAGGCCTATAATAGGATGGCTCCATTTTTGAAAATGACACTCAGGAGCAATGCTTAAGGGGCAATGATCTGGAAGGAACTTAAGCCCCAGGTGATCATGAGGAGCAGAGAGGCATCACTGACCTGCACCTTTCACACTGCCAGACGAGAGAAAAATTAACTTTTTTTTTGTTCACTAGGCCATTGCATCTTCGGGTAATGGCAAGGTAGAGGTACCAAGTCACCATCAGGTGTGACATCTCAGTTCAGATTCGTTCATGGGGTTGCTCTCCCTAAGGACAGAGGGCTCCATATAGGAATCTAACAGACAAGATGCCAGAAAGTGAGAGTTGGAGTTAACGGAGGGGAGCAAGGATGAAGGAATAACTTCTGTGGTTCTCACATTGGGTTCCTGCTACACACCAGTGTGCCCACTCAAGGATTTAGAATAAAAAAGAAAATGGCAATCAACAATGTCCTTTTTGATGCTGAAGGAAATTTAAATAAATGGATAAGTGATTTCCATTTTAAGCTTTATTTCCACACATTTGGCTCTTTTGCCTTTTGTTTGCTAGCAGACAACACCAAATAAACTTCAATCAAGCAAAATCATTTTCCTTAAGTACATAAATACATACTTAAGTACATAAATATAAATATAAGTATGTATGTGTGTGTGTGTATGACCCATGCTTATTGTGAAAAATGCAAGACATATGGAAGATATGAGGCACAGATCTTACCTCATTCCAAAGCCCACTGCTTGGGGAACCCCAGTTAAACATTTGGTGTGTCCTCTTCTCTTCCCTTACTCTTCCCTTGTGGGCATTGGCATGGGGGGAGCTGAGGACAAGATGGGTCTGAGGAGGTGGCTGATGTGGCTAGGAAACGGGCTATGGAATTAAGTGAGTAAATAAGTAAATACATTGAGGATAATGGGAGTCAGGTTTCTAGCTGTTAGAGAAGGGAGTTATAAATTAAGGAGAAACGTTGAGAAATCTTAGCAATTGGATTGGAATTGGAGGTATTAGTGTGAACTCACGTTTTTAAAATCTATTTACACAGAAATGTATATATATATATTATATAGTTGTATGTGTGTGTATGCTTGTGTGTGTACATATATATATTTCCTATCTGATTAAAGGGTTTAGAAGGATTGCATCTCAAAAGGAATTAATATCTAAGCATCCAAATCTTTGTTTCTTTTTAAAAAGATGTTATTTATTTATTTGAGACAGATAGAAAGGGAGAGCAACCATGTGTGTAGGGGGGTGCAGAGGAGAGGGAGAAGCCCCAAAATGGGACTTGATCCCAGGGTCCTGAGATCATGACCTGATCGGAAGGCAGATGCTTAACCAAGTGAGCCACACAGGTGCCCCCCAAATCTTTGTTTCTAAATTACATTTTCCACTAAAAGAACTGACTGATTCCATGGCTGAACTGGGATAATCAAAGATGAGCGTTTTGGGGACAAGTAAGAAAGCACGCAAAAAGTGATGGGGCCATGTCAAAAGAACAGAAAAACTATCATGAAGGGGCTCCTACAGGCCAAAGCGGGGCCATCTGAACATTGAAATAGGGATATGAATAAATTACATCTTATTAAACAAAATAAAAAGTCATGAGTTCATGCCGACATAAATACAAAATGAATAAATAAATGGGGGAGAAGGAAAAGCTCTTCCCCACAATAGAATGTCAACAACTCGGCCATGAAATGATGGTTAATTCAGGCAGGAGTCAGCAATGGATGCTGCTAGAGGATATTGGTGATTTCCTCACAAAATATTTATCAATAAAAAGGAAAAAATAGTCCATTTATGGTGAAGGAACCTGGCAGATACCACCTTGACTGGGTGATCAAGGTTAACTTCACCAGTTGTGGGACAGGTCAGCATCATGTATATCCCGAAGGGATGTATGGAGACAGCCCAACATCTTTTCTGTGAAGTCCCAGCCAAGAAGGAATGGCCTAGGTCTGGACAGGAGGGAACCCTGGGCCGACTCCAGTTGAGGGACGGCCTTCAGAATGAAAGACCTCTCCTCTTTGAAACTGTCAAGGTCATGAAGATGGGGCAAGACTTAGGAAATGCTTTAGTAAAAGAATAATGAAATCGGGAATATTCAGAGAGACAAAGGAGGGCAGTGGAGTAAATGTGAAAAAAGTTAACAAGTGGAGAATCTAGGTGAAGGGGCTACAGGACCTCTTACTGTTCTTGCAACTTTTATTTTTTTCACAATGAACTTTTAAAAGTTTTGTGTGTAGCCATCAGTTTTTCCAGTAAATGTATACGTGTACATTTATATATTTGCATATATGTGTATACATGTATCCAGAAGCGCAGTCCCCAACCTGGATTGACCAAAGTAGAATTTTGGGGATGGGTACCCAGGTAGGCGGATTAAGAATAACCCAATTCCCCAGGTGATTCCGGTGTGCAGCCAAATTTGAGGACCAGTTGTTGTCAGGAATCCCGTGTTCACCGAAATCACCCGCGGAGCTGCTGAAACCTGGATCCCCAAGGGCTAGTCTTCCCTACAGCCCCACCTGACTAACACGAGGCAAGCAGGAGAACAGCCACAGGTGGTCCAGGCCCCGCCCGCGTGCCTCGTGAGGCCCCAGGTGCGGGCGATGAAAGGCCGCGCGGCCCCCTGCGCTCCCGCCCTCCGCCATGGACGCAGCGCCCGCGCCTGCTCTCCTGGGCGTCCCGCCGGCTGAGGTGCTGGAGGACCTGCTGCGGGAGCAGTTCGGGCCGCTGCCTCAGCTGGCCGCCGTCTGCCGGCTCAAGCGGCTGCCCTCGGGAGGCTACTCCTCGACCGAGGACCTCCAGTTGGTGCTGGAGCGGCGCCGCGTGGCAAACGCCAAGGAGCGCGAGAGGGTGAGCGCCCTGCCCCGCGCGGATCCCCGAGGCCACCCGGGCTCGGCCACCCCACGACATGCTGCTCCCCGCCGAACATCTGGCCAGTAGCCGGTGCACCCACTCACGACCCCCCTGCGGGCCTCGGAGGCGACTCGAACCTCCTGAGGCCCGGCTCGGGTCTCTAGCTTGAGAGATGGTAGTGGCCTTGTTACCCTCCTCCCTCGTCCGGCCGCTCGTTCTTTGACGGTGGGATGGCCCTCTCCCCTGCTAACCGCCTGCAAGGGGGTCTGGGGGTGCGACGGGGGCACGCGAGGCCCGTGACGGCGTCGAAAATGTCTCCGCTTGGCAGGTGCTTTCGAGAAGGTTAGCGCCTGGGAGTTGCGCCTCCTCCCAGCCGCTCGCGCTGGGTGAGCGCTTGGGGCGCAAATCGCTCCCACCGTCCCTTTCCCTCTCCTCGGCATCTCTGTCTGGAAGCAACTGTGGGACGACGGAGCCCAGTGGAGGTTATTCGTTTCTCTTTCTTGGAGTGAGGAAACACGGTGCCCCGGTGTGTCGCGGCCTCCCACTCCAGCCCGTGCCTCATTTCCCCGTCAGGCGGGGACGCGGCGAATCACAAGGGGTAACGGTCCTGGGACTCGTAGTCCGAGCGACATCTACTGGTGGCTTTTAGTGTTTCTAACTGAACCCGGGCCCCCGTGTGTCCAGTCTGGTCTCTCTTGTGCTCTTTGCAAACCTGGAGTTTGACCGCAGCCCAGGCGTCCTAGAGAGGGAGCGGGGGCGGGGCACGGGAGGACGGAGGGGCGCCTTCAAGCTGGGGACTTGAGGGGGAGGTTCTGCTGGGGACGTTCCTGCATGCCCGGGCCCTTTGGAAGTGTAGCCCTTGGTGAATCCGCTACGAGTGTGGGAAAGGGCAGAAGGAGAGAGGACCAAGTGAGAGTAGAAGACCAAGGGAAGCTGGAGAAACTCCAAGAGTGGGAAAGCATGGTTTCACCTGGCTTTAGACCCCCTTGCGAAAATAACCCTGCGACCTGATGTGACAATGTGGCCTCAAACAAGATTCTGATCCAATAGTTTGCATTTTATATGGGCCTTCCCATCAGGAAGCAAGTGCTTTCTGCAGAGAATTCGTCCTGGTTTTATTCTCTATTTTAAAGCTAATGACCTTCATTCTTCTTTACAAGGACGAAATTAATGCACCTGAAGATTGGAAAAATGACTGGGGAACAGAAACACCCATAACACAGATATAACTGCTATGAACTAACGTTCTTGTATATATACCCTGCCAGTCTTTTTTTTTTCTAGCTATGTGTGCACATATATAAATTATAAATTTGTGAGATGGTACATAGTTTTCCATTTTTTTCAATCAACGTTATCAAAAGCATTTCCTGATTATTTTTTAAAAATTCAGCTAATTAACATATAGTGTATTGTTAGTTTCAGAGGTAGACTTTAGTGATTTTTCAGTCTTATAGAACACCCAGTGCTCATTATATCTCATGCACTCCTTAATGTCCATCACGCAATTACCCCATCTGCCCCCCCCACCCCCCGCCGGTTCCCCAGCAACCCCGTTTGTTTCCTATGATTAAGAGTCTCTTATGATTTGTCTCCTCTCTGCCCTCTGATTTCGTCTTGTTTCACTTTCCCTTCCCTTCCCCTATTCTCCTGTTGTGTCTCTTTCTCTCTCTCTTTTAAAGATTTAAGTTATTTGAGAGAGAGTGAGACAGAAGAGAGCCAGAGAGCATGAGTGGAGAGAGAAAAACAGACTCCTGGCCAAGCAGAGAGCCTGACATGGGACTTGATTCCAGGACCCTGGGATCATTACCTGAGCTGAAGGCAGAACTTAACCAGCTGAGCCACTCAGGCACCCCCTCCGTTTTGTTTCTTAAATTCCACATATGAGTGAAATCATGTGATAATCGTCTTTCTCTGACTGAGTTATTTCACTTAGTATAATACTCTCTGGTTCCACCTACATCATTGCAAATGGCAATATTTCATTTATTTGATCACTGAGTAATATTCCATTGTGTATATATACCGTATCTTCTTTATCCATTCATCTCTGATGGACTTCTGAGGTCTTTCCATAGTAGGGCTATTGTGGCCATTGCTGTTATAAACCCTGGGGTGCAGGTGCCCCTTCAGACCACTACATTGGTATCTTTGGGGTAAATCCCTAGTAGTGCAATTGTTGGGTCATAGGGTAGCTCTATTTTCACCTTTTTGAGGAATCTCCAAACTGTTTTCCAGAGTGACTGCCCCAGTTTGCATTCCCATCAGCCGTGTAAGAGGGTTCCCCTTTTTCCTTGTCCTCTGTCATTTCCTGACCTGTTAATTTTACCCATTCTGACCCTGTGAGGCAGTATCTCATTGCGATTTGGATTTGGCATTTCCTCATTCTTAAGAATTCTTTGAAAGAACAGCTTTTTACTGCATACTCTGTCATAAAATGGACCATACATCTCCAATCTTTATGCTTTTTGCAGATTTTCCTAGTCTTTATGTGCATGTGTGATAATTGTTCTCAAATAAAATTCTAGAAATGAAATTACTGGGACAGAGAATGTATACAATCTCACAACTTTTGATACCAGATGCCCAACTGCTTCTTCCTAGAGAATTTTACTAATTTTAATCCCTTCTTACGGGATAGAAAACTCTTCCCTTTTCTCATCTCTATTGCTGGATATGACTAACAATATTATCAGCTTGGCACATGAAAAATGATACCTAATTTCTATTTTGTTTTGTAGTTATTTTAACAAAGCTCCACATTTTCATTTTTTTTCATTTTCATAATTTAAAAAAAGATTTTATTTATTTATTTGACAGAGATCACAAGTTTGTAGAGAGGCAGGCGGGGGGGCGGGGAAGCAGGCTCCCCGCAGAGCAGAAAGCCCGATGTGGGGCTTGATCCCAGGATTCTAGGATCATGACCCGACCTGAAGGCAGAGGCTTTAACCCACTGAGCCACCCAGGTACCCCTCATTTTCATACTTTTGTTGGTCTTTATATTCTGCTGAAATGGGATGACTGTGTCCATTATTCACTTTGATCTGGAGTGGGAGAGGGCTCTCAATATGAGTATATTGGCTTTATGGTGTAGTGGAAGCCAGTTTTTCTTTTTCTTTTTTTTTTTTTAAGATTTTATTCATTTATTTGACAGAGATCACAAGTAGGCAGAGAGAGAGAGAGAGGAGGAAGCAGGCTCCCCGCCAAGCAGGGAGCCCGATGCGGGACTCCATCCCAGGACCCCGAGATCATGACCTGAGCCGAAGGCAGCAGCTTAACCCACTGAGCCACCCAGGCGCCCCCCCCAAGGCCAGTTCCCTTTGGGGGATGGTCATCAGTGTTCCAAGCCTTTAGAACTGAAGGATTAGATCCTAGAGACTTATAAACATAAAGATAAATAACCTTATTCTGCCTTTCAAATCTTGCCAACATGCAGATTCTCTAGATTCTAACACTTTACTCTGTTAGGCTGGGAAAGAGGTTAAAGAGTTGATGGCATGGTGCTTGAGTAGACAAATATTTGCACATTTTATTCATTATCAGTACCACTTAGGACTTTCTTTGGGTCAGGTCAGGAAGAAGTGTCTTATGCGTGATTATATTAATCACCACAAAAAAGCTTACAACGTGGGTATTTTCCACTTTGCAGTAAACCATAGCTTGGTGATATGAAGTATCCTGCATTCTTATAAGGTAGTACACGGAGGAGCTGGGTTTCAAATCCTGATGTTTTGACTTCGAGTTCTAGCCATTTCCCCACTGCCTGAACATTGCAGTGGGCATGCTATAGGAGGAAGAGGAGGGGTTCAGCAGGAATACCGACCCCCTTCCCTTCCATCCCATTCACCCAGAGTGCTGAGTTTACACCAGCCTTTCCTCGATTGCCAGCAATGGCACTGCTGGTGGAGTGGTGATTCTGGCATGTGCCTGCTTTGGTTCACCACCCAGACAAGAGCTGTGCAAACAAGCCCTCACAACCCTCTTCTTGGTTTTGGGGTGGGGGATAGCTGTACAAGTTAGCTTCTCTGTATGTCACTTTGCTTTTGTTTGTTTGTTTGTTTGTTTTCCAGATAAAAAATCTCAACCGTGGTTTTGCCAAACTGAAGGCACTTGTGCCATTTCTTCCCCAAAGCAGGAAGCCTAGCAAAGTTGATATCCTTAAAGGTGCAACCGAGTACATACAAGTTCTCAGTGATGTTTTGGAAGCAGCCAAAGACTCTGAGGTAAAACCTTGAGAATTAAGAGCAGTATCTACCATTTATTGAGCCCTTTCCATTGCCAGGCAGTTTATATGTTTCAGTTGTTTATAAAAATTTTGGGAATTAATTATGATCCATGTTTTATAGAGGAGGAAACCAAAATACAGGGAAAGGCCACATAGCTAAGAAATGTCAGGCTTGCGGTTTGAATTCAGATCTGTGTGAGCTTTGGAGCCAAGTTCCTGGTTGAGGTCCATACTTACCTCCTGGCACTGTTCAGGGCATCTGGATCCTGACTGTTAAATCTTTAATAGAACATTGATAGCTAGGGATGGAGAGGAGGCTTCCATAAACCCACTCTGTAGTGGTGGTTTTCCACTGAACTGGACTCAGAAAGGAAGAGGCATTTCTCTTGGAGAGGCCCTCCCTGAGAGAGAACTCTGGTGGAATGCTCAGCAGTGGTTGTTATGCCAGTCTCATGGGATTTGCAACCATTTGGTAGAATGAAATAATTGAACCTGCTTTGAAAACCGTGAAGTACATAGTTGTCACCACCATTATCGGGGTGCAGAGCTCAGAAATGTCCATTAGGTGATGGAAGCTGTGGGCTAGTTATACAGGCTGAATGTATGGTCAGGCAAGCCTTGAAGACCTGTAAGTGTATCAGTCATCAAAGGAGGGAAGACACAAAGAGTGAAAGGCCTTAGAAATGAGCCCTCAGGGACACCACTGACAAGATGGAGGAGGAGAATCAGAGAGGAAAAGGTAGCAGGAAGGTGGAGAGGAAAGATAGAACCTAAGGTCAAGCAGGGGAGAATCTTGGGAATCTGAGTGTAGGAAGTAGTGCAGGAAGCTACAGAGAGGCCCAGCACGTGAGACGTGGAATAGTATGGGGTGGAATTCTGCTTATAGGAGGTTGAGTGTAGGTTAGTGAAGTCCAGGCAAAGCACAATGGCAAATTTCAAGTCCATTAAACCTGGAGTTCTGAGACAGAAAAGAATGATCAAAAGGAGGGAAGAAATGGTTAGATTAGTGGAAGTCTCTTCTATGTAGTGATGTGATTGTGTTTAGGGACAGTAGAGAAGGACAGATACTAGAGAGTAGAGAAACATAATTATTCTAGAAACTTAAGACAGGAGTGGACAGGTATAGAATGGTACTTTCAACTTTTTTTCCTTGTCCACTTATCCTGCAAGGGTGACTTCTGAGGGGATACATTCTGCAATGGTGGGAATGGATTATCCTGTTAGCCAATTGGATGTTTGTGCTGACCACAGTGTTTGCACATGGGCAGGTGGCTGCCTTAGTTTTTCCTTGTATGGGTGACAGAAGTGCTTTGTGCTGCATTTATTATAAACTACAGGATCTGTTCAATGGGATAATCTTTTTAATGTAGTTGCCAATTGCACAACATTTTAAGGTTGTAGAAAAAAACACAGTCTACTGAGTTTTCTTTTCATCCATAATAACTTAAGATTGCCCTTATCACTTAAATGAAAATACATTGATTAAAAATTTAAAATATATTGACTTAGATCTTCAAAATATGACTGTACTATTATACTGTTTGACAAATAAATATGATTTCTAGAGACAAAATCCGGGTCGCCAGAACTATAGGAGCAATCCTTCTGAGGCACCTATATCCTTGGCTGGAGACCTATCCAGAAACATCACCCAGCATGCCAACTGTACTGTGGGCTTGAAGAATGAGGAGAAAAGGCCCTGGGCAGATGGTGGCAGTGGTGAGTCAGCATATACTTCTTGCCAGAGTGTGATGTCTACGGCTGGAGTTATCTCCCCAACCAGGAGTCTGGTAAAGTGTTTCTTCTTAAATAGCCACATTGATGTCAAAAAACCCAAAATATTTTCCTTGAGGTGTATGGAATTTTCCAGGCTAAAAGATGCTTGAAATAAGATCATTTTGTGGAAGTACCTAGGTGGGAAAAGTGGAGTTTGCTAGTTTGGAAAATCTATTATTATGTTTTCAGTTAATTGGTAAGCAACTCAAGGAGAAGGCAGCCCCTGAAGAGTTATCCAGTACAGACATAAATTTACTTTTTTATGACCCTAATTAATTCATCAAAAGTTTTCTAGGGACATCTGGGTGGCTCAGTCGGTTAAGCCACTGCCTTCGGCTCAGGTCATAATCCCAGGGTCCTGGGTTCGAGTCCCATGTTGGGCTTCTTTCTCAGTGGGGAGCCTGCTTCTCTTTCTCTGCCTCTGCCTGCCTCTCTGCCTGCTTGTTCTCTCTCTCCCCCTTCTGAAAAATAAATAAATAAAATCTTAAAGTTTTTCTAACTGAGGTCTCCAGAAAAAGAAGTAGCTTGCCATACATAAAGATCCATGGTGACCCCACATACCCATGCACATGTGGGCACATGCATGCACACGTATTTTTTGGTTAGCCTTGTGGGAAGGCAGCATTTTCTTTTTTTAAAATTTAAATTCAATTAATTAACATATAGTTTATTATTAGTTTCAGGGGTAGAGTTCAGCGATTCATCAGTTGCATACAATACTCAGTGCTCCTTCCATCCCATGCCCTCCTTCATGCCCATCATCCAGTTATCCTGTGCCCTGACCCTCTCCCCTCCAGCAACCCTCAATTGTTTCCTGTATGAAGGTGCATTTTCTAAGTACAAACAAGAGTTTATTATAATAGCTCTTGTTTCTTTGCCATACTAATAAAGCTTCTAGATACAAGGCTCAGCCTGCCTCTCCAAGTCCACAAAGTAGACAGTTGGCCTTTGCTGTGTCTCACTGTCACGCTGACGAGACCCCTTGGTCCATTCTCCAGCACAACTGCTATAGAAACAACGGCTTGTAGGAACTGGAGCCAAGCATACTGTGATAATTAAGCTGCATAGTGCGACGTACAGGACAACGGGAGCTGTGGAGTCACAAGTGACGGTTGGTGGTGGGAGGCAGTTTAGAACAGCAGCCAAATGCAGGTTCTAGAGACCAAACATGGGGGTTCAAATGCTGGTTTTAACCCTTGCTAGTTGTGCATCCTTGAGTGAGCTACTGCATCTCTAATCCTCAGCTTTTCCATCTGTGGAATAGAAATGATAATTGTACCTACCTTGTCCATCAGGAAATTGTGAGGCTTAAATGGAATCCTGTCAGTGAGGTGTCTAGTGCACTGTTTGGCCTGTCAGTGTTCACTTGGACATATGTTATTCAATCTGCTTGGCTCATCATGGGCAATCAATATTGATTGGTGAGCAATCAACAATAAGCCACAGGCATCCTAGCTCTGTCTGCACTCTGAGTTTATCCACTTGACCCTTAATAATGCTCTGTTCTGGTTTGAGGTCTTACAGGCTTCCTTGTGATTGGCTGGCCTTGACTGCCATTTCTTTTTCTTTCTTCCTTTCTTTTTTTTTTTGCATTATTTATAACTTTTAATTTATATGTCTTATTCAAAACATTTTTGTGGTGACAAAATAAAATTTGAAGATATCATTAAACTATAGTATTCAAACCAGAGTAAAAAACAAAACCAAGTTACTAAACAAGATTGTGATTCACATAGATGAATTATACCAGAATACCAGAAAAAAAGGGCTGATTTATTACATAGACCTAAACCAAAATTACTTTTGTCTGATCTTAAGTCAAATATGCATACTATCAAATTTCATACTTTGTTTTAAAAGTATTTTCACAATTTTAGGGTCTCACATATAAGGAATTCCTAAATTTACAAACCAAAAATAAATGAGTTTTAAAAATTAGACCGTTTTGGTTTAATAGTTATTTTTTTATTATGTTAGTCACCATACAGTATGAGGTGGTATCTCATTGTGGTTTTGAAATGAAATTCCCTGATGGCTAATGATGATGAACACTTTTTCATGCGTCTGTTAGCCATTTGTGTGTCTTCTTTGGAGAAGTGTCTGCTCATGTCTTCTGCCTATTTTTTGACTTGATTATTTGTTTTTTGGGTGTCGAGTTTGAGAAGTTCTTTATAGATCTTGGATATCAGCCCTTTGTAGTGACATTTGCAAATATCTTTTTCCCATTCTGTAGGTTGCCTCTTTGTTTTGTTGATTTCTGACTTGATTACTGCTTTCTCAGGATTCTACTTCTGTACATATTCAGTTTTAGATTTTCATATTTTGGCCACTTGACCTATAAACCAAACCTTCCCTTGCCAGTCAACCCTTAGGCAACAAAATCCCCAAGGCTACTACATGAGCTGACAGGGAATGCCTGAGAACGAGGATGAACGATGAAGATATCACCTGAGCTGAACCTTGAAGGTGCTCTCTGTTAATAATAGTAATGTTAGTTTCAATATGTTCTATGTATTAAGGCAAGACTTTTACTTGCATTTAATTCTCACTGGTTTTTAGCAGGTAGGTATTACCATGTCGTTCTCATGGTGAGCTGCCTGGCTGCACCTTTCTGCCAGTCCTTTTGGACTTGGTCTGGGACTAGAACCTGAATGGAAAGAGAGTAGGCTTATGCTTGAAATCACCAGCAGCAAGGATGTACAGGATGTCCTTGTCTTCTAAGGATTATTGATTCTGGAAATAGGCCATTTATAGTAAGTAGATTTAAAGTTGGGGACTAACATTTTCTAGTAAGACACAAAAAAGTTCTAACTAGAACTTTCTTTTAAAAAAGGGAGGTACATACATTTCAGTCTTTTAGCTAATGCAGTTTAAATTGAAGACTGTGCTAATTCTTAGAATGAACAAAGAATCATGTTTCTGAGATTTTTGGGATATGCATGTACCCTCTGCCAAGTGTGATTTCCCAAGCCTGAAAGTAAAGAGTGCCATTTTTTTGCAGAAATGTTCTAGGATTTCATCAGTTTTGTGAAGAGTTTCTCATTCTTTGACATCTAAATCATTTATTGTTAACATAAAGGCATTTATTCTGAAACAACTTACAGAAGGGTTGCAGGTAGAGAACAAATAACTTTTTTCCTGACCCATTTGAGAGTAAGTTGCCAGCTTGATACTCCATCACCCCCAATTAGTGTGCATTTCCTATAAATGGGGACATTCTCTTGTAGACCACAGTGTAGCTGTCAAAATCAGGAAGTCAATGTTGTGATATTACTGCCACAAAATCCTCAGGCTCAATTCAGGTTTTCGCCAACAGTCTGAAAGTCTTTTCTAGCAGAAGTACCAATTGAGAATCATGAATTGCATTTAGCTGTCATATGTTTTTAGCCTCTAGCTGTCTGGAACACTTTATTGGTCTTTCCATGACTTTTGTGACCTTGACACATTTGAAGATTATAGGCCAGTTGTTTTGTAGAATGTTGGATTTGGGTTTGTCTACTTCCTCCTGAGTTAGATTCAGACATGAATCTTTGGCAGAAATATCACAGAAGTGATGCTGTTTTCTACTCATTGCTTCCTATTGGATGGGGTACATTTTGATTTGTTCTATTACTAAGGGTATTCACTTCAATCATTTGCTTAATGGGATGACTGCCAGGCCTCTCTACTTTAAAGTTTAGCTTTTCTCCTTCATAATCTGTGTTTTGTGTGAAGGTGTTTTGAAGCTATCTGTATATCCTATTCTTCATCAAACATTCTATATTTGTGAAAGTTTTTAATTTTGAAATAATTACAGATCCACAGGAAGTTACAAAGATAGTACAGAGAAGTCCCATGCATCCTTAACATGGTCTTCCTTAATATCTATGTCTTCTGTAACTATAGGACAGTATCAAAATAAGAAAATCGGTATTGGTACTATGTGTGTATACTTTCCTGTCATTTTATCACATGTGTAGATTTGCAGAATCACCGCTCCTGGGAAGATCTAGTACTATTCCACCCCCGTAAAAGTCTCCTGCCTGCCACCCGCCCACTGCCCTCACATCTCCACTCCTCCTACCCTCCTGACAACCACTAATCTATTCTCCATCTCTCTATCATTTGGGGAATGTTCTATACTATATGGAATCATGCAGTATGTATTCTTTAGAATATGGCCTTTTTACTTAGCACAGTGCCCTTTAAATCATCCCAGCGGTTGTATTGAAAGTCTACTCTACTCTTCATTGCTGAGTATTAATCCATGGGATGGGTGTGCCACAGTTTAACCATTTACTTACTGTAGAACCTTTTTTTTTTTTTTAAGAGAAGGAGAGAGAGGGAAAGAGGGAAAGAAGCAGAGGGAGAGAGAGAACCCCAAGCAGGCTCCATGCCCAGCACGGAGCTAATACAGGGCTTGACCTCATGGATCTGAGACGAAATCAAGAGCTGAATGCTTAACTGACTGAGCTACCCAGACATCCCCCACCTTTTTTTTTTTTTTTAAATTGTAGAACATTTTGGCTGTTTCTGTATTCATTTATATTTTATACAGTAGACACATAGTTTTCCATTTAATTCAGTAGATTACCATCATAATATCATAGTATTTCACGATCTATTTTGTTAATCAAATTGACCTCGTTGTGGCCAGTGAAAGTCCCCTCAAATGGGCTGGTTTTCTATTAGACCAGTCACTTTTTTGATCACTTCCTTTCTGGCAGAAGATGTTCTGAGCTTGGACACCATATACTTTCCCACCCTGAGCCTTGGAATGAATCTTTCAACAAGGATACTGCATGTGTAACTCA
Organism: Neogale vison; assembly: GCF_020171115.1. NCBI lineage: Eukaryota > Metazoa > Chordata > Mammalia > Carnivora > Mustelidae > Neogale > Neogale vison. The sequence continues at coordinate 91,959,356 of NC_058098.1, read as the reverse complement.
CTTCTCCTCTCTGTGCTGTCTCCCCAGTGATGACTCTTCTCTTCACCCCTTTTGGGCTTTATCACCTGTCTTCTCCCCATGCTACCCTGCCACTCTGCCTGAGCACCCTTCTTACTTGGCTTGGGTCTGACTCCATGCCAGGTCACGCCTCCAAAGCCCCTCTCCTGCTGGTTGGACTTTGCCACTTTGCACTGGGCCACCCCACTGTGTAGCCACTTCCCTTATCTGCTTGGTCTCTGACATCCTCTGACATGGTCATCTCCATGTGTGGATGCCATCCTCACCCTGCTCAGCCTCCAGAACTTCACTCAGGGCCACCGTGGATCCCCCTACCTCACTGTAAGCTGATAGCATTAGGACTGAATTGTTCAGGATGGGAAGGGGGAGGTGATTTTTTTTTTCTCTTTGACGTGCTACTGTGTGACTGTCTTTCTGGTTAGTTTTCTCCTTGTTAATAGGTTTACTTCTGAGATCCTAATTGGCATGTGGCTTGAGCAATTATTCAAAATAACTTTTAATAACTTTATAAAAGCTTGTATTTTACAATCAAAAACCGGGATGGAGTGAGAGGGGCCAGGGAAACAAAGCTCAGCCCAGTCTTTGTTTGCCAAACAATTCTCATAATGGTGCAGTGAAGTTTACCTGAAGAGGTGACAATATAGGGTTTCAGGGTCCTGGCCAGATACCCTAACTGGAAACCAAGATATTGCTGATGTGACTTGTTGGACTGAATTGCTATATACAAAGGAGCTCAGGATCTGGGAGGCAAGCCCCCTCCAGATTCAGTTTTCAGGCATGGCATTCTTCTTCCTGCCCTTGGAGAGGAACTGAGGAGTGGAATCCTAGGGCTGGCAGAGATGGGCATTGTTGGGGATTTGAGGATAGAGTCAGAACAGGCTGTGCAAGATCAACAACATTCCTGAGAGGCAAAAATCCCAAATGAAGTACATAAGAATCTGCTGATGGCAGGCATGGAGATTAACTCTTGGGGCCAGAGCAGGTTCACTTGGGGACTGAATCAGCAAGTAATGTGTGCAAATGGAGAGGGCCATGAGCTGTGTGAAGCCACGGGCATCTGGCATTGGTAGGGATGGGGATCAATGTCCGGGTCCTGACAAGAATCATTCAGAATTGAACTTTTAAGGTTTAGGATTTTGTTGTTTTGGGATTTTGCTGGGTGACAGATGTTCACTATTGTTTATAACATTTATTTGACACCTGTGTTTATGGCTTGGGCATTTCATATCCTACAAGGCTCTGAATTTTGTTCAGAAATGGCTGTGATCCTATAGAGGTACGCCCCTGGACAAAGACCACTCTCAGTGTTGTGGAGTGAGATACCAATTGTGCTGGGGTCAGAGGGACTTTGGGAAGGAGTATGTGGACAAGCATAAGTGCCTGTTATAGGGCCTGGATGTGCTACCATCTCATACGTCTAAATTTTGGCCTGTTCTGGAAATATGCCTTGGAAGGGTTTCTGAGAGAAGGAGGCCTATAGGGGTGGTAGATTTCCACGACCCCATCTGCAGGCTGTGGTAATCTGTGTGTGAAATTAATCACTGGGGACACTTCTTCTACTAGCATTTTAAGTTCTGAAGTGAGATGGTCTAGCCAGCTGGGATGAATTCATTAGCACCCTGGGAAGGCCCTGAAGCATCGATCTCCTGCCTTCCAGCTCACATTTCCCCAGATCCTGGCTGTATGCGATAGCAAAATATCCCACCTCAGTGTGGTGGTCTAGAGCTCTCCCTGGGAACACATCTGTCCATCCCGGTGTTTGCTGATGGCCCGTGGGGCATATTCATGGGCTTAGCGAGCAGAGTATTTTAAAAACTCAGACTTCCCTTTGATGGGGTGGGTGTTCTCTGGTTGTCAGCCCCACCATTCCTTCTTGCATTACCAGTTTAGGCATTAAACTTTGCTGCCCTGGACCAAGAGTTCTGGGACTCAGCATGAGTCTGCACTAGTGGTTGTGTTGGCTCAGGATGCTACTGTGTCTTCTAAACTTTGGGGGTTTAGGGAGTGGTGCCTTGATGATATGGATGCTGGTTGTCCTCCCTGGAATTTGGGAAAGGTGAGAACCTGGAGCATACAAGACAGGATCCATCTAACCTCGGAGCAATGCCATCTCCAATGGAGGGTGCCACGGGCTGCAGCTATTCAGGAAGAGATCTAAGCAGCATCTGAGGCAGACTCTTGAGACCCCCATGTGATCAGCATGAAAAGAAAATATTAGCGGGAAAATGAGTTTCTTTGATGAAAATAAGTGGGGGATTTCCTTCGTTGTAACTCTCAATCTTCTGTCCCCACAGAAAAATTAAATCAATCACAAAAGTGGGTTTAGTGTATATGTGTGAAGTTCAGTGTGTTTGACAAGATCTCTACCTGGCGTGTGCTCCTAACTCTGGCAGTGAGCTGAACATAATTTGAGAAAGCTAATCATTTCTGTCTCTCTGACCTATGATGGGCCTGGTGGTTAAATTAATTGAAGTAAGTCTTAATCAATTCTAGTGGACTTCCAGAGGGAATATTTATATGAATTTTATAAAAGGCCTATCTCATTGGTCCCACATAGATATAGAGGAGAATGACAAGAGTTGAGTGGAAGGGTCTCTCAAAGATAGAGGCAGGACTTCTCTGATGTGCTACTGACCTCCCTTGAGACAGACTGCTCTTTGGGTTAGCAGAGAGGCATCAAATACTGGGACCACATAAGCTAGCCCCTGAGGGAATTCACTGCGTCCTCCTACCCTCTACCTTCTTCTCTGCTTGTTCTAATCTCCGGGTTATCCCATTGCACTGGATTAGCAATAAAATGGATTCCAAAGACACAGTGTTAAAAGTAGATCTTTCAATGGGAGGGTAGGGTCTATAAATACAACTTGATTATTTTGGGGACCTCTTCTACTCCTCTTTGGAAGACTTTGGTCCCCAAGAATATATCGTTCTAACAACACCAGTGTGGAAGATTGGCCTGGGGCACCTGCCTCACTGGGGTGTTCTGAGGTGAGAAGAACCTAAGAGAGTTTTCCTGCATCATACAATTTGGAGCTGGTTCCCAAGGGAAGAGACAGACCATGTGGGACTTGGTGGCCAAAGCCCTGCTCATAATAAAGGAGCTTATTTGCTGGAAGGTCATCTGTGCAGCTCTCCCTATAGATGTGAGATGGCAAGGCTATGGTCACAATGTTGGTTCTAATCTCACACTTCAAAGCAGGATTGACAATTATGAGCACAATTTAGATGGGAAGAAAAGTAACTTTCTCCATTGAATTCTACTTTTGAGAACCCAGTAAGACCCTCTGACTCAGATGGTGGCAAGACTGGTTTACCCCATTAAGGGTAAGTACTTCTTTGAGTAAATACTGTATCTGTTTAATGTTCAGAATCCCCATGGGGCTTTTTTGCCTCTTATGCCAGCTCTCCTAGGAGATCCTCTCGTCCTCCTTTAGGTGCAGCAAAGAGAGTATGTACTATGGAGGCTGGAATGGGAATGCTCATGTGTATTTCTCCAGCTAGTCCTTGGGCCCCCGGTCTTGTTGAGCTGACGTCTGCTGTGGATGTCCTTGATCCCATTGTGGCTTCTCTTCTCTAGGCCAGGCTTGCTGGGCTTTCGCTCTTTAGAACCCAGGCATCTTCTGGTCTCCCTGACTTCTCCACTCCCAGATGGGCTATGCAGCTGCCCTCAGGTACATACTTGATGATGTCCCTCAGGCATGTGGTCTCTAAACTTCCGTGAGAGGCTATACCCCACAAAGTGGGTATGAATCCTTGCTTTCCTCAGATTCTTCTTTACCTTTCTGTCCCCTTAGGTAATTCTTCCCCATCCCTGGGTCGAGGCCTGGGATGGTGTCGTGTAGAACCCCTTTCCAAGGATCAAGCAGCTTCTACAAACTATTTCTATCCCCTCTGAGTAACTACTTCCTGCTGTTTCAACTTTCATCTCCATTTTTGGTTGTAGAAATTCTTCCTCACATCATATCTTGCGTCTTCCCTGCTTTGTGACCACCTGAGTTGCCATCTGAGGTCTGGCCCACCAGAACCCATGTGTTTTTTCTCCCTTCAACAAAGTCAGCTTCTCTCAAATGAGAGCCTTGCTTTTCAGACTACTATTGCTGGGAACTGAATTCTGAAGCTAAGTAAGCGAGGGCTTCTGGTTGGTATCTATCTACCTCTCTCCCTAGCCCCACACCCAAGCCTTGGCTCAGTGGGTGGACGGTAAGGTATGTTGGATGATATGTCAAGCCATGCAGCTATACAACCAACAACAGCAGCATGCCCACCTTATCAGAGTGGCTGAGTAGCAAGCTGAGTCTGTTTCTCAGACCACCCTCTTCCTGGACCCTCAACTATTCAGATGAGGCCAACAGGCATTTTTTTTTTTTTAATGAACTGTGAGACTAAAGCAACATCAATAATCTCCAGCAAGTTTTCGTTTTCTGATTATTCAGTATTACATTTCTGGAATTTTCTGGCAAATACTTCAAACTAAGACAATAATCTGTAATACACTAGAGTCTAGGCTATAGGATCAAATTAACCTTTACCTCCTCGGGTAAACCCAGCAATACCTGAATTTGTCTCTTAGGTTTAACATACTCTGGATATGTGAAAATTTTTTAAAAATGAAACTTTTTTTAAAAAATATTTTATTTATTTGCCAGAGAGAGAGAGAGAGAGAGAGCACAGGCAAGCAGAGTGGCAGCAGAGGCAGAGGGAGAAGCAGGCTCCCCGCCGAGCAAGGAGCCTGATGTGGGACTCTCTCCCAGGATGCTGGGATCATGACTTGAGCCGAAGGCAGCCGCCCAACCAACTGAGCCCAGGCGTCCCTAAAAATGAAACTTTTAAAGCTAAACTGGAACTCAGTGTTAGCTTAATCATGTATATAGTGGAAGGACTTGATCAAGATCAGAAAAGTTGTTGATACTTATTTTGTGCTGGGCATGATTCCTGGTGGTGTATATATACTAACTTATTTAATTTGCATGACCATCCTGCGCTGTAAAATTATATCTATTTTACCCATCAGGAAGCTAGAAAACAGAAGTTAAGGAACTTGCCCAGTATCCACTGGGTCGGTAAAGGATGGAATCAGGGCATGTAGGTAATAGTGTTAAACTCTTTACTGCCTTTCATTCTAACAAAACTCACCCTTGAAATATAGAGGAGACTGGACTAGGAAATAGGTAAATTGTGTTTTTATAAACTGAATTAAAGCACATGACTACAGTGCTTTAATATCTACAGTGATTGATTGGAGTGACTTTGTTTTTCATCATGTTTTTTTTTTCCTTCAAATTGAGATTTCAGAATGCTAAGACCCAAAATGATCTTACCATCTTAGTAAAACCACTAATGGAAATATACTAAAAGGCTTCTAAATTTTTTTCTTATACAACTGAATTAAGAAATTATCACATTTATATACCAGTGTGTGTTCTGTTTCTTCTTATTCTATCATTAACATGTAGTCTTTATTATAAGTTTTAATGGTCCATTAAATGGAATGGTTTTCTAATTTTTGGACACTTAAGTTGTGTTCAGTATTTTGTTTTCATAAACATGGCAAATAGCCTGAAGTGTTTACCTACTTCTTCCTTTCCTTTTCCTTTTCTTTTCTCTTTTTTAGGATAGATTCATAGAAGTGGAAGTCCTGAGTCACAGGTAGGTACAATCTATGACTTGATGCATGAGGCCATTTATAATACCACCAGCTTTTAGGGCCAATTTTACTATATCCTTGCTAACAGTGGGATTTATTAATATGATAGAATTTTCATAGGTAAAAACCAATATCTTTCAATTTAAACAGTTTTGGTTACTAATGAAACATTTCTTACATAGTTCTTTTGGTACTGTCTGTTTTTATTGTTTAGCCATTTATAAGGGACTCTCTTCTTTGTTACAGGCTCCCCTAAATATGAAAAGTGAAAAGGCCAGCCCAGGGCTACCTTCTAGAGACAAATAAATGCAGTCTTGAAAGTTGAAGTCTCTTAAAAAATTGTGATAATTCAAAGTTTAACAATTACCCTTTAAATGGCCTAACTTGTCACATACTTACTCAACTCTTTTTCCTTAATCTCATGCTTTAAAAAAATAGATCTCAGAGTATGCAGCCTTCATGCTTATCCTTCAGCCCTATGCAGCTTCCATTCTCCTCTTTTTAGGACTTATATATAATATCTTTCATTCTGTCTGTTTTCTTCACTTAAGGAATAAGTGCCTATTACCCTTCCTGGGGAAATTAACCTTTAATAGGAATGTAAACTTAAGCTAGAAGAGTATGGAGTGGTAGGCTTTGGCCACTGGCAGTAACAGTTTTCAAGGCTGTCTAAAAACCCAGCTAAGGCCATAATCTTGAGTATAGAGACAGTCTTCATCTTTATAACATTGCTCACCTAGCACTTAACATATGCTGTATCTGTTCCCATACTTTACATATGTTACCTTGCTCTCATAACAGTCCTATGAGACAGACCTGCTGGTCCCTGTTGTACAGGTAGAGACACAAAGTGTGTATCTCCTTGGGCTAACGTAATATAAATCCTGTACTGGGTGGCTTTAAACAATGGTTTAGCAGCTCTGGAGGCTGAGAAGTCCAAGATCAAGATCAGATGGGTTTTGGTTTCTGGTGAGGTTGTTCTTCCTGGTTTGCAGACTTCTCTCTGTGGCTTCACATGGTAGGGTGGGAGTGGGTGGAGAGACTGAGCAGTGGTGTGCGTGAGTGAGCAAATTCTTGTCTCCCTTCCTCATAGAAGGACACCAATCCTATTGGATTAAGAACCCCAACCTTATGACCTCATTTAACCTTAGCAACCACCCCAAACCCCTATCTCTAAGTACAGTCATAGGGGTTAGGCTTCAACATACAAATCTGGTGGGAGGGGAGGAAGGGGGACACAATTCAGTCCATGGCTTTTGGCCCCTGACTCTAAAAGTTCATGCTCTTAACACATGCAAAATACATTCAACAGCCCCAAAAGTCTTAACTGGTTTTAGCATGAGTTCTAAAGTCTGAAGTTCAAAGTCTCATCTAAATATCCTCTAAATCATGTATGGGTGAGAGTTGAGGTATCATTCATCCTGAGGTGAAATTCTCTTCCAGCCATGAGTCTGTGAAACCAGATAAGTATGTGCTTCCAAAATATAGTGGTGAACAGGTATAGGACAGACATTCCCGTTCAAAGGGAAGAAATCAGAAAGAAGAAAGTGATGGGTTCCAGGCAATTCCCAAACCTGGCAAGGCAAATTCCATTATATCTTAAGCCTTATACCCTCTTTAGCTCAGTGTCCTACCTTCCAGGCCCACTGAGGTGGAAGCACCACTCTACACAGCTCTGCAGTGGTCCTGCCCCCTGAAGCCTGGAGGAAACCAACCTGACCCATGGGTTTGTGGTTGGAATGGCAGCCCTGGTGATCTCTGAATCATCTTTGGGGTCATTCTTCCCTTTCCTGGAAGAGCAGTGCACATTTGCAACTGAGTAGCTTTGTGGTCTCATCCTGTAAGATCCAAGGAATTCGACAGCCTTCTTTCATTATGTCCTGCTTTAGTTCAATCTAGCACTCTCTCTTTTGGAAAAACCCATCTCTATTCCTAGCCTCTGCTAAGATGACTGATAAGGTCCATGAGTTACACTCCATGACCTCTTTATTAAATGGTTATTCAGCCATACCCTTAGTGCTGTCTTCAGAACAAGCTTTTTCACTTTTGGCAACATGGATGGGCTGAGAATTTTCCCAGTCTTCAAGCTCTGATTCCTCTGTGTTTAATGATTCTTCCTTTAATTCATCTCTCCTCTTGTATTTTACTATAAGCAGTAAGAAGGACACTAGTTGCACTTACACTATTTTGCTTAGAAATCTCCCCTGTAAAATATCTAATTTTATCACTTGTAAGTTCTACCTTCTAGAGAACACTAGGACACAATTTAGCCAAGTTATCTGCCACTTTATAATAGGAATTACCTTTCCTCTGGAGTCTGGGACCTTTCTACCAGCTGTGGGTGCCTCTTTACCACCCTGCCCTATATGGTTCTTCCCTGGGGTTAGGGCTGCTGATTGTCTCATTCTGATCAGTAATAAGACTAAGTACTTACACTTGGTATCCTAATTTGTCTGCATGACAACCCTGGATGGTAGGAGACTTAGTTTTCTAGGGTTGCCATAACAAATTACTGGGTGACTTGAACCAGAAGTTTACCCAAGATCAAGTAATCAGGGTATCAAGAGAGTTGGTTTTCCTCTCCTTGGCTGTGGGTGGTTGACATCTCCCTGTGCCTTCACATGGTCTTCTGTCTGTGCCAGTCATGTCCACATTTCCTCTTATAAATATACCCATCCTATTGGATTAGGACCTATCCACATCACCTAATTTTTTAATCTTTTAAACATCTCATTGATTTATCTCCATTATCTCTTTGAAGACCCCATCTCCAATTACAGTCACATTTTGAGGTTCTGGAGAGTAGGTCTTCAACATAGCAATTGGCGACAGGGGTTTGGTAGGGGGAACACTATTCAACCCACAGCAGAGGGCAAGGGCTGTTACCCTTATTATACAGCTGGAAAATGAAACCTGGGTCAGTTCTTCCTCAGTGCACACAGTCACTAGGAGTGAGACTGGAGCCCCAGGTCTTGGACTCCCAGTTCATTTTCTTTCCACAGCAGGCCTCAGCCACAGGTTGGCTGTACTTTCGCCTGTTTGGAGAGGGGCATCTGCAGGAAACCTAGACTTGGAATTTATCATTGGTCTTGCTTTGAAAGCACTGTATTTCTTCCCTTCTTAAATTTGATTTCCCTCAAAGTAGGCCATGATTTATAGTTTATTTGGGAGACAAGCCCAGGAACTACCAATAGGAGAGTGGGGAAGTAATATAGGGGAGAAAAGCCAGACTATGAAAGATGCATGGCTGGGCAGGTTGCTGCAGACCCAGATGCACCACTGGGTCTTAGTCCTGCTGAGGCACTCTGGGAGACTATGTGCAACATGATTCAGAGGTGTCCTTCCAACATTTAGGAATGAGGGAGCCAGGCTGTTCCTCAACTCCTGATAGTCATTGTTTGAGAGCTGATCCTCTGGGGTGTCAATCCCTCCAGCACCTGTGACATGCCCTAGAGAAGGCTATCGATAACTATGCTTGTACCTGGAGGGTGCTAAGGCACTGTGTTAGTTATATATTGCTGTGTAACAAATTACTACAAACATAGTAACTTAACACATTCATTATCTCACCATTTCAGTGGATCAGGAGTCACACCTGGGCATGGCTTAGCTGGGTCTTCTGCTTTAAGCTCACTCTCAAGGCAGAAATCAAGGTGTTAGTCTGGGCTGGGGTGTCAGCTGAAGGCTTGACTGGGGAAGGGTCTGCTTCCAAGTTCATTCCTCCAGGACTTATGGACTGATGTTTTAGCTGGTGGTTGACCAGGTGTCACCTACAGTTCCTTGTTGTGTAGCTCTTCTTAGCATTGCTACTTAATCAAAGCATATAAACCAAGAAGGCAATCAAGAAAGTCAGCAAGATGAAGAATCTTATGTAAGGCAATCACAGAAGCGATATCCCATCCCCTTTGCTGTATTCTGTCAGTTAGGATCAAATCACAGGTCCTGCCACACCTAAGAGGGAGGGGATTACACAAGGACATGAATACCAGGAGGTGGAGGCACTATAGTCTATTACACAGCCATCTGCTCACTTGATAAGTTATTGCTGACTGGAAACATTTTTTTGTCAAGAGACCTCAAGATTAGAAATAATTTTAATGCAAATCAGTCAGAAAATCTAATTTTAAACTAAAATTTATTAAAGTTTATTTGACATGGTCATTGGGGGCTAGTCAGATGTGATTTTCTGGACTTGACATGGATTCTTCTATGCTTTCCTGTCCCTAGTTAAGGGCTAGGCATCTTGGGTTTTCTGTGGTAGGGACTCTGACTTCTTATGATCTTCCCAGGATAGCCTGTGGGGCCAACTGCAGTTCTTGTTCCTTTTGTAGGATTTCAAGGTGAATTTGGAATTGAGTGAGAACTTCGGGAACTTCAACTAAAATTCCATATAGGTTCTTTTTTTTTTTTTTTCATATAGGTTCTTAATATGGAAATTTATATACTGAAGTCTTGCTTCCTATCTGATATTGGAACAATTCCTATAGCCACAGGATGGCATTAATCTTTCCAGCACCTGTCACATGCAGACGGCATATAAGAGAAGATGGCGGATTTTTTTTTTTTTTTTTTTTTTTTTAACTGTAATGACCAGAAGAGCAGAATCACTTTTTGGGGAAAAGAATATATCAGCCTTATCAACTTTATCAGTGTCTTGTACTAGTTCTACATTTTAAAAAAAGATTTTATTTATTTATTTATTTGACAGAGAGAGACACAGCAAGAGAGGGAACACAAACGGGGAGCAGGAGAGGGAGAAGAAGGCTTCCCACCGAACAAGGAGCCCAATGCAGGGGTTGGTCCCAGGACCCTGGGATCCTGATCCGAACTGAAGGCAGACACCTAATGACTGAGCCACCCAGGAGCCCCCTTGTTCTGCATTTTAAAGTTAATTTTTTTTTCATCTCCTTCTAGAAGCCATGTGAAGGGTAGTGGTTAGGGCTTATAAGCTGTGGAGCCGCATTGTGTGTGTTTGAATCTTTGCTCAGCCACTCACTAGCTGTGTGACCTTTGGCCAGTTACCTCTCTATGTGTCAATCTCTTCAACTGTAAAATGGGATAATGATAGTACTGTCTTTATGGAGTTCTTGTGAGGATTAAATGAATAAAAATGGATGTAAAGCCTTCAGAACACTGGCAGAAGCCAACAAGAGTTTGCAATTACTAGTTTGAGAAAGCTAAATAATACATCAGGAAGAGAAATTTTTGAGTGATGGAGATGACTAAGGGGATTTATGAAGCCTGCTATTTCTGGACTAAACAAAAATTCTCTATTCCCTTTATGGATTCTATTTCTGAAAAGGGCCTACCATAACTATAATTTCAGGGCTCTGGAGAAGATGTTCTTAACTCCCTAGATATCCTCCCTCAGCAGCAATAATGCATAGCCACCTGAAGTGTCTCAATAAACACATGACTTCCTGGTTCTGGCCAGACAGAACTTGGATCTTCGTGACTCAGCTGCTTATAATTCTAGCAGGTTTTGACAGGAGAATGGGGGAAAAGCTTGTGGACTCAGCAGTTCTGAAAGTGAAATGGGAGTGAGTGAGAAGCTCTGGGTAAGAAAGGAGGGGATAGAGACTGGGGAGATGGAGGGGCTGGAAGAGCTAAAGCGGAAAGACACAATTTACTCTGGCATCTGAGATGGAGTATTGGCCAGTTCTTGGGTGGTTGTGGTGGCCATCTTCTCTTTTTCCACACCAGGAGTAACTCACATAGAGTGGCATTTCTTACATGTCAGAGTACAAAGGAATTACTAGGGATGCTTGTTAAATAAAAAGCTTCCTAGGCCCACCTCCAGAAATTGTTTCTGTGGCAGGCCTTTGATGGAGATTCGTGGGTTTTATGGGAGCATCTAACGGTGGTGGTGGCCTAGAGCTAGAATGAGCAGAGGGGCCATGATCGGGTTGGGGGAAATGACCAGGAGCTTTTCTGGAAGCCATACTTGCCCTGCAATCAACATTAAAACAAAAAAACAAAAACAAAACCATGTGGAGTGAATGCTGATTTGGGGAAGCTGGTGGAGCTGGGTGGGGGGAGTGGTTTCTAAAGTCCTAAGCTACCACATGACATTCCTAGTCTGAGGGCATATTGAGAGAAACTGTCAGAAAGTAGAAGTGGAAGATGCTTTAGGTATGCTGTCATTTTACAGACTGAGACAGTATTGCCCAGAAAGGTTAAGTGATTTCATCAAAGTCACACAGCTAGTTAATGGCAGGTCTGAGACTGTAATCAAGTATTCTGGTTCTCCACCCAGTTCCCTATTCACTAAACACCTGTTCCCTCTGGGATGAGGAGAGGGGTGAGAGGAGAAAAGTAATGGGAATTGGAGGGAGCTGGGCGCACAGCCCTAGACCGCAGGACAACAAAAAATTTTGCTATAGTAGAAGAATTAGAATAGGGATAATTTGGGCTCAGATTCAAATGGTCAACAATTGCTATTAAAACCCCTAATAGTTAATTTTCTAAAGGCAGTAGTTAATTTTCTAAAGGCAGATTTCCCAGGCAATAAGTATTCCAGCTGTAGGACTTTTTTTTTTAAATCCTAGGGAGAATATATCGTTAAAGGAAGCTCACGTTTTAGATTTCCTTCCTAGTAACAAAATCCTCATACTAGCTCTTGGCTAAGTTCGTAGTGCCCGAGTGGACGTGGGCAGAGGCTGGGCGGCGGGACTGCGGCAGCGCGGGCGGCGGGCATTGCGGGTGGGGGCACTGCAGCATCGCGGCCCTGGGGCAGCCGGGCAGCGGCCCGCTAGAGGGGGCGCTGTGGGCGCCGCCAGGCGTCCTTTTGTCAGCGCGCACGGCCAAGAGAGCTCTCATTTCCTCCCAGCCTTGTGCGGGAAATGGATTTAATTCTGACCGCAGGGCTGTAAGGGACGAGCGTGAACGACAGCCTTTTGTCAAGAAGTAGCGGCTTCTGTTGTCTGTAATCACCGCTGACGCGGGGAAGCTGCATTGTTGGTGGAATTCCAGGCAGCTCTGACAAGTGTGGGGCTGCAGGATGGGAAGAAAACATTGCTCTGCAGATTAGCTGGGTGCATTTATTAAGCAGACACCCACAGGAAAAGACAACAAAGCAAAACAGCAACCTACTGTGGAAGACCAGGGATGGATAAGATGCTGTGCAGGAGGTAAGCCCGGCTTGGGAATGGGCATCGTGGCTTGCCTTGGTTTTGTTTCTTTTGATGGAATTTGAGACCCCTACGGCAACCGTCCGTCCACCGTGCGCGAGCTGGTTGGTCCCGATTGTCAAGGGTCTGCTAGTGTGTGTGTGTGTGTGTGTGTGTGTGTGTGTGTGTGTGTGTGATGCCGCCCTTCCCCACGGCTGTGTGTTTTGTGTCTAAAGGTTTCTGTGGATGATGTAAAATTGGAGGATCTTCGGAAAGATCCTCCGGGGCTGAGTAGGGCTGGCCTCTGCGTGGGGACGGTGGGACGCACTCGCTCCGAGCGCCACGCCTGACAGGTGGGGCATTCTTCTGGGTCAGGGCTGGCGGGCGGCAAGCGTCGCTTCACCGGGGCTGCCCCTCCCTAACCTTCCTGCTTGGCCGCCGCCCTCCGGGGGAGCGGTGAGGGGTGCTCGGCTGGCTGGGCGCGTCCCCCGGGCGTCGTCAAGGCTCAAGGCGGGGCGCTCTGCCGCAGCTGCGAGGCAGCAGGTGCGGCATCGGCGGCGGCCTGCATTTGGAGCAGGGGAGCTGGCACGTGAGCGGGCCCCATTGGATCTGGATTTTTATACTACTCCACCACTTTGGAGGGAAAAAGGGCCACTGTCCCCAAGAGGTCTTGCCAGTCTGCTCCTCCCTTAGCTTTCATCTTCCCTCCCTCTATTTTCCTGCCTCCTCTCCCCTCCTCTGCCCCCGGCTGGAGACCACCCTTGGTCCGGGAGGCCGGGTGGTGGGGTGGGGGGCAGGCAGCTTCTGCCAGTTTTGAAATCACAACCACTGAGCTACCAGGTGTTAGGTTTGGGATGGAGTGGGGGCGGGGCAGACTGCTTTAGGATGCCGATCAGGCGCTCTGTCTAGCCTATTGTCTTGCTTTTTCTTCCCCTTCCTTTTCTTCTATAATCTCCACCCCTCGCCAAAGAGAGGGAGAAAAAAAGACCGAGAGAGAAAGCCCCAGGAGAGAGAGGGAGGGAGGGAGGGGGAGAGAGAGAGAAAAGGGAAGGGGGGGGGGAAAAGCCCCAGCCCACACCCTATCAAATTCTTTTTAAAAAAAATTGTCATTTATCTGTGACACATGATTATTACCCATCTGTTTCTTTACACCCACTCTTGCCTCTTGCAGTTTGTTGTCTGAGATTCAACTGACTCAAATGAGCCTTATTAATAATAGAAATCAAATCTCAGTTTGCTAAATGGACATTTTGTGCTTTCTGACTAAGCCCAAAGGAGAGGGTAATCTGACATCCTGGTGGGAGCAAGTGATTGGAGAGGACAGACCCACCTCCTTTCACATCTACTGTGTGGGTCTAGTTAAGGTACATGCATGAGATGCATGTTTAACGTGTAGGGGTGGCCTCGTTAAAGGGATTTAAACATTGGGTTTCATTTTAAGAGAGAACTGGTAAACATCTGAAGTGAAAATGGTTTAAATGAATAAGAGCAGTTAGCTGAAGTTTCAGACTTGCAAGTCACTCTGGCCACTAGCATATGAATAGTCTATGTTAGATTTTACAGAAGGATTTAGATCATTTAATTTTTTTGTTTTATAACGTTCTACCTTCATTCTGTGATCAGACTTTTGTCAGTGGGTAAGGACCAGGATCTTGCCCAGACCTGTCTCTTTCCCCACCCCTGTCCACTTTTCATCTCCCCACCCCCAATAGCAAAGCTTTTATTATCGTAATTTCAATATATTTTGGAGAACCACTAAAATCTTTGATCCCAAAGATTGTGGGAAGCCATATATTCTTTCTTGTCCAATTGCTTAACCTTATTAGAAATCTGCTTATTACATACAAAATACATAGCACTGCCTGAAATGACACACCACATGTGGTTTCTGGGCTTGAGTTGAATTGGCTTTAAATGTTAGGATGGTGCTAGAATTAGCACATCACAGCTATTCATATGAAATATGTTTGTTGGGACAGAATTCAGTGTTAAGGTTTCAAAAGTATGTTGGAAAGACTTTGATAAATGTATTTATCTACCTTGTTCTACAAGAAATCTAAGACAGTTTATTGGTCTTCATAAACCATAGCAAGGGAGACTAACTTAGAAGTAAATGAGAAAGAAAAAAGAAGACTAAGGGTAGAGATATAAAATGGTATTAAGAATGAAACCAATACAAAAATACAAGCATAAGACCCTCTGTACTTGTAATGAAAGTAAACAAATCCAACTCTAAACTTTCCAGCATGTCACCGAACAAGAACTGACCAACCCATGACTCATGTGTTTATTTATTTATTGACTCATCCACCCATTTGTTCATTTAACAAACACTCAGTGAGGCCCTACTATGTGCCAGGTTCTGTGAAGAGTGCAGGGACAGACATGGTCTCTGTCTTGACAGCACTTAGCGATGAAGGAGAGGAACTGACTTTCATCTGGAAACCCTGTAAATGAATGTATAATCACAGATCATTCTGAGAGCTGTGCAGAAAAAGTATGAAACACAGAATGTCACATGTCCAGAAGATAAAACACAAAACAAAAATGTAACTGAAGCACAATAGTTCTTGATTCTAAGAGCAGGAAAGAACTCTTTGAAAATATAACAGTGTTTGGAATGGTGGCTTCAATCATGTTCTTGTCAGATACAAGGAGGGATACATACTGCTGTTTTTTTTTTTTTTTAAGATTTTATATATTTATTTGACACAGAGAGAGAGATCAAAAGTAGGCAGAGCAGCAGGCAGAGAGAGAGAGGGGGAAGCAGGCTCCCCATTGAGCAGAGAGCTCAAAGCGGGGCTCGATCCCCGGACCCTGAGATCATGACCTGAGCTGAAGACAGAGGCTTAACCCTCTGAGCCACACAGGTTCCCCAAACCACTGTTTTTAAAGTGTTCCTCAGTGTGAGTTTATATCACTCATGGGTCTCTCAGACCACTGGGGTTCTGAGATATATACATTTTGAGGGATCTGTGTCCTCTAAAATTAGCAGTTTTACTTCAGTGATAATCTTAAATAATTAATAATAAGGGCCTCTCAGATCACTGGGGTTCTGAGATATATACATTTTGAGGGATCTGTGTCTTCTCTAAAATTAGCAGTTTTACTTCAGTGATAATCTTAAATAATTAATAATAAAATGTGTTCTGGATTATCTTGATGGCAACTCCAAAGCCAATGGTAGGGCCTGTATTTGCTTCTGTGTCTTTCCATGTGAGCCAGGAGCAGGCCTGGTGGCTCAGGTCATGAGGCAGAGAGGAGTTTAACTAGAGGTACATGGAGAGAACGGTGAGACCGCACAGGGCACAGGCTCGTCAGGCTCAGAAGAACAATTCCTGGGGGGCGCCTGGGTGGCTCAGTGTGTTAAAGCCTCAGCTTTCGGCTCAGGTCATGATCTCAGGGTCTTGGGATCAAGCCCCACATTCGGCTCTCTGCTCAGTGGGAAGCCTGTCTCCCCCTTTCTCTCTGCCTGCCTCTCTGCCTACTTGTGATCTCTGTCAAATAAATTAAAAAAAAAAAAAAAGAACAATTCCTGGGATCAGCACTATATTGTCAAGGACTGGGGCTCTCATGCTAGTCATAGTCATAGTCACTGAGTTGCAGGAACTTATTAGCAGCAGGTGTTGTAGTGAAAACACAATGGCAGAGTTCCTGTTGCTAGTTTCAGCAATAATTGGATTAGATCTAAATTTGATGCAGATTTAGTAACCTCCAATAACTACCTTGTGTCCAAAACAATGAGACCGGTAATTTGGTGTAATGATTGAATGGAGCCAGACTGTCTGACTTCAAATTCATTTTTCTACTTACTAGCTATGAAACTTGGGCAAGTTACTCAACCTCTGTGATCCTCAGTTTCTTTTGATACTATGGACATAAATACGTGGTATTGATTTCATAGTGACATTGCAAGGATTAGAGTCACTACATGTGAAAGACTTGGAGCATATAGTAAAGTTCAGTAGATGTTAGTGATGTTAGTTACTATTTTTATTAGTATGAAATGGCACCCATTTAGGTAGGCATCTCAGGATGGTTTTTAGAAGAATTTTAAATTATGATACCTGATTATCTTCAAGGTAGCAAACACATTTTTGAGGTTACTAATATTATTTTGCATACATGTTTTATTAGTTGCCGCCGTTGGTGTCATTGACGCCAAAATTCAGAGTGATAACATGTAGTAACTAGACCTGAGACTATATCTTTCTGTTGATAAACCCAAAATGGAGTTTTAATTCCAGCAAAACAATATCATCTGTTGCAAGAAGATAACTTTATGTATTTGACATTTTAAAGTTTTATAGTTGCATTTATTCATACATTTATTTTGGCATTTTAGTTATATGAAAGCTATAATGCCTGGGTGTTTTTAACTGGTCTTTATGAGTGTACTTATTTAAGTTACATTTTAATAAATGTGACTTAGGTCAACCTTGGGTCCATAAGAGATTTTTTTCCTTCAAAAGAGATTTCTGTAGGGGTGCCTGGGTGGCTCAGTGGGTTAAGCCTCTGCCTGCAGCTCAGGTCATGATCTCAGGGTCCTGAGATCGAGCCCTGCATCAGGCTTGCTCATCAGGAAGCCTGCTTCCCCCTCTCTATGCCTGCCTGCCTCTCTGCCTACTTGTGATCTCTGTCAAATAAATAAATAAAATCTTTAAAAAAAGAGATTTCTGTATAGTGTAAGCATTTTGGACTGTGGACAAAGACACACCCAAGATATTTGAAATAGAATTTTGAATCTCTAGAAGAGAGATTGCAGCCCTAATATTTTACTCTGTATACCTTGGCTACCATAGGTTTAACTTGAAAGAATTTTAAGACCATAATACCAAAAACTGCCTCTGCTTACAACAACAACATCAAAGTCCCCCAGACTCGTAGAGCACCTATGGAATGGCAAGGTTCCAGCAAAGATTCATCCTGACCTAACTTCCATGGTAAACTACATCTGAGAGGTTTGCCAATGTTACTGAATGAGGTGAAAAGAGTCTTTTCTCTGTGAACTACAATGTTCAATTGTATAGTTTAAAATGAGTTTACTGATTATATTGTTCAAATATGTTTTTAAGTTTTCTTTTTTTTTTTAAAGATTTTATTTATTTATTTATTTGACACACAGAGATCACAAGTAGGCAGAGAGGCAGGCAGAGAGAGAGAGAGGGAGAAGCAGGCTCCCTGCTGAGCAGAGAGCCCGACATGGGGCTTGATCCCAGGACCTGAGCCGAAGACAGAGGCTTTTACCCACTGAGCCACCCAGGCGCCCCTGTTTTTAAGTTTTCTTTGTACTTAAGTGATCTATCAAAGATTACAAAATTATGTCAGTCTCCCACTATAATTGTTTTTGATAGCTTTTCTTTTAATATATACCTATCATAAAACTATGCATTTATATTGTATTCTATTACACACAGGTTTTATTTGCTGCTGTGTTACTTAGGTTGCCAAGGACTGATGGCTTTTTTGGGATGGGGGACATTTAATGCTAAAACCAGGACATGCCAGGCAAAGGAAGACAGATCTATTTTAGTTGCAGAGAAGAGAGAGATAACAAAGGGCCTAGATTCTTCAAGGACTCTTTAGAAGATATGGTAGAGATGGTGCCAACCAAGATCAACCAGCCCATGAGTCAACAAGGGGCCCTCCCCAGAGGAAGCAGGGATATTCTTCCAGCTTAGTCCTAGAAAAATACTCAGGCTCAATGCACCAGACCTGGATGCGCTAGGGTGTGGTCAGGGGGAAGATGGGGGTAATAATCAAAGGGCTTTAAGAACTTTATTGGCACCTTCCACTTTGAGTAACTGGACCCCCAATCTTGATGCATGCTGAGGGACCCCTGAATAATGTGGGGCTTTAAGATAGCCAGCTTCAAACCAGGTCAGTTCTGATCACCCCCAACAGTTACAGCTGAAAATAAAGTACATAAATAAATGTCACTTGACCCAGCTGTAAATATCTCTAGTGTACTTGGTCTGACAGAGGACCCCCTAAGCAACCCAGGCAGGACCTGGAGGCTAGGGAATTTAGGATGCGGTTGTCAGAAAGCAAATATCAGTGCTCCATATGATATCTGTAATGGTCTTCCTGGGCCCAGCCTTGAAAGTACTTACCAAGCCAAGGAGAAAATGCCTTTGACTACTGTGAGTGGCAGCTTTAAGGACCATTGATATCCTTCACCCATGCCTTCCCCCACTGCAGACAGCTGATTGAATAGGCATAGACCTGTGAGGACTTAGGATCTCAGGGCAGGGTGTCCATATGAGGCCAAACAGGGAGGGGGAGTCAGGGTGAGGAGGCAAAACAAAACACAAAAACCAGTTCCCTCCCCACCCCGACACCATTCAAAACAAAATGAACAAACAAAAAAAACAGACATGAGGGTGTTGATAAGTCATTCCCCTGTTCCCCTAGCCAATTTAGAGAAGAAGCCACTTGGCTTTCCTGAGGTGGCCAAGTGATTCTTGTTCTGGTAGCTTCCATGAGGCCCAGCTAGACCTTGGTCTCTGTGTTGATGAGGTTGCCTTTCACCCTACGGGGGCTAGTTTGCTTGGGCTTGGGTTTCATCAGTCCCTCTTGGATTCCTCTGGATTGTCCCACTTCTCTTGCCTACCTTGAACTCAAACTCCTTCCATCAATCTACAGTGCTCTTTCTGAAACAGAAATTGAATCTTGACAATCCTCTACTCTTGGAATAAAACCCAAATTCTTTACCTTTACATCTTCCTTCACACTCCACCCACCATCTTCCTGGACATGTCCCCTCTACAAACCTCCCTCACGGTCTCCACACCTTTCTCAAGCTCTTTCCTCCAACCTTACGTGCCCTCCCCCACTTTTGTCTGGCAAGTTGCTTCTTTTAGAAAGCCAACTGAACAGACAAACTTCTAGCAAGCCTGATTATGATTAAAACAATACTAGAAATGAAAGTTGGGACGAAGCAGAGAAGAGATTTGAAATCACAACACTGCATTATTGTGTGCTAACATATGTGAAAATCTTGATGAAATGGACATTTTCACAGGACATGTAAACTACAAGTATTTCAGAAATCCCAAATGTCCTGTTTCTGGATGGGAAGAGTTGATGTAGCAAAGATGTCGATTCTTCACAGATTCTGCCACGTGGTTGGCAGCCTTCCTGGTAACCAGAAGTGATGCAGATTTATTCTTATTTTTCTCTTTTTTTGGTCATTTTCTGTGGAATTTCGAAAGGGTGACTTAACTGCATATGCTCTTTTGCAAATCATTGTATCAAGGGAAAGCCAATACATGTGCATTTGCATGTCATTTCTAAATTGTTTTTCTTGAAGAGCAAATGAAGTCATTAAACTTGAAATGCTTGGGGACTTTATGAAGACAGTTTCTTCTAACAATGGACATGATTTTCAGCCCATGTTATTTTATTGAATATGAATTTTATTATATTTACTTTCTTTACTCAGCAAGGAGCCCATATAAGAATCTCTCGACATTTGCTTT
Organism: Neogale vison; assembly: GCF_020171115.1. NCBI lineage: Eukaryota > Metazoa > Chordata > Mammalia > Carnivora > Mustelidae > Neogale > Neogale vison. Next base: position 91,939,104 of record NC_058098.1, on the reverse strand, counting down.
TTAAAAAATTGATGGCGAATGGGTTCCTGGGTGCCTCAGTCAGTAGAGCATCCAACTCTTGATTTCAGCACAGGTCATGATCTCGGGGTCATGAGGTTGAGCCCCGTGTCAGGGCTCTGTGCTCTGCATGGAGTCCGCTTGAGAGCCACCGCACCACCACCACCACCGCCCCCTCCTGCTGACCCTCCCCCCACTCATCCTTGCTCACTCTCTCTCCAACTAAAATATATCTTTAAAAGAATTGATGGTGAAAAAAATAGTCAAAAAGTGAGGGTGTGTTCAGTTCTTTCCTCCTTTACTGTGTCAGATGGCAGAGCGTCCATACTGATTATCTCGACATTCCTTTATTTAGAATTGATTCTTCTTCCCTCTTAGCACCACATTTCTCTTAGATCCTTCCAACACCCTCATTTGTGTCCCAAATTAGCTACATCTGTTACCATAGTTATGCGGTATCCAGCTTAACCCGCTCCAGGCTTGTTCCTGCTGCAGGGTGTTTGAGATTTCCTTTCTTGCATATCCAGAAGAACTGTCACTATTTTTCTTTCTTTTTCTCCTCCCCTCCCCACCCCAGGTTTGTACTGTTTTAAAGGCAATGCATGTGTATAGTTGATAAATCAAATAGGACTGAAGGGCTTTTAACAGAAAGCAGCAATCCCTGGCCAGTCCAAATCCTTATCCACAGACAGGCAAACTGCTTTTAGCTCTTTGCCATTCTCCCATAGTTACTTCTGTATCTCAAAATAATATGCATACACTGCTGCTTCAATCAACTTCGATCATCCTTTGGTGACCTTCTGCCATGACAGTCAAGGATGTAGTTTATTTACATCATGCCTACTGCCTCTCCTTACTTTCTTTCTCTGGTCATCTCTGAGACTCCAGACAGTGCCTTCATTAAAACGAGCTTTCTCTTCTCGTTATATGGACTGTTAATTGGGTCACTTGACTCTACTCTGTGTAAGGTAAGGCTCTTCTTGCCCTGCTTCCTCCTTCCCTCTAGCTTTCCTTTACTTTTGCTTTATCAAAGTTGATAAAATATTCATTCTGTTCCATGGCCATAGTTAGTTTCTATGATTTGTCTATAATGATGGTAATACTAAAAGTTGAAAAATTTTCAACTGTTCATTATCTGTGTTGATAATGTTCACAAGTAATAATCTAGAATTTCATATGCTTCTCAGGGGCTCCCATATCTCAACCCTTCGGCCCCTAGATAGGAAACGTTCCCAAGATGACCCTGGGGTCAGGAACACCACTACAGCTGCCCTTGTTCACCCCCTGCAGGGTGTGCAGTTTCTCTAAGAAGAGCCCTCTGCTGATCAAACTGATGAACTGAGAACACCTGCCTACTATTTTGAGATACAGAGGTCACCACAGCTGAGTGCCTGGCTGGGGGGTGAGGGTGGGTCACTGTGAATGGGCACAGGAGAAAAGGTGAGTGAACTCTGCTCTGCCATAGAGACCCACAATTTGTGCTGCAGTGTCCAGTCTCTTTTTTCTTCCTGCCTTTTATCTTGCCTGCCATATCACCAGCTGGGACACTCCAGGGCTGTGCCACAGATCGTCTGCTTCCTGGGCTCTAGCATCCTTTGCCTAAAATTTGGGCTGAGGCTTCTTTTGCTTCAAACATTAGTCACCAGTTCCCCATCTGCTTTTTGTCCTACAGAAACTTGCTGAAATCTCTCCTCTGATAACAACCTGCTTTTACTTTGTTATTATGGGATTATGCATTTTTATCTCCTTATGGTCAATTTAATGGAATCTAAGGAGAGAGAGAGAGAGAGAGAGAGAAGGACATAGGGCTATGTGGGATTAGGCCCGCCATCTTGAATTAGAAGCCGAGGACATTAATTTTCAATCAAGCCATGCATAGTAGTGATAAAATAAGCTGCTGGCATGCCTATGGTTTAAATTAAAACCCAGTGAAGTTTGTTCTCTTTGTTTTGAAAATGCCTTCAAATATGTATGGTACCTACCAACTCAATTCCAACATCTTCTCTGGTCTAGGATAGTGCAGAAACTCTGAATCATTCTTTCACCCCACTCTAAGATGAATGACTTTTAGCTTATATACAATTCTAACAGATTCAGTTGTTTCTCTTCAGAAAGGTGCAAGTCGCAAATTAGAAGAGTTTGGCTAACAGTCTGAAAAAGCCCAGGATAAGATGAGGGTAAAGAGAAGATAGAAACTTCTTTGGGGAACCTGGGCTGCAGTTATTGGCTAGTTGCTACGGAAAGTCATTTGTCAGAGTAGCCAGTACTCGATTTGGATGCAGAAAGTAAGGAACTAACAGAGAAAGTTAGTGAATAAACACTGTGTGTCCTCATGGAGGGAAGGGCTGCTGGCTTTTTTTTTTTTTTTTAAACCTTGATAAAAAGGAGGGATTTTTGGGTTCCAAAGGTGCTTTGTTCAGAAAGTAAATGTGGAATTATATATATTAAGAAGTTTCTGTTGCCTCTATGTTTCCATTTAATTTGGAGATAATTGCTTCATTTTTCAGCTCTTGCAGTGATCACTGAGACAGAAGACAGTTTTGGGGATCCTGCTTTATAGATCTTAACTGTTGAAGTTACAAGCTGTAAAAACTGTTGCCAGCTTTGAAGCCTGTCCTTGTTATACTTGGTTCTGAACTGAAAATGTATCAGGTTTAAGGATGTCAAAGAATTAAAACCGGCTTTTCAAAATCTATTATATTTATGGATGAAATGATCAATGTCTATGATTTGCCTCAAAATCTTTTTTTATTGGGTTATAGGTGGGGTTGAGGTGAATTAAGATGGACTACAAGTTGATAGTTTTGAGACTGGGCATAATATCTAAACTGACACTTTTCAAAGTGAAAGGAGATGCTATTAATTACACTGGGACAAGAGATGTGACTCAGACCCTCTCGGGAAAATTGCAATCTACTCTGAAGTTAGACGATGGGTACTTGGAGTTCATTATATAGTATGCTCTCCAATTTTGCATATTTGTGAATTTTTCCATAATTAAATATGTCTGCTGTTTTATAGTGTTTGCTCTTTTGTTATAATTGGAGACTTTCATCTTAATCATGATGTTAAACATTAGTCAACTTCAAACACAAAAGGAAAATAGCTAGAGAATATTGTTAAAGGATAAATCTATTAAGTTAATTTATAATAATGGGACAAAAATCCATAGCTCCTACAACTGGGACACCCAGGAAGCAATACTTAATTAAGTCGACAATGTTTTAAAGCAGATCTCTAGCTTTAGTTATGCAAAAGGACCTCATTTTTATTGCTGTGGATTGGGTTCCTTGGGATTTTATGGATGGCTGGGTACATCCCCAGAAAGTTCAAGTCTGCTGGGAAATGAGGAGCCAAGCCAAGAAAGTGGGCCTTCGATTTGCAGAACAAGTCTACAATGCTGATATGTAATTATCTTAGTGTCTCTCCTATTGAGGTTCTGCATTACTTTTCACCTGCTAAAATAGTCTTTCAAAGTTAGTCAGAATTTGAGAAAGAAGGTTGCTATTCTTCCTCTATAATTGCCATGGTGTGTCATCCCATCGTTACTGAAGTTTTTGCTTCTGCCAGTGTGAGGTGGTATGGCTGATGTATGTGGATAAGGCAGCAAGGCTGAGCTCTGTGTTTTAGGATGTCAGTCATTCTGTTTCTGCCCATCAGAGGACCAAGTGGTTGTGGATTTGGAATGAGGTTCTTAGTGCCCGACAGAGGGGCTGAGATGAATGCCCAGCTGCTAGATGGTCCCTTGAAAGGAGCCTGGGAGTACCAGGAAAGGTACTCTGTCATATGTGAGCTCTTTCCATCCTAATGTGCTGCTTCTGTGGGATCAGGAACCAGTTCTGCAAAAATGATTTTTTCTGATGCTACTTGTGTTACAGGTATAATTTACTATTGTGTCCCATGTGTTATGCAAAAGAACATCACTTTTTTAATTTATTGGCTTGTGCTTTTTAAAGTCAAGCTTGCTGAGATATCATAGAGTACAGTTCACCTTTCTTAGGTATATTGTTCTATGAATTTTGACAAATATGTACATTCATATAACCAGCACCACAATCAAGACAGAACAAGGTTCCTTTGTGCCGCTTGGGAGTGAATCTCCCCCATCCGCCCACAGCCCCTGACAACCACCCAACTGGTTTTGCCTTTTCCAGGATGTCCCATAAATGGGAGCATACAGTGTAGTCTTTTGTGTCCAACTTCTTTCACTTTGTATAATACTTTTGAGATTAAACCTTGTTGCTACAAATATTAATGGTTCATTTCTTTTGATTGCTGAGTAATATTTATTTGGATGGCTGTACCAGTTTGTTTAGTTATCCACCCATTAAAGGACATTTGGGTTGTTTCCAGTTTTTGATGATTTTGAATAAAGCCACTGAACGTATTGATACACAAATTTTTGTATATTTTGGTTCTCTCAGGTAAATAATACCTAGGAGTGGGGTTGTGTTGTGGTATTCTAAGTGTATTCTTAACTTTATAAGAAACTGCCAAATTGTTTCCAAAATGACTGTACCCCATTTTGCATCCCTACCAGCAATTATTAGAGTTCTAGATGCTCTGAACTTGGTGTTGCTATTTTTTTTTAATTATTTTAGCCCTTATGATAGAGGTGGGGTAGTATCTCATTGTAGTTTTAATTTGCATTTCCTTAATGTCAATGACTTTGAACATCTTTTCATGAGCTTGAATGCCACAGTATCTCTTTTTTGGTTGTCTCTTGTTTTTTAAATGTCTGCACATTTCGGCCATTCTAAGGCAAACGGGAGAAGGGATATTTCCTTAGTCTCAAAGGGGGAGCAGAAGCATAATGGGCCATAGTGAGAGTGTGGGGAGCACTATAGAGGGATATAAGGAGAGTTGCCCAAGAGGAAGGTAATATGGGAGAGGTGGAGGGGGTGAAGTCAGGAGCTAGGCTATCTCATCCTTCCCTCTTACCCAGGCTTCAGGATTTCTTCTCTAGAGGATATTATGGTTTGTATTATGAGGAGCTACTCCCTTAGGAAGTAAGGGAGGGATGGAAGAAGACAGCTGTAATACTGACTCCTTTTTTTTTCTTCTTAATGTGCTTACTTCAAGTTCTGGTCTTTACTAGTTATAAAGACCAGTAAATATCTCTTTAAAATAGATGTTTAAAATAGAGAATTTTGAAATAAGTCCAGTTTGCACAGCTGTATGCAAGGGTCAACTACTCAGATGTACACTGGGAGCAACGTCTTGTAGTATTTAACCAGAGGTGGGGCTCTCTGAGGTGAGAATAGTAGAGGAGAGAGGAACAGAGGAGTTAGAGGTACTTTGCAAGGGGATTATTACCTGGCTGGACTAGTTAATATAAGCTAGATAAGAAAGGATGTGAAGAGTGAACTTTGGGGGTAGATAGTGAAAAAATGTGTACAAGGTCTCAGAGACATTGGAGAATCAGAGTAGGTAGGCTGGAAGGGGATGGTCCAGGAGGAGGACGTGAAATCCATATGTTGGAGATGGTAATCTTATTGGTAATGGCAAGATCTAGGGTATATAACTATGGGAGTGGGTGGCTGAGGCTGGGGTGGAGAGAGAGATGATTGGTATGAGAGGAAAACGTGAAGGCTGGCTGTTGGTGGATCACCACATGGATGTGAATGTTGAAGTCATCAGGAATGAGAAAGAAGGGGAAGATGGTAAAGTCATCAGTGAGTAAGGGGAATGACCAGGAAATTGGAGGATAGCCACAAGGGGGCTGATGGCAAGTCTGTCTAAATGGGAGTCATGGACTTCCAAGGCAGTGGGGCCTTGAAGCAGTGGAAGAAGTAGATGCAAGTGGCTATGGGGCACACAAATGCTATCTACATGGTGCCAAGGTCCCAAGTATATGGGATGTGGCTGTGAGATAACAGTGAGGAGAGTGAGGCTTTAGATTTTTTTTTTTTAATTTTTGGATCACAGAAATGGGCTTTATGTAGCAGATTTAGGGAATCTTGCAAAGAGTTACAAGATTGTTCATGAGATTGGCTTCCAAGCAGGAAGGAGGGTAACCAAGGAGGCGTTATTGACTTTGGGCTTGTTCAAAACTCAATTAAAGGCAATTAACAGTATCTGGTGTTGTTTATGAAAGTACTGGTCTCATGAGAGATCTCCTAGCAGTTCTCATGCATTGTGAGAAGAGAAGAAAAACTTCCTCTCTTGAGGCATCTTTTGTCTTCATTTCATTATTCATGCATTACCCCCAGCCATAAATCTCATGGAGGGGACAGAAGGCTTCTGTCCTTCCATATCACCATCTTGCTGTGGCTCTGAGATGACTTCCTTGTCTAGACTTGCTCTGCTGATGGTGACCTTCAACAAAATAAACTGCGACAAGAAAAATAAGGATTGATGAAGAAGATGCACTTTCTCAAAATTCATACTCATGCATTGGAACAGGACGTATTTTGAGGAATGAAGCATGTTAAAGGGAAGTGTGAGGTTTCTTAACTGCCTGACCAAAAATCTCAGAAAAGCACCCTGCACTACATGGCAATCCTGAGGCATTTACTTTCCCACTCTCCAAAATAAGTATTTCACTCCTTTTTTTTTTTTTTTTAATCTCCTTTCCTTCCATTCTCACCCACCTTGCTGGGTGCCTCCAATTTCACTGAGAGACAGAAGCAATGAATAGAGTGGCCCTGCTTTTATCAGGGGCCATTCTTTCTCTGGGATCTGGGCCCTGGTTCCTCTCACCTTCTAAAAACCACTCTCCAGCAATTGGCCATTCTATTTTCTGCATCATTGGCTTCTCTCTTTCTCTCTACTGCAACATTTCCATTGCCATTCAGTCATGTTCTACTATCTCTTACCTAAGCATCTCAGGTGCTACCCCATTTCTCTCTTTATGTTCTCAGCAAAACTCCTTGCAAGAATTGCCTTGCTTGTTGTCTCACTTTCTCTTCCCCATTGTCTCTACTTGGGCTTCTGTTCTCTCTGTGCTACTGAGACTACTCTTGTCAAGGTCATTAATGACCTTGTTGCTAAATCTAATGGCCTCTTCTCTGTTCCTATCTTACTGATGCATCAGCAGCTTTCAACACCGTGGACCTCTTCTTGCAACAGTCTATTCTTTGGCCTTCTGGGACCTTTCACTCTCCTGGTTTTCCTTTGCCTCTCTGGGTGTTCCTCTTCTTCCTCTGTGAGGTTCTATTCACCTCTATGAGACCTCTGAATATGGGAGAGTCCCATGGCTCTACTCTGGGCCACAAGTCTCCCTTACACACTGCCCCCGCCCACACACACCCAGGAAGTTCATCCAGGCCTTAGCTTTAGACTCTGTGTATATGCTGATGAATCTAGTCTCTTTTTTCCCCACAACTCTATAGCTTAGTGCTACTCAAACTTCATTGTGCATATGGATCACCTGGGGATCTTGTTAAAATGCACGTTCTGATTCCATTGCTCAAAGGTGGTGCATTTCCAACAAGCTCCTCGGTGATGCTGAGTCTGCTGGCCTTGGGATCTTATTTTGAGTAGTGTTGATCAGTGAGGTTGCAGACTTGTATTCCCAGCTGCCTCCTTGACATTTCTATGTGATGTCTAACAGATAACTCAGACCAAGCCTAACATGGCCCTAGGGGAGTCTTGATTTCTTTCCTCAAACCTGCTTTTCTATGTGTTAGATCATCCTCCCCATTGTTCATTACCAAAAGATCTTGGAATTGTCCTTGGTTTCTCTCTTTTCATCACTTTTATAACCAATCTATCCAAATTCTATCGGCTTAGTCCTGTAAAACATATCCCAAATATTTCACTTGGGAAATATTCCATACAGAAAAGTAGTAGCTGACTTTTACTGAGCACTTTCTGCATATCAGGCTGTGTTAATGATTTGCTATAGACCAGATGTTTATTTCTCCCCAGAATTCATATATTGAAATCTAATCCCTAATTCGATGGTATTTGAAGGTGGGGGACTTTGGAGATGATTAGGTCATGAGGCTCTGCAATAATGAGATTAATGACCTTATAAAAGAGACCTCAGAGAGTTCCTTTGTCTCTTCTACTATGTGAGGACAGTGAGAAAACAGCTGACTACGAACTAGAAAGCAGGCCCTCACCAGACACCAAATCTACCGGCACCTTGATCTTGGACTTCCCAGCCTCCAGAACTATGAGAAATCAATTTCTGTTGTTTATAATCTACCCAGTCTATAATATTCTGTTATGGCAGCTTGAGCTATGATAATATTATATATTTGTTTTTATATATATAAAAAATCTGATGATCACAACCACCCTATAAGGAGGATGGTATTATTAATCTCATTATGTAGATGAGGAAAACTTATTTCTAGGTAACAGTATATAAATGAACAGTTTATGACTTAAAAAACCCTATTCATTCCTTTGGTTTGTTTGTCTCCTTTTTTGTACATATGGTAGTCAACAGGGCTATATACTTAGAGAATTAGGGAGGCACTATCTTAAGTTTCTGTGGCCTTGCTTAGTACAAATTACATTGCAAATATCCATAGGCAAATGTCCAAAGGGTGTGCATGCTACAGAATTTATAGCCTCTTTAGCTTTCACAAACCATTTTTGGCAAGGGCTAAATGCACTTAAAACATTAAAAATATTTATGTCTGATAATTATAATATGATGCACCTTACAAAGACACTGTGTCTTGCAATGTCCTTGTGCAATGCAGGGATTCTTTTATTTTCACTCCTGCATTTCCCGTAACCTATAGGATACACTGAGAACACAGCCTTTAAACTTCAAGATGGATTCCTTTGCTAAGCTTCATTTGCATTGATCGGTTTCAAGAGTGTTGTGCTCTGTGTTGGTTATCACACTTATAACCTACGATGGGAAGTGGCTGGGGTTCAGGAACAAACAACCTACATGATCTAGTAGAGGGGAAGAACTTCGTATGAAGAAAAATCTCAAGGATTCAAGGGTTGTTTAGAGAAAACAGGTTGAGCCACTAGTTTGTTATACTGTTCTTTTAAAAGGAAATCTTTAGTAAACTTGTTGGTAAAATAAAGACATAAAGATATCTCTTTTTTAAAGATTTATTTATCTTATGCGGAGGAGAGGGAGTGGGGAGATGGGCAGAGGGAGAGAATCTTCAAGCAGACTCCCTGCTTAGAGCCCGACACACCAGGCTCTATCCCACCATCCTGAGATCATGACCTGAGTCGAAACCAAGAGTCAGATGCTTAACCAACTGAGCCACCCAGGAGCCCTATAAAGACATCTTTCATAATGTGAGTAATTGGCCTGACTTTAATATGAGTTTCTCTTGGGGGGGGGGGAAGGGAGACACACATTCACCATTATCCTAGTGATTTTTATTACACCTTTCTCTAAAGAACCACTCCTCTCTTTAAGAACTTCCATATGGCAAGGCAGATATTACACCAAACAACCAAATATAACAGTGCAGTCCTTTCTCCAGCTCAGTTCATATATCCTTGGAAGTAAGATTCTTACATATAAATGAATTCAGGAATGCTCTAAAGGAGCCCTCACCATTAGCAAGGGCATGTTTCTGGGGAACATGTGGCAGATCTCCTATATATGAAATGCTCCCTGGAATTCCAGTATGTCAAAGTGGAAGGGGCTATGCAGACCTTCCAGTCCACCCCTGGAGTTCTAGAGAGTGGACAGACGAAGCCAAGAGAAGACAAGACACTGACTGACCCAAGGTAAGGCCATAATTACTGGCAAATCCAGGGTTCCTGAAAAGCTGTTCTTCAGGACATTTCTCTTTAAATGTCAATTTCTCCCTTTTTTAATGTCAGAGTTTTCAAGATACTATTTGGTATCTTGACAGGAAGAATATAAGTTCCTTGTAAAAATCTTAAATATGGTAGAGGAGACAAATGGGGCTGAGCCAGGCCTCCATCCATGAAGATCCTTAATCTTCATCCTGGACATGGGGAAAATTTACAGTGATTTAAACTTTATTACAGTGTCACAAAGTATATCAGTTTCCTATGGCTAGCTTAACAAAATACTATAAACTGGATAGCTCACGCAGCAGATTTATTTGTACATAGTTCTGGAGGTTGGACTTCTGGAATCAAGGTGTTGGCAGGGCCATGCTCTCCCGGGAAGATCTAAGGGAGCAATCCTTCCTTGCCTGTTCCTGCCTTCTGGTGGTTACCAGCAACGCTGGGTATCCTTGGCTTACAGCCACATCACTCTTGTCTCTGCCTCCATCATCACATAGGCTTCTCCTCTGTGCTTGTGTGTCCTCTGTGTCTCTTTATATCCGAATCACCCTCTCCTTATAAGGAATCCCCATCAGTGGATTCAGGGCCCATCCTATCCACTGTGACTTCTTAATTTTCTACAAACACCCTATTTCTAAATAAGGTCACATTCACAGGTTCCAGTTAAACATGAATTTTGGGGAGATGCCATTTAATCCAGTATGCAAAGCTACAGTGATTTTATGTTTTAAATTTTGCTAAGAATTTATGTTTGTATGCTCTAGAAAGGCATGGTTTTTTTTTTTTTAATTTATTTGACAGAGATCACAAGTAGGCAGAGAGGCAGAGAGAGAGGGGGGAGCAGGCTTCCTGCTGAGCAGAGAGCCCGATGCGGGGCTCGATCCCAGGAGCCTGGGATCATGACCTGAGCAGAAGGCAGAGGCTTTAACCCACTGAGCCACCCAGGCACCCCTGTTTTGTTTTTAGTCCAGAGAGAGAGAGAGACAGAGAAAGAGATGCACCTGAAGCACTGTTTTCCAAAGTGTATCTGGTAGAACACAATTCTCAAGAAATATAACATGGAATAAAAGTTTCAATGGTCAAGAAACTTCAGGATACACTGTATCCTGCTCTCCTCTTGAAGCATCATGATGTACCTAGGATAAAAAATGTTGAGAAAGGCCCTGTAACCAGGACCTGTGTATACCTTACCAATTCCAAAGTTTATAGGACAGGGAGCACTTTGGTCTGTGTCTCTATATTGATTAAGGGCTGCCTCCACCTCATGAAAAAGAAAGCCAACCACAGTAGCTTAGTCTAGTAGGGATTTATTTCTCTCATCTAGAAAGTTCGGAGGTCAGAGTCTAGGATTGGCACTGGCTCATTATGGTGCCAATAAATCCGGCTCCTTCTATCTCTCTGCTGTGCCATGCTCAGCAAGTGGATTCTTTCTCTTGAATGTTTGCAAACCGGGTACTCCATTTCTAATCTCAACTACCTCCCAGTCAGGAGGAGGAAGTGGTGAGGGAGAAGCAGTAGCATTTCTAACAGGAAACCCGGCTTTCCCAGAAATTCCCAGCAGATTTTTTGCTTGCACATTATTGACGAGGACTGTATTATAAAATTGCTTCCAGCTTCAGGGAAGGCTGAGAAGTACAGGGGTTTTTGTTGGATACAGTGTACTTTGGATGAAACTGAGTTTCTGTTAGGAAGGAAGAAGGGACGTGATATTGCCTAGGCAGCTGGTTGGCCGCACACGTAACTTCCCACGGCATTAGTGACCAAGAGATCACCCTTGTTAAAGGTGTGTCCACATTGTCCCTCACTAGAGAGTGTTTCCTATAGAGTGCTAAGTGTTTCCCACCAGCCTCCAAGTTTAATCCTACCAAGCATTCTAGCTCAGCTCAACTCAGGAAGTTTGAAGTGCCCATACTTGTATGGCTCCACGCTACTCTAAGTGCCTTTTAAATTATTTAATGGCTTGATGTGTGCTTGCACTCCTAAGCTAATTTCATTTTCTTTAATGTGCTCTAATGGAATTTGGAACTTCCATCTCTATGACCCCAAATCCCTTAAATATATAGCTGCTCTGTTTAATACATTCAGAATGCATCATAGAAGCATCACCATTTTTTCTGCCCAACATTTAAAGCAGTGAAAAGGGAAACTTCCACCTTCTCTGAGACAAGGATGCTGTCTTGTGACTTAGGAGGCTTTGTCATTGCTAGGGTTCTCAATGATCACTGTTGCCGGCACTCATTCTAATCACCAGGGGCTCCACAGCGCATGCCTCCGTTCCCAGGTAGGACCTGCAATTGGAAGCCTATTGCAGGAGGAGCCTGCAATAAAACTCTTCCTCATTCTCCCCCTTCTACTTTGTGTGGTCAGGGAAAGCACACAGGCCAGGAGAAAGAAGGCTAGCTAGTGCAGCATAACATAGCTTAGCCTGAATACAACAGGCCATAATGTCAAAGATACAGAGACAACAGATTCTAAAAAAGGTTTCCTTTTTTAATTTTTTAAAAGATTTTATTTATTTGACAGAGATCACAAGTAGGCAGAGAAGCAGGCAGAGAGACAGGAGGAAGCAGGCTCCCTGCTGAGCAGAGAGCCCAACTCGGGGGCTTGATCCCAGCACCCTGGGATCATGACCTGAGCCGAAGGCAGAGGCTTTAACTCACTGACCTACCCAGGTGCACCGAAAGGTTTCCTTTTGATCTTGTTTGAATATGTGGTGTTTCTAATCTTACCTCTGGAGTTAGGTGAGGAGGAGGAAAGGACCCACAGGGTGAGGCAATCAGGTCATTAAACCTGAGAATAGCAATGTTCTTTGCAAGTGAGGGCCTTAGTGGCCTGGGGAAAACAATCATGGAGATGGGGCCGTTTTCCATTCTCTGCTATGTGTACAAGATCTTTCCTTCATTCTTGGTGCAGGTAACCAAACTGGAATGTCAAAACACCTGTTTTTCCTTTCAGCAAAAACACGTCAAGATTTCTTAAAAACCATTTAAACTTGATGCCATCATACATTTCTAACAAAACACAGGTTATACTGACCTATCCAAAGGCGGCAGCTGAAAGGAGCAAATGCCCTTGTACTCTTTTGGTAGTTGACATACTATTCAGAAAAAAAAAAAAAAGAATTTTTAATCCCCCTGAGAGCAAAGGAAATGATTTATTTATCACAGAGTAATGTCTCAGAAAGGTCGCTCTGAAAATTGTAAGTGGTTCCCATGCCACTGACCCATAGACACTGTCCCTGGAGTATAAAATGTGTATAGAAGGTATAAGGAGAAGGGTGATGTAGCAGATGCCAGGGTGAGTTTCTCTTGCCTCAGTGACTGGTTTGGGGCATGGTGGAGGAGCTCGTGCCCTGAGGCTCGGGATTGTATCTCAAGACTTGGCTTCCTTGTCTGAATCCACTGTTGGAGTCTTAGTTCTGGATTGCAGGGATCATTTGCTAAGCCTTTTTTTTTTTTTTGGTAGTTGTCTGGTTTTATTAACGCAAATACGATGTGCACATAAGCTGTCTATTCATTTTCTTCTCTGCGCAGCCTGGCATTGGGACTGTCAACTCTGGGGGCCAGCTGGGCTGCTCTTTCCGCAGTAGTCTTGTGGTTCTTGGTCGAGACATTGTCAGCAGACCCCGCATACTGAGATTTGTTGCACACCAGCAGTCCTTCAAGCTCCTTTATGCTGTGGGCTGGGGACTTCTGGAAGCCACTGGGCAGCCTGTGCTCTGTTTTCTTGTCGCTCCCATAACCAGGGCTGGGCATCAAGATCTGGCTCTTAAATCTTTTGTGCACCCTATAGTCAGTGCCTTGGGGTTTCTGCCAGTTGAGCTTAATTTTTACATATGGGTGTGACTGATGCCAGAGGAACTCCTTGGTCCTCTTTTTGATAGTCTCGGGCTTTGGCAGAGGTCTGAGGGTAACCGTGATGCCAAGCAGGAGAGGGCCGCCACCTCTGCAAGCAGAGCCTATTTGCTAAACCTTTGCTGTCTCCCAACATGTAGCCTAAAATCTGTGAGATGAGTAAGGCCACGGGAAAGAAAGGATGCCCTGGCAAATCCATCCAAAAACATTCGGTTCAGATGCTAACCCAGTAACCACAGGCTGTACTCAGTGGTGGGAGGCCCAGACCCTCAGGGGACAGTTGCTATCCTTGAGGTGAGGATGGTGAGACCTGGGACTCTGGGCTTGCAGGGAAATCTCAAGGCCAGGGAGTCCAGTGAGTACCGTAGGATGACACGTCTAGTAAACTACCAGAAAAAGACCTTGGCCCCAGGTATTTGGACCCTCAGGACAGCGCTTTCCCTTCTCCCTACAGTGTGCAAGGTGGAAGAATGGGATTGCCTGACTTAGAAACCTGATGGTCCTCACTTACTAGCGGTGTGACTGAGGACACATCTTTTCACCTCTGTTGCTGGGTTTACTCCTCTTGGTGGGACCTACTTCACTGCGGTCATTGTGAGGATGAAAGGAATGATTGCACGGGGTTAGTGCCTGGCCCCATGAACTGTTCCCTCATGTTAGCATCTGCCAGCTCTACTGTTAGAGCTTTTCACATTTGCATCTTCTTGAAGGCCCGAGAGTAAGAAGAAAGCTGAGTTGTATGCAGGTGCTGAAATAGTAGAGAACCACCGGAGAGACTCCCCATGATAATAATCCCACTACCCGCTGACAAGTGCCGTAAGGGCTCGGACGAGAGGCCTGTTAATTCTGCTCAAGAGATCAGAGGAAGCGCCGCAAAAGCGCTGACATTTGAGCTGGGTCTTACAAAGCAAGTTGGAATACTCCGGCTTGATTTGATTCCTTCTTGAAAGACTCCTTTTAAGCACAAAAACTTTATTTATTGGATGCTGTTCTGTAAGTGATCATTGCAGTTGCCGGCTCATTATTATTTGCGTTCTGTCAAGGGGATATTTATTACTTACAACTTCTCCCCACCATTTGCATAACCTGTAGATTTAAAAAATAGATTTGCTTCACAATGAATTTAGATTGTTAGTCCTTGTTTTGGCCATAATCTGCATGGAGGGATATTTATGCAATAGATACAGTTAATTTGTTTCTCTCACTATTGGCTACAGATGCTAGACTCAATTTATCTCCTCTCTGCAGGGTCCTTTGTTGTCCTTGAATATCCATCTCACATATGTCCCTGAGTATGTGCAACTGATTAATCATAAAAATGATGACATTCTTTGGAGTAATTGGACATTATATAAAAAGCATCTGCTGTGCTTTTCCAAGAGGGAGGGGCAGGCAATCTCCCAGTCGGCAGAGCAGCTGCTCTTCCTGGGGGGCAGTGTTCTGAGGCCTTGGTCTGGCAGTGGATGGGGACTTGGCCCTCAGCACATGGTGCTTCCCTGCTTTGTGCTGGGATGTTAGAAATGCCATGCTACGCTGAGGGCTGTGGCCTGTGCTTCAGGAGCAGACCAGCCCCTGTCACATCTAAAGGCCTCTTCCATATTCAGAAGAACTTCTCCCCACAGCTTGCATTTGCTCAGTCTCTGGTTCTGTACTTTGTGGCACTGTCTGGAAAAGAGGTATGGGAGTAAGAAGCAAAACAAAGCAAAGCAAAACCCAAACCTATAGCAAGGGTAAGGTGGGGCACTTTAATAGCTCCCCTCGAAAGCTTAGGTTCAGTTCCCTTAGCTGATCCGAAACTTAAGAGGACCAGAGGGCACAACCAGGTCACTACCAAGTCCTGTTTGATTTTTTTCATGCGTCTTCGGAACATTCCCAAATCCATGCATTTTTTCCCATCTCCCCTTTCCCTGAGTCCAAGCCTCATCATAGCCGTCACCCCACCTGGACATCTGCAGTGACCTCTGACTAGCTCCCGATTCCCACTTGTGCCCTGCCCCTGGGCTCTGTGGTTCACACTGTTCTTGCTTCATTGTTTCCTCTTACTCTTCTTCACGGTATCAGCTCCGAGGTCATTTCCCCTGGCAAGCTGTTTCAAGCCTGCTTTGCTAGGTGCCTAAATCTGTAAGTATAGGTATTCCTGTCATGGTTGGGTCCCTCCTAAAAAGAAGTAATCACAGGTACGCATACAATTGTTTCTGCGTTACTGGCCAATGCCAATTTCTTACATCAAACTGTAATTTTCATATTTGCTAGGATGTTTCCTGGTTTTGCTTACCAGCGTACCTTCTGTATAGCATGTGCCAAATCCTTTTTTCCCTCAACTGAATCACTGACAACATCTAACAACAGTGTTCATTTCTTTTCTCCGAGTGTTCAGTTTGGATGGAGTCAATTGAACAAGCCCCTCTGCCAATTTAAATCATTAGTGTTTAGGGGCACCTGGGTGGCTCAGTGGGTTAAGCCTCTGCCTTTGGCTCAGGTCATGATCTCAGGGTCCTGGGATCAAGCCCTGTGTTGGGCTCTCTGCTCAGCAGGGAGCCTGCTTCCTCCTCTCTCTCTGCCTGCCTCTCTGCCTACTTGTGATCTCTGTCTGTCAAATAAATAAATTAAAAAATCTTTTAAAAAAGTCATTACTGTTTGGTAGATAATTCTTCTCAGTGGGCTTTTAATACTACAAATTGTCCAACAATGCTATTAAGTTTTTCTTTAGCTATTCCACCCAGATATTTACCCAGTTTAAAAATAGTCAAATATGTGTTCTTTGGAATGTTCAGTCCAAGTGCTTTCATTTTTCAATACTGAATGATGTGTGAACAGATAATATTGTGACCCTAAATTGCCAAATTAGGTTCATTTGATTTATTAAAAATATCAACAGGATATGCAAACTAGGGTATTCTTGTTATGTTTTAGAGGTAGCTAGTAAGATTCTTGTCAGAGAAATAAACCCAGAATAATTTCTTGCATTTAAAATATATATACCAGCACCTTGCCTTGAAATAAGCAATAAAAATTGTAATGAAAAGCTAATATTCTGGGATTTGGTCTCCAAAATATTACAAAGAATTCTGGGATGAGAGTGTTTAAAGACAATGTCCTAATTTGCTTGTCACATTAAAACCTTGTCTTGAAAGCCGCTGCCTCCTTCTTAATAGCTTGTGCATAAGGATATCTTTAAATAAGCTACAACCATGCTTTTGGGACATCTCTCCCCCTGGGTTTTTAAAACCAGGTTTAATTAAGGGGTGCCTGGGTAGTGCAGTCAGTTATGCATCAGGCTCTTGGTTTTGGCTCAGGTTGTGATCTCAGGGTTGGGAGATCGAACCCCGTGTGAGCCTCTGCACTGAGCATTGCGGAGTCTGCTTGAAATAGTCTCTTCCCCTCTCTCTGCCCTCCCACTCATATTCTCTCTTGAGCTCTCTCTCTATCTCTCTCAAATAAATAATTAAATCTTAAAACCGGGTTTTATGGGCACCTGGGTGGCTCGGTGGGTTAAGCCGTTGCCTTCAGCTCAGGTCATGATCTCAGAGTCCTGGGATCGAGTCCCGAGTCGGGCTCTCTGCTCAGCAGGGAGCCTACTTCCTCCTCTCTCTCCGCCTGCCTCTCTGTCTACTTGTGATCTCTCTCTGTCAAATAAATAAATAAAATCTTTTTAAAAAGGGGGTTTTATTTTTATCTTATTTTTTAAAATTTAAATTCAATTAACTAACATAGAGCATATTATTACTTTCAGGGGTAGAGTTCAGTGACTCATCAGTTGTATGTAATACTCAGTGCTCACTGTATCACATGTCCTCCTTAATGCCCATCACCCAGTTATCCCATCCCCTCATTCCTGTCCCCTTCAGCAGCCCTCAGTTTGTTTCCTGTGGTCAAGAGTCTCTAACGGTTTGTTTCCCTCTCTGATTATGTCTTGTTTTATTTTTCCCTCCCTTCTTCAATCCTCCTCTGTTTTGTTTCTTAAATTCCACACATGAGTGGAATCATGGGGTAGTTTTCTTTCTCTGATTGACTTATTTCACTTAGCATAATGCTCTCTAGTTCCATCCATGTCATTGGAAATGGCAAGAGTTCAGAAACCAGGTTTATTTAAAAATAAACCTGACAAACCTTTCCAAATTTTACAAATGTATTTGAGATTTTATAAAATATTTTCTTCTCTTCTTGTATTAAGGTTAAGTGTGTCAAAGCATGTATTCTTCCTTAAATTACCTGAGTGATTGTAATATCCAAAAAGCAGCATAAAGAGAACCACAAGTTCGACATTTTTCTGTCAAAGAAACTGAACATTTCCTGTAGAGCAGAAGTTCCTTATGCTCACATTTATCTCATAGTATTCCAACTCCCAGGAAAAAAACAGTAAAAAATATGACCAGATTTTATTTTGCATGTATTCTTTTGAGTCAGGCGTTACAATGTACATATTACATGCACATTACTGTGTGAGACAATACGTAGAAAACCATGCTCTATTACCATTGAGATGCTCAAGGATAATTTTGACTTTAACCAATTTTGTCCCTTTTAATGCACTTTGGAACCTAATTCATCACAGATGTGACTTTGTGGTAATAATTTTGACCCACTTAAATCATTAAATGCATAGTCTTGGATTCTTGGGGAGACTGTGCTGACAGCAGTGTTATATTTTTAAAGTAGGCTTTTCACTTAACACATACGTAACAAGGTCCATAGCATAAGATTAAATAAGCTTTTACAAGAGAGCATGGGGTTTTCCCTCATGGACAATGTTAAACATGCATGGTCAAACTTAAATATTACATAACTTAAAAACACATTAAGATGTTTGTTTTATAGTAAGTGTAGCCAAGAACTTCATTTTTAGGCTCACTAGATATATGTTGTATGGCAGAGACCCTAAGGTTATTTTATCAGAGTTTGCTACAAAGCACAGCAAGAACTTGAATGGATCTTGTTGTCCTGAAATGTGAGCTCCAAAGACAAATATTAGCTACTGCATTTTCTTATCTTTGAGTTTTTATGGTCTTCCTCCTATTTCATTCACTGCTGTTCTGTAGACAAAAAGAGTTAAAGGATCAGTAGGTACTAGTTGAGTCTGTCTTGATGTTTCACCTTGAACTTGATCACTTTGGAAATGGCACCATGGTATTTTCTTTTAAGATTCTCTCTCTAGGAAGCCTGAGTGCCTGAGTCGGTTAAGTATCTGCCTTCGG
Organism: Neogale vison; assembly: GCF_020171115.1. NCBI lineage: Eukaryota > Metazoa > Chordata > Mammalia > Carnivora > Mustelidae > Neogale > Neogale vison. The sequence goes on along the minus strand of NC_058098.1, from coordinate 91,920,365 downwards.
CTCAGGTCATGATCCCAAGGTCTTGGGATCAGGCCCCACATCAGGCTCCCTGCTCAGTGGGAGGGATGCTTCTCCCTTTCCCGCTCCCCTTGCTTGTGAGCTCTCTCTCTCTCTGTCGGTCAAATAAATAAATTAAATTTTTAAAAAATAATATAAAATTCTCTCTTCAACCAGCAATCCATTTCTCCTTTTAACAGTTTAACTATTTCACTTCCCCTAAATGAAACAGTGTGTATAAATTAAAGATAGATAGGAACACCCAGAACTTAGTTTTGCCGTATCAGGAGCTGCCTCCAAGCACAAGTGGGGTTGAGCTGTTCATGGTGTCTTGTTGGGCCCAGGGCACATATTGTCTGGTGATGTACTTGATGGTACATTTTCATATGCGCAGACACGAAAAGGCTTTGCTTTCTCAAAAAAAAAAAAAAAATCACCAGCTCAGAAACAGAACTTTCCTGTCCTAGGATATGTTTAAGGCAGTTCTCCAATCTGCAGAAGGAAAACAAGTTATGGAAAAGAAGAATTAGCACAAGGTATTGGTACTCCCAGACATATTAGGGATATTAAAGTTATGGCATATTATAGTATTTCAAATAGAACAGATGGAATCAAATGCTTATAGAATGCCTGATGTCTTTCTTTAGAACTTGAACATTCTCAGGATAGCTTGAAAAAAAATTTTTTTTAAATTTTTTATTTTTTATAAACATATATTTTTATCCCCAGGGGTACAGGTCTGTGAATCGCCAGGTTTACACACTTCACAGCACTCACCAAAGCGCATACCCTCCCCAGTGTCCATAACCCCACCCCCCTTCTTCCAACTCCCCTCCCCCCCAGCAACCCTCAGTTTGTTTTGTGAGGTTTGTCTCCCTCCCAATCCCATCTTGTTTCATTTATTCTTCTCCTACCCACTTAAGCCCCCATGTTGCATCACCACTTCCTCATATCAGGGAGATCATATGATAGTTGTCTTTCTCCAATTGACTTATTTCACTAAGCATGATATGCTCTAGTTCCATCCATGTTGTCGCAAATGGCAAGGTTTCATTTCTTTTGATGGCTGCATAGTATTCCATAGTGTATATATACCACATCTTCTTGATCCATTCATCTGTTGATGGACATCTAGGTTCTTTCCATAGTTTGGCTATTGTGGACATTGCTGCTATAAACATTCGGGTGCATGTGCCCCTTCGGATCACTACGTTTGTATCTTTAGGGTAAATACCCAGTAGTGCAATTGCTGGGTCATAGGGCAGTTCTATTTTCAACATTTTGAGGAACCTCCATACTGTTTTCCAGAGTGGTTGCACCAGCTTGCATTCCCACCAACAGTGTAGGAGGGTTCCCCTTTCTCCGCATCCTCGCCAGCATCTGTCATTTCCTGACTTGTTGATTTTAGCCATTCTGACTGGTGTGAGGTGATATCTCATTGTGGTTTTGATTTGTATTTCCCTGATGCCGAGTGATATGGAGCACTTTTTCATGTGTCTGTTGGCCATCTGGATGTCTTCTTTGCAGAAATGTCTGTTCATGTCCTCTGCCCATTTCTTGATTGGATTATTTGTTTTTTGGGTGTTGAGTTTGCTAAGTTCTTTATAGATTTTGGACACTAATCCTTTATCTGATATGTCGTTTGCAAATATCTTCTCCCATTCTGTCAGTTGTCTTTTGATTTTGTTAACTGTTTCCTTTGCTGTGCAAAAGCTTTTGATCTTGATGAAATCCCAATAGTTCATTTTTGCCCTTGCTTCCCTTGCCTTTGGCGATGTTCCTAGGAAGATGTTGCTGCGGCTGAGGTCGAAGAGGTTGCTGCCTGTGTTCTCCTCAAGGATTTTGATGGATTCCTTTCTCACATTGAGGTCCTTCATCCATTTTGAGTCTATTTTCGTGTGTGGTGTAAGGAAATGGTCCAATTTCATTTTTCTGCATGTGTCTGTCCAATTTTCCCAACACCATTTATTGAAGAGGCTGTCTTTTTTCCATTGGACATTCTTTCCTGCTTTGTCGAAGATTAGTTGACCATAGAGTTGAGGGTCTATTTCTGGGCTCTCTATCCTGTTGCATTGATCGATGTGTCTGTTTTTGTGCCAGTACCATGCTGTCTTGATGATGACAGCTTTGTAATAGACCTTGAAGTCCGGAATTGTGATGCCACCAATTTTGGCTTTCTTTTTCAATATCCCTTTGGCTATTCGAAGTCTTTTCCGGTTCCATATAAATTTTAGAATTATTTGTTCCATTTCTTTGAAAAAGATGGATGGTACTTTGATAGGAATTGCATTAAATATGTAGATTGCTTTAGGTAGCATAGACATTTTCACAATATTTATTCTTCCAATCCAGGAGCATGGAACATTTTTCCATTTCTTTGTGTCTTCCTCAATTTCTTTCATGAGTACTTTATAGTTTTCTGAGTATAGATTCTGTGCCTCTTTGGTTAGGTTTATTCCTAGGTATCTTATGGTTTGGGGTGCAATTTTAAATGGGATCGACTCCTTAATTTCTCTTTCTTCTGTCTTGTTGTTGGTGTAGAGTAATGCAACTGATTTCTGTGCATTGATTTTATATCCTGACACTTTACTGAATTCCTGTACAAGTTCTAGCAGTTTTGGAGTGGAGTCTTTTGGGTTTTGCACATATAGTATCATATCATCTTCAAAGAGTGATAATTTGACTTCTTTGCCTATTTGGATGCCTTTAATTTCCTTTTGTTGTCTGATTGCTGAGGCTAGGACTTCTAGTACTATGTTGAATAGCAGTGGTGATAATGGACATCCCGCTTGAAAATTTATAATATAGACCAGCATCCTCATTTTATTGCTGATTGGAGAGATGTCACAATGGGATAATTGATTTGCCTACAAGTCCACAGCTGGATTTGCAAGTGGTGGAGGAGCTGAGATTATGATCCTGGCATCCTGACTCTAGCGTGACCAGACTGGTCTGAAGTGAGAGAAGAAGGGGAAGAGAAAAGGAAAAGAGAGAGAGAGAAAGCTAGTAAATGCCAAAGGAGGGCAATAAGGGGTGGTTGCCTAGTCAGAGCTGCAAATGATAGGTTTTTGTAATGGATTTTTTTTTTTTTTAGAACATTTTTAGGTTCACAACTAAACTGAGCTGAAGGTACGGAGGTTTTCCGCATACTTCCTGACCCCGCATATGTTTAGCCTCCTCCATTACCAGCATTTCCTACAAGATTGGAACTGACAGGGACACATTATCACCCAAAGTCCATAGTCTACATTAGGGCTCACCCTTACCAGTCAGGTTTTACGAAAGGGCTCAAGCTGGAGGAGGGGCTTGACCTCACCCTGAAAGGAGAGGGAAGGCCTTGATCATTACCATCTACAGAAGTTTAACACGGATCTCTTATACCACATCTTGGGGGCAAGTTGTTCCCCTGAAGGACTGTGGCTCCCTCCCCCCTCTCCAATAACTAGTGGTACTTTGTGAGCCAGTATGAAGCTGAGGCAACTGTGTGGATCCGGGGAAGTATGGATTTCAATGATGCACCATGACCCAGTCATGAAGACGTTATCTGTTCCTTCCCTCCCAACAAAAGAACAGAATTGGGTTGTTCTCCCTGTTGAGAACTGTGCTTCTTATGGGCTCATTATGCAAAGAGCTTGTTGAAAATATGGCTCTTCCTGGAAGTTGCCAAATTAAATGCTAACACTGAGCACAAACAGGCAGCCATTTTCCAAAACAAGTTCATTGCTGAGTAATATCATATATTCCTCCCTCTTCTCAGTATCTCCCCTAGCCCCATTGGCTGGGCTGGCTTTGCACCTGTCCTTATAGATTTTTCTTTCCTCTCTGTAAACTGATATGTTCCCAATCCCATTCCCAATTTTGTGTATTAGCTATTTCTTTATTGAGTTGCTAAGAATATGTCTTATTTATTTATAACCAGGTCTTGGATTAATTGTTTCATTAACTCTTATTATCCTAATTTGCTTCTTCTTTCCTTAAACTTACTCTTTCTTTTTTTTAAAAAAGATTTTATTTATTTGAGAAAGAGAAATTGAGTGAGAGAGAGAGAGAATGAGTGCATGAGCAGAGGGAGGGGACAGAGGGAGAAACAGACTCCTTGCTGAGCAGGGAGCCTAATACTGGGCTCGATCCCAGAGCCCTGGGGTCATGACCTGAGTCAAAGACACCAGACACTTAACTTACTGAGCCACCCAGGAGCCCCAGTCTCTCTAACTTTTAAAATTGAATGCTTAGATATTTTATTTTCATTCTTGTTAATAAAAGCATTAAAGGCTATAAGTTTCTTTTTAAATGTGGCTCTGGCTTCAGTTACCAGCTGTTGATATATAGTGTTCTTTTTGTCATTTTCTAAATAATATGCAATTGCAGATTGATTTCCTTTGTGAACAAATAAATGTTGTTTAGGGGAGAGTTTTAAGATCTCTAGGTGAATCTGTTTGTGGTTAAAAATGTATTACTGGGCACCTGGATGGCTTAGTGGTTTAAAGCCTCTGCCTTTGGCTCAGGTCATGATCCCGGAGTCCTGGGATCGAGGCCCACATCGGGCTCTCTGCTCCACAGGGAGCCTGTTTCCTCCTCTCTCTCTGCCTGCCTCTCCACCTACTTGTAATCTCTGTCTGTCAAATAAATAAATAAAATCTTTTAAAAAGGTATTACCTAATTTTAATGTTTTGTGGTCAGAGAATATGTCTTTCTCAATTCTTAGGATTTATTGGAGATGGTTTTGTATCCCGATTCATAATAAATTTTTAAAAAAGATTTTATTTATTTATTTGACAGATAGAGATCACAAGTAGGCAGAGAGGCAGGCAGAGAGAGAGGAAGGGAAGCAGGCACCCTGCTGAGCAGAGAGCCCGATGTAGGGCTCTATCCTAGGACCCTGGGATCATGACCTGAGCCGAAGGCAGCAGCTTTAACCCACTGAACCACCCAGGTGCCCCCATAATAAATTTTTATAAATGTTCCATCAATGTGTAATCCAAATGTCTCCAAGATCTTCAGCCCATTTTTTACATACAATTTACCTTTCTTTTAATATGTAATCAAAATGGCTCAAACCTCTATTCCACAAACTGTGGGAAGGTCCATGTCCTTCACAGATTCTGCAAGACATTTTGGGTGGAGGAACTTGCATTTCTTGGTCCACCTCATAGTGTATATTGTTTGTGGTTCTGACCATGACCTTAGTCAGACTGTTTGTTATGACAGACCTGTTATGCTGTGGTATCAAGCCCTTCTGTGACCTCAGTGGCTGAACACAATAGAGATTTACTTTCTTGTTCTTGCTGCATGTCTACATGGCATCATTGATCCCAAGAAGACATCGGCAGTGGTGAGCTGGAAGCGGGTGGGAAATGATCCTCTTCTATCTCTGGAAGTAGAGAGGAAACAGATACTGGTGAACAGGAGTGTCTGTCATACTTGACAGCTTGCCTCCCAGAAGAGCTGCCCTCTTTGTTAATACATTTGCCGCCATTAAACACTGTCCTTTCTCCCAGAGCACCACTAACACAAGGCTCTTCTGCATGTCAGACTTCTAAACAAAGGATTAGGCACACTGAAGTTTTTTATTTATAGTATAGGGCTGGAAATGACTTTTAAATTCAATTCAGCATCAGTGATTTTTGAAATTTATTGGCCATTCTCCATCACAGGGGGTTTTTCATTGTCTGTTTCTTTCTGTAGGCCCCCGTTCTTTGCCATGTTCTTGTCCCAGTGCACCTGTTTTTGCATTTCCCATCTTTCCCCATATGGTGCTGGTGCACCACTTTGATTTTTTTTTTAAGACTTTATTCATTTAGTTGAGAGAGAGAGAGAAAGAGAGCATGCACAAGCAGGGGGGAGGGGCAGAGGGAGAAGCAGACTCCCTGCTGAGCTGGGAGCCCAACGTGGGGCTCAATCCCAGGACCCCCGTATCAGGACCTGAGCCGAAGACAGACACTTAACCAACTGAGTCAGCAGGTGCCCCCCACCCACTTCTGATATATTTGTTACTCTTTCTACAAGACAGTTTATCCCTTTGTTTTCCCATCTTCTTCCACATCAAGGCTGATAAGTAAAAGGAAATTGTTTCCTTTACTCTCATTTCTGACATGAAATGTGTAGTTTTTTGTTTTGTTTTTTTTTTAAATACTGACCAATTCCATAATACAGAATAATTCAGTTCAATTCTGACAATACCTACCTGGAGTTAGCAACAGATACAACAGGTTAAGTGCTCAGTCCCACAAGACTACAGCCATTTCAGATGCTAATTGCAAGCCTAGGCCTCTGCACACTTCTTACTGATTGGCTATAAATCAGGAGATCCCCTACACCTCTTCGGGTTTAATTATTTGCTAGAACAGCTCACAGAATTTAGGGAATTTCTTATATCCACTAGTTTATTATATAATGAAAGATATGATACAGGATACAGATGGTCAGATGAAGAGGTACGTAGAGTGAGGTCTGGAAGGGTCTCAAGCATAGGAGCTTCTGTGCATGGGGATTCGTTCACCAACCTTGAAGCTCTCCAAATCCTGTATTTTAGGGATTTTTATGCAGCTTGATCACATAGGCATGATCAATTATTAGCTCAGTTTCCAGCTCCTCTCCCTGTGCTGGAAGATGGGAGATAGGACTGAAAGTTCTAGGCTTCTGATCATACCTTGGTCTTTCTGGTGACTAACTCCCATCCTGAAGCACACCAAGAGTCATTTCATTAGAACAAAGGATGCTCCTATAATCCAGAAAATTCCAAGGGATTTAAGAACTCTGTGTAAGGGGCACCTGGGTAGCTCAGTGGGCTAAGCCTCTGCCTTCGGCTCAGGAATTGATCTCAGGGTCCTGGGATCGAGTCCCGCATCAGGCTCTCTGCTCAGCGGGGAGCCTGCTTTCTCCTCTCCCTCTCTCTCTGCCTACTTGTGATTGCTCTCTGTCAAATAAATAAATAAAATCTTTAAAAACAAAACAAAACTCTGTGTAAGATGTGCCTATCATCCCTATCACTCAGAAAATTCCAACGGTTTTAGGAGCTGTGTGTCAGGAACCTGGGTCAAAGACCAAATATTAGAACAGAAGACGCTCCTAGCACCCCTAATTCTCAGGAGATTATAAGAGTTTTAAGAACTCTGTGTCAGGAACTGGGGGTAACATATTTCTTACTTTACCACAAGGGAGGAAGGAATTTGATTTTTTTTTTTTAAAGATTTTATTTATTTGTTAGAGGGGGCGAGAGCACAAGCAGGGTAAGCTGCAGAGGGAGAGGGAGAAGATGACTCCCCGCTGAGCAGGGAGCCTGACGACAAGGGGCTGGATCCCAGGACCCCAGAATCTTGACCTGAGCTGAAGGCAGATGCTTAACTGACTTGTGAGCCAACTAGGCAGCCCTCACTTTTCGTTTTTTTAAGAGGCCTATCAAAAAAGTTCCCAGACCCAAAACACACATAAAACCCCCCGAAAGAAACCATAAAACCCCCACTATCTCACTCAGGCTAAATGATGCTTCTCCTAGAAGGAAGAAATGTTTTGCTGGACTGTTTTCTTTAACAGGCATTTTGCCCTGCTCTTGATGCTTACAGTGAAATTGCTTTTACAGTATTAATGTTCGGTATACATCTTGTCACCCAAACCTATTGACTCCTGAGTTTGTATTGTGAGAATTTCAATATCAAGAGATACATTTAAGTCTAATCAACCTATTCAGGCTTTTGTACCCTCTGCCCCACTTTTCTAACCTCTTTAATTTGTTATGAACTGAGAAGTATATTAGTGTCATCCATTATCATTTGGATCCTGTTGTTTTCTCACCAGTTCTCAGCTGTTGATATATACAGGTATATGTATATATAACATGTATATATGTATGTATAACTAATATGTATGTATATACATATGTATCAAAATACATACATATAGTTCATACTATGTTATTTGATGCATAGCATCAATCATTCAATATGATATTTTCATTGTGGAAACTACTCTCTTCATATATAAAATAATCTTTGCTTTATCTAGACGTTTTTACCTTGAATTTTGTTATCTTTGATAAAAATGCTGTAATCCATTGTTTGTTTACATTTATTTTTTTTCCTGGATAGCTAATGATTATTAATCATGTTGAATGACATACATATATCTTTTAATAAGTAGCCTAGAGGTGGATTTTGTCTGACTCCCACACATATCCTATTATAGTCTCTTCTTATCTGTGTCTTCAAATCTCTGGTTTTAACTTAATATTGGAATCTGTGTCTGTCTTCAGCCATGTTGCTTGCCTAACACTGCAGTCTTGATACAGATGTAGCATGAGATGTGCTCACGGTGATGATATGTGTGAAATGGCCCTGACACTCAAGGGAAAGCTCCACATCAGAGTGGGAAGGTTGCTAAAGTTTCCGGAGAGTACAGAGCCAGTAGGCAGGCAGTGGGGGAAGAATAAGGTGTCACCTTCTATCTGATGAGCTTTCTCTCCTCCAAATGACAAAGACAGATGCCTGTGTCAGTCACTCTTTGTGCCTCTCCTTTCAATAACATAGGTCTTGTGATGAGCAAATATTCCTCTCTTGTTCTGGCTCAAGTCAAATTGTCAGTCTTTGTTTCTGGAGTATTTATGAATTATGATCTGATTTAGTGTGTGAGTCAACATGGGGTTTTAGTGAAAAGTTGGGGGAGACTGAGTAATGGAGAACTAGGTAGACACCATCCTCAATTGGAATTTCTCATAGTATTTGTAATTATTTAAAACATTTCTGGTCATCTATCACCAGATTTTTGTTTTCATTTATAAATAGGTCTCTCAAGTAGTATTTGATTTTCTTTTTAAATAAACAAGCTATGGAAACAATTGCATGCCTCTTGGTACACTGGAGTTTGGAATCAGATGAACCCAGGGCTAGTGTTCATTCAGCTCAGCCACTTATTAGCTGTATGATTCTGAGAAACTTAAATTGCTCTGAGTCTCAGTTTCCTTTTTTGTAAAATGGGGATAACAATTTCCACTCTAAAAAATGGTAGTGAAGATTGGAGGTTATCTATGGTATGTTTGCTAGAACTTGTTCTCTTTTGGCCTCACATGGATGTGAGAAGCTGAATTGCAGAAGAATCCTTAGGGAGATGGAATCAGAGCATAGCTTGGATGAATTAAATGTTTCAAAATAGTATCAAGCCGGAAGTATCCTTTTTTTTTTTTTTAAAGATTTTATTTATTTATTTGACAGAGAGAGACCACAAGTAGGCAGAGAGGCAGGCAGAGAGAGAGAGGGAAGCAGGCTCCCTGCTGAGCAGAGAGCCCGATGCGGGACTTGATCCCAGGACCCTGAGATCACAACCTGAGCCGAAGGCAGCGGCTTAATCCACTGAGCCACCCAGGCACCCCAGAAGTATCCTTTTTATAATAGGGATGGTCTTTCTCTCCTGAATTGTGCCGTTATTAGAAACTAGATGGACTAAATGATTCTGCCTTCCTCCTGATATTATTTAAGTATTTTTTTACATGTTTTATTTATTTATTTGAGAGAGAAAGAGAGCACAAGCAGGGGGAGGGGCAGAGGGAGAAGCAGACTCCTGCTGAGCAGGGAACCTGGTCAGCAGGACCAGGCTGGGGCTTGGTCCTAGGACACTGGGATCATGACCTGAGCCAAAGGCAGACATTTAATGGACTGAGCCACACAGGTGCCAGGTACTTATTTAAGTATTTCATTAAAAAAAAATTTTTTTTTTAAAGCAAGACTGGGGAGAAATAAATATTTACAGGTCTAAAGTAAAGAGTCTTATTAAGACTTTCTGAACAAGGCAGCTTGTAAAGCATTTGAAGAGTTCTAGATGTTATATAATCTAAATAACTTATCTCTGTATGTAGCACTCTGTCTTGTCTTATTTGTTTAGAAGTTTTAGCTGAGTGTTCTGACTGACCTCAGGGAACTGTTATGCATTATCACGAAGCCTAGTGGGGGCATTTTGCAAAAATACTTGAAAATTGTAGGTCAGCACGATCAAGGAGCTGTCAGAAGTTTTCTGTCTAATCAGCGGGAGCAGAACCAGCTTCAATCTCACCATTAACGTGAGGAGTCTGGTAGAGAAACCTCAGCGAGTGAGAGCTGCTTCTGTGAACAAGCGGTTAACTGACACTCTATTTCTGCATAAACCAGTGTTAACTTGTGCCAGGATATTTCCGTGCAGCTTGATGATTAGTGCTCTGAGCTCCTGCCCAGCTGGCCTACTGTTTAATCCAGTATCCCACTGCTGCTCTGTGACCCTCCTAATGCCTTCATGCCAGTCTGGGGCTCCTTCCTCTGAACACAGGCTTTCTTTAGGGGATGGGGGCTGAAGACATTGCCATCTATCTGATTGTTCTCAGTGTCTCTGCTTCCTTGACAGTTGAAGAAGACTCTGCTCTGTACACATAGGTTCTTCCCTTGCCCTGTTGGACCCTACTGAGGGGAAAAGCCATGACTGACTGCCTAATTAAGCCTGTTCTCCTGGCTTCTGGAGTGGAAGGTGGGGGAAGAGAGCCAGGGCTTGGAAAGAGAGATGGGCAGGGTAGGAGAAGGGAAAGACAAATTGAATGAGGTTTAATTTGCATGATGAAGTTGACGCTGTCCGGGAAAGAGTGAGGGGAAAGGAAGGGGGCCTGAGGTAGGACTAAGGCAGAGCTGGCTGGGGCAGAAGAGTTTTGGGCAGTGAAGAGATTGAGACTTGGGAGTAGAGGTCTGTGGTAACTGTGTATGTGAGTGTAGTGAATCGGAGAGGAAAAGGGAGATTAAAAAGTACAGCTGGAGTGAGTGCTGTGAATGTGTAAGACTGATGAGTCACAGTCTTGTACCTCTGAGACAAATAATACATTACATGTTAATTTAAAAAATTAATAAAAATTTTAAAAAGATTAAAAGTGCTGCTGGAGAGACTCTCTATTCTTCTTGGTGCTTGAGAAATCTAAGCAAAGGATTCAAGATATTTTAGAATTTTGTATTGCGTGAATTGTGTCCTCAGGATTGTGCCATCCTTCCAGGACTGACATGGGTGTGCAAGGACACTGTCAGATTAAACTCCAGTCCTACTGGACAAGGACTTAGTTCCTCTTTCAGTTAATCATTATGTCTGTCTGCCCCCAGCCCTGTATACACTCTTAGGGTTTAATTCAGAGAGCGCGTTTAATTCCCCATTTCTCTGTTCAGGTGTCTCACTGTAGCTTCCCTGCGCGGACAGGGACCAACACCATCACCATCGGTGGTCTTACCGGTTATAGTAAGGCAGTTGCAGTAACTGGGCAGTCAGATAAAGCACTGTGGGAAGTGAAAACCTAACTGATACTCTTGGAACTCGAGAGTTGAAAACCTTAAATTTCTTTCTCACAATCACTTCAAAATTGTGAGCACTTTCTGTAGGTGATTTCACAGTGTCTAGAATAAGCATTCATTCATCATGAAAGCTCTGCAGACCCACATCAGGCCTCATATGTGCAAGTGGTTCTTCCAGAGCTGTGAGGGTAGAGAGATGGGTCAGAAAAGGGTCTGGAGGACTCTTGGTTTAAAAGGACAGATGAAGGGTGCCTGGGTGGCTCAGCGGGTTAAGCCTCTGCCTTTGGTTCAGGTCATGATCTCAGGGTCCTTGGGATCGAGCACGGAGCCTGCTTCCGCCCCCTCCACTGCCACCTGCCTCTCTGCCTGCTTGTGATCTCTCTCTGTGTCAAATAAATAAAATAAAATCTTAAAAAAAAAAAAAAAAAAAAAGGACAGATGAAGCATGTATCCAGATGGGTATGATGCGAGGTAAAGTGTGCTCACTTCTGAAAAGGGAGCTGACAGTGTTGGCTCAGGGAATTCAGAGGATCAAGTGCATGGGTTGTTTTCCAGGCAAGATTGTCCTTAATGTGTACCCCTTTAGGGCCCCTTTAATTTATTCCCCATGCTTGGTTATCACAGAGCATATCCCTGAAGGTACCAGTCACCATATTCCCTCTCTTGCCAGCAGGCAGTTCACTCTGTCTTTCTCTGTTTCCGCTCTATCTCAGACTCCCACTTCCCTGGTGGTAATAATATTGGGGTTCTCCTCTCTCCTTCTCCCCAGATCCCTGTCCTGTCCCTGACTCTCCAATGCCCCCTCCCAAACAAGGGAACATTTACCCAGATCCTTCCCCTGCAAAAAACTTCCCTGGGCCCTATTCACTGCCTTGGGTAGAAAATCAGGTTGGAACAATTGGTGGATCCCAGTGGGCTGACTCTTGTTTGGAGAAATGTGGGGTTGGATGTTTTGAAGGAAAAAGTGCTGGGTGGCATTGGGTAATTAATCCTCCTTCCCTATGCCATTTCCGGTAACATGGGTCAATCGCTTGTCCCTTGTCAATTGTCCTGTCCTTTTCGGTGTGGATGAACTCATTCCACCCACCCCCCACCCCCGCCATGGATTTGTTCGTGTGGGCTAGGCTGGTGTGGGCTGTGGAAGGAGCCCCTGCTCCACTAGCCAGGGCTAGTGATTTTGTGACATGGTCTTTAGTGTCCCCAGTGGGGAAGAGATGGCGGGCCCTGTTGAGAAGTGAGCAGAAGGCACTGCTGAGGCCAGGCCCAGGCTTTCTAATTCTAGAGCTAAGAACAGACTGGTTTCCTTGACAACAGAGGCAAAGTCTGCTCATCTGCTCCTGGGGATGGGCTTTGTGTGTCTGTGGAAAGCACTGGGACTTGGGGACAAGAAAGGATATCCTTTCTTTATCAGTGCAGCAACCCATTTCTGAAAACTCGCCAACTCTTACTGTATTTTAAAAATATTATACATTTCCGAGGTGGCACAATGACATCAGTTATGTAATCTACACATTGGCAATCCAAACATAGAATCTTCCCTTCCTTTCCACTGCATTGCTTCTGATTCTTGACATATTTTATCAGACCGGCAACACCTTTTTGATAACGTGTTTTAAGATGTCAGTCAAATATGTACCTAGCACTCTTGATGGCTAAATGAAAAGCATTTTTCCCTTCTTCAGCTAGAAGAGATTTGTGTGGCCAGGCAGCTGGGAGGTAATGAAAATCAGCGCTTGACAAACTGATATTGGCTCAAACATACACTTGTCATATGGCATCTTCAGAAAAAGCTTTGGGATCCAAACGCTTTCTTGATACAAACCAGAAGATTCAGGCGAAAAGCTTATCCCTTTGAATATTTACCCAGCCATCAACCAGGATGAAATCCTACCACTTATATCAACATGGATGGAACTGGGGAGGATTATGCTGAGTGAAATAAGTCAATCAAAGCAAGGTGATTATCATGTGATTTCACTTATATGTGGGATATGAGAAACAACAAAGAGACTCATAGGGGAAGGGAAGGAAAACTGAATGGGAAGAACAAACCACAAGAGGCTTAACTATGGGAAACCAACTGAGGGTTGCTGGAGGGGAGGTGGGTGGGGTAACTGGGTGACTGGCATGAAGGACGGTACCGAGCACTGATGTGATGAACACTGGGTGTTATATGCAACTGACGAATGACTGAACACTACATCTGAAACTAATGACATACTAGATGTTGGCTAATTGAATTTAAATTAAAAAAAAAAAGTTACCCATTTGCTTTGCCTACCAGGCCTGATTTCAAGGCAGCATATCTTGGTAGCGGTTTGGTCTTGAATTCATGCACTACCCTTCCCTTCCTATGCATTATTAAAGCCTCCTTAAAAAGCAGCCTGCAGATCACAGGGGAGAAGACATGCCAGCAGTGACTTCACGTCTCCTGCAAGAAGCAACATCTGCTGCCAGAAAACTCAGGAAAAAGATCTGCAAAATTGCAGCCTGTGGTAGATTTGATAAAGATGGCTCTTGGACCCTGAGCTTATAAAAAGCAGCGAATTTGTCCAAATCTGTCTTACTTTTTTGTGTGTCTGTGTCAGTGCACAGCATTCTTGAATGCTAGGTAATTTAGATGAGAAATTGTGAGGAGTACTTGTGTGCCAGGAGTGACTGATGAGATGGGAATTAATTAGCAGAGGGAGGCCGATTCTGACAGATGCACGAACAGACAGGTAGGGGCCAGAACCATCTTTTCCATGAGATGTTTTGGTGACTCTCCTCTTGTGAAGTCCAAAGCACTAGGACTCAATCTTAGCTCTTGCATGCCCCCCTCCCAGTAACCAAGGGAGGAGCTGTGGCATTCAAAGCCCTGTACAAGTTCCTTTGTTCCTTTCATCTCCCCCAGGGAAAGGCTCCCCTGGCAGGAGAATTCCTAGGCTGAGTTCTTTGTTTAGAGGCAACCTCCTGGGACCTTGCTACTCTGTGGATGCCACCAGATTCTCTTCCCCACCCACATTTCCTACGTCTCTGAGGGCCAGCTGAGGATGACCAGGGAGAGGGAAAGCCCACCTCAGCCCTTCCCTTACATGGACCAAGCAGAAACACCACTGGAGTCCGTCAAATCACAGACTCTCAGTAGAAGAGCATCTCTGTACTGGAAGGAACTTCAGAGTCTGTCTTATCCCACATTTTATTTTATAGATGCCCGGAAGCCCAGAGATGTTGAGGGACTTGCTCTGGTCACACAGCAAGTTAGTTAGAGAGTTAGGACCAGACCTTTAGCTCTTGAGTCTGTCCAGGGCGCTTTCCCAGGACACAACTCCTGGAGTGCTCACTTAGGGCTGTGGTTTCTCAGTATGGTGTATAGATCAAGTGTATATCCAGGGCTCAGGAAAGCTTTGTTTTATACATATATTGACCTCCGCTGGTCCTGATATACATTGCATTCAAATGTTTCTCTGTCAGATAGAATTTGAAGACTTACTGTGAATCTAGAATTGTGCAAGGAGTTTCCATGTGAAGCTGGATTTTTGTAGATGTGTTTTGGTAGGAGTGTCACTGGCTAAACCCAGTGCTGGTTTTGATTTGTTGACCAATGATTTTGCAAATTATAAAGATCTGTAAGTCTCATACTGTATATTTTTGTACCACTTCATCATTTGGTTAGAAATGACTTTGTCGGGGTGCCTGGGTGGCTCAGTGGGTTAAAACCTCTGCCTTCGGCTCAGGTCATGATCCCAGGGTCCTGGGATGGAACCCAGCATCAGGCCCTCTGCTCCGCAGGGAGCCTGCTTCCTCCCCTCTCCCTCTCTCTGCCTGCCTCTCTGCCCACTTGTGATTTCTTTCTCTCTGTCAAATAAGTAAAATCTTAAAAAAAAAAAACAAAAAACGACTTTGTCCTACCTTCCTACGGAATCATGGTGAGATTCTTACCTGCTATGTATAGCACTTAATCCTCTGAACCTCATGGCGGGGAGGGGGAGGGGAGACTGAAAAGAGGCCCATAAACATCACCTTGGGACAACAGAATATCAGCAGTTTCATTTTGCCATTGTTGCCTCCAAAATTAAGGGCAGAAAATACCCTAAAGAGTTTCCCTTCGGTCTCTTCGGGTGCAGAGCTTGCCTCCTGTTGAAGGGCAAAAAGGTTTGGTTGAGGGAAGTTTAAGGTTGGTTGGGGCAACATCTACCTCCTGTCGTGGGCATCAGCAGGGAAGATGCCCCAGTTGCTTGATGCGACATGTGGGCTGACCATTCAGCAGATGCTGCCTAATGAAAGCAGTGACCCGGGGGAACAGCAGAAAGCCTGCGGAGCTCAGCATACATATCTGTAGGGGAGTGCTGAGGGATTTCCCTTTCCCCCAGAGGCCCACCCACAACTCCAGCAAGAGACTGTGCTGCCACAATGGTCAGTGGGCCATCAGAAAGGCCACTGGAAGGGCCTGGGGGTGCCCTCCTTGCATGCTGGTCTGTACCACCTCATTCATTCAGCCAGTTCCTGTGGGGCCTCTCCCATCTCTCAGGCACTATTCTAGATGCTGGGGATACAGCACTGAACAAAATCAGACAAGGCCCTTCCCTCTTAGAACATCCAGTTTAGTGACAAGTGAAAGCCTATTCTAGTCCCTTGTTATTTTTAGAATTTCCAGAAAATAAGTTCCACACAATGAGCTTTTCCCCAGTCACACTCAGTCTCTTCTCCCTAATTGTCAACCTTTTGTTCATGTCTCCTTCTTCCCCCATAGAAGAAGCAATCCCAAGGTCGTAGTGGGTGTGGAGAGTGGGAGCAGGTGCAGATAGGGTCATCCTAGGCAGAACCCTGGGCAAGTAGATGCTCCCTCCTCCCCTGTTGGGGCCCCATCAACCTCTAAAAATGCCTTTCCTTGACTCCTCAGGTGCCCAGGGTCCCTGGAACAATAAAGTAAGGCAGCCTGCATCTTCCCAGTGCATCCCCCTAAGTGTTGCATGTTCCCTACATGTTCCCTGACCCATCAGCCCCTGATGTCTGCAAAGCTCCAGGAAGACAGCTGTCTCATGAGGTCACACCGATGTAGGAAGAGACTAACAAGTATTTGGTCAACTCCTCCAGGAGTCCTGGCCTTTAAAGAGAAGAGACATTAGTCTAAGAAACCTCTGAATGATTGAACTTCCGGCACAGAAGGGTGGATGAGGATGTTTAGGCAGCCTGAAGAGATCTGGGGGCCGAGTGCCACAAGCACCCACTCTGCATCTGTGGCTTCATTTGCCTTGCCTGTCAGATTCATGCAGACTGGTGTCATCTTGCCCTGGCAACTGGCTTTTCCTTACAGGTGCTGTGTGTGTGTGTGTGTGTGTGTGTGTGTGCGCGCGCGCGCGCGCGTGCGTGCACATGTCCAGGTCTTACTAGGTCGCTGTTGAGCTTATGTGTGTCTATGTAATCAACCTGGGCTCAATGGCCCTTTGCAGAGCATCGGTGTTTAAAGCGTCCGAGGTGATGCTCTGCTCACATGTCCCTGTCACTCAGCCCCGGTGGAGTTGCCCTCGTCATCTCCTACCACTTTGTTTCCATGAGGTGGAAGAGACAATATCCTCCACATACACTATCCCAGGACTGCAATTCAAGAAGGGAATAGGACTCATTTTCTTGACACATCTTTCACCAGTTACAAATAGTAGCAACTGCCTATGGGACTCCTGAGAAATTATGAAGTGTTAATTAGCAGAAGCACTGTGTGTTTAAAATATGTGGTGCATTTAAATAACTATTAAATTAAACCTACTTTGCAAAGTTGAGAATCCATCTAGTCCAAAATCTAAGGAGTTGAATTTTGCTGCAAATATTAAGAGGACTGTTTAAATGCTTCTGGAAAGGATAATTTTGTGGTACTTTTGTTTCCTGAGATGTAGAAACCAAGGCACAGAAGCCCAGGGTGACTGGCAGTGGTCACAGCCTGGCTACTCTAATTGATGTGACTCCATCCCTCAGAGGAAAGGTTTGAATCACTCCTCATGTCCAGAGGGCATGTGAAAGGACTGTGGTTATGCCTTAGAATTCACATTTTGCAAACTTGTTGATCTCAGTGATTTGCAACTCTTTTGACTTAAAGGTGAAAATAAAGCATTCCCTGACATTTTCTGCAGAAATGAGGAGGGCAGAGCCAGGAAGGCCAGGTCAGACACTGACCACAAAGTATCCCTGAGTTTTTCTTTGGATGAATCATACTTTCTTGGCCTCAGTTTTCTCACAGGTTTGATGAAGGGAGGTAGGGAGTTGGGCCGTGTATCAGTCAGGCTCTAACAGGGAAAATAGAAACTTCTCTAAGGATCTAAGCAGAGGGCATGTAATGCAGGACATTTACACAGGTAATGGAGAAGGTGAAGCAGATCATGGGGAGGTAGCCCAGAGATTAGCCCCCGTTGGTCACTTCTGCCAGGAAGGAGGCTGCAGGGAAAATGTGGGAAAGTGGTACTATCCCAGCCCTGGGGCAGGGCCACTCACCCTGTGGAACATGGCGGCCTCTCAGATGGGAACAGGGGCCATGGAGGAGATGCCACGTGAAGCAGAGAGGAAGGGAAGAAATGCCCTGGCATCTTCCTTCCATCTTGGGTGGGTGCTTCCTATTGCCCCCAACCCAGCAGGAAGCCAGCTGACATGGAGCCTGCCATGGTCAACAGGGAGGGCTGAGGAATTATTCGCTGGGAGCAACCCAGGCCAGGTTGCTTCCAAAGTCCCCTTAACACTGACATTCAGTGAGAGCCAATGGGCACGTCAGGCCAATAAGGTCAGAATGGTTTTTAATGAGACACCCTGCTCCCATCATCAGAAACAAACATTCCCAAGGTGCACCTAGCATGTTCTGCATTGGACTTGCCTCTATGCAGGGATGATGATGAAAGCCTTCAGGATGGTGTTTGTGGATGAGGGAAGCAGGGAAAGTACAAGGGTAGGAAAAGATGAGAAATTGGAAATAGGAGATGGGTCATACCTGTGAGTGGAGAGCTGAACCCAAAGACAAAGGCGTCAGTGTCTCACCCATGATCTGGGATGATTACTATCTGTGCAAAATTATGATTCCCATCATAAAATAATTCACAGCAGGTCAGTGTCCATAGCATGCTTCTCTGGAATGTTTAATGTATTTTCATACAAGGCACACTTTCCTAGCGTGTCTTCAATCAGTACCCATCAAACTGGATTGGTTTGCAATCCCCTTACTAGGCTACCTCCGCTTGAAGGAGGAAGGAAGGGAAGGGGGACTGGCAGTCACGCTGTGCTGTCAGCTTGGGACAGGCCACCCACACAGGCATTTTACATCTGCAGTGGAATTTGAGGGGTTACCGACCCCCTTTCTTTGGGCTTCAGGCTCTGAATCTGTGGAGTGAAGATGTTGGGGAGCATTCAGGGCTAGCCCGACTCTGCCACTCTGGGATCTGCCCCAAGCCCCAGAAGAAAGGCTCAGGAATGGCCCCTCAAGCCATATGGGAAAAGAGCAGGGGACGCATAAAGGGGACACTTACGCAGCCATGTCCCATGAGGTTCAGCATGAGTGCGTGACTGTGACCTCAAGGACAGATATAAATAATCAGAAGCCTTTTATGATAACTCATGGTTTTGCATTTCTTGACTGTGACATGGGGCATCTGTAGACCACAGAACTCCTGTAAATCCACCTTTCTCTGTGGCCTGTGGCCCCCGCACCTCATATTGCTGCTCCTTTCTCAACACAAGACCTTAAAAACCCCCCAGCTTCCTTGAAGGTCCCTCCTCTCTTTCTCTCCCAGCAACCTTCCCTGTAGATTCTACCTCACGAAGCCCAAAAGAGCCAATGAGGCGAGGCGAGCCCTTCTAGGAGTTTAGGGAGAAGAGGCTGTGGGGAGGGGAGAAGCTGGGAACACTCGAGCATTAATCATTTTTGTCCTGACCCATATACAGTGGTAGCAGGAAAAGATGGCAGTTTGGTGGCAAATGAGAGGTGCCAGAGCCAAGAAGAGGAAAAGAATCAGGCACTGGAGAATGGAAAGACCTTGACCAAGGGAAGAGGAGAGCTGGGGGCTGATGTGAGGTAGAGGGTGGTCCTGTCTGTCTGGGGTGGGCATTTCATGCAGAGGAAGACTGGGGGGAGCTGCTGGCTTGAGGAGCTTGAGAGCCAGGATGACTTTATCCTGTTGTTCAGGAAGAAATGGCATTGTGCCCCTCCCGGTGCCCTGAGACGGTGGCTGACCCAGAAACTCAATCTCCTCCTTTCAGACTGAATGCAGAGGAGGGCTCAAGCTCTCTTAAGTCAGTGCCACAAATCCACTGGAATTGGTACGTGATCTAAAGCCTCGTGGCTCTCTTAGCTACAGACAGTGGGGAGTCTTGGGTGGTCTTGTGAAGCATTTTAGATAAAACCGTGTATATAGATTGGACTGCAGGAGGGGTGCTAGAGAAAGAGATCTGTGGGAAATGAAAGTAGTGAGAATTCAGGCTGTTAGAAACAAAATTCATCTGAGTAAATATAAAGATCAACTTGGCTTTATTCAGTGATTCATGAGTCGGGCAACATCCCATTCAGCAAACAGAAAGGAGTTTGGAGGAGCTGTACAACATGGAAGGGTGTTACAGGCAAAACAGGGGAGAGACAACTAGCAAAAGACTAGAAAAGATTGTTTTGGGAAGGTCACATTGCCTTAGGGGACAGAGCAGGGGGTCTTTTTAGGTGGATGACTTCATCTTCCTTCCTGACCAATGAGGGTCGTGTGACAGATTACATCACTGGCGCTGACCAGAAAATTCCTGACTGGCCAGTTAAGATAACATTTCTTGGCGGAGGTTGAAACTGCAGTTAGGTTAGGTAGTGAGCCCTGTTTTGGTGGATTGGCCTAGCATAAGTAACTCTCTTGGGCTAGTGCTTTTCTTTGTAACAGGCTTCTTGTTTTTCTTTGTAACAAGAAGCCTTGTTACAAAGAAAAACATGGGCCCAGGGAACATCTGTACCTTCTGCCCATTCCTATGTTGGACTTGGCGGAACAGCTTTTTTTTTTTTTTTTTTTTCTTAAACCCAGGCTGTTTTAGTGGGTAAGCTGCTCCATGCCCAGCCTCATCCTGGGACCTACCAGTGGCCTCTCCTCTCTTGTTGACCCTCCTGAGCTTCTCAGTATCAACACACATAGGAGCCCAGGCTACATTACTACTGGCAAGTTCTCATCCCCTTTTCGGACCAAGCATTTTTCACTCCATAAAAACAATAAGGCAGAGGTGCCTGGGTGGCTCAGTTAGTTAAGTGCCTGACTGTTGATTTCAGCTCAGGTCATTATCTCGGGGTCATGGATGAAGCCGCATGTTGGGCTCTGTGCTCAGTATGCAGTCTGCTTGTCCCTCTCCCTCTGTGCCCCCAACTCTCTCTCTCTCTCAATCTCAAATTAATACATAAACAAAAATCTTTAAAAACTATAGGGCAAAGTGCTGACATGTAAGTCTCCACCAAGTTCATTAAAATTAGGAAACTGGGATTCTATCACCAAAGTTTCCATTCTACTAGGAATTATTCTGGGCCCTCCATAAGCCAGGGATGAGGAAATCATATTTTGTTTTTGTCTTTTTTTTCTCTTCATCCAAAAGGATGAGACCACTTCTTGGTTGACCCTGTTAGAGACTGATGAACGGGAGCAGTCAGAACCCATTAGTGCTGCCCCAGTGAGCTGCTGTTCAATTCAGAAGCATCGACCAAGTCTAGGGAGACATGCCAGCAGAGCTCAGTGACTTGCTTCTGCCCTTCATCCTCCAGCTGAAAGGGGGGGGCTTCTCTACTGTCACAGTGGCTGATTGGATCTATAACTTCTGTCCCTTTGTTCCAGGCATCCCCTTTGTCATCACGCTGCTGTTGGTGACAATATGCTCTTAAACCCTTGCTACTCAAAGCTTGGTCTGTGGACCATCAGCAACCGCATCACTTAGGAGCTTCTGAGAAATGCAGAATCTCAGGCCTCACTCCACCCCTGCTAAATCAGAACCTGTAAATTAGCAAGATCCTCGGGCAGTTAGTACACATATTAAGGTTAGAGTAGCCCTGAGACATGTCTAGAGGCCAGAGGTGCAAAAAATGTGTCAGCAGGGCTGTGCTCCCTCCAAAGGCTGTAAGGGAGAATCCTTCCTTGCTTCTTCCAGCTTCTGGCAGCTTCTGGATCTTCCTTGATTTGTGGCTGCATCACTCCCATATCTGCCTGTCTTCATGTGGCCATCTCATCTGTGTGTCTCATAAGGGATAAGTGAATTATCCAGGGGCCCCCCCTGGATAATTGAGGATGACTTCATCCTGAGATTCTTAATTTCATTGTTCGAGATCCTTTTTCCAAATAAGGTCACATTCTCAGATTCTGGGAGTTAAGCCATGGACATATTTTTTGAGGTGTCCCTGTTCAACCCACTACAGACCCCACTGGAATGTTCCCATGCTTCTAAGCTGCATGCTCAGCTGGTCCAGCTTGGTGTTTGGATTCACTCATGCTGCTGACAGCCACCAGGTAATAGCAGCATTATTGAATGTGTCTCCTGTGACAGATACTGTCCTGTGTGTTTTCATGGACAGATCCATTTGACGGCAACAACCTTTTGGGGTTGCTACCATAATTACCGTCCCCACTTTACAGATGAGGAGGCATGGGGTGGTTCAGTAACTCGCCTAAAATCTCACAACTAGTAGAGGTGAACCTAGGATACAAATCAGCAGTCTTCACCAGAATCTACATGCTTTGCCATATCATAACACTTCTGCAATTATGTAATATGTTTCTGAAATTATAGAGGGTTCACAGGGGTAGGAGAGAGATGGCATCAAGGCCCTTTGTCCCACTTCCCAGAGAGGCTGGGCACAAAGAAGGCAAAGATGGAGGGTGTGCAGCTGTCCTGCCTCTGCCCTGTAGTGTCGGGAGGTTGGGGGACCCCCAGGTATTATTTATTCTGCCCCGAAGTCTTTTTCACTTAACCCTATATAGGTGTACTTTTCCATGAGACAGCTTGCCCAAGCTAAATGCCTATGGGTGTTTCTTATCAAAGACGTTTTCAGGTGAATGTTTAGTGTGGCTTCCTACACTCTCAGTATGGATCATGTCTTGGGCTCATACATTCCATTTATTTATTAACCATATGTGAAACTTTGCTTAATTTGCTTTAAATGCCTTTGTTTTGAGTGATGAGGAGTGGGCTCTCCCCCTATATTTGTTCTCTTTATACCCTCCATGATTTTCTGCCTCGGCTTCCAATCCTTTGCCACTTTTATTTTTCCCAGATTGAAAACCTCCCCCCTTTCTTTGATTCTAAGCTCGACTGCCAGGAAGGGCCCGAAGTCCTCCCTTCCCAAGGCACAAACATGTCAGATGGATGGGCACAATGTGCCTGTAATAAATAGCCAGGTCAGGGAGGTCAGGGAATTAGCTGGAAAAACCTGTAACCAGTCCAAGCAGTCTTGTCAGTAATGCAAGGAGCATCATAACATCACTGGAATCTCTAGATTTACCTGCTCGATGGAGAAGTGGAACCCACCATTTAGAACTGCCCATTGACCCAAAATCTACCTGTGTCTTTAGTACAGAAATTCAGTAGCAAATATAACCTGCCTAATTTTATTAAGCTGAGTTTCACAGATACATTGACATTCCCTTGAGAACATTTGATGGGGCAGTGAGCCATCAAATATATGCTTGCTGGCAAGATGGAATCCAGATGGCAGTTTTAAAAATTCAGTTGTTATAATGTCAATACACCACAGGAAGAATGATTTAATAGTAGCACCTAACATTTACTGAGCTCACATTATTTACTAGGCCCTGTGTTTCATATCTTATTTTATATAATCCTCTGAGGAGATTCTATTCCTCTCGCCATTGTACAGATCAAGAAACTGAGGTTTAGAGAAATTAATTAATTTGCCAAGTACACACAGTTAGACAGATGCAGAGCTGGGATTTGATCCAGGGCCCTTAATGCTTTCCAGAACATGGATTCTTAGCCACAAGGCTGTATGGTGGAGCCAGCTCCCTGGGTATAGGGAGACAGCTTTGGGCTTCTACTGAGTTATTTACCACTCCGCCCACCCCTTCAATAACTGTTAATTTTCCCTCTTTGCCTCAAATCTGTCTACTCTCAGTTGAGAAAATGCAAGGCAGATCTCCATGGCAAATCTGGGAGGTTTCTGAAAGAGAGGATATAGGAGATGGGAACTAGCGTTTGTTGAGCACCTACTGTGTGCTAGGCCCTCTGGAGAACGCTTCCAGCCACAGTGGTTTTCATCCACTCAGTGAATCAGAAATCCAGGGGCTGGGTTCATCTCCATGTTTGTCTCATCTTGTCTCTTAAGCTTTGGCCTTCTCATCCTAGTCTAGTCTAGCCTTAGGACATGATCCTTCTGTTTCACGAAGGAGGAAGATGCTTCCTCAGAAGAACATGGGTGTGTGCGAAGTGAAATATGTTTGGCAGTTGGGCACATCAGTCTGCCTTGTGGTCGCCAATATAGGATCACTGCCTGGTGGAAGCAGGACTGGCAGCCAACAAACCTCGTCTGCCCAAAAACCTTGGGTCAGGGTTCACGGGCCTCTTCTAAAGCCTCATGGCCTCTTTCTCCTGTCCCATAGCTTGGCTTCCTGACCCGGTAGATGACCTGCCACCCATATGTGAAGAGAAGTCCCAAAGTTGGTGACCTAGCTTCTAAGTTGGGTTTCCATACTTCCTCAATTCTTTTTTTTTTTTAAAGATTTTATTTTTTTGACAGAAAGAGACACAGAGAGAGAGGAAACACAAGCAGTGGGAGAGGGAGAGGGAGAGGGAGAAGCAGGCTTCCTGATGAGCAGGACCCTGGCTCAATCCCAGGACCCTGGGGTCATGACCCGAGCAAGACAAACGCTTAACCGACTGACACAACCTTAATTCTAAGGTACACATTTCCCCTACATGTCAGCATCTCTGAAATTGGGATGTGTCTTCCAATTAATGATGACATACAATTACAACTGGCAGTGGTTTTCTTCTTCTAGTAATACCTAAAATAACAGCATATCAACCAGTGGTATCTTAGATTTGAAGAAATACCGTGATGCCAATGTTTATTTTCATCCCTCACTGTCAAATCAATACCTGGGCTTGTATCTTTCTGCCTTCACTTGAGGCCTGACTCAAAAGTCTTCCTTGTGTTCATCTGTATGACTAGCTTCCCATGTCATTTCTTCAAGTAGGAGGTATCCTGGGAGTGAAGCTGACTGAGTGTCCAGGATCTGATATTGCCATGATGCTTATCTTTCATTCCCTTCTTCCTAAATATTATCAGTAGTTTTATGGGATCTCGGGAAATTATGAAGCAGGAGGTCCTATTTTAAGATTTGTGGATTCACCTATTTATGTCCTCAAGTCTGATGTTAAGAGACCCATTGCCTAGAAATGAGTTTGATTGAAGGAGTACCCATTTTATAACCTAGATGCAGGATTGGGTTGTTTTCCTTGATAATTGTCCTTTTATATCTTTGATCTTATGTGAACTGATTATTAAAGTAATTGCTGTGGTCCGCTAGTACAGAAATTGCCACATGGTATTAAAAGTCACCATTCATTGTATGTACACTGCATCTATTTCCAGCAAACCTGTGGTTTCCTCATCACCTTTTACTAGAAACTATTTTCCCTATGTATTGTATCTTAGGGGACTTGATTTCATCTTATTTGAGAATAAAGGGAAGGGAAAAGCAATTAGAAGTGTCTTGAGAAATGGCACTTCAGAGGAATACAGATGATCTGGGGCACTTGAAAGAAGCACGTGCTTCTTGTAATAATCTGCTATAGGAATCACAAGAAAAGAGTTGGAGCGTGACTTGGTTTCCTCTGTACAGTACAAAAAGACACAGCTTCTAAGAAATAGGAGAGGACAGCCTAGCCTGAAGGGGCTGAGGGAAAACTGGACGTAAAGGAAAGGGTGCCACAGATAATATGTCCCATGCTATCATGAGACGCACACTCATTCACAGAATTAACGTTGGTGAAGTGGGAAATAATGACAGACTGTCAGAATGCAAGGAAAGTGTCAATAATAAAACTAATGAGAGGAAAAATGAAAAATTTAGAGAACAGAGATTCGGCATCCTAATAACTGGTAACTGGTGATCCTGAAGGAGACATCAGAACTAAGTTAATAGAAGACTATCTTGAAGTTAAAAAGGAAAAAAAAAAAAAAGATGACTATGTTGTTCAGGGTAGGCTGTCTGCTGTAAGAGCAAGCTCAGCATCTCCAATCAGATGCTCAGTGGGCTGCCTTCAGGGACACCATGGCTCCTTCCATTTGGTGGCTGCACTATCCCCAAGGGCCCCAGAATTTCTATAGGACCCTCTGCATCCAGGAGAGAGGCAAGAAGGCATTTCTGCTCTTAATGGCCTGGGTTACAGGTGATGCACATCACTTCTGCTTATAACCCATTGACTTATATTCCACATCACCCTCGTGAGAAGAAAGAGGGGGTGCTGGGAAATTGGGTACTCAGGAGGAAGAGCAGTGGGTTTGGTGAGCACATGGCATTGTCCTTGATGCAAACACACACACACACACACACACACACACACAGATATGAAGAGAAGTTGAAATTGTTCCTCCTTAACACCTTCACAATAAAATCCAAGCCGTATAGAATCACAGGGAGGACCACAGAGCAGAGAAGGTCAAACAGCATGCCTCCTGTTTTTTTTTTCTATCTTTGTGCTGACACTCTGTGACAGTCTGAACCCCTATTCTCAGGCTTTGGGGATATCTCTGCATGGATATCCAGAGGCCAGTAGAGTTTCCCGTGTGAGCCTTTAGACCCTCTCACCCTTTAACACATTTCCTTACCATCCCTTCTTCCTGGGCCTGTGAAGTCTTCTTTCCCACACCCCAACTCAGCAAAGCCTGAGTGTCACTGTGGTTGTGAATTTTTATAGCTTCTTTCGCCTGGAGAGGGGTGAGATGGTGTCAGATTCCTTTCTAGTTCTAGATGCAAGGTGTTCTTATAATTTTCTCTTTTGCCCAGTTAGGGAAATGCTGCTGACAAAACAGTTCTGACCTGAATGTGCTAAAAGAGCATTTGTTTTCACCTCTGTGGCCTAGGATGAACTTTATTCTACTAGACATAGAAGGACACGTCATCCCATAGCTGTTTCCTAGATTTCTTGGCTGGAAATGGGACTGGTGGGCAAGGGTCATCCTGCCACATGGTTCAGTGGGTTATGTTTCACCTTCCTACTGAAGAACAAAATGTTCTCAGATTAGGTCAAAAAGCAGAACCCACTGTTTTATGTTTGAACTTGACCGAGGTGATGCTTTTCAAAACACGGCATCTTTTGGTCTTCGGTGCAGTCTTGCCAGAAGTGAAGGGTAAAGCTGACTGCTTAGAAGTATCTGTGACTGGATTCTAGGACAGCCTGAGGTGTGGAACATTGAATCCAGGGAATGTCTGTTCAATTAGACAGTCTTTTTGACGACCTTTTTATCCACAGAGTGTGCAAGTTTGGCTGACCTTTTCACTGAAGGGCCTGAGTATGTAAGCCTGAACCCGGCCTTCCTGATACCTCAGCATTGCCTCTGCATCACCAGGGTTTCCTGAACCCCCTTTCTTTCCCCTTCATTGAAGCTGTGGTTTTATGATTGGGCAGAGATATCCAACAAGTGGATTAAAGCTTAACGCTGGAGACTCAAGGTTGGGGCCTCCCTGGAACCCCATGGTTTATGAGCCTCTACCAGAGCTCTGTGCCCCCAATACTGTAGTGATCTCTCTATGGTCCACACCTTGCCCCAGCTCCATCATGGGCCTTTTGAAAGCAGGGATTGTGAATTAGACTCTTTGGTGTCCCCATGCCGGAAATCAGAATGAGAATTATCCTTTAAGTGGCTGGCTTCATCCTTGAGGCTTCTTCAAAGAATATGAAGCCTGGACCTCGGGCTTTCGCTATTTGCTGATTTCCATTCCCCACCTTCCTACCAGGTCTCTTGCATGTGATGGAGGGGAGGAATGCTTGGTGAAGCGGCAAGCGAGACCAGGCTCTGGAACCAGATAGGTTCAAACTAGGCTCTGACCTTGAATAGTTCTGTAGCCCCAACCAGGTCATTCCATTTCCTGGAGCCTCCAGCTCCACATGGGAAAGCCAGTGCAGTGAGCCCTGCACTACAGTGCTAAGAAGGGCCCAGCACACCCCTACCCATCTGGGTTTAACAGCTTGAATTTTGTTGATTGAATAATGGCTTCCTTCAAGATCTAACCCAGAACTTTGATCCTCATAAATGTGGATCCTGGTGTAGGGGGTATGGGGTAACTTGGTGACAGGCATGAAGGAGGGCACGTGATGTGATGAGCACTGAGTGTTCTATGCTTCTATGCAACTGATGATTAGCTGAACTCTACCTCTGAAACTAATGATGTGCTCTTTGTTGGCTAATTGAATTTAAATAAAAAAATAAATGTAGACCCAGGGTTTCCAGTCTCCTGTTCCAAAAACATTGAATACATACATTTATTTTCGGTTTCCTTGTGTGTGTATGATTATACAGGAATACTTATATACATATATGTGTATATATAGGATATACATATCTATAGACAGGAAACTGAAAATAAATGTATATATTCAATATATCTATAAAGATATATATAGGAAACTGGAAAAAATATATATTGAGAGACAGAGAGAGAGAAATAAACAGATATACACCATCATTTCAGAGATGGTCTGAAATGAATGTGTTCAATGCTTGCTATACACACACACAGTTTTATTTGTATTCATATTTTTCACCTTAATATGACTATGGGCCTCTCTACCAGGCAGGAGCCAAATCTCACTTCTTTTGGAAATCTTTCCGCTCATGCCCAGTTCCAGTATTGCTTTACTCTTTGGCATGAGTAGATACTCCACAAATAATTGTGCTTGTCCAGTGAGAGGGAATGGGACTGATTTTAAGTGGCTTTTCTCTCAAAAAGCCTGGGTCCATTCATTCCATAGCAGTGCAATTTTTGGATAATACAAGAATGAGAAAAAAGTACCTACCAACCATTAGGTCTGGGGTTTTTTAGGAGAAGGCTTTTAAAATTCCCTGGACTTTTCTGGGAAAGGATGCGTCAGGGATGCTCAGAAATGGGCACTTCTTAGACCTGCAGCAGTCCAGGGGTTAATGGATTCCTCCTGCCCAGGGTTCCAGAGATGGACGGAGGGAGACTGTACCATTTCTCTCCTTCCTCCTTCTCCCTTTCTTCTTCTTCTTTTTTAAAAAGATTTTATTTATTTGACAGACAGAGATCACAAGTAGGAAGAGAGAGAGGAGGAAGCAGGCTCTCTGCAGAGCAGAGAGCCCGATGCGGGGCTCGATCCCAGGACCCATGACCTGAGCTGAAGGCAGAGGCTTTAACCCACTGAGCCAGCCAGGTGCCCCCTCCCTTTCTTCTTTTAAACTATTTTTGTCCTAGATGGTCACAGCCGTTGATACCTAAAGCAGGACTTGGGAAATTCGGAAACGTGTGAAGAAGCCCATGATAGGCTTCCCCCAGAATCCCGCCCTGCAGAGGCGTGAGCTTTCTCTTTATCTGAATACGCCAGTCAGGGCGTGGTCCAACCTCTTGTTGGGCAGGTTCCCTTTACTCTGGAAAGTAACAGCAAGCCCGCAACTGTCTCCTCTCTCCCTTCTGGAAGTCTCAGGGATCGGTGAGCGTGGGTTCTGACTCCAAGTCTAAGGCTTGGAACAGACGCTGTGCTGAGGGGCCGGGGGCTGGGGGCCAGGGGCTTTCCAAGGCTGGCACTACTCCGTGGGGAGGCCATGCCCAAGGCGGTGGTGGGGGTAGCTGAGAGCAATCGCTGGCAGCATCTTTCCATTTTGGGCTCAGTGTGCTCAGACTGTCCGTTCCTGTAGGGACACTTCCCATGGGCGGGGCAGGAGATACGCACCTGCCTCTCTTAGGTGCACATGGAGCTTCCACAGCTTCTAATAAAGAGTCTCACAATG
Source organism: Neogale vison (assembly GCF_020171115.1). NCBI lineage: Eukaryota > Metazoa > Chordata > Mammalia > Carnivora > Mustelidae > Neogale > Neogale vison. The sequence continues at coordinate 91,891,139 of NC_058098.1, read as the reverse complement.
TGGGCATCTGTTACTCTCCTTCTAGACCTTCTGTTCCTTTTATAGCTGCTAGGAATGATCCATAGAAATATAATTTTATACTCCAGTGATTACATATACCTGGTCTTCAGTGGGACAGGGAGGAAAATGACTTGTGACTGAATGATGATTTGCGTTCCCCAGCTGCTCTCTGAGGAGGGTGCATCCCGGCTGGAGTATTTCTTGAGTAGGGGTCAAGGGTGTGAGGATGCAAACTGGCGATCCTGAGAGGGAGCCACAGGGCTCCCCTGAGCAAAGAGTTGAGGGTCTTGGGGCAGGGGCAGAGGTGGGGTTGCTGGAGGGAAGAGGTGAAAGAGACAGATAAGGGGGCACAGCTGAATTTTGGAGGACCAAACGGGTTGCAGTTGATGGCATGTGGAATCTATTGTTTTCTCCTCTGTCTCCCCATAATCGTTGTATTGTGAAGTTGGATTTGTTAGTTTAAGAGTTGTATTCGATTGCTGGAATTCTGCTTCCAAATAGGCAAGAAGAATATAGCTGCCAGAGAGGGTCCAGCCATTTGGGGGTCATACAACAAAAGGATATTTTGTTTTAAAGGGGGAGATTTGGGCACTAAGGAACCTACCATTCTTACCTCTACCAACATTTGGCACCTTGCTAAGAACTCTCTCCCCACATGGTTTCATGAGCTCCTGTAGGGCCTCTCTCCCCACTGGGGCCCCAGTGCTGCTTTGCAGAACCCGCCCAACTTGCAATGCACTGTTACTAGAGATCCATTCAGCATCTACCTGACACCAGGTCTTATGGCAGAGCATGAAGAACAGAGGAGTGCCACAGACACAGGCCCTGCCTATTAGGAGCTCATGGTAATAGTCTGTGGCCGTCAGATAGTACGTGAAACAAAGGAGGTGAGTGAAGGTGATGTGAGAGCCAAAGGGACAGGGGTGTAGGTGGGAGGCTTCCAGGAGGAGAGGACAGCCTGAACGGAAGGGAGAAGGAAAAGAGGAAAGTGTTCTCTGGACAAAGGCACAGAGGTAGGAACCAGCCTAGTCCCTTCCAGGTCCTGTAAATAGCCCCAGAATACCCATGAGAGGCAGGCGGGGTGGGGGCGGCACTGAGATACTCGTGGGGCTTTGTGTGCCAGGTAAGAGTCAGGATAGCATTCAACAGGGTGGCAATCCTCAAGAGGAAGGAGGTGGGCAAAGAGAAAAGGGAGGGCCCCCTCCCTGCCCCCCATTCTCCGATTGGGAATGGATGGGCTTGAATTTCCAGCATGGAGCATGTGTTTGGTTTGAAAAAGCAAATTGAGAATTAAAACTTTATATCTGATAAATGTAAAAAGGATACCTGTTGCAATCTAAATTTGACTGAGTTTTGGCTAGAGGAGCAGGAATTGGGGAAAAAGAAAGAGAAGGAATACTCCCCAGGTGATGGGAGCCTCAGGTGGGATTTTAGCAGGGTGGTGACAGGCAGGGGCCAGTTTTGCACCTTTAGAACAATAACTCTGGCCACTGATTGGATGGTGGATATGAGAGAGGAAAGACTGCACAGACCATGAAAGGGATGGAGAGATGGCAGGCGTGATTCAGCACCTTGTGTTCTGGGCAGGGAGGTATTTAGTGGACAGAAAACCAGAGAACTTGGTGACAGAGAACGTGCACAGGGCAAGAAAGGGAGGAGTTAGGCTGCATTCTACAACCCTTGGTGGGACGGGTCCCACCAACCCTTGCTGGGTAGTGTCAGGGAGGGGGGAGTAGCTGGGGAAGGGAGGCTCTGGTGTACAGGGTAGCCTGGTTCTGAGAAGTCAGTTTTAAAGTGGCTGTGGAACATCTGACTGAGCAGAGGTCCTCGAGCATCTGTGACGTGTCCGTGTTCACGCTCTAGTGGGCGACCATCTAGGGCTGGGATCCTATGTCCAACTCTTTCCACCTTGCAGCCCAGCTTGACTGGTCATGGAGACAAGGAACAGGTGGGCCTGAGATGTTAGGCCTCCCAGGAGGTGTCAAGCACCGTGGGGGTGGGTGCTGCTTTTCTCATGATATAGAGTTGCTTGCTTCTTAGCTCTGTCCCAGGGGTGTGAATGGTTGGAAGGTAGGTTCTCAAAACACATGCTGGGGAAACCAAAGGCTGAATGGCTGGTGACACCAGCCTCGACATTGCAGCAGGTACAGGCTCAGAGGGTTGTCACACCGGGGTCCCCTGAGGTCCACCCAGGGTGACAGCTCAACCCCAGTTGCTAGACCCTTTGGAGTGGCCCTGGCATCATGTCTCTTTCTCATTAAGAATTGGTGCCTGTCCTGGCCCTGCTTAGCCTGACTGTGCAATCAGAGATCTGATAGTTTTGGTACCACAGGGGAATGTTTTACAACATTTGCCTATGATACCTCTTAGACGTGTTTTCATTTTAATCAGGGGATAATACCGTAACCTAAGGAATGAAACTCTAATAGTGGAATTTCAACACCAGTAGACATTGGGATGGGAATTATTGTGTTCACTGTATACATCTACTGTATACTGGGGGACAGATGCCTGTCTTCTTACAAAATGGCACAGGACACTTCTGGGGGCAAAATATTAGTTCTTTCCATGGACACAAGAAATAGCTCAGACTCTGAAAATCCAAATCTTAGCAAGCTCTGGCCATGAGACCACCTCATATTTCTGTGGCACAGGCTTCTGGGGAAGGGGAAGAAACTGGTGCTTCAGGTAAGACAACTTAAAAGGGTGCAGGATTAGTCCTTAGGGGACAGCCGTGGTCACCCCTCAGAAGAACAGCACCCAGGGGTATGTCAGTTAACCCTGCATAGAGCCAGCCGGGCTCCCTGGGAAGGAGGGGTCCTTTTCCTGTTGGTGGGCATTGAAAAGAAGCAGCATGAGGTTGTGCCTGTGACCCTGTTCTAGCTAAAAATAAGACTAATGGGAGGAGAACCCCAGCTGACAGCTGGATGTGCAGAGCATAGAGAAGAGGTTATGGAAGCAGCTTCCAGGTCCCTGACTAGAGTCTTGAGCATCAGGACTGGGCTCAGGCTGTCCTGGCTGGGCTGAGAAGGAAACTGTGCCTCAGTGGGCATGCAGTATCCTGGCCTTCCTCAGCCACACCGTACCGACCATGATGGATTCTCTCTGCCCCTCAGTGGGAAGTCCAGTCTTTCCAGATGCTTTGCTGTAGGCAGTGCTGGATCAGGGATGGAGCTGAATTGGCCAGTGTGGAAGGATGGGTGGGGACTGGCCCCAGCCATGTGGCAATAAGAGTTGGTGTCCAGGATGCTGCCAGCCCTGGGGGAGGCAGGCCTCCTTACTCTGAGCAACAGAGTGCCCCAAATGGAAAACTATCTCTTGTGGTTTTGTTTGTTTAAATATTTTAACAATTAACCCTTTGAAGACCTTGATCCCCAGTAGTAACTCGTCCCTGTTTGTAAGATACTGATGCTTGGTGAAGTTGTCTTGAATCCAAATGATGGCCTGTGCACCTCTAAAACCCTTCCGCTGTCCTGGGGTGTGATATCCCTCAGGCAGCTTCTGCTTCTGCTTCTTCAGCTCTCCAAAACACTCTCATACCGGTGTCTATGAATTGTGTAGCAACTAGTGAAGTACTGGGGGGTGGTATCAGGAAGGGGTCATCATGCCTTCCAGTCTGGCAGGTGGGACCCCTCGGGGCTCACGCAGGAGTTCCACATCCTACTTGCTCCTCTGTGGAGAGCAGCTTCTCTCCTCACGTCCTCAAAGCCAGGACTCTGAAGAGATTTTCCAGTTCCTCTCTTTGAAAAGAATTTTGATCCGACTCATAAAGATAATGAAGATTTCTGCACCTTTCATAGGCATAATTTGCTTTTAAAATAAAATTTCATTTCTAGTTTATTTTTAAGAATTTCTCAGCAGTCCTGAAAATAAATCAGCACGTAATGGTACTGCAAAACCGGGGTGAGGAGCCCTGGTGGTGCACACAAGACCCTAATGTTTGTTGTTTGTGTCTCTCAGCTTCCATCCAGATGTTTGAAATCCAGTAGATGTGGTCGGTGTCCCTGAGAACAAAGAGAGGTGCACGGGCCGAGCACTGAGAAGCAGCAGCCTGGGACAAGGCTGGTCCAGCCTCCCGGTAATTTGTTGGCAGTTTTTGGTGATGGTGGGGGGTGAGGCACACTTGTTGTTTGGGTCTGTCTCACGAGGATGAGCTTCCAGTCACCAACAGGATTAGGGGAGTCACTGCCATGGTTTCCCCCAATCCTGCTGACTTGTGGAGCTACCGCGGGATCTGAAGGACTTTAGAAGGCGGTAGTGCAACCCCCTGTGGGGGCAGAAGCCCTTCTACAGCATCCTGGAGTTACCTGATTCTGAGGAGAGAGTGCACTGCCTGCCTTGGCTGCCTGACCCACCTTCCTGTTCCCAAGCAGCTTCTGCTGGTGCAAAGCTGTCCATTGCACCCTCCACTGAATCCTTTTTATCTCCTGTGGGCCCTGGAGGCTCTAAGGAATAAGCTCAGTTCCTCTTCCACATGGCAGCCCAGCAGACATTTGGGGACAAGTGGGGTGCAAGAGGGTCTGGAGCCAGAGACAATCCTGGTTGAGACCGTGACTCCATCATTATCTGTGTGATCTTGGGCAAGTTAGCTAACCTCTTTGCAGTGCAGTTTATCTGTAAAACAGCAACAATGACATCTGCCCTATGAAGTAGTCCTGGGAATGAAAATAAATCATGAATAGAAGTTGCCTAGTACTGTTCTACCACCAATTCTCTGATGCAAATGAATGTCCTATGGTTCAGCTCAATTCTGACACTGCTGAGTTAGGGGCCACACAGGTTACTACCACAAGTTACAGGGCGAGGTCACCGATCAAACTGCCCCCACTTCAGAAGCCACAAGTAGGGTGCTCAGGCCACTGCACTCGTGACTCACTAGGCTATAAATTTGAGGGTCCCCATGCTGCCCTTTCGTCGCTCACTTCCTATAACAACTCACAAAACTCACTGAAGGCACTGGAATTGTGATTACAGTTTTAGTAGAAAGGATTCAACTCAGGAACAGCCAAACGGAAGCAATGCACAGGGCAGGGCCTGGGGAGGGTGGGGGATTAGAGCAGAGCTTCTGTGCCCCCTCCTTGTAGAATCTGGGTGCATCACCACCCCAGCATACCAATCAGGAAGCTCCTCCAAGCCTTGATATTTTTAATGGTGGGCTTTCTTACTACTAGGCATAATGGTTTAAAGCAACTGCAACTTGTTTGAACTCCATCTCCAGCCCCTCCCCCACCTGTCCTCCATGGTTTGTGGGGACAAGGTGCTGAAGTTCCAAACCTGTAACCATGTGCTTAGTCTTTCTTGGTGGCCAGTCCCTCCCTTGAAACATCGAAGGGCCCACCATAAGTCAACTTGTTAGCATGGATTCAGGTTCCATGAAATGAGCTCGTCGTGAATAATAAAAGACCCTCCTAATGTTTTTTTGGATACTTTAGAAATACCAAGGTTTTTTGAAGTTCTGTGCCAGAAACTGGGGAGAATGACCATATATATGTATATATATAAATATATATATATATTTAAGATTTTTATTTATTTATTTGACAGACAGAGATCACAAGTAGGCAGAGAGGCAGACACAGAGAGAGGAGGAAGCAGACTCCCTGCTGAGCAGAGAGCCTGATGCGGGGCTCCATCCCAGGACCCTGGGATCATGACCTGAGCTAAAGGCAGAGGCTTTAACACACTGAGCCACCAGGGGCCCCCAGATATATTCTTTAAGATATCAAACCTGGCCCGTCGAGCAGTGGCCTCTGATGCTCACCACTCTGCTTATCCTCTTTGTTGTGATCTCCAACTTGACATGTTCCCAGTATTTGGTCAGAGAACTAGTCATTCTCATCAGTCTTTTTCTGGATGTTCTTTTTGTTAATATAGCTCAAGATTGAATTAGTTCTTTGGACTACAACATGTAATTACAGTCATTGAGTATGCACCTGTTTACAGTTGAATCATGAGCCTCTCATTACTCGAGTTCCTAATGCTATGATAATTCCAGCCCCTAAATGACACATAATAAGAGCAAATGCTTAATAGCACTTGATACACACCAGGCACTGTTTTAAGTACTTCACATACATTAACTCATCTACATCCTCACAACAGCCTAAAAAGGTAGCTAAATAGTTCAATCCCATTTTATACACAGGGAAACTGAGGCACAAGAGGTTAGTAACTCACCCAGCAAGACAACACAGTGGCATAGTTAAGATTGGAACTCACCGTCTTCTTGTTCCAGAGTCCATGCTTTTAACCATTAAGCCACACTGCACATAATGTTGGTCACCTATGCAACACTTTGGAAGGGAAGGAAGGAGCACGAAAGGATGTCCCTGGTTCACAGAGTCAAAGGGTGGTTTCCTCTGGGCCCCATTGTCATGGTGAGGGTGTCAAGGCTTCCATTTTCTACCCCATTCCCATTAGAGCATCTGGAGTAACCATCTGGGGATAGGCTCTGAGAAGTGCAGGCAGGCCTAGGGTACATGTTGGTGTGGGCTCCCTGCCCAGCAGGACCTGGGCTTCTTTGTTCCTTGTGTTTCAGGGAGGGAATTGCTACTTCAGGCCTTCACAGACCCATTGCTGGGAATGCAGCCATTCCCAGAGGAAGAAAGAAGATTTAGGCTAGAAATAGAAAAGATTTAGGCTAGAAACATTCAGTACTGGGCTGTACTTGGCCAAAATGACCCAAATCCCAGAGAAGCTGAGAGTTCAGGGGGCTCTGGAGCTGGTGGGGCCTGGAGCCATGAGAATACAGGGCATTCATCCCCATGTGCATATCCATGGTACCCATTGGGAGGTTGCTTGTTTTGTTTTTTTAAAATAACATCAAAGATCAGGACTACAGAAGCGCTAAAGAGAATTTAAACAGGAAGGGCAGTGCCTCTGGAAAAATGTCTGCAGCGCTGTCTGCCCAGGAGAGTCTGGCTGGTGACTGCATGTCTGCCTAGCTCTGATGCATTGTCTTTGTCCTTGCTATCCCTCACCGCTGCTTCTTATTGCAGGGATGAGGCTGGCCGAGAGCATGGTGGAGGTGAAATATTCTGAACTCGCTCCATGCACAGGGGCTTGACTTGAACCTACAAGGCAAATGTCAGTAGGTCATGTGTGTTCTTTGCAGCTGCCCATTTTGGCATTTGGACTGAGGGGTGGGGAGACAAGGATGTAGGAGGAAGGCCTCTTGCTCCAGGAAACCCAGATCCTCCATCCTTCTGCATTCTCTACACAAATCTCTCTCTCTCCATATAGTGTAGAGCTGGAAGGGGCTCCAGAGTCTGTTCTGTTCACTCCCTCATTTAGAGATGGACAAAAGGAGACCCAAAGAGGAAAATTACCCCCTGCCCAAGCCCATGAAGCTAGAGAATGACAGAGTGAGGGTGATACTGTAGACCCTGACCCTAGCCCGGAGCTAATTCCACTGGAAATATCCCTGATGGATTTAATCACTCTTTCTCCGCTTAGATGAAGAATCTGGCTTGAGTGTTGCTAGGTACAACTTCAACCATTCTAGCAACCTCTAAATCTGTTTCAAATCTTTCTTTAGAGATTTTTTTTTTTTTTAAGCTGCCACTTCCAGAAGATGCCTCCTCCATACTCTATCACTCACAGGCAAATATTTCATCTACAGGACCGGTAGGCATGGTGCTGGTTGGGAGACATTGGTGAGGGCATTCATAAGGAAATGATTAATTAGTGAAAGAATGAAGATGAGATGTCACAGTTTGGCAGACTTGCAAAAGCAGGTTGTGGTGTCATTTGGAGCACTCCTGCTGTCTCAGGTCAAGTGTATGGTGGCAGGTGGTGACTGGCATTGGAAGATGGGGCCTGGACAGCCATGGGAAGTAGCAATAGTGTTGGAAGATGAGGTTTGTGCCATCTTTGGCTGGCTTGCTAAATGGCCCACATGTGGAATGGATACCATCCCATACACGGTACAACTATTAACATCTAGCCAGTGCTATTTCAACTCTGGCTGCCTGTTGGAATCACCCAGGGAGCTTTTAAAAATCATGATGTCTAGGTCACACCCCGGACTAATAACACTAAACTCCCCGGTATCAGTATTTTTTAAAGTTCCCCAGTGGATTGCAACATGCACTCAGGTTTAAGAACCACTGTTCTAGGCCCCGGGTTCAGGCTATTAGTTGGGGGACTCTGTACAAGTGCCCTCCCTTGAATGTGCTATTTGCCATTCCCTAAAAGGGGAAAAATAGGAAGGAAGGAAGGAAAGAAGAAAGGAGGAAAGGAAAGGGAGAGAGGGGGAAGAAAGAGAGGAAGGCAAGGGAAGGGAAAGGAAGGAAAGGAGGAAGATATGGAGGGAAGGAGGAAAAATGAAAGAAGAGGGAAAGGAAGAAAGATCACCTGAGTGTTCTGGGCTGATGGGGGTAGATTCCCACTTCTCCCACAACCTAGTGGTTCACCCACCTGCCTCACTCAGAGGCACTATAAGTTGGAGGGTAGAATCCCTCCATGGAAGGAGGTCACAGCTCAATGACAGCAAGACTATGCTTTACTGGCTGCCAGCAAGGCCTCTTGTATAATGAACTGCTGGCTGTAAGGAAGGTCAAGGTTTGGGCTAACCAAATGGGCCAAGGGGGAAGAATAGATGAGGACAAGGAGGCAGGAGTGCTCTAAGAGAACAAGAGAGTGTTCCACATCCCTGTGGAATGCAAATGTAAGCTCACAGAGGTAAAGTGAGGGAGGGCAGGTTAAAGATGAAAGCCATGTGTCCCGAACCCCTGTAATGCTCTTTTGTTGGCATCTCTCTACTTGTGTTCAAAAGCTAATTCTTGTTCAGTCAAGGCACTTGCCTTTCTTTGCTGAGAAGGGGATCACACAGCAGGGAAAAGGCTAGGGCTTTGTTAGGCTGCCCTGGGTGTTGAAGGCTCATAACTCAGATTGGGGGGCCTAGTGGCCCCGACACACAAAAGGAGACTGGTGTGGCCAAAGCCCCACAGCTGGGAGGTAGAGGCTGGAGCGGCAGCCTGCTTCTTCAGGAGGGCTCCGTAGTAAGAGAAGACATTCCTTCATTCACATCAGGCCTTGGGGGAAAAAGCATGCTTGAGTAGAAAAAATAGGGGTCCCAGCCCAACTCTCCAGAGGTTGCCCTCGTCCTCATTCCAGGGATCAGGTCTAGATCTAGTACATTAGTAAGTACTGATGCCCAGTACATGGCTTTACACTACGTAGGTATGCAGCACAGAAATGATCCAAAAGGTGTGCAGGTCCTGCTTGCGGGGTGGCAGTGTAAGTGCGGCGGGTTGGCCTGGTAAGGGTAGTGGGCCCGCATGCGTGTGCCCCATTTTCACTAGGTCGGATGGTGTGTTGGCGCCCCCTATCGACCGGCAGCCGCCGGCGCCCTGCCCTCCACAGCGCCGCTCCGCTCACACCCTCCTGGGAAGAGCCGCGGGCCGCGCGAATCCCTCAAATCCAGCCCCTCCGCCGGAGGAAACTGTACAGGGACCAGCGCTCCCTCTTGCCTTCTCCGTAGGCTTCCAGGAGCGGATTGCAAGCCCACCAGGACAATGAGTGAAGAGACTGTCCCCGAGGCTGCCTCCCCGCCGCCCCCGCAGGGGCAGCAGTATCTGGACCGCTTTTCCGAGGACGACCCTGAGTACCTGCGCCTTCGAAGCCGCGCGGCGGACCTGCGGCAGGACTTCAACCTGATGGAGCAGAAGAAGCGCGTCACCATGATCCTGGAGAGCCCCGTGAGTGGGGTCCGCCCCAGGCGGGCGGGGGAGGAGGAGGGAGGGAGGGAGGCAGGGGAGCAGGCGGCGCCGCCCATTGGTCTGGCTGAACCTGAAAGATAAACAACCCCTCTTCCATTTGCTCAGTGTTGCTGCAATTTTAAGCCGGCTGAGCAAGAGGGGCCCTGCGCTGTGGGGGTTTCCTTCTCTCCTTGGGCACTCGTAGATGGCAAAAACCTGGTTTATGTGCAGGCGGTTTGGCTTGGTGCTGGGAGGGGGTGGGTCCGAGAGACAGGAGTCCTGCCTCAGTTTCCAGGCTTCCCCAAATTTGTAACAATGAACTAACAGGGATATTCCTATAAACCGGAGGGCAGCAGGGAGTGCCACGTGGGAGGCTTGGGGCCCCCGTTTTTGAACACCACAAAGAACTCACTGTTGGGGCGGTAAGGTTGACACGCATGGGGCAGAGGTAAAGGGGTCTGGAAGCCCCAGGAGGTGATGCGAGTGAAGGATTCAGGGTGCTATGGGCCAGGGATGGGAGGGCAAGGCATGGCCCCAGACTTGAGGTCAGTTGGTACCTGCATGGCATGGAGACAGACCTCATCCTTGAGGCTAGTGGTGCTTTGAGAAGAACAAAGCATGGGCCCAATGGACCGCTGAAGTGGGAGGGTGATGTAGGCCCTGGGTGAGGAGAGGAAGAGCAGGGTGGAAGGAGGCAATGGGAGTGTGAGGCCAGTAGAGCTGGGGGGACCCTCAGGAAACAGTGATGATACTAGGGGCTGGGAAGCTCGGGATGGAGCTGGCATCTCCAGGTGCCTGCCAAGATGGGTTCTGCCTCGGTCCCCACTGGGCTTTGGAGAGACAGGACACATAGGTGGGCCATGTGTGACTCTGTTTGAAAGCACACAGTGAATGCTCAGGCTTCACAGAGAACCACTGAGGTAATGGGCCTGAGGTCTCCGTGACAGGTGACACTGGGTGAGGAGCCTGGAGGAATATGGCAGGGACTAAAATCTTTGGGATGATGGAGAAACTCCAGGGTGGGAGTAGGAGAGATGACAGGTGTGATAGAAGTGGCAGAGTTAGCACCAACCCAAGTTTTGGGCCTGAATGGGTAGGACTCTATTCTCAGGTAAGAAGTGGGCCAAAAGGAGTTCATGTTTCTTCTGTCCTTTTATAGACTGACCAACACCTGGAACACCCCCCCCACCCCCTCTACCCACCCCGCCTTTCCTTCTCAGTGTTCCCTGCTGCCACCTGGTGGACAGGCATGCCTTATTTATGGTCTGAAAAGCCAGGCTTAGAGCAGTAGGACATAGAAGGGGAAGTGACAGGGAGGACAGGACATCCTTCAGTATCTGAGGAAACTGGGTCCAGAAGGACCATAGGCATGGCTGATGGACAGGGAAGATAGCACACCTTTTCATCCAGTTCTGCTTTTTAAAGTGTCTCTTAATTACTAAAGTGAAGCCCTGCCATGTCTGATGGCCAGGGTTGGGGGGTTGGAAGTAGGAGGGACTTCTTGAGTATCACTTAGACCCAGGGAGGACCTGGAGTCTGGATTACTGCCCACAGGACATTTTTTTGCTTCCCAAACAGCAATTTGCGGAGACTCCTGAGGTCCCAGTGGAATTCCCAATGTCTTCTGAGGCCTAGGGATCCCATGTGTGGCCCTAGCCTCACTGACCCAGGGGATGGGGTGGGCTCCTTCAAGAGGGGTCCTAGGTCTCCCCCATGAGACCCGCTGGGGGTACCAGCACCGTGGGGCCTGCTTCAGTCTTTCAGAGAGGAGCTGGAAGGCCTGATCCAGGAACAGATGAAGAAGGGGAACAACTCCTCCAACATCTGGGCCCTGCGGCAGATCGCGGACTTCATGGCCAGCACCTCCCACGCAGTCTTCCCAACATCTTCCATGAGTACGTGGGGAGCTGGGGAGCTGCCAGGAGCAGAGGTGGAGGAAGTGAGGTGGGGAAGAGAGGGTTGGTTGCCAGGCTACGGAGTGAGTGGTGCAGCTGAGTTAGCCGACCTGGAGGAGCAGCCAAAGAGGTACCTGGCTCTGCTTCTGAGGCTGCTAGCTTTAAAGACCCACAGGGGAATTATTCCTGGTGCCCAGAAGTAGAAGGGGGATGGCGTCTTACGGGAAAACCTCTTTCTGGTTCTGTTGGGGGAGGGGACAGGATGACATGGTGTCACCATTCTGAGAGGCAGGGCAGCCTCTATGTGACTCTTCCTTCCCCCTTCACAAGTGGGTTAAAAAGAAGGGAGGAGCTTTGTAACTCCAAGTTTCTCACATGGCTTCTGCTTGAGGACCCAGGAGTGGAGAGTGCAAATTCTGCACCCTGTTATTCTAGCTGTGGATACAGAACTGAAGGACAATCTCGTGTTCTAGCAGCAGCCCCTGACTCAGGCTGCTCTTTCCTCAACCTCCTGGAGCCACTCCCTTGCAGATGGAGTGGTAGGGGTGGGAGGAGGCTGTTGAAGCCAGTATCTTGGTGCCCACAGGACAGGCCAACCTGACTCCATAGACAAGGACGCAAGCAGCCAGGGCTGCACATGAAACCCTCTTCCTGGGTTCTCAAGTTCTGCCTACAACCTTGAAGAGACAAACATCCAAAAACACTTTCCTGGGGCACCTGGGTGGCTCAGTGGATTAAGCCTCTGCCTTCGGGTCAGGTCATGATCTCAGGGTCCTGGGATCAAGCCCTGTGTTCAGCTCTCTGCTCCCCAGCAGGGAGCCTGCTTCCCCCTTTTTCTCTGCCTGCCTCTCTGCCTATTGTGATCTCTCTCTCTCTCTCTCTCTGTCAAATAAATAAATAATATCTTTAAAAAAAAACATTTTCCCTCAACAACATAAATACAGGATTATGATGAAAAATTCGGAAAATAATCAAGAAGGGGAAATTAAAATCAATGGCCTGTGTTCTTATAACTACAAACTGACTATTTTCAGTATTTTGGTGTATATCCTTCCAGCCTTTCTCTCTTAACATATGTAAATTAGGAAAACAAAAATGGCATCGTATTATACATGTCAGTTTGATAGCTTTAACATATCTTGACTAATTTTTCATGTAATAAGACTTGATTCTGTAATATTACATTTGGTGAGAGTACGCTATTCTGTGGTATGACTGAATATGCCATAGATTATTATTTTTTTTTTTAAAGATTTTATTTATTTATTTGAGAGAGAGAGTGTGAGAGAGAGAATGAGCGAGGAGAAGGTCAGAGAGCGAAGCAGACTCCCCATGGAGCTGGGAGCCTGATGTGGGACTCGATCCCGGGACTCCAGGATCACGCCCTGAGCCGAAGGCAGTCGTCCAACCAACTGCGCCACCCAGGCGTCCCTTGCCATAGATTATTTTTACACTGTTTCCCATTTTTAGACTTTTAAGTTGTTTGCAACTTTTTGCTCTTATGAACAACAGTGCCATAAATCCTTTCATTTATTCTAAGAGCATTTTCTAAAGACAAATGACTGGAAGTAGAATGGCTGTATTAAAGTATTTGCATGTTTTAAAGATGTTAACACATAATGCCACATTACCCTGGAGAAAGATGGAACCAATTTACATTCCCACCAGCAATGCGGCGTAACGCCCTTTTCCTCCCCCTTGATCTGTAGTATGTTATACCATCCGTTTCGTCCTCCTGATTTGATAGGTGATAAATAGTCCTTTATCTGTGTTTTAATGTGCATTTATTTGATCACTAGTGACGTTGGATATATTTTCTTATACATGATGGGATGATTTTCTTTTTGTAGTAAATTGCCTGTCACAACCAATCCTTGCCAATTTTCCTATCCGTGTATTCTTTTCTTACGAAATTTCAAATCTTTATAAATTGGGACTATTTCCCTATTATCTGTCAGATATATTGCAGTTTTTTCCCAGTTTCTCCTTTGCCTGTTTTGTTCGTGATGTTTTTGTCTTATAGGACTCTAATTTCCATGCAGCTGAATCCATTGTTACTTTCCTTTGTGTGTTCTTATTTTGATAGCACACTCAGAAACACCTTCCCCATGTTTTCTCATCCCTTGGGACAAATACCCTTAATTATTTTTAAAAATAACTTAAGAATTATTCTGTCAAGTCTCCCCTGCCCCCACCCCATACTCAAGAATTCCCTTTTGGGATTATATTAAATAAATAGATTAATTTGGTGGAGAATTTATAGATTTACAATTTCATATATTTGAATATAAGCTTCATGGGGAAAAAGATATTTGTATGTTTTGTTCACTGGTATATCCCAGAATACCGTCTTGGACTTAGAAAAGTAGCTGGCACAGAGTAGGTATTTTTAAAACATTTGCACAAATGAATTTAAATCTGTTCAGAAACGATGTATGTCTTCTCTTTATTTGCTTTTTTAAAATGTCTATTAAAGAAGGTTAGTAGTTCTTTTCTTATAGTCCCTACTAATTTCTTGTGAAGTTTGTTCTGGAAATTTTATGTAACTTTGTTATTTTAAATGATTTTTTTTCCATTCAGTTTTCTTTCTGGTTATAGCTGTCATCCAGGGAAAGTAGCTTCTTAAAGAACTCTTAAATTCTAATAACTTCCCAGTTAATTCTCTTGGGTTTTGTATATAGAAAAATCACATAACCTGCAAATAGTGATAATTTTGAATCCTTCATTCCAACATTTACCCTTTGGTTTCTTTTTCCAGTTTTCTCACTGAATCCATTAGAACACTCAGAACAATGCTTAGTAATAGATTAGAGAGTAATCATCCTTGTCTTGCTTCTGACTTTAATAGAAATCCTTTATCACAAGAGTTTGAGTTCATTGTTGTGTTGAGGAAGTATCTTTTTATTCTAGTTCAATATGGGTTCTCAGAAACGGATGTTGAATTCTTATAAAATGCATTTGGGCATTTATTGATTTCTCTTTCTTTGTACTATTGATGTGATGAATTATGTTAATAGATTTCTGAACATTGAACTCTTTTTTCTTTCCTGAAATCGTTATTCCTGCTCTTGATGCCTTCTTTTGAAAATATGTTTCTAGATTTGATTTGCTAGACTTTTATTCAGGATTTGCATATTCATACATGAGATTGGTCAGAAATTTACTTTTTGGGCAGTCTTCATTTAGTATTGGTTTTAAGGCTAAAATTTCATAAGAAAAATCAAAGTGATCCTCATCCTTCTCTTTGTCCTGATGGAATTTAAATAAGATAGGAAGTCTCTCTTCCTAGGAAGTTTATTACTCACTTGTAAAGTCATCCATATCTGGAACATTTTTTATAACATTATTTTTCACAGTTTCATCAGGTTTCTAAAAAATTCATTTTGCTCTATCTTGAGTAAATTTTGATCATATGTTTTAAATAAAAAATCCATTTCATGGAGATTTTCAGAATTATTAAAGTGACTTACGATATTGTTTCTATCATTTAAACTTTCTGCTGTGAATGAGATGACATCCCATTCTTATTCCTGGTGTTGTGTATTCCCACTTTCTTTTATGGTCAATCCGGATGTTGGTTTATTCATAGATCTTCTCACATAAGCCAATTCTTGGATTTCTGTAATAGCTCTACTAATTTTCTAGTTTCCCAATTCATTGATCTTGTTTTTCTATTCATGAGTTCTTTTCCATAACTTTTCTTTGGTTTATTTTGTTATTTTTATGTTTTCTAAAGCATAATAAAATGGATGCTTTATTTTCATATTTAATTCAATAACAAAGACATTTTAGGCTATGAATTTTTTTCCTCTGAGTGTAAGTTTTATCTTATCCCATGCATTTTGATATAATATTTCCTTTATTGTTAATTTCTAGATAGTTTGCAGTTGCTGTTTTGATTTTATTTTTAATCTTAAAATTCTAAGATTTTATTTTTATTCTATTTTTATCTAGAAGTGTGTTTTCTCATTTCCAAGTGGTTGAATTTGCGTTGTTTTAAGGGTTTGTTGATAATGTGTAGTTTGATTGCATTGTGTTTAGAAAATGTGGCCTATGTCTATGTTGGAGATTTATTGAGATTTTCTCTGTGGCCTAATAATATCATTTTTTAATGATATGTAGGTATAGACTCTATCTCCAAGGCATAGTACTTAATCTGTATCTTCATTTTTTTTATTTTGTAAAAAAAGAGTGTCATGTTGTCTTTCGCTGTATATTTAATTAATGTTCGTTTCTCTTCATATTACTGGTAGCTTTTGCTTTATATCTTGACGAAATGTTATTCAAAGTGTAAATGTTCTTTATAGCTATAGCTTCATGATGGGTTATATGTTTAATTCATATAAAATGACCCTCCCAGTCATGGCCCCTGCTGCCTGGCTTTGTCTAAGGAGCGTGTGCTTTTGCTCTGCCCCCTTTTTTGCTGCCAAGGATGAATATTCCAAAGGAATATGGCTTTCCCTGATTTCTACTTTGATAATATTATGACCTCTGTTTATTTTTTCTTTATATGCAACCTCTGTTTATTTTCTTCTTTTTTCTCTGCTACAACAGAGAAATCTGAAACAGCAGGGGTTTTTGTTCCTTTGTAGGCAACCAACATTTTTTTGGGTAGATGTTTGTGCATTTTCCTCCCTTATCCTTGTATTTCAGAAAAGTGCCAGGAAGCATATAACTGTAGGCTTTTTCTCTTTATGGACTTTCCCCTGTGGAATGTAGTGAATCCTTATAATTTATTTACACAGGTCTGTTTTTGAGTACAGAAATTTTTTCTATTATGTGAATGCTGATTATTTGTATGCTGGCTCTCTGGTCTTGGTCTCACAGAGATATCCTATTCTTTCTCATCGTTTTCATGTCTCTGTCTTTATACTTTTTCTTTTGAAAGAGTAATAGAGCTGACTGGCATTCCCTCTGCCTCACCGACCAGCACCCATCAGGAAGAAAGCTGGATACCTAGAAATCTGATTAGGGCATTTCCAGGGTATCCAAGTCAGGGAACGTGGAGAGGGAAAGTTCCAAGAGTCATGAGTTCAAGCGCAGATAGGCTGTTCTTTGTCCAGCTCCATTTGCTTCAGAATTTTGTGGTTGTTTTGTGTTTTTATTTTGCTTTCTTTTTTACAATCACATATCCTTCAGTCTTAGCTTCCCTGGGGTCGGTTAGAGACTTTTCATCTTTTTCTGTGTTTCCTTAGGTCCCCTGAGTAAATTGACATGGTTAGATCTGAGTCATAAACCTGGCATTCAGTCATCTTAACTTTTGTGAGGCTGGTGAGAATAAGCATTCTTTCTCTTGAAACCCTGAGAGCAGAGGCTCTGGGACACTTGTGGAGCCTTCTGGTCTCGTCCACTCTGGATCTGTGGGTGGGGTAATCCTTACAGCAAAGCTCCACAGTGTGGGGGAGGGGAATACTGATACAGGACGCAAAGGATGGGATTCCATAGTTAATTTGTAAGAGAAGGACTTACAGAGGTCTGGGTCTGAAGACCCTGCCAACAGTAGCTCCCCCTGCCTGGCTTTGTCTGAGGGGCTTATACTATGGGCATGCCTTCCTTCTTGCTGTTAGGGATGAGGTAAAGAGGTAATTGCTTGTCTGGGGAATGTGCAGAGCACAGAAAGGGATCCCAGACTGGTCAAATTCAATGAGAAATTGTTGAATTTGGAATTTCACCGTTCTTTTTGCCAGTTCAGCTGAGCCTTTGGACCACTTCTTCCTCTGTCAGCTTTGGTTCCTGGACACATGCCCTGGAGGTATCCCTCTTCTGGTGGGCACAGGCTTTTGGGTGCATATTCCTGACGTGGGTGTTTTGAGGTCTGCTTTGTTTGCCTTACGTAGCCCCAACAGTACCTGGTCACCCTTCACCTTTGCAGACCATCTCATCATTTTGACTAATGGCAAACCTGATGCAGGACAGAGATCACAGTGTGTAGTAACGAGTTTATTGAGATGACGGAAGCTTCTAAAGGGCCTTTTTTTTTAAAGATTTTATTTATTTATTTGACAGAGAGAGATCACAAGTAGGCAGAGAGTCAGGCAGAGAGAGAGAGGAGGAAGCAGGCTCCCTGCTGAGCAGAGAGCCCGATGCGGGACTCGATCCCAGGATCCTGAGATCATGACCTCAGCCGAAGGCAGCGGCTCAACCCACTGAGCCACCCAGGTGCCCTAAAGGGCCTTTAATCCATTAAAGTTTTTAGTGGGATGCTGGAAGAGGCAGTGTGAGGAGACATCATTTTAAGCCAAAACGTTTTCCTATTGATTCTTTTATTGGTTTCTAGACACCGACTAATTGGAAGTCTTGGGGCTCAGTCAGATGCCCTCTTATGCCTTCCAGAGACACACAGGGAATGGTCATCATTTTTAATGGGACGGACTGGGCACCACCTCTTAGACTCCTTACAGGCACTGTAGATAAGACCATCCAGCCCTCTAGGCCCATTTCCAACTCACTTCCTTGTCTCCCATTCCCACAAAGAACCATAAATAACCAAGGGACTACACATCCAGAGGGGAGCAGATATGGCCCACATGAAGCCTGAAACCCTTCAGCTAGCCACAGTGACTTCTGGAAGTTTATGACTTGTCAGAAGAAGTTGACGAATTTACTTCCTGGCTGACTCGGCTTTATGATTTGCCCTGTTTCCAAAGCAGAAGAAAAGTTATATTACATGGTATAGTTTAAAACAATAAACAATAGCACGTCTGATGATTAGCATCTCCTTCATCAAAACTAGCGATGAAATATACCTATATTTCCACTCAGAAACTTATTCTTGCTTTTGTTCAATGTCCATCTTTAGGATTTATTGTGAGCTTGGCATCCCGAGACATCTTCATTCTGTGGTTTGAATCTTGCCATGATTTTTGACCAAAAGTAATGCCATGAATAAGCAGAAGTCTTCCTTGGGCACAACTATCCATTCTGTGGATTTTCTCCCCCTGGATGAGGGTCAAAGAGTATTTAATTCCCTGCCAATGGAAGTCTCTTGTGCAGTTGTAGCGCCAGTGAGAAGGTAGAGGGGACTAGAAGAAGAAGGAAGGGGGGCAGACAGCAGCCCTGACCCTGAAAGCTGCCCTGTCCCCACCCTGTTTCTCTGCAGACTTCTCCATGATGACGCCCATCAATGACCTCCACACAGCTGACTACTTGAACCTGGCCAAGCGCGAGCGGAGCATGCGGTGCAAGATCAGCAGTGTTTATCGTCTCCTAGACCTCTACGGCTGGGCCCAGCTGAGCGACACCTACGTCACGGTGAGCAGAGTGTCTTGGGATGGGGTGGGTGCTGTGTGTGGCCCTGACAAAATCCCAAGGGGGAGCTCTTGCCTGTAGGCACGGCCATCCACTGAGCCCTTCCAACGTTTCTAACCACCTGTGGTCACCTGAAACAGACAAGCTTCCCGTGGCCACTTCCCTGGAGCAGGAGCTAGGAAATCCTGGATCCTATTTCCAGGGCTACCCTTGATCATTGGAGATTCCTCTTATAGGTCCATTGCTCCAGTTCTAAATAAAGGCCAGGTCCTTTTCATCTCTCAGGTGCTGGGGAGAGATAAGGGTTCTTGGGAGTTTTAGGTACAGTGGATTCAGGGGAAGAAGGGATTCATGCAGAGGGTCCTTGGAAATGATCCCACTGTCTCCTTGCCACTGAGAACATGTCTTCCTTTCAGCTGAGAGTCAACAAGGAGCAGGATCACTTCCTGATTAGCCCCAAGGGAGTTTCTTGCAGTGAAGTCACCGCATCCAGTCTGGTAAGTATAGTCTAGCCTCTCGTTGACCATTGCTTCTTGAAATGACTGCA
This sequence comes from Neogale vison, assembly GCF_020171115.1. Taxonomy (NCBI): domain Eukaryota; kingdom Metazoa; phylum Chordata; class Mammalia; order Carnivora; family Mustelidae; genus Neogale; species Neogale vison. The sequence continues at coordinate 91,871,748 of NC_058098.1, read as the reverse complement.
ACCTACAGTGACAGGTCATCTACAGACTAGCCATTGCTGTCCTGTCCCTCATGGAGCTTGTGGTCTGGTGGGGGACGAGAAGACACACAGGCCCAAAGCAGGATGCCCAGAGCACAGCCCAACCATGAGACCAGATAGGAGCGCAGGCAGCCAGTGCAATAGGAGGGAGGAGGGGGAGGAGATGGGCCTGCGGTCCTCTGTGCCTGTAATTGGTCCCCAAAGCCTGGGAATGGGGAGGCCTTCCTAGTTTGGGGAATATATTAAAACAACAGTTACCACTTTGTCTCAAAGCAGTGCAAGACTGGCTTAGTGCTGTACCATTAGCAATAGCTTCCAGGACCCCTTTTGGTTCTCTTGCTCCTTTTAGGTATAGTAGGAAGAAACTTCTAGAAGTTGGTCTTAATCAGCAAAGATTCCTGGGTGGGAAGAGGAAAACAGTAGAAAGGACTGTCTTACAAGCAGAAGAGGCCCAGGGGATCTTACATGTGTGGGCTGCAGCTGCTGTGCTGTTCGCCTGAGGGCAGAAGGTGCCACCTCAGGGCCTCTGCCAGGCTTGAGACAGTGGAGTCCAGGTATGCAATTAAAAGAGTCATCTGACAAAGTGACAGAATATCTAGGCAGGGTAGGACCTTGAGGGCTGCCAAAGCCCCTTTACAGGCAGGAGAGGACTCTGGTGCCCAGGGAGGTAAGTGACTTGCACAGGGCCACCTAAGGAGGTCATGGCCAAGCCACATTAGGGTCAAGGAAGCACAGGTTCTGCCTTAAAGGTATTTGTGACTAATTGGAGAGGCAGGTAAGACAATGATTAAACTCAGTGAAGAAGGCTTCCATACAGCAGGAAAGATGGAGAGCCCAGAAAAGATGCAAGGGGCAAGGGAGGAACATCTGGGTTGACCCGATGGTGAAGGAGCTAAGTCCCCAGGAGCCCACAGGAGAAGCAGATTTAGACCAGGGCTGTAGGGAGAGACTGGGCAGGGAGAACCGTGTCCTCAGCAGGAGGAGGACGGTTTGCACAAAGCCAGGCACATGCCACATCCTGGTACACTTGGGAGGACAGTGAGAGGCTGCGTCTGGCTCACGTATTCAGAGTCTGGAAGTGAGGCTGAGAGGGGCATGGGGACCAGATGATACTAAGAGCATTGTTATGGCCCTAAGAGCATTGTTATGGTGCTTTGACTTTGCTCTGCTGGACATGCAGAGCCGCTGAAGCACTGTAAGCAGGTGAGTCACACACACACACACACACACACGCACAAAAAAGTGTGACTGCTAGCCATGACGCATACTAGCTCCTTGGCTTCAAGAGCAGGTTATAAGACCAGTGACTAGTTTCTACCTGTCCTTTAAGATCTAGCTTTTGGGTGATTGGTAAATGGGTGTTTATCATACTATTATCTTTACTTTTGTGTATGATGCTTAAAAATTCAAAATAAAGAACAAAAAAACCCAAGAAGTTTCAGCTTAGGTGTTACTCTCTGGGAATGTTTCTCAGATCCCCCTCTTTTACTGGGATCAAAGACTCCTCCCATCTGCTCCTAGAGAAGTCTGTGATTCACTCTTTTCTAGCATCTCTACCCAAAGTGTGTTCTGTGGACCAGCAGCATGGTTATCACTTGGGAACTTGTCAGAATTGCAGACTCCTGGGTCACATTCTTGGCCTGTTGAATCAGAATGTGAAAGTTTGGGGTTTTTTAAATTTAAATTTTAGTTAGTTAAAATACAGAGCAATATTGGTTTCAGGAGGAGAATTCAGTGATCCATCACTTACATACAACACCCAGTGCTTGTCACAACAAGTGCCTTTCTAATTCCCATCACCCATCTAGCCCTTCCCACATCCACTTCCTTCCATCAACCCGCAGTTTATACTCTATTGTTAAGAATCCCTCACTCCTTTTTCCCCCTTCCCATATTTCATCTGTTTTCTTTCTTAAATTCCACATGTGAGTGAGATCGTATGGTATTTGTCTTTCTCTGACTGACTTGTTTCATTTAGCATAATACACTTTAGCTCCATCCATGTTATTGCAACTGGCAAGATTTCATTCTTTTTGATGGCTGAGTAATATTCTACTGTGTGTGTGTGTGTGTGTGTGTGTGTGTACACATCTGGTGGTGGTTCTGGCTGGCCCCCGACATAGTAAGGCAGTGGTGTTCACACACACACACACATACACTCGTGCGTGCACACACACACACACACACACACTCTCTCTCTCTCTCTTCACATCTTTATCTATTCATCAGTCAATGGACATTTGCGCTGTCTTCATAGTTTGGCTATCATGCCCCTTCAAATCTGTATTTTTGTATCCTTTGGGTAAATGTCTAGTAGTGCAATTGCTAGATCGTAGGTTAGTTCTAGTTTTAACTTTCTGAGGAACCTCCATACTGTTCTCCAGGGTGACCACCCCAGTTTGCAGAGAATCTGCATTTTGACTGGATCTCCAGGTGATTCTTACACCCAGTCAAGTTTGAGAAACTCCACTCTAGCGTTTTCCCTGCTGAATTATACTCAGCCAACTCTCCTGTTAGCCTGCTCCTCAGTCCTGGAGGCAGTGGGTATGGCCCATCTCCTGGGAGAGTCCTGAGTGCACCCTCCCGCCCACCCCCCCTCCGTCCCGTCCCCACCCTGTGCCTCTGAGTTTTTCTTCCCTGTCCAGATCAAGGTGAACATCCTGGGAGAGGTGGTGGAGAAGGGCAGCAGCTGCTTCCCCGTGGATACCACGGGCTTCTGTCTGCACTCGGCGATCTACGCAGCCAGACCGGACGTGCGCTGTGTCATCCATCTGCACACACCAGCCACTGCCGCCGTGAGTGTCCGCTCCCAGACCAGCATTTCTGTCCCCAAGGCTGGCAGCAGGCCCATGCTGCCCGCTTCTCTGAGGGGCTCCCTGACGAAAGACTTAAGCCTCCCCAAGCTAGTGTCAATCTCTTTATTTAAAACAGTTCTGGAACGTTTTCTTGGAACTCAGGACAAGGTGAGGAGGGGAAACATCCAGTGTGGTCACCCTAATCCTCCCCACCTTTCTAAGCACAGAAGTCTTCATCTGGGGACACGAGGCAAAGATATGCAGTGTTTGTTCTACTGTGCCCCCCTCCCCCCACTACATACACTCACAAATCCCACTTACCCGAGTGACAGCACCTCTTATGTTTCCACTCAGTCCAGTCCCTCCAGACTGAGGGCTGGCACCTGCCCCAACCCCCACCCCCAGCCCAGGCTCTGGTGAGGAGAGAGCTTGATAAAACATAAGATGGTGGGAACCTGGACTTGTCCACTTTTCATAGCCCAGGTTAGGCTGCAAGCTGAGGACAGGAGCAAGGAAAACTCAGAGAGAGTAGAAGGAATACCTTCAAGGATCAGATTGTCCCCTCAGAGGCTCTGGTAATTTCTCCATGTGTACCTAAAGCACTGTAATGTCACTTAGAAAGGCAAGAAACAAGCAGGTCTGGGTGTCCTCTCAACCTTCAATCCCTCTTACTGACTTCCAGGCCTTACCCCTGCACGAGCAGAGTGGACTCCTCATTGGCCCAGGGTTCTTCTGCGAGGCACACCAGTTACGGGTACTCAGATTTTCCAGAATTTGGGCCAAGACTGAGTGATCTGTTTGTGCTGAGTATCCATTTCTGCAGAGCCCTGGCTTACTCATGGGGCAGAATGAGGGCACAAAAGCAAGAGGCTCTCCTAAACCTCTCCATGTTCCTTGCTTTTAATAAAAGGCAAGGTATGGAGCATGGATTTTAACCCGATTCCCTGGCACTCTTGTTGCCCTGTCACTAGTCAAAGGGGGCCTCTCAATGGGCCTCCCTCTTTCCGCACTGACCTCAAGGCTGAGGATTTCCACCAGCTCAACCCAGAGGCCCCTAGACCCTGCTTCACTCCAGCCTGGTGCTAGGTAGCCCACTATCCCCAACCTCTTCCCAGAGTCCTAGGACAAGAGAAAAACAGGGGGGTAGCTTTCTCAAAGGCATTCTTGGTAGCAATTTTAGAGAGAGGTATATTGATGTAGCTGCTGTCAAAATGGTGATGGGAAGACATCAGAGGAAGCAGACAGAAAGCCAGAGCCCAGCCAGGTGCAGCAGAGTCAAAGGGCAGTGCCTTCTTGAGGGCTGGCTCCCAAGCCCACTGGTCCCCAGAGGAGAGCCTGGCTGTGCCCCTCTGAGGAAAGGGCAGAGATGGGATGGGGGAGCTGCAGGTGTTGACACTTCCATTGTCTCACTAAAGGTGTCGGCTATGAAGTGCGGCCTCCTGCCTGTCTCCCACAACGCCCTGCTAGTGGGGGACATGGCCTATTATGACTTCAATGGTGGGATGGAGCAGGAAGCAGATCGAATCAGCCTGCAGAAGTGCCTTGGACCCACCTGCAAGGTTTGCTCAGCTGTTGCGGGAAGACACTCGGGTGGGCTTGCCCAAAGCCTACATCATGACTGACACGTGTTCAGCGGACGATGTGTAGAAGTTGCACGTAAACAAAAAAGTGAAATGAAATTCTTTATCCCATTATCCCAAGATTTTGGCACACATTCCATAAGCATTCACGTATCTTTAGCAAACTAAGAACATAAAATGATTTTCCTTTTTTCCCTTAGTAATATCCAGTAAACACCTTTGCATATTATTAAATATTTTCTAAATCACTGTTTTAAGATTTTATTTATTTATTTGACAGACAGAGATCACAAGCAGGCAGAGAGAGAGGAGGAAGCAGTCTCGCTGCTGAGCAGAGACCCCAATGCAGGGCTCAATCCCAGCACCCTGGGATCATGACCTGAGCCGAAGGCAGAGGCTTTAACCCACTGAGCCACCCAGGTGCCCCTAAATCACTATTTTAAATCATTAGATTATATCTCATCATATAAATGACTGTGTCACCATTTACCTTAACAGTCCTCTGTGATTGGACATTGGAAGGTTCCTTGATATAAACAACACAGGATGAAAACCCTCTTAGCTGAATCTCTGTAAGTGCTTGAGATCATTTCCTTGGGATACATTCCTAGGGATACACATTTTAGAACTCTTACTTCCTATAGGCACATTGCCCTCTCTTCCACCAGAGTCTAGTTATAAGAATGCTGCTTCCCTTCAGTCTCCCCAAACTTGAGTGTTACTACTCTTTTTTTTTTTTTTAAGATTTTATTTATTTATTTGACAGACAGAGATCACAAGAAGGCAGAGAGGCAGGCGGGCGGGGGAGGGGGTGAGGAGCAGGCTCCCTGCTGAGCAGAGAGCCCGATGTGGGACTCCATCCCAGGACCCTGAGATCATGACCTGAGCTGAAGGCAGAAACTTAACCCACTGAGCCACCCAGGCACCCCACCACTTTTTTTTTCTTTTGCTAACTTGATAGAGAAAAACAGAATCTCGTATTGTTTGGCTTAAATCTAAAGACTTATTTCTTCACAGCACATCATTAGGAGTAGGCAGCTTCGTATGGGAATTTCCTAAACTGAGCTTAGGTTGAAGGACACTTGACTCTGTCCTCGAAAGGCACTCACTGCCCGAGTCATTTCCAGTATGGGAGCCTCCGCCTTCCCATCTCTGACACAGAGGAGAAACCCCGCCACTCTCTCTTTAGGGAAAGACTTTCCCTAAAGTCTCATTATTAGTGCCCGGAGAGGGAGGAGATGTTCACCATCTGCGAAATGCTATAAGAATTTCAGAGATGGGGCATTTGCTATCTGCAAAATCTTTTTAGGCAAGAGTCCTCATCTCTTTCCATATCTCTGGCACTTGAGAGGAAAAACCTCCAGCTATTTCAGCACGAAATGATGAGATGATTAGGCCAGCAGGCCTCAGCCAGGTCTGCAAAGACGCCTCCCGCACATGGATCTGTGTCCCTGCTGCTGGACAGGCATCATCTGGTTTCAGGGAGTTCATGAGGATAAGACCAATCAAGAAAACAGTTTCTGATCTGAATTTTGGGGAGTCAGGCTGTTGGTATAAATTCATTTCTGCTTCTTTCCCTTTTGTCTGCCTGTTCCTGGCAGAGTCACAAACATTGCACCAACAGTGAGAACACCTGGGTTCTAGTTCTGATTCTGCCCCTGATTAGCTGGGAGCCTTTTGATTTCTTTAGGCTTCTGTTTCCTCTTCCGAAAAACCAGAGAGTTGGAGTAGAAGGTCACTATTGCCTCCTTCACAGAGGTGTAGGATTTTAGAGCTACTGAGGCCTCACTGAGCTCATGGAGAGGAGACTTGAGGTCCAGAGAGCTGACATGACTCACCTGTCTCTGCAGGGCCACCCCGCAGAGAGCCATCCTCTGGGGGTGTGATTTCCAAGCCAACTAAGTCACAGGAGCAAGAGCTTGCTTTTGAGGTTAGACCCTTCTGTTGGACATGAAGTAATTTCATTCACTTTAACACAGACACCAGTTTTTCAGACTTCGAAGTTCTCCAAGGCCTAAAAATCCAGGTATAGCCCAAAGAAATCCACCAAGCTCTCTAGTCTCTGTTTTAAAAAGCATCTTCTAGGGGCACGTGGGTGGCTTGGTCATTAAGCGGCTGCCTTCTGCTCAGTTCATGATCCTGAACTGATCCTGGGATGGAGTCCTCCACTGGGCTCCCTGCTCTGCGGGAAGCCTGCTTCTCCCTCTCCCACTCCCCTTGCTTGTGTTCCCTCTCTCACTGTGTCCCTCTCTGTCAAATAAAAAAAAATCTTTAAAAAAATAAATTAATAAAATTAAAAGCATCTTCTATTTGTTAGGGAGGTTGCTTAGGGTTAGCATCACATGTGGGGTAGCACTGGGGTGTTTGTATGGGAAGAATGAACAAGGAGTTTAGGGCATGCTTTGGGAGTGGATATGGAAACTGATCTGGAGTAAATGAAAGATCTCTCCTTCTTCACTAGTTTAAACAGCTTGGAGTTTTAATTGGCCATTTGCTCCTCTGCAGATCCTGGTGCTAAGAAACCATGGAGTGGTTGCTCTAGGTGACACCGTGGAGGAGGCGTTTTATAAGATCTTCCACCTGCAGGCTGCGTGTGAGATACAGGTGAGCAAGCTCCCCTGGGGAGGGGGCCCTGGCGTGGCTCTGGCGGAGGCCCCACCGGCCATGATTTAAGGAGTCCTGGGAGCCAGCCATCTAAAAGCCTTGCCCTATTTCTCTGCCTTGGCACCACCTTATCCTTCTAAAGATTCACACTTATAATCAGTTTTGTAACTTTAAAATAGTCATCACTGTTGCCTAACAACCAGTACCCTCCTCTTGGGGGGCAGTGTCTGGAACAGGGAGCTCCCCAGGTTCACCAGTCAGAGCGTAGGAGAAATTGTAATAGGGCATATAACAGTTCTTACCATTAAGTATTACCTGGGGTATAACTGTTACATCTAGCTATGCCAGATAGACACCACATCATAGGTTGGTCTTTTCTTTCTTTTTGTCTGGAGGGTGTAGTTTGCAAAGACCATGAACATGGTCTGGCCCAGACAGGGGTGAAGTTACACATGGCAACCCTGAACACCAGGGAACCCCCAGCATAACATCCAGAGAGCCCATCAGGAGGTTCTCCTAACTAGTCGGGGATGGGGTGGAGGATGGGTGGGGATTGTCAGCAGGCATGGGACCCCTAAAGAAAAGCAATAGGAAAACACAAATCCTATAGTTTTGCCAGATAACAAGGGGGTGTTATATAAGCCAAAGACATGCCCCCTTCAGTGTGGCAAGCTGGCAGGGGTAAGGGGGTCTTGCCAGCTGAAGGCACTCACCATCCTTCCCAACTCTGGAATGTGTCCTTGGGTCAGGGAATTGCTTTCTACAGTCTGTGTTTCCTCAGCTGGATATCAGGGGCCTATGGGGTCCTTGTGAGGTTGGGTCTTTTCAAATAAAGAGAGGTGATGCTGATGGTATTTTTAGGACTCAGTTGACAGAAGGGAAAGCTAAGTGCTCCAGGATGAGTCAGTCCTTTGCAAGGTCCTTGGGTGTCCTGTCTGCCCTCCCCTGGCTGGTCTGGGCAGAGCAGCGCCCCAGGCGGAAGGCCTGCCTTTGTTTTAGGAATTGTAGGACAGGGGAAAGAGTGGGATAATCCCAGAGGCATTGCTGGTAGAGGTTCTGCAATTCCCAAGGAAGGAGAATTCTGCAAGTGGCACCTTTCTCAATAGTTTTTAAATGAGTATGTAGAGAGGACAGTTGTTAAGACCATGATGAAGAGGAGTTAGAAGTGAGATGAGACTGCCCCATCCCCCCGGACAGCAGTGGTCAGAACCGAAGGTGGAGAAGGGAAAACCAGGATCAAAGCAGTTCCTTTCTGAGGCAGCAGCCTCCCTGCCCCAACCAAAGGTGGGCCCTGAACTCTTAACCCTGACTGATGTTAGAACCTGGCAGACTCTTTCTTTCCCCCATATCTGCGCTCTAATGAGTCCCCCCATCTTCCTTCTAAAGAAGAGGTTTCCATGAGAAAATAGTTCTTATAGCTTTGCAAAGACAGCATGGCCTGAAAATGAATGGTGAGAGATGACCCTGCCTCCCCCCGCCCCCCGTGTCGGTGGGACGCTCTACACTGAGAAATGGCCTCTGTACTGTTTAACCAAAGGCAGGATGGCCGTCTAGCAGCTGGGGAGATGAAAGCACAGAGCTGCCAGGCACCGGCCCCGACAGCCCCAGCAGCTTCTCTTGGCCCTGCCTGCTGTCACTTTGTTTTCAGTCAGGACTCATTCCATGGGACCTTGTTAAAGTGCATCAGGCGATGGAAGCAAATAACCCCCAGAAAAGCACCCATGGCTCTTTTCAGCTTCAGGGAGGCTTCTAGAGAGAGAAAGGAAGCTGGAGGGTGTAGGAGCAGAACAGGCTAAATTAGACCATAGGTTTGGGTGGTTTAGGGCATGGGTGACCCCAGGGGCTAGCAGTCTGCAGATGCTGTTGGGATGGCAGCCCCTGGCCAGCTCATTTCTGCTTGAACAGCCCCCACAGACGTTCTGTTTCCATCGTGGGCCTCCTTTTCTCCCTCAGTGACCTTGACCAACAAGCAAACGTGGCTGTGGTCATTTTAGTGGTTCAAGGCTAAGAGCCTAGTCCGTTCTCCTGGGGACAGTGTTCTCATCTCTCTCCAGCAGTCTGGGGTTCTAAGAAACTGGGTCACCCCAGCTGAGAGAGGCAGCTCCCTGCTCTGCTTATAGAGCAGACTTGCTCAGGCAGTTCTTCTCCATCTGCTCCCCATCGCCATGGAAACTGATGGGGGAAGAGGGAGGTGGGAGGAGGCCCAGCTCTTGTAAGGATGTGGGCAGTTCTCTCCTCCGTGAATAACTAGTCCCCTGGGCACATCGTTTCTTTCATAGTAAAACCTCGGCATATATTGATCATAAACACTGACGTGGCACTCACAGCTCCAGGTGCTTTATAATTATCACCCTCCGTAATGCTCATAAGGTAGATACTACTATTTTTTTTTTTTAATTTTACAGATGAGAAAACAGGCACAGAGAGGGTAAATAGCTGCCCCAGGCCATACAGCAAGTGTGAGTGCCAGGATTCAAACCCAGGGAGCCTGTGTCCAAGTCCATGTTCTTGAACACTACACTGCACTGCCTGTTGGGAGGTGGGGGGAGATGAGGGTCTGCGGGAAAGATCAGCTGACAGTCAGCACTCCAAGTCAGGATTCCAGGGTCCCAAGCCCTGCGTTGGCCAAATGAGGGTCTGGGATGAACAAGGTAATGGATCTGCCAGCTGGGATTCGCTGCCATTGAGAGTGCATTCCATTGCACTCAGCCTCAGGAGTACGCGGGACTTTGGCATGAGAAAACATGGCAACGGAGGCCCAAACCGGAATTAGTGAACGAACATAGCAAAAAGGTGGATTTGCACTCTGTAATCTGTATCAACACACCGTAACCCTTCTAACGTTTGGACAACAGTGTAGTAGGCTGCCTCACTAAGCATGCAGCTGGCTATCTTCAGGGATAGTGGACAAGGACCCTTAGCTTTGGTAGGAGGATGGCATCAATGACCATTCAAGTCTCCACCTTTGCCAGATAAAAATGCAGCCCAAATGAGTGTTCTTGCTTCCACCTCTTCACAGTGTGACAGGGGTCACCTTGCAAAGGTGGCCTGGCTGACCTCCAGGAAGTCTCATAGGAGCCGTTTGTTACACTGGTGGATCTAACATGCTCTGGGGGTATGTGACGGGTCCTCACGGGCTCATAGATGCATGTTGGCCAGCAAGCTCAATTGCATCCTTTCCTTTTCAATAAAAATGGGAACACTGGAAGTTTATATAATCAAATCCTTCTTCTGCAATAAGTAGGCTTACAGGAGATATCAAATATTAATCTGATTGCAGCACAGGACACCTGGCTCCCTGCCGAGAAGACTCGGAAACCAAGTTCTCTCCCTCTTGCTGGTCTCACCCTGGATGCCAAATCATAACCAATTATATCTGAGTAGACAGAAGGTACCATTAGATGGGTATGGAATTAGAAAATAAGGAGATTAATTAGATTAATAAATGTTTTCTAGGATCATTCTAAAATCACCTGCTGTACACACACACCTCTTGTCCTAATACTCAGCTTATCGCCGGCAGCCACTTGTTCTGTCCCCTTGCTGTGGAGCCCAGACAGTGGGGCAAATGCTCCAAGAGCACCGGCGAAGCCTCTTGACCCTCCACAGGGCCTGGCTGTGTATTCCCACCCCTTCACGTGTCTCCTTCCTCTGGGTTTCCTCAACTGAGCAGTACCGCTGTGGAAGATGAGCTCTGCCTTTAGCCCAGCTCATTCGGGCCATCAGGCTACTCTCCTGTTTTATTGGCCAAGGAGCCAGCCTCTTTTTTTCAAGTGACTTTTTGCTTTAAAAAAAAAAAAAAAGCAAGGGGAGATATTTCAAACACAGAAATATGCAGAAGAATAATAACACCCACTACCCACCACTCAGATTCAAAAAGTAAAAGCCTTTTTACTTATTACCGACAAGAATTGAAGTCCCCTTTGGAGCTCTTTCTGACCGTACTCCCCACCGTCCCCAGAAATAATCACAAACTGAGGTTGGTCAGTATCCCAGGTAATTTTTCAGCCCTCTGTATTGCTTTATTCCTAAGGTTTAACACTTGTTCTTCCTCCTCTTCTATAGTTTCTAAGAACTAACATGAGGGAAAAACGGCGAAGACCTCTTTCCCTGAAAGTGGGTCCATGTCCAGTAACTTTGGCGGTAGCTTTTCCCCTGGGCAGGAAAAAGCCAAATACAGCTCACATTTCTGGATATGTGTCTACGCACACACATACTGAGGTCCTTCTGCTCTTCACTGCAGGTCTCTGCCCTGTCCGGCGCTGGGGGAGTGGACAACCTCATCCTCCTGGAGGAGAAGCACCGACCCCATCAAGTGGGCTCCGTGCAGTGGGCAGGGAGCACCTTCGGGCCCATGCAGAAGAACCGGCTGGGGGAGCACGAGTTTGAGGCCCTCATGAGGATGCTGGACAACCTGGTGGGTCTCCTGCCATTGCCCTTCCCAGCTAGTTGGTTGAGACTCAGTGCCCTGGAACCAGTCAGGGGGGACACAGTACGTGGGCATGAGAACAGCATCAGGGTGAAGTTGTTAAAGCCTCATTGATTGGCAAGTGTCTCAGAATTTGTGGTCATTCTAAAAGTAGTTGAGTTTTCTTAAATGATGGCCTTCACCGCCCCTGTTTAAAGGCTGTTGATGACATCTTATATCGTGGCTCAGTTCACTCTTTTATAGTTAGTTCTGCCTTTGTTATCTCGTGACTTTAATGTAGAAACCACATAACACTCTAATTTCCTTATTCTGATGAGCAGCATTTGAACAACACCCTGTCCTAAAGACTGAATCAATCATGTAAGGAGTTAACTGGTATGTGTCTAGGTGGGCTTTAAATGATACAAAATCTTGGGGCACCTAGGTGGCTCAGTGGGTTAAAGCCTTCGCCTTCAGCTAAGATCATGGTCCCAGGGTCCTGGAATCCAGCCCCGCATCGGACTCTCTGCTCAGCAGGGAGCCTACTTCCTCCCTCTCTCTCTCTGTCTACTTGTGATCTGTCTGTCAAATAAATAAATAAAATCTTAAAAAAAAAGGATACAAAATCTAACATTTTAGTTGATAATATGACATATAAATAGGAGACAGTTGGAGAACAAAAAGAAAGCATGCATGATGAGAAGCTAGTTGCAGGAAGAGATCATAACTTCTTTGATTGCTTAGAGAAGTGAAGATGAAACCTATCCTTGGACCGTTTCTATATCTGATTTATGTTCCCTTCCTCACTGCTACTACCTTGGACCCTCTTTATTGTGTCCAGGTCATTGCAATAGTTAATCTTTTTCTCCTTACCTCCAGTCCCTCCAAACCATCCCTATCTTATTACTAGGCTAACTGTGAGGGTCATAGATTATTTTTCAAATAATGAAAAACACAACCCACCTTGAAGATACAGTTCCCCGTAACACTCATGTGCCAAGTAACCCATGCCTAAAAGCACCAGTGCCAGACAGTTTCATATGGGAATTCTTTCAAATCTTTAAGAAGACAGACAAACAAAAAGACCCCTTTTTTAAAACGATTGTATTTATTTATTTGAGAGAGAGAGAGAGCACACAAGCAGGGGGAGCAGCAGGCAGAGGAAGAAGGAGAATCAGGCTCCCTACTGAATAGGAGCCTGAGGTGGGGCTTGATCCCAGGACCCCAGGATCATGACCTGAGCCAAAGGCAGGTATTTAACCAACTGAGGCACCCAGGCACCCAAGATACAGACAATTCTTATGCCATTTAAGTTGTTTCAGAGAGTGACAGTGGGACATGAAACCATAATAATTATAACACATTCAGACCAATCTTGCTTTGAGTTGATAAAAAGTGCTACATGAAAGCTAGCAGGTAGTATCCTGCATAGCATTAGAATAATAATACATAAAAACCAAGTGAAGGCTCATTCCTTGTATTCAAGGATGGTTTAATATTATAAATCTTTTAAATATATTTCATGATATTAGTGCATCAAAGGACCTTTTGGCCATTAATAAATATCAAAAATCATTTGATAAAAAGGTAGTATCACTTTATACAAATAATAGCTGTTAACAGAGGAGAAGACTTATTTGACATGATTAAAATGATATTTTTCTCAAAACAAGAGTCAATATCCTGGTAAAACACTAGAAGAATTTCCATTAAATTTTTAAATAAAACAAGTAATTCTTGCTGTCCAAACTTTTATTACTGTTCTGGAATAACACTGGAACTCAATCTAAAGTGGTGAGGTATAAAAACAAAACAGATGCTAAAAAGGAAACAAAATTACTATTCAGTTTAGATAGTATGGTTACATGTCTATAAAATGTCAAAGAGTCAAGGAAGAAAAAATATTAGAAATAATGAGTACCTTTTCAAGTAGTCAGTTATGGGGACGCCTGGGTGGCTCAGTTGGTTAAGGATCGTGATCCCAGCATCCTGGGATGGAGTCCCACATTGGGCTCCTTGCTCGGCGGGGAGCCTGCTTCTCCCTCTGCCTCTACTGCCTCTCTGCCTGCCTGTGCTCGCTCTCGCTCTCTCTCTCTCTCTCTGGCAAATAAATAAAATCTTTAAAAAAAACTTTAAAAAAATGTTTTAAGTAGTCAGTTATGAAAATGTATTTAGAAATTAGTAGCTTTTTTTTGCATCTCAACATAGAATATATTTGAAAATATAGTAATGGGAGAAAATAGCCCATTTGCAAATGCAGAAAGAACATAAAACATGAAGCAGAACTGATTTAAAGAAAACCATAATTTTTTACTAATAAGCATCAAGAGAACACCTGAATTTAATAAAGAGCCACAATTTCCTGTTGGTTAGAAAATTCCATAGGGTTAAGAGGTTGCCTTTCCAAACTCCATGTAATTCCTTTAGTGAGAGGGAAGCACAGAGGACTTAGAAAAAATGTTTTTCCAAGTTTACTTCAGAATGGATAGGAAATCCTATAGAAAGAAAAGTAATTAGGGAAACTTGTCCCATCACAAGGTAAATCATGTAAAACTTCAACAACTAACCAGAAGAGCAGAGGGGCACCAGGGCAGAATGAACAGGGGAATCAGTGGGACAGCTTAGAGAATCCAGAAATAGTTCCTAAATGGATGAGAATTTAACATGGGCAAGAAGGCATCTTATAAAGCAGTGGGAGAAAGATTGCTGGCCCTTTGGGAAATAAATAAGGTGGATCATTCTTTTCAACAAGATGAATTCCTGATTTATCAAAAATTTGAGCAGAAAAAGTAAATTCATATAGATATTAAAAAGAAGATTTATATTTTTGATGCTCTTGTGTTGGGAAAGAACTTGTCAGGTATGGTGAGAAAGTGTGAATCATGATGGCAAATATTAACAGATATGATTATATTTAAATGGAAAATGTACATTTTTATAAACTATCCCTCCCATCATAAACAAAGCTAAAAGACAAACTATGGTGGAAAATACTGCAACATCTGTGACAGTCAAAAAATTAATACCCTTAATGTAGAAGGAGGTATTATGAATCAATGTGAAAACAATAAATATCTCAACAGAAAAACGAACCAAGAACACAAGCAATTTACAAAGGAAGACATGCAAGTGGCCATTGAAAATATCTAGTTTTACTATTAATCAAAAAAGAATTTAAAAAATTGGAGGATTTTACTTTTAACACTTCTGATTGCCAAATATTTTTTTAAGATTTTTTTTTATATTTATTTATTTGACAGAGATCACAAGTAGGTAGAGAGGCAGACAGAGAGAGAGGAAGGGAAGCAGGCTCCCTGCTGAACAGAGAGCCAATGCGGGGCTCGATCCCAGGACCCTGGGACCACAACCCGAGCTGAAGGCAGAGGCCTTAACCCACTGAGCCACCCAGGCGCCCCCAAAGATTTTTTTTTTAAACCTCAGTAATATTCAACAGGTGGGAGAGAGATGAGAGCTGGGAACTCCAGCCCAACTGGTAGAAGTATAAATTGGCTCAACATGTTGGGAAGATATTAAATACATTAAAACTTTTAATATATATCCCTTGGCCCAGTAATTTTTATTCTAGGAATTCAAGAAGAGAATAATTTAAAGAATGAAAGAAAATACATTTGCCTAAAGAAAAATGTATACAGATATTATTTTTATGATATTTATATTATATGATATATTTATAATTATGATATTTTAAAAATGACAAAGTGTCAGTGCTATCAATTACTTTTTACTAAATCATAAAAAATAAAGGTTTCTATGTATTATAGGTTCGATAATGTGGAAAAAATCTCAATCATATCAATAAACTAAAAAAGCAGCTTGTAAAGTTGCTTAGGCGGTATGGTCCCGTTTTTATACAGTTATATATATATTCTGTAGTTATAGATATGCTAACACACATGCGCATATATATATATATATGCACACAGAGATGACCAGAAAGATTTTTAGTGGTTATCTCTGGGGATGAGATTTTTTTTTAATAGAACCCACTTTTTTCTTATGTTTTTCCACATTGCCTGATTTTTCTAGATAGGTCTGTATTTATAATTGGAAAAATATTTTAATATCTCTTTAATATATTAAAAAAAGAAGAAGAAGAAGATAGGCAAAGCCAAGAAAGAATCATATGAGGAGGTGTCAAGGTGGCTGAATGTTCCCACCGAGCAGGAATCATTTCTATCTCTGTGGGACATGGTCTTGCTTAGGAGACAGGGATGTTCCTGAGTCAGGCTTCAGGGTTCCAAGAAGGAAATGGTTTAGAAGCCTTCGAGTCAAGAAAATGAGGGTTGACTGTTAGAAAGAGCTGGCAGGCTTTTAAAAATGCTGCAGCCCAGATCGCACCCCTCTCCCCCGGAAGTCAGCCGCTCTGAGGAGGGCGCAGGATCCCAGTGTGTAGCCAGGGTCCAGGACCCCTGGAGTAGATGGAAAATTGGAGCACTGTTAGGGTAAGGAGCCTTGTCTGTCTGGCCTGCAAGGTTCTAGGGATTTTCTCAGCTCTGATCAGAGGGCTTGTTGGGGAGAAGGAAGAGGTTGGGGGACCAGGAGAAGGGAACAATTCTGAAACACATCAAAGGAGCAGCAAGGCCGACATTGTGTTACGGAGTTTTTGGGTTAGACTGAGTCCTTCAGAAAGAAGGGGGTCAAAATATGTGTGCGATATGTGCGTGGGGGCCATGTTCCCCACAGTAAGTGGTTCTGTTTCTGTCCTTTTTAGGGTTACAGAACAGGCTACCCATACCGATACCCCATTGTTCAAGAGAAAACCAAACACAAAAGTGAGGTGGAGATCCCAGCCACTGTCACAGCCTTCGTATTTGAGGAGGATGGCGCCCCAGTGCCCGCCCTGCTGCAGCATGCCCAGAAGCAGCAGAAGGAGAAGACCCGTTGGCTCAACACACCCAACACCTACTTGCGGGTCAATGTGGCTGATGAGGTCCAGAGGAGCATGGGCACCCCCCGGCCCAAGACCACAGTAAGGAGGAGATCAGGTTGGAGGGAGGGCATGTGGCTCCATCTGTGGGTCAAGCAGCTTTAAAAGGAGAACAGAACAAATATCCCCTGGGCTGGGTTATTCCCTTTAGGGCTTCCTCTTGGGCATCTAGGAGCAGCTGTTCATGCCCATAGAGCCTCTGATCACCAGTTTCTTGCAACTCTGCACTGAGTTTTGGGGCCGAGGAGCAAATTTCTCCAAGGGGGGATATTTCTCCAGGGGGCTGGACCTCACTCCCAACAGCACAAAACCCAGGAGCAATTGGCTTTTGCTTCTTGCTCCCCCTTTTACAGAGTCCTTCTGGGAAGTTCATGGGCATCCAACATTTGGACTGTCCATCTGGTGCAAACCCAGAAGGTGGGTGGGATATCAATTTCTATTGTCTCCCCCTCCCCCACCTTCTCTGTCTCTCTGTCTCTTTCTCTCTCTCTGTCTCCCTAACACACACACCAGTACACACACACGTCAACTCTAATTTGATGTTTCATTAACAGTTAAGTAGCTGGAAGCCAAGTAGAATAGCTCTTCATTAGAAAAAAAAAATGAAGCCCTGCAAATTAAAATCAGTAAGTCAGGGCACCTAGGTGACTCAGTTGGCACTGGACTCTTCAGCTCGAGTCATGATCTCAGTCAGGGTTTTGAGATCGAGCTTTATGTGCTTCGTGTGGAGTCTGTTTGAGATTCTCTCTCTCCCTGTCCCCCTGGTCTCTCTCTCTCTCCCCCTATCTCTCTCTCCCTCTAAATAAAAGTAAATAAAATTGAAAATCAATAAGTCATATGATACTAAAGTTCAAGTGGCTGCCTGTTTGTCACATTGGTTGTCAAGGTTCTGAGCCCCACTCTCCAGCGCTCTTGATGGCTGACTGTTGATCCGGGGGCTGCCTTTGGCAACCAGGTCATTTGTTCCCCATCTCTGTTTTGGGAGACAGACAGACCTGAAGGAGGCCCAAGAAGAGAGAACATCTTTGCATAGGCTTGCTGACCTTCCATGGGGGGCCGGTTGGCCCAGATCTCAGGGGTGGGCCATAGGGGAGGACATGGTAATTTATTCCTTTGCCTTACCCTGGCCTTGTGTGTGTTCAGTGGATGAAGGCTGATGAGGTGGAGAAATCCAGCAGTGGCATGCCAATACGGATCGAAAACCCAAACCAATTTGTGCCTCTCTATACCGACCCCCAAGAAGTACTGGACATGCGGAACAAGGTAAGACGGGAGCTGCTTCTCTTACCATCTCTTTTCCCTCAAGCAGGGAGCCATCTCAGGTCCCACAAATATGAGCTGATTTTTTGGGATGTACCTTTCTTATCAAAACCCCAGATTCTGCTTAGGGGAAAGAAACGACCATGTATGGGCCCAACTCTAGCACTGTGCTAATTCTATACTTAACGTGGTCCTAAATAACCCTCATGCATAAAGAGGGCTTGTGTGAGACATTAGATACATCTAAAAAACCGGCCCACAAATTGAGTTTTTGTGTATTTTATGCTATTCTCCTTTTGGCTCATTTTCAAAATTTCAAAATCCTTTATATTTATCTCTCAACCTTTGCTTTACAGTTCACTCACTCACGTTTCTCATGTTACTTTAAAAACTTAGGTTGTACTAGACCCCCTCCAAAAGGTCGGGTGCACTCCCAGAGCAGTGATTTACTGTATGGTTCAAGGACCCTCTGCAAGGTTGGTTTAAAATGCACGTGCCCGGTTCAATCCTCTTGTTCCTCCCCAAGGAGGGACTCCAATTCAGTAGTTATAGGGTGGCACCAGGGCTTTGTGATGGTCAAGAAATTTCTCAGGGGCTTCAGTGAAGCATGAGGATCCCCATCAGGGATCTCCTGTGTCTTGTCTCAGTCTTCACCTCTTACAGTTATCTACTCAGAGTTCATGAGAATCTGGTATTTTACATAAACTGGCCATTTGTCTCTTCGAGGACACACTGTGTTAAGAAATAGGGAAGAAAGGCCCCTCACCCCCACCGGAGGACCTTTGTAGACCCTGTCACAGGGCACACGAGACACCAGGATGCCCTCTGAATGCCCCTCCCAAACTCCACACGCTGATGCTCAACAGCGAGCTCACTCTCCCCTTCCCTTGCCTCACAGATTCGAGAACAAAACCGACAAGACGTGAAGTCGGCCGGGCCTCAGTCCCAGCTCCTGGCCAGTGTCATCGCTGAGAAGAGTCGAAGCCCGGTACAGCAGAAGCTGCCCCTGTCTGCAGGGGAAACATGTTTGCCTTCTGGGTCTTCAGTGCTTGGGGCTGGGCAGCAGGACCCCTGAGTCCTCATGCCCACCTTCCCTTGATCTTGGGCGCTGGTGCTCTTGCTACAGGACAGACGCTGTGAGGACCAGGGACAGTGTGTAATTGCCCCCTGTGGGTCCCGGGCAGGGGGGCAGCAGCCCAGCCTGCCCCCGGAGTGATGCTGACTTCCATGCTTTACCCATGGAACTCCACTCTGCCCTTTGCTGGTATCCTGCAAAGTGGGCATCACGCGATTATGGCCGGCAGCTCCCGGCTGCTCCAGGCCTGCCTGCCCTGAGCGTTTCTGGCCTCTGTGCGTGGATATGGCATCATGAGGCCATAGCCCTGGGAAGATGCTCACGGGGTCGCAGAGAGGAGGCATGTACATAAGGACTGGTGCTCCATTTGGGACGGTTAGTTGCCCACACAAACCCCCATAGAGTTAGAAAGTATAAAGTTGTTTCCATGCCTGAGATAGGGCATGTTTGTCTAGTGCTTAGCAAAAAGGATAAAGACCAGAATTCTGGCTTATGTTGAAGACCACGGCTACTTATGGCAAGGTAACAACGTGGATAGCATTTTCCTTAGTGGTAGGAAGCGGGGAGTTACAGGAACTGTTCCTCTCCGGAGAGTAAAGGGAGATCGTTGAGGGCAGGCTGCAGCCCACAAGGTGGGTGCCCATGTAGGGGAGTGTGAAGGCTATGTCATTGTACCACCATTGTCACCCATGCCACGAGCCAGGATGAGGAATGCCAAAAGTGCCATGGGACCACAGATAGAGAAACCCCGTGGTACTGGGGTGGGAGCTCAATAGAGTGAGCAAAATTGATAAAAACTCTGCCATTTGTGCCAAGTATTCTCCTTGGAGTCCCTTTTCTTGGGACCCTGGGCTTGGATTCTGTTTTGAACTCTGTGATTCCTTAAGATAGGCCCGTGCTACTTCTGTTTCTGAAGATGCCATGGGCCGCCCTCAGAGGACCTGGCAGGCCAGGGAAGGCAGCCCAGAGTGCGTGGCGTGGGCCCGCTGCCCTGGGCTTGCCTCCCCTGCGTTTCGCGCTCTTTGGCCGCTCCTCAGCTTCAGGGCGGCGCATTCTCAAGGGCCAAGCTGAGGATGCCAAATTAGGAGAGAGGGCTACGGGGTCTGAATTTTAGACCCTGTCACGGGCTAGAGGGGACAAAGGATTCCTGAAGCTCACTCAAGGCCCCGCTGGTGCGCTCCCAGAGGCAGCGGCTCCACAAAGTCCCCCAGGGGTTTTGGCCAGTGTCTCCCCCCAACGCCCCCCACCAGGGACCTGCAGTCCAAGCAGGTTGAAGATCCGAGATTCAGGACCTTGGCCCCCTGTAATTTATGACTGTGTGCAAAACAGGACTAACAGTTTGGACTGAGAACGCTGAAGCCATTGTGTGTTTTGCATTTGACTTCCTGCTGTGCGCTGTGGCGTGTGCTGCTTTTGGGGGGTGGGAGAACGGCTGGCATGAAGTGGGCTTGAGCCAACGCTTTGCTTGCTGGCTGTTGGCTAACCGACTCCGGGATGTGGACTGTATTTGCGTAGTGACGGCTTGCAAGCATCCGCAGGAGGGGCTGCAATAAACGTGTGTCTTCCTTCCACTTGGGAGCATCCTTCGATTTTATTTCCGGGGCAGAGGGTGGACTCCCTGCATTCATCCAGGCAGTTGCAAAGAACCCAGGTCTGGGGGTGAGGTAGCCGTGGGAAGGAAGGAACAAGCCCTGCCCCAAGGCCCTGAGCTGTTTCCAAGGAGCCACATGCCACACTGCCCCTGGCAGGACCGCTGGCAGCCACAAGAGTCTGAGAGGACGCTCGGGCCTGGGCCCTGACTGCGGCATTCAGAGAGCAACACACACTCTGTGGTTAACTTTCAGTCTACAGAGAGCCAGCTGATGTCCAAGGGCGACGCAGACACCAAAGACGACTCCGAGGAGACCGTGCCCAATCCCTTCAGCCAACTCACTGACCAGGAGCTGGAGGAATACAAGAAGGAGGTGGAGAGGAAGAAACTAGAGCTTGACGGTAAATACGCCGGGCTCGCCCGGAGTGGAGGGAGAGTTGGGGGCACCCAGAGAGGCAGCAGAGCAACCAGCAAGGCTCGCTCCCACCAGTGACCCTGGGACCCATGCCTCCGACCTGACAGACCCCCAGGGCATCGACTAGCCTTGCCTCACCTTCACGTTCAGCCTTCGCCTCTCCCTCTCCTCCATCACATTCCCAGTTTTTCCTTCCTGCCCCATCAGCCAAGTCATATTATTACCAGCGTGATGCTGTGACTTACGTAATGGGCCTCATGGCCCAGCACTTCATGGTGACATGGTGCTGCCATGACCTTAGTCGGACCCTCTCACCTGGGCTTAAAGGAGGTAATCCTTGAAAGTGCTTAGAACAGGGCCTGGAAGTACAGCGGAGGTCCGATAAACATTAGCTATGATAAGATCATTATAATGGTGATAATTACTAGGAATCTATCAGATCCAGTATAAACCGTTTAGCCTGGCAATGAAAACTCCCACCAGCTACCTCTGGTCTTTTCCTTATTCCTTCTTTATTTCAGAATCTCCAGTCAAGCCCATCTCTCTGTTTTGAGTGTCAGATATGCATTCATGATCGCCTGTATGCTCTCATTCATGCCTTTGTCCCTTCCGGGCATGGTTTCCCTTTTTGGCTATCCTGACCCCAGAACTTCCATCTCAAGCCCCTCTTCCAGCTAAAAAGCCCTCTCTGTCCTTCTTTACCCCACCCCGTCTTTGAGCTGTCCCTTCTCTTTGTTTCAAGAGCACTTGGGGTCAGAGACACAGAGGAATTCAGCTCCTGGTTTCAGCTCCCACCAGGATGGGCTGTCATTCCCTCAGGAGGACCCTCTTCCACGACCCCCCACCCCACCCAGGGTCAGCCATCTTCCTGGGCACAAGCAGGCCCTAGAAAAACCCTTGCTAGCTTGCTTGAAGTTCTAATGGGACAGTTGAAAAAATAGATAGAAAATGTGGTGCTTTCTATCCCTAGGGATTATTTGGGCTGAACATGAAAATTAGATAAATAATAAATAATAAATAATAATAATAATAAATAAGCCATACGCAGGCTTGGGGTTCACACTGGGGCTGACATCCCACTGGCAGATGTGTTTGGGTGGAGGAAACAGAATATGACTCTGACTCCTCCCATTTGCCTCCCTGCTCCCCAAAATGTAGTGGCAATTTTTAAAAGTTTGGGGGAAGCAGGTGCACCTGGGTGACCCAGTGGGTTAAGCCTCTGCCTTCGGCTCAGGTCATGGTCTCAGGGTCCTGGGATGGAGCCCCGCATTGGCTCTCTGCTCAGCAGGGAGCCTGCTTCCCCCTCTCTCTCTGCCTGCCTCTCTGTCTACTTGTGATCTCTCTTTCTCGCAAATAAATAAAAATAAAGTCTTTTTAAAAAATAAAAAGATAAAAGTTTGGGGGAAGCAGCTAACTTCAGTTAGGAGAAATGGGGGCCAGCTGGAAGAAGGCTTTTTTTTTTAAATAAATATTCTCCTTTCATCTATTTGACCCCTATTTTGGGGTGGTTTTCTGTATTTTCAGGAGAGAAAGAAACCACTGCCGAGGAGCGTGGCTCACCTGTAAGGTCTGCACCAGCTTCTCCAGCACAGAGCCCAGCGAAGTCAGAGACTAAGAGCCCTGCGGTCTCTCCCTCCAAGTCTTTAGACGGTGAGTGGAGCTGAGCAGCTGGAAGGGAGGCGGCATCTCCACAGCTCCGAAAGGGGTCTGCACGGAAGGCAGGGCAGACATGCTCACTCCAGGGACCCTGCCTCTCAACAGGACTTGCCTGCTACCCAGAAAGCTTTCTGTTCTGCCGTTTCTAGGGAGTTTGAAATAGGGGTTTCCAAATTTAAGCTTGTTTCATTCACAGGCTGTGACAACACAGCTTAGGGTTAAGTCCCTGTCTAAGCAATAATGATTGACTCACAGCCTTCCCACCTCTCACTCAGACTAGGTTGGCTGATGGGTCTTTCTAGATGCACCAGCCTAGTGCTCAGACTTTAATGTGCTTAGGGATCACCAGGATCTTGTTGCAATGTAGTTTCTGATGCAATAGGTGTCGGGTGGAACCCGAGACTGTATATTCCTAACAAGCTCCCAGGTAAGGCTCATGATGTCATCTTCAGCCTTTGGAATCTCAACACACTGGAATTACCTGGCGAGGTTTAAAAAACCTGACACTGGCCTGGGTCCCACCACAGCATTCCCCGTGGTTCCCAGTTAAATGGTCTGGGGATGGGGTACAGAAGAGTACACTGGAGTTTTAAGATCTCTCCAGCTACATCAAATGTGTAGCCCAGGCTGAGAACCAGTTCATTAGATATGAGTTTACAGAAGTAAGATCTATGCCCTACTCAACTGCTAATAACAACTCTACTGCTAATTTTAGAAAATCAGATAATCTTTGTGCTTCAGTTTCCTTGTCTGTGAAAGGGACTACCAGTATTTTCCCTTTTTAAGGTTCTTATACATATAAGAAAGTTGTAGATTAGAACATAAAGCATGAAATGGAAAATATAAAAATTTCATTCATAAAGAATGAAATGAAAAGTATAAAAGAAAAAAATTAAATGTAAGATCTGATTGTGATTATGATTAATAATATACATACAGTGGATAATAATACTATTATATTATTATATTATATTAGTCTATACTACTTAGATCATGAAACTGTCTTTATTGAGGTCCTGGAGTCCCTCTAGGCAGGAACACTGCTCCCTAGGTCCCCTGTGATTTTCCCTGTTCTGGATAGAATGACCACATGTGTGGATGCTGCTAGAACCCCCCAACCTCTGTGCTCCCTCCACAGGCAGATTGCTGCCTTGAGTGTAGTCCCTGTGTTGCCAGAGGAAACCCATCTGCTTGTGGCCAGAGCTCCAAGTGGATGTCTCCTGACTGTTTGTGTTCATTTTGTCTCATCATGGTGTTATCAACCTGTCTCCACAATGTCTTCCTTTCTCTTCCCATTTGTGCCTTCATCAAAGGAGTTTCCTCCGATTCTGAATACTTGTCTCTGTAGTAAGTATAGAGAGGCTATTTACTAACTCACCCCAACACTTGCAATGGGGGAGGGAGGTCTCTTTTAAAAAAAAAAAATTGTTTCTCCTCAGCTTTTTCTTTGGCAGCCCTGACTTTGGGAGGCTTCCTGGCTATAAAGCTCATGACCAACTCCACATGTGCTCTGCATGGGCAGGCTTCCCTCCGGGATAGGCACACATAGGATGGACTCATGCACATACACACACTCTTATCCTCACATGGGGCATGCCACCCAGAGGCAACAAGCCTGCACAATGAAAGGGTCGGGGGGCAGCTCCTGGGCCCTCCCTGTAGAGGAGTCCTTATGGACATTGACATCCCTTTTCCTAATGGCCCCTCCAAGGAGCTCATGAACTCTTCAAGGGCTGTGGCGCAGAGCCTGAATGGCCCAAGAACCAACTGCCTTCTGGAGATGCTTAGAGCACCTGGCCTGGACCATGTCTTCAGCATCCCCCAGGGGTGCGCACCAGCCTCAGGAGGGAAATCCGAGAGGGAGAGGCAGCTTATAGCAGCAGTGGGACAAGGGATAGTAATCGCATTTCAGCTCCTGGGAACCTCTGGGAGCAACCTCTGCTGTTCAGAGGGACAGAGTAGGGAAGGAGGGGTGTAGGATAAATGCTTACCCACCCCTGACATTATTCCCATGGGTAGCACTATTCTTGCCCTCTCTGGTGCAAATCTGTGCCTTCATGGAGGGGCACACCCTGGTAGAGTTGTTAGAAAAATCAAGTTCTTCTTCCCTGATGATTCTGTCCATAGTACAGACAGAGCTGAGCCCGCAGGATGAGGCCAGAGTTGTTGCTGCTTTGGGTAACCAGGGTGGGGCATAGAGGGCCATGGCCATGCCGCCCAGTGGCTGGCCCAGCTCCTCAGGGCTGACAAAGCTGAGCCTCCCACTCCCATCAAGGTGAGCGCTTTCACATTAGCTCCCCTGTTGAATCAGGGCTGGCTTTTCACTGCGTGCCACCATGCTCTGGGGCTGCGTCACCTCGGTGTCCCTCCTCCTCTCTCTCCTACCTCATCAGCCTCCCTGAAGGAGACTCTTTCAAACCCTCTTCCTCCACATCTGGTCATCTCTGTCATTGCCTTCTCTTTGACCTGCTCCTGATCCCTGCGCCTGCTGACTCCATCCCCCCGATAACCTCTCCGGAGCCCTGGCTGTGCCTGCCGGAAAGAGCCCTGCATTCAGCATCAGATGATCAGCACTGTCACTTACCGACTTTGCCATCTCAAATAAGTCACTTAAAAACCCTGCAGAATGGAGGGCTGCCTAACAAGAATCCTTGTCCGATCCTAAGCCATAGCACTGTTCCTGGGATAAAATGAGCAAACGGATACAAAAGGGCCTTGTAACTTGCTTCCATCAATCAGTTCTCATTACGTACTGTGTTCTTGGGAATGTGAGAGAGAATACAGGCTTGCTGTTTCAAGCCACTAAACTTGGGGGTGGAGGTTGTTATGTAGCAATAGATAATTACTGAATCACGGTGCATAAGAAGAGCTGGTTTTACGGAAATCCATTTTTCTGTGGGTTGGCCAGGCTCACCTGGATGGTTCTGTTCCATTCAGGTGAACTGCGGCCGTGTTTGTCTGGGAGCCTGACTGAACAGGGACTTCCAAGATGGCGTACTCACATTAGGCGTCTTGGCCGGGACAGCTGAAGGCTGGGCTCAGCTGGGACACGGGGATGGCTGCGTCTCTGTCTCTCTGTCTCTCTTCATGTGGTTGTAGGGCCTCTCCATGTGTGTTTCCATCAAGGCAGTCAAACTTCATTACACAGTGGCTCAAGGCTCCCCAAACTCTGAAAGCAGGAACTTCTAGGCCTTCTTAAGTCTTCAGCCTAAGGCTGACTCCTTGGCACTTCCTCAGCATTCTGCTAGTGGCTGTGAACCACAGGGCCAGCTCAGATTCACTGTGGCAGGGGACCACACCTAACTGTGTCCTCTTAAAAAAAAAAAAGGAGAAGATAAATGACACATCAAATTATAAAATGGATATATCAACAATAGATTTAGAGAATTCGGGGCAAGATCATTGCCAAATTTCAGGGGAGGCTTGAGCCAGATCAGAGGGTTTAAGAGGCCAACTAGCAGATAAAGGAGGAGAACAGACAGAAGGTTGAATTTAGACAAGTGTATTGATTTCAAGACTATTGCCAGGTGATGACCATGGGGACACATGGTGGGAGGGTAAGCATGCAGGCCATCGGAGTACAGGCTGGATGAAGTAGGGAACTTAGTAACTGGATGATGAGAGGACATGGGCAAGACAGTAGAAGGATGGAAGCCAGGGCCAAGGTGTTGGATGCTAAGAGAGAGATAGTCCTCAAGAGCCATCTGGAAGAGGACGTTGACTTGTGTAGAGAAGTTCAGAAGTTAGAAAAGACCTAACAAATAAGAATTTGTCCATAGTCAAACTAGCCCATTCTGTCCCCAGATTTACACCCCTCAGTCCTGTGTCCCATGTAATCATACATTTCTCTGGTCTTTACTCCATCAGGTACCCTAGTTTTAGGAAAAAATTTCCCCACCCCTTCCTTCTGTAAGTCATACCAGTCATACGTCCTCCATTGCTCACATTCCTAGAGAGTGGAGCATGCCCAGTACCTTCCTGTGGTATGAGATCTCATGCAACTCACTCACACACACCAGCATTCACACACCACACCCACATACCCATTCACAAACTCACATGCCCACACACACAAACTCAGCACAACTCATACACTCACCCACACACTCACACACCACACCCCCGTACTTACATAGCTCACTCCACATTCACACACTTACAAATTCACACTTGCACACACATCCTCCCACACTCACAAACACATGCACACACATGTTCTCATACTCTCACACACTCCTCTCAGTTTCACTTAATGAAAAGAGCACAAAACTGGATGTCAGGGGCTTGAGGTCTGCTTGCTTTTACTACTTGACTCAGTTTTCATTTCTGTAAAATGGGAAGAGCTGAGCTAGATGATCTTTAAATTCCTTTCTACTTTTCAGAGTCTGTGGTCTTAGAATTCCCCCTCTTCCCTCCCCATCCAGGCATTTCAAAGCTTGAGTGGAAGCAAGGTGGGGGAGAGAGTGGGAAGGTGGAGAAAGGGCAGTAGTGGGGTTCAGTTTCTGGGGCCTGAGCAGCTCTGGCTTTGAACATGGCAGCAATCCAAATAGGTTCCCTCCAGGTGACTGCTAGAGTGGGCCAACCAGGCAACCTCCCCTTTGGTTAATCCTTTTATCTTGGAAATATGCAGTCCATATCACTCAGGGAGTTCTATTCTCCCTCTGCCTTCCCCTTTCTGCCTATTGGAAAGATACTCTCCATTTTTCCAAAAGTTCCTCTCTGGTTATCAGAAATGAGATTGGTATTAAAAACATGTAATTTTCATGTTAACTAACTAGAATTTAAATAAAAGCTTTAAAAAATTTTAATTTTGGGGGTGCCTGGATGGCTCAGTCATTAAGCATCTGCCTTTGGCTCAGGTCATGATCCCAGGGTCCTGGGAGCGAGCCCCACACTGGGCTCCCTGCTCTGCGGGAAGCCTGCTTCTCCCTCTCCCACTCCCCCTGCTTGTGTTCCTTCTCTCGCTGTCTCTCTCTCTGTCAAATAAATAAAATGAAATCTTAAAAAAAAAACTTTAATTTCCATATTTTTACTGGTGAAACTGAACCGGTTACAACAGTTCTTAGATTCTTCCACTGAGTTGTATGTGTTAGTGGTCTCCTCCTTCCTATAACCTCTCTCCTCACCTGGGTCTGTCCCCACATTTCGTCCTACAGAAGCTCTCAACTGGGCCGTATTGCCACATTTGGAACATCATTACCTGTTTACATTCGTAGACAAGGACCCAAAATAAAAGACTTGCCAAGGGCCTGTTCCCAAGGCAGGTTTCGTGAAAGGGGGTACAGGTTTTGGGTGAGAACCCTGCCTAACCCTTTCCCCCTACAATGTCAGCCTGTCCCTCCTTTTGCCCTAGACTTATTTTATAGAACTGCCTAGAAATGGTTCTGTTAGCCGCACATGGAAATTCTCACCTGATCGAAATCTTACCGGTCGTATCTTTTCATCTTTTCCTAGAAGGTGCTAAGAAGACAGAAACAAGCAAAGCCACCACAGAGCCTGAAACCACGCAGCCAGAAGGAGTGGTGGTCAACGGGAGGGAGGAAGAACAGACCGCAGAGGAAATTCTCAGCAAAGGCTTGAGCCAGATGACCACCAATGCCGACACAGATGTTGATACCTCTAAGGACAAAACCGAGTCAGTCACCAGCGGCCCCATGTCCCCAGAGGGTTCACCTTCGAAGTCTCCCTCCAAAAAGAAGAAGAAATTCCGAACCCCGTCCTTCCTGAAAAAGAGCAAAAAGAAGGAGAAAGTGGAGTCCTGATCGGTAGTGCCCTTGGGCTCCCATCCACACCCTCTCCCTCCACCCCTTCCCTTCTCCCATCTCTGTCCCTGGAAGCATAGGGCCAAGGAGGGATAGAATAGGACCCTGGATCATACTCTGAGGGGGAACTTAGAGATTACCCAACCAACCCCTCATTTTCCATTTGCCCCAGAGAAATCAGGTGACTTTCCCAAGGTCACACAGCTAGTTAGTGGTAGAGCTTCCACTAGAATTGGGGTCTCCTGGCCCCCAGTCCAGTGCTCTTTCCACTACACAACACTGCCTAGTTGTGGGCTACCTTTGTGAGGATGCGGTCCACCAGTCTGAGCCCAGGGCGGAAGGTCAGAGTGGGCTGCAGAGGCCTCACAAGTCTCAGACCTAATCAGACAGGTCGAGACGTCCCCTGAGCAATGTCCTCTTCCTCACAGGAATCCAATCTCCTGCTAATGGAGCTGTCACAGTTTAGAAATCTCTCTTTTCCATAGGGTCCCTGCCCTGCTGCTCTCAGTAACCAAACTGACCCGTCCCCTACACCAGGAGTTAATCTTTGTTCCCAAGGGCTGATGGCTTAGCTTGTGCTTCCCCAACCACTAACCCTGAGCTTTCTTCATGGAACCTCCGGAATGACAGATGGATGAAGAATTGTAAGAGCAGGCAGATGTAAGGGCAAGCCAAGTCAGCCACAGGATCGGGCATCGTTTAATCAATGTAAGAAGCCAGGAACTTGGCCCATTTGAATCGTGCATCTCAGGCGCTTCAAAACTAAAACCAAATTTAGCTTAGAGAAAAGTTGTCTCATGCTCAGGGTGGAAATTTGGGGTAATTCAGATCCTCTGTTGGCTTTGGGTTGTACAAGGAGGATCAAAACAACACAGGAAATGCTATGCCTTTCTAGCTTTGCATGATACATGGAGCAATGTGGCTGTACCTGTTTCACTCCTGTCTGGCAGTCAGGTGTCCCCTGACCTTCCTTCCAACCTGGAAGCACCGGCTCACAGACTGGAACTGGCATCTTACCCTTGGCACCTTGACCTTGGCTCCTTTGGGTTCTGACTCAGTCACTCTGGGTCCAACAGAGGAGAATGAGATGAGCCCTTGAGAATTAATTCTCTTGGATCAGCTATCAGAACAATCAGCTTGGGTGTCCTTGCCCTGTCACTACCTGTCCATCCCGGGGCCTAGCAAGAGCCACGGCTGCTGCTGTTATGGCCAACACTATCCTTTCATACTCTTCTACTGGACACCGATTAATGAGCATTGTTGGCTCCTAAAAAAAATAGACAATCCATTCTCTTTATAGCACAGTGTCTTCAAAGAGTATTTTTCCTTTTTGTTCTGATTAGGGTGAAAGTACTTTTGAAGTTCTTAATCATAGTTTTTCACTTTTGAGCACTTACTTTCTATATACAGACACTGTGCAGGCTTTCCATACGTTATACCCTTGGACGGTCACGATAGCCCTGTGATATGGGTAAGACAGTCCCATGTTACCAGTAAGAAAACTGAGCCCCCAAAAGGACAATTGACTTGCTCCAGGTAACTTGGCTAGAAAGATCCAGAGCCTGGGTTTGACCCCTGGGTCAGTCTCAATCCAGAGCCTTTGTTCTTAACAATTACGATGATTCGAAAACTTGAAATCCCCAAGCGGGGGGGTTTAATTTAGTCCAGGACCCATTTCTGTGACTGGTCTCCACTGTGTAATGTCAGCATTTGAAATTAAGGCAGGAAACTACCTGTCTTCTCCCTCATCGGTGCACGTTAAGCGCCTGACAAACGGGGACTGTGGCGAGGCCAGTGCGGACCTCCGACGGAGGAGAGGCAGGAGCCTTCTGGTTGGGCCAGAGTACGGGGTGGGGGGCTATTTCTTGAGAAGAAAGGAAGCATGACTAAGGAGAACGCAGAACTGTGTCTCTCTCGTGCAGATCCCTAACTGCTATCCCAGCTCCCACTCCGCTCTACTTTCTGATGGGCCTTGTGATGGGCAACCCCGTGGTCAGGGGCATCTGATGTCTCAGAAAAGTCCATGGGAAATGCCTTTAAAAGCCAGTCCTTCGATGCCTTCTTTGAAAAACTAGATTTCACATTCATCCTTTCATCCCTCACAATATTTGTGAAGCACCCACAAAGCACCAGGCATGATGCCATCATGAAAAGAAACCCCTCGTTGTGGCTAGAATCAGCAGCAGCAAACAGTGTTACGGGACGAATGGAGAGGATGACCACTGATGCAGCTTTTTGTGTGGTTATAGCTCAGAGATGATGTTGATTGACTCTCCGCATTCAACAAATTCTCTTTATTCCCTTGACCACAACGAGGCCTCATTTAGGTGAAAACGGCACAGCCGTGCTGGAGGATCGTCCTTGGAATTTACGCCATGGGTCCACCTTTTATTTACACATTTGTTCATCCTCATGCCTTCGAACACAACAACCAACAACAGCAAAACCCCATGAGCTTGGGTCATGGGTCGAGTCAGAAGGCAGAACGTAGTCTCTGCCCACAGAGGTTTTTAAGTATCGGAGGCTTGTAGGCAAGTTACGAAAAGTGCAAGGGGGCAGAGATGACATAAGGAAGTAACACTTTATTGTCTTCTGGACCAGAGAAACTTTCCTGAAAGATGTGATGATTGAGTTAGGTTTTCCGACAAGGAGGAATTCTCCAGGAAGACAAAAGGGTTGGTGGGACATTCGTGCTGAGGGGAGAGCATGTGCAAAAGCACAGAAGCACAAAACTCCACGACAGGCCCACGGAGTCACGCAGGAACGCCAGAGCATAAGATGTAATGGGCGGGGGCTCTGTTTCATAGGTGGGCGGGGCTGGCTCAGAGAGAAATCTGCAGAAGTGTGCAACTAGATTTTATACTGAAGGGGGTTTGGAGCTGCTGATGGCTTCCAATCAGGGCGTCATGATCAGCTTGACTTTTACAAAAGTCCACTAGGCGGCTGGGGTGGAGAATGGCTGGAGAGGAAGGCAGTGAAGGCCCAGACCTCCTAATGAGGCCCATCAGCTCAGAAACGTGCCTGGTGGCCTGCCTTACACTCCGTTTTCCCTTTAGAGCGCATAGCTTGTTTCCCGCACAGAATTTCACTTCCCCCAAAGCTCTGTGAGTAAGGCATCTTAGGAAAGATTTTCAACAAGAAGAGAGGGAAGCATTCAAAGAGCTAACGCTTGGTGCGGTTTCCAGGTCTGTCTCGTCCCACCGCAGAACTGCCCCGGGAGCCGGGAGGCCCTCTGCCGGTTTCTTACTCTTGTGTGAGTGCCGGGGGTAGCGCATTGGATGCCGCTGCAGGAGACGCGCAGTCCGAACAAAACAGTGGGCTTCTAGGGAGAGGACGGGGCGTTTTCTTTGGGTCTGGAAAAAGTTGGCTGAAAACTTTGACCAGTGTCTGTCTGGAGAAAATGTCTCTACGGGGGGTTCAGAGTGGGCTGAGAACACGGGAGCCAGTCTACAGTGTGACTGATGTCTGAGCTGGGAAGTGGGGAGGTTTGGAGGCTGTTTCCGTGGGAAGTCAGGCAGGGGTGGCTTGGGGAGGCAGCAGGAGAGATGGTTACAGAGACACAACTTGGCTCCAGTGACTCTCTGTGCGCTGGTGGCTGGAGACTCAGTCTTGGCTGGTGACTCTGTGCGCTGAAGTGATGGGAGAGAATCGTCCACACCATGCAACCTTTCTCAAACTTTGCAAAAAGCTTTGCCAAGAGGCAAGCCTCTAGCACAGATCTGTGCTCCATTAGAGCTTCCTGGCCTGTAGTGACCCAAGTAACTGTCCAAATTCAGCCAGGTAACACAGAGATCACAATAACCTGCCCCAAGGGGTGCCTGGGTGGTGCAGTTGGTTGAGCGTCTGACTCTTGGCTTTGGCTCAGGTCATGGTCTCAGCATCCTGGGATCCAACCCTGCGCTGGGTTCCATGCTCAGTGTGGAGTTGGCTTGAGGTTCTCATTTCCTCTCCCTCTGTCCCTCCCACCCAGCCTCGCTTCCTCGCTCTCTTGCTCTTTCTCTCTCTCAAATAAGTAAATCTTTTTTTTTTTAAAAAAAGATTTTATTTACTTATTTGACAGAGAGAGACACAGCAAGAGAGGGAACACAAGCAGTGGGAGAGAGAGAGGGAGAAGCAGGCTTCCCGCAGAGCAGGGAGCCCAATGCAGGCCTCCTCCCTCCCAGGACCCTGGGATCGTGACCTGAGCTGAATGCAGATGCTTAACCACTGAGCCACCTAGATGCCCCTCAAATAGATAAATCTTTTTAAAAATATAGCCTCCCTCAACAGTCCTCTAATGAAAACGGGGCTCTTCCTCTGCAGACAGAAAAGTTCTTTTTAAGGGACTTGCAGGGGTTTGGATGAGGACCCTGGTCTGTAAGAACCCCATTAGAAGCATCGCTCTCCTCCTGTGGATTTGCATACACTGAGCCTTGACTCCTTTCCTGGGGTCTGATGTCCTGAGTGTGGCAAGGCAGTCGTTCAGATGTCATTCAGCACCATCACAACAGGGCTATCACTGTCCTTATAGGCCACTGTTCTGCTTACCCTGGATTTGAAAGAACCAATCCCCCAACAGCATGATTTACTTCTGAAAGCCGAAAAGATCAAAAAGAAGTTTGGATTTTGCAATGGAGGTATGCATCGGGGTAGATGGACACAGAGCCCACCATCAGCCTCTGGAGGCCCTTTTCTGCACAAGTGCATAGTCAATGTTCCAGTTCTAGGCCAAGAGTAATCAGTTTTTGACCCTTGAGCAAATGCGAAAGCATGCAGTCCTTACTCCTGTTCTTACACAGGTCAGTGGAAGCCATTGAATTGGTTGCTAGAGCTGCTGTTGACTCTGAGCGTAGAGGAAACAGGTCTTGTATCTCTCTCACCAGTTGAGTCAAAGCAAACTCTCAAAGACAACAGCACTGAGGGTCTGAGAAGAAACTAGGGAGGAGGTAAACCCATGCTCTCCACGCCCACAGAAAGGACAGGGCACCCCATCATTGTTCCTCCTCCGTTCCAAAAGGGACAAGTGAACATGAAAAGCCAGAGGCCTGAATGGACTCTGAAGAAACACGGTCATCGGTTATTCATCTGCTGAGTTTCCCTGGTGTCGCAATGTGATTGCCCAATGCCCCGTCTAGCCAGCCCACCCACCTGGATGGGGCATACATTTTGCCAGAAATAAAAGAGCACTGGGGAGCCCTGTCACCAGAGCACATCCAACCCTCTCGAGCCTCTCGCCCGAGAAGCCACCCTCACACAGGAAGCAACGTGGCTGTTTCGGGTGGGGGTGTCCTCCTTTAGTGGAGAAATCTTCTTTCCTCATTTTATGTAGATAGGTTTCTCTTTCTAGGAATAATTAGCATCTCCAGTTGAGGGTTTTCTTAAAAATATAAAAATGATGGTTTGTCTTGGTTCGTACTTGGGTTTTGCCAAATTGGTGTTTGGTGCCATTTGCCTTCAAGATGACCCCAAAAGTTGGGTCATTGCTATAAGCAACTGGGCCTGAGGTGGAGGAGAAATGGTCACAGTCACTGACACAGGGACGCAGGTGAGGCCGGAGAACAAGCCTCAAGAGCTTTCCCGGTGTGGTGGCTCCTCAGCTTTCTTCCCACCCGTCCTGTTCCCAAGGGGCAGGATGAGGCCGTCTCGGACATGGCAAGTCCTCGAACTCTAAGTAGCTTAGAGAAACAGTAAAAGCTTGGGGTGGTAGGAGAAGAGCTGTAGAAAACCCCCTCACTGTTCTCCCCTCCAGCAGATCATCTCATGTAACTTTTAGATCTTCCCTTTCTAAATGAAGCAGGAGGAGGATGACAGTTGGACCAAGGACAGAGGGGCCAATTTAAAGTCATCAAAGCTCGTATAAAATGAGATTATACTTTGGGGATCCCTGCCCCCACATTTCAACCGCACCTCATGCCTATTAGACCTGCCTTGTGGGTGACGGCTTAATCTCCGTGGTCTAGTCCACCCTTAAACTCCTGCCATCTATGCTTCAGCCGCTGAGTCTGGCGCTGTGTTCCTCCCTCTCCCGGGAAGCCTCGCTTGGGGAGAGGGTCCAAGCTCACCTGGCTGGGTATGCAGGGGTCTAGTTAGAGAGTGCCGTGTTCTCTAAAGCCGTGGATGGTTTCAGTGAAATGTCTGTGTCTGACAATCGTCTTCCCTTGTACATGCATTGTCTGTGTATAGCTTTTCCTAGTACTGTGAAGTCTCAAATAGGGGTTCCATGTAAATACTCTTTCTGCTGTGGAAATGCCAGCCCCCTGGATCACGCGTCATCCCTACGAACGGTTTTGCCTTTCTCTACGCTAACACTTTTTGAGCCACTAATGTGCAGATTGACGATTAGTTTCTTGGGCTTTTATTTTGCAATTTTATATATATATATACACACATATATATATTATATATATATATATATATATTTATGGGTTGGTTTTGTATAGTTTTCTGTTTGAATCTCTGAGCACCAAAGCTGCCCTTGGATTTTCAAGAGAACTTTCCAAAGCCACTTCCTGAGCCGCCCCCCGCCCCCACTCCCCTGCTGCTTTGGTGTTTGTGATGCCAGATGGTATCTCTGCCCATGGATTTCTGTATGTATGTGCTGTTATCTCACCTATTACCCTAGTAAATCTACCGTGCTTGGCTTCCCGGTGTGTGACCCATCTCTGTTGGCCACCCAGCTCTCCCTGCTCCCAGGGGAGCAGAAGCCGGGGGCGGGGGGGGGGGTGGTTCTGGAATCCTTAGAAGGAAACCTCCAGCCACACAGGAAACTCTATCTTTGAAACCATTCCTCACATGTGGAAAGCCGAGCAGATGACTGACTGAGTTCTGATGGGGAAGGAGGTGACAAAATGCTGTAGACCTCTAAGAAGAGAAAAGCCACGTGGATTTGCAAATAGCTCTCGGAGGAAAATCAGTGTAGTTGGCTTGGGGTAAGGGAGAGGATTACAAAAACAAATGTGGATGGTCCCCATGGGGAAGCAGATTCACCGGCTGGAATGGAAAGAGGTGTCAGGCCAGAATTCGTAGGCTGGGGAGAGCGAAGAGGTCCCCCCAGAGCGTGAAAGGGGAATGGAGGTAGTAGGGAAGAGAAAGACAAAGAAAGAACCCATTCCACTGTATCCCTGCCCCTCTTTCCTCAAATAAAGAGCCCAGGAGCTGTTGAGCATCTGCACACATAGGTCAGGCATTGTGTCCCACACTTAGACGTCATAAAACCCACAGGGAGGTCCTGTTATTATCCTGTTATTATCCACTTTACAGATGAGGAAACCGGCTCTGAAATGAGAAGGTTTTTGTGGGCCACAGGTTAGCAAACACTTGCCCTTTCCACAACTTCCCACTAACAGTGTCTTGAGCAGATGCCCGCAAACAGTCTCCATCATTAATTCTGGGCTTGCTGCTTCCTGGTAGGCCTATGTCCACAGGGCCGCATCTACACCCAGGTACCCAGAAGCTCCCTAGGCCAGCCCAGCCCCAAGGCCATCAGTGTCTCCTGAGGTCACCACGCCCACCCCTCCCCCCAACACACATACACAACACAACACAACAGCTCTGTAATCTCACAGCTGGGAGCTCTGCTCAGACCAAGGAGCACAGCCACGAGCTGACACCACCCTACAGAGCTCTCTGCGGTTGAAGGCGGTGTTGGCAGCCCTCAAGGGGAGCTCTTCCTCCACACCTCTAAACGTCCTCTGCAGAACCAAGGCAGACAGACATGGGAGCAGAACTCCTACCTTCCAGAAATGCCGAGCACTCTCTTCAGAGGATGCCTCGCAGGAGAGAAGACCTAGGGCCCAGTGACCCGCCATTCCCTGTGCATGGCAGGAGCGCCCCCTGGACAGGAAGAGGGAAGGCCGGGGCGGGGGTGCCAGCTTCTACCCAGAGCTGGCCGATGGCGCTGAGGCAGGGCTGGGACACTGGGAGAATGAGGTGGACTCCAGGCCCAACCTCGAGCCGAGGCAAGGTGCCTGGGCTCACACTGTGGAACCCTGTTTGCAAAGTCGCAGTGAGGAAGCATGGAGCAGGGAGGTGCTCGGCGGCTGGCCACCTTAATAAATCTGCAAAAGGAAACTTTCCACCAAGGTATTGTGGATCCCCTGCTACTGCACAACTGTTCTCTCATCTAACACAACGTAACCGTAAGAAATAGAAATCTTTCCTTTTCCTCGAGGCCATTGAACGTGGATCCACACATCTGACAGGAACCACATTTAATCTAACAGAGAACTTATGCTGTCAAGAATAAACCTGGAGAAAAATAATGTAATGACTTAATAGTTCAAAAGCAGGAGACCAGTCTGAGAAATTGGAAGACCTGATGCTCCATGGATCAGAGTTACTGCAAGAAGCAGCGGGAAGGTTAAGAAAATCTCTGTTAATATCCATTTACCAGAAAACAACAGCCAGTCACGAAAAGGGAGTACTTCAAAAAACCATTTTTTTTGGTGGTGAAAAATAATACCATATTTTAAAATGAGGCATCGACCGTCAACGGCAGTCTCCATATTGTTGATGAATGAGGAGAACATAAAGATATGTTTAGACGTGAAGGATCCCAAGTCCACCACTTGAAAAAAAAATTATCATGTATCTGGTTGATTGGGAAATCAATATAAGTAAATAACTCAAGAATAGAGAAAACATGGAATTAAAAAACAGTAGTGAGCAATTAAAGCACGTAAATTTACAGCTAAGTCTAGTTTTTCATTATCAGTTTAACGAACGTAAGGCAGTTGTTTAAGAAGTAGTTACTGCTACGCACACACACACATTTGGGTCAGCAGAGAGGTAAATGATGCTGTCCTGATTACTGATGAGAGGGATATAATAGATCAGTTCATTTAAAAAAATGTTACTATAGGAATAATGGTTCGCTTACATATAAAGTTGGGAACATAGAGATTTATTAAAATGTAAAGATAATTTTCATTAAAAGAAAATACAGCTTTCAAATCACTGAACAGAAAAATAACCATAAAAACATCAATAGCAATTCAGCTAAGATGGACTAATAGAGACCATATTTGTCACCCTGCCTACAGAACCCCCAAAATGAATAAAATACAGGAAAGAATGACTTTTACGACACCTGAAAATGATCATCCAGTAGGACACAAGAAGGCTTCCTTGTTTTACCTCCCACCCCAAAGCTAAGATTGCTATGCCTCCTACTGCCGCTACTAAAGAGGACCACAAGGGGGCGACATTTCCCTTCTCTGCTTCCACTTTTCTGAAACCTCCCAAGCAGTTCCCGCATTTCCTGGCAGATAGACCCTAGCAGTTCTGTCGTAAAACTCAGCCTCTTATCACCAGCAAAGAGGTCAAGGATGAGCAGTGAGCCTCCTGACTTATCTGAGACCTAAGAACCTATTTCTGAGTAGCCTTTAATGCTTACCTACTAACCAGTGCTCTCTGCCCTGTTCCCGGAGTGCTGGTTTTTGGGGGAGCCTGCCCCACCGGCCCTAGCTCACTGAGATCTGTTCTCCTGGCCAAGAGGCCATGCACGATAATGAAGCAGAGAATGATAGTGCTTGGGCTGAATCCTGGTCATGTGCCCTTGTTAAGTCACTTAACAGCTCTAATCTACTGTTCCCTCATCTGCAAAATGAGGAAATAATCAGTATGGAAAATCAGAATTTGGGGGACTAATTTTAGGTGATTTAAGATTATTTTAATTTTTGATTGTACAGTGAAGGACACCATAAAATCTTCAGTCTTTCGGGATTCTAAAGGTCATCTTCTACTATTCTTAAAATTAATGCATGCACATACACACAAGCACATGCCCAGACTCTCCCTCTCTCACTCACCCTTTTATTCATTCTAAATAAACTTAAAATTGATTATCTCAGCTTCCATTGTTTTATCTGCTCAAAAGATCCTGACTTAGCAAGCCCGAGGAGTCTCTCCTCTCTTGAAGTGGATCTTTGCCTCTAGTGCCTCAACGTGTAACAAAGGTCATCCCTGACCAACACAGCCACTCTGAGCCTTGGGAAGTCCAGGCTCAGAGTATACTTGGAAGCTCTCATACTATAAACACGGAAAAGTTTTAAATCAAGCTAAACATTTTATTTTATTAACATTTTTAAAAGATTTTATTTATTTCTTTCACAGAGAAAGACACAGCGAGAGAGGGAACACAAGCAGGGGGAGTAGAAGAGGGAGAAGCAGGCTTCCCGCTGAGCAGGGAGCCCAGTGTGGGCCTCGATGCCAAGGCGCTGGGATCATGACCTGAGCTGAAGGCAGACGCTTAACGACTGAACCACCCAGGTGCCCCAAGCCAAACATTTTAAATTAAATATGTTCTATTCTCCTACCTTTACAAATATACATTGATAATGAGGTTGAAGGCCAGGTTCAAATTTAGAAGACTCAGAGTTGGAATTATGCAGAGGAAAACAGTAGTGTGGGAAAAACTACTCTCTGGTCTTTAACTATTATCCTGAGGCCTGTTACCCTTCTCTTCCAAATGCTGGATCCATTCCTTGCCACAAGTGGCTTTGTGGCACATGTGGGGACACCTGGACCTCATGGTCCAGGCTCTATTCAGAGCTGCCCTCTGGCCCCGCTGTGAGCCCCTGGGAGTATGAGCTCTGTAAAGAACCTGTGCAGTCATTAGGGCAGGGCATTCTGGGGTCCTGGATAGTCAGAGCACGGGGTAGCACTAGGTGGGCTCGTCCCCTTGGCCCTTCAGGCCCCCTTCCCATGGATGGTGCGACTAGACAAAGTGTCAGGGCAGGACCCTCTGTAGAGCAGACCTCAGGGCCGGGGCCCCTCTTGTTCAGATCTAAGGCCAGTATTGCTGCCCAGAGTCCTAGGGAGGGCCAGGAAGGGACTCCCACTGACCACGAACTGAATATTCATCGGGAAGGCGAAGGGCAGCTTGGTTTCTTCCAGCCCTCATGAGCCTGTAAATTAACCAGCCACTTCAGACCAGATTTGTCAAGTGTTTTTTGTCTTCCCTGGTTAACACAAAACACTTCTCACCCAACCAAGCTGTCCTTCGCCTTCCCCGGATCTAAACGCTGCAAGACCTTCTTTTGGTGATACCCAAATGCAGGGAGACAAGGGACCCTTGCACGGCGTTAGAACCACTCCCGGTCCTCCCCCTCTCGCTCTTGGCTGCTGAACCATGGCAAAAACACACAGGAAACAGCACGGGATTGTTGGTGGCTTCACTACCCATCTGCGTCTCCCCTCTGCAGGGCCGGGAGACTGACTTTATCAGATCACCCAGGGGTGATCCAGCTCACGATTATAGCTCATTTTCCACAGATTGCATTTTGGGTGACTACTTCCCCGTGACATGGAGGGACCCACCCTCATCTTATCCTTCAGGCATCTCCCAAACACAGGTGCTCCCTCTGGGAGGGCGCTGGAGGCCTCTAATCCCGGCCTCTACATCCCCATGCTCATTAGTGCCACCACCACCAGCAGCATCTGCTGACCTGGCCCCCAGCTCCACAGCTGCCCTGTATTGTCTATAAATATCACCATGACCCACAGCTCAGCCTCAGGCATGGATGTCATTATGTCTCCTAATTTCTTCCCATTCATCGTTCGGTCTATGTGGGACCATTTTGGCGGAAAGGCCAGCATTCCCCTCTTGAGGTCTCCCCCAGAGGCATCTAGAATTGTCCTAACACCCAGGACAATGGGGATGGGGTCGAAAGCGTGGCATTCAAACCCTAGGAAGAGAACCGGAGAGTCACAGGAACCCACTTCTGCCATTGTGACTGTTACCGAGGCTTGCACGGCTGTGGAAGTAGACCCCACATGGTCTGAGGGACACTTGTCTACAGCTGAGTAGTTCCCCGACACTGGCCCAATCCCCACAGGGATCAAGCCCTGAGGCAGCCACTTGTTCCCAAAAGGGGACAGAAGCCGGAGAAGCTGTGTCCAGTGGAGCATCCAGCCACAGCCCCCATCAGCTCCTAGGGCTGTGCTGGCCTTGGGACGCCAGCCACACTCCCTTAGAATCCTGCTCATTCTTGCCAGCCAACAGATCTAGGTTACAAGGGTAAGTCTACCCTAACAATAGAAATGCAGGGAGAACTTATAAGGTCTTGGCCTCTTCATTCTGTACGGGCCCCTCCATCTTAACAGAAACTAGCATAAGCAAAAAGGTTGGTTTACTGGATAGATATGGAGATACTCAACAAACCAAAGGAAGTAGTACAGAAATGGAGGCAGGAGGCGTGTGGCCCTTAAAGCCCCAGGACTCAACTTTGCCTGGACTCATCATTATCTCTACTGCAGACAGGTTTTCGCCAGGATCCTCCATCTCATATCCCATCAGTTTCATGATCCAAGAGGCAAGGGAGCATGCTCCTTGAGAGACACAGAAAAATCCTGGGGAAGGGCTCTGACTGACCTGGCTACGGCCCCATACCCTTTCTAGGGCCACTTTCTAGAGCTTGGGGTGGCCATCCCTGGCCCAGCTTGGTCATTTGCCCATGCAGACACAGGGAGCACTGGAGAAGGATGGGTCTGGAGGGGGACCAGAGCTTCATTTGGCATGCCGTGTTGCAGAATGCCAAGATACCCAAGTAGAACAGCCAGATGTTTGATCCAGAGCTCAAAGGAGACATATGGCTGGAGATGTCACCAATGACCAATGACCAATGCTTCGGGGACAGATGAGGACAAGGAAATGGATGAAGGGAGAGAGTGGGAGAAGAGCTTTAGATGAGGTTCTGAGGAGCCCCAAGCCATGGCAAAGAAGGGCTGCAAGGGCCATTGAATTCAGAGACATGGAGGCCATTGGTGTCCTTGGCAAGACCTGCTTCAGAGGGATGATGGGTCAGAAGGCAGAATGGGATGGAATAAGGAAGGAGGTTCAAGATAGAGAAATGCAGATAGGGAGGGTGGCAACGCTGTTGATTCTGAAAAGGGAAGGAAGAACAGTGGCAGATGGGGTGCCATGATGGGGGCAGGAGGGGCATATATATAATATATATGATAATATAGCTTTTATGTCACTAAAGATTAAGTACCATAAAAAATAACATAGTATGTTATTCATTGTATAATACATAACAATGGTATATAAAACATATTTTATTTATGAGTATATAGCATACAAGTCATATTATGTATTATATACTACATATTATGTATACATACATATACATAATAGCATATATGAGGATTATGGTTAAATATACTTATAAAAGATTATGTCACAGTAATAACGTAATAACGTAATATTACTAATTGTATGTTTCATTTCATAGCACATTCTCTTCTTAGGTACATATATGTCAGATATTTATTTATTAAAATTATTAAATTTTAAATATTAAATTTTATAAAGTTTATAAATTTATTAAATTATTATTTATTAAAATTATTAAAAATTGTTAAGATTAATATTATAAGAAACAGTTGTGAAACAATCACCCGGGGTGAGAATTAGCCAGTTGACAATAACCTACAATGTGTTCCTTCGGTGTCCTGCCCTCGGGCTGCCCTGCTGAAAGCAAGCACCATCCTGAATCCTGTTTTTCATGCCTTTGTGATATTTTCACACATGGAACATTTTGGAGCAGTTAAAACGAATGAACTGCAGGTTTCGTGCCACAGCAGGGATGGGTCTTAGCAACGTCCAGTAAGTGCAAAAAGCCCCAGAAGAACACAGACAATGTGCCTTCTTTTTCTTTTTATTTTTTTTTAAAGATTTTTTATTTATTTATTTGAGAGAGAGAGAGAGAGCATGAGAGTAGAGAGGTCAGCAGGAGAAGCAGACTCCCCACCGAGCAAGGAGCCCAATGTGGGACTCGATCCCGTGACTCCAGGATCATGACCTGAGCCGAAGGCAGTTGCTTAACCAACTGAGCCACCCAGCCGCCCAACGTGCCTTCTTTTTAATCAAGTTACAGATGCATAAAATAAATGAGTTTCTTTGGGGTGACTGTTACTCGTTCCTCTGCTGGGAGGAGGTGGTCTGCTGGGAGTCAGGGGGAGCCGGAGGAGAGGCTAGGGGTGTGTGGAGAGCAGGGATGGTGGAGGGGAAGTGGTGAGCGTGCTCCCTGGGCAAACTCCTACTCGCCTGGCAGGCGGCTGGTGGGCATTGAGTGACCGCCCTGCAGACCCGTCCTGGGGGGCGCCCTTGCTGCTGGCTCGAAGCTGCTGGGACCCCTGTGGGCAGGGGAACTGCCGTGCTATTTGATCTGGCGGGGAACTAACCTGACCAAGGGGTCAGAGGCATCTCATTTGTTGTCAAGAGAGCACAGGGAGGTGAAGGGAGAGGGACCGGACAGGGAGGGAAGCAGAGGGCCTCTGTGAGGGTGAGGAAGGGTGGGTGGAGGCTGATGGATGAGCCCCAAAGGGCAGAGTCTGGACTCGGGGTCCTAACGAGCCAGCTGTGACCCCGAGGGGCGGATGGCTCCAGCTGATGGATGAGAAGATCCCATAATGGGATTCTGGAGAAAGAACTAAGACTCCACACCTGACAGGAGGGAGTGAGGCAGTGCTCAGTGGCAGGTCACCGTTGGAGTCATGCGGGACGGCAGGATCTTCGTCCTGAGGGCTCAGTCAGGAGCCTGCTGGCCTCACACCGGACTCCACTCACAGCAGCCTGGGGCAGGGGTCTCCAGCAGCCACCAGTGTTCCAAGAGGGGCTCTGCCTTTATGTTGGACCAGCGCGCTATGCCCTCAGGCTTTCCTCTCCCAGCCCCCAACTGTCAGCGAAGGAGACTGGAGCTACCGGCTGGCTGCTTGCCCTCTGGGGGAACATGAGCTCCTTGGGGGCACAGGCTGCTATGACTTTTCCCTGTAGCCCCCACACTGCAAAGCAGCTGGAGCATACACTGATGGGGGTGGGGGTCCTCAGATGTTTCTCAGACTAACTTGGAGCAGCGGATAGTGGAGGTGGAGGAAGTCAGGGAGACCCCCAGTTTCCTGCCCTCTCCTCATTCTGCAGGTGAGCCAACAGAGGCACAGAGGTGAGTGGACCGAAGCTCCTCGTCTACTCCGTGATTGAGGAGAGCAAAGACCCTCTCTCCGGAAAAGTACACATAAACACAAAACCTTGCCTGTATATCCCAGCCGAAGGAGCCCCTGCAGCTCCGCGCGCGGTGCCCACGAATGCTGGCCTCTGTTGGGCATGTGGAGGGATGAGATGACAGATTGGTGTCCCTCTGAGGGCTCTGGGGCAGGCCACCGCGGTTCAGGGCCCAGCTCCGCCCCTCCCCTCCTAGCTGCGTGGTTACCGAGGGTCCCCTCCCGTGACCTCGAGAGTCTGGGTCCTTGCAAACCTGCGCACAGCGGGCCGTGGAGCCAACGGTTCTGTAAATGTTCGCTGCTGTCACGACTGTCACCGAGCGAACCCCTCAGGGAAGTGCAGCAGCAGCAGCAATATTTTTTAAGAGGGCTGAACAACCCCTTGATGAATGTTTGATTCCGTCGGTTCAAGTTTGTGCCGGGACTCTGACAGCAGTCATGAAACCACTCGCTTTTGAGGAAACCTGGCTTCGGGCCTTAGGTTCTCACTCAGGACACGCGTGATTCAATAGGCAGCAGTTTCTTTTGCAGAAAGTTGGACGAAGGTTAAAAATAATACAAGCGTCGAGTCTCCAGTGAGTTTGGGGCCGGTCTGTCCCCCTGGGGGTGGGGGGAAGCGGCTCCGCGTCCGGCTCGCAGCGCTGCCTCGCGGCCTCCAGGGGGCGCCCGCTCTCACTACACGGCCCCATCCCTTATTCACATCCTGGCTTCGGATCTTCAAGGACCGCCGGTCCCCCTGGGCCACACCACTAATCTCACGCGATTTACCTGGATACCTTTTTGGATCTGACCCTAAGCGCGCCGCCAGCCTCGCCTGCTGGCCTCTAGGACACCATCCTGTGTCCCAGTGGTCCCGTGTC
Source organism: Neogale vison (assembly GCF_020171115.1). Classification (NCBI taxonomy): domain Eukaryota; kingdom Metazoa; phylum Chordata; class Mammalia; order Carnivora; family Mustelidae; genus Neogale; species Neogale vison. The sequence goes on along the minus strand of NC_058098.1, from coordinate 91,827,794 downwards.
CCTCTGTCTGCCTCGCCTACTCTTCAGCTCTTCCGTCTGCCAATACTGAAGCCAAGTGCGGACTCTGGGGCTGGCCACCTGCAGCAGTTGTTTCCCCATTCTGCATCCGACCCCCAGAGAAACTGCAGCGCCCAGCACGGTGCCCACCGAAATTGGGGGGGGGGGTAGGAACAATCCAGAACAGGCTCTTTGGGGGTGGGGGCGTGGCAGTTTCCTCCTGGCTGGTTATTCGCATGCATTCAGGGGAGAATCCATGCCCTGGTGCTGTTGAATCTGATGTCACTAATTTGGAGTGCACCGTCGTTGGTTACAAAATCTGGCATCTTTTCATTACTGAAAGGAGAGGAGGCACGTCACATTTCACCCCCCCCCCATCTTTTTCCTCCATCCAACAATGTTTCTCAAGCTGTGGGAAGGGGTAGAAAGCAACACCCAGAATACAGTTTCTCAATTATCGTCTCACTTTGACGATTGCCTTTGCAGAACTAATTAAGGCAAGAACGGTTTGGCTTTTCTGCCGGGGGTTTTGAAAGGAACAAAATAACATTTTAATCTAGGACATTCTATGTTGTTCCTCCCACGTAATCAAGCCACTGGAGTTCTGAGCAAGACTTGCACAAGTCCAGCCCCAAGAAAGGACCCAGTGATACAGTAGCCTGTGGCCTCAGGTGGGAGGCGGGATGGCAGGCCTGGTCTGGAACTCTGGTCCCGAGACTCCTTTCACTTCCATGCCGAGAGGAATTTGCCTGAACACTCTGCCACATCCTGTCTCATTAGACTTTCTTATCCTCTTAGCAGTGCTGGCTTTGCAGTCAGCTGACCTGCAGTCCCACACTGATATCTCTACTTCCTCCCAACACCAGTCTTTCTCTCCAGGCCTTGATGTTCTCATCCACAAAATGGGCTCCATGGCAGTACCAGCCTCCTGAGATAAGCAGGTGCCACTCTCACGCAATACTGGGCATTGGCACTTGTTTCACAAAAGTGTTTCACACCAGAGGGTAGTATGAGTATTGTGATTATCACTATTGCTCCCATTCATCACAGAACAAAACCAAGACTCCAGTCAAGGAATTTGCCTGAGAAACCCACGTGGACAGGGCTAAGGCTGAGCCCCATCTCCTGGAGGCTTCTGTCCAGGGCTCTCAGCTTTCCCAGTGAGCTGAGATGTTCCCTGCCGTGGTGACAACCACAGGGTTCCTCCTCTCTCCGAAGGGAGGAAGACGTAATTAGTGCTTCCAAGACATTCCAGATGCTTAGATGAAAGAAAGCTCAGGCATGTCATTACCCAGCATTTTTGTCTTATCGCTGCCTTTGAAATTTGTTTTGGTGCAAGAACATAATGGTTTCCCTACGTCTGGTCTGTGTGGCCCCAGGTCCCTGGGATCACCATGGCTCTTGGGCTTCCACCTTTTTGGATCCTCCTCCCATCTAACAGATGGGGCTCCAGCCACGAAAGCCACTGTCCACATCAGTTCTGAGCAGTGAGTGGCGGGCCAACGGGAAACCCTCCCACCCCCACCCAAATCACCTTCTTTGTACAAAGGGCTCGGTGCGTCTGCGTTCCTCTTTTGATTTGCTCTTTAATAATGCAGACACCACTTAACACACAATAATGTGACACCACCAACCACACAGGTGTGGGCTCCTACTTTTAGAAGGACTGGTACGACTTAGGACTGCAAAGGGGAGAAGGGGAGTGAGGAGAGGGAAGCGGAGGAAAAACTTCTCCTCCCTCACAATTGCGAGGAAGGCTGAATCATTAAAGATGTGAATCAGATTTATTCTTGTGGCTTTTAAAATAAACACCACAGGGCTAGCATGACCTGACAGCCTGTCCTTATCCACAGAGGCCTGTGGTCTCAATTGAAAAAAGAAGAGACAGCACGTTCCAGCCCAAAAGATTGTGTCATCCTCAAAGGGTGTGCCCAGCTCTCTCGCTCTTTCATGGCAAGAAAGAGACCCGTGACCCTGGGCTCCTGTGTCCGTGCCATCATGGGCCTGACTGGGTCAGTTTGGTGACTGGAAAGGAGCAGGCCGTGGGATACAGGCAGGAGAGGCACAGGCCACAAATGACAGGACAAAGGTGAGCATCTGGGAAGCATCCCGTGGCTACCTGCGCTCCCCGACCTCCCAGGCACTGCTGGACCCCAGAGTATGGGGAAGTAGAAGGGAAGTTCTACCCTTTCAGACGAGGGCGAGCCTTTCTGTCCCCAGACACCTGCCTTCCCGTCTGAGCTCATGAGTCAGGGGTATAAACTCACAAAGTGTAATGGAGGCCTTCCAGAAAGGACACTTTCTCAAATATCGCCCCCACTGCCTTTTACCAAGTTTAAAAATCTGTCTCTCATTGAATCAGTGATTCCATTTATTTAGCTCTCAAAGGACTTTTTGGTGTTTAAGAGGCTCCTTTAAAATGCGATCTCACACTGAAGTAATATTCAAGTTTTCCCTCTCAGCAAGCTGGAGGAACTGTCTGTCTTACCCGGGTGGGAGCTGGTGGACCGGGCCGCCCCACTTGGGCAGAGGGGCCACCAGGCCATCTAGTGGTAAACGTTGCTTTAGAAAATAGAAATTCTATTTTCCATGCTGTCATGAGTTGTACGCGTCCCCTCCCCAAACGTATGTTCAAGCCTTAACTGCCTGAGAGTCTGACCTCATTGGAAAATAGGGTTGGTAACAGAGGTACTTTGTTAAGATGAAGGCATATTGGAGTAGGGTGGGCCTTTTATCCAATACAATTGTGTTTTTATAAAACAAAGATGTGAAGGGATGTGAGGAGAAAGCCACGTGAAGACCCTCATGTGAAGACAGAGGCAGAGACGGGGGCCAGGCTTTCACAAGCCGAGGAGCGCCCAGGGCTACCAGACGTGGGGAGAGGTAAGGAAGGATCCTTCCCTCAAGCCTTTGGAAGGAGCATGGCCAGGCCTACACCTCGATGTCGTTGTACTTCTAGCCTCCACAACCACGAGAGGATACATTTCTGTTGTTTAATTCCACCCAGCTTGTGGTCCTTTGTGACCGGAGCAAGGCCGGCTTTTGTCAGGGGTTCCGCAGCAGGAGGTGGTGGAACACGGTGCACGAGGACCCCTTGGGCTCCCACAGCGCTTTAAGGATTGTTCTGAAGTGAAGAGGTCAGTCTGTTCATTTGGTTAATGATCTCTGAGTAGATTCCCTGCCAGGCTCAGGATGGGGTGGCGGGGGAGCAGGACACTGCTCTAAGGGAGGGGGGCGCCCTTGTCTTTCAAAGGGAAGGTGAGCCTGTTCGAAAGAACGGTTCGGAGGCCTCCAAAAGACCTGCAAGCAAAGGCGCTCGGAGAAATTAATCCATTTATAAAACTAATTTTTTAGCAGTGTGCCCAGTTTCAGAGGTCAAACTGAACTAACACATATATTTTTTTCAAGAATCTATTTATTGGAAAGAATGAGAAAGTGCATGCACAGAGGTAGAGGGAGAAGCAGACTCCCCACCGAGCACGGAGCCCAGATGTGGGACTCGATCCTGGGACCCTAAGATCATGACCCGAGCCACCCACGTGTCCCTGAACTAACATATTTACAACAAATATGATTCCCTGTTCCAGCTCTGGAGGCCACTGCGGTCAACTTCTGCTTCCCCAGCTTTACTCATCCCCATGTTTCTAAAACACAAGTATACAATGTTGTCTTTCGCATGATCAGTTCTAGATGCAGTCCGCGGACTTCCTCCTACAGTAGATGAGGATCTAGTTCTCTGACACCCTCATCCCCATCCCTCTGTTTCCTGTCCCTCCTCCTCCCCGTGTAGATTACAGTTTTTAAATCAATAGTCCCTGTTTACATTGTCTGCCTAGGACAAATATTATTCATCGCGCGGCCCTGTAGTGTACTCCGATTACATTTCCTTTCTTAATTCTTGTTTTATCTGTAGTTAATAATTGCCTTCTTTTTTTTTTTTTATTTTTTTAGAGAAAGAGAGAGATCGCAAGTAGGCAGAGAGGCAGGCAGAGAGAGAGGAGGAAGCAGGCTCCCTGCTGTGCAGAGAGCTTGATGTGGGGCTCAATCCCAGGACCCTGAGATCACGACCTGAGCCGAAGGCAGAGGCTTAACCTACTGAGCCACCTAGGCACCCTTGCCTTGCTTTTTAATTTACTGAATTTTTCATGCTTAACTGTCGGTTCACCCTATAACTTCCAAAAGTCTCAACATTTTTCTACAAGGTCAACAAACATCAGGCAATATAGTTGTTTCTTTCTTTCTTTTCTTTGTCTTTTGCTGTTGGAACCATCCCTGGTGAAGACCTGCTACCTCCCATCCGGGCTGGTTTTTGGTCTCTAGACTGCTGCATAGCTGCCTTTCTGGGGCTGGCTTCTCTTTGCTGACATCCCTGAATTTTTTCTTGCCTTTCTCTTTGGGTTGGATTTTCTATTTCCTTCATGTCTTTCTCTTTTTAGTTTAATAGCTTGTTGGAATGGACCACATGCTCCAGGAGCCTCATCCGGTCAAGAAGATGGCCCAGCAGTGGAGAGCACAGGTGTGCTTATCAGACGTGCCCCGTGAGTGAGCCTGCTCCCATCGGGACAATACACCTGCCCGATCACCTGTCCACCGCTGTCACTCTGGGATCTCCCTTCTCTGTATTTCTAGTGATTTCTTCTCTAGGTTGAAATTAACCCTCTTGATCCCATGTTCTTCTCTTTCTTGCTTCACTTCCAATGGCCTCCTGAGAGGCAGGTGTCTGGGAGGTAGTTTTCGAATGCAAAGATGGCTTTATTATGTCTGTCCCCACATTTCCTGGATGGTCAACTGACTCTAGAATTCTAAGTTGGAAATGATATTTTAGTTTGGAATTTCTTCCATAATTCGGGGGACATTTCTCCACTGGCCTCTCATTGCGAGTGTTGCTACTAAGAAGTGCAAAACCATTTGAATTCTTTTATACGTGATTTAGTTTCTCTGTCTGGAAACTTGTAGGATCTTGTCTTTGTTCTGAAATTTCACAATGATACCCCTTCAAGTGGATTTATTTTTAATCCATTATTTTTAATCCAACAAGAACTCATGGTCTTCAGTTCTGAGGAATTTTCTTAAAATATTTTTGATGATCTAGTCTCCTTACCTCCTCTGTTCTCTTTTGAAATTCCTCTTGGTCATATTTTGGATCTTTTATACTTACCCTCTAATTACTTATGTCACTTCTCTTCATTTCTATTTCTCTCTTCCTTTTGCTCCATTTCTCAGGAAATTTCTTCCCATGTCGCTTCTGGTTCTTCTACCGAGTATATTATTTCTGCCGTCCCCGTTTAATTTTCAAGAGCCTTTTTTTGTTGCTATTATTCAGGAGTTTTGGACACATAATTCGTGCTTCATCGATGTCATCTCCCCTGTTCTCCAGGAGTACTAATGATAGCTTTAAAAAAGAAGTTTTCTTCTAATTTGCATTTGTTCCACTTCCTCTAGATTCTAGAGGGTGGGGTGGGGCAGAGGGAGAGAAGAGAGAGAATCTTAAGCAGGCCCCACACCCAGCACACAGCCTGACATAGGGCCCAATCTCCCAACCCTGAGATCATGACCTGAGCCAAAATCAAGAGTCAGACAGACTGAGCCACCCCAGGTACCCCTAGATTCGCTCTCATTGTTTATTTGTTGGGTCTCTTTATTCCACACCAGAGAAATTTCTCAATGTCTGACAAGCCTTGGCTGTCTACTCTTGACTAAGATTGGGCTCTAAAAAATCGACTGACTGGATGTCCTGACCATGTGCAGGCCTTGGCCGACTGGAGCTTGTCCTGGTCTAAAGGGTTGTGTACTGGGCCCCTCCAACTCAGTCTCATTCTTCTTGGACTGGCCAGAATCCCCCAAGAAGAGCCTACACGTCCAACCTCTACCCCCGCCCCAGTAGCCTGTTTTCTGGGCAGCACACAGGCCTCTACTTCCCTCTTTGCAGAAAAGCTTTCAGTCTGATGCCGGGTGGGGAAAAGGGCAGCCACAGGGAGTGTGGAGTAAGGAAGAAATCTAATTGCTCCTTGACAGCTCTCCACCTCCACCCCACCCCCGGCTTCTTGTTTGAGCCCCTCCTTTACCCCTTGTTCTGAAGGTGCTCAATGCGGCCCATTTCTGAGCCCTTCAGAGGTTCTGTGGAGGAGTCAGGTGTGATGCTCAGGTTCTCCGTGGACAGCTTAACATTCAGCTTCGTTGGCTCTGCTAATTCACCTCCCATTCACCCCCTGCTTTCCAGCTTCACAACTTTGTAGCTCTTGTCTCCTGTTCTTCCTATCATCATGAGTTTACGTTCTATTTTGTTTTAAAGTTTCTTTACTGGGGAGAAATGTTAGACTTATATTCTATTCAGTCAAGCACCTGGACCCAGAGGGTCTCAAAGCTAATTATCCAAACCCAATGACAGCTGACATTTAGGATTTATTGTGATGCGGGCAGTCATCTAAATACTCCCATGTACTAACTTATTGAATTTTCATACCAGCTCTAAGAGATAAGTACTATCCTTATCAAATGGGGAAACGAGGCACAGCGCTGTCATGTAAGGCCTCACAGTCAGTAAGTGATGAAGCTGGGATTCAAGCCCCTATATTTGGTTCCAATCTGTACATGGTCTCACTTGAAAATGTTACTATATTTACTCTAAGACTTAGTTACCAAAAGACAAAGCCAGATCTGCTCCAACTAGTTAAATTATATCTTTGTTCATTCTGCCTGTTACTATCAGGCACTGTGGACCATTCTCGTGTGATTTTCACCACATTCTTATGTGGTAGGTATTTAGGGGCATGCTATCCGTATGAGAACAGCAGGGCAGAGAGATCTTAGGCAATCTGCTGAGATCTCTTGTAGTAACCGAAGAGACAAGATTCAAATTCAAGATCATATGGCTTCAAAGCCAAAGAGGGCTTTGGGGCATGCTCAGAATTTTGGAAAGTATTTGTCAATACCAGAGACTAGAGCATATGCCATCACTCTCTTTCCACATGTCCAAATATTTAACAAAATACTTATGGTTCATTGCTTTGGTTTTCTTCTTCAATTACGTGCATGTTGGACCTCTTCTGTCTGCATCTCCGATCTCAATTTTCTCTATAATCCTTGTTAACATTTTAAATGTTAGGAGGTTCCAAGATGGGATTAAATGTACTTGCGTGAGGGACAGCAAAGGAGCTGGGCAAGGTCTGGAGGGTTATCAGACCGTGACGCAGGTGGGATGCTAAGTGACGGAGAGAGGTTGAGAAGGTGGGATAGAAGAGTCCTAGACGGCCACTGAGTCAAAGGAAAGGTTTGGCAGAGACACTGAAGAGTCCCCAATCTCCCAGAAGCAGGTTTGCCTCAGTGTCTCCGCTACGTCCGTCACTGGCTGACAAATGTGTTACAGATTTGAAGCACAAAAGTGGGTCCATCTCAATTATGGTCCCCATGATTGGAGACCTGCTGGGTGCCTTTTCCCTGAAGCCATACCTCATTTGCTTTGGATTTCTGAAAACAGTTTATTTCAGCCTCACGCTTTTTACAAGATTTTATTTATTTATTCGAGAGAGAGACCGAGTGAGCAAGGTGGAGGGAGAGGGAGAGAGAATCTGAAGCAGACTCCACACTGAGCACAGAGCCTGCTGGGGGCTTCCTTCCAGGCCCCTGAGATCATGAGCTGAGCGGAAACCAAGAGTTGGTCACTGAACAGACTGAGCCATCCAGGCGCCCGTCAGCTTCACATTTGATTAGAACTCTAGATTCAAAATAATTTTTCCTTAGAACTTTAAAGGAATTGGATCCATTGTCTTCTAAAATTCAGTGGTTGATTAGAAGCCTGATGACAATCTGATTTCTGAATTTTTAAAAAGACTTATTTGAGAGAAAGAGTATGAGCAGGGGGAGGGGCAGAGGGAGAATCCTCAAGCAGATTCCCTGCTAAGTATGGAGCTCTACACAGGGCTTGATCTCAGGACCCCAAGATCATGACCTGAGCTGAAATCGAGTTAGCCACTCAACTAACTGAGACACCTAGGAGCCCTTGATTTCTGATTGTTAAAGAATGTCTCTTTGCGGAGCGCCTGGGTGGCTCAGTGGGTTAAAGCCTCTGCCTTCGGCTCAGGTCACCATCTCAGGGTCCTGGGATCAGGATCATCCGGCTGTCTGCTTGGCGGGGAGCCTGCTTACTCCTCTCTCTCTGCCTGCTTCTCTGCCTACTTGTGGTCTCCATCTGTCAAACAAATAAATAAAATCTTTTAAAAAAATGTCTCTTTGCCTCTCCCTCTCTCCGTCCCATCCCTCCCTCTCCCTCCCCACCCGCTACCCCCAATCCCCTGTCCTACTCCCTCACTCGGCTTTAGGATATACCCTCTCTTCAGAATGTAGAAATTTGTTGAAGATGTGTGTGACAATGTTATTTGAACTTTTAAAATCTGAAAATTATGTTTCTTTTGAGCCTTGGGGAAGTAAATATATTATTTTTTTGATCCACTTTCTCTGTTTTTCCTCTGGAAGGTCTATGGGTCAGGTAATTGACTTCTGGATTGACACTTTCAGCCCTTTTATCTTTTCTCTCAGGTTTCCAGCTCTTGGCATTATGTTCTGGGAAATTGCTTGGACTTCATCTTCCAACTGTTCTATTAACTTTTTTCTAAATAATTTTCTAATACTTTCTTTTTAATAGCACCCTGCTCTTCTTTTTATTCATATCCACACAACATCTCAAAAACTCTGAGGACGTTAATTAGAGGGTTGCTTTTATGTTTTCTTCTCTTCTCTGTGTTAACCTGTTTCTTCTGGAGTGATTTTGTTTGTGTATCTTTGTTGTTCCAGACTCAGGTGTCTGTCTTCTAGCTGGTGATTGTCAGTTCCCCCTTAATAATGGGAAACAGTGTTGCTTTTCTCGCAGAGTGGCTGTGGGCTTCCTTGCTTACTTGGGGGTGTGGCTGTTTTTCTGCCTGGGTCTCTACTAGGAGTGGGTGTGCTGGCTGGACGCTTGGCAGGGTTGGCAGGGCTCAGCTGTGAGTGTGCTGTTCTTTTGGATTAGCATGTAGATCACCAGACCTAAGCTGGGGGTTCCCAGATGCCCTCATGGAGGGCTTTGCTCACCAGCACTGGGACCCTGCTTGGAGTCCTAGTTGGTCCCTGGAAGTAAATTCAGTATATTTAGAGAAGAGGTCTATAGTTTTGGGCCTGAAGGAAAATGCTAGGCTTCCCAAAATTGACCTCTTGGCAAAAGGGCTAAAAAGTTTTGCTGCCTTGTGATCTCAGCTCTCTGATGGTTTCTAGAAAAACAGTGATTGCGCAATAGGTTAGGATGGGTGACAACTGTCCCCCTTCCTGCATCCTAAGCAGAAGTGGCTTTTCCACAGATGGCACTTGAAATTCATGACTGCGTTTCCTTTATTGCAGCTGGGCAGGTCCTACTCCGGTCCCCCCACCCCGGATGTAATCATTCTGTCCTTCTCTAAAAGACTGTTTCAAACGTTTCCCTCTTCCTCCTGAAAACTCACTCTCAGCTGATGCATTTGCTTCCCATTCCACTGGTAAATTCAAAAGAAACCTTCTGCCAACTCCTACTATGACATCTTACCTCCCAGGCTCTTCACTCTGCCTTCTCCCCTGTTAACAGGGTGAGCGGCTCACGATCCCAGCAGAGAACCGCACCCTCACCTGGGGGTCAGGTCCCATCCTCGCTCATCTGCTGCAGGTGTCACCCCTGCCTCCTCCCTCCCTTCTCATCAATTTCCCCCCTGCCTCGGGGCCCTTTTAAACTTTTCCAGGTATACTCTATATCACGGCCTGCATTTGTGTGTTTTACTTGCTCACAATGGTTATGTGGGACTTCATTGCCATTATAAAAATGGAGGCAGGCCTAATAACGTTCCTTGAACTTTTCAAAGTTTGTCCATTCCTCCTCCCCAGACTTTTGGAAGTTGGCGTGCAAATCGCCGGAAATCTTCCTTGTCGCCAGCAGAGGGCGCTCTCACCGTGCCCACACTCTTTCCAGGAAGTGTAGGCGGGAGTCCCAGGGAGCTTTGGTTTGGGAAACGTTTACCCAGGGTTTCTGATTATCACTGTTCCCCAACAGGCACCTGCTTGACTGGCATTTCCTGGCACGGACCCATCTTAGCATATTTCTCAGTCGGCTGAGTTTGGCTTGAAGGGAGGTTTCAGTAAATTCATTACTTCACACCATCAGGTAAGTTCCAGTTTTCTTAGTTTGGAAACCAACCGAAGCCAAGTGATGAAAATAAACATAATCTTGAGTAACTCTACATGGATATTGCTGTTATACTAATAGGGTGTTAATTAGTAAAGAGTGCTTAACCTTTTTGCTGCCAACCTAAACAAGCGTGCTTTGTTTTTGGCTGTGGGCCCTACAAACTGCATCTCAAAGTGATTTGCAAACATTAATTAAATACTTCGGTGCACATCCAAGGAGTAGGTATCTTCGAGCCCTTTTCCGAAATGTAAAAAACAGATGCCCTAAGCCAATCTATGATTTACTTAAGGCAAGCACTGCACTGGGGCTGGATTTAGAATTCTGTAAATGGTTCCAAGACTCTCCGTACCCATTTCCCCGGAACTCTCACCTTCCAGCAGATACGGCCCCTTCTTTGCCAGCAACTACAGCGTCTGCTGGATATTGCAAGGTGGTGCTGTCTTGTGCCCTGTGCACCTGTCCTGATGGATACAGTGTAACCTGTCACCTCCCTGTCTCCTAACTTCTGTTCTAGAAAATGTGATACTTGAGAGATGGTTCATACCATTTGATGGACAGACAAAATGGGCGTTTCACGGCAACTACTACACTGTAAGTCCATCCCTCACAGTCAATGTCTGAAGAAGGAGGTTTTGTCTTTTTATCATTGTGGCCTCCAGGTTTGGGACCATAAGGTTTGGAGGACTCAAACCTGGGAAACGCTTAAGCTCTGTGAGGAGGAAGGGGCTCCCTCCCTGGTTCTTCTATTCTTTGAGACCAAATAGCATGGGGGGGGGTGAGGAGGAAAGCAAGGAGGGCCCCCCCGCATTCCATGTTGGTGAGCCCAAGATGAACTATGCTCTGCCCTGTCTGGGGGGCAGTGGCTCACAGGCAGGCTGGGCCAGTTTCACAGAGAAGAAGGTGGAATCCTGTCCCATGCCCAGAGGCCAGACAAGCTGTTGGGAGGGAGCCCTGCGGAGTATCGGGCTCAGCACTTCGTTCTGTCTCCCTGGGCACGAGCTGGAGTTACAAACCTGAAAGCTGTAACACAGCCCGAGCTTTCCTGCCTGGCTTCCAGAAGGGATGTCAGCCTGACCTGTCCAGCTGGGACAGGCATCTAAGAACTGGCTAATTATGCCAGTCTGCTGAGTTACTAGAATATTCCTCCAAACAAGGTTCATAGCAGATGAGTAGGATGGACTCAGAATGTGGTGGGCCATATGTAGCTCATACCTGCCTCCTCCCCCAGGAGGATCCTCTCCTTTTAGTTAACTAGGGAAGTGGGGGGTTCATGGGCACCTTGACCTCCAGCTGATGCTTAGCAGGGGTGGCCTAACTGGGATAAGGGATTTCACCTGCACGGAGAGCCGAGCAGTGTAGCAAGTGGATTTATTCCAGGAATGAAAGGTAAGTTCAACATACAAAAACTAATCAATGTGATACACCAGAGTAGTAGAATAAAGAGGGGGGAACTCACATGATTATCTCAGTAGATGCAGACAAAGCATTTGACAAAATCCAATACTCTCCATGATAAAAACATTCAACAGTCTAGGAACAGACAGGAACTTCCTCAAGTTGGTAAAGAGCATCTTTGAAAATTCCATAGCTCACAACATATTTAATGGAGAAAGACTGAAAGCTTTCCCACTGAGATCAGGAAGAAGGCAAGGATGTTTGTTCTCCTCATTTCTATTCACGAGTGTTCTGGAAGCTGTAGGAAGGGCAATGAGATGAGAAAAAAAAATCGATAAATTGTATCCAGCTTGGACAGGAGGAAGTAAGACTGTATTTGCCAATGACATGGTGGCGCCCTTGAAGGGGAGGTGCGGGACTGGTCTTTGGCCTCCTCTAGCCCCATGGCTCTGCTGTGGGGCACCTTGTCCATGAGTTCTCCACGTGCTCTAGCTCCCCAGCTGCATCAGCTACTGAGGTGAGGGTCTAATGACTTTTACCCTCCTTGTCCCAAGGCCTGGGTCTATTTGGGTCAGCCCTCCTGCCTACCTCCCTGCGCCACACTGGGGGCACACGCCCCTGAGAAACTGTTCTCAGGTCCACCCACCAAGATGCCTCATGAGCCGGGGACCTAGCCCTTCTGAGATGTCATGTTGGAGATGGGTTTTCCAACCTCCCAGACTACACCTGGGGGACCCAGGCCCCAGCTTTCTGGAGAGTGAGTTATTCAAGGCAGGAGGTGGAAAGAAGGCTCTGGGCAGAGACTGAAGACATGGGCACACAGAGTAGCGACTTACAAGGAATGAATATGCTAAGGGATTATTCCCATTAATGGAGAGGGTTGGGAAGGACATTATCTAAGTAAGGAGGGAAGAAGCAGGGAAGAAATAAGAGAGCTGCTGACAGGTGCAGGTGTAAACGTTTCCGTTGGCGGGGAGGAGGCTGGTTGAGGAACGGCCGGGTTGCGGGGAGTCCCAAGCAGCCGTCAGTAACCTGGAGCCTTGGTTGGGGGGGATCCCACCCAGGCTGCAGGGCACGGCCACTATGGTCTGCACAGAGAGACTGTTGGAGACCACATGCCCCAGGGATGAGCATCAGGCCCTGGAGATGAGGGAAGGAGGTCCAGCAGCTTCATAGACACTTACTCTCTGAGGAAAACGAGCCATATTTCTGAAGAAAAGCTTACAACATGCCACCCACTCATGGTTATTAATAGAAAGTGGTTTTAGACTTCTATCTCCCTACTGCGGACGGCACAGGAAGTCCATCTGAAAAGCCGTCAGGGGCCTCCTCATGAGCTGGGGGATTGCACGGTGCCATGAAAACTGCTTCCACTCGGTCCAGATTTCTCGAGGCCACCCTTATTTTTCAGCACCTGCATCCGGTCAGACATCCCAGAATTGTGATTCCTTCCATAAAAGTCATCGGTTAAATGTGCATGTGAGCAAGCTGTCCTTAGTCGTTACTCCTTTGATTGGTACGTAGGTGCAAGTTAGAAACAGGCCTGGTCAGTCCATGTGTCCTGATTTTTTTTTTTTTTAAGATTTTATTTATTTATTTATTTATCATATCAGATAAATTAGATTTTAAACTAAAGACTGTAGTCAGAGATCCAGAAGGACACTACATAATTCTTAAAGGGACTATCCACCAAGATGATCTAACAATTGTAAATATCTATGCCCCCAATATGGGAGCAGCCAATTACATAAGAAAGCTGTTAATCAAGATAAAGAGTCATATTGGTATGAATACATTAATAGTAGGAGATCTTAACACACCTCTCTCAGAAATAGATCATCGAAGCAGAAAATCAATAAAGAAACAAGAGCATTGAATGACACATTGGACCAGATGGACCTCATAGATATATACAGAACATTCCACCCTAAAACGACAGAATACTCATTCTTCTCAAGTGCACATGGAACCTTATTTATCAGAAAGTGAGAAAGCACAGGCAGAGGAATAGCAGGCAGAGGGAGAACAGCCTCCCTGTTGAGCAAGAAGCCCGATGGGGGACTCAATCCCAGGACCCTGGGATCATGACCTGAGCCGAAGGTAGATGCTTAACCCACTGAGCCACCCAGGCACCCCTTGTGCTTACTTCTGATTCAGGAAAGCCCCCCCTTCCCCTCCCAGCTGTATATAGGACATAGTGACTGAGGCCCCATCTGTTGGGTCCCACCTGGGTCAGGGCAGGGACAAATGTAAAAACGGGCACTACAGGCAGTGAACACCGGAAGTTCAAAGACTACGAGCTGCGCCAGTCCCAAACCTGCCAAAGTGAAAAACATCTCTCCCACCCCCTAGGCCACCAGGCAAATACCTGCTTGCTCTCTGAGGCCGTTCAGTCTTGAGCTGCAAATCTTTATGATGTCTAAACAGGCACGGGGAGCGGAAGGAAATACCAGAACACATTACTTTGTGGACTTTCTGTGTGTAATGGGAAGCGTATTCGTAGGCTTCCTCAGATTGTGTGGCCATAGGTAATCTCTCTAACTTGCTTGTCTCCCCACTTGCCCCTCAGTAGAAGGAAGCTTGGATCCATTCCACAGGTGTTGTGAAGATTAAGGAAGGCCCGTTCGAGAACATGACCACAGCAGGTGTTAAATAAGTGCTCGTTCTTATTCCTTCATTAGTGCGAGGAAGTCGCAGGACAAGCTAATTTAGGATTAATTGAGGGCTGGGCGTCCTGCCAGGGGTAAAGCAGACCACCCCGGGGCTCCGTGCATTCCTGGGTTCATCGGATGACCAGTCTCGGGTTCATCTAAATAGGCTTCGGTCACCCAGTGGAGCCTCCAGCTTGAAAATGCACAGTTTGTCTCCCTCTCCCTCTACCATCTCAGGCTCTCTTGGCAACCTCGTGAATAATGCATGCCCGACTCAGAAAGCTTATCTTCATGGCCCCGCCAGCCTCAGCCAATGCTGCAGCAGAAAGAGGCCCATACATCTTCTCTGCATAGAAACTGTCCTGGCCCGGAACACAGCCTGCCTTCTCTGGGCCTGGGCCTTTCACCTCCCAGGCTGACGTCAGTCCCGTTCTCCTGGGGGCTCCGCACAGACTGAACAGGGGTTCTGCACTGCGTCCCCGCCCTGGCGTTTTCAATGGCCATCGTGTGGGGAGCAAGGCAGCGGATGTGTCCGTGGCACCAGCTGTCCCTGATGCTGTGGCCTGAGAACCCTCGGGTCACCGAGCCAAGTGCTGAGTTGGCGGGGGTTCCTACAGCCCCAGCCGCCGGGCCTCCACGTGGCATAAAGAGGAGCATTGTCTGGGCAGCAGAAGAGATGCTGAGATGAATAAGGCTGGTGGCAAGGCTGCTTATTATTACCTGACCTCAGTTGGTTCTGTGCCCAAACAGCAAAATAGACGCAATTCATGGAATTCTTTTCTTTCTTTTTACAATAATTACACAGCACAAGCCATACAAGCCTGCCACCAGTGGTATTTGCAAATAGATGTCCTACAGACCAAATTTCACATTCACGTTTTTTTTTTTTTCCCTGCGTTGAGAGACCATCACTAAAATATCTTATTCGTTTCTTTCTTTTTTCCGTGTGTCCAACCTGAGCTGAGTCTTCAGACCTAGCTGTTGACCCTTCCTCGTGTCCATGGTCCACATCTTTTCTCTTTCCAAGTCCTCAGAACTGTCTCTCAGGTCCCTGTTCCATCCGCCCCCTAACGGTTGAGCCGGCAGAAGAGACCACTTTACCAGGATAATTGGGGGAGGAGGAGCCAGTAAACAATTTCCTTTTATCTTTTCCTACCTACAAACTTATTCAAATCCTGCCCCCTCCCCTTTCCCTCCATCCCTCCAGACTCAGAGCACCAGGTGTCTGGACTTGGACCCAAAGCCAACCTTTCCTCTATGTTCCTGACTTGTTGTTTGCTCCTTGCCTTTGGGACCTCAGTCCACTAGCCGGCTCTTCCCTTTCCCGTATCTTCAGGCATCCCCTCGCTACTGACTCTTTCCCTCCATCCTGGACAAATGCTGACGTCTTTCCCACCTTACAAAGTGCGTAGGAGACCCCACCATTGCATAGGAGACCCCACCAGCTAGCTCCTTCCTTTTCAGAAGCACGTCTATGCTTGCTGTCCCTCCTCCCCTGCTCCCTCCCCTTAATCCTCTGTATTTGAGCTCCTGCCTTGGATCTTGCTGAAGCTACTCTAGAAAAGGTGATGAGCCTTCTAGAAGGCGAAATCAAGAAGCTCTGGCCTTCTCCTATTGTGCCCTGTTCTGCAGAATTTGATGCACTGATCACTTCTGTCTTCGAAGTTTCCTTCTTGTTGTTTCCAAGACAACGCTCCTCTCTCCGCCTGCCTCTAATTGCTCCCCTTCAGGGTTTCCTTCTTGGCATGCTGCTCTTCCCTCTCTGTTCTCACCACGTGATCTCCCTCTCTCATCATTTTACTACCATCTTGTGCTGAGGCCACTCAAGCAAAGAACAAGGGCCTTGGCTTCTCTGCTGTCCTTCCTCACATGGGTGGGTATAATTGCTTGACAGGGGTCTCCACTTGGAGGATCTGTGAGCATCTCAAACCCAACACAGCTAAAATCCATCTTCCATTTCCCCTTTCCCAGACCTGCTCCTCCTCCTGTGTTCCCAATATTATAACATATTAACTTTTTAAAAAAATCCCAAGCTGTCAGGATGCCTGGGTGACCCAACCTGTTAAGCATCTGACTCTTGATTTTGGCCCAGGTCATGATCTCGGCCCAGGTCATGATCTCAGGATTGTGAGATGGAGTCTTGTGGCCAGCCCCATTTCAGGCCCCCTGCTGGGAATGGAGTCTGCTTAAGATTCTCTCTTGGCATCTCTCCCTGCCCTTCCCCACCTTGTGCACCTGCTCGCTCTCTCTCTCTCTCTCCCTTTAAAAAAAAAAAAAAATCCCCAAGCTCTAAACCCAGCAGTCTAGACTCCTTCCTTTCTTTCATTTCCCACTTTCCAATAATCACCTATGTTAATGTTATCTCCTGAATATTCCTAGAATTTGTTCTTTCTCTCCATCCATCCAACTACTATCTCTTTTTAATAACTTTTCAATTTATTAGATTCCATTTGGGTCATGTTCAAATGCCTCTGCCACATACCCTCTAGAACAGTTTGCATAAAAGAAATATTGTTTTGCTTCCATGTAGGACAGGAACAAATAAATTAAAGTTTTAAAATTCCTGCCTGACTTCTGCTTCTGAGCAGATCAAGTGGATGCACTTTTCCTTAGTCCTCTTGCTAAGTACAACTAAACCCCCTGAATATTATATGGAAAGCCAATGTAAAAAAGATGCTGAAAGGTATAGAGAGATAAGCAAGCTGGGGACTTTGAACCCAGGGAACCTCCACAGTGATGTCAGAGAAAATCAACTAAAACAGAAGATCTAAATAAGATCCAGAGTTCCCTATGGTGAGTGCTGTGAAGTGTGTAAACCTGGCGATTCACAGACCTGTACCCCTGGGGCTAATAATACATCATATCTTAATTAAAAATTAAATTAAAATAAATAAATATATTTTTTAAAAAAGATCCAGAGTTCCAAAACACAATATAAAAATATCCAGGTTTTAACTGAAAATCAGTCATCTGATTTTTCAAGAACCAGGAAGAAGATCTCAAACTGATTAAAAAAAAAAAAAAAAAACTATGTCAACCTCAAGACTTCAGAGATGGTAGGATTGTTTAACAGAGATTTTAAAGCACCCATGATAAAAATGTCCCAATAAGAAATTATGAATATGCTTCAAGCATATGGAAAAAAAAAAAAAAAGGAAAGATGTAACAAAGAAAGAGAAGATAGAGTCAGGTGGAAATTGTAGAACTGAAAAATATAATAACTGAAATAAAACCCCCAATGGACGGTCCTAATAGCAGAATGGAAGGACAGAGGAAAAAATTAGTGATCTGGAACATACAAGAGTCGACTCTGGCAACTCTGAATAAAAGAGAGAAAATGAACTGGAAAAAAAAAAGCAGAATCTCAGAAAGTTGTGGAGCTACATCATTCATATTATTAGAATCTTAGAAGCAGAGAAGGAAGAGGGCAGGACAGGAAAACCAGCTGAAAAAATAAAGGCTGAAAAGTCTCCAAATCTGGCGACACATAAACCCATAGGTTTGAGAAACTAAGTGAATTCTGAACAGGATAAGCCCAAAGAAATCCAGACCAAGACACATCCTAACTAAAAACCGAATATTTTCCCACAAAGACTGGCAACAGGGGAGAGCTCTCTATTCCACTAATGGTTAACATGTTCTCAAAGTTCTAGTTGGTGCAACAGAATTAAAAAAGGAAATAAAAGCATACAGATTGGAAAAGAGAAAATAAATGTGACCCTGTTTGCATATGACTTGATTGTCCATATAGATAATCCCAAAGAATATAAAAAAAAATGTTAAACCTCCTTAGAACTAATAAGTGAATCCAGCAAAGTCATAGGGTATAAGATAAACATACAAAGATTGTATTTCTGTATACCAGCAATGAACACATGGACACTGAAATTCAAAATGCACTACGATTGAGAATCACTAAGAAGAAGAAAAGACATACTTAGATATAAATCAAACAAAACACGCACAAGGCTTCTGTGCTGAACAGTGCACCATACTGATGAAAGAAATCAGAGAAGATCTAAAATAGGAGAAGGGACATAATGTGTTTATGGAATAAAACACTCAACATAGTAAAGATGTTGATTCTTTCCAAGTTGATATACTAGCTTAACAGGATTCCTATCAAAATCTCAGCAGGAGTTTTAAAAATATAGACAAGATTACTCTAAGATTTGTATGGAAAGGCAAAGGAACTAGAATAGCTCAAGAAATTTTGGAAGAAAAAAAAAGAAAGTGGGAGGAATTAGTCTACCCAATTTTGAGACTTCTGTAGTTATAGTAACCAAGACAGTATTGGTACTGATGAAAGGCTAGACATGTAGATCAATGAAACAGAACAGAGGACACAGAAATAGAGCCACATGAATTCGCCCAGTCCATTTCTGACAAAGTGAAAAAAGCAATTTAAGAATAGCTTTTTAACAAATGATGCTGGAACAATTGGATATAATAAGAAAAACAAAAAGAACTTTTATCTAACTCTCACAAATTGCATAAAAATTAACTCAAAACTGGGGGTGCCTGGATGGCTCAGTGGGTTAAGCCTCTGCTTTCGGCTCAGGTCATGGTCTCAGGGTCCTGGGATCGAGCCCCACATCAGGCTCTCTGCCCAGTGGGGAGCCTGCTTCCTCCTCTCTCTCTGCCTGCCTCTCTGCCTACTTGTGATCTCTCTCTCTCTCTCTGTTAAATAAATAAATAAAATCTTTAAAAAAAATTAACTCAAAACTGGATCATGAACTTAAATCTAAAATCTGAAACTGTAAAACTTACAGCGAAAAAAAAAAAAAAAGGAGAAAATCTTTGAGCTCTAGGGCAAGGCAAATTCTTAGATTTGACCCTGAAAGCACAACCTATAAAAGGAAAAGTTGATAAATTTCACTTTACCAAAATTAAAAATGCTTGCTCTATGAAAGATCCTGTCAAATGGGTGAAAAGACAAGCTACAGGGTGGGAGAAAATATTTTTAAACCACATTTCTGACAAAAGGCAAGTATCTAAAATAAAGAACTCTCAAAACTCAACAGTAAGAAAAGCAAAAATTCAGTTAGAAAGTGACATGGAGAAACATTTCATTGAAGAGGATGTACAAAGGGTAAATAAGAACACATAAAGAGGGGCGCCTGGGTGGCTCAGTGGGTTAAGCCTCTGCCTTTGGCTCAGGTCATGATCCCAGGGTCCTGGGATCGAGCCCCACATCGGGCTCTCTGCTCAGCAGGGAGCCTGCTTCCCCCTTCTCTCTCTGCCTGCCTCTCTGCCTACTTGTGATCTCTGTCTGTCAAATAAATAAATAAAATCTTTTAAAAAAATTTTAAAAGGACACATAAAGTTGCTCAGTATCCTTAGCCATCCTGGAAATGCAAATTCAAACCACAATGAGATACCACTACATACCTATCACAATGGCAGGAATTAAAAAGTAAACAAACATACCCCCGCCCCCCAAAAACGGTAACACCACCAAATGCTGGTGAAGATGCTGAGAAGCTGGACACATTGCTGATGGGAATGGAAAATGATACGGCTGCTCTGGGAAAATGTTTGGCAGCTTCTTTAAAAATTAAACATGCAACTACCCTATGACCCAACAATTGCCCTCCGGGGTATTTATCCCAGAGAAACGATGACTTCTGTTCATACAAAAACTGGCACACAAATCTTTATAGCTGCTTTATTTGTAATAGCCCCAAACTAGAACCCACCCAGGCAAGTTTCAAGGATTGACTGGGTAAACGAACCTCAGCACGCCCTACTGTGGGATACTATACTCTGGTGGTGTCCCCCAGATTCATAAAATCTTAACTCCCAAAGGGGATGGGGCCTGGGGGGGGGTCCTCAAATCAGAAGCGTGATGGGTTTCCTAAAAGAGGCTCCAGAGAATTAGGCTAAGTGAAAGAAACCCATCCCCAAACATTACACACTGTGTAATTCCATCTCTTTAACAGTCTAGAAATGACACAGAAAAAAGGGACAGATCAGTGGTGACTGGCAGCTGAAGAGAGGCCTGGCAGGGAATGGACGGGGCTCTAAAAGGTGAACAGGAAGGATCCCTGCAGTGTTGGAAATGTATCTTGACCGTATCCATCACGATATTGTGGTGATAAAATCGCTCTAGGGTCTGCCACCTCCGGGAGGACAGTTTCATCTTGTTGGCCAAGGAAGTGGATGTGATGAAACCCAGGACAGAGGGAGAGAGGAAACGAGAGAGCAAGACAGAAAGACAGACAGCTACAGATGAAGGGACAGAGAAAGGGAGGGAAACACCAGAGAGATTTAGATCTGGAGCACTTGTCATAAGAAACTGAGGAGAACTCGAAGTTCGGGGAGTAGAAAAATTTTTAGAAAAGATTTCAGAGGGTATTTTGTATGGTATGCTAAGTAATCTTGTCTTCCGGATCTAGAAGAAAACTTTAGTAAATATCTGCGTTACTTATCAATTTTTCTTTTTTTTGGTGGGATTTTGTGTTTATTTGCATATAACACCCTAGCAATGGTCCAGGCAGCCTGGAATGTTCAGATCATAGTTGGTGGTTTGTCTGGGTTTTTATCCCCCTGGAACTCTGACCAGAAGGAGCTTTCACGATGACCATCCAGTAGCTATGCTCAAGGGAGCAGAGGTAGGCCGGACAGGAGCTGTGCAATCCTTGGAAAGTCCTTCAGGAAGAGGGAAATTCTGAAATCAGAATAGGAACCATGGGGGGAAGGCGTGGACTTTTAGGGCCTTGAAGCGAGAAATGGAGAATCACACTTAGCGTGGCTTTATATAAGCGAGGCCGAGAGGGTTGAAGATCTGTCAGAGGGCGCAGGCTGGGAATTAGTATATAAATACACATTTTCTGCAGATCCTGAGATCTCTCATGGATGAGGAGGTCGGGACAGACATGACTGGACATGTTCCGAGCCCCTGTCTGGCCTCGGGAGGGCAGAAGGTCACGGAGGGACTGGGGATCAAGCCGACCACCTGCTGTACCACAGGAGGCCAGTCTGTGGTCAGCCGAGGCTCCTGGCGCCGCAGGGGAGGTGGGCCCGAGGCTGGCAGGCCGCACCGGAGGCCAAGAGGGTGTGCGAGCCCTGCCCTGATAATTACCTGTGGGCACAAAGCCACAGAGACCAGCTCCGTGGCAGAATGCCTGCCAGCCCTAGAAGGCTTTAGCGGAGATGTGCCAGAATTCAGATGAGCTCCTCCCACGGTGTGGTGCGTCCTGGGGAAAGGAAGTTGGGAATGGGGTGTGTGGTCAGGGCCCACGGCCTTCTGCGGCCACAGTTCACCCAAGGCCCCAGCTGAGCCCCCTGGGGTAAGTGCAGGACCAGCTGGCTCAGATAACAGGAACAATTAATGGTCAGGCTCCTGGGTGAAGGGAGATTTCCTCAGGAAGCCGGATTTCTTGCTGTGGGGGAATCCAATTCAGGCAGAAGACAAAGCAGGCCCCCTCGGGGAAGGCGAGGAGCTGCGGGTGGGCTGGGGCCCGAAGAGGGACGCGGGCCTGGGCCCCGGCGGTGCCAGGCAGGTATGATTCAGCCTGCTGAGGTCAGGCCCTGACGGGACAGGTTTGGTGGGTGGGGAGGAACCGATGGCCCTGGTAGATTGCTTTAGGTGAGAAAACACAGAGAGGAAAAAGGATTTCTGGGGTGGTGGAAGAGGAGGAGAAACCGATTCCAAGGAGAACTTTGGGAATTATCGCAGGGTTCCACGCTGTGTAGCCACCAACTCCCTCCTCCTCGTCCTCAGTTAGCCTCCCCCTGTAAACTATGTCACATTGCCCTTTCCAACAGGGTAGCAGTTCCCCTATGGAAGCTCATCAAGACTCTAGAAACTGCTTTCTTTCTTTTTTTTTAAAATACCACTTTTAATTATTGAAATAGTCTCACTCCAATACTGAAAACCCCAGGCTACAGCTGTGGCCCCAGCAGCTTGGAGCTGGGGGGTCTGGGAGGAGGGTCAACTCTTCTATGCCTCCCATCAGGTCCCATGCATCAGCTCTGAGGGGAGACAAGGAAGAGGTCCCTCTAGTGGTTGCTCTGTGGATGGTGTTATTTTTCTAGGTAACACTGCCAAGTCCCTGGTGGCCTCTGAGGGTCAGATAGCCAAATGCTGTCCTCTCTTGGGCCAGTAAGACCTCCCCCATGCATTTCCCCAACTCGGGTTGTGTTCCTCAGAAAATGCCTCTGGGGTTTTGTCACCTAAAAGAGTGCTCAAGCCTAGCCACCTCCGCGCACCTCTTCTGGTGTCTACTGAAGTGTGGGGAACCCTCCTTTTTTGCTGAGCCGAACAACAGGGGTGCAACTGTCCTGTGGCCACCCTTAGACCAGCTCTGCCATCTCTCTACCACCCCTTTCTCCAGGCTCCAGCAGAGTGAGAAGGTCTGTGGGACCAAAGACTCAACAGATCCCAGAAAGAGAGAGTCACCAGGCCCCAAGTTGGTGGAGTTGGGGATGATCCATGTTCTCTTGGATCACCCCTTTTTAGTGTGAGGGACTCCGTTGACCCCTCCAGCCTCAGCTGTGTTGGCTCCAGCTTGCATTTCATGCCATTGTTATAGCAGAGGGCTTCTATTTATGTGGGGTCCCATACTTCAGGGTGCCTCCCACCCCCCCCAGAAAATACTCCCTGCTTGAAATCAGGTCAGTCTTTAGTCCTCTCCCATGCAGAGTGGGCTGAGCATCCCTTCCCACTGCTCTGATCCCACCTGTGGACATACATGTTTCTAGCGTGTCCCATGGTATTAAGATAGCACCCCTAAGGACCTAACTCTCCACATCAGAAGATACATTTCTTGAAGTCAGAAATTGACTGTTAGATTTCCATATATTGTGATGTATGCTGTGCCTGTAACAACTTCTGATTCATGAAGGCAGTCAGTACATGTTTGGTGACAAGTCGGAGGAAAAGAGAAAGATGGACTAAATCTCTTGTCTTTCACCATGAGGCGCGTGAGCAATAGACGCTTCAGTGGGGGGAATGCCAGCTTCTGACACCTTCCTAGGTTCAGGGAGAGAGAAGTAAGGCCAGTCTTTCTCAACTGAGCTAGAAAAGCCAAATATTGTCCCCCTAGACTCCTGGTGACTAGAGACCCAGTGGGTGGCCTACATTCAACTAAAAGGAAGACCCACCAGTGGAAAGGAGCCCAGAGGAAAGGAAGTCAGGACAGAGAGGCTGGTGCCCTGGGGCTCTGGTAGCAGCAGCGGTAGCTTCCCCACCCCTGGGTAGGAAGTCAGACTCTGTAACCCAGTGGAGGCCGCCAACCTCCACTCCTCCAGCTTCCCCTAAAGCTGCAATAAGCACCCAGGTTTCTGCCTTAACTCCCTTTCCACTCGAAAGACATGAGATGGTTTCTATGTCCTCCACAGAAATCTGAGTAATGTATATTGTTTCCAAAAGGCAGGCCTAAGATAAAGTGACCCATAAAACTGTGCTCTAAAAGGATGACAAAGATATGAACACAAAACAAACCCAAGCAAAAACTAAAGGATGGAGATATTAATGTCCATCATGTGTTGGCTCATGCATATTTATGTTCTGCATAAAATAGCATCTAAATACTAAAAAATAAAAATCTTAGAAATCAAGAAGAAATCGATAGGACTGTAATCCAAGTGGTAACATTTATCATTTCTCTTATGCACTTTGATTAATCAAGTGGACCCACAAGTGAAGGAATTAATATAATCAACAAGCTTTTCAACATTTTTAGTCTACAGAAACCTAACTCATATTCCTATAAAATAGCCATTGGATATTTATAAAGTAAGGTAATATGTTAGGTCATAAAGAAATTCCAATAAATTCCTTGATGTAAACTCTCTTTAACCATAATCCAGCAAAACAAAGAATTACCAAGAAAAATAGTAAATAATAGAATCCAAATACCAGGAAATTAAGCAATATTCTTCTAAATAACCCTTGGGTCACAAAGGAAATAAAACATATAATTAAATAGTGTTTTGAAAATAACCATAATAATAACACCAGGTTTCAAAACTTCTGGCTTGCGACAAAGTCATACTGAAAAAAAAAATCATTCTAGAATGCTATTCTAGAATAATGAAAGAATATTAAAAGAATAATGAAATATTCTTTTAATAATGAAAATAATGAATTAACTATTTATCTAAAGAAGGAAAGTTCTGTTGTTGTTATTTGTTTCCTGTGTAATTAGAGTGGGTGGTTTCATCTCTTCATTTACCTGCCTCTATCTGACAGCCTTCACTGTATATTCCTTTTTCCCCAACTTCATTGAAGTGTAATTAACAAATAAAAATTGTATATATTCAAGATATGCAACTTGATGCTTTGATTTATGATTCTATTGTGAAATGACCACCACAATCAATCACCTCATATAGTTACCATTTGTTCTTTTTTATTCTTTGTGTGTGTGTGTGTGTGTGTTTGTGTGTATCTGTGTGTGTGTTTCAAGTGTCCTAGCAGGTTTCAAGCATGTGGTACAATATTGTTAACTATAGTGTGGTCCTTCCTTTAGCTCTGCAGAACTTATTCATCTTGCATAACTGAAACTTTGTACCCTTTGAATTTCACCTCCCCAATTTCTTCTCCTCCCAGCCCCCATTCTACTCTTTACTTCTGTGTTTGACTCTTTTAGACTAAGAAGGAAACTATTTTTTAATATAAAATAAATGTAAAGCTATTAAAAAGTATATAATGAAAGCAGAAATTAATTCATTGAAAAACAGAAAAGTATCATTGATAATTCAATGCAATCTGGTTTCTTTAAAACAAAAACAAATTAGACAATGCCTAAAATGTTAGTTAAAAAAGAGAGAGAGAAACTATGCTAGCTGGATTGAGGATCTTTATGAAATGGGCTGATTTTCAAAGGAGAATGTGTAAGTAACCAAAATTGACTAAATAGGAGGTAGAAAGCCTGATTACACTACTAATCCTTAGGGAAATTTAAAAGTCATAGAAGAAAACCTCGAGGCACCATGTTTGGATGATCACTTCGACACCCCTTGGGCATTACTTGGAATCCTGTGGGCCTTAGTTGTCCCACTGTAGGATGCCACTGGGACCCTGCATGATGAGCCAGAGTAAGAAGTAGTTCATGTCTTTTGGGTCAATGCTTGACCAAAGCTGAGGGGAGCAAGTGGTTAAATGCTTCCCCATTTCTTTTCCTAGGAGCCAGACTCTGAGCGGCATGTCAGAAAATTCAGACTGTCCATTGGGATTGAGCATCCTGGAGCAGTAAGTCAATTTGATAACATATCCTTGTTCTGACTCTCTTTCTTTTCCTGATTCATTTCCTTATACTTCCCTCTCTCCTATCCCAATCCCAGGTCTACACTCCCAGATGAACAATCAATGTTTGAGCCTTGGTCTCAGGTGCTGCTTTTTTTTTTTTTTTTCTTTTCCAATTTGCTTTCGATTTCATTTTCTGTTTGAAAATCTTAGTTTTTACATAGCATATTTAATTCACTTACATTTAGTGTAATTATTAATACACTTGCATTTACATCAACTTAATACATACATATTTGTTCTTTTTAAAGATTTTATACTTTTTAGAGAAATTCTAGGTTTACAATAAATTGAGAGAAAGGCACAGAGATTCCCTATATACCCCTACCCCCAGGTATACCTAGCATTCGTCTATTATTCATGTCACTCACTAGAGTGTACATTCATTACAATTGATGCCCCTATATTGACACACTGTGATCTCCTAAAGCCCTTTGTTCACCTTGTGGTTCATTCTACGGGTTTTGGCAAATGTATATAATAATGTGATTCCATCCTTATAACATCATGCAGAGTGTTTTCACTACCTTGAATATGTTCTGTGCTCCATCTATTCATCTCTCTCTTATCCACCCTCCCAACAACTTCTGACAACCACTTATCTTTTTATATCTCCATAGTTTTGTCTTCTCCAGAATTTCTTAAAGTTGGAGTCATAAAATACATAGACTTTTCCAGTTGGTTTCTTTCACTTAGTAATAGGCATTTGAGTTTTCTCTGTCTTTTCATGGCCTGGTAGCTCATTCTTTTTTAGCACTGAATATTCCATTGTCTGGATGTTCATTCACCTGCTGAAGGGCTTCTTGGTTGCTTCCAACTTTTGGCAATTATGAATTATGCTGCTATAAATGTCTGTGTGCAGGTTGTTGTGTGAACATAGGTTTTCAGAACCTCTAGGTAAATACTAAGGAGTGTGACTGCTGGATCATATGGTAAGACTATGTTTAGCTTTATAAGACCCTGCCAAACTGTCTTCTACAGTTGCTGTGCTTCTTTGCATTCTCACCAGCAATATCTTAGAGTTCCTGTTGCTCCACATCCTTGCCAGCATTTGGGGTGGTCTGTGTTCCAGATATTGGTCATTCTACTAGATGTACTAGTATCTCATTGCTGTTTTGATTTTCATTTCCCTGAAGACATGCGATGTGGAGCATCTTGCCATATGCTTACTTGCCATCAGTATATCTTCTTGGAGGTGTCTGTTAAGGTCTTTGTCCCATTTTTAAAAATTGGGTTGCTATCTTATTCTTAAGTGTTAAGGGTTCTTTGTATATTTTAGAAAACATTTCCTTATCAGATGTATCTTTTGCAAATACTTTCCCCAAGTCTGTGGTTTATCTTTTCATTCTCTTGACATTGTCTTTAGCAGTACAGAAGTTTTTGGTTTTAATAAAACCCCTTTTATCAACTGTTTATTTCAGGGACCAGGCCTTTGGTTTTATATCTAGAAGGTCCTCACCAGACCAGGCTTTCTTCCATCATCTTCTAAGAGTTTTATAGTTTTGCATTTTATGTGTAGGCCTATGATCCATTTTCAGTTAATTTTTGTGAAGGGTAGAAGTTCTGTGTCTTGGGGGGTGCGGTTTGCATGTGGACATTCAGTTGTTCCAGCACCATTTGTTGAAGACACTATCTTTGCTCCATTGTATTGCTTTTCCTTTTTTGTCAAAGATCAGTTGACTCTATTTATGGGAATCCATTTCTGGGCTCTCTGTTCCATTCTCTTGATCTATTTGCCTTTTCTTTTGCCAATACCACACTTTCTTAATTGCTGTAGCTGAATATTGGGTGGTGTCAGTCCTCCCACTTTATTCTTCTTCGATATTGTATTGGCTATTCTGGGTCTTTTACCTCTCCATAAAAATTTTAGAATCACTTTGTCAAAATCCACAAAATAACTTGCTGGGATTTTGATTGGGATTGCCTTGAATTTATAGATGAATTTTGGAGGAACAAACCTCTTAACAATATTGAGTCTTCATACCTATGAACATGGAATATCTCTTCATTTATCTAGTTATTCTTTAATTTCATTTATCAGAGTTTTGTAGTTTTCCTCATATAGATCATGTATGTATTTTGTTAGATTTATACCAAACCATTTAATTTGTGGTGGTGCCAATGTAAATGGCATTGTGTTTTAAATTTCACATCCCACAATTCATTACTAATATCTAGGAATGTAATTGACTTTTGTATATTATATTATGTTTGTGTTTTATATACTTGTATCCTGCAACCAGGCTATAATCACTTATTAGTTCCAGGAGGGTTTTTTTTTTCATCAATTCTTTTTGGATTTTCTATATACAGAATCATGTTATCTGTGAACAAAGATAATTTTTCTTCTTCCTTCATAATATGTATACCTTTCATCTTATTTTGACTGTTGCATTAGCACGGACTTCCAGACGATGTTGAAAGGAGACGTAAGAAGGGACATCCTTGTCTTTTTTTAATGCATAAAAATTTTATTTTTTTAAATTTATTTGAGAGAGAGAAAGAGAGAGAGAGAGAGCACAAGCTCGGGGAGAGGCAGAGGGAGAGAGAAGCAGGCTTCCCACTGAGCAGGGAGCCTGATGCAGGGTTCGAACCCAGGACCCCAAGATCATGACCTGAGGCAATGGTAGATGCTTAACCAACTGAGCCACCCAAGTGTCCCGGGACATCCTTGTCTTGTATCCAATCTTCGTAGGAAAGGTTACAAACTCTTAATACACATTGACATCAAAATTACTAAGTCTCTCCCTTATGGTTGACTTGGATAAGGCACAGATGAAAAGTGAAGTGTTGCGTTTTGAGGGGCAGTGCTTGAATTATGGGAGGCAATTGCAAGGATAAGGATTTTGAAGTTGTTTAATTTTTTTTAATTTCATTGAAAGTCTTGAAAAAAGAAAATGATAGAATCAGGAGGGTCAATTCTCAACACACAAAGCATGCTGTATAAGCCAAACTGTTTCTATAGAAGCCTTTAGTGAGACCCCCTCCCCTGCAATTCCAGCAGCTCTGGGACACACCATGTCAAAAACCTGGCCCAGGATCTAATTGTAAAGCTATCAGAATAGAAAAGGAAATAATACACATCCATAATAGGTGTCACATGTTAGAGTCAGGGTCCTGACTCTAACTGACTTTTTTCATACAAAAAAGAATGAATTTGTGAGACAAGGCACAAGGACATTTTGATGTATGACTCTAATGATTTAAAACCCCCATATTCCCCTGAATTGTCTGCACCAGGAGAATAGCTGTCTCCCCGTTATCAAGGAGAGTAATTTCCCCTTGCCTGGAGACTCTGCAAAGACTTCAGCTGAGGCAGGTACCTTGCAATGTCGACCCTCATCACTCCTAATCATCCACAGGCTGACGACCTGCCTGTGTCCAGCCTGAGGTTATAAATACGGTTTGTGCTCTAGGAGAAATTATAGGGCCTAACTCATAGGGTATTGGCAGGAACCAGGAAGCACATCTGGGAATAGGCTTTGAAGATTTGAGATGTGAGGATGTAAAAATATAAGGCTGCATAGGGAGAAATACCTTGAGGAGAGACATTCACCAGTGAGTTGAATGTAATATTCCGAAAGGGCAGACTCAAACAATCTGGTAGAGTTATGTCAGGCCTTTAAGAAAAAAATATTGGGGGCGCCTGGGTGGCTCAGTGGGTTAAAGCCTCTGCCTTCGGCTCAGGTCATGGTCTCAGGGTCCTGGGATCGAGCCCCGCATCGGGCTTTCTGCTCTGTGGGGAGCCTGCTAACTCCTCTCTCTTTCTCTCTCTCTCTCTGCCTGCCTCTCTGCCTACTTGTGATCTCTGTCTGTCAAATAAATAAATAAAATCTTTAAAAAAAAAAAGAAAAGAAAAGAAAGAAATAGCTATATAGATTTTGGGGTTGGGAAGTACTTTCTAAGACAGAAATTATAAAAGAAGTAGATCACTAAATTTTGGCAACATAAAAAAATCAAAAAATTCTTAAGATTAACAAGCAAATAACAATTTTCGTGGGAAATATTTGCAATTTGTAAAGGAAGCAAAGATTCTATATCCATAATATATGTAATGCTTTTATAAATTAATAGGAAAAAATAAATGGCGAGAGAGAAAAAGGCAAAAAAAATAGGAGCATGAAATTCACAAAAGAAGACCAAAAAATGATACATGAAAAAAATGATCAAGGACAATAATGACCAGGAGGTGTGGGCCGCCTGGGTGACTCAGTCAGTTAAGCATCTGAATCTTGATTTTGGCTCAGGTCACAATCTCAGGGTCGTGAGGTCAAGCCCTGCAGTAGGCTCTGTACTCAGTGCTCAATCCACTTGATATTCTCTCCCTCTCCTGCCCCTACCTCTGCTTGTGTGCATGCACACACGCTCTCTCAAAAAAAAAAAAAATCTTTTTTTAAAATGGCCAGGAAATTCAAATTTTTAAAAATGATATATCGTTGTATACCTACCAATTTGATAAATATTGAATAATGAAAATAATAACTACAATTACAGAAGATGTAGGAAGTGAGTCTCCTGCTAGAGTATAATATGGAACAAAGTTTTTGAAGGAGAATTTGGAAATATATATCAAAACTCCAAATAATGTTTATATATTTTTGAACCAGAAATTCAACATCTGGTGTCCATTCAAAGGCATTTATATTAAAAATATGCACTTTGATTTCAAAAAAAGGCTTTGACCTCAAAAATCTCATTGCCAATAGCAAAAGCAATAGAAGCAATCTAAATCTACAACAATATAGAATAGATTAAATTTATTAATATACTGTTGTATGCAATCCTATGCAAGCATTAGGAATAATGTTTTACAGCCATCCTTAGTGACCTGGAAAAACTAAAATATATCATTAAATCAGAAATCAGTTTACTAAGCATGTGTACCACATTTTTGTTTTTATAAAATAAAATATAAGAAGACACACGTCAATAGTGGTTAACACTGGCTTGTGGGATTCCCATTTAATTTATATGACCTTTTGTGACTCTCTGCCTTTTCTAATGGGCAACATAGCACTTTCATAATTTTTTAAGAAAACCATAAAGCCTGTAATAAACAAACATAAGAACATAAGAACGACTATAAAGTCATACCCCAGATGTGGCTTGTTAGCTGCCCAGGACAAAAGTGGCAATAGGAAATCGAAAATGGAGATATTATTCTTGCATTAATTACTATTATTATGGAGGCACAATTGCAGTCTGTTGGTTGCCGAGTTCCTGTTATTACCTGAGTCTAAGTCTTCAGGGAGTCTCTGTGCCCTTCTGGTCTCTTTCATCAGCAAATCTCAGAGCGGTACACAAACATCCCCTTCCGGGTGAATGAGACATGTGGCAAAGACCATC
This sequence comes from Neogale vison, assembly GCF_020171115.1. NCBI lineage: Eukaryota > Metazoa > Chordata > Mammalia > Carnivora > Mustelidae > Neogale > Neogale vison. The sequence goes on along the minus strand of NC_058098.1, from coordinate 91,796,968 downwards.
CTGGCTTCTAGACGGACAAACAGAGCCCTGGAGGGGAAAGGGGGTTTTCTCATCACAACAGTGGAACCACTGAGCCTCCGAGCTGGAAATTCCCCTAGGAGGCCTCTGTCACCCCAGTGCACTGCAGAGTCCTGGTCCCCTTCCTCGGCAGAGTGCTGTGCCTGAACCCAGGCTCCGGGAGCGCACCACCTCACAAAAAATGTTCTTTCTTTTATTGGCCTTGCTAACAGTCTGAAGGCCTTTCCTGATATCAAGGCAAAATCTGCATCCCTGGAATTTTCTTTTCTCTCCTTTCTTTTTTTTTTTTTTTGCATCCCTGGAATTTTCACCCACTCACGATCTTGGTCAGAGAAAACGGGTTTTTTTGAGTTGTTCTATGTGGCTTTGGGCTTTGCTGGGCTTCCCAGCCATTGTCCATCCTGCAGGAGAAATTACTCTTGGCATCTCTAATAGCTTTCTGTGCTCTGCTTTTTTGTTTGTTTGTTTTTTGGTTTGGTTTTTTTTTTTTTTTAATTTAACAGCTTTTGTGTTAAAAATCCACACACTATAGTAGAGCAATTCAGTGATTTTGGGTAAATTTACCCAGTTTTACCTATTTTACTATTACCACACTCTAATTTTAGAACATTCCCATCACCCCAAAAAGAAATCCTGTACCCCTTGGCTTGCTGCCCTGTGCTCTCCCCTACCTATCTATCCCCTAGGTTTCTATTTATACAGGGACCTACACCTAGGGCATTTCTTGATTATATTTGAGACTAGCATTTGCCTCCATACCTTTTTTCTTTTTTTAAAACTATTTACCACAGTGTTCCCTGTTTTTTTCAGGCCCCATTCTAAGGAATGCCAGGTAACCCAGGTTTAGAAACTGCAGAGGGCTTAAGGTAAAAAAAAAAAAAAGTGCCTTCGCCATGCCTAGATGCTACTGTGCTAGGCCATCTCCACCAACGCTTGGCAGGCATCTTTTGAGGAAGATAGTGTGTTCCTGATTGAGCACAGGGTGTGACGTAGTTCGGCTGAGCTTGCGTCATCAACGCCCAGGAGAGGACAGAACCCACGGTCCACCTTGGAACCGTGCAGATACGATGGTTCGCAGAGCCCTTGCTTCACACTGACCTTGCAGTGACAGGCACCGAGAATCTGAGAGTGACGTTAGTCCTCTGAGGCGCCGAACTGGGAGGGTGCTGGACCTCCCAAGTGGAAGCCTTTTATACAGCAACTGGAGGCCAAGAAAAGCCTCCCCACGTCCGAATCCTCGGTGTTTGGAGATGCCGTGGGAGCGGGGAGACTTTTGCGAAGATGTAACTGTCCATGGGGGTCCTGCAATGGAGATGCGTGCCCTGTTGCTGAGTGCGTAAGGCAAAGCAAGGAGCCACGGAAAGAATGACTCGGCCCCGAGGAGTTCTTTCCACGTTGACTCTAACCAGGAATAGAAGTCTTCAACTGTGAACATACATCTGTAGCGTACTGTTCCGGCCATATGTTCCTAATTAATTCTGTCGTGCCCCCACCCCCACTTTCATGTTAATATCATCAAGCTAATCCCTTAATCAGCTCCCCACTCCGGTCTGCCCCCGCAAACAGTTTTGGGTTATGTTTCCTAATCCTCGTTCTTCAAGGGAGCCTGCAGCCATTATGTTTAAACTAAACCGAGATGTTCAAGGTCTCTTTCCCTCCCGACTTGGAGAAATGTTTCTCCCCAACTACCGACACCCAAGCTATTTCTCCAAAAATGCTTCACTCCCTGAAGTCTCAAATCACTATTTCAGGGGATGTAGTGAAGGTGAGTGGTGAGGAAAACCTCTAAAAAGTGGAAATAAAGCCCTGGAAAGGAGTTAAATTTCCCTGGGGTTTGCATCTGAATCTAAAGTTTCACCAGCCTCTCCGGCCAGCTCTAGCCATCCTCTTCCACCTAAGAGAAGAGAAAAAAATTTTTTAAACGTTTGTGAAGTTCACAGTCTAGAGGCCTAGGCTCACTAAAAGCCTAGGACCTAATCCCAGGATTACAGAACATTTCCCCTCCCCCAACACCTCATGACCACATTAGGAAAGGCAGGTCTTTTTACCTGGTACATTGTGTCCTGCTATCAAGAAAAAATTACAAGGCATAACAAAAGGCACAAAAACACTATTTGAAGTGATAGAGCAAACATCAGAACCGGACTGGAAGGGATGTTGGAATTATCAGGCCAACAATTTAAAACAAATAAGATTAACATGCTAAGAACTCTAGTGGTTAAAGTAGACAGCATTCAAGAACCCAAGAATAATGTAAGCAAGAAGGTGGAAATCTTCCAAAAGAACCAAAAAGCAAAAAGAAAACTAGAAATAAAACACTGTATAGAAATGAGGACTGCCTTTGATAGGCTTAGTGGTGAGCCCTGGATATAGCTATGGAGAGAATCTTGGAGCTGGGGACTATCTCAATAGAATCCTTCAAAACTAAGAAGCAAAGGGAAGAAAGGCTGAAGAAACAGAGCAAAACACCCAAGAACATGGCTCCATCACAGAAGGTGTAACATACATGTAATGAGACCAGAAGGAGAAGACCGAGAGAAAGGTACAGAAGGAATATTTGAAACAATAATGACAGATTTTCTCCCCAAATTAATGGCAGATTCAGAAAGCTTAGAGAACACCAAGTCAAATAAATGCCAAAAAGATTATACCTGGGCATATCATTTACAAATTACAGAAAAAGTGAAGATAAAGAAAAAATCACAGAAGAAGCTAGACCATGCAAGCAAAAAGAAAGTGGAGTGAAATATTTAAAGTGTTGCAGAATTCTGTACCACGTGAGATTATCCCTCAGACATGAAGGAGAAATAAAGACTTTTTCAGACAAATGAAACTTGAGGGAATTTTTTGCCAGTAGACTTGCTTTGCAGTAAATGTTAAAAGAAGTTCTTTAGGGAGAAGGAAAAGAATAAGTCAGAAACTCAGACCTCCATAAAGAAAGGAAGAGCTTCAAAGAAGATTTAAGTGAAGATAAAAAGAATAAAACATAAGGGTTTGAGGAAGACGAGTAGGTTGGTCAGCCATCTATGATTTGCAGAAGATACATCAAGTGTGGTTCTGCTTTCTAAGAGAAGCCAACTAGTGGGAAAGCAATTTGTTGCAGAGTTCAGTGTTTGGAAAATGTGAACAGTGAAAGGGAGGAGCAGGGAAAGGGGAAAATTAGAGATAGAGGGAAGGAGGATGAATCCCTGCTTAATGAAAAGAGTTAGAAAATCCCCTTAGGTGCCCCCATGTAACAGCTTATTATCATTTAGAGTCTTGCCACATTGTCTACAGGACAGTATAGCCCACCTTTAGAAAATCAAACCACTGGAGAGCCTGGGTGTTGCAGTTGGTTGGGCGTCCAACTATTGGTTTCTGCTCAGGTCGTGATCTCAGGGTCCTGATCTCAGCATCATGAGATCGAGCCCCACGTCAGGCTCAGCACGGAGTCTGCTTGGGTCCTCCCATTTGTGCTCTCTCTCAAATAAATAATAAAATCTTTTTTTTTTTAATCTAACTATTTATGACTCCCCAGGGTTTCCAATACCTGGCTTGAGGCTCTGCTTTCCAAAGACAAATCTAAAGACGCACATAAACCGGGGAAGTTTTTAAGAAGCTGCAGCTCTGTCTTCTGATTTGGAGGCTGCAGATTCTCCTCTTCACCAAGAACTCTGCATCCGCCATTGCTGAATTGGCTTTGATTACAGGAAGGGACATTGTGAGGCTTAGTCTTCCCCTTGGATGGCTAGGCTACATTTTAGAGATAAAACTATGCTGCAGGCTTTAAATATTGGCTTAAAGTTTGGCAGAAAACATATTATTCTGTAGGCTGGTTAAGAAGGGGAAATATAGGGGCACCTGGGTGGCTCAGTGGATTAAGCCTCTGCCTTCAGCTTGGGTCTTGATATCAGGGTCCTGGAATCAAGCCCCGCATTGGGCTCTCTGCTCAGCAGGGAGCCTGCCTCCTCCTCTCTCTCTCTGCCTGCCTCTCTGCCTACTTGTGATCTCTGTCTGTCAAATAAATAAATAAAATCTTTAAAAAAAAAAGAAGGGGAAATATATATATATATATATTTACAAGCATATATACAGTAAGCATATATATATTTACAAATATATATATACTATGCATATACTTTCTTTTGTTGGCATAGAAACAGAGATGGATAGTGAGAAAGTTGTGTTCAAGTGTGACATGAGGATAAAGATCAACCTTATGGAGTTGAAGTAGACCCTTTAAGCAGAAGTATAGGGTGTCCTTGAGAGGGACCCCATCATGGGACTCACTGGATGGACATTCCCTGATCCCCGCCGATGAATAAATGAATAAAATATTCAAAAGAAAGTACTAAAGGTGTATTCAGAGACCATTTATAACAGTAAAGAACACACTGAAGCTCTTATAGAGTAGACTAATTCAATCCATGGTCTACTAGCAACAAAACAGTGGGCTATGCATATTGAGAATTGTGGTTGAAAGACGACCAGAGAGGGAGACAAACCAGACAAACCATGAGACTCTTAATCTCAGGAAACAAACTGAGGTTGCTGGAGGGGAGGGGGTGGGAGGGATGGGGTGGCTGGGTGATGGACATTGGGGAGGGCATGTGTTATGGTGAGCACTGTGAATGGTGTAAGACTGATGAATCACAGACCCGTACCCCTGAAAAAAAGAATACATTATATGTTAATAAAAGAAAAGAAAAAGAAAAAGAATTGTGATTGAAAGTGACAGGATATGAAGGAGAAATAAGAATTGTCAATGAAGGGGAGCCTGGGTAGCTCAGTGAGTTAAGCTCTGCCTTCAGCTCTGCCTTCAGCTCAGGTCATGATCTTGGGGTCCTGGGATCGAGCCCTGCATCGGGCTCTCTGCTCAGCGGGAGCCTGCTTCCTCCTCCTCTCTCTCTCTCTGCCTGCCTCTCTGCCTACTAGTGATCTCTGTCTGTCAAATAAATACAAAGAAATAAATAAAACCTTAAAAAAAAAAAAAGAACTGTCAATGAGGGTACCTGGGTGGCTCCATCAGTTAGGCTTTCAACTGTTGATTTCAGCTTGGGTCACAATCTCAGGGTTGTGAGATCTGCCCAGATCAGGTTCATCAGGTTCTGCACTCAGAGGGGAGTTGGCTTGGGATTCTCTCCTTCTCTCTCTGCCCGACTTGTGCTCGCTCTCCCTTTCTCTCTCTCAAAAAAGAAGGAACTCTCAATGAATATATTAAGAAATGATCAACCTCACTAATATATGAAGAAATGCAAATTAAGAGTTGTCAAAGGTGAAAAAAATAGTGAAAAAGTTGTTTGCAGAGTGCTGATGACAATATGGAAAGGGATTATTCATGTTTCAGGTGGAAACACAACCTCCATGGTGGCCAAATCATCATTTGGGTCATCCTTAATTACAAGCCACAGTCATACTCAGGAAATCCTAGCATTGCCCTTGGTACCCAAACCAGGCTTCCAAAGCCAGAGACAGCAAGGCTGAAACTGGATAACACCCACAGACATACCCATTCTGACCACCACAGGCTGCTGGAGGTCCTCTGACCTTGACCTTGACCATCATGTTTTTTTCTTAAAAGAGAAGAAGTCTGAGAAAGGGAAAGAAACGTTTTAAAATAATACTATTTTTTCCCAACTTGTTTATTTGATGAGCCCAGGTCTTATAACAAGGGTCTGTAGCCTCTATGGGTGACTTCCCAGAGGATATTTTTTAAGCTCAGATCTATTGCTCTGACCTAATTCACCAACATCACATTAGTTAAAAACTGGATACTGTTATTTTTCTAGATCACATTTCAATGTGCTACAGAGCAGTAGAGCAATTCCTGTGAATGTTGAGGTTAACACAATTGTGGTCTGAAGCATGGGTGGAGACCCAGATGGATACAATCTGTTATTTACAGCTGTGTGATTGAAACGAAACCACCAAATCCTAAAAGCTTTAATTACGGAAATGGTAATTTGCCTTTTCCTGCTTGTTTTCAGTATAAGTAGGACAAAATCTCAGCTAATAAGCAGACCTCTTGTTTCATGAAGGTTTAAAATTCATACCTTCGGCCAGACTGGTATATTCAGCTACTTATTTAACATCTTAGATATCGGCTCTTAAGCTTAGCTTGTCCAAAACTGACATTCCTCCAAGAATCATGTTCTAGTTCCTGAGCAACTAGAACAATGCCTGGTACATAATTGTCATTGTCTTCTGCATGTCAGCAAATGGCTTTTCCAAACTCCCAGTTGCCCAGGCCAAAAATCTCTTTCTCTCACACGTTCCCCAGCTAATCTTGTCATTCCTCTCTATCATTACTGTTTTCCAAAATTCAAGCCTTTCTCACCAATTTGATGGGTATCAAAGGAAACTTCTTACACCTGCACTATTGCAAGAGCCTTCTGCCCGACTTTCCTGTGTGTACTTCTGTACACCCTCCTTGTTCTCAACCTCACAGCCAAAGTAACCAGGTGATGGGCATGAAGAAGGACACGTGTTGGGATGAGCACTAGGTGTTACACGCAAATGATGATTTGTTGAACACTACAACCAAAACTTAGGATGTACTATAAGCTGCCTAACTGAACATAATAATAATTTTAAAAGGGATCCTTTTCAAATATCAATCGGGTCATGTCATCCCTCTCCCTAACACCCCCAGCGGCTCCCATCAACTCATGTAAACAATGAGCAAAGTCCTTAAAATGGCCCACAGGGACCTATACACCCCGCCTCACAATCAGTTACATCTCTACTCCTCCCACTGCTTCCCTTTGCCTTCCTGTTGCTCCCCATAAAGGGTAACATCCTCTTGCATCAGGGCCTTTGCACTTACTTTCCCTTACCCCAGCCCACTCTATCCCAAATGTCTGCAAAGCTTACTCCCTCACCTCCTCTGGACCTTTGCTCACCTCTTAGTGAAATCTTCCCTGACTACACTTTTTAAAAGGGCTACTCACCACCCCCCTTGTTCTCTCTCCTTCTTCCCTGTTTCATTTTAGCCCCATAGTACTTGTCACCATTGCATATTTTCTATTTTATTAGTTTATCATCTATTTGCCCAATAGAATGTGAGCTACATGAGGCCAGAATTTTATGCAGGTTTTTTCTGGGTGCTGTGTAGTGAACAACAGAAGAGTGTCTGGTGTTTAAGTACTTGACACTGATGAACAAATAAATGAGTGCTAGAGATTTGTCATGTCCATGGAAGGAGGCGAGTTCACGAGCCTCCTAGGTTGCCCTCTTGGACTGGAACTTCCAGGAAAAAGCTTCTTGACATGTGGCTTAGCAATGATTTTTTTGGATATGACACCAGAATAATAGGCAACAAAAGCAAATAAAGAAGTGGGACAATATGAAAACAAAACAAAACAAAAACAAAAACAAAAAACCTCTGCACTGCAAAGGAAATCATCAGTAAAATGAAAAGACAACCTAAAGAATGGGAGAAAATATTAGCAACTGCATCTCTGATAAGGGGTTAATATCCAAAATACATAATGAACCCTTCAACTCAATAACAAAGAAGACAAATAATCAGATTTTTAAAATGGGCAATGGATCTGAATGGGCATTTCTCCAAAGAAGACATACAAATGGTCCACAGGCACATAAAAAGGGGCTCAGCCTCCCTGATCATCGGAGAAATGGACATCAAAACCATAATGACCTAACACCTCGCTCCTGCCAGGATGCCTTTTATTAATTAAAAAAAAAAAAAGCTAAGTGTTTGTGAGGTTGTGGGGAATTGCAAAGTGGTACACAGCCGTTCTGGAATACAACATAGAGGTCCCTCAGAGAATTAAAAAATAGAGCTGCCGTATGATGTGGCAATCTCACTTCTGGGTGTTTATCCACAGGAATAGAAATCACGACCTTGAGGGGATCTCTGCCCTCCCGTGTTCCCTGCAGCAGCATTCAGAATTGCTAAGGTATGGAAACAGCCTGAAGTCTAGTGACAGATAGATAGGAAAGAAAATGTGGGAGATTCATACTGCTGTGGACGGAGTGTACCCAGCCCTCCACAAATTCATAGATTGAAATCCTAACCCCCAAGATGATGGCATCAGGACGTGCAGCCTTCCAGACATGAGCTCCCTTTTCCCTTCCGCCATGTGAGGACACAGTGAAAATAGACCAACTATGGATCAGGAAATGGATCCTAACCGGACACTGGGACTGTCAGTACCTTGATCTCTGACTTCCCAGCCTCCAAAACATGGAAAACAAATTTCTGTCATTTATAAACTCCCCGTCTATGCTATTTTGTTACACCTGCCTAAGCACGCGCGCGCGCGCGCACACACACACACACACACACACACACACGGTGGAATATTACTCTCCCGGAAAAAAGAAGCAAAGTCTGCCTTTTTTGAATTGTTTACTGAATTGCCAATTTACTGAATTGTTTCCAATTCAGTATTTTTCAGCGTGGATAGACCTGGAAGACACTGAGTGAAATGAGCCGGACACAGAAAGACGAACACGGTATGACTTCACTTACATGGGCAATAGGAAAACTTGTAGCAGCAGGGAGTAGAATGGCGATTTCCAGGGGCTAGGGAGAGGTCATAGACTGAGAGCCCAAAGCTTCCCTTATGTAAGATAAATAAGAGATTTACTACACAACATTGTACCTATGATAATGATAATATATTTTATACTTGAAATTTGCTGAGAAAGTAGGCCTTCTGTTAAGTGTTCTTACCACATACACACATCATCATCATCAGTCACCATCACCATCACCATAAAGGACATGGGAGAAAACCTTGGGAGATGGTGGACATGTCTGTGGCCCTGATGATGACGATGGTCTCTTGGTTTATACTTATGCCCAAAGTCAAGCTGTATACTTTAAAGATTTTATTTATTTATTTGACAGAGAGAGATCACAAGCAGGCAGAGAGGCAGGCAGAGAGAGAGGAGGAAGCAGGCTTCCTGCTGAGCAGAGAGCCTGATGCAGGGCTCGATCCCAGGACCCTGAGATCATGACCTGAGCCGAAGGCAGCGGCTTAACCACTGAGCCACCCAGGCGCCCCAAGCTGTATACTTTAAATATGCACAGCTTTTTATGTGTCAATCATACTTCAATAAAATGTTTTTTTTTTTTATGTAGGACATAAAACAATGATTTTATTATTTCCTTTTGCTCCTGGGGGCCAGGAACGCAGGAAGGACTTAGCTCTATGCTTCTGGGATTCCATGCAGTTGCAGTTGGATATGATGGCTGGAGCTCAGACACCTGGGACCCGGAGCCACGCGGGAGCTGAGCAGGTAGTCACCCAGTCTTTGCTTCACATAATCAAAGGGCCTCTCTGTGTGATATCTTGACATAGGCTAGTTTGGGCCTCACAGCAGGGCACCTCCTTGCTGCTGGAATGCTTACATGGCAACTGAAATCTAAAAGAGTAAGTATCCCAATAATCCAGGTCGAAGTTGCACTGCCACTTCTGATCTGCTTAGAGAGTCGTGCAGCCTACAGACCCATCTAGAGTCAAAGAAAGAGAAATTAGACTCCATGTACTGATGGGGCAGTAGCAAAAGTCACACTAGGAGATTGTGTAAGATTTGCTGTGGGATTGCAATCCTATTTGGAGAGAACTGATATCTAAACACTATTGTGTGTTTTGACCTGTGAACGTGGTATATTTATCCATTAATTTTGGTCTTTAATTTTTTTTTCTTTTCAGTATTTTGTAGTTTTCAGTGGAGAGATCTTGGAGATCTTCTGTTACACTTATTTCTATCTAAGTGTTTGATAATTATGCTATTGTGCATATTAATTTTACTTCACTTTTGCAAGTGGGAGATGGTGTGGGAAAGGGCAGATGGAGAGGGAGAGAGAGAATCTTAAGCAGGCTCCACACTTAGGCTGAAGCCCAAAATGGGACTTGACCTCACGACAATCAGATCATGACCTGAGCCAAAATCAAGAGTCTCACGCTTAACCAACTGAACCACCCAGGCACCCAATTTTACTTCATTTTATTTTTTTTCAATTTTACTTTATTTTTTCAGTATTCCAAGATTCATTTTAAATTATGTATTGCTAGTACCTAGAAATAAACTGATTTTTATATTGATCTTATATTCTGTATTCTTGTTGAAAGTCACTTATTAATTCTAATTGTACATTATATTGAATGTTATATACAATCATGCCCTCTACAAATAAATTTTGCTTTTTTCCAAGCTGTACACTCCACCCCTGCCCTCTAGACTTCAGAGACTATGTTGAATAGAAATGGTGACTGTGGACATCCCTGCCATGTTTTCAGTTTCACAGGGAAAACATTTGTTATTTCACCATTAGTTATAATAGAAGCTATAAGTTTTCCGGGATACACTTTAACCAGATTAAAGACATTCTCTTCTATTCTCAGTTTGCTGAGAATTTTATCATTAATCCATGTTCAATTTTACCAACTTATTTTTCTTCATCTGTCAAAACAATCGTTTTTTTTTTCTGTTAATACATGTAATTCATGTAATTACATTGTTTTTTGCAATGCTAAATCAAACTTACATTCCTGGAATATATCCCAATCTGTCATGATGTAACGTCTTTTAAAAATGCATTTTCTGGGTTCTGTATGCTAAAATTTTATTTAGACGTTTTTATCTCTTTTTATGAGAGTTGCTGCCCGTAACTGATGTAATTATGAATAGTCCCCCACTTCCACTCTAAATAGGATAAAGTGATCACCCTAATAAATTCGACATCTTCTTGGATTTTATTGAAGTTGTAATCTTCCTGAAATTTTCTTCTGGTTCTACCAGAGATTGTTTCCAAGAATCTTCAGAATTCTATCTACTTTTCCTTAATCTGTAGGATTCTTTACGTATGCCCCATTTTCAGGTATAAACAGTCGGATTTTTTTTTTTTCTCTCTCTCATCTTGAACCAAGACAGGCTTTCTGGACTCCATGTTGGTCATCAGTGAGCTCAAGTGTGTTGCCCTTGGCCACACACTCAGTACACTGTGCAATGAGCATCTCCTTTTCAGACTTGGAGTTCAAGCTTCTGTGCACAGTGTCCAGACCCAATTTCAGCTTCTAGCAGGCAAGCAGCTAACATGGTTCCATTCTCCTGAGGTAGCACCTTCCTCCACCCAACTCTCTATTCCTCTGGTCCAAGGAGTCATCTGCAAACTCACAGTGGATGGTGTATACTGCTATTAGTGATCTTCCTGTCCCCACCCCTGCCCTTAGTGCTTCACTTGTAAATACTGCACCTCCCAGGATATAATACAAAATTGCTGTTTCTCCTTCCTCCCACCCCTCCCCCACACACTTCCTGACCAGTTACTTCCTGGGAGGAGCTACTTCCAAATAGATGTGGTATCAGCATCTCAGAAAGCAGCCCTTCCATGGCATGTGAGTATCCACCTCATGTACTACTTGGTGTAGACCTTGGATCTCTGCGTCTCTAACAAAAAGTAGGGCAATTGGTTTCCTATCGACCTCTATTGCATGAGATTATACCTGGATAGGTTTATACTGATCCAATGTCTTCCACTTTAGAATTAATAGAAATTCTTCCTAAATCTAGTTAAGCCATTGATTGGGTCCAAGTTTCTAGTATTTTTTTGAGTTCTTGCCTTCCTCTTTGTTTTCATAAACGTCACTAAAAAAAAAGTTGAGAAAGACTCATACACTCCTAGCTAAATGACATTTAAAGCTAGAAGTCATTTCTTTGTGGCTACCTATTTTTATATGTGTGTCATCAGGGAGAGAGGCAAGTTTCCAGAAATCTGTGAAATAAGACTGTTTGGTTTTGGTTGGGCATGAATGGCGTGAAGAAATAGAGTCCAGACCTCCGAGAATGTTTTTATCATGTCACGTATCGTGAGCTGTTTTTACAGGAACGGATTTTGTCTATACACATCAGATGTCACTGCACTGATTACAGCATGAAGAGACCCCCTCTTTCCTACCTCTGCTTCCCCGGGAGATACTTTTCTAACCACTGGACCATGGCCTTTCTCATCAGTTGAAACCTCATAGAATGGAGACCTCCACGCAGTATGTTTTCTGCAAAGTGAAAACTCCACTGTCTTCTGCTTGCTTCTCAAGTCTCCTTCTTGAGTTTATCCTTTTACAGACATTTGATCATGTGGTAGAAAGTTGGAAGAACATAAGAGAAAGGGGTGGACTGGTAGGACCCATCAGAGATAGAAGGTGAGCCCTGGATAAACATACCGAATGCAAAGGGGCTGAGGCCCACTCTTAGTAAAATTTTCTTTATTCTTCTTACCTTAAAAAAAAAATACCCAAACACCAAAAAATCTTTTTTCAATATTTGTCATTTTAGACTTGCAGGGCTGAATGTAGACTTCTCAAAAACATGTTGGGTGGTGGGAGCTTTATGATTTTGTCTTGGTAGAACTTTCCGATAAGAGCGTTTGTTATTATCAGAAGAGCAAGGAATTTTTCAAAGATTAATTCATTTTTCCATGGAGTGAATATTTGTTGAGAGTCAACCACATTGCAGACTGTGCTAGGTATATAAGTTTCCAAAAGGGGAAGGGAGACATAAAACTGACAGTTTGGGAAGTTCTTCTGTAATTATAATTGTAGTGTGAGTATAATGGTTATGAATTTAGATAAAAGATCCCTTTACTTTTTCGAAGTCAGATTAAATATTGCTTAGGATTCCACTTGCCCGGGTTGATGAGTTTCACTCTGGTGAGTCCCGCTACCCTAGAGTGGATGCCATCCAGGAAAACGGGGTGGGGCTTGGGCTGGATGGCTTTCCCTTTGGCTGCCCCTTATCCTGATTCATGTAATCTTGCAGTGGCAGCTCATTCTTCTGGAGGTTCCACTCTACCTAAGCGTGACCACGAAAGCCCACTGAAGGACCCATGTTGACAGACTTAGTGCCTCCAGCCCCAATTCCTCATGGTTCCAATGCCCACTTTGGCTCCCACTCACATCCGGGATGGCCATGGCCTCCACAGCCTTCTGGAGTTGCTTCTACTTAACAACCTAGGATACTTGCAAGCCCAAGAGAACATAGTTGGGGGGAGGGGTTAGCACAGAAGGGCATCCATTTCTGCACTCTGGGGTCAGATAAAACACCCTGGGATGGGAACAAAGGAAATGTCAAGGGTGCCCTTAAGAAGCCTGCAGGGTATTATCAGAGTTCATGGGTGGCCCTGACCGTGTCTGAGGAATCAGAGGAGGTTGCCTGGAGGAAATGGCATTTAGGCTGAGCCAGGCAAGGGAGTAGGAGTGAATTAGGAAAGTTTTAGATTCAGTAGTTGGGAACGGTGTGTGGGTGGGTGTGTGAGAAAGAGAGAGAGAGAGTGTGTGTGTTCTGAGTATATAGTTAAGGGTAAGAAGTTAATTATTGAATTTGAAGGATGACTTTTTGATCGTGATCATAGCTTGGTGAGTAGGACTAGTTCAACTAAACCTCATGTTTAGGTATGTTTTACCTTCCTGGGACTTTTGGAGACATTCCCGAGGAAACCGGTGGTGGTTCTTACTTCCCAACTGATTTGTGCAAGAGGCAAGGAATTCAGAGATGTCTCCCAGATTTTAGGTTGTTCAGAATGCTCTACAGAGGTAAATCATTAGACATGTTCCAGACTTTTCTTTGTTCTGGCTTTGATTTCTTTCAAATCATTCACCACCACCATACATGTGAGAACGTGTTCGGTGGTAAGATGCCTGTGTGTGAAGCTCCGCGCAGGTAGAACCCCTCCCAGAGGGAGGCATGCTCCTCATTCCTCATGCCCTTAGTCACTTGTTTCTCGAGTAGCTTCTTTGGCTCTCATGTTTTAAAGGGTTTTTTTTTTAATTGTTCCTCTCTCTCTCTTTTTTTTTTCTTTTTACAAGTTTTTAAAAATAAAAAATGGGCAAAGCCAGCTTTCTTTTTCAGAATCAAAATGCAAAACAAATGGAAAAATTGTGGCATTTAACCTTTCCCAGCTTGAGCCCCCACAAATAATGCAGCCAAGTCTCACATTTTCTTTCTTCTTTTTTCCTTTTTTCTAGTTTATACTCTGTCTTCTCTAACCGGGTTCCAAGTTTTCTCTTCCTTCCCAGTTTTGCCAATCCCATTGTTATCTAAAAAGAAAAAAAGAAAAAGCTTTTTTTTTTTTTTTTTTTTTAAAAGAAAAAGCTTCCTGTGTTACCAGAAAACTGTAGAGTGGATGAAGTGAGCTATGAGAGTCGAACACAATTCGTGAGGGTCACAGGGTCCTCATGTGAATCTGGTTGCTAACATTTCTATTATTTTGTGACAGTGATGCCCAACTGTTTTATCTGTGGAAAATGGGGGAATTCCTTTCTTTTTCACGCAGGTGTTATATAAAAGGGCAGTCTCATCAGCTGAACTGGCAGGGAAAATCCAAAGAGGCCAAGAAAGTTCTGAGATCTGAAAAATTGATGTCACAAGAGGACATTGTCTTTAATTCCTCTTTGCTGAGGGTCCTGGGGCTGGTCATGCCGTCTCCTGGAGAGATGGCCTTCTCAGAGAGAAGCAGTGACTTCCGTTTAGCTGATGGGAAGTGTCATGGGGGCAAATGTTTCCTGAGCCTACTCTGTGCCACGTCCTAGATTTGGAGTTCAGGGGCCAGAGCTCAGAAGCTTGCCATGTCCCTCCCTGGTTGTGTGACCCTAGACAAATCACTCAGGTCTCTCTGGGTCTCACAAGGCTATATCAGTAGTTTCACCATTTGATTTTGAGGTAAAGATCAAATGAGATAATGATTCAGAAGTTCTTTGTAAGCAGCGCCATGAGAGAGAAGTGTTGGTTATCTACCTCAGTGTGATCCAACAGCAATATCATAGAACCTGTCCCTCCTAGGAGGTCCCGTCCAGGGGAATTCCAAGGTCTCATCCAACTGGAGAAGCAGGTCACTTGGCAGATCCCTGTCTGGCATGGGAAGCCTGTGATAGCCAGCAGGCCAGATCTTAATGATACTTAAGTCAAGGATCAGGCAAGAGCACCGAAGGCAGCCATGCTCGCTTAGATCAGGATGCAGTTTCAAGACACAGAGAGAAGTAGGGTCACCGGCAGGCACCCGCTTCCGCTGAGCTGTTTACTACTCTATCTGCAAACATGTGCCATCAAGTTTATATGAATGCCCACAAGAAAAAAGATATCAAAAACCAGAAGTCCAATTATATGAGAGTAAGAAATAAAATGACAGCCTAGAGAATCTTTTAGACCAGGATTGAGGTCCAAAGGTGGTGGTTGTCGTTGTGGTTAATGAAGAATGACATACACACTAAAAGGGGGGAAAAAGGAAGTGGATCCCATCTGGACAAAGGCCAACTCAATGTAGATTAAAATGAATAAGTAAAATGTTAACACACTGTCCTAAAACTCTGGACGAAATCTCAAGCCTTACTTGTTAGGAGTAAATAAACCATCTTTAGAATGCTTAGTTTCTCATGTTGCTGGTGAACAGAGAGAGACGGTGAGGGATGGCGGAGTGAGGGGAAGGAGGGAAAGGAGATGCCGGCAGGAGGGTGGAGAGCTGGGCAGGTAAGAGGCAGGCCAAGGCAGCAGGAAAGCAAGCTGAAATAGGGGAGAGGGGAGAGGAAAGACAAAGTTCTAGAGTTAGGCAGGAGACAGAGGAAACTGTACTTGTCACTTTCCAGGTGGACCTCCAGATAACTTATTACTGACTTTGGCTTTCTGGTTATTTCTCAGAGCAGTCACTTCTGTTCTAGAAATAGCTCAGCTACCTGTTTTAGAAAGAAATTCTTGTTTCCATTGGAACTCTGAAAAGCGTGTGATATGTGACGGAATGGCCTTAAGTATTAGGAGTTTTCTTTGTGTGATCTTAGGTAGGTCTTAAAGTCCATTATATCTTAGTTACATCTTAAATTCCTTATGCTATACCTTACAAATCTTAGTTATATCTTAAAGTTGGCTTACCTTTCTTCCATGTCCCTGCTGGGGGCCAGTCACAACTCAGTGGCTAACGAGGAGTAGATTGTGCGTCTCGCCGGATAGCTAGATCTTCCCCTGCTTCCAGTCAGGGCCTCAGGGGCTGATCTCTGATGAGCTTCCCCAGAAGAGCTGATTGAGGAAGTCTCTGGATCTGGAATGTGACAAGCAGCTGTCCCTTCAGATATTTGCCTCTGATGTTGGTAACTGGGCAAAGGAGGGTCACATGGATATCAGTTAGTGTCTCACCTTTCCTCTTCCCATACTGTTCATTTGCACACCACACACAACTGGTGGTATCACCTCTCGTTGCCCCTCTCCATCTCATGCCTCTGAAAGAGGACTCTGAAGGCAGGGTCACATGTGGGGTGTGCAGAAGCCCCTCAGCTTGGGTTCTCATCCACCCCCCTTGACTATTACAGATATGATGGGAGTTACTCAAAACCAAGCCAGCATCAGGCAGAACGCCACTGTCCCTTCGGGCTGGGCTCTGCTGGGGCTCCGAGGACTCTTTGTGCTGAGTGTTAGGATTATCTTCATCTGACCGGCGAGAAAATTGACAAGTAGAGAAGTCCAGAAAGTTGTCCCATTAGTACCGGAGCTGGGATCTCAACCTAGAACCTGCGAACGTCCATGAAATTTGGACCCCGTCGCCGTGGCCTTCGAAAGCCCATTCCCTGTAGTCTCAGACAGTCTTTTGATGTAGAACCACCTCGGGTTTTATGACGGAAATACTCCTTTTCCTGGTAAAACTTCCATCTTTGGTAGGTCTAATTTTCTAAGAGATGGGGATTTGAATGAGTATCTGAATGGAAAAGAGTGTTCCAGCGTGTGGGAGGTTAGGCGGAAGGGAGGGAAGACAAGGCGTGGCCATGAATCTGTGGGTGCTTCCAGCCTAGAATGGGCTTCTTGCAAAAGGTCAAAGGTCACTTGTGCCAGCCAACCGAGGTACTGGGAATGCCCCATTTCCTGGGAAATGAATGGACAATTCAGGGGCCTCATCAGTCACTGCTACTTCTTAGCTTTTAAGCCATAAATCTAAAACAAACAAACAAGGGAAGCTCTTTAAGACTCCCTCAGCAATCTAGTCTGATTGATTTTTATTCAGGGAAGATGCCAAAAAATCACCAATCCACTACAATTTGTTTTTTTGTAAGAAGCTGAAAAGAAGGAAAACTCAAATGTTTTTGCTGTCCTTCACTTGAACGTTTCTAATCCAAAGTAAACAGGGGACCTCTGTCCTTTGTGTCGGACGGTGGCAGACACAGAGCCCTTGTTCGGGGAGCAAGCGCGGTACTGGCCCATCACAGACCCAGCGCACACTGAGGCCTGTGTCCCCCGAGGGAGAGATGGGGCCCCGTGCCTGCGGCTGCTGGTGCGGCAGCGTAAACAGTTGGTGTTCAGACTTCTTTCTCCCAGCCCGGTGATCATCTTGACCCTGACAAGAAAAGAGAAGTCCTCTCGTGGCTCTTTCTCCGCCACCCTGAATCCCACCACACTGCCCTCACTGCCTTTCTCACTGCAGGAAATCAGTTTGTTCATTGCAGGATGTTTAAATCAGTATGGAGAAGAACAGACAAAGAGTCACTCCCTTTAACCACCAGCCCGAAGGCTTAGGCATGTAGTGTCTCAAGAGCCTCTGTTTCTCTATGCACGAGTATTAACATGCTTACAGGAAGGGGCGGCATTCGGAGCATACCGGACATTAGTTAGGGACCTATTGTAAAGAGTCCCCCAAAACATGGCGATTGGATTAAAGAATTAAATGTAGAAGGTGGTGGAACAAATGTAGAGGCGTATTTATTTCAGCTGTTATTAACCCGGGGTCCATGCGTAAGCTTCGGAGTGTCCGTAAATGCATATAATAATATGCACAGTTTGGCATATGAATGTAGGTAGTCGTGGGTGTGAATATAGTTATAGACGGGGCTGTATGGGAAGTGTGGGGAAGATGCTTCGTAGTTTCCATCAGAATCTCTGACGTCTATGTGACCCCCAAACCAAGGATTTATATTAACCTGGTTTGGGGGAAAATTGCTAATATAGGAGACTGCCTACCACACAAAGGGTGGGAGTGTTAATGTGTTCAACTTTTCTGCAGGGCAGTCTGGGTACCCAAGTGTGAGTGTGTGAGTGTGTATGTGTGTGTGTGTGTGTGTTTTAAAATACACATAGCACATTATGAACCTAAAATAATGCAAAAGAGTGTAAATTGGGGGACAGAGATAGACAAATTAGTAATACAGAATATAAAGCCTGGGGTGGGTAGGGCCAAGAATAGAACGTTTCTGTGCAATGGTGAAGGAATTAGTGCAAACCAGTAAAGAAAGAATGGGGAAAGTTAATGAGTACCCAAAACCTTAAGGTTCTTCACCACCAAATCAGACTGTATGGAGAATGTTAATTAATATCCTTTTTTGCTTCCTGCCTGCTAATAGGAATGCTTCTAAAGTTTTCAAATGAAGGATTTTATCTGTGCCCATTTGGCACAGGTATTCCTTATGCTCATGAAATAGCCTATTTCTAGTTAACGAAGAACTTCTCCCACAACTATATATTTTATCTTTGATTTTAAAATGTGAAAAATGTGTAATTGTATGTGGGATGTACGTTAACTAGACTTACTGTGATCATTTTGGATTGTATACAAATATTGCAGCATTATATATTATATACAAATACATATTATATATTAAAATTAATATAAGTCCATTATATCTCAATTTAAAATGCAATTATTTACACTGATAAAATATTACCAGAATTACCAGAACAAACGCTACTTGGTCATAATAAATTGTTTTTGTTTTTAGGTAGGCTCCAAGCCCAACCTGGAGCCCAACACAGGGCTTGGGCTCACAACCCTGAGATCAAATATCAGATGCTTAACTGACTGAGCCAACCAGGTGCTCTGGTCATAGCAAATTGTTGTAAGTAATGGTTTGGTGTGTGTGTGTGTTTTTTAATAAGACTTTATTTATTTTCTTTTTTTAATTTTTTTTAAAAGATTTTATTTATTCATCAGAGAGAGGGAGAGAGAGCGAGCACAGGCAGACAGAATGGCAGGCAGAGTCAGAGGGAGGAGCAGGCTCCCTGCCGAGCAAGGAGCCCGATGTGGGACTCGATCCTAGGATGCTGGGATCATGACCTGAGCCGAAGGCAGCTGCTTAACCAGCTGAGCCACCCAGGCGTCCCTCTTTTTTTAATTTTTAATTTCTTTTCAGCGTAACAGTACTCATTGTTTTTGCACCACACCCAGTGCTCCATGCACTCCGTTCCCTCTCCAATACCCACCACCTGGTTCCCCCAACCTCCCACCCCACCCCCCGCCCCTTCAAAACTCTCAGATTGTTTTTCAGAGTCCATCGTCTCTCATGGTAAGTCATGTTTTGGATTTGACTTGCTTGCATTTTATTTACCTTTTCTCATCTCTGCTCTCAACTCAGATCTGTCTTTCGTTTCCCCACCCCTTCTTTTTGTTTATTTTTACTACTTTTGTTAGTCTGAGGTATCAGGGTTACTTTAGTTTGGAAGACTGATTGTGGGGGGTGCCTGGGTCGTGCAGTCAGTTAAGTGACCGGCTCTTGGTTTCAGTTCAGGTCCTGGTATCAGGGTCTTTAAATTAAGTCTCACGTCGGGCTCTGCAATCAGCATGGCGTCAGGTTAAGGCTATCTCTCCCTCGGGGCGCCTGGGTGGCTCAGTGGGTTAAGCCACTGCCTTCAGCTCAGGTCATGATCTCGGGGTCCTGGGATCGAGTCCCGCATCGGGCTCTCTGCTCGGCGGGGAGCCCGCTTCCCTCTCTCTCTCTCTGCCTGCTTCTATGCCTACTTGTGATCTCTCTCTGTCAAATAAATAAATAAAATCTTTAAAAAAAAAAAAAAAGACTGTCTCTCCCTCTCCCTTGGCCCCTGTCCCCATTTCCTTCTAAAACAAATAAATTTTGGAAGGGGGAGGAAAGAAAGAAAGGGGCACCTGGGTGGATTAGTCTTTAAGTGTCTGCTTTCAGCTCAGGTCATGATCCCAGGGTCCTGGGTTTGAGTGCCACATCTGGCTCCCTGCTCAGTGAGGAGCCTGCTTCTCCCTCTCTGCTGCTCCCCCTGCTTGTGTTCTCTCTCCCTCTTAAATAAATAAATAAATAAAATCTTGAAAGAAAGAGAGAGGGAGAGAGGAAGGAAGGAATGGAGGGAGGGAAGGGAGAAAGGAAGGAAGGAAGGAGGAAAGAAATAAAGACTAAATTGGGACACTTTTTTATGTTCTGGACCATTTTAAACAACAACAACATTAAATTCCTTGAGGGTTAAAAGAAATATACTTTATAACGTGGAACAGGCACCATTCATCGAGTAATTATTTAACAACTTTTCCCTTTCTTCCATGATTATTAGTCTTTTCAAGTTTCTACTTCTTCTTAAGCCAATTTGGCATGTAGATCTTCCAAGAAAAGTGAATCATTTAAGTGAGATTTTTCAAATTCATTGAGTTATACTCTATTCTTATAATTAAGAAATCTTTTCTGCATATGTTCTATCCCATTTTTAATTCCCAACTCTTCGTGACTAGTCTTACCATGCTTTTACTATTTTTTCTCAAAAATGCTTTTGCATTTTGATTTTTGTTTTTCCTAATTTATTAATTTGTACCTTAATTGCGACCCTGTATTTCTGCCTTTCTTAGGTTTTTCTTTTTTAAATTTCTATTTTAGTTAAATTGTTATTTCATTTAGTTTATTTCTTAATAGTAAAAGAAAATTTATGGCTATAAATTTTTCTTTGCATAGCTTTGCCTGAATCCCAAACATTTTGATTTTGTTTCATCACTTACTTTGTAACATAATTTTAATTTTCTCTTGGATCCAAGAGCAGTTTAGGAAAAAATTTCATTTCCAAGTGATTGTATGTAAAATGTCCTTTTGTTATTAACTTCTGCTTTAATTGTATTACAGTTAATGATTGTAGTCTAAACAGTTTTTTCTTCTTGGATATTAAGGTTTCATTTGAGGGTCAGGATACAATTAATTCTTAAATATCTTTGAAGAATAGTTGAAAGGAATGTATTTATATTTGCAGAATAGGAAATCTTGATCTGGATACAGTAAATTAATTTTTTGGATAAATTACTCAAATGCATCATGACCTCACCTCGTTTTTACCCTTTTGAGGTGTCACGGACAGAAAGAAATGTTCACATTTCATAATGCGTATCCATTATCTATGGCTGCATAAAAAACCACTCCAACATTTATGGTTGAAAACAATGACATTTTATTATTTCTCCTGATTCTGTGAGTTGGCTGGTTTCCCTCTTACAGCTGAATTCAAATGGTGGACCAGATGGGGTTAGGTTAAGGAATGGTGGCTTGTTTCTCCTCCATGTGCTTTCCCATCCTCTAGTAGACTAGCCTGCCTGTCTTCTACCCATGATGGCAGAAAAATTCCAGGAAAGCAAACCCTAATGCACCAGCATTTTAAAATCTCTGCTTGTACCATCCTCTTTACTAAAGTCCCACTGAACCAAGCTAGACACATGGCCAAACCCAGGTTTGGTATGGAAGGGGACTACCCAAGGCCATGAGTAACAGGAAATGTGCTTCAGTGGGGGGCCATTAATGTCACAGTCTGCCACACACATGAATTGTAATTTGTCTTTGTAGTTCCCATATATTTCTACTAGTTTTGATTAAAATAATCCTGTTTAGAGACTCCTTTTTTTATTTTTTTGGCTGCAAATTTTCATTTTCTTATAATATTACCTCATTGGATTTCTTTTGGTTTGCATTTACAGGCAATTGTTTTTGCTTTTTACATCACTGTTGAGTACGTTTCTTAAAAGCCTGTAGCTGGATTTTGTCTTTTAAAAGGTGAGTTAGGGATGCCTGGGTGGCTTGGTGGGTTAAAGCCTCTGCCTCCGGCTCAGGTCATGATCCCAGGGTCCTGGGATTGAGCCCAGTACCAGGCTCTCTGCTCAGCAGGGAGCCTGCTTCTCCCCCTCTCTCTGCCTGCCTCTCTGCCTATTTATGATCTCTTCCTGTCAAATAAATCAATAAAATCTTTAAAAAAAAAAAAGTGAGTTAAAACTATTAGTGTTTAATGGGAACACAGACACATGTGTGCTTCCTTCTACAGAACATCTGATCATATATAAGCTTTATGGTTTTCACATTTCTTGCTAACTCAATCTTTCTCTCTCTCTCTCTCTCTTCTCCTGTTTTTCCTCTAGAAGTTTGGATGCTACGCATTCTATTTTTTTCTATTACTAGTTACCTTTAATTTTTTAATGAATCTATGTATCTATCAAAGAAGAATTTTATAGTAGCTCTTCAATGAAAGAGGACAAAATAAGCACATTTTTATTTCCCCTTCTCCTATGCGACCCTGTCCTCCCAGTTTCTATAATAACCTGGCCTTTAGATTTAGATGATTATTATGACTTAATCCCAACTCCTAACCAATGCATATATGTTTTCTTTCAAGAATTGTCTTTGTGGGTGGTACAGTTGGTTGAGCCTCGAGTCTTGATTTTGGCTTAGGTCATGATCTCAGGATTGTGAGATCGAGTCCCACAACTGGTTCAGCACAGAGTCTGCTTGAGACTCTCTATGGCCCCCAATAAATAAATAAATATTTTTATAAAAGAATTATCTTCAATAGTTTTATTAAATTTCCATCCATAACTTCAACTTCACATATCAGACTCCATTCCAGTGGCTTGGACATTAAGGGCATTTAATTATATAGCACAAGAAGGAGGGATGTGGGAGACAGGTCCAGGTTGGTCCAGCAGCCCTTACATGTCAAGATGCTGAGTGTGCATCTCTCAGATTCTCTTGACCTTCCCCTTGTGGTCACAAGATGGATGTCATACTCCAGATACTTCATCTCTAAACAACAGTCTTCAAGGCAAGAAGAGAGGTCACCTCACTGCCTTTCTTCTTTTTTTTTTTTTTTTAAGTTTTTTTTTTTTTAAGATTTTATTTATTTGACAGACAGAGATCACAAGCAGGCAGAGAGGCAGGCAGAGAGAGAGGAGCAAGCATGCTCCCTGCTGAGCAGAAAGCCCGATGCGGGGCTCGATCCCAGGACCCTGAGATCATGACCTGAGCCGAAGGCAGAGGCTTTAGCCCACTGAGCCACCCAGGCATCCCCTCACTGCCTTTCTTTATCAGGAAGCAATTCTCCCCCAAGAAGACTGACAGGAGACTTTCCCTGACATTTCTTTTTGGGAGGGTTCTCCTCCCCCCCTAAAAAGGAGCAGAGCAAGAAGGAGAGAGAATCTTGAGCAGGTTCCACACCTACCACAGAGCCTGATGTGGGGCTCGATCTCATGACCGAGATCATGACCTGAGCCAAAATCAAGAGTCAGGCACTTACTGACTGAGCCATGCAGGCACCTCATCTCTGACATATCACTGGTCAGAACTCGATCACATACCCAGCCCTAGGCCAGACATCAACAATGGACGGTGAATTGTCTTGCTTCATCCTCTGCGTCTGGGCATGTTGTCAATCACACAAAATTGGGATTCTGTTAGTAGGAAGGGAAGGAAAATGGGCATCCTCCTGGTATCCAACAGTATGTGGCACAATGTATTAAAAATCAGGCATTAGGCTCATTAAGTTCTGCTTTCATCATTCACTCCTATGTCTTTTAAGCTATTTCTCTTGCATTATCAAGTTTATTTGCTTTGCTGGAACACTTTCTGTGGAATCTCTTTTTTTCCCCTCAGTTGGGCGGCATCTGAATGGTTTATGTTTTTAAAGCTGCTTGTCTAAGATATCTTGGTAAGAAACAGAAATTTTTGTCACAGTCACTTCCTCCCCAAAATCCCATGCATATTGCTTTGTTGTCTTTGGCATTTATATAGCAAACAAAAGATTTTTTTTTTTTCCTGAGGTAAGCTGAATTCTTCTGAGTGGCTTCACAAAGCAGAGAACACTTTACTTGTCCATTGTTGAATCCCTAGTGCCTAACTCAGTGCCTGGAACATAACAGGCTTGTCATGGAATGAATGGATGGAAGAAAACAATTAAGAGCCAGTTGTCTTTGGAGACTTTCAAAAGAGCAGTTTTGCCGTCATATTGAAGAGTCTCTTTCCCCCGGCACGTAACCACATCAAGCTAGCTGGGAGCCACTTTGGCTGGCCTCACCACTGCTCCCATGGCGATGTTCTTGTCTGTGCCAGGCATCAAATCTGAAGCCCCTCAGTGGGTCCCCTGCCCTGGGTGCACCCCCATACCTGGGCCCTTTCTGGGTGCTTCAAGAGGGAGGAGATGGCCCCTTCCAACTTTCCTGGGATTAATTTTGCACACACTCTTTGTCACAGCCAACTTTGGGAGCATTACTGGGTTCTGGTGGGAGTCTCTCCCTAGAGAGACAGTTCTCGTCTGTGAAGGAATTGAAGGTTGTCAAACCCTTCTCTCAAACTGGTTTCATCTGCATTAAGTCTCATAGAAATTCCTTGAAGTGTCTGGTATGTGGGTGTACTCCTTGTTCAGTTTTGAACAATGACAGATTTCCCCCTATCATTATTTTCCTTTGGCTGTTTCAATGGGAGTTGGGAAGAAAGGCAGGATGAGAAGTTCAATTTGAGGGTTTAAATGTCACAGAATGGCAGTCTTTGCTTGCACCTATCGTAGGCTCTTTAGACAAAGTCCCCTCCACCTTACAGACCTATGGGAGGTATACGCCCCTCCTATCATCACTAACCACTCCCATCCAGGGTTCGAGAACAGGTTCTCCTCTATCAGCTCTAAGCTTCCTTGCCGGGAACCCTATGAAAAAGATTTTTAATATCTTGGCTTTTTCTTTCTCAGACTCAAATCTTATCTCTCATATCTCTTCTGTCCTTTTGCTCTGAGCTTGGGGGGAATTTCTTGAGTTAATCAGGCAGATTGAGCCATCATTGAAAAATACATCACTTAGTCTCCTTTGTACGATTCTCCCTTGGATTCCTCCTTCCTCAGTTCCTTGTGTTTTCTTTTCCCTGTCTCCCTGTTGCCTCTCTGGATCATCTCCACCCAATTTCCTCCAACATTGTTAGTTTTACTTGCCTAAGGATTTCTAGGCATATGATTTCGGACTTTCCCCTCCACACTCCTAAGAATTCTGGGGACCATCTTCTCAGAAAGGTATGGCTGCTGGGGGGGACAGCAGCAAAGGCAAGATTGAACGCATAGCTCTTCTGCCTCCAAGCATGCTTGATGGGGTAGTTTGACATCAGCTGAGCTGAATCCTCTGGGTGGTACCTCTACTGCTTCCTAGTCATCTAGGCAGTTCACAGGCTACATGAGAAAATGATGTCTTTAGTCACAGCCAGCCGGTAACTCCCAGTCTTAGATACTGACCAGGGCCTCGGTGTCTTGGCCCTGCGTGTACCACCCATGGAAGCATCAACCTCCAGACTTCACTAGTGGGCATTAGTGCCATGCTGTGATATTCCTTGGGGAGGAAAGAGTCAAGCTTAGTACGCAACTTCAGTGTGCATTCCAAAGGTAGAGAGCTGGGGGTGGGGTTGGGGAAACATTAAGCAGAAGGTCAAACCACTCTTTGGACAACATTGGCCATGAAAATCACCCAGGTAGATGAGGGACAAAGCCAATGCACGTCATAGATTCATACTCCGCCCATTGTGTTGATGAAAACTGTAAAAATGGATTCAGCACAAGGTTTCCTATTTTTCTTTTGACTAAAGGTAAGGAATATACTAATAGCTGAGTTGTAGACGAGCCTGATACTCAGACAATACCTGACATTGGCTTAGATTTCTGTTCCTAAATCCCTTGACACAGTAAAATCTCCTCACTCTGTCTAAACAGTTCTCCAGAGTTCTTTATAAACACACACACACACACACTCTCTCTCTCTCTCTCTCACACACACACACACACACAAACAACATCTGACCTTTGCCATCCTATTGAGCCAGGCACCCTTTTCTGGTTTCCCTCTGAGTACCCCATCTGCTGCTACTACTGAGGAAGGTCCCAGAGCCACCTGAAGCCAACTCTGGTCATTGCTCCGGAAGCTTGTCTGCAGGGACTGCCGTCCCGTCAGTGCTGCGGCCCAGAGCTGTACTCCCTCCCTAAGAATGCCCGGGCCATTTACTCACTAATATTGTGGGCGATTGCCAAGCTCAACAGTAAGCTCAGCTGGCTTGAATCATTCAGGGAAGACTCTGGTGCTTGTGGGCCCACAATCTCTTCCCAGATGAATCAGGAAAGAGGGGGAGGCTGATTACAGTGAAGAAGGGGACTCTCTAAACACATACTCTGTAATAAGTATGTAGAAGAAAGGAAAGGGAAAACTGACAGTGGGATTTTACCAGCCGCTGAGTAGAGCACAACACAGTTCTTTTGTTTGCATAGGGAGGAGAGACTGTCATTGGCTTAAGACAGAAGGGACTGTCGTTGAGCTCAAGGCCAGCTGAAACAAGTGTGTGCAAAGGCAGCCGAGGCGTATTCTTAGTGGGACGGCCATATATTCATCAGGCAGCACATGGACACAGAATCAGGAACTTCGGCGGCCTGGCGAGACAGATACCATGCCTACAGGTGAAGAATGCTGGAACGTCACATGGCTCAGAGAGCGACGTATTCCATACTGCTAAAATACAAAAATATCACACCGTCTTTTAGGAAAAAATGATTTCTTGACTTTAAATCACATCCTCCCCATTGCTCTTACATCACAGGTTGAGAAACCAAATTCAGAACTCCTGAGGAACCTGTGAAGCTAACCCCATAGGAAGGCACGCTCACACATGCACACGCACCGTAGACATGAGCAAAAGAAGTGGTGTGGAAATGATAAAATATGGATCACGCTAGGAAATTGAGAGAGGGACAGGGTGTGTCCACTGAGAGACTTTCCCTCAACAATGGCTAAATTTTGATAACAAATACGGTGCTAAGCCTGCAGATAGGTTCCTGTATCTAGTCCTCACATCGACCCAATGAGTTAGGTATTATCCTTATTAAAAATGTGGAAACCGAGGCAGCTTGGCAGAGAAGCCAACACATGAGCCTGGGAACCAGCTCATTTTGCATTCAGATTTGGGCTCTGCCACTTGCAAGCTTTGTGACTCTGGGTATTTACTAAATTCTCTCGGTCTCAATTATTTTCCAATAAAGGGAAGATGGACTCTATCTCATAAGGTTGTTGTGAGGACTGGATGAGACATGGAAGATGCCCAAGGCAGAATATTCGTGTTTTAGGATATTAGGTTTCCTCCCAGCTCTATAAATAAATGTTCAGAATGATCTCAATTCAGTCTACAGAAAAATGTTTAAATGCTTTGTAAGAAAATGCTGATTATCTGTTTGACACGAATGAATTGGAAGGTTTATAAAACCGTAGACGTGGATCTTGAACATGTTGGCGGAGAATTAAGAATTTCAAAGCACTAGATGTACTTTGATTGGAGTACTCTTTAGTTTACAAGATATCGAATTATCTTTTGATTAAAAAGATTTTACAGTCCTGAAGGGGACAAGCTCATTGGTTTGATTCTACTACTACTTCCCCCCACCCACGACTCTGTGTGTGCGCAGGAGGCAGAGAAGGGAAGACTGCTGAATCTGACTCTTGCCAGCCTGAGCAGCTAGCTCTCCACCATTGTGAACTTGATGAGTGCCTCCCGGCAGGGAACAAGAGGATGGGTTCATTTTCCAGTCCTAGCTGGGGGTCCTAGATAACAGGAGAAGAGCACTGAAAACTGATTCCTTCCCTACTGTGACCAAGGCAGGCTAGTCTAGGAAGGAGATCAAAGGGCCACCAGAACAGGTCAATACCAGCCTGAAGGAGGTGGGCACTGAAGGGAGTCAGGGACCACTTACTAAAGAGAGTGTGTGTATTTACTGTGTGCAGGCATGGTGTGGACACAGGAAAAGATGTACTCCAGAACTTACCACACAGCCCTCACTGCAGATGATTAAGGGTTGAAAGAACAGCAAGTATCCTCTGACAAATGTATTGAAAGGAATGGTTTCCCAAAGTAAATTTAGGGTGTTTTCAAAAATCCCTTTCTACACTGGTGTTTCCTGCCAAATGTTGAGGCCAACGGCCTGATGCCTCCTTTTCCAAACTAGGCCCCTCAGCTCCTATGAAGCAAACTTAACAAAAGTCAACCCTGAAAGTCCGAGTTTTAGGCCAAGAAAACAGCAAGAGATTTCCCCCCACCTCGACTGCCCACCCACCCACCTAAGGAAAGTGGGTCTAACCTAAGCCAGGCGGGAGGGGTCAAGAGAAAAGATTTAGTCCCTCAGCTTGGGACATCTGGAAAATAAGATGGGTTACTGCTTCTTGAGGGCATACAGTCCTCTAAGAACCATCCTCAGGGGACTTTGGGATGGTCCCCAAGAAACCTATGGGTCTTCCATTCTCCACCCAGAAGATCTTCCCTCCATGCCCTCCACTTGTCCAAATGCCAGCACCAAGGGGCCAGTTCCAAGCCACAAATCCTTAAAGAGCCACCCAGGTGGCTCCAGCCCATACATCCCTCTCTCTGGCCCCCTTGCAGCACGCTACCCAGTTTTTGGCCCCAGCTGCCTGTGGCAGGGTGCGGGGGGATTGGGGGTGGACTGGGGTGGTACTAATGGTGGATAACCAGGTACCCTTAGAGACCCATCGTCATTATTCATCCCAGGCCGGATATATGAAAGCCCGGGGATCTTAACAATGTGCCCTGGAGGCCGACATTCCTATCATCGAGAATTCTTTATCGGGATAAGGGTGCGGGTAGGAAACCTAGCTGAACAAATTCTCTTGATTCTGGAGAGCCCTCTCCTGGGGCCAAGTCCTGGCAGGCGGCGGGCGAAGCTCGCCGGTCCCGTTCCGGGCTGCGTCCCCAGTCCTCGGCCGGGAGAGCCCCCCGCAGCCGCCGTCCGCGCAGGTGCCGGACGTCCGCGCGGCTCCGCTCCCCCGCGCAGAGCCTGGAAGCGACCACCGCGCCCGCACTCTCGAGCTGCGCGGCGGCCGCACGGCGCGGCTACTCTGAGGGTGGTGGCTGAAGTCGGGCGCTTCCTGCCTTCCCGGCCGCCCGGGTGCCGGGCTCGCGCGGCGGGGCTCCGAGATTCCCCCGCTCGGCTCGCCCCGCCCCGCCCGCCGCCGCCGCCCGCGCCCTGCACGGTGCGCGCGGCGTCCCCGCCCCCAGCCCCACACCCCCACCCACTGTGGCCGTAGGGGGGCACCCCCACCCGGGCGGGAGGGTGGTCCGCGGTGGCCCGGTCGCCGAGTGGCGGAGAGGTGACGGTAACCGCCTTCCCATTTCCGCCCGGCCGGCCGCTCAGCGGGGTGAGTGCGGCAGAGAGCGCTCGGTCCTGCCTCCGCCCGCCCGCGCCGGGGGCTGGCCTTGCCTCGCCGGCGCCTTTTTCCCCCGCAGCGCGGCGCCGCTTCGCCACTCGGGCACCGCAGGTAGGGCAGGAGGCTGGAGCGCCTGCTGCCCGCCGCCCGTAAGATGGTCCCCTCGGCTGGACAGCTCGCCTTGTTCGCGCTGGGTACGTACGCTGCCTGCTGCGCGCCCCGAGCCACCTGCCCTCGGCGACACCCCGCGTTCCCCTGGCCCCTCCATTGCTCTTTTCCCGGGGGTTTTCTGCGTCCGCCTAGGAGAGTCGAGGGAGGCTCCTGCTTTTCAAGGGTTGGGGGCTGGGGGGGCAAGGGGAGTCACGAGGGCTTCCTAAATATTTGGGGAGCCTCTTCCGAAGGGGGGGACCGTGGAGCGCCCAGGCTTTCCCCGGGGAGTGGCCGCCCGGGCGGTGCGTGAGAACGCCGGCCGGGGAAGGGGAAGCGGTGTGTGAACGGGCTTGAACTTTAATCCGCCGCGGCTGTGTGTTCTTCCACTTGCTCACACCTACCTGCATACCTGGCAGTATCCCACCAAGCCCGTCTACGCGGACGGCGGTGAGCGTAGACGCGATGGGAGCGGCGGGCGTCAGCCCCTACGGCGGGACCCTGCCCGCTTCCCAGTCGTACCCCCTGCCTAGCCCTGAGTCCCAGTGACGGGCAGATGGTCACAATCAGCAGAGGCGCCCTCAATCTTCTAACTTGAGGAGCTCTCGAGCTTTGGGCTATGTTTTGGATTTTTGTGCGGATTAATTGTTCTTTTAATTAACTTCCCTGGGAGAAGTGGTTGAAGTGTCAGCCGAGGGCAGGAGCGAAACCCTAGACGGAGCGTTGCCAGTTCCCTTTGAGTTTGTTCTTGGAAGGGAATGAGAGATGGGGGAAGGGAGGGGAAGTTTAACCCGGCGAATCTGGGTCCTGTCTGTGGAGCCCTTGAGTTTTTCCGCGGTGAAGTTCACAGGTCTGCGTGTAAGTGGTGAGGGGTGCAGCGCCGTGCGCTGGCCGGCCGGCCGGCTCTCGCCCCTCGCGGCGCCCGGCCTCTGCGGCGTTGAGACAGCGGGTTAACAGCCCAGGTGTCCAGGTTTATTGGTGCAGCTCCCTGAAATGAATTCCTCAGTCGGTGTCCTCTGAGTTTAACCCTGTAAAGCAAGTAGCTCCTACCTGGAGAATTTATTGGAGTCTGAGAAGAGCTGTGGAACCCTCCCAACCCACCTGCACCCCTAATGCCCAGCCCCACAGCCTCACCCAGTTTCAGGGGGCTTACAGAGCCGCCTGTAATCCTGCGCCTGAAACGCTGAGAAAGAGAAAACGGGGGTGGGGGGTGGGGGGTGCGGTGGCAGTAAAGGAACCCAGTGCTCTGGGCTGTACCCTCCCTCACCTGAAACTCACCAACAGGTGGCATGGTTCTGGGCGGCTCCCCCCCCTTCCCAAAACCCTTTTAGGTTTTTTATATTGATGGTTGTTCTGATGTTATATATATATATATATATATATATATATATATATTGAAGCAACAAAACGTGACCAATACATCAGAAGCCTTCCGTTTGTGGGTGCCTCTGCGATATGTTTTGCAAATTCTGGCAGTAATGGTCATAATAGCTAATGCTCTCTGAGTACTTACTCTGTGCCCGGAACTGTTCTAAATGCTTTAGATGATTTCATTAACTTTTCTCACCAACCTGACGAAGAAGGTATTATCTTCATTTTACAGAGGAGGAAAAGGAAGCACACAGTCCCACCATTAGTAAGTAGTTGGGTCAGGATTATTAGAGTGTGGAAGGATTGAGGGTTTGAAATGTCACCTGCCATCACCATAGTCTCCTCTCCCAATTTGGGGACTTTTCTTGAAGGAGAGATTATATGGAATATCCAAGAACTTGTTAAATTGGGTTTTCTGGTGGACTCCGAGGATCTCAAGTTGGCCTTAGGTCATTAGCTGAAAATTAGAGATGGGAAATGATGAAGGTGTGCAAATTTGAGAACACCTTTGAAAGTTGCCCTGCCCCCCCATACTGCACTTGCCCCTGAAGACTGTAAGCATTCATCATCTTATTTTTCCTTTTTGCCCAAGAGTTGAACCTGATCTTTGCTTCCTTCCTTGAGAAAAAGATGTATAAACCTAAAAAGATTGATCAGTGTGTAAAAAAGCTGCTCATACAATTCTAAAATAGAAGCAGTTGAAAAAAGAAAAAAGAGGAAAAGGCAAGATACCCGTTTTTTGTTTTGTATTTCTTAAAAAAAAAAAAAAGGTTCGTTCTGATCATTGACTACAACTTCTGCCTCCCACCTCATTTTCTGCTAGATTACTAAACAGCACTCATCAGTGCCACATGCATCTTTAATTTGCACATTTCCTCCAGTGCTGCTTCCCTCTCTAATTTTTCTTAAATTAGTTGAAGGCAGTTCTAGGCAAATCAGCAAATCGAAAAAACCAAGATCTCTCCCCTCCCCAACTTTCGTAGGGACAGTCTGAAAAGGAGTGGGTTGTTTGTAGTCTCAGCTGATGTTCCTGATTACTTGAACCTGAGCGTTGATTGATGCTTTGGCAGAGAGCAGGCGGAGACTGTTGCTTAAAAGGCAACACTGGAAACGTCATCCAGGTTCCTGTGGTGGCTGCCCTCCATGTCGGATTTCCGTCAGTGGCCAGGCACACCTCACAGGGGCTTGTCACCTCCAGTCCCACATCCTCTTTTGTGAGCAGGGAGCAAGATGTGTGCTCTTGGGCAAGTTACTTAGCTTTTCTGTGCCTTGTTTTCCTCATCTGTAAAATGTTGCTGTGAATAGGGTGGTTAAATATATTTAATGAACATAGAACGGTGCCTGTCTTGTAGTAGGAGTTGAAAAAATCTTAGGGCCATCATCCATCACCATTGTCGTTGTAAATTTGGACCCCTTAGAGTTCCAGATGTCCTAGCAGGTTGTATTCATTCTGCAGCTGGGAGCTTTCAGCTCTCCACCCTTCCTAAGCCAGGAAATACCACCTAACCTAGAAACCTACTTAACGATTTTAGTGAGTCTCATTGGGCAGATACCAATTCAAGCAAGTTTAGAATCTGGGGGGGGGCATCATGGATTTCTAAATTTTTGATGGAAAACACTTGTCTTTCCTCCAAAGGAAAGGGTGCCCCCCATGGCAACAGTAAGTTCAGTGGTCAGTTTATTGAAGTCACCACTAAGTTTCAGTTTTCTCGGTGAGAATAATAAAACTGCACCTACCTCACAGGTTGTTATGAGAATCAGATGAGATAGTAAATACAGAAGCTGTTTATAAACTATACAAATAAAGAATGACACAGAAAATGAAATTGATTTTATAATCCAGAAATAAACATTATTATGTTTATGGCAGCTCCCAGAAGTAAGACTGGGTGTAGCTTAAAAAATGGTCCAAGGACGCTCAAGTGCCATTAAGGATGGGTAGAGATGAAGCCCCTTTCCCTGTGGATTTGGGGCCGAGGGACCAGTAGGGGGCAGGAGCTAAGACAATCCTCTTCTCCTTTACATGGAAATTATGTCTTCCAGAGTAGACCGGGTAGGTTTGCCCAGGACACATGTTTTCCTTATTGGGCAGCCATAATTAGGGAAAGTTCACTTAGAACATAGGCTGTTAAGGTGTATATGGAAGCCTTAGAGGCTAAGTTTCCCATATTTGCTTTTCCAAAACTTGGTTTCCTAGGATAAAGAGATCTTTCTGTAAATATTCAATGTCCCCTGCAAAGGGGACCTTTCTTACAGGAGTAAATGATGCTTCCTGTTTCTATGGTAACATAGGAAAACTAGCTGACTTTTCCATTAGACCTATCTCTAAGGGCCTTTTGAAAGTGTGTTTGAACAAAGTCCTACTCTTCAGGCTGCCCACCGAAAGGGATGGGCCGTGGGAAGTGGGGCGTGGGTCAGCCAAGACAGGACGAGGCTGACACGCCCAACTGGGCATCTTGTGCTTGGTTTCACATGTAAAAACCACTGTAGGACCTTCTACAGCAATGCCCTAGAACCACGGCCACCTGGAGGGCTTGGTACACCAGGTTGTCCTGCAGGAGGTGGGAGGGTTTGTGTGTCTGACAGGTGTCTAGGTGTCACTTATGCCGCTGGTGGGGAGGGAAGAGAGGCACACTTGGAGGACCATCACTCTTCAGCCAGTTGATGTTCGGGCAGCTTCTGGCTTAGCCAACGGCGTTTCATCTAGTCTGTCCTGACATTTCTGAATGCTGCTGTGGGTTTATGAGCCATAATTAAAAGGTGCTCCTGCAGCCTGTCTTGTTGACCAGAGCAGAGCAAGAACTCTTGCTGAGATCTCTTAATTGTCATTAAGTGTTCTTGACCTTTGGCCCTGGAAAACGTGATGGTCCTTTGTTATTAGACTTAAGTAGATCAACACTAAGCATGTCACACTTTCTTTTGGGGGGGTTGCCAAAAGTTGACCACTGTTTTGCTGCCATTTCAACAATTTTTAATGACCTCAATTTAAAGTATGAATTGAATTCTGTGCTAAAGGCTAACCTGGTTAAGACTGCATCTAGGGGCACTTAGATGGCTCAGTCGGTTAAG
The DNA here is from genome assembly GCF_020171115.1 of Neogale vison. Lineage (NCBI taxonomy): Eukaryota > Metazoa > Chordata > Mammalia > Carnivora > Mustelidae > Neogale > Neogale vison. Next base: position 91,763,184 of record NC_058098.1, on the reverse strand, counting down.
GCTCCTGATTTGGGTGGGCTCGGGTGGTGATCCTTGGGGTTGTGAGATGGAGCCTCCATTGGGCTCTGTGCTCAGGGCAGAGCCGGCTTGAGATTCTCTCTCTCCCTCTACCCCTTTTCCCACTCACTCTCTCTTGCTCTCTAAACAAATAAAATATTTTTTGATTGCATCTAAATAGAGAATTCTAGTACTTTTACAGTGACTTCTGGTTTTGTTATGCTTTTTTTTTCTCCTTGTGAAATGTCAAGTATAAAAATTTTTCATGAAAATCAGGAAAGCCTAAAATCCAAGCTACCAGAACCATCTCTTAGGAGCTCTTCAAGTACAAGGCACATTCCCTTTAGATGAGCTCTAAAAATCTGGATAGTCTTGGGGGTGCCTGGTTGGCTCAGTTGGTTAAGCAACAGACTTTTGATTTTGGCTCGGGTCATGAGCTCAAGGTCCTGGGATCGAGCCCCACATAAAGACCTGGCTCTTTGCTCAGTAGGGGGGGGGTCTGCTTTAAATCTTTTTCCTCTGCCCCTCCCTTCCCACGCCCCACTCACACATGCTCACACTCTCTCTCATAAATAAATCTTTAAAGATATATATCTGGGAAGTCTTTTTACACATTATGAATTGGGTGTACTGAATATGACTTGAATATGGAAGTTTGTTGAAATGAAATTTTATGTCTTTACGAGTGCCTTTTGTGTTTTCCCCTTAAGTCAAAGGAAACACAATTTCACATGGAGTCTTTCCCCAGTCAAGGGAATTCTGTGCTTAGCATTTTTGCTTTTAATTTGTTGTTGTTGTTGGGGTGGGGGGGGTCTCCTTCCCTACCTTGAAAAGCTTTCAGCTTCTCCCACCTCAGTGTTTGTATTTCTCAAGTATTTGTGGAGAGATGGTTAAGGACTTCCTCAAGAAGGGATGTACATATAAACTACTTTTTTGTAACAAGCTTGTATGATGCCTTGCCTTCTTTGGCTTTAATCTTTGAATGTGTTAGCTTTTCTGACTGGGAACCTTAGCAGTAGAGTTCGGGTCCCTCCAAGTTCTGCCTTGGATTGATATTGGTTGGTGCTTGTCTTCTCTACTAGGTGGAGGGTTCCTTAGAGACAGAGATCCTAGGTCTTCGTCTCTGCCCTTGGCCTATTCAGAGAATGGATAGAGCCTCAGAGGAGACCGCTAAGCACTTGGTGACCCCCTTGGGGTATCTGGTCCTAGATTCTCTGAACTGTAGACTCAGTTGGCAAACATTTGGCCACATAGTTACCATTCAAATCTTCATTGTGATAATCAAGGGTTGCAGGTAAATTCTAACAACACAGATGCAACTAGTCTTCAGAATAATTGTTATTTAAAAAATAGATTAGGATTTAGTGTTTTTAATGATCACAAAAATGTTTTTTTCCTCTAGACCATTTGGAAAATTCTAGAAAGCATAAGAGGAAAAAGTGTTGCGATGACTTGTAGTTCTGCCACCCAACAATAACCATGATTAACATTTTGTCATACAGCCTGTGGATGAATGTATAGGTAGATATTCTTTGAAAGCAGCTGTGATTTCTGATGGACTCACACCATTTAACTTACTCATTTTTGCAACTTGACAACCTTCATAATAAATATTTTTATGTTATTAAACATTCATTCTTAGTGTCATTGCATCATTCTTAGCGGCTGGCAAGTAATCTCTTGACTATATTTACTACAACCCATTTTGAAACCCTTTTGCCCATATAAATTTTTCCCATTTTTCATCGTTATGAAGAATCTACACACTTTGTTGGGAATGTAAGTTGACATACATTTTTGGGAAGTCAGTATGGCAGTAGCTATCACTTTTAAGTGTGGGCATAACTTGGGTCATTAGTTCCACTGTTTGATATAGATCCTACCTAAATACTTGCCTGAATGCGCAAAGAAAAAATGTAAAGGATGGTGATTGTTGATTTTGTTTGGAACCGTAACAAGTTGCCAGTACCTACTGTTGTAATTATTTAAGGAGATTCCTTAAATAAGTTATATATAACAATACATTGGTTTGCTCTGTATCTATTTAAAAGAATAAAGGTTTCATGATATCTTAAATTTAGAAAGATATAGAACCATATATATTATACAGTGTTTTGGTTTGAATCTGTTAACTTTTTTATAACAAGCCTGTATTAAATTTATAATGCCTAAAGTCAAGATAAATGGTACAACAGATACTTTTGTGCATAAGTGTTTGGCACATCTTTAGGATAAATTCCTAGCAATTGGCCTTTTTTCCCACAAGCAGTATATGAATGCCATTTTCTTGATTCTTCCCTAACACTTGAAGTTAGTTTTAAACCTTGCCAAGTTGATTGGGGGAAAAAAATACCTCAGCGTATTTTCAGCACTTGTCAGGATGATTGGATTTGTTTGTTGGCCATGTCCTCTTCTTTGCATCTTAACTTTTGTAATTTTTTTTCCTGCTTATTCTTTTCTTAGAGCTTTATCACACTTTATATAGAAAGGATATTAATATTTGGCAAGTATTTCCCTCCATTTGTTGTAAGTCTTTTACTGTTTTGTTTATGGTGTGTTTGACATCCTGCACATTTTTATTTTTATGTAGCAGAAACTAGAAAAATAAATCTTTCCCCATAAGCTTTCTACCTTCACTTATGCAGTTAGGACAGCCTTCCCCAGCCTAAGATAGGGCAAATACTTTTTTTTTTCTCCTGGTCTCCTGTATCATGTTGAACTATTCTACCCAGAACTTTTCTTGTGTATGGTATGAGGTACGACTCACATTTCATTAAAAAAAAAAGATGGTTAATAGTTTCAATTGCTGTTTATGGAATAAACTGTTCTGTCTGTTGGGGCATGAAATTCCATTTTTATCACATGCTAAATTCTTATAAGTAATTGAGACTGTAGAATTTTATTTTGGTTCTATTATTTTGTATTTTGTGCTTATTGTGCATTTGTTCACTCATGTATCCTGCAAATATTTATTGAGCACTTAACTCTGTGCAGAGACTGCTTCTAGATGCTGGGGAATCAGCCAAGAATAAGACACAGAGCTTGTGTTTTAGCGAATTCTACATTTCCCACTGCTCTCTATCCTAACTGGTTGCTGCTAGCCTTTAAAGCTTTTTTAAATATACCTTTATTTTGTAACGGTTTTTGTTAATTCTAATAGTCCTTCAGTTTATTCTCTTAGGTGCACAGGTCCGTGACCATGGAATCTTGAATAATGATAGCTCTGCCTCCTTCCTTTTAATGTCTTTATCCTTTATTACATCTTCTTACCACTGACTGGAACGTCAGGAACACTTTTTTTTTTTTTTAAAGATTTTATTTATTTATTTGAGAGAGAGACAGTGAGAAAGAGCATGAGCGAGGAGAAGGTCAGAGAGTGAAGCCGACTCCCCATGGAGCTGGGAGCCTGATGTGGGACTCGATCCCGGGACTCCAGGATCACGCCCTGAGCCGAAGGCAGTCGCCCAACCAACTGCGCCACCCAGGCGTCCCAGGAACACTTTTTAAAAGGTGGTAGATATCCTTGTATTTTTCTTGACTTACTGATAGGGTTTGTAGCACTTAACAGTTAAGTAGGGGGGTGACTTGGTCATATATACACATGAGAATGTCTTTATTTCTACATATCTACAAAGATGTATATATGTGTATCTACACACATGAACTATCACGTTAATAAAAGGTACTAGTCTTCATAACTTACTAAAAGATTTGGCATTTTTGCTTTGTTTTTTTTGTTTTTTTAACGCAAGGAAGATAATACAAGTTGTGGGTTTTGTTTTTTTCCAAATGTTTTGAGGACTTTGATCGAGTCAATGATGTTAATGCCATCCCTAAATTCCCAGAATGAATCCCTCATGGCTCTGTGGTATTATTCTCTGGGCACACTGCTAGACTGGATCCCTTCTGAAGTGTTTGGGGCCTTGATTTCTTTTTTAGGATTTGATATCAGCATCATGTCTCCTTCATACAATACCTTTTAAAAGCTTCCATCTGTTTCATGCTCTTGAGTAGCTAAAATATCATGGAATTAAGTGGCCCTGTGAAGGCTTGAAAGAAATTGCTAGTGGCCAGTTTAATTAAGTTCTCCTCCTCTTGAGTCATTTTTTGATAATTATTTTCCTCACAATCTATGCATTTCAGATTTTGAAATTTTTAGCATGGATTTTATAAATAATCTCCTTTCAACCTAAAGGCTTTTTGGTTTTGGGGGGTTAGTTTGTTTGTTTTGGTTTGGGGTTTTTTTACACATCTATGGCCCCGGTTAATGTGACTTTACCAAACAGGGAAGTGAGTAAGCACCTAGGCCCCCAAAATAAAATACATTTTCAGGTTTGTTTTTTGTTAATAATACTTTGGGGGAAAACAACAACAACAAACCCTTCTTTTTAATCTTTAGTCAAATTCAAATGAAGGCTTCATTTTAGTATTGTTCCCAGGAGCCCAGGGAAATTTCACCTATTTATTTGCCTAACTGCGTGTGCCGAAGCTGCCACAGTAATACCATTTCTGGTTTGGGTGATGCACGGCAGTGTAATTTCTAGCAAAGGCTACTGACTAGCTTCCTGTTGGTTCCTTAAGCTTTAAGAAGTTAAAAAACCTCCGAATACACTATTGGGTCCATTAGATGTGACAAGAGTGTTCAAAGCAAGACAACCGGTGCTCCTGTGGGAGATTTTTGCTGTTGTTGGCTCATTTGCTTTGGGGTGATTTTTTTGTTTTTGTTTTTAAGATCAGAACTTGGAGGTGGAAATATTGGATTCTTACAAAGAGACCGTATCTTCAGCTTGAGTTCTTTAGGGCCTTTGATCTGAGTCTGAATGAGGTCAGTAAACAATTCTCCTGGGCACATAAAGGATAGATGCGCCTTTACTGCTCTTTCGTCCTCTCTTGCTGGGTCAGAGGTGTTCGCCGGGTAATTGCTGCACTTCCAAGACGTGCAGATTAACTGGCTAAATGGTACACGTCATGTAGTGACACAAAAGCAGCCGAAGCTGATAAATGAGAGGTTTGCAATTACACACTCTGTTCTCCTCCTTCTGCCAGGCCTTGGGACCCAGCAGGGCAAAAACAAATGCAACCTAACTTTTCAGGATGGAAAGAAGCAGCATAAGGCTTGTCACTGTTACCATGGCAGGGGCGAGGAGGGACTGTAAGCTGTGGAGGGGCCTAACCTGCTCACCTCCCTAGGTCAGAGCTCAGCTGGCAACTCCGGGCTTGAACACTTCTTGCCTTGGAACAGTGTCTGGGTTATTATTTTTGCACTGGAGGAGCGTACCATCGGGCCGGTTTGTATGCTGTACACACTCTCTGCCAGCACATTTAAACAATGACAGATGTTTTTTGCACATAGCAGACCTTGGGTGTTATAATTAGTGTTTCAGGGGATGAATCATAGGCCCCTGAACTGGAATGAAAGCAAGCTTGGGGCCCAAACATTGTTTAGGGAGGTGAGGTGAACTCCTCAGGCACACAGATGGGGAATCCTTCTGGATCTGGACTCCCTCTAAACTTCAGCAGTCACTCCCTGCCACGCACAGAAAACCCCAAAACAAACACACTTCTAGGGCAGACCACTTAGGGTTCATAGAACACAGGCACATTCTAGTCCCCCCTCCCCTCGTGGGCCATGCTAGAGACACGCCTTCTCTGCCAGCCTTGGTTAAATCCCACTCACTCCTTTTCCAAAGTCAAATCAAAATCAGAATTTACAAACAGAAGAATAAAAAAGCACCCCCAAGTTTGACTCCCAGATACTTACCCTTACTAAGTTTAACTAGCAAGTATCTGACCAGGTCTCTTTCTCTGTATGAATATAGATATTATTTTTTTATTTTTTTTATTTTTTATCAATATATAATGTATTATTAGCCCCAGGGGTACAGGTCTGTGAATCACCAGGTTTACACACTTCATAGCACTCACCATAACACATACCTTCTCTAATGTCCATAATCCCACCACCCTTTCCCTACACCCCTTCCCCCACAACCCTTAGTTTGTTTTGTGAGATTAAGAGTCTCTTATGGTTTGTCTCCCTCCTAACCCCAACTTGTTTCATTTATTCTTTTCCTACCCCCAAGGCCCCCCACATTGCATCTCAACTTCCTCATATAAGGGAGATCATATGATAGTTGTCTTTCTCCAATTGACTTATTTCGCTAAGCATGATACCCTCTAGTTCCATCCACGTCATCACAAATGGCAGGATTTCATTTCTTTTGAGGGCTGCATAGTATTCCATTGTGTATATATACCACTTCTTTATCCATTCATCTGTTGATGGACATCTAGGTTCTTTCCAGTTTGGCTATTGTAGACATTGCTGCTATAAACATTCGGGTGCACATGGCCCTTTGGACGAGGACCACTACATTTGTATCTTTAGGGTAAATACTCAGTAGTGCAATTGCTGGGTCGTAGGGTAGCTCTATTTTTAACTTTTTGAGGAACCTCCATGCTGTTTTCCAGAGTGGTTTCACCAGCTTGCATTCCTACTAACAGTGTAGGAGGGCTCCCCTTTCTCCACATCCTCGCCAGATTCTGTCATAGCCTGACTTGTTAATTTTAGCCATTTTGACTGGTGTGAGGTGGTATCTCATTGTGGTTTTGATTTGTATTCCCCTGATGCCGAGTGATGTTGAGCACTTTTTCATGTGTCTTTTGGCCATCTGGATGTCTTCTTTGCAGAAATGTCTGTTCATGTCCTCTGCCCATTTCTTGATTGGATCATTTGTTCTTTGGATGTTGAGTTTGATAAGCTCTTTACAGAATTTGGATACTAGCCCTTTATCTGATATGTCATTTGCAATGGATATAGATATTCTTATACCCACTTTTTCCCTTCAAATAAAAAGGCATTTGTTTTTTTTTAAAATATTTTATTTATTTACTTATTTGACAGAGATTACAAGTAGGCGTAGAGGCAGGCAGAGAGAGGAAGGGAAGCAGGCTCCCCGCTGAGCAGAGAGCCTACTGCAGAGCTCGATCCCAGAACCCTGGGATCATGTCTTGAGTCAAAGGCAGAGGTTTTAACCCACTGAGCCACCCAGGCATCCCAAGGCATTTGGTATTTTTAAATCTGCTTTTTACTTACTGTCTATAGGAAAAATATTTCTGTGGCAGAAATACAAATATATCAACCTATCTTTTTTTCTTTTTGATAAGTATAACACATCTCACTGTACAAATCTGTCATTGTTTATATACCTGTCTTTATGGATAGGGATATAGATTGTCCCAAACTTGAATATTGAAAACTGTAATGAAAATTCTTGCAGCTAAATCATTACAAATATCTTTTAATTATCTCCTACGGCCAAATCCTCAGAAATGGACTAGTAGGTCGAGTGGTCCACATTTTTCAGCTCTTAATATGTTTTGATAATCTGCCCTCCAGAAAAGCTGTACGGATTTACAATCCTGTCCCCTATTTGTTGGCAAACTTGCCTATGATTAGTATGATAATCTTTTAGATTCTGTACATTATGTTGACCAAATGATATCTCTTTGTTTTAATTTGTATTTGGTTAAAACCCAAACTTGGCACATTGAATGCTTTTTCATGTTTGAGTATTTGAATTTATTTTTTTGTGAATTAAACCATGTTTGGGATAGGTAATTTTTTTAAAGTTTTCTAAATGGTTTTTATGAAGATACAGTGAAAATATTTCCTTCCTTTTGCTGGTTAAATTTACATGTCTTGTGTTTGGGTTTACAGAAGTATCATTTTGTTTTTAACTTTCAAGGACTTAACATCTGTTCATTTTTCCTTTATGATTTCTATTTGGAATAGGAAGGGATTTGCCGTGTCTCTTTGATAATCTCATTTCCCCTTCTATTTTTTTTAAAAGGATTTTTATTTATTTATTTGACAGAAAGAGAGATCACAAATAGGCAGAGAGGCAGGTAGAGGTGGGGGGGAGCAGGCTCCCCACTGAACAGAGAGCCTGATGCAGAGCTCGATCCCAGGACCCTGAGGTCATGACCTGAGACAAAGGCAGAGGCATAACCCACTGAGCCACCCAGGCACCCGTCCCTTTCTACTTTTATGTCGTTACTTTTCCAAGTTGAATTTCAGTTCTTGGGGAATGTATTTTGGTGTAAGATGTGAGGTAAGACTCTAACTTGCCTTTTTGCTAAATATGGGTCCAGTAGCTCCATGTGTGTTTTTTTAACAGTTTATTCTCTAATCACTGAGAGCAAATCCTACTTTTGTCACTTGATACAACTTAGGAGTCCTTCAGTCTACCTGTGGAGGTTTTGTTCCGCTCCATTCATTTGAGACTCATTCCGTAGTGAACCATTCTTCTGAGCTGGGAAGCATCATTGCCCCAGGAAGTGGATGCAGAAAACATTGAAACTGGGAAAGGAGACATTGGATTACAATGGATGTCCCTTCATGTTCACATCTCCCTTTCATGACAAGACTTCTACTTCTGTCCCACCTGAGCGTATTGGAGGAAGAAACGTGGGTGGTGGTAGAGAGGATACTTACTGTGTTTGAATCCCGGGGAGAAAGGATGACGACCTCATTCCTCAGCTTGGCTGAAGACTGATAGACATTGGGTCTTACTGTCCTGAAAGGCATGGCGTGTGCTTGCTTCAGCAGCACGTATACTGAAAGACATGGCGAACCTGCCTGTGTGCTCCTATTGTTTCTGGAACCTTGTGCTTTTCATGAATTGGGGGTCATGCGGCAGGCCGGCAGTCCTCCATGTGATGTTCTGGTTAACCAAAACTGTGTATTTGCACGTCTCCTTTTCAAATGGGACTACTGTGGGATACGCAGTGATATGCTCAGAGCCTGGCGTATATGGGTACATCTCCCTGGAATAAGGAGTAATTAAAGAATCGAAAAGGAATTTAACTGGCAAGTCATATTATTTTATATATTAAAACAAATTCAGCTCTACTAGTTGATAGAATGCAAGATGGAAATAACAAAATTAATTTTTAGGATAGAAAGATAAGTTGTGATTCTTTTTTTCCATTTGGAATATTTCAGAGTGTGCCCCAGACTCTAGAGGAATAGGTATGAGTTTCCTTCTCTTTGCTATTTGGGGGGGGGAGGTCCTAGTGAAAAAGTTTGAGGAGCATTGTCTCATGGGGAGGACTGATTTTCAGATACTTAAAGTAGGAAAAACAGTAACTAAAACTAATACATTCATTAGTCTTCTGCTTGTTTCAGCTTTTCTATGTTTTCCCAAGATGACAACTTGGATTATTAGATGAAAATTTAGCTTTTTCTTCTTTTCTAATCTATTCATTCAATGATGTCAACTTCTCTGTAAGCACTGCCTTTTCCGCATCCCACAAATATTGATGAGTTGTATCACCGTTTTTATTTAGTTCAGAATGTATTTTAACTGCCCTTGCGATCTCTTCTTTGACCCATGTGTTCTTTGGAAGTATATTGTTTAAACCAGTATTTGGGGGATTTTCCAGCTGTATTTCTGCTAATCGATTTCAAGTTTATCTCCATTCTGGTCTGAGAGCAGATGCTGTATGATTTCTAGTCTTTTAAATGTGTATTTTATGGTCCAGAATATGGTGTATCTTGGTGAATTTCATGTGAGCTTGAGAAGATAGTGTATTCTGTTGTTGGATGTAATCTGTCTGTAGACGTCAATGACCTCAGGTTGCTTGATGGTACTGTTGAGTTTAACTACGTGCTTACTGATTTTCCGCTGGTGAATCTGTCCATTTCTGATAGGGGGGCATTGAAGTCTCTGACTATAATAGTGGATTCATCTTTTTTTTTTTGTATTCTATAACCTGACGTTCTGTTGTTAGGCACGTACTCATTAGCGTTGTTAAGTCCCTTCACCATTCTTTAATGATTTAGAAGCTATTTCTGGGTCTCTAGGTGCCTGAAGGTCATTGCTAGGTCAAAGGGTCAACTCTTTAGCCCTGCATGGTACCTGATGCAAAACTTCGCATTTATCTGTGAATGAGGTGTTCACCGAATAGGGTTTTCTTCCTGACTGGGATAGCAGAACTCTGATCTATTTAAACTTATCTTATGGATAGAAAAGAATCTATAAAAGCCATCTGTACCCCAATGTTTATAGAAGCAATGGCCACGGTTGCCAAACTGTGGAAAGAACCAAGATGCCCTTCAACGGATGAATGGATAAGGAAGATGTGGTCCATATACACTATGGAGTATTCTGCCTCCATCAGAAAGGGCGAATACCCAACTTTTGTAGCAACATGGACGGGACTGGAAGAGATTATGCTGAGTGAAATAAGTCAAGCAGAGAGAGTCAATTATCATATGGTTTCACTTATCTGTGGAGCATAACAAATAAGTGGACATGGGGAGGACATGGGGAGATAGAGAGGAGAAGGGAGTTGGGGGAAATTGGAAGGGGAGGTGAACCATGAGAGACTATGGACTCTGAAAAACAATCTGAGGGTTTTGAAGGGGCGGGGTGGGGGGAGGTCTGGGCACCAGGTGGTGGGTATTATAGAGGGCACGGATTGCATGGAGCACTGGGTGTGGTGCAAAGATAATGAATACTGTTATGCTAAAAATAAATAAAAAATAATTTTTTTTAAAAAGTCATTAAATAAAAAGTCCTGGACTAGTGCTTTGTTAGGATCAAGATAGTGGGATCTTCTTTGACAGAGGCCTTCATTTCAAGTACATTCTAATTTTGAATCTTCTGTAGGTTGTAGAAGTTTTTGGCAAAAGGATTGGTTATGCCCCAGTGAATCACTTGAAAGTTAGAGATTTACACTTAGGAAAACAGCATCAACTCACTTTGTAATGTGAGCTTCTTTTCTTGTGAATTGCCTCTTTCCTCTACTGCAGAAGAGAGGGAAAAATAAACAAAATGGTCCTTTCAACTAAACTGAATTTTTTGGATTTCAGATTAAAGACCGGCCATTTTTCTTTTAACAGTAATGACAGAGGCATTTGGAGCATCTCAACTGTCATCCCATGTAGAATATACCCAAGTGATCAAACAGTAGTTTTAATTTTTGTGAATCAAGCCTAGTGTAACATCCAGTTCTTAATTCACCCAAACTGGCTACTTCAGTCATTTAAGGCTGTGCTATAGAGCCAATGGGATGAATTACCAAAAGAAGATCCATCAGATTGAAACGAGGGATGCTATTTATTTATTCATTTGTTTTAGGGGATTTATTTAATTTGTTTTAGGGGTTGTTCATTACAGCAAACACTTCATGTGCCTGAGATCTTCTGCTGGGTTTGGTGATAATAATGCAAAGAGGGCCATGCCCTAGCTTTTGCCCCCAATCCCTGAATTCTTGGCAGAAGCAGACACTGTTTTTATTTTGTTTTGTTTTTTTACAATATAACACAAGTTACATGGTGGGTACCTTGCACTTAAGACCAGGGTTTTGGGAAGGGCATGACCTGAGGAGATGATGGCTATCACTTAAAACAGCGCATGGTAGGTGGTCATTTCTAAGAGTTTTATGTGTCATACAAATCCCTTTAGCCCATCTAGCAGCTCTATGAGATAGGGTGATTATCCCCATTCTACAGATGGGGAAACTGAAGCACAAAAATGTTGACTTGTCCACGCTCCCACAGCCGGCAAGTAGCAGAGCAAGGATTCGAACCCAGGTGCATTGCCTACTGATCTGGTTGTCCCGCTACTCCGTGTCATTCACGGAAGCCTGTGGGTGCTGAGGTGCCTAGCTACTTTCACGTGCGAAAGTGCCATTTTGTAGCAGACTGTAGGCCAAGTGTAATTGGACTTTTCAAACAGCCACTCCCTTAAGGTTTTTCACCATAGTGAGAGTAATTGCCATACAGGTAATTGTCATGTTAGCCAACAAGAAATGTTGCCACTTCCCACTGCTGGGAAATAGAAACAAATGTGGCCCAGGTCTTTTTTTTCTCTCCTTCAGGTCGGGAGTTAGCTGTTCAAAAGACAAATAATCACCTGAGGCATGCTACTTGCCCTATTTCATTGTGATCGGGGTACCTCTAGTAATAAATTCACTCATGGAGGCTGGTATGCATTTATGTCAACCATTTTTTCTTTTTTAAAATTTTATTTTATTTAAATTCAATTAGCATAGAGTATATCATTGGTTTCAGGGGTGGAATTCAGTTATTCATCGATAGCATGTAACCCCCAGTGCTCATTCCATCAGGCACCTTCCTTAATGCCCATCACCCAGTTACCCCTCCCCCCCCAACCTACCGTACATTGTTTAAAAGGTATTTGTTTTAAAAGGTGATTTCTTCCATTTATGTGGCAGCCTGTCCTCCAGTGAGTGACATGCCTGTAAGTCACCTGCACATGAGCTCTAGCCCCTGAGACCTCTGCTCAACTCCTGGCTTCTTCTCCTCCTCACCTCCCTCCTATGCCCCACCAGTTGACATGTCCCCCAAATAATAGCAGAAGTAGGCAGAGCCTTTACCACTTTTGCTTTAACACCTTTAGTTCTTCACAGCCCCACTAAAGATAGAATCTGTGTTAGCACGTTTGCTGGTAGCTGGCTTCCTTTAACACACTTCACCCTTAACCTGAGCCATGACGTGGACCCACAAAACACACAGCCATTTCCATTGACTTGCTAGAGCAGCAGATCAGAACAGAAATAGGCTTTCCTGCTTCACTCATATGTAGGATCTTCCTTCATTTGGCTGGCAGCATTTTTTTAATGGTCTTTGCACCTCCAAATAGATAGTTTAGTACCTGGATCCTCAGGTGTGAACAGGGCCGCAGTGGGGACGTTTTACCGAGGTTTATTAAAGGAGGTGATTTTTTCCATTAGGTAAAGGAGTCGTACCCTTTGTCCCATAGTCCACACGTACCCTCTTCCCCTTTATGAAAGTTCGTGTTAGGCCACTCAATTTTACAAAAGACCTACATCGGTGCCTTTTTTTTTTTGGCTAACCAAAGGAAATCTAGAAAGAGAAATCGTAGGAGTGAAAATAGCTTCCAGCATCCGTTTTGCAGCGAGCTTTCATAGAGGCACCCTGTACCCGAGGTGGCGAGAGTGGCCCCACCAAGCTCGTTCCCCCCGAACTACACTCAGCCTCTGCAGCTCCAGCCGCCATGCATTTGAACGGTGTCTGCGAGCATCTGTGCTTGATCTCTGTGCATCTGTTAGCAAGAGGTGTCCTATCGAAGTTGAGAGGCAACGTGGGGTTCTGGAGGGTAGGGAAGGGAAAAATGAAACAAGATGGGATCAGGAGGAAGACAAACCATAAGAGACTCTTAATCTCACAAAATAAACTGAGGGTTGCTGGGGGGAGGTGGTTTGGGAGAGGGGGGTGGGGTTATTGACATTGGGGAGGCTATGTGCTATGGTGAGTGCTGTGAAGTGTGTAAACCTGGCGATTCACAGACCTGTATCCCTGGGGCTAAAAATACATTATATGTTTATAAAAAAATTTAAACATTTATTTTAAAAAATCACTGTCTTATTTAAAGGACCTTACTTGATAATCCTTTTCTAGAACACTGTCTCCCTAATTTGTAACTCCAGAGTATTCACATCTCTAGTTGGCTTACAGACGATGGCCTCCCCTGCAGTAGCTTCCCCGGCCCCTCTAGAAAAGGGTTGACTAGCTGGTCATTTCTGTACAAGCCCATCCTGCTGGTCCGTCGTGGGAGGGAAAGTTGATGTTTTAGGCAGCCAGGAAACTCAACTATCGCCTGAGATTCAAACACCCAGATAGCACCTCCTCATAAAAATTCTGTTGTTCTCTGAGTAGAAGGCCCCCTTGTATTTTCTGAGGGCCTGTTCCTCACTGCCCTGGAGGCTCCCTTCAACTTCACTTGCAGCCCCTCCTCTCCAGTGACCCACTATCTAGCATTTCTTCCTCCAACTGATGTTCTTGCATTGTGACATTCAGCAGGAGAAAAAGATGAAAGAAAGGTTTAATCTTTTGCAGCAGAGCAGTCCGTTCTGGGTTCAGATGCCCTCATCCTTTCAGCTTGACCCGAGACCCCAAGGAACTTCAGGAGCAGGGAGCTGCTGAGCTCCTGATAACTGGGACGAGACAGAGGCAGAATAACCCACTGTTGCCCAGCAGAGAAAAGGAAATACACGTGCTTAATCATTCGTCCGTGTGCTTCACTTACTGATCAGGGAACAACCCTGTGCGGCTGCTTTTTCTTCCCCTGTGGGCGGCGGGGAGAGGGCTCCGCTCCAGGGGGCGACTGTTCCCGGGCCAAGCACGGAGCCGCTCTGTCTGGGAGCCACGGCCGGACAGCCGAGTCACGCTCCCGGCCTGGAGAAGTGAGCCACAGGGCCGGGATCATCCCACAAAACGGGATGATAAGGGTCTTCCCTGGAATATGCCTCATTAAATGAGCAGGTGCCAGCTGCCCTCACAAATGGGGAAGAGGGTCGGGGTGCAAAATGGTAAGACCTTCCTGGGCCTGTGGTCTTCCTCCCCACGGCTGGCCGTGGCTCCGCCAAGATGCCCTCTGGGGGCCGTGATGTCATCTGACTCCGCTGTGAGTGGAGAAGTGGGCGAAGGGCCTCACTGTTTGGCCTTAAAGATAAAGTCATTAACTTTTGTGTAAAAGCATGCTTAGGCGCCCAATGAGGTCATTAGAAAGCATTAAAGACGTCTGGGTTGTTCTACACCACCTACCCATGCACGTTCTTGGTTTTCCCCCAGTTAAGCCTCTTTAGAAAGGGCTTCGTTGTCTGTACCTGGGCTGTTGATCACCTGGCAAGCTATTTTCAGAGGCTCCCTGGGCGGATACTTTCTGAAAATCTAGGGCTTTGTTTACATAAAAACCTTCCATTTAGGATGTAGATAAATTGGTATGAACAGCTATTGGTATTATCAGGTACTGCCTCCCTTATGCTGGGGAAGAAGAATCTACTTTCATTTTGTGGTCCTAACACTGGGGTGTCTCCGGGTGACCTCTTGCTCTGTTGACCGTGAGCCTGTGTATGTGTGTGGGCGGGGGGGCGGGGGGGAGGATTCATCTAAGGATTTCTGTTCCTACTTTTTGACTTTTTCTTTCCCCTTTCCTCTTTCCCTTATTCTCAATTTCTGAAGTGCCTTGCATGATACCTGACATTTAACAGTTGACAGATACATTTTTATTGATGATGAATAATTTACTCCCAGAGTCTCTCTCTTCTTCTCTCTCCTTTTCCTTTTCCTTCTTACCCCTTGCTCCCAAAATAGCATTGACATAGCATATAGGAACGCTGGCTTCTGCCTTCCTTAGAGGGAAGGACTCCTTTCCCAAGGTTATGTGGCCTGTCCTAGTGCTCCAGCCCCACACCCAACTCACCATTATACCCACAATCAGCGGGGCTAACTGGCTCTGTGTCTCTCTTACAGGCACTAGGGGATGGGGAGATATGAAGGACAGTAGTGAGCGAGGCTATGCTTGCACAGGGAGGACATTTAGGACAGAGAAACCCAGAGCAGAGAATAATCTCTTGGTCTGTACATTTGTAGCTTGTGTGCTCTGGTCCCAGGTGAGTTCACTGGTTTTTTTCCTTGTGGGCCCTTCTCTCTCAAGCCAGGAATGCGTTAGTCCAGTCTGCAGGCAGGAGTGGGAGGGACACATGGTAAGCAGGGTCAGATACTGTGCAAGCTTCCGCAAAGCCTTGAGCCCAGCTGTCATCACCCAGAGGCTAGCTTCTCCTGGATGTTGGATGTGGGTCTCACACGTGAGCCTGCGGTTACCTTGGACAGAGATTCCTGGAACCTGCCTGGGAATAACCAGGGGTAGAAACTTCATTCCAGTTTGTAGCATTCTGGGGGATCTCAGGGATTCTGGGCAGACTCTGCAAGGGAACTGTCAGTGAAAGCTCTTTAGAAAAGTCTGAGAACATCAGGATCAAGAGAAAATTGGCTTGTGTTAAGCCTGCTAGTGGGTTTCTCTAAGCCTGTGTTCTTATTTGTTTGTTTATTCATTTCTTCTTTTAATTTTTTGAGGGAGATGAGGTCCTCCATCTGAGGTGGGCAGGAAAGATTTTTGCAGACATTGATGTTTGAACTGGGCCTTAAAGGTTGACCATGGCCTAGGAAGGTGAAGAGAAAGTGGAGGAATAGTAGAGGCAGAGACAGGGTAAAGAGTGGAGGACCCTGCAGGAACGAGACCAAAGCACACCTCCCAACTTCAGTGAGTCTTGTTTCTGTTCTGTCGTATACCTGACCACTTCTTGAGGCCTCCCCTGCCACCTCTTTCACCTTTTACCGGGACTCCTGCAGGTGTCTCATCCTGCTCTTCCAATTTCCAGTCTTGCCTCCATAAGGCTTCTTCCCTTCTCAGTCTCCTTGGTGATTGTCATAACACCTACATCAGGTGCCACTGTTCCTCTGCTCAAAACCTGCCTGTGGCTGTCCAGCTTGAAAGGAAATCCAGACTCCCAGATCTCCCTGTGAGAGACATCTGCCCTGGCATTTCCCCAGCCTTGTTTCCCTTCACTGTCCTACTCCAGCCTTCTTAATCTTCTTTGAACACACTGCGTTGACTCCTACCTCAGTACCTTTGCACTTGCTGTTGTTTCAGCTCTGGATGCTCCTTCCTCAGTAGATATTTGCAGGACTGTTTCCCTCATTTTAGTCAAGTCCCCTCATTTATTCAAGTCAGATGTCATCAGTTCAGACCATGATAACTCTATTTATCTGCACACACACACACCTCCATGATGAAGAATACACTCCAGCGTCTGAATGATTTTTTGGAGAGCTGTCACCATAGAATAGTTCTAACGGTGTTGCCTTATACCAGCATGAAAGAACCTAGATTTTATAAAGTCCTATGAAGTGCTCCTGCTCAAATAGGAGTTCAAGTATTGTTTTTTGTGGTTCACGCTCCCTGACCGTCTCTGGAACTGTCTGACAAGTTTGGCTTGAAAAGCAACTAAATTGATTCAGCGAGTGTTGTTGAGAGTGATCTCTGTCAGGCACCATCCTCAGCACTGAGAATAGAGCCAACTGAAAAACTCCCATCTCCCCCCCACGATGTGGTCCCAAGGAGACCGAAAATAAACATGCAATAAAATGTCAGGTTATGACCATGCAGGGGCTGGGGAATAAGCCACTTGCTTCATCACCTTGTGTGTGGGTCTTCACAGAAGGATGATGTTGGACAGTTAAAAGGCCCCCACCCTCTCTCATTTCTTTCCTGCCTGGGTCATAAAAAAGGGCAGGAAGCGGGGGATGGAAGGCTTCTCTGTAACTGGCGCTTCGTTTTGGTATGACGAATGCTGTGCTTGACACCCGCTTGGGAACCCACTCTTAGAT
Organism: Neogale vison; assembly: GCF_020171115.1. Lineage (NCBI taxonomy): Eukaryota > Metazoa > Chordata > Mammalia > Carnivora > Mustelidae > Neogale > Neogale vison. Next base: position 91,745,963 of record NC_058098.1, on the reverse strand, counting down.
GAAGCGAGAGGGTCAAGGAATTGGGTTGGATCAAACCACCCTTCTAGAAACGGCTCCCTCGGTCTCAGAGCCGACAGCCAGTTGACAACAGACTGAAAATTGTATTCATAACTTGTCCTCAGCTGAGTGATAGCATGTCTACAATGTGTTATCTGTTTTATACTAAAAATCGCCAAAGCAAGGCCAGTTGCCCTGAAACCAAGATACTGGATTTCCGCGGTTATTTTGAAGGCCTCCGATTCCTGACTGTCCCTACCAGCCTCTCCCTGGAAGAGCCCTCCCCCTCCCGCCCCTCCTCTGTCTCTGGCCTGTTTCTACAAGGAACATAATTCTCCTCTGTTTTCTCTCATCCGTCACACTCTCAGTCTGAGAGTGAGACTCAGGGTGTGTGGCAGCCCAGACCAGTCCATGACCAGAGCTGCTCATTGCCTCTCCCTGGGAGCCGCTATCAGGAAAGGTTTATCGAGCACACCCGTACAACACACTTCACAATGTAAGAGAGCTAATTGTACTTCTTGTCCTCTGAGCTTTCAGCCAGCTGGAATTCATAGTGATGAATTCAAAGCCACACTTCAGCCAAGCTGACGGATGGGGAGGGAGGCTCCGATCCGGGGCCTCCATGGAAAGCTGAGCAGTGTCTACTCCACATTTCCAGAAAAGTCCAATTCAAGCTGCTTATGCCATGACCTTCCTAGGGCGACATTTGACTTGAACTTAGGGAAGCAGAGTGATGGGACAGTTTGGAACATAAAGTAAAATAATTCAGCTCCCTACTATGGTAATTGTCAACAGCTGTTTTTTTAATAGACTTTTTTTTTTTGTAGTTTCAGGTTTAATAGAAAAATTGAGTGTAAAGTACAGAGAATTCCCATATACTTCCTCACCCCTCCCCACATAATTTCCCCTACTATTAACATCATGCCTGTGTGGTACATTTGCTACAGTTGATGAGCCAATATTAGTACATTATTGTTAACCAAAGTTAATTTTTTTAAACAAAACAAATGAATAAGCAAATAGCAAAATCAGACCTATAAATACGGAGAACAAACCGATGGCTGCCAGAGGGGAAGGGGCAGGGGAGGGGGGATGGACAAAGTGGGTGAAGGGGAGCAGGAGGTGCAGGCTTCCAGTCAGGGAATGACTAAGTCACGGGATGGAAGGCACAGCGGAGGGTAAATGCCATCAATGGTGTTGTAATAGCGCTGCGTGGTGACCGATGGGAGCTTACTTGTGGTAAGCAGAGTACAGCCTCCGGAGAAGCTGAATCACTGTGTTGTCCACCTGAAACTCATGTAACATCGTGTGCCAACCATACACAAAAATAATAATAATAATAATAATAATAATAACAATATAATTGGGAATAGCATCAAAAAGTAGCTGTAAGCTCAAAGATAGCAGCTATAGTGTTAATTTAAAATCATAAATATGATGGCCAACAGTTGGGAAAATGCTTAAGAAAGTATGGTACCACCGCAGGGCAGACCCTTGGGTTCCAGGGTATGGACAGTACTTGCGGGGATGCAGGGGATCAAGATCTAAGTCTACAAGAAAATATTCAGAGGGAGAAACCCCAAACTGCTAATAAAAGTGGTATTCTCCTTCCTCAAACAATGTTGATGCTCTTTTCAACTAAATTTAAAGTCCCTAGATCACACTAGAGCTGATTCCTGTGTTGTACATTCTCAGAGTTTTGACAAATGTATAGTGACCTGGGTCTGCCCCCCCAACACACACACAATAAGTTGTACTGCCGGAAGCCCCCTGTCTTCCCCTACTTCTCTCTGCCTCCCTCTCTTAAACCACTGGCAGCTGCCAAATTTTACCTTTTATAAAATGTCCTATAGTTGGACTCCTACAGTTTAAAACCTCTTTTGCTTGGCTTATTTGACTTAATACTATGCATTTAATGTTCCCCTGTCTGGGTATACCCCAGTTTATCCATTCATCTACAGAAGGAACTCCTGGTGACTTTAAAGTTTGGGCAATTATGAGGAAAGCCACTATAAACCTGTGTGCGCAGGTTTTTCTGTGGACTTGGGTTTTCAGTCACTTGGGTAAACACCAGGAAGCTCTGCTGCTGGACCATATGGTTACATGATGTTTTATTTTGCCACAAGCCATGCAGCTGTCCCCCAGAGGAGCTGTACCTTCTCACCCGCTGGTTTTGCTTCCTAGACCACCTTCATCTAGATAAGTCGGATTTTTTTTTCTAGGCAATGCTTTGGAAATACACTGAATATTAAGCAAGACCCCCTTCTCACTGTGCTCCTGTCTGGGACTGAAATGTGCAGGCTGCCACCCACGTCGTTCTGACGTTCTCCTATTTTTGCCCGAGCTAAACCACCCTAGCAGAAAATGTCATCTTTTCCCTGTTCCCTCTTCCCTTTTGCTTCTCCTTTCTACCCTTTTCCCCTTCCAGAGGTTCAAAAGAGTAAACAGGGAAAAGGTCAGGAGCAGGTTGGTGTGAGAGATCCCCTTCCCATTTCCCAAGAGGGCTACTATGTCTTCCCAGGTTTTTGGTCTTCCTTTAAATTGCATTAAGTTGACACAACTAAAAGGTACGTGATGTTGTCCACCCCAAAACTATGGGGACAGGCATGCCCTCTATTCCTTACTGGTTTGTCTTCGCAGCAGAGCAGACTTTGCCCATACAACTAAGTGTTTTGGGGGCATTCATTGAACGGCGGTGCTCCCTGTGGCCTAAAGAATCCACATTGGTAGAGGGAAATGTGTTGGGGACCCTAAAATTAGGCAGCGGGCCAAGAGACGAGAATATATCCTTCCTCCTATCAGTTCCTCCCCCTAGGGCTTCTGGGAGTCTCTTTGGAACCCCATGACTATACAACACTGGGAGTGGGCTCTGTTTGTGCTTGGTCAATCTCATTACTTTATAGGTAGGGTTCATATTGTGCTAACCCAGGCGCTCCAGGTTAATACAGAGAGACAGACAGATGGACAGAGGAATAGAGGGAACCGCAAAGGGGGAAGAGAGCATCCCAGTTAAAAGAAAGCAGGCAATCAGCAGAAACCCCCTCCATCCCCGCCATGAGCTTCCCAGAGACCACAAGGCTCTAATGAGTGCCACCATCCATTCCTGAGACTTCTGGCTTATTCCATTTCCCCCAAGTTTGGGGTACTTCTGCACATGTGCAGTTGGAGGCTGAATGCCCCGTGCTTGAAGGGACTATCCTGATGGGTGCAGGACTTCTCAATGGGGTGTACTATGAGCCTCTTACGCAAGACAAAATCCTGTGCATTACAATAAATTAGTGTCCCTGTTCTTACTGCCTAAATACCAGGAGTGCCCCCCAGTCATTGTGACCATCAGAAGCCACCCCCACCAGTTTTCAGACTCTCCCTAGGGAGCACTGCTGGCAGTGAGAACCCCAGCGTAAGTGTGGCCTGCCCAGGGATCTCCCAGTACAAGGCTGGCAGTCCAGTGCCTCTTGCTCTCCTCTTGTCTGGATCCTTCTCAGCATCTGGCACCTGCCCTTGTCCCCAAGAAACTTTCTTACCCTCCTTCTTTCTTCTCCTTTCTTTCTTCTCCTCCTGGCCCTCACCTCCAAGACCCAAGGAAAAGCACTTAACATTTTCCCAGTCAGCAGTGGGATGGGGGGGTGAGAAATGTAGGGTTACAAGAACTTCGGTGTGTTTTCCCCTTAACACTTAAAACTGTGGTCCCAGGAATCTGTTTCCTCTGTTTGGCCCCTGCTTCTCGATCAGGGGCCCGCCTCTGATCAAGTGAGTTCTCCTAAGGGGCATTCTGTGGCCAGCCTTGAGAACACAACACACGATGGAAGCCTGAATAGCATGGGTGCGGGGCTGTCTGTCCCCTCTGTCCACCATCCCCTTCCCAGGTTGATGCTACATCGATCTGAAATTCTTCCAAGTCACGCTGGTGTTTATCTTGGCCCAAGCACTGCAATGCCTTTTGCAGGGTGGTTCTGAGGGTAGAGCAGCGGGAAGGGATGAGTCTGTCACCACCAAGCCATTCACATGGAGGAAATGGGGCAGAGTTCAAGGATTGCGTATATTTTATCTCCTCCCGGCGCCCAGCCTGCTTCCAAGCCACTTGCTGTGAGTGGTGTGTCCTGATGGCTGTGACGTAGCTGAGGGATCGGCTGGACTTTGTTGGGACTGCTGAGAGGCTAACTCTGCCAGTCGAAGGTCCTGAGCCTGAGCCACGGCTGACCCTGGGCCTGGCGGGTGGCCCTGGTGGGGCCGCAAGGCAGGGAGAAACTGAGCCGTGGCCATGGGCCTCAGCGGAGGGGGCGGGGGGTGTGATTATAAGGTCCCCAGGGGGCTCTTCCGGAGCCGGCATTTGATTTCTGAATTTCCTGGCAGCCAGGTCTCAGCTTATCTGTCCCAGTGCTGAGGGACCTGAACCCTGCAGGTAGGACCACTGAGTCTGCCACTTCATCCTGGCCTGTTCTCTAGCCCATTCCCATACTCCTTCTCTCCTCTGGGACTCTGAGGATGTCCAGTGTAGCCCTTTCCACGGACGCTCTAATGCCTCTGATCGGTGTCAGCGGGTGGCATCAGGTTTCGGGGTGCCTCAGCCTGGCACAGCGGCTTGCCACCTCAGAGCTCGGCTCTGGTCGAGCCTGTTGGTGATTCAGCAACCAGGGCTCTCCAGCAGGCTTGAGGGCTCCGTGATCCTCCCCCTGCTGCCCCGCAGTCCCTGCATGGGGCCCTCAGGCAGCCAGCACGGGAGCAGGCCTGCTGGGAAAGGAAGTTTGACTCAGTACCCAGCCCTTGGCGCAGGCCTTTGCTAAGGCTTAAACTCTGTCCAAGAGATGACTGCTTCCTCCCCACAAAAAAGGGCGTAGCATCGATCTGTGGGGGGTGGGAGTGGGCACAGGGCCATTCCTGCCCAGGGGAGACGTTTGGTGCATCCTGGCTAGCCCATTTTTTGGTAAAGATATGTTGTCCCTGAATGTGTTTTATTTCAGCAGAGTGAGTCCTCTATACCACCAAATCAGTGATGGCATTGTTCTAGAAGGTTCTGAGGGGGGAAGGGGTGTTAGAAGAGGAAGGTGTTTGCATGGCAGTGTGAGGTGTGACATCACCCACCAGATCTCAGAAACGAAGGTATCCCAACGGGCAGCCTCCACATCCAGCTGAGAGGGTCTCTCTGCTTTTTATTTAGTCCTTTATATTTTTGGCACACCTTTCCTGAAGTCCAAGCACACATCACCCTTTGCCGCTGCATTCCTTCTCTCATGCCTGTGCAGGAGGCCTCAGTCCTGGCCATTAATAGAGATCTCGACTGCAAAGAGCTTAAAGCATTTTGTAAATATTCTCATTTGGCCCTTGAGTGTAGGGGAAGATAGACCAAAATCATCCGTTCTTCTAAACCAGAGACAGTGGGAAATGAGGTCCTAGCCAAGAGAGGGAGAGCAAGGGGCTGGCCCATGTGCGTGAGTTCAGTGGGCCCCACACAGCCCCCTACCCCCCCGGTGCTGACGGGGCCCACCCTATCCAGGGCCGAAAGGAGAGGCATGCTTGCTGGAGAGGTCTGAAGGGTGCTGTGGAGGATGTAAGGGTCTAGTGGGCCCAGAAAGCTGGGTAGAAGAGGCTGGGGCAGCAGGAAAGAATGAGGAAATTTAGGACACCTGAACCAGGTAGACATATTTGGGTGGAACAAAGGGCTTGAATAGAGATCACGAGAGATGCTTGCGGAAGGTGGGTAAGTGTGTTTGCTTCCATTGTGTCTCCTCCTATAGATTGTAAACTCTTTCGGTAAGTCCTGCCTTGGCCCAAAGAGCCCCTGGGCGTGTAGCGCTCAGCAAACAGTCCTTGGGCTGACCCTCCTGCTGCTCCAAGCCATTCACTCCGCTCTGGGCCCCTCTTGACTCTGTCTCTTCCTCCTTGGGGTCACCGGGTGCAGGTCTTCCTGCTTTCTCGTAAAGTTTTTGGGAAAAGCCTATGAGTTAAGCATATGAACATAACCCTCTCTGGAGTCTGTCAGCAGGTGCCCAAACAAGTCAGGGTCATCTCAGCCTGCAGGTTCTGGAGACTCACTGCAGGCTCCGGAGAAGGATAGCACTGCCCATTCCTCTCTTCTACGGAGGCCAGTTCACGTCATTATTGAAATAGAAGACACAGGGGCACCTGGGTGGCTCGGTTGTTAAGCCTCTGCCTTTGGCTCAGGTCATGATCCCAGGGTCCTGGGATTGAGCCCCACATTGGGCTCCCTGCTCAGTGGGGAGCCTACGTCTTCTCCCTCTGCCTGCCTCTCCTGCTTGTGCTCTCTCTGTGTGTCAAATAGATACATAAGATTTAAGAAAAGAAGAAAAAGCAGTAGAAGATACATTTTAACTACCCCCTCCCCAGCAGAAAGATGGTGCCTCAGATGTCTATCATGGAGTTTAGTGTGAATGGTTGCCAAGAATGGGAAGGATTGCTTCTCACAGGAAGGATCTGTTGCAGGCCCTGTAAGACAAGGAACTTTTAGTCCTTTTCTAGGTCTGCAGCCCCTGGAATGGTGCCTGCCATGTAGTGGTACTCAGCAAGTACTTCTTTTTTTTTTTTTTTTTTAAGAATTTATTTATTTATTTGACAGAGACACAGCAAGAGAGGGAGCACAAGCCAGGGAAGAGGGAGGGGGAGAAGCAGGCTTCCTGCTGAGCAGGGAGCCTGATGTGGGGCTCCATCCTGGTGTCCTGGGATCATGGCCTGAGCCGAAGGCAGACACTTAACACCTGAGCCACCCAGGTGCCCCCAGTAAGTACTTCTTGAACGAATGCATGCGTGCATACCAGGTTTCAAGTGTTGTTCATCTTGGCTGAAACCAGAATGAGAACCAAGATTTAGAGTTGTGTCTCTGGAGGGTCTACCGTGGAAGGGAGGAAGGAATTCTGAGGATCAGCTGGTTTTCCCATTCCCCGTCCACACACTCTCAACACTCACCCCTCCATTCTGTTTTCAAGCTGGTGACCTCTTAGAGGAACTCAATTCAGCATATGTGGGTCAAAGACCTAACTAGGTGTGAGACACGGTGCCCGGTGAGGGGTAGAGAGGAGCGGTGCGTGGTTCCTGGCCACAGCAGAGAGGGAGACCGAGAAGATGGGAAAACTTCCAAACTGCAAGGCAGAATCAGATAAGGTCTGCTCTGAAGAAGAAATGATTATTTCTGGCATTTGGGTGGGGCTTTGAGAGGCAAATCTGACCTCCAAGGGCAAGGAAGAGGAAGGGGCGTGCCAGCCTGAGTGATCAGCTGAACATTCCCGGCAGCTCTAGGTGGGACCTCCATGTGTTGCGTGTTTATTACATGCCACTGTGTGTACCCCACGTGTTCCGTGGTGCCCTCCCCCCATTTAATCACCATCACAGCCCTGTGCAGGAAAGAGATATCTTTTTAGCTCTTTTTACAGCAAAGAAACCTAAGGCTCAGGCAGTTAAGCATCACAGAGCCAGAAGGGCTGGAATCTGGACCCTGGTAGCACGAGCCTACGGCCCCGAGCTGAGTGAGGACAGGTTGTACACAGGGAAAAGGGAACCATGACAGGCAGCTGGACTCTGTGGGTCCGGCGGCAATAGCAGGTGGAAACGGGGTTTGGGACCAGGTTCTGCATGTTGCTTCTCTGCTCAGGACTTCAGACTGGGTTATGTGGGCAGGTAGCCTGTGGGGAGTTTAAAGGAAAGAAGTGCTGTGGTCTAGCAAGTGTTTCAGGAAACTCACTCTGGCAGCAGGAGCAAAGGTAAAAAAAAAAAACCCTGTTGGCAGGCAAACCAGTCAGGCGGCTATTGTGATAGCCCAGGAGAGATGATGAGGCCTGAACTGGGGCATTGGCAGTAGGGATGCGGGGATGGATGAGATAGACGATGTGGAGGCAGACTGCGGAGGAGGCCTGGGCTTGGATATGGGGTAAAGGGGAGGGAGGGGTAGCCGATGGCTGTGGGTTCCTCAGCCCCGCCTAGAAGCCAGGAGGAGGTGGAACAGGTCAGGGATGAGCCGAATTTATTTTTGAACACGTGGGTTGAGGTGCAGGCTACTGGAGAGTGGTCTGGGTGCTGGAGGCTTAGGAAGCAGGGTGTGGAGAGCTGTGATCGGCATGACGCGTGGGCACCCCATCCTCATCTGCCTTTGCTGGCGTATTGAAGACTGTATTTTTCTCTGACTCTGTGTACTCCATTTTATTGTATTTAATCCTTGCGGAAGCCCTGTGAGGGGTCGTCCTCCGTATTTGTGAATGAGGACGCTAAGGCTCGGCAAGGTTAGCTTAACACACCCAAGGCCTTGCAGGGAAGGATGGCAGAGCTGGGATTGGAACCCAGTTCTGAGGGCAGGGCTCCCTTCTGCTCTGCCATAACAGACCCTGAGTCAGAATTAGAGAACGGTCAACCCTGCAGCTGAGATACCCTTCTGCTCATCTCTTCCTCCCTGATGCTGAAGGTTCTCCCTGAATACACTGGCTTTTTCCCATGCACAGATATATTGAGACGGATATGGAAACTACCCATGAGCATTCAGCCAACACTGGCTTATTTTCCATGATGCCATAGTCCTGAGGTGTTGCTTAGACCCATCAAGCTGGACTTTGCCACTTACGGCCCCCCACGAGGGTCACCAGGAGGGACAGCTGAGAGTCCCAAGCTCACTAACCCAAGCTCATTCCCTCGTGGACTGTGAGCTTGGAGTATATTTTCAAGATTGTGTTGAAAATGTAGCAATAGAAAGTGCTTGATTAGGATTAGAAATAGGGTCTCACCCATCTTCTGATATTTGATATAAACGCCCTGGAAAATTGAAGGACAAAATTACCATAAACCAGGGTGCCTGGGTGGCTCAGTGGGTTAAAGCCTCTGCCTTTGGCTCAGGTCATGATCCCAGGGTTCTGGGATCGAGCCCTGCATCGGGCTCTCTGCTCAGCAGGGAGCTTGCTTCCTCCTCTCTCTCTGCCTGCTTCTCTGCCTACTTCTGATCTCTGTTTATCAAATAAATAAATAAATAAATAAATAAATAAAATTACCATAAACCAAGCTTGCTCCCTGAGACAAGCACACAAAAGGCTTTACTTGGTCTGGTCCTTCTTTGAGGCAGGGACCCACCTACAGCATGTTGGAATGAAGCCATTGTGTCCCCCTTCCCTGGCTGGATGGTTGAGGAAGATGTCCAGTCCAGTATCTTCATAGATACCTGGAATTTATGCACTGGCAGACATTCTGGCCCAACTGTGTCCTTTAAAGAGCCTAAGATTGAGAGAGGGGAAGTGCTTTGCTAAGGGTGACCCCATTCATAGGGGACCATCATCTCTGGGCTCCCTGTTAGCCCGGGTTCCCCATGCCCCAGGGCGTACCTGGCTTCTCCACAGGGGAGAGGAGGCGGTGGCGGACTTTTCTAGCATGCCTGTGTTCTTTGTACCTCATGGGAGAAGCAGAAGCCGAGTGAGGCCAACCGGACCTGGTGACAGGAACTTGCAGTATAGGTCACTTACAAGCGAGGGGACCTTGGGCAGGTTACTTATCTCCTGCCCCTCTACTTTCTCACCTCCAAAATTCGAGCACTACAGTATCTACTTCCCAGCACTTGGTGTGACTCTCGAGGGAGACTGCAGGGCCCGAGGTCAGCTCTCAGGCCTGTGTTGCAGCTCGGACTCGCAGCAACACCGTCAGCCGCGGGGCTCATCCCGGGACCGAATTTCGGACCGATGAGGGGAGAGCTCGCGAGACCGACCAGACTCCAGTGGTTTTCCCGCCACCACCTGCCACTGGCATGGAAATGTCTTCCTGCTTAACTTGTCCCGTGTGACAGCTCTGTTGGGGCCAGGGGGTCAGGACCTTAGCCTGTGTGGGTTTGTAACTAAAAGCTGCCCTCTCCCTGCACGACTGGTCTCTTCGCTGTGCATGGCCACCTCCCACCTGCCCCACGACACGAACACTTTCAGAGAGTCTCTCTGGAAGGCTCTCTCCTTGGGTAGCAGGGTCTGGCCTGTGTTTTTAAAAAGTGGTGTTCCAGAGGCTGGGTTGGTGGAAGAAAGAACCCTCTGTCCCATAAGCCCATCTGCTCAGGTGATTCATTCCCGTGTCACATATTTCTGAACTCTCCCTGCTACCCCCAGAGTATCCCTAATCCTGTCTGGCCAGTTCTTCCACAAATTCCTCTGTGGCTTTGCCTGCCACGCTCTGAAGCAAGTGTCCCTGATGTCTCTGTAAGCAGGGGCCAGTGGGAATTGTCACCTCTTCCTTGGAGAGAAACCATTGACTCTCTGAAGGCCACCCTCCCTACACGGGAGTGACGGGGGTTGCATGTGTCTGCCTCCAGCCGCAACATTTATGGGTACGCTCGCCAGGGGCAAGCTCGTGTCCTGGCCCTACCACACTTCCTCCTTGTCTGTCCACTGCAGTGTTCTCCTTTTCTCTTCCTAACCAGTTCTGACCCTGAAACCAGCCAGCATTGTCCTGTGGATCAAAACCACTTGCATTTAAAAATACTGATAAAGCCCTACAATATTACAGGTTTTGCTATGCACTTAAAATCCTGCCATGCTAGGGCGCCTGGGTGGCTCAGTGGGTTAAGCCTCTGCCTTCAGCTCAGATCATGATCTCAGGGTCCTGGGATTGAGCCCCGCATCGGGCTCTCTGCTCAGCAGGGAGCCTGCTTCTCTTCCTCTCTGTCTGCCTGCCTCTCTGCCTACTTGTGATCGCTGCCTGTCAAATAAATAAAGAAAAATCTAAAAAAAAAAAAAAAATCCTGCCATGCTTACAGGTAAACCTTAAATGTTGGGATGCTGCTCAGAAGGGAAGAGGCCTTAGAAGTCATACCAGCAGGCCCTGGGTCCTATGTGACCTGCTCACATGTGTTTTTGTGCCCACACAATTGCTCCGTGTGGTTCCCCTATAGACCTCGGGCCCAACAGCAGGTTTCTCCCTGTCTTGGTCCCACCCACCACTTCCTGAGCTCCTGGCTCTGTCCCCGATGACCCTCCAACCCTGAGTACAGCAGGAGAGGAAAGGCAGGGGGTGGGGTTTGGAATCCTGGCTGCCCTCCTTCCAGCACCCATACTCTCTTCTGCCCCTCTCTTCCCCCTCCCCTGCCTGCATTGTTTCTTCATCCTTAGGCCTCTTTTCAGCACCTCCTTTAAATCCAGGGTATCCTTGACCCAGAAGGGTCTACAGCACCCTCTTGCCCTCCCCTCCTCATCTCCCTGATACCACAACCTCTGCTTCCCTCTTTCACTCAGGCAGCCTGACTTATGGGATCTTAACATGAATGAAATGTGCAACTCTTGATTTCTAGGGGGAACGGCTGATCCGAACGGTGGACTGGGTCAGAGCCGGGAAGCAAACACTAGCTGTCATAGATGCCAGAGCAAGGCCAGGTCAATGCCACCAGGATTCCCAGGGAGCTGAGCATGTTTCCCCCAGATCTGGGCACCAGAGCTGAGTGTCCACAGAGGAGGAGGTCACCAGGCTGACGGGTGGGAGAGGATGGAGGGTGTCCCAATCCCATGCATGAGTGAGGGGCTGCACTGAGGGACCAGGGGAGGGGAGGTTGCTGCTCTGTGGCCCAGGGGAGATAAGGCCCCAACACCTCTCAGTAGCAGTTAGGACTGCCCCACCAGTGGGCTGGTTTCATGGTGACTTTGGTCTGTGAACTCACCAGATAAATAGGTCAGCCTCTTTATTGATGTTTTTTCTGTTGGAAACTTTAAGTTCCAAACAGCTGAATTAGAAGCACTACAACCCTTGCCCCACCCCCACTCCTGCCGAGGGCAGGTCTGGGTTTCCACTCTTCTCTGTGTGGAGGATCAGCTTTCATAGCTTTTTCCCCCCCCTCACTACTAACCCTTTTTTCCTTTTTGAAGTCCATGATCCAGGGATTCCCGTCTTTAGAGCTATTTAAGCAGAAATGTCCTGGCAAGAGCAGCGCAGAAGGGATTCCTGCCCCAGAAGGAGGTCACCGGGGTGAGGGTGGTGGGGGGGGTGGCCAGCGAAGAGAGCCTGTGCCTGCAGCCTCCAGGCCCCCATCTGAACTGTGTGTGGTCTTCCTGGGGCCACTGCACGCGGCAGCCGGACCATCCCCACGCAGGTGCCCCAGGGAAGGATTTCCTGTTTTGGATGAGCCTCCAAGCCTACCAGGGCCACAGGTTTCTAGAAGGCCCTCATACGGCTTTTCCAATCACAGCCGTGGGGCTGGCAGTCTGGGCTCCTAGCTATACGCAGATGAGGCGGCCGGGGGTCTGGATTGCTCACACTCTAGCCCCTCAGCAGACGTGGCTCCTAGTGGGGGGAGTTGGAGGCAGCAAGAAAGCCCCAACAAGCGACACATACCTGCAGACCAGAGAGATGAGGCCTCTAGGCTAGGCTTCTGAATCTGTCTGTTGTTCAGACTTATTTGGAGGTTGTAGCTGGTGAGACACACCTGCCAGTGTTTCGTGACAGACTGTGGTTAGAGGACCGTGAGCCACGGTGTGATGATGAAACGCTGTCCTGGGCATGGACTTCGCACAGCCTTGAGCTTGAATTTGACTGCAGGAGCTCAGGCAAATTCTTCACCTCTGGAAGCCTCCTGTTTCCTTGCCTGTGAAACCACGTGTTTCCAGAAGCTGGACCTGAAGGCAGGGAATCAAGACTTGATTCACCAGATGGTTACCATGGGTAATCAAGTCTGGTGAACGCCCGAAACTGGGCGCCAGGCTCGGAACGGGTACCTGTCCAGTAAGGGGCACCCCCACACGGTGGGGATGGGGGGCAGTGAAAGAGGTCTGACCCCTGTCTTTTGACCTGGGACCCTCAGGAAAGCAGAGGCCTCTCCTCTTATCAACAGAATTTGTGCCTGAACCAAGACTGCAGGGCACTGGGTTGTTTACCGTGGGATTTTGCGGGTGTAGAAAGGAACTATTCTCCATATTGCTCAAAAAACCCAGTGACTTTCATCTGTGGAACGTGGTGATTTTGCAAACTCCTATGAGTTCCCAGAACACCTTTGTGAGCTCGGCAGCTGATGGCTTTATGGGTGAGGAAGAGAGTAGGCAAGGTAACCTGCCCCACAGCTCGGGGTGGGGGTGGGGAGGTGACCCCTCCATGGACGCTGGAGAGTAAGCGTCCGTCTCTGCTCTGTCTTGGCTGCAGTTGGACGGTATTTGCTTTCTTGTCCTGGCTTTGCTCAGGCAGTGGTTGATACGGTGACCAGGAATTGTATGGGCTCTGCTTTCGCTGACTGAGGGAGGGAGCAAGATAATTCATTGGTTCAGGGACAGTTTGTGACAGGCCAGCAGCGCTTCCTCAGAGTTATGCAAAGAATCCCCGTGTTCTTTATGTTACTACCGGTCACTGACTGACTTGGGCCCAGAGTGCTTGGTGGCAGTCCCAGCAAAGTCAGGTCATGGCCGGTCCCCAGTGGGCAATGTGGACCTGTCTCTGGCAGGAGTGAGGATTGATTGAGTGAGTGTAGATTCCAGACTTGGCTGTTTAAATATGGCCAGAGGAGGACACCTGGGTGGCTCAGTTGGCTAAGCAACTGCCTTAGGCTCAGGTCATGATCCTGGAGTTCCGGGATTGAGTCCCACATTAGGCTCCCTACTCAACAGGGAGTCTGCTTCTCCCTCTGACCCTCTCCCCTCTATGTTCTCTCTCTCTCTCACTCTCTTTCTCAAGTAAATAAATCTTTAAAAAAATAAAATAAATATGACCAGAGGAACCCCAAGAGCCATGCTTCCAAAATGATCGGCAAGAAGGAATTGCATGGAGAAAGGCGTTTGATTTTACTTACCCGCTTTCTCTCCTCGCCCCCTGCCCCACTCTAGCCCCAGTATCAGTTCCTGGGCTGTGTAAGTGTTTGGGAAATCCATGCCAGAACTCCAGGAAAAGTGGGCCACTGTTTTGTGATGTTTCTTATCTCAAAGGCCAAAAGGAAAGCCCTGAACGTGATTGTTCTACCTGTGCCTAGTTAAGTTTCTCCCCTGAGAATCAAGGCCTTCTGTGTCTGCTCCTGAGTGGAAAGGGGAAGGGGCCCTCACAACCTGCATGCAAGAGTGGGTCCTGGTGGAGCAGTACCAGCACCCACCTCCGCCTCTTTCCTGTGCTGACTTGATTCCGCTGTCTTCCAGGCTAACCTATAGGTGGCTCGGCCTGTGTGTGGCCACCGGGGTATCTTTCTACATTTCAGTTTTAGAAAGTCATTTTAATTTAGTGCATGCTGATTGTGTAACTCCCAAGAGGTTCCTTCTTTATTGGAACTTTACTGCTCTTTCCAGAAACCTCCAGTACTGTAATGGGAGGGCACAGAATGTCCTCTGCTGGTAGGGGCAGCTTCATGGGCGTGCACCCTATGTCTTCTGACAGAGCCCCTACCCTCACATGCTGTGCAGTTGCAGTCTTGAAATTCCTAACAGTTTTTACCCTTGAATTTGTGTTTCAAAAGTGAAATCCAGTGGGACAGTAGAGAGTGTCCTGGGACTTGGGAGCCTCGGCTCCGATAATCCTACTGACTGCCACCTTCCTGCCTCCCCTGAGTGGGTTCTCACCCCTGCCACATTCTGCCCCTGGCAGGGCCCGGACACAAGAAAAGGTGGTGTTAGCTCCATAGCCTGTTTGGCGGGTGACTAGACAGGGACAAGGCTATCCCCTGCCCCTGATCTAGATACCCGATGCGTCCAGACACAGACCTTGTAATACCCTTGGGGGTCAGTTGTCTGCCTCGGTTGGAGTCCCTGAGAAGAAGAAAGTCCTGTCCAGATGGCCTTGACCTGACTGGGTCACAACACATCATCCAGCTGCTGGTGGGAAGGGAAACCAGCTGTGGGGGGTTACCTGTGCATGTACACACTTATCCCTGGGGACCCTGGGCACCCAGGGCTCAGCCTGCCAGGATCCTTACACCTCAGAGAGACATGACGGACACAGCGAAACCACCCTGATGACATGCACAGCAGCCTGAATTACTTAATGCTGCTGAACTGTACACATAAAAATGGTGGACAACAGTAGATCTTATGTGTGTTTCATTACAATAAGAAAGAATTACACAGTGTTTAAAAAAAAAAAAACAGAACAGGTAGAGACCGTGGAAGGAAGGAAAAAAATAATATATTGAGTACCTTTAGAGGCACACTTTTTTTTTTGCTGCTTTTTGAATAGGGGTCCAACATTTTCCTTTTGCAGTGAGCCCCCCAAGTTATGTGGCCAGGCCTGCCTTTTGGCCACTCTGTAGAACTGCCTGGTCTTTTCTTTTCAAGGGACCTGCCCTCAAGTCCTGAAAGCCTCTTACCTTTCCTCTCTTCTCCCCATGCAGGTCTCCTGTTGGCTGTGTGCCAGGCCTTGGAGAACAGCACATCTGCCCAGAGTGGTGAGTCCTGTCCCCTCTGGGGGATGGTTTGGGAGTACTGGATGGGAACAGACCTGGCTGGCAGGTGGAGCCTGCCCTCCAAGCTTCCTGTGGGCTCCTGCCCTTTCTGCTCCCGCAGGGCTGTCCCCTACCCCCTGGGTGCCCTTCACGCCAGGGGCCTGGTTGAGCTCCTCAGGGGTCTTCGTTGCAGGAGTGGGGGCACAGGAGGCCGTTCCCCTCCCCTAAGGCTTGCCATCTCCCAGCTCTGTTCAGATAGTCCTTGTGGGCAGGGGTGCTGGAGAGCTCCAGACCAGCCCGAGTGTTCAAGCTCACTTAGTAGTGCATCTGTAGAGGAGCCCAGATTCCTAAAGCCTGTGTCTGCTTCTGCTTGGTGATCTTTGTTTTGTTATTTTATGTCGTCTTTTTTGACATTTCTAGTAATATTTCCCTTATTTGGAAGATCCTAGATCAACATATTGGGAGGTTTGGGAAATGCAGAAGGCAGATGTCTCCTGGTCAGAGTACTATGGATGCATCTACTCTCGAGTTGCTCTTAGCTTTGTCCGGGTGTGCTCCTATTTTTACACAGTTAGTCGTCGTGAGGAAACGATGTTGATTCTTGCTTTTTAAACTCAAGTTTTCAAGCTGTACATTTCTCCATGTTGCTGAAAGGTCTTGAAATTTATCCTTTTAAAATGTCTTGTCCAGGACACCCAGATGGCTCAGTCAGTCAAGGATCCAACTCTTGGTTTTAGATCAGGTCAGGATCTCAGGGTTGTGAGATCAAGTCCCACTTCGGGCTCCACACTCAATGGGGAGTCTTCTCCAGATTCTCTCCCCATCTCTCTCTGCCCTTCCTCCTCCCTCCCCCGCCAAGCTTGGGTATGCTCACTTGCTCACGCTCGTGGCCTCAAATAAATAAATCTTTTTAAAAAGGTCATGATGTTCCACTAAAATGGACATGTGTGATTCAATTAAGCGTTCTCCACTGGATATTTATGTTGCCTCCAGTTTAGATTATGATGCTCCCTCTTTGTGCCTAGAAACTTTTACCTTCCTTCAGATTCTCTCCTCAGGGTATGTCTCTGGAAGCATGAATAAATATATTTATGACTCTTGTAACAAATTGCCAAATAGCTCTTCAAATGCAGTGAGCTAACTCTCATGCCAGAAGGTCATGAGTCTGCCAGTTTCACTATTCCCTTGTTATTCTGGGTGTGTGTTCCCATCTGTTTCTGCGGCGGACCCCTGCTGTATCTCCCTAGTTCTTTCATGCAGGAAGATGTGTATGGCAAGGAGGTGTGCGGTTCTCACATATTCATAAACCCTCTAACCAACCACACAGTTCCCTCGTACTTTGCTCTTCTCCTCTTCCACGCCTTTCGCTCCAAACCCACTGGAGGGGATGCGGCCGCTCCTGCCAGCACTTCTGTGGCCCCACGCTCTCCCCCTTGGAGCGGTTATCCTTGATGCTGTTGGACCCTTAAGGTATCCAAGCCACCTGGTGGCCCATGATGCCACAGACGGAAATAACTCCCATCCTCCGTGTTTGCTCTGCTTAAGGGTGTGCCTGTCCCAGAGCACCGATGCCGGGGTCCGGGCTCTGCCAGAGCTGCCGCTTGTTAATTACCTCCCCCGTCACAAAGGGCTCAGATGTGAATATACTGGGGGTAAAGTGGGGGCATTGGATCGTGACCCCACCATGCTGGTCCCAGAATTGTCGCGTCTCCCTTCCTAGGATGCGTTTGCCCCCGGGTGCATCCTTAGTCCCTCCCCCCACCCCAGTCCGCACTGGAGGCGAAGAGCCAGGTTCTCTACTGAGTCACTTGCAGGTGGTAAGTTGCAGTGAGGCCAGATGCTGGCACCACCATCCAGTGAGGGCAGATGCTGATGCAGCCAGGTGCCCTGGTCACTCTAACCTTTTCCCGATCTCCGTCCATTCATACAGACAAGAAAGGCCTGGAGGGGTGTCCTCCCTCAGTTTCTTTAGTCAGGTGTGGCTCCTGCCAGGACCCTTTGGGGTTTCCCAGTCTCTCCTGAGCAAACGTGGGAAGAACTGCTGTATTCATCCCAGAATGACTGTCCTTGCTGCACTAGTGACCAGCTTATGTTCTGTCTTTCTGGACTTGCTTCTATGAGAATGTCTCTGACATCAACAAGTACCTGATGTTTGTTCTTCCTCTTTATGATAGACCCTCCCAAAACTCGTCACGCCCTCCTGCATTGCATGTTACCCTGTAACAGGCTGAGGGCTTCTCTGTGGCCCACTGTGGCAGGTGAGGGCAGAGGCAATGCCATGACATCTAGCGTCTGGGGCACCTTGAGATCCTAGAGCTGATTGGAGATCTGTGGAGAAGGCATGTGGGCTGTCTGACTGGCCTCTGTTTGATAGGTCACTTGGCTATGGAACTTGGGCCCTAGAGAAGTTGATGGAATATCTCTCTCCCATTTTTACGTACTCTCTCCCCTGCCCTATTGGACCTAGACAGGAGTCCAGAGAGAGCTGGGCAAGGAGGCGGGCCCACGTGGCAATGATGGTGTCAGAGCCACCTCTCCAGGCGCTAGGGCTTTGCACCTGAATCAGGCTTGTTTGCCTAACTTCCTCTTCCTCTAGGGTGACCTTCCTTCTCCTTAAGGACTCCTTGGGCCCTGGGAGGCCTTGACCACCCCCACTCTGTCCCTGCCAGACATAACTGAGATCCTTCTGTGGGTGCAATACAAACTGGGGACCACCCCACCAGGCACACTCACGACCCCCTAAGATTGCATATTGAACTCCTGCCTAGTTCAGTAAGTGAAACCATTTGCTACTGTGGACTAATGGGAATCTTCATACACAGAAGAGAAATACTAGCGAAATCAATCCCCATAGACCCATCACCCAGCTTCGGCAGTTAGCATCATCTGCCGTTCTTCTTTCCTCTATTCTCAAACCATTTTGATTTTCTCCCTTCGCTGGGATATTTTAAAGCAAAGTCCATTTCACTTGAATGTTACTTATAGCTCACAGGTAAGGACTTTAAAAAACAAAACCATAGTCACACCAACAGAAGTAACAATAATCCTTTCTTGTTAGATCTTAAATTTGGAGGGTAGATGCTGCTGCATTCACTGTTTTGTTGTACTTCACTCAATTTGCGTTTCCTTTAACGTTTTCATCTTTTGCTTTCTACTTACATTTCCTTTTGGGTGAACACTGTTTTTGTTAAGTGAGCTTCTTTGTAGATGGGGTGACTGACGTGCACATCTGAATCCCTCCTAACTCCTTATTCTCTGGATGTGGGGGGGCTCCCTCACTAAATCCCAGAACTGTCCATTTAGGTGTAAAGTTGGGTTGTTATAGGGGTGCCTGGGTGGCTCAGTGGGTTAAAGCCTCTGCCTTCAGCTCAGGTCATAATCCCAGGGGCCTGGGATCGAGTCCCACATCAGGCTCCCGGCTCAACAGAAATCCTGCTTCTCCCTCTGCCTTTCCCCCTGCTCATGCTCCCCCCACTTCCTATCAAATAAATAAATAAATAAATAAAATCTTTAAAGAAAAAAAAAACATGGGTTGTTGTAGGACAGAAGCTATACAAGGTTTTATCCATGACATGAATATGCAAGTCTTTTCACTCTAAAGATTGACAGGAATGAAAAACAGTAATGGATATAAGAAGGTTTTGATACATTCTTAAATTCTAGTACTAGAGCACAGGCACACTCAGGATTCAGCTCTACTGCTTTGATGGAGTAGCACGGAGAGAAAATTGTAAACTCCATGTACCAGTCAAGAGTGGCACATGAACTTAGGGAACATGGGGCTGATCCCATGTGGTTTTCTTGTGCTTTTGGAGAAAAAAATTCTATGATCTTATTATTTGAAAGTTGCCTTTGGCCTTTCTTGTTGAGGTTTCATTGTTTTCTTCCAGTCTTTCCCTCTCTCAAAGCTCCAAATGTGAAGAGTAGGTTATGCCAGAGGCATAGGAAACTAACATATTGTCGTCAGTAAATGCTTTTCAGACATCCACTTTGAGTGGGACACTGGAAAGATACATGCCTTAGGCTGGAGGTCAGGAATCTGGGGACTGGGCCCAGCTGGTCTGTTTTCGCCGAGCCCCTGGGCAAGTTGTCCATCTGTCTCCTGTTTGGATCTGAGTTTCCTCATCTGCTGGACTTGAATCAGGAAGAGCCTATAAGGTTTTTCACATGACCACTCTGATAAATTGGTAGAGATTGCTTGGTAGGCTTTGTTGAGAAGGATTATAAGGCTGCCTGCAGGCTCGTAGGATATATGGCCATGACCCATGGGTGATGCCTGCCATGGACTCTAAGTAGGGAAGCACTAGTGTGATGGCCATGTGTTTCATTTTCTTGGAATCAGATGCTTTTTTACACTTAGGTTCTAAAATTCTAGTTCCTGGACTTCTTTCAAGAAACGTCTCCAAAGACAAGAGAAACAAAAACAAAAATGAACTTTTGGGACTTCATCAAGATAAAAAGCTTCTTCACAGCAAAGGAAACAGTCAACAAAACAAAGAGGCAACCCATGAGACGGGAGAAGATCTTTTCAAATGACACTGTAGACAAAGGGCTGACATCCAAGATCTATAAAGAACTCCTCAAACTCAACACCCAAAAAAACAGATAATCAAGTCCAAAAAATGGGCAGAAGACATGAGCAGGCACTTCTCCAAAGAAAACATACAAATGGCTAACAGACACATGCAAAAGTGTTCATCATCATTAGCCGTTAGGGAAATTCAAATCAAAATCACACGAGATACCCCCTTATACCAGGTAGAATGGCAAAAATCGACAAGGCAAGATACAACAAATGTTAGAGAAGTTGTGGAGAAAGGGGAACACTCTTACACCGTTGGTGGGAATGCAAGTTGGTGCAGCCACTTTGGAAAACAGTGTGGACGTTCCTCAAAAAATTAAAAATAGAGCTACCCTATGACCCAGCAATTGTACTACTGGGTATTTACCCCAAAGATACAGATGTAGGGAAAAGAAGGGCCATATGCACCCAAGTGTCCATAGCAGCAATGTCCACAATAGCCAAAATGTGGAAAGAATCGAGGTGCCCTTCAACAGACAAATGGATAAAGAAGATGTGGTCCATATACACAATGGAATATTACTCAGCCATCAGAAGGAATGAATACCCAACTTTTGCATCAACATGGATGGAACTGGAAGGGATTATGCTAAGTGAGATAAGTCAAGCAGAGAAAGTCAATTATCATATGGTTTTGCTTATTTGTGGAACATAAGGAATAAAATGGAAGACATTAGGAGAAGGGAAAAATGAAGGGGAAGAAATTGGAGTGGGAGAAGAACCATGAGAAACTGTGGACTCTGGGAAATAAACTGAGTGTTTCAGAGGAGAGGGGCATGGGGGGATGGGTGAGCCTGGTGATGGGTATTAAGGAGGGCATGGATCTCATGGAACACTGGGTGTTACACACAAACAATGAACTATGGAACACTACAGTATGTCAAAAACCAATGACGTACTGTACGGTGACTAACACGACACAATAAAAAAAGTTCTAGCTGCTAGGACTGTATGAAGAAGCAGCCCTTCTCCATCCTGGTGCTCAGAAAGCCCACCACACAGATAAAAAGGTAGCTCGGGAGCTCATAATATGAGCCTCATGATGACCTAAGGCCGCCTCAGCTGACTGCTTGCTGGATGATTTGGGAAATAATTGCTGTGGGAGTCAAGTCAATAGTCTGGGGGTTAAGACAGAAAATTTTTATCTGGTTGGTTGTTAGTTTGTAAAACACGTAGAGAAACCTAGCTGGAGGCAGAAGGGGGGTGGCAGCATGTACAGATTAGAACATCTGTCACACCCTCCCAAGGAAGGAGTTATGACCTATCTTCAAAAGGTGCTTTTTAATGTCCCTTAAAAGGGACAGAACACAGCCGGTTAAGTTGTTGGGTGGCTCCTTGCTTAACCCTCTGAAATGTTGTACATTTCCCAGGCCGCCCATCTGGTTCTCGTGTTTTCATGAGGCTCCCTGTAATGGCCGAGGGGTGTGGTGAGGCCCTTGCTCAGACACCTGGCAGCGGGCTCTGGGCTTCCCCCGGCCATCTGCCTCGCTCCATCTGCACGCCTCTTGAAACCCCTGAACTTCTCCTTCCTCTAGTCCGTGTCTACCACCACCCAGCCTGAACCGAGGAGTGTTTGTGAGTGTCTGGGAGACTTTGCAGCGGCGGTGGTGAAAGAACGTGGTGACGAAGTTACGTGGTGGTGGTGTTCGTGAGGAGGGTCACCGTGCTCGCTGGCTTGGGGAGATGGTGGTCAGATCTGGGTGAGGACATTGGGCTTAACTATATAGAGAGGGTGAGCTCTGGCTGGGGGTGCACAGAGGGAGGGAAATCAGATCCCAGGGAGAAGTCTTTGAAGGCGTAACTTGTTTGGGAAACAGGTAGAACGTGGGTCGGCCAGCAAGCAAGAGATCTGTTTATTGCTCATCTCACCTAACAAAAGCTTTTCAGAACTGCAAACTGCTTCCCCGTTCCATTGTCTGGAGTTTTCCCACGTGGAGCTGAAGTCATTCTAAAATTAGAAGGCTCACGTGCTCTACGCAAGTACATGGTTCACTGTTCCAAATATGTGTCGGTAGTAGAGGAGATGTGAGAATGTCCTGGTCCGGGAGGCAAGAGCATACACCTGTGTGTGCCAGGACTGGCTTGTTTCCAAGGATGTTTGGAGGAACGTGGGGCCTCCGGAGAGAATGAGGGACTCTTTGCTTTCCTCTTGTCATCGACTTCCTCACTTCACCTTCTACTTTTTGCAAAGAAAGCTACGCTGGATGAGAGGGAAGGTTGCTCAGGGTAGCAGACAGGCCACAGGCTGTGGAATCCATGGTTATAATTCTGACTCACTTAGCTGTCTGACCTTACTAGAGCTCTTCAACCCTCTTGAACCTCAGTGTCCCATCAATAAAATTAAGGAGTGGAATTAGGCAGCATCTTTTGAAACCGTGAGTCACAAAATCACTCTAGTGGGTCCAAGCCAACATTTTGTAAAAATGAGATTGGATAGCTTAGGACCGAGAATTTCAGCATACATTTTAGGAAGGAAGGTCAAGGCATGATTCATGATATTCTTGTTTTAGTTATCAGTGGACTCCTGCCAACTGGCATTCTGCATCATTTACTTGTATGATCCATACCCGTATTGCACCCTCTGTAATTTCCAGGTCTGATTTCTTCCGTGGAAGAGCTTACAGTGCCGTAAATCTTTCTAGACGTATACACTTCCCCCTCCACATATACCTAATTTCTTATAGTTGTCTTGTTCACCGCTAATTTAAAGTAGTTCTTTGAATCTATTCCCCTCTAACAAGTCTCTCCAAAACAGTCAACTTATAATAGAAACAACAACTTGGGCACAGATATCTCATTAGTTTATGTAATATGGAATTACATCACGTAAATACGTAAGCAAGTACAACCAACACAAACAGGTTTGGGAACCAAACACATATATCCTCCTGGTAAATAGACAGCTTAACTGGTCCAAACAGTAATGGGCTTGTAAACCAGACTAGCCAACCAGCTAACTTTTTGCATGCTGAGGGCACTGGTATTGATGTTTGTAGGAGAGGAGGGGACTGGGCAAATGAGGCGCATGGTTTCGGTTGAGCCCAGTTAAAAGACCACGTGCCATCTTTGAACGAAGCAAGGCCAGTGATGCAACTTGTGGATTTTTAACAAATCAAGGCCATTAGAAGCCTTACTGTTTTCCTGCTTTTTAGTTTTGGACATTTATTTAACACACACATTTATTAAATACACAGTTCACACAATCTATAGTCACATACAGAGCAGGATCAAGGGCATTACACTGGACGGCCATTGCAAGATGAGGCCCGTGTACGCTGACTTTCATGCTAGCATCATTATTCAGGAGAACGGTTCTTTTGTAGAAATCCAGCATCTGTTGGGTGAAACCTGCATCCACAGGGTTTAGATGGGACCAAGAGAGGCTATTTAGTGTCTCATGCCTGGAAAGATGAGTTCATTTTTGAAGGAAACAATATTGATATTGTGTCCAATTCACTGTTTTGATTCAGCAAGCCATAACTGTTAAAAACAAAGATAGCAGAAAATTTCTGGATGGTGTCTGTGTTTCTGAAAAAGGAACTGTTCAGCAGGCCAATGAATAAGATCTTGGTTATCCAGCTACAGAAACAGCAAGGTGCCCGAAGATTCTTCAGACTTAGGATATTTCAAAGATGCAGTAAAAGCCATATATTTATTTGAGGGGGAAAAAATTGCATCTTGCTCCGCTTGGCCCATGGTGCTGGGCTGGTTTTCCACGCGATTGGTCATTCTTCTGACTCTGCCAAGCCCCCCACGTTGCAAGAACAGAACCCGACTGCACATCAGCATGGGTAAGAAGGGGTTGATTTTTTTAAGGAATCGGGCCTCACGAGATCCCTGGAAATGCTGCACAGGCTGCTGCTGAGGCTGCAGGAGCCAGAGGGACTGGCAGGTGTCTCAGCTGCGGTTGTTTGTGTACCCTGTACCTACCACGAAGACAGTTCTGTACCAACTCGTTCCATCTCTGTGCCTCGTCCCTCCGAAGCTCCAGAGAGAATCCTATCGGTCTGTCTTCCTAGGCCAAGCTGCGGTGGTCAGGCTGGGAGGGGGATTATCTCTGGCGAATGGGAATATAGGGGATTTTCATTTCCTTCATACTTTCCTTTGTTTCTGCCATATCAGCAATGAGCATATTTTAATAATCAGGAAAAAAGGGGTGGGGGCTCTCTTTTTCAAAGGAAGTAAAAGGCAGTCACTAGCGTCTGCCCGCAGGTCCGTTGGCCAGTGTGGATTGAGCACAGGCACTCCTGTTTTGTCCAGCGACTGTGGCGGTCCCTGAGGCTCAGGTGGCTGCTGTTCCTGGAACACCAGGACCTGCCCTCCTGCCCTGCTTGAGGGCTGCCTGGTCCCTGCAGCTTGAAGCCCATACCTCGCTCCCCTGCATGCAGGCCCTCCACAGACTTTGCTGTCTGGAGAGATGGGTCCCGATCCAACAATCTCCAGTTCACCTCCCAGCTCTGGGGATGCATCTCCAGACTCTAATAGCCCTTAGTCTCTAGATCTGGATCTACTTTGCAGAAACCCAAATTACGCAACACCTCTGGGTTTCCACAGAGAAGCTGGGCCTTTCTGGGCGGTGGGGCCAGTCTCTAGAATGTGAGTATTTGGAACTAGACAGGCTAAGTTCAAATTCCTCCTCTGCCATTTAACTAGCTGTGAGACCTCAAGTAAACTACTTAACCTGTCCGTACCTCAGCTTCCCTACTTATAACACAAGAATCTAGTAGCACCTGTTTGTGGTGTTCTTCTGAGGATAAAGAGCTTCTGCACGGAGCACTTGGAGTTGTGTGCGTATACAGTAGGCGCTCCAAGTGCGAATGCTGCTGCCTTGCTTACTAGGTTATCAGTGATCTCATAGAGCGAAGCAAGACCTCTGTCCTCATGCCACTTTCTTACCTCCGTTCTGTCCTGAGGCCATGTCGGTGTGCAGAAGGGCCATCCTGAGGACTGCGAGACTCAGGTTCCTGGGCCCCGCATGGGCGTGGCCCCGAAATCTGTACTTGTAGTCCTCTGCCACCTGTGCCAAGGCCCAGGGGGAAGAAGCCGATTGCACAGGACCCTGTGGGCTACGACACCTTCTCCTGAAGGCAAGGATGTGTCCCTTCCCTGGAACTCTTGCCCCTCCTCAGCTAGACAGTGCTGGTTCTGAGTGTCCAGGCTGCATTCCTGTTCCAGAACTGACTTTCTGGATTTTTGGTGTGTTGTGTTGTTTTTTTTTTTTTTCCCTAAAGATTTTATTTATTTATTTGACAGACAGAGATACAAGTAGGCAGAGCGGCAGGCAGAGAGAGAGGGGGAAGCAGGCTCCTCACTGAGCAGAGAGCCTAACACAGGGTCCAATCCCAGAACCCCGAGATCACAACCTGAGCCGAAGGTAGAGGCCCAACGCACTGAGCCACCCAGGTGCCCCCGGTGTGTGTGTGTGTTTTAATTTAAATTCAGTTAACATACAGTACATCATTATACAGTACATGCATACAGTACATCATTAGTTCTTGATGTAGAGTTCGATAGTTCATCAGTTGTGTATAACACCCAGTGCTCAGCACATCATATGTTCTACTTCATGCCCATCATTCCCTGGAGAGCTTGGGAAACAACAACAACAACAACCCTTCAGAACTCAGCACATCACCTCAAAAGATCCTCGTTCTCATTAGCTTTGCTGGCATGAAATTATGACCATGGCAGCTTGGGGTAAGACGTCAGCTTTGCTTACTGAGGGCCCAAGCCCAAACTTCCAGCTTCGGAGTTTGGAAACTGCCCAGAGAGTCTGGTTATTTTCTATGGGAGGGCCCTCTCGATCTGCCAGTCCAGCCCGGCTCACACATCCTCCTGAGCAGGCTCCACGGCCGTTTGGTTTGTGGGTCCCTCTGCATCCCTCTTCTTAGCTTCCTGACTTGAAGGTTTTGGCCCTACTCCTCTAACTGAATGTTGGGTGGGAGGTGATTTCTCACACCTGGACCCTTTTTTCCACTAGGCTGCATGAATTAAAATGTTCCCTAAATACCAAAGCACACTAGTGCTAAGCAAGGGGAAAACCGGGTAAGATTAAACAGAACACAGGCCCCAGTTCTGCTCACACGGTCGCGCCATGTAGCCTGGGGTTCAGAAGGAGGACATTTTTCTTCCCAGCTGTCACTTGGCAGCCTGGCTGGGGATCTCTTTTCTGGGCCTTTTTCCATCCTGACGACTTTGAGGGGCTTGGGATACGATGAACATCTCTGCTCACCTTACACCATAGGTCTCAGAAGGCATTCTTGGAGTCTTGAAAGTGGAAGATGTTAGATCTGACTGTGAGATCTTGCTGGTGTTCTGAAGCATGACAAGTGGAAACAATCGTGAATCATGCAACACTCCATGTGAGGCTCTCCCATTAGAGAAGCACAGCCCGCCACAGTGAAAGACTGTAGAAAGGCTCTAGGTGCACATCTAACCAAACGATAACCATATTGCATTTGTCACTGCAGACAATTTCCCAGGGATTTAACTCCAGCTCAGTACTTACAAACCTCTTCCAGAATAGAGACCCACTTTGACCTTCAAAAGGCTGTGATACACCACAGAGAGCTATCATCTCACACCTGTCAGAACGGCTACTATCAAAAGACTAGAAATAAGACGTGCTGGTGAGGATGTGGAGAAAAGGAACTGCTGGTGGGAATGCAGACTGTGCAGCCACTGAAAAACAGTAGGGAGGGTCCTCAAACAATCAAACACAGCACTACTCTATGATCCAGCAGTTCTGCTTCTGTGTATTGACCTGGGGAAAGTGGAAACACTAATTGGAAAAGCTAGATGCTCCTTTGTGTTCATTGCAGTGTTACAGTAGCCAAGATATGCAAACAACCAAAGCATCCATTGATGGAAGAATGGATAAAGGAGTGTGCGCGTGCGCGCGCGTGTGTGTGTGTGTGTACACACATAATGAAATACTATATAGCCACAAAAAAGAATGAACTCTTGCCATAAGCAACCACATGGAGGGACCTTGAGGGTGTTATGCTAAGTGAAAGAAGTCAGAGAAGGACAGTATTATATGATTTTGCTTATATCTGGAATCTAAAAAACAAATCAAGAAATGAAACTCATAGGTGCAGAGAACCAGATTGGTGGTGGCCTGAGGGGAGGGTGTAGGCAAAATGGGAGAAGGGATTCAAAAGGTACAAACTTCCAGCCCTACATAAGTCACAGGGATGCAATGTACAGCATGGGGAATAGCAGCCATAACACTGTATTTCATTTTATGTGACTGTGTGGTGACAGGACACTAGACTTGTGTGGTGAGTGTTTCACAGTGTACACAAGTATTTAGTCAGACAGGTGCTTTCTAAAGGAATCTTTGCAAAGATTTCTCTGAAATGACTGTTACTAGGCTTATGAAATGCAGAGAATTAAACCTGTAGACCCCAAGGTCACAAAGTCCACGTGGCTGAAAACCCAGTCCTCCCCATCTTATGTGCAGTGCTCCCCATTTGCTAGCTGCCTAGGGCGTATCTCCAGTGGGGGGTGGTTTTCAGGTTAGAAATACTCACATTATTCTTTGATTATGTGCTTCCCTTGATGTCAGCCTCTCACTGGCAGATGAGAGAGTTACGCCTTTTTCATCCACTTCAGTTTGGCTTGACAGAAAGGGGCTTAAAAATGAAGGTCAAAGGAAACTTGGATGGCTCAGTCAGTTACGTGTCTCCTTCAGCTCAGGTCACGGTCCTGGGATTGAGCCCCGCATCAGGCTCCCTGCTCAGCGGGGAGTCTGCTTCTCCCTCTCCCTCTCCCTCTTGCTCTGCCTGCTGTACCCCCTGCTTGTGTGTGTGTGCGCTCTCTCTCTCTCTCTCAAATAAATAAATTCAGTCTTTAAAAATGAGGATCAGGTGGATCTGATTGCACACCAATGGCAGTACGGGCTAGAGCCAGACAGCCAGGGTTCAAGCCTGAACTGTGTCCCTTGGCCACTGTGAGGTCGGGGGAGTTCCTTAACCGCTCTTTGCCTCTGTTTCCCCACCTGTAAGGTGGAGACAACCACCGAGACTACCTCAGAGAGTTGTGATGAGGATTGAAGGAGGTGACGTGTGTAAAGCATTGGCGCTGTGCTAGGAGCATAGGAAGTATCTGTTACCTAAATCTTTTTGTTTAGACGGACAGAGTAAGAAAGCAGTGAAGTCATGTGAGAAATGGTATCTGCAGTACCAAGATGGCCTAAGCCAACTGATGGCAGGGACGTGATTAAAGTTTGAGGGACAGGACCTCTGCCATGGCAGGGTCAGCCTCCCAACTCAGTGCTCAGGGGCGTGCCCTTGACACTGAGCGGGTCAGGAAGCCCCACCCTGCCGCCGGGAAGGGGTGTTATGAAACCTGCCACCCCAGTAGATGCCCAGAAATGCAGCTTCGCTTTCAGAACTGCAGCACTCAGTGCGGAGGGAGTGGTCTGCGCCTCTGGTGCCAGGCGAGTGCGGGATGGCGTGCTCTGCTCTGAGCTGGGAGATCGAGGAGGAGGAGCAGGGGGAACTGGGAGAGAGCCACCCGCAGAAAGGCTGGAGGCTCTCCAAGGCTACCCAAGGACAAAAAAGGAAGGTCGAGAAGCCAAGACCGCTTCCTTTGTGAAGGGCTCAGCCCAGGTCACAGGACCCCAGAAGCGAACACGGTGTGGTCACTCGCTTGCAGAATTCACATTCTCACTTGCTACGGGGCAGCCCTTGGACGGTGTTGTTTGAAGGACTAACGTCTGCTCTCGCTTCACCGGCAGGGTTCAGGGAGAAGCTGATGATCACATGTGGGGACTATTTATAGTGATTTATATGAGAACAGTGCACTCCTAATTCCCCTTCTACTCGAAATGATTTAAGAATCTTAAGCGGGAGTGCAGGTTCGAGATGCATAAAGAGAGGGAAATAATTAGACAGTTAGTCTGAGAGTGTTCCTAATTGAAGAGCCGGAGCTGTTGGGATTCAGCGGCTCTTAGGATTAACGATCCAGGTGAAAACATGGAAGAAAAGCGTATCTTTTCAAAAAAGAAAAAAAAATAGTTCTTTGGTACTCTTGAGAAAGGGGATATCACGCTGAAGGGATCTTTGGCCCAATTTGCGTTGAGTCCATCTTTTTGTGAGTATTATTTTTATATCCTTGTGATTGAATTTGAGGACTGACTGCAGAGGGCTATGCTGGGCAGCAGGGACAGGACACGGGACAGTCCCAGCCCTCAGGGCTCTTAAGTTTGGGGGTGAGCAGTAGACCTGCAAAGGGTTACTTGAATTAAATGACTGTCACCCCCCCCCAAGTTGTAAATAGAACAGTGTCCTGAAATGCCAAGCATGGGCTGTGCTCTGCCTGAAGGGACTGAAGAAGGCCCCCTGGAGGGCATCTCTCATCAGAGTTCTACTGCCTGCAAAGTCTTCCCATTCCAGAACCATTTCAGCAATGACAGGGGCGTAAGGATGTGTGTTTAGAAGATCTTGGCTGGTTCAAAATCCGGGATCTCATATCTGTGAACCATAGAAGAGTATGGCCTCCAGACCACTCATTTTTCAACAAGTTAGACTTAATATTTTTTTAAAAGATTTTATTTTGAAAGAAACAGAGTGAGAGAGAGAATAAGCAGTGGGGAGGAGCAAAGGGAGAGGGAGAAGCAGACCCCCCACTGAGCAGAGAGCTCGACACTGGGCTTGACCCAGCACCCTCAGGATCATGACCTGAGCCGAAGGCGGACGTTTAAGAAACTGAGCACCCAGGCGCCCCAAATTTAATATTGGTGAGGGATTCTGAAATGGAAATGTGGTGAAACGTCTAGACCTCCTATCAGCTGTGTACCCCTCCGTGTTGGCCTCCCTGAAAGGACGAAGGGCACTTGTGATTAGGACAGAGCAGAGGTGGCACCCGACAACCTGTTTCCACTTTGCTTGTTGGAGGGAGCTCCTCTGAGCCGGTCTTGCTCCCTGCGGGTCACTCCTCTCGTTAAAATGATCAAAGCTGGTAAAGAGTGTTGGGACCGCAGAGCTGTCCAAATACTTCCTCTTGTAAAAAAGTCCTCAGAGGTGTCTTTTTGGCATTATTACCGCAGATTGGCTTACTTTGTTGACCTTAGCTTAAGTAGTACAATTTGCGAGTAAATAGAATCCCCTGAACTAGGGTGTGCTTTGGGGGAGAGGGCTGGGACAATGACAATATTTTTAAAGAGCACTGTATTTTTGTTGGTGTTCAAAAGCTTATATTGTTAAAAAAAAAAAATTCTGGCTCAAGGAGGATACTGAGTTCATGTTTTCTTTTTAGGTGAATGAGTGCCCAATGCTCAGTGTATCCTCCTTGAAACAAGTGTCTTTTTTTTTTTTTTTTTTTTTTTTAAAGTAAGCTCCACACCCAGTGTGGGACTTGAACTCATGGCCCCAAGACCAAGAGTAGCATCCTCCATTGACTGAGCCAGCCAGATGCCCCTGAAAAGTAGGTCTTTCGTAGCCTCTGGCAGCTGCCTAGAGCAGCACCTTCCAGTACTTCCGCCACGAGTGACTGTGGAGCCCTTGCCATGCAGCTTGTCCACATTGAGGGGTGTCACAAATATCAAAGACACACCAGACTCGGAAGACCACCTCGTCATTCTTCTTTTTAAGAACTCTCTTATTAATGTTTATATTGGTGGTTTATTGAAATGACACTATCTTGACCCTACTGGGTTAAATGTTCAAATCAATCTCACTCCCCCGCCGCCCAAGGTGGCATCCAGGAAAGTGTAGAATCACCTATCTGACTCAGATTTATTTCTGCTGGACAACACAGCTCTAGAGCCGTGTGGCACCTCGGTTCCCTCTCACTTCACTTCGCTCCATCCTGGAGCTTTCCCTGAATGCCAGCCCCTTGGGCCCTCCCTCCGTCTCATCCCAGTATTTTGCTGCAGCCCAGCCAACTGTCTGATGCTTTCTGGTAGAGCTGTATCTGGGAAAATGCTCTGCCTGGGCAGTGTCAACCTGTCCTTGAAGATGGAGGCCACAGTCTCCCTTTTCAGAAAGCTGCCCTGCCTATCTGTAGGCAGGATTAGTTTATTCCTCTTCTGTCTCCATCCTTTTGCTTTTTAAAATCTTTTGTATCCCCCCCACACCCCGGCTGCCTTCTCTTATGGTAAGCTCCTTAAGGACAGGGAAGCTCTGTCTTCTTCATCTGTTTATAAGGTAAAAACTCAGTGCCTAACACAGGTGGGTGCACAGCAAAAGTTGAATGAATGAATGAATCCTCTCTCTCTGAGCTCGCCAGTCTCTGTATAAAGACATGAAACACGGGGCACCTGAGTGGCTCAGTTGGTTAAGCATCTGACTCTTGATTTCAGCTTAGGTCATGATCAGGGTCATGAGATGGAGCTCCAAGTTGGGCTCCATGCTCAGCAGGGAGTCTGTTTGAGAGTCTCTCTTCCTGTGCTCCTCCCCATACACACTCTCTCTCCCTTTCTCTCTCTAAAAATAAATCATTAAAAAAAAGACATGAAACACATAGACACACAAAAGACATGAAACACAGCATTGGGCATACTTCTAGTTAACACAGCATTGGGCATACTTCTAGAAGTGGAGGCCATGGGCTGCCAGCACGAGAATCAGCTAGGTGCTTATGAAAATTAATATCCCCAGACTTCACTCCAGACTGACACGTTCAGTCAGGAAATGTTAGGTTGTGCTGCAGTGGCAAATGTCATTGCCTTAATAGCAAAAGTATAATTCTCATTCAAAGTCCACTGTGGGCCCTGGGTCACTCTCCAGGGAAACTGATGTTTCAGATTAGGTGTTTGTATTAGTGAGGGGGATGTAAGATCTAGTGCCCATTGTTGCCGCTCTTACCCAGGTATGTGTCACTTTTCAGTGTTCACATTTCATTGCCTGAAGCAGCACTTGTATGGCCATTCTAAACTTCCAGGGGGTGAGGAAGACCAAGAATTCTGTGTGCCTTGAAGTAGAGGTATGTGTATATTGCTACAAAAGTTTAATGTGCATCTCAAAGGTGAGGTCCAGGAATCTACATTTCTAACTCCCTTGGTAATCCCTATTCATGCTATAATTTGAAGACCTTTGAGAAGGACAGGAGTCCTCAACCTTAGCTGCTCATAAGAATTACCTGGAGAATTTTAAAAACATTGATGCTCTGGCCCTACTCCCCAAAGATCCTAATTCACAGGTGCTGGGGGTAGGGGAGTCCAAGCATCAGTATTTTTTCAGTCCTAAGGGATTCTAGTATGCGTCCAGGGTGGAAAGCCACAGGTGTAAGAAAAAGAGGAAGGGCCTTTGAATCCTGACTGTGTTATTGACGGAGGGAGCCTCCAGTTTGCATATCTGTTAATAGTACTGAAGATCAAACAAGTGTGAAAATCTTTGTCAACTATAGTATTGAACAAATATTGGATATTATTATACATTGGGGTGTATACATTTATATAAACGGGATTTGTACGCATGCCATTTACTACACACATACACACACACACACACACACACAGAGCCAGGAGAAGAAGGAAAGTGTCCTCCACACTTCTGCATTTGCCTCCTCCTACAGTCAGTAAACAGTTGGTCCCGTCTGCCAATCTTAGTGACAAAGGTGAGAAAAGCAAAGGAAAAAATTCCTTCCCTGCCTCTGTTTCCCTCTCCCTGGCCTGTTACAAGCCCTTAGCCCTTAGGTTATGGCTTTTTTCCACCATAGCCTTTCCCAGGCCTCTTCCATTTGCTCTCCTTTTTGATCTGAGACATAATCTACTACAGCCCTATTTCCAACCTCTTCCTATAGCTCATTCCCCACTGACCCCCAAATCCCATGCCAGGACAGAGAGTGAGCACCCCAGCCCTGGGGCAGCCCCTTTTCTGCTCTCTGATGAGTTCAGCACCATAGGAAATCCATATCCTCAGGAACTGGGTCTCCAGGGTATTGTCCTGGAGGATCACTGGGGCTGGCAGATTCAACAGCGCTCAGTGAAGTCAGTCCACTTTTGTGAGTAGGTGTAGCATTCTCACCTACTCTTTGTAGTATCTTGTTTCCTATAGTTTCATACTTAGTGTTACGTTAGATCCTGAGATCTAGCCAACTGGTTTACAGCTTCTTGAAACGCTGCTGTTCCGTAACCTGGAAATTGTCACAGAAGTCTCTTTTCTTTAGTCATAAAAATACCACATTGGCTCTCTTCCATTGACACAGCTAAGACTTAATGCTGAAATAAGCTGTTTTTAATTATTTTTCCTCTCAGATCCAACAGTTTTCAAGGCAGAACAATGCAAGAGTTCCTTGCAGGAAATAAATGCAATGGTGCTTATAAAAATACAGATTTGTGCATTTGATATGAATTGTGGGCTTATAAAAGGGTTGAAAGAACCCCTTGGCTTACACAGCTATGATATAGATCCTTTGAAATGATTCTTCATGGTATGACTAATGCCACTGAGGTCTTTGGCTGTGAAGACTGTGTGTCCAACATTAGACTATATGCCACCCCAGCCTATCCAAAATCTGGAGCTCACTTCCTACCTACCCGCTGGCCTGAGCCTTCTCCCCAGCACGGGCTCTTCATCAGAAGTCGGCGGGACCGGAATGCAATAGGCCCAAAGGGAAAGTTGCCCAAGGAGTTTAGCACCCCACTGGCAGGGACCCCCCCTCCAGTGCAGCTTTTCTGTATGTCCAGTTCCCACGTAGGAAATGAAGTTCATGGTGGTTGGTTTTTGTTTTTTTTTTTTCCCATTGATTTGTGCATGACATCGGATCTAGGAGCAATATTGGAGACTCACTGAATTTAACAGAAAGCTGAGCCATCTTAAAGATTTTTATTTATTTATTTGATAGACAGAGATCACAAGTAGGCAGAAGGCAGGCAGAGAGAGAGGGGGAGAAGCAGGCTCCCTGCTGAGCAGAGAGCCCGATGCGGGGCTGGATCCCAGGACCCTGAGATCATGACCTGAGCCGAAGGCAGAGGCTTAAACCACTGAGCCACCCAGGCACCCCAAGCTGAGCCATCTTAAAAGGAGCCTCTGTGGGCGCCTGGGTGGCTCAGTGGGTTAAGCCGCTGCCTTCGGCTCAGGTCATGATCTCAGGGTCCTGGGATCGAGTCCCGCATCGGGCTCTCTGCTCAGCAGGGAGCCTGCTTCCCTCTCTCTCTCTCTGCCTGCCTCTCCATCTACTTGTGATTTCTCTCTGTCAAATAAATAAATAAAATCTTTAAAAAAAAAAAAAAGGAGCCTCTGTGGTATAGTTTCTTACAAATGAGATAGTGAACATCTATTTGAGTTTCTGGTCTAAATGGCGACCCAATACAGTATTTCCCATATCACCATCAGTTATAAGAACAGACCCAATACAGTATCTCCCACATCACCATCAGTTATAAGAACAGACCCAGTGCAGTATCTCCCATATCACCATCAGTTATAAGAACAGCAGCAGCAGAAGCAGTGGGCTCTCAGAGCACGGCCCAGGCACAACTTGCCCCGAGAGGCCCTGCCGCACACTGCTCCTGCCTCCCTCTCCAGCCGCCGCTCACAGGTCTGTCCTTCTCCCTTGCTCGGCTCCAACTCTCTGTCCTCCTCTCCTTCTCTGTCTCTAGGCTCAGCACTTGCTGTTCCTTCTGCCTGGGATGCTCTTTGCCCCTTTTCCCCTATACCAGACTTCTCTGTGTCCTGCGGACCTCGGATCTGCTTCCCCTACTCAGAGAGTTCTTGCTGATTGGTGACCTCCCACAGCAGCTCTCGGCCACACCTCTGTCCGTGTCCTTCATAGTGCTCACTGCTGTCTGTCATGATTTCGTGATTCCATTTGTTTGTTTACTCACTATTTGCCTACCTTCCCCAGTAGACCTAAGTTCCTTGAAGGCAGTGGCCTTGTCTGTCTGGTTCATTCATGTATCCCCAGTGCCCGGCACTGTACGTGGCATGCAGGAGGCACTTGATATTTGAGTGAGTGAGGGAATGAGTACCAAGCATGGCCCAGTGCTTTCCATCACGTTTTTGTAACATTCACTATTGATAAATGAGGGAACTATGGCCTAGAGGGTGTTGGTGGCTTGTCCAAGGTCAGAATTAGTAAAAAGAGCTGTGATTTGATCTCCGTCTACCTGCCTACAAGAGTGTGTGTTGGAGTCAGGTCTGAGGTTACAGTTCAGTTGTAAAGTTTTGCCTTATTTTGGACCTTGGTAGTTTTTTTTTTTAAGATCTTATTTATTTGACAGAGATCACAAGTAGGCAGAGAAGCAGGCAGAGAGAGGAGGAAGCAGACTCCCTGCTGAGCAGAGAGCCTGATGCGGGACTCCATCCCAGGACCCTGGGATCATGATCTGAGCCAAAGGCAGAGGCTTTAACCCACCGAGCCACACAGACGCCCCTGAACCTTGGTAGATTTTAGTAAGAACTATTTTGTGCTTATTCTTGTGGCTCAAAACTTTTTATCCATGACCTAGGAAAAGGGGTCATTTCCCACCATTTTGTGCAGAAGAACTTGCTAGTAACAAGGAAATACTCCAATGGAAGCATATTTTGGAGAGAGTTGTAGACCTCTGCTTGAGCATGGAGGTTTTAAACGATCCTTATTTTAGAAGTATGGCATGTTTTCAAGTCTAATTTTTTGGAAAACAATAAAAATAATTATGGCAGCAAATGGAGAGCCAGGTCAAGCTCCAGACAACACTGTTGACACTCTGGTAGCAACACGTCCCCAGTGGCGGGAGCTTGGGAGGTTTACACGCGTGGGTGTGGAGGCAGCTTGGCTGTGTTGCTAAGATCTGCAGAGCCGTCAGACTTTTTAGACTAGAGGACTGACAGAGGGTGCTCAGCAAACTCTTGTTGGAAAGGAAATACATTGCTGCCTTTGCAAACTATGTAATTACATACCTGGGAAACGCAAACTACCAGAATGCCTATTAGAAATATTTGGAGTATTTTTAGGGTCCAAATAAGAAAATAAGCAAACTGCCAGAATGCCTATTAGAAATATTTGGAGTATTTTTAGGGTCCAAATAAGAAAATAAGCAATCAGTGGTTTTCCTATAAACTATCAGTAACCAATTAAAAATATACAGGGGAAGAGCGTCTTCAAAATAGTGGTGAGATACAGGGGTACCTGGGCGGCTAAGTTGGTTAAGTGTCCGACTCTTGATTTCAGCTCAGGTCATGATCTCAGGGTCCTGGGATTGAACCCCACATCATCAGGCTCTGAGCCTAGCAAGGAGTCAGCTTGAGATTCTCTCTTCCTCTCCCTCTGGCCCTCCCCCACTCAAGTTCCTGCTCACTCTCACTCCCTCAGTCTAAAATAAACAAATCTTTTGAAAAGGTAGTTGTGAGATAGGGATTGTGTAGGAATAGACTTAAAAAGATGGTCAGGATCTATTTGAAGAATGGCATAAAACTTGCCCTTTTTGATAATTTGACTAAATGAAGATCAGTGGCTCGATAGGAAGGTGTAATATTATAAAATTGTCCATTCTTCCCATTATTACTTTAGAAACTTAAGGGAGTTCTAGTCTTTTGGAATAAGTAAGAGGGAATTTGACAAAGGTTTCTAAAGTTTACTTGGATAAATTAGACACAAGAAATTGTTGCTTTGAAAGGTAGGAGGATTTGTACTATTAAGAAATATTAAGAATATTAAAGAAATAATATATTAAGAAATATTATTATAATATTAAGAAATAATATAAGACTGCTCTAATTAAGAAATAATATATATAATATAAGAAATAATATAAGACTGCTCTAATTAAAACTTTGAGACACCAGCACGAGAATAGACCAATTCAAGCTGGCATGGAAAGCTCCTGAAGAAAGCCAATTACACAAAACAGTTTGATGTGCTACAGAATGGCATTTCCTATCCCTAGAGAAACAAGGGAAAGACCTCACAAATGATTCTGGGGTCAGAGGCTAAACATTGAAAAAGAAATTAAGTTAAATAGGGAACCCTAATGATATCCTAAAATAAGTTCTAGTTTATTGAAATATCTTTTAGTGGAAGTATAAAATTTCTCTAAAAAAAAAAAAAGAAAATATAGGTAAATATTTATATAACTTGTTCTTTAAAAAGGGAACTAATCAAAACATTGAAAACTAAAACCAGGGACACCTGAGTGGCTCAGTTGGTTAAGCGGCTGCCTTCAGCTCAGGTCATGATCCCAGTGTCCTAGGATCGAGTCCCACATCAGGCTCCTTTCTTGGCAGGGAGCCTACTTCTCCCTCTGCCTCTGCTGCCACTCTGCCTGCCTGTGCGCTCTCTCTCTCTCTGACAAATAAATAAATAAAATCTTAAAAAAAGAAGAAGAAGAAGAAGAAAAGAAAAGAAAATTGAAACCATAAAAGAAAATAGGTACTTAAAATTACAATCACCCCCCCAAAAAAAAACACTATAGAGAAAAGACATAGGCAATATTTGCCAGTATTTGAATCCTAAAGAGGAGTCCTTTCTTTCATAAGAAAGTGCTCTTACAAACCCATAACAAAACTTTTAACACACCAATATGAAAACAAGCAAATTATCTGAATAGTTAAGTTACAAATATGACCAGCAGACATTAAAAAACATGTCTAGCCTCATTAGTCATCAAAGAAATGCAAATTAATGTGAGATACCATTTTCATTAATCAAATTAGCAAAGATAAAAATAAGTGTTGGTGAACAAAGTAGATAAGGTTGGAGACTTGTATCGTTGGGTGTATAAATTATTACAACTTGTATGAGAGCCATTTGGTAGTGCTCAGCATAAAGCTTTAAAATACCCTGCTTACCTGTTGACCCAGAAATACCACTTCTAAGAATTTATCCTAAGGAAATGAGCATGGGTAGATTTGGGTCATGTCTTAGTTCCAATGGTGTTCATTGCAGCAAGATATTAAGCAGGAAAACTCCAAGCATTGAGATGGTAAGAGGAGCTGGGGAAGGTTTAGAATTGCTTTAAGTGGATGGGCAGGGCCTGTGACCATATTACTGGACCACACCAAACATTTAGTACTCAGGTCACTGGCTGAGGGTCAAATGAGGCATACATGTAAAGTAAATGGCAGCGATGCATTTGATAGTCTTATTGTTTGGAGGTTTTTTTCTTTCCATATTTATGGATGTTTTTCAAGTTTGTATCTTTCAAGTTGCTGTGAATTTGGGGCCAGATTTACAGTTGTACTATTGAACATCTGCTTAGGTTTGCATAGTACTAGTAGATGTGGTCATTTCCTCAATCTCTAGCTTGTGTTGACTCTCTGAATGTACCTGTACAAACAGGACACCAGTTTCTTCTTCCTGCTGCTCTACCCAGTTTTACGTTTTAGAAGGGCCAGAAAATTTGCAAATATTCTTCTATGGACAGCAGATGACTGGGCAAACAGAAAGTATTCTTTTTGTTTGGTGTGGTAGAAGGAATAACAATCCCCCAAAGATGTCTACATCCTGAGCCCCCGAATTTGTGATCATTAATTTACTTTACATGACAAAAGGTACTTTGCAGATTGATTAGGGTAAAAGACTTCGAAATGGAGAGATTATCCCAGATTATCCGGTAAATCTATTGTAATCAAAGGGCCCTTAAAAGAGAGGAGGAGAAAGGTCTGAATCAGAGTGGGAAGGAAGATACAGAAATGGAAATCGGAAATCAGAGTCTAAGAACTCCGGCTAACCCTAGAAGCAGAAAAAGGCAAGGAAATGCATTCTCCCCAGAAATCTGTAGACGGAATCAGCCCTTGATGACACCTTGACTTTGGCCCATTCAGACTCCTGCCCTCCAAAACTATAAAAAGATACGTTTGTGTTCTTTTTAAGTTGCTTAATTTGTGGTACTTTGTTACAGCAGCAAGGGAAAACTCCTATATTTGGAAAAGATGGAAAGATCAGATTTATTTTCTTTTTTTAAAGATTTTATTTATTTATTTGACAGAGAGAAATCACAAGTAGATGGAGAGGCAGGCAGAGAGAGAGAGAGGGAAGTGGGCTCCCTGCTGAGCAGAGAGCCCGATGCGGAACTCGATCCCAGGACCCTGAGATCATGACCTGAGCCGAAGGCAGCGGCTTAATCCACTGAGCCACCCAGGCGCCCCAGAAAGATCAGATTTATACTTGAGCTAGAGTTATACATCAGTTGGTCCCTGGTGAGAAGTTCCAAGACCTGGATTTGAGTCACAGCCTCGTTTGATCTCGTTTTCTTCATCCCAGAGGTTGGCTTCTTGCTGCAAAGTTCCGTTCCTCCTTGAGCATTTGTTTACCACCATTAGCTACATGGCTTTTATGACACTGATAAGTATGGCTGAGGCTGGTGAGTAGGTTTTATTTTTTTTGTTTTGGAAGCTGGCTAAACTGTTGTTAGCATTTTCCTTTTTGGGGTGTGCGCCTGGGTGTGTGGCATGTTCTTGTGTGGAAGATCCTAGAATATTGCAGTGAGCGCCGTGGAGGACACACACACAGGTTAGAAGTCATTAGATCCACGACAAAAGCATAGCAAAGTGAACCTGACATTTAGCACACAGGCCTCACAGGGTCTCCCACGATGATCTGAGACCCTCCTGAAGGATCTTCTGGAAGATCCCTCCTACTCAGACCCCTCCAAATGGTTGCAAAGTTTTACATACAGAGAATGAAAAGTTTGAGGGAAGAGTGGCACAGCAGGGCCCTGCATTGGAACAGGCCAGGTGTCTGTCCCTTCCCCAGCAGACCCACAAGAGCCTCCCAGGAGAAGGAGCGGGCCTGGTTCAGTCTTCTCTGCTCATGCATGGTCTGCCTTCTGGCCCACGGAAGGCACCTAGTTAGCGCTGCCAGAAAAAACTTGGGAAACGTTTGTGGTGAGAATTATCACTTGATACCACAGAGTGTATGTATGTTTAATTATTTGGTATGTGGGCATTTGGGGGTTTTCTTACATATATTCTTTCCTCATTAGCACAGGAACCATAATCAGCACCCATTACTGTTGGAGTTGGAATATCTGAAAGGTCAATCTCTACATGCACTTTTCAAACTGGTGTTTAAGCCTACAAGGGATCAGGACTACGTTTAAAAATAAGAATGGGGACGCCTGGGTGGCTCAGTTGGTTAAGCAGCTGCCTTCGGCTCAGGTCATGATCTCAGCGTCCTGGGATCAAGTCCCACATCGGGCTCCTTGCTCGGCAGGGAGCCTGCTTCTCCCTCTGCCTCTGCCTG
The DNA here is from genome assembly GCF_020171115.1 of Neogale vison. Lineage (NCBI taxonomy): Eukaryota > Metazoa > Chordata > Mammalia > Carnivora > Mustelidae > Neogale > Neogale vison. The sequence goes on along the minus strand of NC_058098.1, from coordinate 91,705,974 downwards.
CCTCTCTGTCTGCCTGTGCTCGCTCTCTCTCCCTCTCTCTCTGACAAATAAAAAAAAAAATAATAAGAATGAATTAATCGTATCACCATTGGGAACCAACTGTAGAATTCAGCATTCACACCGAAAGTAAAGCTGTTTCTACTGGGGAATGACATGAAAGGCACCATTGTGTTGCGGTGCACACTGGAAGCACGGTTGGTGATTGAGAAATGCACAGGAGGGGGTTCGTAGTTATAACTTGTTATCCCAACGTGGAGCAAGGTTGTGAAATGGATCTGGGGTTTTGAAGTGAAACATGGGAATATGGAAAACCCCTTCTTCACACAGATGCAGTTCAGTAATCAAAAGGGATATCAAGGAACATCAAAGTGAACAAGTCAGCCTAGCATAGTGAAAAAGTGGGGGTGGGAATCCCCGACTTGATTAACCAGACAGGCTTGGGTCCATGGCTCTGTTACCAACCAGCAGCATGACCTTGGGCTAGTCACTTAACCCCTTGAGCCTGTCTCCTCATCTGTAAGACAGGAAAGGTAATACCTGCTTGTCAGTGGCGGTGAGAGATCGGGGTTGATGGCTGTCACCAGCAGCTGCTCATCTCGTCCGTACCTGACCCCAAGGGATGCACAAGCCAGATGAGGAGATGCCAGGGCTATGCTCCACTGACCAGGACCGAAGACAGAACTCATTAACTCCTACTCCAGAATCCTCCACTGGGCCCCACCTTGGCCAGGTGTGGAGAAGGACGGGCACGTCTGAGTACCTGCCAGGGCCATGATAGGCCGTGGAAGGCTCCGGTCAGTATGAGACATGCTCTATGGCTCTTGTTCCCCTTCTCAGTCCTTTACTGTGTTGAGGCCAAGATTCTATCTACAGTCTTCCCTCCTTTCCTTTAATCCTTCTTCGTATCTCTGTTCTTCTTGATATCGTGGTTTTTCTCTTTTACAGTAAGTTTTTTTGCACAGGTGATAGATCCCACTCAGTTAACATTTAGTGACAAGAAAAGTGTAGAGTGGCAGGTCTCACTTGTAAGACACTGGAGATGGACCTTTGTGCAACTCATTTCCCGAGCTTTGCGAACTCTTAACCCACGCCATGTGGACTGGTGCCCTGGGAGTTCCCAAGGGATGAGTTCCCAAGGGAGTTCCCATAGTATTCGCCACATGGCAGGGAAGCTGTATGAGAGACTTACCGTAGGGGGTCAGAGGACAGCAGAGAGAGACATTCACTCATCAGAGCAGAGCCCTTGCAAGAAGGAAGGTGACGCCAACAGTGTTGTGCACAAGACGCTGTTAACGCTATTTCCAGAAAGGCCTGGCTGTCAGGGGACAGGGTGACAGGGAGACTTTTCACAGCATACACTTGTGTTCCTCCTAAATTTTCATGGAGCTAAAGAGAATTAATGTCTTAAAAGCCACATGTTCACATAGACCAGTTCAGAATCCAGGGAGATTCGTGGGAGCCTAGGTGGGCTTTGGGGGAGGGCCCTGGGGCAGAGTGGAACTCCTCTGCCCATGCGCGGTGGTGTGACTTCTGGATCATGCCAAGCTGGAAGGTTTGGTTTGAGTCTGCAGGCTTGTTGTCCCCTGCAGCCTATGGAACTGAAAGGCCCTGGGCCTGGCCTACCTCCTGACACCTCACCCTCGCCTCCCTCAACGTGGGGCTGTCCTGGGCGACTCCGTTCCAATGCCATTCCTGACGCCACACCCCTGGGAGCCCAACAGCCCACGAGAAGCGCCGTGCCGCAGCCCAGGTCCTGGCCCTCAGCCCCCCTCTCAGAGAACCTCCTGAGTTTGTGGCGGGGCCGTGGGAGCGAACAGCGCCTCCTGTAGGAGTTCAGGGAAAGCTGGGTGGGTGGGTGGATGGGCCTATGAACTCTGCAGTGCTCCTGGGCTGGGAGTACTAAATACTGACGGTTTTTCCCGATGCCAGGCCCCACTGCATATAGTCGGGTCACGTGTAAAACCTGACATGACTGAGGAGACCCGAGCCAAGAGTCCCTTGATATTTTCTCAAGTGACTTTAACGAACAACTCAATTGAAAGGAAGGTGCTCACTGGTACGAGGACACGTCTGCATGTGGTCCCGTGGGCTTGCTCCGTCACCAGATCATCGTGCGACATGCAGGGAGCCCCGGAAGCCTCCGCTTGGCTTCGGGACCGACATCCTGCCTCGTGGCTGGAACGTTAGGGCAGATGTCTTTTCATAGCTCACCTATGAGTGTAAAGCAAAATAAGGCAGGAAGTCAGAGAGAGACCGATTCATACCCCCTTGATTATTTACTCAACATGATGCTGAAAGACATTTGTGTTTTTTGGAAGTTCTGTCCCCTGGCAGTGAAATAAAACCTCCTTTTTAGGCTAGAAAGATTGATGTCCAACTACATTAAAGGAGTATGTGAGTAAAAGGAAACTCTGTATTCTGCGAGGAACACAAGAACTTCCACTGTACTTATGTAACCCTAAAGCAAAGCGCATTATCAGACCCGAAATGTGCAATGCAGAAATCACATCATTCCAGGAAGAGTAAAGCACAGAAATATTCCCCCTTGCCATAGTCTGAATGTGTCATATGAGGAGTTGCTGGTGTTGTGTTGGTTTTTTTTATTAGTCACAAGATGGGAAGAAGATAAGAGAGAGGAAGTGCTATCTTTCAAATTCACTGGAGTATGATTCAATCTTGTTTTACTTCTTCTCTTCTTAAAGACATTTATCCGTGCTGTGTGGTAGAGACACATCAAATCAGTGGTGACGTGTTCAGTTTTTTCTCAATGAATTTCCTTAGTTGTTTGCAAAGCTTCCTGTGGATTTCCATCTCATAGTCCAAGAAGGAATTTCTTAATTTTTTTTCTTTGAATCTGTTTATATGTGTACTAGACCAGGGGTTCTCAAATTTTGCTGCATATTTGAGTCACCTGGGGAGTCTTGTAAAAATCCCATTGTCTCAGCTGTACCCCAGAATAATTAAATTGTAATCTCTAGGGGTGGATCTAAACATGGGTACTTTTCCAAGGTGGTTCCCATGTGTAGCCAAGATTGAGAAAGGGGGAGTGGGGGGGGCGGTCTGGTTAAAATGCAGATTCTGATTCAGCAGTTCTGGGGTGGGGCCTGAGATTCTGCATTTCTAACAAGTTCCTCGGGCAGGGCCAACACTGCTGGTGCGTGGGCCACACCGAACAGCAAGGTCCTGCACTGTAGAACTTGCAGCTAGACACAGTGATTATAAAAGACTGCGCGGGTTCCCACTTGTCCCTTGACTGCTGGCTCCTGCTTTGTAAACAAACAGCAAAGCCACCCAAGTTCTTTCTCTTCCTTTTCCTGCAAGTTTTCCCCCCGCCCTTTTTGGTTATTTGCAAACCCCAAAGGAGAAGCCCCTCTTCCTCAGACATGGCCTGATGCTTTCCTTGTGCTTGAGGACATCAGCCATCCTCGAGATGATGAGTGGGGTCCCTCACCCTGGACTGGGTGGCCGGGTCTTACAGTCTCCAGGGTGGCAACCTATGTTTTCTGCTCTGGCGGCTCGCCCAGTTGTGGGAACATTCCCCGGGCAGCCCAGGGAGCCCTGGTCCTGGGCTTCGTGTCGTGGGGAGCTGAGATTTTAGTAAACACTGCGTGGGAAGAGGAATGAAATGGCAGAGAATGAGGTTAAGGAATGGGTGTGTGAAACGCCAGGTTGAGTGAGGCCAGGGTGCCTGGGAGCAGCATTCCAACGCCCACCTGTCCCGCAGCTGGTGGGAGAAGGCGCTCACCTGCCAAGGGAGGCAGGCAGTACGGAGGAGCACCCTCCGTGGCGCTTGTGCCCTGAGGGCTGACAGCCCGGCCACTCCGGGCCAGCTCTGCATGCATGGGTCTGGGGGTGGGATAAAGGGGCTGCTCCTGCCCGAGGCTCCCAGTCCAGACGATCCACGACAAGTCTCCGTGCCCCATCCTGTCTCCTGGGCCAGGAAAGGCCATCTTGCTCTGTCCCCCCAGGCTCTCTCAACTCCTGCAAAGGTCAGATACAAGGCCAAGACCCCTAAGTTAATGTACCTGGATTCTGTGACCATCTTTGGACCAAGGAGACGTCAGGACTGGGCTGCACTTTCTGCACTGGGCACTTTCAGTGGGGAGTGGGCAGATACGGTGGAGCTGCCTCCCAAGACTGAGCTCAGAGAAACAGACTGACGAACACTGGCTTGAACTCTGTCCCCCTCCATTGTTCCTCTCTGGTCAGGAGTCTGCCGTGGTCCCTCTCTCCGGTGTGTTTGATCTAATCTGCCTCACCCTACCCCCTACCCACCCCCCCGCAACTCCTACTGCCTTCGTCCCGGACCTGTGCACTTGCGCTCTGCATCAGGGCTCCGGCTTCCTGCTTCCTGTATCTGCTGTACCTCGCAAGCTCCCCCATCTAAGCTCACCTCCTCCAGCAAGCTTTCTCAGATTAAACTAGCTGCAAGTACCCCTCTATTCTTGGTGTGCCTTTAAGCATACCACTAATAACAGCCATCCTGTTTTAATTTCTAAGAGACTCCATCCTCTTCCAAAGGTTCTCCCATCCACCATCTCACTTTTGGTGGAATCATAACTTTAACATGAAGGGAGCCTTGCCTATACAGGGAAGCCCATTTCACAGAGGAGGAAACTGAGACTTAGGGAAGGGAACGATTGGGCCAGAGTCCCTCAGAGTGGGTGTCCTAGCCACCCCCAGGGCTCAGGCTGCCGACGTGGAGTGTTTTGCATTGTCCATCTTGCAGCGGCCAGTGCACATGACGATGGCAGTAGGCAGGGTGGCTGAGGGCCTTTGCAGATCCTTTCAGGGACACTTAGCGCTAAGCTGAGGGTCTTACATAGAAAAAAAATAAATCCAGCAATGGTGATTGTGTGCTGGAGCTCCATGGAACCTTCCCGCAGGATGCACAAAGGAGATTTGAGTAGACGGACAAGCCTAGCGTTTGTGATTAAGAAATCTGCCTGTTTGTATGAACCAGTCATCTCTAAGCCCACTTAAAATGTCCGTCTCCAAAAGATTGGGCTATGGGAGAGGGGCCTTTTAAATGATCCAAATTTCATCAGGAAAAAAGTAAACCCGGGATTATCTGTTTTTTAAAAATGAGGGCTGGGGCAGAGAAGAATGACAAATTTGTACCACCAGCTAGTCAACCATGTTACAATGTCACAATAAAGAAAACAGTTTGGTCCCCATGCCGAAATAGCCAGAATCTCACTGGAACCAAATAGACCACAAAAGGAGTACTTGGTGTATGATTACGATAACATTTCAGATCAGTAGGGAAGTGAGGAAATGTATAAGTGGTATTGGGAAAATTGGTTGGATATTCAGAAAATAATAAAGTATACACTATACACTAAAATTATAGGTGGTTTAGAATAAATGTAAACAATAAAATAATAGAAGAGTAGATAAATATCTTTGTAATCTTAAGGGGGGGCCTCTAGTCATAATGCAAGGTGACTTCTGCATAAATAAAATGAAGACACAACCACAAGTTATTTGCAGTATCTATAACAGGACACCAAGTTCTTATTATTTTAAAGACCTCTTACAAATAAATAGGAAAGGACGTATCAGTAGGAAAATGAGCAAAAGGTATAAACAACTAATTAACTAGAGTTGAAATACAAATGCCAATAGTCAAATGAAAAAACAATGGGCATCATAGGTAATCAAGAAAATGCAATATGAGACTCCCATCTACCTGCATGACCTTGGTCAAGAGGGAAATGGAAGATCGTATCTAGTGTTGGGAAGGGTGCAAAGAACTATTCATCTCCCCCTAAGGGGAGTATAAATTGTTACAAATGTCCTGGACATGCAGCTTGACATTCTGAGAAGTCTTAGAAATAAATATTCCTCTGTCATGCCAATTCTGTACCCAAGAAAACCATTACAGATGTACATGAACAAATATCTGTGTAGAAGGATATTCAGTTCTGCATTATCGACAAAACTGAAGACATTGGGAAGCTATCACAGCATCCAGTGAGAAGAGACTGGCTGAAGAAAATGGATCAGTGGAAAACTTCAGCCACTGAAGTTTACCTGGCGGTGGGCACCAGAATACTTTCCTGAGTTAGGGAAATGTTAATGGTAGCACCATTTTATTCCCTCTTGGGGACAGAGTGAGAACACAGAATAAAGAAAAGACAAAGGTTATCCTTCAAAGTACTAATAGTGATTATCTATGTGAAATGGGCTTACAGCTGACTTAGGTTTTTATCTTTCTTTGTGCTTTGTCTTGAGCTGTCTCAAGTTTTCTACCATGGTGTTCTACCGTAGTTTTCTACACGTGGCTTTGTTAATTTCAAAAGTACTAAAACAAGGAGGGGAAAGGAGCTGCGATAAGAATCTAGGTGTGAGGGGTCCTGGGTGGCTCAGTCATGAAGCCTCTGCCTTTGGCTCAGGTCATGATCCCAGGGTCCTGGGATCGAGCCCCACATCGGGCAACTTGCTTCTCCCTCTCCCATTCCCCGTGCTTGTGTTCCCTCTCTCGCTGTGCCTCTCTCTGTCAAATAAATAAAATCTTTAAAAAAAAAAAAAAGGATCTAGGTGGGATTTACAGATGTTTTTGAGAGACCACTGAGGTGCTTGTGATTGGGGTCTGATACGGGAGGAATGCACCCTAGAGGGAGGTACCCAAACAAAGATCAAAGGAGGTGACATATCTTGCCCTTGTTCCCTGGGTTCTTCCCATAAGGATTGGTGTGGAGTAGATGTGTATGCTCATTGTTTTACCATCCAGGTCTACAGAGGGCATTTTTGCTATGTTGTCTGGAGGCAAAATATAGACTTTGCCCATTTTGTTGAAATATCTCACAGGTGGGCACATGCAGAAAAGATCCACTTCAGTGGGCAGTAGAAAGCAATGGCCTACTGACTTGGCAGGCTAGGAAAAATATATTCAGGATGCATGAATTAAGAGACTTGCTCTGTGAGCTTCTGCCTTTCAAATACCATCACCTCGAGACATGGGAGAGTAGAAGATCCAAAGAGTCCTCAATTCCATGAGAAGACAATATGGTTGGGAATTGTGATTTCCTATTAAAGGGTGTGGTGTTGGCCCTGATGCAGCTAATTAGCAGGTATCTGGTTTTTCTTGACCATCTGACACATGATGTGGAAAGGCCAACACAGCCACCAAAGTGGTCCTGCTGCTGATATAAACATTGTATGGAACTATGACCATAGCCTATAAAGGTACCATGAGGAGATGGACTATAGCACATAAAAACAGGAAAAAAATATATGTTTGGCCAAAGAGCCATCCCATCTGATCTGTATGTCCCTAAACAGAAAAATTGGAGGAGAGAGAAAGACCCAAAACTTTAAAACCAGATGCTATGGAGGGGGTAGCTGGTGTAGTTTGAAAATTAAGTAACACTCAGCCCTTTGAATTGATTGTTAATTTTCAGACACAATATGGAATCTACTTTTAAATTTCACAAGACATTAAAGGAGGCCATGAAGTTATGTTTATCAGCTTTGGGAGACCCTGAGTTAAAAAAGAACAGTAATGATGTAGAACACAGCACTACCGTAAACAATACTTAAGATTTCTGGAAACTGGTAGACTTCAAGCTCACTTTGGAGGCAGCTGATAGATTAAACTTGAAATTTTAATCCCCTTATGTCTTGTGAGTTTGTTGGGGAAATGTTTTTTGAAAATGAAAATCAGTGGATGACTCCAGTGAGTTGAGTAGGTGATTCCAAGATCCTGTGGGTCAGAGACTTGGTGGAAAGGAACAGTGGAATCAATCATTTGGTAGACTGTACCTGGTTCTGGAGCATACCAACTGGGGTTCTTCAGTTGCCACAATCAGTTCTAACTTGAATAAAAACAACCTTGTTGGAAGGCTGTTGGAAACCCACAAAAATCAGGAATAAAGCTGGAGAATCATAATTAAAAATGCACAAAACCAAGGTGGCTCCAGAGGGCCAGGATCTGGGAACTACAGAACCCGTCTCCAAACAAAGGTGGGGCTCAGCACACCACAGCTACATGCATGAACTCCACTTGCATTATCTCTTTGTCTCCTCAAGATTCAAATTCTAGAGAGAGACCACATAAGGAAGGATAGGGCATCCGATTGCAGCCTTAAACCTGTGTAAAGCCATGATGGAAGAGATAATTCCCCCAAAGAAAATCTGTGCCATTAGGAAGTAGGAAAATGTTTGTCAGGCAGCCCCAAAGTGTTGGGCACACACTCAACAGAGACATGTATGTTTGAGTCAAGGTTAATCCATCAAGATTAAAAGGAGGGAACATCAAAAGTAATATCATCATGCATCAATTCTGTGGATGATTTATCCAAGTAATTAATACTGGCTGGATGCTGATTCCAAAATAGTCATAAGGAGAGAATGTGGTTTGACAACAAACTGCAGATTGGTACATTTTCTGGAAATTTCAGTGTGCCACAAATCGAACACCTGAAAAATTCTTTACATGCCTGTTGGTTGTGGTGTTACTCAAAATACAGAGAAGACGATAGGGACACCTGCTTCTTTGAATTTGAAGTCATCTTGGCCAGAAAGGATAGCAGGTTGATGTCCATGTCATGTTAAAGTTTGTAACCACAAAAGAAGGAAACCCTGGGCATAGTTCAACTTCAGGATAGCAGAGTCTACAAAACTTCAGAGAAAAGCCAGATGCAACCCCATGTTTAGGATTCTAAAAAGGAATATGGCCTGGAGAGTTTGGAAGGTTTGTAATGGTTCCAAGTTTATAGTCAGAGGGTGCATGAGAAAGACAAGGAGTCCACATTTAAAGACCCACGTGCATCTGGGGTTCTCTGATGTAGTCCTCTGGTGCACCACTTAATAAGCTGTGCAGAGAAGATCAAAAGAAAGACATGTCCCAAGAGGTATGACAAAGAACGGGACTGAATGACACTTTGTTGAGTGAACGAGGATGTTGGTGCTTCCTGGTGGCAGGTGTTACTGTGGGTGCTGGCAGGTGTTTATGAGAATGTCAGGAGAACTGAGGGGGAAAAGAACCTGAGGATTGCATGCCCGGCTGTTGGCCATACACAAATAAGGGTATTTTAAAGTTCTCTTTGGGTACTGACAGGCGAAAAAGGGAGGAATAAGTCTATTCTTTGGGACGGGTAGCATAAGGTTAGTGCAAAACCAGGAAAAGACTACTCCTAACTATAATTTATTTTCATCTTTTCTGTCAAGGAGAAGGATCTTTAAACTAGAGAAGATGAAAGTAAAGAGGAAAAAAAAAGAATGAGCAAGGATCTTGGTAAAAGACCACCTAATGCTATAAATGAATTAATTTTCAAAGGTACAGATGAATTACGCCTCAGTGTACTGAGGAAAGTTGTAGCAAAGATCATACCAGCCCTGATGGTGATTTTTTAAGAGACGGTAGCAACTGTGAAAACTGCTCAGAACTTAGAAAAAGGCAAATAGGTGTCTGACATTAAGTGAAGACACCTGAATAGTCTTTCAACTGTAGATCATAAAACTTGATGATTCCTGGAAGAAAACTCTAGACCAAATTATTCCAGCAGACAGAGAATGAATATTTGGGCTCCTGAATGAACCCACCAAAAAGCAGAGCAGCCTAACCAACTTTCTTTTCAAGCATCATAGGACTGAAAAAAGAAATGCTGATGCCAAGGTCATGCTGTCAAGAAAATACAATCTGATTTCAGCAAGGCACATGACAAGATCAAAGTATTCAGTCGGACAGAATGGAGAGGTGGGAGTCAGGAGGGTGGCTTGTCAGCAAGGTGGAACAATGACAGGGACCTCCTTAAATGAGTGGATCCCCAGGTATATGATCCCTGGGTTCACCCTGGAGTTTTTAGGAAGGGTAGGAAGTTTTGAGCCAGAACAGCCCCAGAAAATGTTCCCTGATGTACTCATAATGATCTGGGATGTCTTGGGTGAGCCAGCAGGATTCATCTCCCACTCCTGGTGAGAATTTAAAGAACAAATCAAAAAAAGACCTGTAAAGCAAATTTATCACATTTAGAAATGACAGGTAGCCCACAAGTTTAGCTGGCGTTGTATGATAGAATAAAAAACAAAGGAGGAAAACGTATTTTGCTAGAATGTTGGATCAAAGCCAGTCAACCATGTGAACTTGAACAGTGACACGTTTAGCACTATTAGGTTAAGAATGATTTAATTAGGGGTAAAAAGAGTTATTTAATTAGGAGGGGTAGGAGGCCAAGTTTGACAGCAGATTTTGTGGAAAAAAGCTAGAGGCCTTAGTTGACCACAAGTTTATATAACCTGATAGCATTCCAGGGCTGCTGGCAAAATTGATGGAGAATTTAGTTATGTTAGTATAGAAGGAAGGTCATGGGATATGGTATTCCTACTGTACTCTGTTCCCCATAGCCCAGAGCTGTAGAGCATGGGCTCTGGGGTCACTCTGCCTGTTTTTAGATTTCCTCTCAGCGTCTTGGAGCTCCATGCCTTTGGACAAGGCCCTACACTTCTCTATACCTGTATTCCCCACCTGTAAAATGGGTAGAATAATAGGACACAAAGTTCTTCTAAGAATGAATCTAAATGGTCCATGTAAAACTCTTAGCACAGAGGCCAACCCCTAAAGCATCTGGTAAATGCTTTTGTATTGGTATTGTTACTGTCATGATTACTCTGTAGTGGACTATTTTAAGATGGGTACTAAAAGTCAGAATCCATTCTGAGGTAAAGTGTTTACAGAATTTTTCGCCTGAAGAGAAGCTGTAGGAACATAGAGTGTACATTTATTTATTGCTGTATAGCAAATTACTCCAAAATTTAGCAGCCTGTATCGATAAACCTGTATCACATACAGTTCTGAGAATCAGGAATTCAGAAGCAGCTTAGCTGGAGGTTCTGATTCAGGGTCTTTCCTAACACTGGGGCTTCGCTGTAAACACTGGGGCTTCGCTGTCATCTGGAAGCTTGACTGAAAGCCAGATAATAGCTCATCTGCGTAACTTTTGGCAGGAGGCCTTATTTTCTTGCCACAGGGACCTTCTTTAAGTGTCCTGATGACTGGCAACCAGCTTCCCCCAGTGTGAGCCAGGAGAGAGAAGGCGAGTGAGTGAGCATGTGCAAGGAAAAAGTTCCAGTACCTTTTGTGACCTAACCTCTGAAGTCACACACCCCGAGACAGTGTGGGAGGGGACATCACAAGGCCACGGATACGAGGAGTTAGGGATCCCAGCAGCCATCTGGGAGGCTGGCCATCACAGGGAGTTAAGTGCCACAAAGACTCAGATTTGGTGGCTAAATGCTGATAAATCAAAGGCCTGTTGTTTAGAGGAGGGATACTTACTCAGTATGGCTCCCAAGGACAGAATTCAAACCAACAGTCAGAGATATCTTTAGGGCTTACTCGTATTCTTTTACTTTCGATGGAAAAGAAACGTTTTGTTGAAATATAAGGTCTTTGTTCCCGAACCAGTATGGCTTGAAGAAACTATTGAGAAAATGACCTTGGTTTTTCTGGAATCATCGAGCATTTCTTCTTTTAAGAACAAAGGGAGTTGAGGGAAATTGGAAGGGGAGGTGAACCATAAGAGACTATGGACTCTGAAAAACAATCTGAGGGTTTTGAAGGGGCAGGGGGGTGGGAGGTTGGGGGAACCAGTTGGTGGGTATTATGGAGGGCACGTACTGCATGGAGTACTGGGTGTGGTGCATAAACAATGAATACTGTTACGCTGAAAAGGAATTTAAAAAAAAAAGAACAAAGTGCAAACATGGTTGGTTTTTACTTAGCCTGTGGGGTTTAAACCAGGAATTCCCAACTTTTTATGAGGCCAAGACTTTCGATTACAGAAGGGGCAGGAACATTGGCACGGAGTTTTTCTCACTGAGAATCTGGCAGACCTTGAAGAGAAGGATGGGGATGCTGCTCTGAGGGATACTGGCCAGGTAAGTCTTGGGCATCCAGCAGGAGAAACCAGTCGACTCTTTGAGCACGCGATGGTTCTTGCCACCACTTTGCTGGGGATTCCCATAGGGAGAACAGACAATGCGCTCATTTTTTAAATAGCCTCCAGGAGAAACTTTTTAAGAAACTTTCGAACTTTTTTGGTAAGGTTGGCGAGGTACTGTTATATTGAAGTGAGTGATCACTGGAACATGAAACTATCAGTACTAGAAGCTCTGAAGAACTTCTGTCACTGGATGTACAGATGGGCCCCATTCTGCCCAAATGCAACACCCACTCTTCCAGGAGGTGCGGGGGCTGTCAAGAGCAAAATCACACAACAGCCCCACCTTGGAAGGCCAGGGCCTGGGGATAAGGGCAGGCTGTGTGGCCGTGGGGTTGGGGGAGGTCAGCCTGGATCTTCCTGATGCCTCAAGAAAGGACACCAGTCAGGGCCGCACTGCGTGATGAGCTTGGTCAGCTCTCGTTTCTGGTCTGGCTTGGATGCCTGGCAAACAAGGGAAAAAAACACTAAGAATCCTTCTTGCCCAAAGATGAAAGCCCCTGCTGTGCTTGCTCAGTATCCTGCTTTACCCCAACAGACCACTCAGAACTTTGAAGCCAATACATTTCAACTTCCCTTTTTCCACCTTTATTTGTACCTAAAACATTGAGGAGGACCACAGTCTTTGATGCAACCAACCTTAACTCCTGATCATACTCAACAATGTAGATTTGTGTCTGTAGAGATGACAGTGAAAGAAACTACCAGCCCCATGAAAAGATTCATTATATAAGAAAAACCTTCTTGAGTTCCAGTGACTTCTGTACTCCTAACAGATGGGAGAAGATGTTGGGTAATCTCTAATTTGTGTCTCTAAGACTAAAGTTGGCATTGCATCTGTGAAACCAGACCAGAGAGCTGTAAGTGAGAAACATCTGTATGCACCTCTGTGCATGGTCATTGCAAAATGGATGAAGGGGATCAAAAAGTATAAACTTCCAGTTATAAAATAAGTCACAGGGATGTAATATACAGCATGGCAGCTATAGTTAATACAGTATTTCATATTTGAAAGTAGCTAAGAGAGTAGATCTTAGAAGTTCTCATTCCAAAACAAAATTATAGCTATTGTGATGAATGTTAGCTAGACTTATTGTGATCATTTGCAGTAAATACATGTCAGGTCATTAGGTTGTACACCTGAAACTAATATAGCATCAATTATACATCAATAAAAGTGTTCCCCTTACTTAGGCAAATTATACTGTGTATGAAAAGCTAAGAATGGTTGGTATAGAAGTCTAAAATATATTCAGGTTATTAGTTAAATAAGTATAAAAAAAGGAATAACTGCAGGGACAAAAAATATGACACCAATTTCGAATATTCACAGTGGGCCAATGAGCAATGGCTGGATATTACAGTAAAATCAATGACATTTTTTTTAAACGACCTGTTAAATATCTTCCAGAACTCAGAAGAACAAAAAACAAAACATAAAAAAAAAAATCCATGAAATAGAACTAGATGATCTAATATAGAGAATAACAATTCCAAAAGAAGAAAAGAAAGCAAGCTAAGGTTGACATAAGCATCAAAGGAATAATTAAAGAGAACTTTCTTGAACCAAAAAAAGACTTGTTCTTAATGTCAAAACTACTAACGTTCAATGTGATTTAACAATTTTCATTACTAAAACAATGAAATGGTAGGAGACTTATGAAGTCTACAGTTGGTGACTCAAGTTGCCACTCATTTGCAAAGCCACAAGCCTGGATGAGAACACAGAAAAAGGTTCTTAGACACATCATATTTCATTATGGGGACACAACCCTCGGTGGCCACCCTTTCTGGTAAAAAAGATCCTCTCTGGCTAGATAAACATCTATATCAAGGTAAAAAACCCCAAAGTGGGGAAGACAGAAAAACAAGTGATAGTGTGCATCCAGGTAACTTGTCAAGATAGTTATACCAAATGCAAAATTAACTATTAAAGTAGAAGTTACATATAAAAATAATATAGGGATATAAAGGAGCACCTGGGTGGCTCAGTGGGTTAAAGCCTCTGCCTTTGGCTCAGGTCATGAGCCCGCATCGGGCTCTCTGCTCAGCAGGGAACCTGCTTCCCTCTCTCTCTTTTCCATGCCTCTCTGCCTACTTGTGATCTCTGTCTGTCAAATAAATAAATAAATCTTTAAATAAATATATATAGGAATATAAAATCAAGTTATAATAATTGGTAACTGGGGACAAGAGGAAGGAGGTAAGAAAGGTACACTGAATGTCTTAGGTAATGAAACACCAGATTTCACCCTTAAATTAATAATTAGAGTAAATAAGTTAAATTTTTTTAAATGTGAAGACCACCATCAGTAGATTGAGAAGAGAATACATCCATTCTAAATCACTACAAGAGAAAAGAAGTCAAAGAAACAGTCCCATATGCAAAGGACAGAACAAGGAAAATTACTAGAAATAATCACTTGTAAAATGTTACATAAAAATAGTGGTTATTCCTCGATGATAAGACGGCAAGTAATTTTCTGAGGATTTTTGTGTTTTCTAAAATGTCTACAATGAACTTGTATTACTTTTAAATAACCTATAAAAACTCTTGGCGGGGTTGTTATAAAAGTTGTTTCAGGGGCACCTGGATGGTTCAGTTGGTTAAGCGGCTGTCTTTGGCTCAGGTCATGATCCCAGCGTCCTGGGATCAAGTCCCACATCAGGCTTTTTGCTCGGCAGGGAGCCTGCTTCTCCCTCTGTCTACCACTCTGTCTGCCTGTGCTCTCGTGCTCGCTCTAACAAATAATTTTTTTAAGTTATTTTACATAGGACACAATACCAGTAAACACTAAAGGGTGGATAAAAAGCCCCCAGTGACGAGATTTTATCAAGATATTCTGAGTCAGGTAGTCATGTATTTTTTTCCAGTTGTATTGATTTAAGATTTTGCATGGTACGGCAATTTGGAGAAATCGGAGGGCATTCACCTTCTGTCTGACAAAGACTGAGGTTGTAGTACTTAAGGTGCTAGCCTGCCTTGGTGATTTTCATCTAAAGCACTTTGATATCCCAGGAAATTGACATCAGCTGTGTCATTTCAGTCCAAACAGCTGGGTCCTCCCTGATGTTGACTATGGCATTCCTGCCTTCAATTTTGTGGTGGTCTCAGACTTTGACTTAAGACGCAACCTTTGCTCCATCCATGCTTTATTCAGTTAAAAATGATGATCTCATAAACATCCCGAGCCAGAATGGGTCACTCCTAGTCCCCAAAAGACCATTATCACCTGTGGAGGTTTGCAAGCATCATCCCGACCCCTCTAGGCTGGAGAATGGACAGGACATACATTCAGCTGAGGAGCAAGCAATGCCAAGTGGAGGCTTCCAAGCAGGGCCAGACTGACTTCAGATTCTGAGTCTAAGACATGTTGATATTTGAGTGAGGTTCCCAGAAGGGAGCAATAGGAGGAAAGGAGAAAGGATATGATTTATTACGAGGATTTCTCCCGCATCAGAAACCCCCCAGACCCTGTGCAAGCTTCAGGCCGGACGTGCGAGTCCTACTGCTCCTGCTATAACAGAGAAGCCCTGAGTGCTGTTTCTTTCCTCCTCACGTCAGAGTCTGGGCAGGTGTTCCCGGCCTTGCAGACTTCTTTCCATGCGGTTAGTCAAGGGCCCAGGCTATTTCCATCTTGTGGTTCCTCCCTCCATGCCCTAGGAAGAACTCTCTCCATTTCACCATGAGCTAGGGAAAGAAAAGGAGAGATCTCAGAGGTTTTTATGGACCAAACCTGGGAGGAGCACACATCACTTCTGCTCACAAAGTTTGGCCACCATCTGGTCACATGGTCATACCTGCCTACAAGAGAGCCTGGGAAATGCAGTCTCTGCCCAGCAGGGAAGGGAACATGGTTTTGGGAAAACTCATGGGAGTCTCTGCTCCGTATATTTTTCTTTCTTCCATTCCCTGCCTCCTTCATAGAATGGTTTCACTGCCATTGGCCTTTCAAGTGAAAAACAACAACAAAGATAGAAGAATATGGGTTGGAAATGTAGTGGAATCACGTAGGCCATGTTTTTTCGGGGGTTTGTTGTTTATGGTAGGGGCATTTAAGGTTTCTCTGCCTAGAAGCCAAGCCTGAACTCAACCTTTACTAGACATCTTGCATCTAAGTATCCTCCATATTTTCTAAATATTTGTTTTGTGTCTCCTTCCATGTTATCCCCTTTTAATGATAAAACATGAGACAGTAACATGATTTATCTTATGCAGATTCAAATCTAGGTTCCTTAAGGCCATTCTCCTATAGAACAACACTCCTAGGGGGATCTGGGGGGCTCAGTTGGTTGGGCATCTGCCTTTGGCTCAGGTCATGATCCTGAAGTCCTGGGATCAAGCCTCACCTCAGGCTCCCTGCTCAGTGGTGAATCTGCTTCTCCCCTGCTTGTGCGTACTCCCTCCCTCTCACTCACTCTCTCAAATAAACAAAATCTTTAAAAAAAAAAAAAAAAAAAAACCTGAGCAAAGCAATAAAAAAAATACAAGTTGTTTATATTTTAATTATCTTTATAATGTTGTGAGTAGGGTTTTCATTTCTTTTTAAGATTTCATTTATTTGACAGAGAATGAGAGAGCACAAGCAGGGGAGCAGCAGGCAGAAAGAGAAGCAGGCTCCCCACTGTGTAAGGAGCCCAATGCAGGGTTCCCGTCTAGGCTCTGGGATCATGACCTGAGCCAAAGGCAGACACTTAACTGACTATGCCACCAGATGCCCCATAGGGCTTTGATTTTAAATGTTTATTTTCAAACTCAAATGTTTATTTCATAAAATTTGGAAAATTATAAAAGAAAAAAATGATTGCCATAAATCCCACCCCTCTCTTAAAATCTAGGTGTCTTCGCCCTAGAATATAATCTTGAAGGGCTTTTATCTAAGAGAAATCACAAGTCATTGCTATAACACCCAGAGAAAATAAAGAAGAGTCACATTTTTGTCATGGGACAAATTCCCAGCCACAAATTCACATCTGTGTTTTTAAGGCTGTTGAGCTTTGCCTTTACCTCTGGATGCCTCAATTTCCTCACTTGAAATGAAGAGTATCCTTCATCCACCCAGACTACATCTGTAGACTGTAAATGAAAAAGACATCTATCAAAGGTTCTGAGGGAATAGAATGTTCTAGAAAAACAATCATCCCAGTAGTGCTTACATGTACTTAGTGTGGAAGGTTTGAAGGGATTACGGTTCAAAGACTCAGCAAGAGGAAGCATTTTTTTCCTAAGGGTAGATTGAGGGTTTCTTGCCAACCACTTTACCTAACAATTTTGATATTAATAAAGAGGAGAACAGAGACACACACACAGACTGTAAAGCCAGGTAGCCCTGGGCTGCAACGGGGCTGTTCCTTCAACAAAGCCAAAACAGAATTCCCCATCCAGCAGGACTCACCAGAGCTGTTCACGTTTTGTTTCAAAGCCGGTTGATGAGAGCCAAACATAGCTACCCCTGTTTACTTTGTAAATGGAAATTCGAAATGAAGTTTCAAATGCTGGTTGACACCCAAGAGGATGTAATTAGAATAAGGGGCTTTCTGGTTTGAAGATACAAAAAAAAAAAAAAAAAAAAAGAAATGATCTGTCTCTTTGAAATCAAATTATTAAATAATAAGAGAGAGGGAAGGTTTGGTTTTTAGTCTTCAAAGCAAAACCAGGACCTGCAATTTTCTTAATTGGTTTTTTTTTTTATAATTACTAAGGCCAAGGTAGGGAGAGAAGGACCAAGCTGGGGGCTGGAGAAACGGGGTCGTAAGGCAGAAGGCAGAAGAGGAACTCAGTGGGAGAGAGAATCTTCTGGGTCCGATGTATCCCCTTCTAGTCCCATCTTTTTTTAATCCATAATGGGTCTAGAATGCAGTGTGGGGACCCCTTGGGCATCTCACACATGCCTCTTCCTTCCTCATGCCCTTTGGGGGAGGAGGTAGTGTTACTTGTGGAGCTGAATGTAAGTCAGAGGCCAAGTTGAAATGCGTGCGCTGGACATCGCTAGAGGAGGATGCAGATGCTGGTTTTAGCCTGTAATTCACATGACTACACTGAGATTGTATTTTAGATTCCTGAAGCCTCTTTGCTAATAAAACCAATTTGCTTTGGGACTCTTAGCTCTTTTACTTCTAAAATGGTCCCAAGGATTGCATGTTTCATGGTAATTCCTGATTTGTTTATTCTTCAAATGGAAGAGTTGTCTTAACTGCAGAAGGTGCTCTTAAGGGTTTCTTAACCCTCACCTTACTCATAGTCTCTCTCTTTCTCTCTCTCTTACACACACACACACACACACACACACACCCTCTGAAGTGACAATGTGGTGTGCATTAGAAAGAGCAAGAGCTTTAAAGAGAGCCAACCCTGAGTTCTGCCATTCCCTCCGCCCATTCCCTAAACTAGCAGCACTGAACAAGCCTCGAACCCCTCGGCTTCATTTTCCTCATCGATACGATTGGGGTAGCAATGACTGACAGCCCAGGATTTTTGTGAGGATTAAATGGAACTCTCTGGGATACAGTGCTGGGCAATAGTACTTGCCGTTAGTAGACAATTCATTAATAGTGGCTGGTATTAATAAGTCATCACCATCATTAGCATCATCCTAGTCTAACCTCAGAAAATCCACACTGGGTTAAAAGCTCTAAGCCCAGGCCCTTTAGGTGGGATTTGAACCTAGCGAAGTACTTCTGTGTTCATGTTGTCTATTCTCTTCTCCCTGTTGGACTAGGAAAAGGTGAGGCCTTCGGATTAAGCACAAACAGGATAAACCCCACTGGGGTCACATACCACCATGACTTTTGCTCTGAACGTGTATCTATTTTCCCACCACACTTACACACACACACACACACACACACACACACACACACATTGTGTTCTTAAAACCCAGCATCTTTGTTGGAAAGTGGAAAATATGTCATTTCCAGCTTCTTTATTCATACCTATTTGTGAATTCAGAAGTTCCATCACATCTGATGCTCCCCTTGGGTTTTACCCAAAGAAAGCCATGATCAGAGGGAATTGAATTAGCTTAAATGTTCCTTTAGGGATTCGACCCCCCTCCCACCACACACATACACCATCTTGTCTAAAGCTACAAAAACAATTCAAGAGTCCATTTTAACTCGGCTCTGAGCCGGAAGCCCCTGGTCTTTGGGGGCCTGGGCACCACACAGCCGAGCTGCTGGGGCTGTGATGGGAGTGTATCTTGTGAAGGACTTAGTACCATCTGGTGAGTCAGCCCCCAGCCCGCTTCCAGCTGCTCCTCAGTTAACCATCCGTGCCATCCGTGGACGTATAGAAATCTCTTCTGCATCCCTGCTTCTCAGCCGCTGCTCCCCTGTGGAAATAATAAGTTCCATATGTGGTGTTTCCCTGTTCTCCCTGAAATAAAGTGGTGCCTCCTCTTGTTTCTCCTAAAAGTGCCCCTTCCTGATTACTGGAAGCAGCCTAACAAGTGAAGCATTCATCCTTGCTGCCCCGTGATTTGTCGACTTAGATCGTGCGCCTTCCCAGCGTTCTTCCTGGACTCGAATTGTTTCCTCATTTTCTACAGCTCTGCATTCTCTTAAAATCAGAAAGAAGGGAGAAAAATTTATAATTCTAGTATTTTCTAACTGCTAACTTGCTAACTGTATGTCCATTGGCAGGGTTACCTAAACTAAACAGGGACTACTAATGCTTACCCCAAAGAGTGGCTGGACGTTTAATGAGATGATGCGGTACCCATGTCCTTAAGTGGAGTTGGAGGGGTGGGTAGGGTCTAAAAGCCAGTTTAAGGAGGCCCAATGGGGTCAAAACGAGACGGTGTTAGAAAAGCTTGCTGAAGAATTAGTAAATCTGTGTTCGGGGCTTGTGTTAGAGGAAAAATATGTATCTTTTACATATAGGAGTTCCTCTCGGGAAGCTGAGAATCTTGGGGGTCGGATGATAGTCACAAAAATGGCCCTGTCTTCCCTTCCCCCCACACACACACCCCTCCTCAGGAAGAGGGAGGAACCCCAGCACTAGTGAAAGTGACTTTTTCCCTTCATTGCCTAACTACAAGAAATGTCCCTTCTCTCTCAAGCGTTGGTACTCAGAAGCCAAACTCTTTCCACATTGCTTTGTTATTTTTCAAGTATTTGTTGTTCTTGGTTTTACTAGTGAACGAGTTGGGTGATAACACTGATCTCTACACACCCATCTCCAGAAGAGCAAAACTGATCCCCTCCCTGGTCAGGAGCGCCAGGGAGTCAGGTGTGTTCTCCTCCTCCTGGAAATGTGGCAGGGATTACTTTTCCATGCTCTGCTGATTTCCTCTGCTCGTTTCAAAGTGGCCCACCCCCCCCCCCGTTCGGCCCACTCACACAACCTTAGGAAATGCCCACGCTCATTAATCTATCTTCATGGGCCATTCCTCTCTGGGGTAGAGGTCACCAGTGTCGCCCCCCCACCCCCCAATACAGACAGCGCTTTGTCCTCAGGATCACTTACAAATCTTCTACGAGTTCTTACTCTCACCCCTCAAACCCGCCAGGGCCAGAGTCTCTGCTCACCCCTCCGTATGTGGAGATGCATCTGTGTCCCACACCCCTGACTTCTCAAAGCCCTGGCTTACCATTTCTTCCCCCTGCATGCTCGCCTTTGAGCCGGCCTTTCCTTCCCGCGCAGGCTAACTCCGTCAGCTCCCGCATTGCCTCACGTGTGCTTGGACTGCCAACCCTGTCCAATGGGCCTGAAGGTGGCCCGCACCAAGCCATCTCCATCCCAGAACTGAGCCTGACACTGGAGCAGGATGGAGGCCCCCGGCCCCAGGGAGCATCAGAGTGTGGGTCTCCCTGCGTGCCCTCCCCCGGCTTCACCAGGGGCCGCTAGCTCGCTCCCGTCTTCATTAAAGTCATCTACTGCTTTTTCTCCTAGACATTCCAGAAGCATTAGTTGGTTTTGCCATTGTAGTGTCTGAAGAGAAACTATTTAGTCCCAGGTCAGAAACCTTGGCTGAAAGTTCCGGCTAAAAAGCCAGGCGTCGTTATTAAATTGTCACAAAGTTAGCCGTGATATTTGAGGAAGTGATGAAATGGCTGTAAATGATGTAAGCTTTGCAACGGGCAAACGTGTCCGCAACTTCTGACATCTGGAGAAGAGAGCGAGGGGCCGCTGCTGCAGCCGGCTCCCCTGACCCGCCCAGAAAGTCCAATTAGGACCGCTCTGCAAAGGGGCGATGGCCCTTGGTGGTGTGAATGCTGCTCCTCAGGGAACTGTCCAGATGGCTGCCTCCCTGGCCCTCCTGAGCTAGAGCAAGGCCTCCTGTGATTGAATCCCCGGTTTTCATGTCCCGTGATTACAATCCCAGACCCTTTTCCCACAAGTGGAGCTGGGCTCCTGGCCCTGTTAGTGGGTCTGTGGTCTCTGGGCAAAGCTTTCACAGCTTCCCTGGAGACCATGGTGTCTGCAAGATGTCCGTTTGCTTAACAGCGTCGGAGAGGCCTCTTGTAAATTTCAGAGCAACAGAAACTGGGCGGCTTTGAAATTCCAGCTATGGATGGGCTTGGTATGAGGTCTGTTCCGAAAATGGGAGCATTTGGTTTTCCAATCAGCCCTGAAGACTAATCAGACTTGGGTCGGGGCCTGGAGGAGACAAATTCAGGGTTCAGCGCCCTGGGGAGGGTAGCCAACTGTCTGTCCCCTCTGCCTGGACTTCTGCGGGGCCCTCCTTGGAGTTACTTGTTGACCTTCACTGCCGTCTTTTCCTACATGAGAGGATTTTTCCCATTTTAAGTAGCTAGGCCTTTCCTTCCTCTGCTTGATATTTTCTTGAGTTTTCAAGAAAAGACAGACAAATTGTGAGGGGGAGAGGACGAGAGAGTAGAGGAAGGTAGACAAAGAATAGGGAGAGAGAGAGATAAGGAAGAAGGGAAAAGGAGAGACTTGTCCTCTGGGACAGTGCTGGGAATTCGGGGGTTGTCTTGTAAAGCTCATTTTGATTTAAGTTACTGAGCAAATCCTCCACGTGGCGTGACTGCCTGGCCTGCCCACATCAGAGATGATACTCGAACAGCACAGGGACACAGCAGACATACAGGAGGTGGGAATCGCTCCTCTCCCCTTCCTGACCTTTCCCAGACTCCCCTTCTTCCAGAACCTTGCAAAAGCTTCTTATCTGTCTGGGCTGACCATGCTGAAGTGCTGGAGTTTTCTGTGCTGATTCTGGTGGTGTCTGAGGCACACATCTTTAAAAGCCCTAGAACCAAAACAGTCATTGCCCCACACCTGTGGCCTGCTTCCCACTTGGCATGGGGCTTCTGGGCACCCAAGCCTGTGAGGCCAGCACAGCATCTCCAGGGACCATCGTGCCCATGGCCTCCCCTCAGTGTGTGGCTGGCTTGCCCTGAGGTGGCCCAGGGTGAGCACAGGGCCACAGGGTGGCTCCCTCCTGGGACAATGGTCTAGTTCCCTCCTTCCCCTCCATTTCTCAAGGGCAGATCACATCCCCCAAAGCTGCCAAGTGTGCCTCTGGAAACAGGACCTGACCTACACACTGCACACCTAGAGCTTCCTGGGGTCAGGGATCAGGGTATCACCCTGCACCGATTCTTAAATGAAATGCTTGCTTTTAAGATGTTTGTGATTGTATTGGGGGTGGGGGGAGGAGAATGCAAGTAACAGAGGAAGTAGTACGTTCACATGACAGTATGTGCAGTATGTAGAGAAGTCTCTCTGCGGGGTACTTTTATTTTTTATACTCCATGGTGCTTTTGTTTAATCTTACACTGATATTTACAAAAGGTTTCTACAGCGAAGGATCACTTTTGTGGTCAGGAAAAAGGTTTTAAAAATAAACAGGGTTTTCATGCTTCTGATAGTCGACTGGCATCGAGCTCCCTTGGCACCTCAGTGCCTCGGGTTGCATCAGGCAATGGGGATTATGGAGCCCGAGTTCTACATCGGGTACCCGTGCTCATCCTGGTCTCGGACGTGTGTGAGCTGCTGTCGCCGTGACCATGGCAAGGACCTTCCTCGTTGCCTGGGCTTGCTGGCTTCCTAGCGAGCTGGGAGACGCACAGGGTTTACAGTGGCGGATGCCTCGGCGTCGTCACCAGGAAATCGAGGAGGATATTGTCCACTGTCACACGTGAGGTGCTCTTCAGAAGCAGCCCCAGAAGAAGAGTTGCTCTGTGGCCATAGACCTGGGCCACGCTGAGACTGCCCTGTGTGTGTGGAACGAGCGCACTTCCGTCTAACGAGCCGCGTGCATCCTTGCGTAGGCAGCGCTGGGAGGCGTAGGGTTCCGTTCACCGCTTGGCTTCAGCACACAGTCTGACTGTCCCTTGTGTGTCTTCATATATGAGCTGGACACCCAACCTCTTTGCTCTTTCCTCCTCTTTATTCTTCTTTCCCTGCTCTCCCCTTCCCTTTCCCACTGCCTGTCTCTGTCTCCCTCTCTTCCTCTCTCCCCACTCTGTTCTCCTTCTCTGCCTCTGTCTCTCTCACTTGACTTTCCCACTTGTATCCCCTTTTGATGAGACGAATTTTTATAAAGACTCTTTGAGTCACTTGTGAGACGAGGCAAAATAGCCATAAATACAGACTAACTGAGAACATGGCATGGAGTCTACACCTTACCAATCCGTCTTGAAGAGTGGTGTTCCCAAAGAACAGATCCCGAGTTTTCTTCCATGGTGTATCTGGTGACCTGACACTTGACCACAAAGAATGTCAGCAGATTGCAAGCCTTGGGGTCACTTGGGTTTTGAAGACCTAGCAGAGGACCAGCTCCAAAAAGGGTCCCTTTGAAGACCCCTATTGTTTGGCTTTTTTCTAAGAGGTCTTTTTTTCTCTAAACAGTGTGTCTTGTGTGTACTACAAGCCTGGGTCTCCACATCAGTGCACATCAGAATCACCTGGACAGCCCAGGTACACCACATCAATTCTATCTCAATAAACCTGACTTCTTTCTAAAATTTAAAAAAAAAAATCACCTGAAATCTTATCACACAGATTCTTGGGTGCTATCCCAATGATCCTAATTCAGTAGGTGCAAGGGCAGGACCTGTGCACTTGGCTTTCTGATGAGCTCCAGGGGTGTAAAGTTGCTGGCCCACAGACATTTGAGGAGCCCAGCTCTGAACCCTGACCAGGGACTCTTACTAGCCACTTGGAGGAAGTCGTCTAAGTGGCCTTTTGTGGAGTTTACCAAAAGCCTTTTTCAGGTCTAAATCAAATGAGATCCACTAGTCTCCAGCCCATCATCTCTCTGTATTTGCTCCTCAACAAGGTAATGAACCCAGAGAAGCCAGTTAGGTGAACTGCAGCAGACCCGTCCTGCCCCAATGCCCCAGTGTCCACGGTCAGCAAGCAAACAAGCCCATTCCTCAACCACCCAGGCCTGGGACTTGCAGGCCCGCTGTTCCCCGCTGAGGCTGTTGGACCGCATGTCCCGTAGGCTGCCACTGGACAGGGATTTCTCAAAGAGCAAGAGTTCTAAGAACATTTTTTCCAAAAAAATATGTAAGTGGGAAAGACCCACTCCCCGAAACACAAGCATCAGAGAACCTTTTGAAAAAGCAGGGGAACTACATCTGTCATGCCATCTTGAAATAACTGCCTATAGGGTCTCAAGTGTTATTTGGACGAAACAAGGCTGTTGGAGTCCTTTACAATAAATTCAAAGTGATGCCCTGTGGCCTGGTCAGGTCTGTTCATGTGTCGTTCCATACAGTGCTCCTGGTGGCTGTTTTTATTCCTGTGTGAAAGCCAAGGAATATAAACCCAGAGAGGCTTGGTGACACCCCCAGGCTCTTGTGAGTGGTGGGAGCCAGGGCTGTGAGCAGGACCCATCTCTTTCCCTGCTGCCCTTGCCGCCCGCTCCCTGCTTTCCCGGCACCCTGTGTGCTGCTTCCGGATGGGCTTCTGGGCTTTAAGTCCCCTTCATGGTAAGATCACTCCTCATCCCCTGCCCCAGAGAGCCTCTTGCTACTGTTTTTTAGGTATGGCTTTCCCAGACGTCTTTGTATCTGAATTTTTGTTTGTTTCAGTAGAATTATATGTTACAGAACAAATGGGAAACGTACCAGTTTCACGGACAATATCGCATCGTGAGCATCTCTCTGTGTCATGAACTGTTGTTCCTCAGCGTCCATTTAATGGTCATGTAGTACTCCTCTGTAACTACCTTCTGGTTTCTTGGCTTTAAAACAGAGTTTTGTGAAGGCTCTCTTCAAAGAATGATCACTATCACTTTGCAAAAGTAAAATGAGGTCGCGTGGAGAATAGGCTTTAAATGCTCTGGTAGCTAACATCACCCCAGTATCTCTGAATTACACTGAATCTTTTAGAGAGATGGTTTTGTTTCCGACCAAGGTAAGTACCTAACACAGCCCTGCTGGGAAGCCCGTGATGCAGGTGTCTCCAGTCCTGGACCAGCCATTATAAAGAGAGGGCGTGCTGAGGACGACAGGCAGGGAGGGACCAGAAATCCCAACCAGCAGGGCACCCCTGCTCCTCAGTTGGTGAGGGACTGCATACATGTCTTGCTAAGCCATGGGTCTGAGCCAAATGTCTTCTCTCTCTCCCGCAGACCCGCCTGTGGCTGCCGCAGTGGTGTCCCACTTTAATGACTGCCCAGATTCCCACAGTCAGTTCTGCTTCCATGGAACCTGCAGGTTTTTGGTGCAGGAAGACAAGCCAGCATGCGTGTAAGTGTTCCCTGGTGTCCTGAGATTCTGGGCTGGGGACACCCCAGCAATCAATTACAAGAACATTTACCTCCACAAGACATGCCTGATACCCCGGAAGCTGGACGTGGAGGATCAGAGCAGCAGGCTGAGGGACACCTGCTTCACACCCAGTTGGTGAAAAATCCGGGTTCCAGGGCCCCAGCCCAAAGCCACTGAGGCAGAACCCCTGAGGGTTGGAGCCTGAGGGTCCACATTTTTCACAAGCACCTCGGGTCACTCCTGGGTTATTGCAAAGTCTGTAAAGTTCTGGATCCAAGTTTAATTCACTCATTAGAATTCCTAGAGGGCAAGGTGTTGGGTTGGATCCCTCTGAGTAGGCAGCGTCTCCAGGAAGAGGTCTCTGCCCTCCAGCATCTTTACAGCACAGCTAATAAAATAAGCTGGAAGTGCATGCAAACAGTTAGTGTACATAAACTGTAACAGAACAAAAAACAGCTTGGAAATCAAGATGTGCGCCAGCGCGTGGTGGTTTCCATGCCAGCCCGAGCACAAGCCCCCTGGGGCTGCTGCTTAATGTAGAGCTGAGCCCCACCCCACCCCACTGAATCATCATCTCCAGGAATGGGACCCAGGAGTCACATTACCTAAGAGCCAGTGGGGAGTGCCATGGTCAGCCAGCCTGGGAAAGAAAGGCACTTGAGGAAAGCTCCCCAGAGCAGATGTTAGGGTATGCCTAGTAGGGAGAACAGAGAGGTTATTCCGGGCCTGGAGCACTGGGGGGCCTGCTATTATGGGCTACCTGTTATGTCTACAGCAGGAGGAGACAAGGTTGGAGACAAATTGGAGGCCAGAGCTTATTGGAAGTGAGCCTTTATTCTCTAGGCAGTGAGAGGCACATTCATTTGGGGAAGGGAAGTTTTAAGAAAAGGAATCTTAAGTGGCCCCATACACAACTTTGGTGCTATTGACATTCAGGGCTGGGTGGTCCTTTGCTGGGCAGGAGGATGTTAGCGGCAACCCTGGCCTCCACCCACCAGGTGCCAGGAGAACGAACACCTCACAGTGGTGACCATCAGAATGTCTCCAGATGGCCAAATGTCCCCTGGGGGGGTGGGAAGAAACAAAATCCGCCCTCCACCCCCAACTGAAACCACCCATCTGTATGAAGTTGTCATTTCTATAGGTCACGACTGGTGGAAAGGTAGCAATGCCTTACAGTCCAACTTAATAGTACCAGTAAGTGATACTAAAATGTTAACAAAAGCCGGCATTTATTGAATTTTGTTCGCTTCACGCTGGACACTGTCCCAGGCATGATCTGTGTGCTAACTCAGGTAATCCTCCCCACAACCCCACGAGTTAGGCACAGAGAGCTCATGCCCAGATCGCAGGGCAGAGCTTACGGTCAAATGTCCATGGTCGAGCTCCTGAAGCTGAGTGCTTAACTGTGATGCTAAGGGTGTCAGATGCCTTAGCCTGAGAGCTACTGAGGCTCTGGAGAGTCTGCGCAGAAAAGGCCGGGCGGGGGGTGCTTTCCTCTTCCCTCCTGGGCGCAAGCCTCACCTGGTGGAGTAGGCTGTCTCCCTTCCTCCTTGCAGGAGAACTGCATGAGGCCCCCAGGTCAAGTCTACAGAACTTGAGCCCTCCCTATCCTGTAAAGGCAGAAGCCTTCTGAAAGCCAGTGGGGCAGGGGTGGGGGTAGGGGAGAGGGGGAGCAGAGGTGCTGGTACTTTCTTGTTCTCTTCACTGGGGATCCCAAGCCCCACTCTTGGCCCAGGGAGCTAATTGTCCATCACACTTACACACCATTGCATTTGGAAAATCAGGATGACTGACTGTCTCTCCCCCCATTCACATTATAAATATCGCTATTAATAATAAGCTTTTGATAAAAGCTATAGCTAGGTGCCAGGCCTGGCTCCCAGCACTCTCTCCATATATAGAAACTCATTGAGTCCTCACAACTCCCTTCACCAGTGGGAATTCTTGCTCTTGTTGCATAAATGAGAAAACTGAGTCAGCTCACAGAAGCAATTTGCCGAGTCCCAGAGCTAGTAAATGGCAGAGTTTAGGATTCAGTCTGATTGACTCAAACTCCCAGACTTGTGTGCTCAGCTACTGCCCCAGAGGGCATTCTGTCTTGGTCTAAAAAGTTCATCTCTGCTAAAAAAGAAACAACAGATCCAAAATGGAGTCACTTGTGCTAAGCCCAAACCAAAACATAGTACCTGACCCAATTGCAGTTTTAGCCGGCCCCAGAAACGTGCTTAGTCCATCCATCTGGAATTTCCCTGGTCAGCTCTAGTGATTGATAGACCCCTTCTGTACCCCAAAGAAAGATGAGGTCATTTTCTCTTTCCCTGTCTCTGCCCCCTTCTGCTTACACAAGTCTCCCATCTTGTACAGCTCCTTGGAACTCCTTTCCACTGACTAGATGGGATACAGTGTGATTCATAAATCACTGAATAAAACCAATTTGATCTTAAAATTTACTCAGTTGAATATTGCTTTTTAAGATCTCAAGTCACTAAGCTCTTTCGTTTGCGAGAAAGGTGTTGGCATCTTCCCCATGTAAAGAGAAACATCGAGGTCATTCCCAAGCTCTTTGCCCCAACCACAGACTCTTAAAGTCCTTTCCGTGGGCCGATTGTGGGATCTCCCAGAAACAGCTGGGCCATCCTTGTGGTTTGGGGAAGCTGACCATTGGTGGGGGTACATAGCCATGCAAGCAATTACCACGTCTTTACCTCAGTTTCCCCACCAGATCTTGGCAGCCCAGCGGGTGGTATTTAGCCCACAGATGTGTTGTACGGGACCGTGGATGATGATCTGCGCTGTTCTTTGGTAGTTTTGATTAGTTGTCAGCATTTTAGAAGCCGTGTTTCACTCTCCATGTGAATGTCCAGCCCGATGGAATAAACAGAAAGATGGCAGCATCAGGTCAGGCCTGAACTCCCAAGTGTGCCATTTGGCTGGAATACAGGTGTGCCAGCTCCACCATCCGCTAAACAGGGCTTGCCCTCTCTGGTCCTCATTCCCCCCTCTCCCCACTGCTCCCCAACGCCAAAGCAGATGTCAGCCCCTGACTGTCCTGTTGTTGCTTCCGCTCGCCTCAATCATGCCAGCCCACTTTGCTCACTCCTGCCATGTGAGCTCTTAAGCTCGGTGAGGACAGGACCACGCCTTATACCCTTTGTAATTCCAGTACCTAGAAGAATGGCATAATTAATTAATTCCCCACTAGACCAGAAACTGTGATCCGTGCAGAGAAAGCAGAACATTCTGTTCCCACTCGTATGAACTGCCCCAGCTTTGGGTTTGCTGACACACACATTCTGGTCAATAAAACCAACATACCTTGAGGGAAGACCATGTATGTCACGGCCTTGTAAAGAAAACCCACAGCAACCCAAACTGAGAGTCTAAAAAGAAGGAGCTCTTTCTAAAACACTGTCGTGTAAGCTTTGTTTTTTATAAGAACAATAGTCTTTAGGTTTCCAGAGAACCTAAATGACATCTCACACTAAAATATGAGGTAGAGAAAAAAAGTTAAAACAAATAACTAGTCAGAAGTAGCCAAAGGTAGTGAATAAAATCATCAAACACTTATATTTCAGTTGAACCCTGGCTGGTATTTTATGTCTTCCTTAAATAAATCCCCGCTAGCGCCCAACTACCTCAGGAAACAAATAGGAAAAGGATTTCCAGAGACATTACAGCCATAGAAAGGCAAGGTTAGGACTTGCACGCCATTTTCCCCTGAGGCAGATTCAGTGTGCTATTGGTCCGCTGCCGGTAGAAGCCTTCAAACAAAGGAAAACAGTTGAAGGAAGACACCCAGGTGACAGTTTTTAAGAGTTCCAGTGTCCCCAGCCAGTGGCAACCAGTTTGAAGTTTCTCACCTGTTGAAAATGCTCTTCAGTGACTAAACTCCCTGACTTGACTTTCCCACAGCAAAGTGTGAAAACAAATTGCTGAGCCAAGGAAAACACTTCACATGGCCCTGGCCATAGTACATTCTAGTGGGATCTGAACAGAGTCAGACATCTGAAGAGAAGAGACTGTCATCAGTCTACCAGCAGGCCACGATGTGACTGAGGATGTACCCAAGAGCTTAAGACAGGGAGCAGTTTGGGGCTCGAGCCATTTTCTGTAGATCTTCTGTCATCCCACCAGCTGGCAGATGATGGGGTGTAGGGGTTAAATTATGGCCTTGGGGCATCAGGCTGACCCAGTTGGTAGAGCATGTAACTCTAGACATCGGGGTCATGAGTTTAAACCCCACATTGGGCATAGAGCTCACTTTATTTTTTTAAAAGATTTTTTTTGTGGGGCACCTGAGTGGCTCAGTGGGTTAAGATTCTGCCTTCAGCCCAGGTCATGATCTCAGGGTCCTGGAATCAAGCCCCGTATCAGGCTCTCTGCTCAGCGGGGAGCCTGCTTCCTCCTCTCTCTCTGCCTGCCTCTCTGCCTACTTGTGATCTCTCTTTCAAAAAAAACAAAACAAACAAACAAAAAAAAAAAACCACACACAAAAAAACTTTAAAAATAATAAATAAAATAAAAGATTTTTTTTGTCAGAGAGCACAAGTAGGAGACATGGCAGACAGAGGGAGAAGCAGGCTCCCTGCTCAGGGAGCCTGATGTGGGACTCGATCCCAGGACCCTGGGATCATGATCTGAGCTGAAGGCAGATGCTTAACTGAGCCACCCAGGTATCCCTAGAGCTTACTTTAGGAAAAAAAAAAAAAAAAAAAAAAGCAGCAGCAGCAGCTATGACATTCTTCCATGCATAAGTCTGGAGAACATACATAACTTCATTTCCTCTCTCCCCACATAGGAAGCAGACACTGAGTGTCCTACCCCCAGGCAGGATAACACAGCAGTGAATGGATTTGGAGGCCAGACCTGAGTCTCTCATACAAGTGGCTTAGCCCCATAAATGGGGATATTAATATTTCACAGGATCATTATGAGGACCCAGTGACCATAAGCTTGCAAAGCTGTTGCTGTCCAAGATGAGAGCCACTGGACACACAGGGCTATTTTAATTAATTCACTTCATTAAAATTTAGTTTCCAGGGGCACCTGGGTGGCTCAGCGGGTTAAAGCCTCTGCCTTCAGCTCAGGTCATGATCCCAGGGTCCTGGGATCGAGCCCTGCATCGGGATCTCTGCTCAGCGGGGAGCCTGCTTCCTCCTCTCTTGCTCTCTCTGCCTGCCTCTCTGACTACTTGTGATTTCTGTCTGTCAAATGAATAAATAAAATCTTTAAAAAAAAAAATTTAGTTTCCAGGCCTCACCTGCCACAGTTCAAATACTCGGCCGCTCCAGGTGGCTGGTGGCTACAATATGGGACAGCGCAGATATAGACTATTTCCATCATCGTAACTGTTCTATTAGACAGCAGCAGAGAACATTCAAGCCCCGCTCCCCAGAGCAGGAGGGCTCAGTTACCAGACACTGTGACCATTGCCATGGCTGGAGGATGTTGTAAGGTCCTGCCAAAAGGAGCAATGGTAGTCGGGAAGACCGCCAAACCCATCGCTGTCCATGAGACTCCAAGATCAGAGCTGCAGAGTGGAAGCCTGTACCCCATCCAGCCCCCTCCTCCCCAGCCCTGGAAGTGGAGAGGTTATAGGGCTTGGTGAATCCACTTCTTAAGAGGCCAACAGTGGGTAAGCCCAGTATAGGTGTCCTTGGACTCAGTTTCCCCACTCCCACCACAGCCCTGTGGAATTTGTCCATGGCAAAGACAGGTTCATGTAAATATATTTCTAAAACTATGGTCCTGGGTCCTTAATCAGTTCAGTCCTCAGCCCTCATACTGAAGACCATGTCTTGGGACCTGTGCCAGAAGACTTGGCTAAAAGAGGACTAGCCGCCTGCCAGAGAATACATCATTGTTTATAAAGACAACGTCTCTCGAGAGCCTTAAAACTGCTCCCATCCTTTTATTTACATTTTTAACACTTACACAGCACTTGAGTCAGACACTTCACAAGATACTAACTCAATTCTCATAACAACTCTGTGAAGTAAGTTTTACTGTCATTTTTTTTGAAGATTTTATTTATTTATTTAACAGACAGAGATCACAAGTAGGCAGAGAAGCAGGCAGAGAGAGAGGAGGAAGCAGGCTACCCACCAAGCAAAGAACCCGACGCGGGGCTCGATCCCAGGACCCTGAGATCATGACCTGAGCCGAAGGCAGACACCCAATGACTGAGCCACCCAGGCGCCCCATACCTAGCAGTTTTCTAATGACGTAGTAACATGGGGAGGAGATGTGAAATGAAATATTGATGCAAAATTGTAAAAAAAAAATTGTGTATATATATATATATCTATATATATACACATACAACATATATATATATGTGTGTGATATATATATATATGTTTAAAACTAGATAGAAATAAAGAGAAACATGTCTGTTTGCCATTTGGGGAGGTAGAGTTGGCAACCATGTGCACTTTTTTTTCCTTTCTGCTTTATTATAATTTATATACTTTCCAATTTGCTTAGAAACATTCCTTTTCCAGTTAGAGAAGTTTTTTAAGAAAGGACATTTAAGAGCAGAGCCCTATATGCATGATCATATTTCTTGAAAATTGGAAAAGGGCCTTGTGAACCAGGTGAAACAGGGACTTAAGGGAAAAACCGGAACAAGTCTATGGGACTGGAGGGCCCATAAGCCCTCGGCAGAGGGGAGAGAAAGGCACATTGTGGGTCATTTCATTCTTCCTGTACAGAGTGGCCTACAGCCACAGTTTGCTTCTATGAAAAGCCCCAGAGCAATCTTGACTGAGTAACAAAAATGGAAAAGCCTCAGGGATCCACCTGGCTGGAGCACACGGCCTTCATCTCCAGCCATGACGGCTCATGTGGCCGCTCAGCTGGCCTCCTTTTGCCTTCTGTGCTACGCTCTTTCTTCCTTGTACGCTTCTTTCTTTTTGGTTCTTATTTGGGAGAAATGGCCTGAATGGGATTCCAGAGCCTCATTTCAGAACCCTGAAGACAAAACAGCATTCCAGGACCTTCGTGTTTGGTAAAACCCACTACAGACAGACAGATGAAGTTGGTCAAACGATATAAGAACATGTTCTGTCTCAACCCATTTTCCATTCCCCCTTGTGATAAAACAACTCGGATTTTGTTCAGATTCCTTTCTGAAACGGGTATGGCATCTCCCACTCCCTCTACCCCCCTACCCTCCACCCCCCCAACCCCCCCATCCCCCCCACCTGACAGGAGGGGAACCATTTTATAGCCACCAGCCTGAGGAAATGCCCAAGAGGGAGGGAGGGAGCAAAGGAAGGAGAAGAAGAATGGAGGTTTCAAATTGTTGGTTCTTACGTCTGTGCACTTAAACCTGGTTCTACCTCAGTGGTTCTCAGGCCTGGATGCACATTAGAATCACCTGGGGGCCCAGACCAACTGGATGAGCATCTCTGGGGGTGGGCCCTGGCATTTTCCATATCTTCCTGGGCAATTCCACTATGCAGTCAGGTGGGAACCAGGGCCTAGCTGAGGTGAAAGAGAGAACAGCAGCTGAGTCAGGCCTGATTCATTTGCAACCAGGCGAGGTGACTCTTCCCCTTCTTATGTGACTTGTACCTCATATAATCGGCATTATGAAGTCTAAAATCAGTAGAAGCTTGGGAAGTTTTTGTTTATTTGTTTGTTTCAAGAAAAGTTATGTCACCAAATTTTTTCTTTCCCCCACCTTATAAAAAAGCAACTGGGAAACCTCCCCACTGTTACAGATGATTGGGGAGAAGAAGGGGCCTCCCTCCACCCCTAGGCCCAAAACTCTATTGTGGCTCTCGACTTTGGCTGCCCAGTGGAATCATCGGGGAGCTTTAGAAACACTCATAACAGGCCTTACTCCCACAGATAGTAACGTAGTTGGTCTAGGGTATGGTCTGGATGGACCTCAGGATTTTTTCAAGCTCCCCAGGCAATTCCAGTGGACAGCCAAAGTGGATGTCCCTAGGAAAACCTTCATGGTGGCTCTCAACTCTGACTTCATCAGAATTCCTTTTGGCTTTTTCTTCAAAACACCCGTTTGCCAAGAGATTTTGATCTTGGGTAAAGCCCAAGGATCTGGATCATGGGTTATTCTGCCTCCTAGCTGCACCTGGGCTGCTTGGGGCAAAGATCCACTCTTCTCAGTGCTCACCAAGGCCATGACCTGGAGTCTCGCCTGTTAGGCAAGCAACCGTGTTAGGCAGCTTGCTTGCTGGGCAAGTTTTTGTTCATGAGCACGTTGAGCTCCCTAATTCAGGGAGACTGAGATGTGAGTTTTTATAGCTGTGACACTGGGTGACAGAGACATTCTTGTTGACATGAAGACTTTCCCACTGGGCTAGGACCCCTGCCAGTATTGAGGCCACACTGGCTGTAAAGTGCCCAGCACACAAACGGGGAATGTTCCTCTGGAAGGAAGCATATGGAAAGTCAGCAGAAGGTGGTGACCCAGCCCAGAGGGTTTTCTTTCTAACTGAGTTAAGATGGCACTGTTTGGGGGGAACCGTGGTGACTTGCCACGCCTACAGCAAGGATACCTCTTTACCAGGCAGTGAGCAATCCGTCTTTCTTCTTGCAGCGAGGTTTGTAAGCTTGTCATGAAATCACTACCCCAGAGTGTCTTCCACACTGATCTGCATTACCATAGAAAGGTAGCCTTCCTGGTTGAGATCGTTAGTTTTTAAACCCTGAGAAGCCCCCAGGCCCCATTTCCTCATCTGTAAAGAAGGTAAACAGCCACCCTGAGCTCACATGTGCCTGTGATTGTTGGAATTAAAAGAGATCAATTCATATAGGAGTTTGGCAATAAATGGTATATGCTGTAATTAGAGCTTGGATGCCACTCTTTTGTTTAAATAGAATTTCTTGGAGTCCCCTGTGTTGATGGGTTAAGTCCATAAGATTCACAGAACCAAGTGCCTGGGGAGATGTTAGAACCCTCCTCTCCCAGGGCCTGCAGGTCAGGGTAGGAATGCTTCAGAAATGGTAGTGCTTACCCTTCTATAGCCTAGACCTTTCACAAACAAGCACACAGACCCTCACTGCACTGCCCAGGGAGGAAGCAGCCCGGACACTGGGCTATGCAAGAACCCAGACTCTGGGCTGAGCAGACCTGAGTGTGAATTTCTCCTTGCCCTAGCAGGGCAGCACAGGTCAATGACTTGGTTTTTTCTGGGCAAGGATTAAAAGGCAGAGCTTTTAAGCTTGGTGTGAGCTTGTGACAGAGATCACAAGCAGAGAGGCAGGCAGAGAGAGAGGGAGGAGGAAGCAGGCTCCCTGCTAAGCAGAGAGCCCAATGCAGGGCTCGATCCCAGGACCCTGGGATCATGACCTGAGCCAAAGGCAGAAGCTTTAACCCACTGAACCACTCAGGCGCCCCTAAAATGATTAAATTTTTGTTAACATTGAGTGAAACCTATGCTCCAGAAAAATACACTGTGTTTATCTCATGGCTCCAAGTTATCCCCCTGGCATCTGGGGTCTGGCGGCCTAGGAGCACAGGCTTAGGGCAACCACAAATGTAATGCCCCTGACACAGGAGCAGGCAACAGGGACCCTTAATCCCCTTTCCTTTCTCCTTGTTCTTCAAAGGCCTTGTAATCTAAATGTGAAGGTGACAGACTGGCTATTTCATCAAAAGGTAGACTCCTTTAAAAAAAAAAAAAAAAAGTTTATCTAATCATTGCCATGTCTTGGGGGAAAAAACAAGAACTTTAAATCCAGTGTGTGATGTTTGGTGCAAGCCTGCTCTTGGGGAAGTCCCTGTGGGAAGAGAGCTTCCCCTCCGAGAAGACAGTGGTGATCAAACATTTTCTTTACAATCACAAAGTTATCCGGGCAGTGGGACCTGTGCATAAGCGAAGTGTCTTCTGTTGAGCAAACTCATATGCTTGGAGGGGGGAGAATGCCTGCATCAGAAAATGACCGTCCCTTCCTTATGGCTGGAACCAGTCCTGGGGAACATCCTACAAGAACCACTTGTGGCGGCCCAGGATGGTGGGGGGAGGAGGGGGCTGTGAGCAACATCAGCCTTCTGAGGGAAAAGGCTGTTAAGTGAAAGAGATTTTGATATTAGTAATACCAGTAATATCACCTTGGTATAGGCAGTGACCTTCACAGGCCACAGGGCACGTTCAAGGGCATGACCTCTTTTGTGCCCTTACCAATCTGCAGTGGAACGAGGCCAAGTGTCACGAGAAATGAGAAGCCAACTGATGGCTTCCCAGGTCCTGCATTTACTAGAAGGTGGCACCGACCCCTACCTCGGGAGGAACACTGTGTGCTGCGCCCCTCCCCCCAGTAAATGCTCATAGAGCTAATTAAATTTGATGAAGATAATCAAAAAGCAGACCACAGCCTGTGTCTGGTTTGGTGTGTTTTTCTTTCTCTTATCATCGAATTCTGAATACATACACTTAGTTTAAAAATAACCTGGGTTTTTATGAACTGCCAAAATGTACTTGGTGTCCTAAACACATGTGCTGCCTTCTTTGTCCCCAGCATCTGACCTAGTGCATTACAGTGAGGTGCTTCCTCACATCAGCAAGCTGATTAATGGCCCCTTGTCCTCCTACCAAGAGGTGCCCACACAGGGAAGGAGGAGCGAGTTTTCGGACACCTTGGCCTTGAGTTGCAGAGGCTGGAGGGGCTCCTTGGGACTCTCCCTACAGCTTTGGGACCCTCTGGCCCAGCCTTCCCTGGGGGCAGGGGGAAGGTTGGGGGAACCAGAGCACTGTCAGAAGAACATGCTGACATTCCTTTCTTCCTCAGCTGCCATTCTGGGTATGTGGGTGCGCGGTGTGAGCATGCCGACCTCCTGGCCGTGGTGGCTGCCAGCCAGAAGAAGCAGGCCATCACTGCCTTGGTGGTGGTCTCCATCGTGGCCCTGGCTGTCCTCATCATCGCATGTGTGCTGATACAGTAAGTGTTTGTCACCCCTGAAGTCCAGGCTTCCTCCCCCAGCCATCAGTCCCATGGCCAGATGACACAGCCACCTGGGCATGGTTTACTGCTGGGGTGTCTGACTGGTGTCAGCAGAGCCAAGAGGAATTTCGATCATGGCCACCTGCGGTCAAGGGCACCCATCCTGGGAGGGTCCCCAGTGGGGGCTCTGTACGCTGTTGGAAGCCAGGGGGGAAGCAGAGGTTCATCTCCTCTCTGCCTGCTGTTGGGTTTGGAGCCTCCAGAGTGACGATGGGCATGTGCGGGCATTCCAGAGCGAGCTAGAAGTGACTCCCAGCTTCCTGTGGCAAGCGGCAGAGGAGTTTCCTCTCTGCCAAAGGCACTTTGCAAATCCCAGGGCCATGCTGGAGGTCTCAGTTGCTCTTTGGACAGGCTGATGGCAGCCCTTCCCACTTCTCCACTCCTCTGCCCTTTCTCGTCTTCCAAAACTCATCTTGCATCTTCCAGAAAGCCTTCCTGAGCCCTAGCCCAAGGGAGACCCTTTTCTTGGGCTTATTTGCTTGCCCGTATCTCCCAACTGGACTGCTCCACAGACAGAGACTTCCCTAGTGCTGTAGTCACAGCATCTGGGCAGATGTGGTCCCTGGAAATGTCTAGAGACCTCTAATTCACAGAGCAGGCCCTCTAAGAAAGTATACAGAGTCGGTGATGCGTAAGGCATTCCCAGAAGAGCTAAAGGCTCCCAGTCAGCTTGGTGTAGATTCACTCAGGATGGAGACGGTGGGGGATGGGCCATTCTGGTGAGGGCTGGAGGAAGCCGCTGTGTGTTAATGAAGGAGGCCAGACAGGAGCCCTCTGAGGCTGTCCACAGTTTGGACAAATAATTAGGAGTCTCTGTCCTGTTTGGTTATTGGTTTGCCACTGTTGAGGCAACCTACACACCTCCGGCTCTGGTGACAAACTGATGTCCCATAGAGCCCCACGCTGTTGACGGGAGCCAGCCCAAGCCAGCATTAAAGGGTGAGGGATGAGGTTGAACTGAGCTGGCCTTTCCTTTGTCTTCAAGCCGAACATGCTCCACTCCCGCCTGTCTTGGAAAAGGTGGTGGACGAGCAGCCCTAGTTAGGGCTGCAACATAGCCCAGACTCTGCCATGCACGAGGGCAGTTCTTGTGGTCGTCAGGCTGTATGTGCTCACCTGTCAGGTCCACTATCCTCTATTTCTGTGGCCAGGAGGGTCCCAGAGCCTCAGGGTGCCCCTGTGAGCTTCTCCAGAGGGATTTAAAAGCTAATTTTGATTCCTGGATGGCCTCTCTCATTCCCAGGGAGGAAACCAGTCTCACTTCCCCTCTTTTTCTTTTTTTTTTTTAAGATTTTTATTTATTTATTTATTTATTTATTTATTTATTTGACAGACAGACACCACAAGTAGACAGTGAGGCAGGCAGAGAGAGAGGAGGAAGCAGGCTCCCCACTGAATAGAGAGCCCGACGTGGGGCTCTATCCCAGGACCCTGAGATCATGACCTGAGATGAAGGCAGAGGCTTTAACCCCTGAGCCACCCAGGCGCCCTCACTTCCCCTCTGTGTTTTCCCAGCCCATCCTTGATAGAGACCAGTCCAGAATCCCTGAGCCAGACACTAAGCCCTTACCCCAGCCAGGCCGCTGGGTGCCTGCACCTGGGGCCCTCCTGAGTTGGAGAGTTGGTTGGGACCAGCTTATCCTGTGCCAGAGGTACTTGGAGGCCTTGGTCACGCTGCCCTGGAACGCTCCTTGCTAGGAAGTGGCTGGGATAAGCCCACTGCTAGCCGACTGCAAAAGACAACCTCTAGTGATGGATGGATCTGGAATCGGGTCCTCTAGATCCCTCCAGATCTGGGACTCTGAAGCTCCGCAGGGCACCATGCAGAGGCAGACTGCTCTGGCCACCCAGGACAGAAGTATGTTGGGCAGGAAGGTCTCAGGCTCCTTCTTGGCTCTGCTGCTCAAAGGTTCGGGGGCCCTGGCAGCCTTCCCAGGATAGTGCCCAGAGAGAGGGGCTGGGGATCATGAAATGCCACCAGGGCCCAAGGGGGCAACACAGCAACAGGTTTGTTTTCTCTTTTGTTTCTGGGCCCATGTCCACGAGGAGACCCTGCGCAGCCCCAGTGAAGATGCATGAATTAGGCACAGGTTAGAATGAGGAGAAACAAAGTCCTCTGTGATATCCCATGCAAAAGAGCTCTAAGTGTCTCTGCATCATCAGTGTCTTCCTCAGTGCTTTCTTCTGCCCTTCTTTTGGGTTCCCTGGTTCTCTCTTCATGCGAACTCTGCACGCTGTTCATTCCCGTGCACAGAGTGGGGCAGGAGCACTCAGAAACCTGGGGCTCCAGGGCTCCGGGTAACACGCATTCATCAAGAGGTTGGGTTTGCCACAGCTAGAGAATGGTAGTCCACGGAAAGATTCAAAGCTGTGGCGATTTGCAACTCATTCTTTCATTCTTTCCACGGGTCTGTTCAGCCCATCCTTGTTCCTTGCTTTGCTGCTGGCAAGGACGTGAGGGATGCTTCCCCACACACACCCTCACAGCCCCGCCAGCCCGCAGTGGCTGCCTTGTCCCAGCGCTGACCACCCTTCTGAGGGCTTCCCCACCTGCTGCATTGCCCCGAGAGCCAGGAGCAGAGCTGTGCTCGCAGAGCCGGTCCTTGAGGGCCGAACAGGTGCCTTTGTTGCCAGCCAGCATCTGTCCCAAAAGCCACGGCCCTGTAGGGTGCTCAGCCCCTGGCTATGTGCAGCTGGCCCTCTGGAGGCCCCGGTGGGAAGGTCGCTGCAGAGCCCAGAGCCACCCAGCGGGCTCTTCCCATGACTGCTGCGCCAGCTGGGCCCGCTTGCCCCAGGCTCCTGCCCAGCCCGTGTTCTCTGTCCGCAGCTGCTGCCAGGTCCGAAAACACTGTGAGTGGTGCCAGGCTCTCATCTGCCGGCACGAGAAGCCCAGCGCCCTGCTGAAGGGAAGGACTGCTTGCTGCCACTCCGAAACCGGTAAGGGGCTGTCGTGACGAGGGGCCTCTCTCCCTTGGGAGACACGAGTGGATGGAGAGGGGACCACCACCTTCTCCAGGGCAGGGCAGACGTTCTTAGAGGGTGATGCAGGAAGAGGGAGAAAAGGAAGAGGGTGTTTATCCACCCCAAGTCAGGTTGAGTTTATCCTAAGGTACATTTCACTCAGAAAAAAGCTCTTTGATCTTCATTGGTCTGTGTGGCCTCTGACAAGTTGGTTGGCCTCTCTGAGCCTCCGTTTTCTTATTTAAAAGTTGTGCAAATCGGATGAGTGCTGATGTAGAGGACTCAGCAGAGTGTATCACAAACTGTAGACACAACTGATGTTCGCTCTCTTTCCCTTGAGCAAGTCCCTTCCCCTTTCCCATTGGTGAAATGAGGGATTTGGCCTACAGCTCTCAGACCACTGTTTAGCTCTGGGCTCTTATGATCTTTAAGCTTACCATTGCTTCATGAGTATTTTCACTGACATCCACGAAGAATACTGGGCATCTGGAAGTGGGACCAAACCTGCTTCTCAGGAGTCCTCACCTGGGTATGACCAGCTCGGGGCTCATGGAGGCAAATGGCTCCTTTATCCAGACAAGCCCTGGAGAGTCACCCATCAACAAGATTTTCTGAAATGCTCTTATGACCAGTCAAGCCCATCAAAAACCTGAAGTTCCTTTTTGGGAAGTAGTGGAACAGGAGACCGTCACCGCAGGCTAATACCAAGGGTGACCTTCTCTAGTCAGCAGCTGCCATTCCAGAAGCTCACGATTACAGAGAGTAGGAAGAAGGGCAGCTGGGAAGCTGGAGCACCGACATGTCCATTAAACCTCTTGGCGATCTGCCCTGGCAGGCACCGAAGGCCCAGGAGCACTTTATTTGTTCTTCAGGAGCGGTAGTAATTGTGCATGAGCAGTTCTTGTCAGCTAGGAGGCCCACAGCTCTTAAGGATGCTAATCTATTCATCCTTCTAACGGCCTTAAGAGGAGGAGGATTTGTGAGTGGTGCAGGTAAACTGAGTCTGCCAAAGGTCTGCTCGGGTCCAACCATCAGTCCACGAGAGAACTAGGATGAGAACCAGGGCCTCTGAAGGCCCCTGCACCCCTCTCTCCTGCTGCCTCCAAGGACCATCCACCGAGCTAAGGAAGTTTTTAGATTGTTGTTTGGCACCAATAGAAAAACAGTTTAAATCTTTTCAGAAAATTTATAGTAGATTTTGTGCCATTTGTGCTCACCTCAGGAGAGCTATTTAAGGTAGAGGAAGTTTCTTATTAATGTTCCTTCTCTGCCCGCATTTGGGAGGACATTATCTTTGCGCCGCAGAGGGGTCTGGCCTTCCAGAGATGGCCACTGAGACTGAAGGCCGCTCCCGGAGATGACGTGTACCTCTCCAGCTCCCGAGGAGCCACGGGAGGGAAAAGGGCAGGAGGATGTCCAGGCTGAGCTGGACTCTAGAGCTGCCTCCCGTGCGCCATAGAGAATGCCTCAGAGCCCCACCCATTGAGGAACAAATGGGTCCAATCTTAGATAGCCTGAGGGGAAGCCGTTCTGCCACCAGAGTCCTGGACCAGCTCATGAGCTGCCCGCCAGGCCACCCCTTCCGGGGGAGCTGTCCCCAAGCTGGGCGGACTCTCCTCACAGCACGCTGTATCCCCATTCTCTGCTACCGTGACTCACTTCACATTCAGTCAGCCTTGCCTTTGGCCCCAGAAGCACAGTTTCAGAAGCTGCTGCCCCTGAGGTTGAACCAGAGGAATCTGGGCTTGGGCCTGTCTGCCCAAGAGAACCTGGTGACCTTGGCTGATGCATCTCCAAGTTTCTGTCCCGAGCTTGTTTTCCTAGCACAGCTGGGGGGCTGGCCCGCAGCACTTAACTTGTTTCTCCTTCCTTCCAGTGGTCTGAAGAGCCCAGAGGGAGTCTGGCCAGATAGACTATGGCAGCCTGAGGGAGAAAGGACTTCTTCAGGACCAGCTGGCTTCCTACTCTGCCAGCAATCACCTGTGCAGCCTTTTTGTCTTTGGTGGGCCTTCCTTCACAACTCTGTCAAGAACTCTGTCTGCTTGGGGTTATTTGGTGTGACCTAGAGAAGAAATCAGTGGATCACGGTTTCAAGACTGGTCAAAAAAGAATTGCAAAGGGGTGGACTTCCTGTTGACGTAGCTAAGGTGTGTGCGTCTGCCGGCCTCGGAGCCCAGAGACATGTTGTCGTCTTCTGCCAGTCGCCGAGGCCAGGCTGTGTTTCTTTTCCATGGGCCCATCTCCCCACAACAGTATCCATCCTCCCCAACCCCAGAGATTGCTGTCGTTGAGTTCTTTCTCATCCGTTTATTGGAGAAGAAGGTGGGAAAAGGATAACTATTGGTTACGGGAAGATGCCAAATGTCAGAGGAGCCATGTATGTCCTCTGCCCCCGAGCCCCTCGGCCAAGCCCGACATCTTCCACAGACACACGACGCGGAGGACCTTCCCAAGTCGTCGGCAGCCTCGGAGATCATTTCTTATTTATGAGATGGATGATGGTTTCATTTTTAATCTCTTAAGTCTATGTAAAAAGCATAAAACCTTTTCAGACTTCTACACGAATGATGTATGTAATGCTGGCTGAGAAGTTAGCTGACTGATTGCAACCGTCTGGCCCCTTGGGGACAGCTAAGGCTTGGGAAGAGCCCCCCGGGGGTGCAGAACTGGAAACAGAGGAGGAGTTGCTGATGAGAGCGAAGACTGGGGCTCACAGGTCTTGCCCTTAAGACACAAAGCAAGGAAAGGCCCCCAGATACATTCCAGTAGAAAAGCTAGCCAGTCCAGCAGCAAAGATTTGTAGCTTTGTGGGGAGAGAGGAAGAGAGTGCCTGTGTGTGTGCATCTCCTCGGGACGAACACAGGACTACCCAGCGCCACGATTAGACGGATTAACTTCCTAGTGTTCCCTCCATATGTTTAGAAATTGAGCACAAGCGGAGAGCCACAGGCCTTCCGGGCCACATCCACGAAAAGGGGACTGGTCATTTACTTTCCATGTTGTTGTTCGGTTGATTTGTGGATTTATTTTTAAAAGGAGAAATTTAACCTTCCTATTTATTTTCTAGCATTAGGAGAAATGTCCCCGTGATTTTTTTTTTTTTTCTCTTTTCCATTCAGGATGCTGGTTTTATTAACAAAAACTCTAACAAGTCACCTCTACCAGGATGGGTCTTGCTTTCCCCTTAGAGAAGGAGAAATGTTTTCATGGGCCTCTGGGTGTGTTCTGACCCCCTGGGCTTTCCTGTGGGAAACACTGGTTCCCTCCAGTTAAACAGCAGAGAGCTCATCCCCAGACATTTTCATTAAAAACTGTACACAGAATAACAGTGAAATAGTACGTGAAGTCCTTATGTAAGGGAACTCTTTATTCACTAATATTTGAAAAATGAAAGATCTCTACCTATTAGTGTGTCTGGCCCCACTCATCGCGAAAAAGGCCTTTAAAATATATCAAGTTGGCTTAAAATTTCTACCAGGTTATTTTGTCCTCCCTTAATTCTTCTTCCCCAATCTGTCCATTTCGATGAATTTACTTGTTACAACTGAGACCATTATGTGCCGCGTGTCTTAGCTCTGGCACTCGGATGGGTTGACGGAATGAAGCAGTGAGGGCAGACACGGGCTCGGCTCGCCTGCTGGCCCGCTAATGAGGCCTTTGACACAGCTTCCAGGCTGAAGCTTCCTTTCTCCCGCCCATCCTCCAGCCACGGGTAGGCACACGGAGACCCACTTGTCGCATCTTGCTCAGAGACCCATCCCACTGACACGGGTTTGCAGACACCCCAATTTTCACTCCTTTCTCTCACCAGACCCTCCAGAAAGTCTGAGAGCCTGGCGAGAGAGACCAGTGCTGTAGTGTGTCTTTAGCTTCAGTCACGTTCTGACTCTAGCACAGTCTTTCCTTGGTCTTTGAGAGACTCTCTGAGGTCTGACTGCCTTTAGAGAATAGGAACCCACGTGAGATGTTTTGTGGGGCTTTCGTCACCAGAGGGAGGGTAGGGCCCGTGTTTGGTCTCCAAGAGTCCGAGAGGCTTTGCGGAGGTGTGAGAAGAGAGGGATGAGAGCCTTCTTGGTTCCCTGCAGGGACTTCACCTCAGTGTCCGTGAAGGCTCTGGTCCTCGGCGCCCCTTTCCTCGCGCCCGTGCAGTCACCCCGTGAACCGTGCGGGGAACGAGCAGCGTGCCTCCCTGTGCGTGGCTCCCGAGACAGTTCTCAGCAAACCAACAGGTCTGAAAAGAGTTAGCCACAGAGGCTGGGTGAAGGCAGGCCTGGATGGACCTTTGTCCGTGCCCAGGAGAGGAGAAACTTGCTTCTTTGTAGTTTCTCTTTAAAAATCAGATGACCAGCAAGCATTGGATTCTTGGGCCATTTCGTGGTATTGGTACATTTTGAGCTAGCTGTAAAAATGTCCCCTTTTGAGGTTAAAAATGCATCTTCAAATCCATCTTTATGGGTTCCCTGTGTTTCCTTGGCCTCGAGAAAGCTGAGGATGTGACTAGGGATTCCTTCCTGAGGCCTTTCCTGGTCCACAGCCGCATGCCTGGGAGTGGGAAGCAAAGCAGCTTCCGGTGTCCATCTCAGGAGAAGCGAAACGCCCCCATTAAAAAAAAAGAAGAGGGGGTGCTTGCAAATATTTTAGGGAGCCTAGATTCGCCCACTGCTCTGCAGGCTGTGATGGGTCTAAGCATACCGGCCAGAAACCTTCTCTTCTAGATGGAAAGATAGACAACAGTCCACACTGATCTGGAAGATGGTCCCGACACAC
This sequence comes from Neogale vison, assembly GCF_020171115.1. Lineage (NCBI taxonomy): Eukaryota > Metazoa > Chordata > Mammalia > Carnivora > Mustelidae > Neogale > Neogale vison. The sequence continues at coordinate 91,661,635 of NC_058098.1, read as the reverse complement.
CTGAAATCAAGCAAGATCTGAGCTCGGCCATTGTCTTCCCACAGAGGAGGCCGCACAGCATCCCAGAGTCTATTTTCCTAAGAAGCGAGGAGGTGGGATTGGCACCTCAGCTACCCATGCGTCGGGGATGTAGGAGGAGGTATAGTTCTAGAGCTTCCTGGGAATCTGTGCTCTGCAGGTGGAGAAGAAGGTGCCTCTTCAGCCCCATCTTCCAGGGCTGGGTGTCTTACCACGTGTGGAATCTCTTCTCCAGGCAATATTGGCAGAAATGGATCGACAAGGTTCCCGCACTACTCAGGAGACCCTGCCTGCCCTCTAGGGTCTGGGCTTTGGTTTCTCCCAACCTGCTCGGCCAAGGAAGGGGGAGGATTCAAAAGCCCAGCACCCAAGGGGACATCACAGAAGGAAGACGAACCCATACATTTGTTCTCAGTGTGGGAACATGAGACATGTCCTCTCCAGCCACTGATTTTACCAGGCTCTTGGAAAGATCTAGGGGTGAACAACACACAGTACTGAAAAGCAGCCTCTCTTCCTAGGGTAGTAACTTACTGAAGTATTCAACTTTCCATTATCTTTATGATAACAAACCTGAGGCTTTTTTTTTTTTTTTTAGAACTTGTTACTCTGACTTCTGTATATGTTGCACTGAAAAGGTTAATATTTAATGTTTTAATTTATTTTGTGTGATAAGTTAATTTTGATTTCTGTAATGTGTTAATGTGATTAGCAGTTCTTTTCCTTAATATCGGAATTATACTTATTTAAAGAGTAGTGAGCAATATAAAATGTGGTTCTGTTTTTTTCAGTCATGTGCATTATTGTCCAGTTGTACCGTACCTTGTTTGGAAGGATGAAGGAATGAACTTTTTTTTTCCCCCTAAATCAAGACTGGAGCTTTTCTTTCATGAGAGTGGCATGTTATTGAAAAGCAAATTAAGAATCTTCTCCATGCATGCAAGTGATGAGGAAAAATTAGATGCTCTTTTGCAAAATGTGGGAATCCTCAAATTCACCAGAGTTGATCCCTGTCTTCTTGAAAAAACCAAACCCTCCACAAAGTTCCCAATATATTAGCCTTTCATCTGCTAGGTGTCTGACAATATGCCAAATGATGCAGACAAAAATATAAAACACACAGTCCCGGTCCCCGAAGGAACTGAGATTTGGCTGAGAGACTGACCTGCAAAAACTAATTCTGGACCAGTTGCAGACAACACGCAAAGGAAGCCTGAATTATAAGGTAGAGAGCATGTGTGCATAGCTGTGGTTCTCCAGGTGTGCTCCCCAGACCAGCCGCCCCATCTCAGGAATGCAAATTTTCAGGCCCCTCCCCCAGACTATTAAAATCCAGAGAGGGCACGGATTGCATGGAGCACTGGGTGTGGTGAAAAAATAATGAATACTGTTTTTCTGAAAATAAATAAATTGAAAAAAAAAAAATCCAGAAGTGTCCCACGCCCCTTCCACCTTCTAGGTGCTTCCAATACATGCTCAAGTCAGAGAACCACTGTACTCTAGGACTCAGCAAAAGACACGTTAGTGAGGACAGGGGATGCAGCTTTTAGGAAAAGCTTTATAGAGGTTTTGCAGAGGAAGTGAGACACTGCAGTTTGCCCCTTAGGTGTTCAGAGTTAATGGACATCAGAATGTACAGTCATTACTTAAGGCCTGCATTTATTTGGAATTTCTCTGCTTAGCCTAGTGGAAGAGAAAAAGCAGACCTGTCCACCCCACCCCATCCCACCCCACCCTCAATCACTCACCCTGCTCCCTGCTGCCCAGTTTCTCACTGTAGGGAACTTTCTACAGCTGTCAGCCCAGTTCTTACAAGCCTCGCTGCCCTTGAATCCCCATGGCTAAGGCCCCTGCCCTTCTAACCCATGTGTGGACCTCACGTGTGCGACCTAGGAGGAGCTCATGCAGATGCAGCAGAGAGCAAAATAGTGGCAGGACAGCATGAGCTCTTGGTCCCAGGGGATGCTCAGCTTCCAGAGCAAGGGCAAGCCCATAGAACGTGTTGTCCAAGCTGCAGAGGGCTTGACATCTACCTGGCCTGCAGGAAAATGAAAACCTAGGCAATTCCTTGTCCCAAGTGCGCTGGCCTGGCAGCTGTCCCCCAACAGAGCCTTTACCCACCTCCTGGGAGAAGGAGGGAGAGACCTGCTCCCTGTACTTGGTGTTCCCTCCTGCCCCTTGACCCTATTCCTTCTCCAGGGACCTCTCCAGGCCTTGTTTCTAACCCACGAGATTTTTTTCTTGTCCTCCTCCTTCTCCTCCCTGAGTTCCAAGCCCTCTTGCCAGGCCCCCCTCTGCCAGAGCCAGTATCAGGTGGCCACTTCTGGATCTAGTCAGGTGCCCGGGGTGTTGCGGGCAGGACACTCCCCAGGAAAAAACGCCGATGAACTTTGAGTCAAGCCAGACCAATCTCCCCTCGTTTATCCAGGCAACTTGTGGTTGCCAGCTTGACTGCATGATCTGGACAGACGGGGCTCGACTTGTTGGAGGCTGTTGGCCCGAATTTCACACCCCAGTTCTACCTGGTCCCCGCATTGCCCTGCCTCCTGCCTCTCCCCATTTTTGGGGTGTGTGTGACCTCACCTTGCCTCCTGCCAACTCTGAGCTCTTTACCCAGCAGCCCCCTGGAATTCCAGCACAGCATTCCCTCCTCCATCTTCTAAAACTCCCTTTTCCACATTTTCTCTCTGCACTTGCTACTTGGGCAGACCCTGAGGTTTCCGTCCCAGCCTTCCACTTTCAAAAATAGACAGCGATGTGTCTATGGACACGCAACCTGGGGCTAGCCACGCCTTTTCCACCAAGCCAGTGTCTCCCACCCTAGATTAGTCAAACTGGAGAATCCGCCGTCGGGGTGGCGCTTGGCATCTGTTCAAAATCTCTCCTGGAGATTCTGATCCAATCCCTACTGCCTTCTAAACACGTGACGCCCCAGGGAGCGGACAGCACAGGCGAGGTCTGATGTCTGGAGCAGCCAGTGTCTGGTCCCTACCCGGGGCATCCCCCACCCCCGCCCCCAGCCATGCTTCCGTACCCCATATATCCAGAAGGTGGGAGCCCCTGGGAAGCATGGCCCCTTGGACCTCCTTTCAGCCGGGATCATCTAGGGCAGAGAAGTGAGAAAACTCCTATGGGAACCGGAGTCTGTAAGGAGCACCATGTGACTAGCGCTTGCCCAAGTGGGCAATGGCTTTTCAGGAACCAAATTTTGCAACTGAGAATGAAAACATGGTGACATTTATGCCGGAAGGGAAATAGGAGAGAGAGAAGGGAAAAGCAAAAATTTTTAAAAAAATTAAAATTTTTAAAAAAAAGCGGGGGTGGTGTGGGGAGCCTCTCTCCAGGGACATTTACTCCAATGGAAGCTTCAGGCCCTGATGGGCAGCTGTACAGGTGCCTTAGGACCACAGGCTGCCCTGTGCCACGAAGTCCTCCGGTGCAAGTCCCCGTCCTGCAGGGGAGCCCCTCCCAGGAGGTCCGGGGAGTGGAGTTGAGAGCGGGACAAAGGAACAGCTCCACTACCTGGAGCTGGGCTGCCCTGCATGTTTCAGAAAGGGAATCCTCAGATCTGGAAATGTGACCTTCCCTAAGGGCTGTGCTGGGAGGAGCCAGCGTCATTTAAATCCTGTCCCATCAGAACAGAGGAAGTAGCATGACTCTCCCACCTGTCTTTGGTCTCAAAGGAAACCCCTGCAGCAGAGGGAACCAGAGTGCAAAGGTACCGGACCCCTGTGCTGGAAGGAGGCCCTGGGAGCAAAGACCTGGGTTCGTTGCAGGCCTGCTTCTTGCTGGTTGTGAGACCCTGGGGTGTTCCTGTGCCCCCAGTGCCCATCTGTCTCGCTCCTGCCTCTCTAGCTGAGGGAGCTGTTGAGATGAAGTTTACAGATTCCCACTTGCTCAGCCCAATGTCTGGATTAAAAAAAAAAATCTAGTGTGATCCTAAATGCCACTAATATATCGTCCAGTTCAAAGCAAGCATTGGATTCTTGGGCCTCCCTTCAGTTCAAGGTAGAAGAAGGCACGGGGAGAGGGACACGTCATGAGAAATATTTCCAGAGACCCACTGGCAAATGGGGCCCCAATATAGGGTTGTGCTCCCTGTTTGCGACCTTTAGACATAGTGAAGGACCCAGAGGAGTGAGGAACCTGCCCTTGGACATAGGATGGTGTGCAATGTGGCTTCAAGGAGCAGAGCCAGAGGCAAAAGTGTTGATTTCTGCTCAGTAGAGGGTCTTTTTTTCAGAGCCTCCTCCTAGGCTAAGGGACTCCCAAAACCAAAACCATTGAGCAGAGACCAGGTGACCGCCAGTGCACAGCGGGTCCCCTGGTGGACTAGACCTTGTGCTGCAAAACCTCTGGGGTTCAGTCCACCTCAGCACTCTAACCACAGTGTCCTGTCCAAGGGTCTGTGGGCTACAAGCACTCCAAGGCTTCACTTCCTTTAGTCTCCTTCTGGACGAATCTGTGAGCCCAGACTTGAGCCTCCATCCTGCCCTTGTCCTGCTGTGTGTTGTGTGGCCTTCCAGGGCTTCCTGGTAATGGAGGGTCATCCCGGGCCCTGCCCAACCCCTTCCCACTCATCTGCTGGCGTTCGAGCCTGTGGCTTCACCATCCTTAGGAGGGGCCCCATAGAGGGACCACAGCCCAAATGAGTCTCAGGAGAGGGCCTTTCCTGGCTCTCTCTGTCCCTAAATGACTAGGTGTGCTGCTGACTTGCCCTCTCAGATCCACAGTCCACCTCGTGCCCCTGTGTACAGCCCACCCAGGGCCCCTCTCACCCCACAGTTTCCCGTTTCCGGTCTGGCCACTGGGTGGCCCCAGGGGAGAGCTGAGATGTTTCATCCGCACTCACTCCTTGCTGCACAGGATTCCCACCCCAGGGCTGGGCCCTGAGCACACACTTCATTTACACCACTACCTCCCCTCGTCCCTTCTGTGCAGGGGCTGATGATGGCTCCCCATGGACACTCTGCCAGTCTTTCCCCCTGCTCGCTCTTTAATTTCCAAGAACGCTTAACCAGAGGCAAGAATTTCAATTGCTTCCAGGAGTGATGCTGGGACTGCTTGGTGGCAGCATGAACGGTTGAGTCGGGGATCTGGGGTGGGAGGCGGCCCTTGTGAAGAGCAGGAGGGCCCAGAGCTCTACAGAAGGGAGCGCCACGCCTCCCCTCCAGCTCCTGGACATCCAGCGCGGTGGCCAGGTTTTCTTTTTCTTTTTCTTTTTTTTTCCATAATATATCTCTATTTCTAAATGTGGCTCAAATGTCTAAACCATACTGTGGCCCCACCAAAATCTGTCCGCAGGTCACCATCCGTCCGCAGCCTCCCCTCCCAAGCTGCCTGCTTGTCTCGGACTCTGCCGGGCTTTTTCAGGCTTCTCTGCCGGCGCGGTTCTCCTTGCTGGAAATGACTGTTTTCTGCTTCTCTGTTGGAGCACGCTTCTGTTCCTTCTAGAACAGAAGGCTCATACCTCACGTTCTCTCTAAGGCCTGCCCAGAGGCCCTATACAGAGCCCTCACATTATGCACACTTCTGTCCCATAGCCTACCGTCTCCCCTAGTTGTCTTGTGCCCCGGGTTGTGAGCTTCTCAAGATCAAGAACCTCTGTCCTCTCTGTCTTTAGACCCAAGCATTTAGCCTGATGTCTGAGACATGGAAGGTAATGCAGTAACAATCTGGGTAACAAAATCATAGGCTCTATTGATGGACCCAGGCATGCTTCCTGAGGCCCAGGATTGATGTCATATGGGACCTCTGGGTCCTGCTGGGCCAGGCAATTAAATGAAGGCACTTGGCGTTGACTGGTATAGTCAGATGCCTATAGTCAGACAGGTCAAAAGGTTCTTGTGACCCTTCCTGCTTCCCTCTCTACCCTGCGAAGCGTTGCTTCTTGACAAAAATGCATTACACGCTCTGACCAGTGGTTTACCATGAACTTTGTCACGGCCCTGGTCGGTTTGACAGGAATATTTTGTTTTCCTCTTTTTCCTTCCACAGCTTTATTAGAGTATAATTAATATATAATATTATGTAAGTTTAAGGTGTATGGTGTGATAATTTGATACATGTATTTATTGCAAAATGATTACCACAATGAGGTTAGTTGGTACCTCCATCCCCTCACATAATGACCATTCTGTGTGTGTGTAGTAAGAACATTGAAGATCTCATCCATGAGTAACTTTCCAGTATACGATACCCTACTGTTAACTATAGTCGCCATGTTGTCTATAGGACCCCCAGGACTTACTCCCCTTATAACTGGATGTTTGTACCTTTTGACCAACATGTCCCCATCTCCGCCACCGCTGCCCTTTGCAACCACCACTCCACTCTCTGTTGCTCTGAGTTCAGCTTTTTTAGATTTCGTATAGAAGAGAAATCGTATAATATTTACCTTTCCCTGTCTGACTTATTTCACTTAGCATAATTCTCTCAAGGCCCATCCACATTGTCTCAAGTGTCTTTGGGCAACTTACCTGATAAGTGATAACCTGGCTCATTTGCCTACACGAAAATCAGTTTTCTAGTAACGAAAGTGATGATCTGAAGTTCACTCTGATTTGAGGAGGTGAAGACTGAATTCCACGAATGAGCCCTCATCATGGAAGTTGTGAGAATGACATTACTCAGTTGTCTTTCTTAATTAACACTGATGGTGTAGATGAAGAACTATGAGGAGTTTTTAAGATCTGGCACTCTAAGACATCGGAGCGCCAGACCTCTGTAAGTCTTCCAGTGACAGTCGCCCTCATGATTTTTTTTGTAACTGTGCGAACACTGTGTCTCTGTTTCAAAGTATCACAGTTGTTAACACAGATACCTTTCATTATGAAAACTAAGTATCACCACCAGGTAAAAGATTCAAAACTAAATTCTGCCATCACATCATTAGAAGGAAAATAAGACCTATCTTTGAATTCTTGGTACAGAAGGAAATAAAATTGGAATTCATGTTCTACAAAAAAGGGAGTGAGGCACTATGAGCAAATAAAAATGTATAATTTTAAAATTTTCTTCTATTCAGTTCATATAACTCAAAACCCAAAAAACATATACCCCAATTTAAAAGATGGGCATAAGATAAAAAGAACAGAGATTTCTCCCAAGAAGACATACAGATGGCTAACAGACACATGAAAGATACTCAACATCACTCACCGTCAGGGAAATGCAAATCAAAACCACAATGATATGTAACTCACACCTGTCAGAATGGCTAAAATCAAAAATACAAGAAACAACAGCGTTGGTGAGGATGGGGAGGGAAAGGAACCCTCCTGCACTGTTGGTGGGAATGCAAACTGGTGCAGCGACTCTGGAAAACGATATGGAGGTTCCTCAAAAGTTTGAAACTAGAACTAACACGTGATCCAGTAATTCTACTACTGGGTATTTACCCAAAGAATATGAAAATGCTAATTTGAAAAGATATATGTGCCCCTGTGTTTATTGCAGCATTATTTACAGTAGCCAAATTATGGAAGCAACCCAAGTATCCCTTGATTGATGAATGGATAAAGAAGAAGCAATCCACATATACAATGGAATAGTACTGAGCCATAAAAAGGAATGAAATCTTGCCATTTGCAACAACGTGGATGGAGCTAGAGAGTAGTAGGCTAAGCAAAATAAGTCAGTCAGAGAAAGACAAATACCACATGATTGCGCTTATATGTGGAATTTAAGAAACAAAACAAATGAATAAAAAAAAAAAGAGGCAAACCCCAAAACAGACTCTTAACTCTATAGAGAACAAACCGATGGTCATCAGAGGAGAGGTGAGGGGATGGTTGAAATAGATGATGGAGATTAAGGAGTGTACTTGTGATGAGCACTGAGTAACGTATGGAATTGTTGAATCACTATATTGTACACCTGGAATTAATATAACACTGTATGTTAACCAAACTGGAATTAAAAAAAAACTTTGAAAAAGTATAAAAAAATAGTCTATTTATAAAAATTTCTATATAATAAAATTTATGTTTTGTGTGTCTAAATTTTTTTCTTCTATTCAGTTCTGTATTTAAAACAGAATTGCCAATACCATATATATTTATGCCACATTAGATGCTTCTCAGTTCAATAAAAATAAAATTTGATGATATTCAAGGCAGATTGGGGTGTCTGGGTGCCTTAGTTGGTTGGGTGACCAACTCTGAATTTCTGCTCAGGTCATGATGTCAGGGTCGTGAGGTCCAGCCCCGGATCAGGTTCCGTGTCTGAAACAGAATCTGCTTGAGATTCTCGCTCTCTGTCTCCCTCTCCCTCTGCCCCTCCCCCTGCTGAGGCTCATGTGCATGGAAGCAGGCACATGTGCTCTCTTCCTCTTTCTCTCTCCCTCTCTCATAAATAAATGAATAAAATCTTTAAAAAATATATTTAAGACAGATTCCTTTCTTCTTCCAAGCTTGTTTCATTCAAATGTGTTTCTCCCCTCATTCCTGCAGGCATTTTTAATTCCTTTTTCCTATGCTTGTGTAGAAATATACAAACATTTACATATGGAGATCTTTTCTACAAATGATTTACTATAAATATTAACTATCTAATTTGCTGTTTTTACATAATAATTCATCATGAACATCCCCCAAGTTCAATAGACTTCCTTCTAAATCATTCTTTCTAATGGTTATATAACAATTTATTCTATGGATATAATACACTTTATTTAGCCATCTGGCTACTGGTAGACATTCCATTTGTTCTCAGTTCTTTGCTTCTAAAAACAATGTTATACATAAATTATACATAAATCTCTACATACTGGTACTTTCATTTCTCTAGGATGGAGTCACATACAGAAATGGCTGAGTCAAAAGGAATGTATGCATCCAGTTAAAGGCGTATGTGGCGATCGGTAATGGAAACTAACTAACAGGCTTAAACAAACAAGGGTTTGTTTTTCTCACATAACAAACGTCTGGAGGTAAGTAATAATGGATATTGGTTAAAGAACCCAAGCCCTCATATGTTTTTCTGTTCTGCTATCCTTTTTTTTTAATTTAAGATTTTATTTATTTATTTGACAGAGAGATCACAAATAGAGAGGCAGGCAGAGAGAGAGGAGGAAGCAGGCTCCCTGCTGAGCAGAGAGCCTGACAACTGGGCTCGATTCCAAGACCCTGGGATCATGACCCGAGCGAGCCGAAGGCAGAGGCTTAACCTACCAAGCCACCCAGGTACCCCTCTGTCCTGCTATCCTAACCATCTTAGCATTTTGTTCGCACATTTGCTTCTTCGTGGTTACAAAGTGGCTGCCAAACTCCAGGCATCAGGCATGTTTATATTCGAGGTAAAGGGGGAAAGGTAGCAACACTCACATTTGTATTTTATATAAGTAAAGCAAACCAAAAGCCTTCCCAGCGATTTGTCAACAGTCTTTCCTTTACATTTTCTTGACCAGAAGTGGGTTACATGACTACTGCTAGACTGGGAAATTAAGTAACTGGGGGGAGGGGGGGAACAGTATTGTCCTGGTGGTTTAAATCAATTACAATTTATCACCTTGCTTCCATAAACAAAATTATGATTCTATTGGAAAGGAAGAAAAAAGCTGTGGCTATTGGGTAGGCAACTACCAGTGTCTACCATAGTATATAATTTATTTTAATAAATATTGCCAGGACAGTTTCCAAATAAATTGTAATAATTCACACTTCTTTCACAGAGTGAGTGTTCATTTTCTGTATCCTTATCAACCCCATATCTGAAAACTTTTTGCACTTTTGCTGGTCTGATATATGAAAAAGTATATCAATGATGTTTTAATTTACATTTTCCTGACAATAAGATTGAGCATCTTGTCATATGATAATTAAAAATTTGAATAATAATTCAGAGAAGAGGAAATCCAAATGCCCAATTATTTTTAATTGGCTTTTCTTTTCCTTATAACCTGTACAATTTTTTTTAAGATTTTATTTATTTATTTGAGAGAGAATGAGTGAGAGAGAGCATGAGAGAGGAGAAGGTCAGAGGGAGAAGCAGACTCCCCAAGGAGCTGGGAGCCCCATGCGGGACTCGATCCTGGAAGTCCGGGATCATGACCCGAGCCAAAGGCAGTCACTCAACCAACTGAGCCACCCAGGCGCCCCACAATTTTTTGTGTGATATTAACTATTTTTCTGTCATTTGTGTAACAAATACTTTCCCAAAATATTTATTGTCTTAAATTTATTTATGGTGTCTTCTGTCACGTTTAAAAAACTGTTATATATGTAGTCGATTTTGTCTACTTTTTTCTTAATTGGTTCTGGATTTTCTATCTTTTTTAAAACTATTTCCAAACTTTAAAAATTCCAAAACTCAACTTTTCTTACAAAGTACTCTAAATTAGATATGCTTTTCTCTGTTAACATTTTGCATGCTCACAAAAAGTCTGGTCTCCTAAATAGGCACAATGAACAAATAAAATATTGATTTATAAATATTTGTACAATATTAAATATTAAAATTTAATATTATTTATATAATATTTATACAATATTAAATTTTCTTTTTTTGAGGGAACATAGGGAGAGGAAGTATTTTAGCACTTAGATATGTCAATTATTACCAAAATAGTTTAACATGCAACCACTTAGTTTTATCAAAATTAATTTTCCCTAAAACCACTGTCAGTGTCATCAATATTTAACCATATTATTCTCTTTTTGTATTTTATAATTAAAGAGAGAGAAAGAGGGAGGGAGAGAAACTACTGTCATACTAACTCAAAAAGCTTTAGACTGATCTGAGAAAGTGCCCCATTCCACATGGGGACATATAAGTCAGTAAGCAATTAATATACTTATGTTTATTATTAACAGGCTATTCAGGTATAGAACAAACACAAAACCAGTATTACTTGCATCTCAATGTGAAACATATACAGAGGATAAAATAGAATGCATAGAAGAGAGAGTTATAATAAAAGTTTTGTTCTAAAAAAAGTTCCTATTTAAAAAAGATGTGTATTTTCTTGTAAAAAAATTTTTAACTTTTTGGAAATTCAGGAGTACTTTTGTTTGATATTTTAGTGCATTATTTCATTAAATGTGGGCTTTGAACACACACACAACAGAATTAATTTTCCCTGAAGTAGGCTCTGTTCCCAGGTACAGACAGTCCTTGCCTTGTACAGTAATGTCGGTCCATAAAAATGGTCATTCAAAGTAATCTTAATAATTGATGGGGAAAATTATTGTCCTGTGACCTTTAAAATCTGTCAAAATATTAAAAACTCTTACTGTCAGTTATAAGTGTAAAATAAAATGAAAAATTATAAAAAGCACTAGTACACTGTAATCTAAAACATTAGAAACATGAAGAATTTGTGTTATTTCATTGCAAACAACTAATCGAGAGTAGTTGGAACAGTACTTGCCTTTTCTGTTACTTTATGACACTGAGTAAGCATCTTTTCTATACGATTGCAAATTGTCATACTCTTTTTACATTTGGACCCGCTTCTGCCGTTTTATCAGCTGCACCTTCAATATTGTAAAATCACTCTGCAATTTCCTTTACCATGAATTTTTTTACCATCATTTCCTTTGGGCCATGTTCATCATTTTCATCACACCCATTTCCCCATTTACGTTAGGGGTGCCTTCAGGAGGTTCCTCTAGCGGCATATTTTGGCTCAGCAGCAGCGTCAACCTTCCCACCATTGATGTAGAAGTATACAACTCCATTTACGTTCAAGTCTCACTTCAGGTATTAATACTTTTTCATTTCTTCTCTACATTTTCATCTTTGTTGGCCAGTTCTTTTGGGGATCCATTTTTGCATGATGTTTTAATTTACATTTTCCTGACAGTAAGATTGAGCATCTTGTCATATGATAATTAAAAATTTGAATTTTTAATTCAAAGATGGAGACAACACACCCATGCTTTGCGGTCTGTGAATGAACTGAGTGATGGATGTGCAGTGACGAATCATTAGCAGAATTTGAGAGAAGTACCATGATTGGTCACTGATCGCGAAGCACCTCTGTCACATAATGATATGTGGACCCAACATCTAGCAGGGGTGTTTGTACTTCGGGTAGCAACTCGCAGTATATACCATGGTAACTGACACTTGAACTCTGCTCAACTCGGACGGCCTTTACCTACTTGTTGATACTGACAGACAGGCTTAAAACTGACTGCTGGATAATAGCCCATTGAAGTTATGTCAAGTGACGAATCTTAAAACACTTAAATGCAACATTAGTACATGCAGAGTGCATGCTAGATGGGTTTCAAATTTTCATTATTCGGCAGTCAGCTTTAAAATGTACCTTAGGGGGCGCCTGGGTGGCTCAGTGGGTTAAGCCTCTGCCTTCGGCTCAGGTCATGATCTCAGAGTCCTGGAATCGAGTCCCACATCGGGCTCTCTGCTCAGCAGGGAGCCTGCTTCCCTCTCTCTCTCTCTGCCTGCCTCTCTGCCTACTTGTGATTTCTCTCTGTCAAATAAATAAATAAAATCTTTTTAAAAAAAAATAAAATAAAAATAAAAATAAAATGTACCTTAGGATGACAGTTTTAGAAATACAGAAAGGACCTTTGAGGCACCTGGGTGACTCTGTCAGTTGGGCGTCTGACTCTTGGTTTCAGCCCAGGTCGTGATCTTGAGGTGGTGGGATGGAGCCCCACATTGGGCTTATAGTCAGTGGGGAGTCTGCATGAGATTTTCTCCCTCTCCCTCTGCCCTCTCCTCACTATCTCTCTCTCTCTCTAAGATAAATAAATAAAATCTTTTTTAAAAGAAATAGAGAAGATATCTTTAACGATCCCATAATTTGATACCAGAAATTATCCAACATTATGGATGATTTCTCCTCCTTGGGTTTCACTTTGCTCCTGTAGTCACTTGAGGTCTCAGCAGCACTGAGAAACCCATTTGGGTGGAAGCCCAGGCAGGACAAGCACAGAAACATCCTGAAACATCCAGTCTTCATTGAGACAGTCTCCGCGTCCATTCCACTGAAAATGAGGAGACCCTGATGATCGCAGGCCTTGTTCTTCTCTGGTGTCACTTACCAGTCAGAACCAATAGTTACCTTTTTTAGTGAGCCTACTTTTTTTCTCTTTTTCCAGCTTCTGAAGCAAATTCAGTTTGCTTTCATGGGTTTGAAAATTGTAATGACCACAAAGCTTTAGCACTTCTTCCAGCTGAATCAGGTTTTCTTCTCTGCTGTTCTTAGAATCAACATCCATACTGTCATTGATTATCTGTGTACATGTTGGACAAACTTTCTAGCCAAGAACAAGCTGTCTTCCAAATTTTGCACTCAGAAAAGGGGCATCATTTAAGTCAATTACACACAAAATTTGTTGGCTGTTTTTTTTTTAAGATTTTTATTTATTTATTTGACAGAGAGAGAGAGATCACAAGTAGGCAGAGAGGGAGGCAGAGGCGGGGGGGGAAGCAGGCTCCCTGCTGAGCAGAGAGCCTGATGCGGGGCTCGATTCCAGGACCCTGAGATCATGACCTGAGCTGAAGGCAGAGGCTTAACCCACTGAGCCACCCAGGCGCCCCTGTTGGCTGTTTTTTTGTGTATGTTGAATGAGTCACAAAGACGACTTCTGCAAATCCTCACATCTGCCAGCATACTGGGTTTCCTGTCTTGCTCAGGAAAGTCTTCCTTTTCTCCTTTAAGCTTAGAGCCTGAAAACGTATTATAAGACAGAGATAAAGCAATATAAGCAATGTAAGTTAAACATTTGCTCTACTTTGCAGTTAATTCCTATGAGCATGCTTTCATGGTCAGGTAACTAGGCATGTGATTAAGTCCAGGTCCCACCACTCTGGACTTTGGGCAGATTACTCAACTTCCCTGGGTCTCAGTTTCCTCATTATTAGGTTTAATACCCAATGCAGGTATTATAACTGGAAACTTGTACCTCTTAATCCCTTTCACCTATTTTTGCACAAATTTTCAGTCATAAGTAAGTGACAGAGATGAAAAGTAGAGCATAGGGGATATAGTTAATAATATTGTAACAATGGTGTAGGGAGACAGATGGTAGCTACACTTACCTTGGTGAGGACTGCATAAGCCACAGAATGCTCCAGTCACTGTGTGTACTCCGGAAACTAATTTAACATTGTATGTCAACATACTTCAATAATAAACTTTTTAATTTAAAAATTTGTAATTAAAAATCTCAGAACCATGTTTTAAGATGTATCTATTTGAGAGAGAGAAAGAGGAAAAACTTGGGGCAGTGGGTAGGGATGGAAAGAGGGAGAGAGAGGAGGAGAGAAGCAGACGCCCTGCTGAGCACAGAGCCCGATGCAGGGCTCGATCTCACTACCCTGAGATTATGACCTGAGCCAAAATCAAGAGTCAGACACTTAACTTCCTGGTGCCACCCAGGCCCCCCAGAACAATTTTTTTTAAAGAGGGTATTCATTGTACCTAACTCAGGAAGGTTTTGTAAGGCTTAAATGTATAAGTTAATGCATAAAAGCTTTAGCCTGAAGACCAGCGTATAGCGAATACTCAATAAATAGCTATTGTATCAATTATTATTAGCAATACAAACAGACTCCGTTCCACGTGTTTGTTTTGCTGGTTTCACCCTCATTGATCCCTGGGAATCGTGCTACACACACACAAAGCAAAATCTCACTCAACACAGGTGTGGTGTGAATGCTCTCCAAGACCAGTTCCCACTACCATGTCAAGTGTCTGCTCAGGGAACACAGTAGAGAGGAGGGGAGCCAAGTGTTCACAGAGGAGCTGGGCCAGCCGGGTTTCATCATGCCAGCTGCCTGGGAAATGCAATTCAGACATATGCCCCGTGCCTCAGCAGTCATTGCACAAGACACCGGGAACACACCCTCGGGGAGACACACGTAGTCACAAAGCAGGTATAGTGTGTCTGCCGGGACCCGCCACCCCTAAAACAGAGGGCAGTGAGAGGTGACAGACACAAAGATGACACTCAGAGGGCATGTGACAACCTCATTCCTGAGGGACTCTGGCAGGCCCTCTTCCCTCAGCCTCCTCCCCTCCAGCGGGCCCCAGGGACACCTGCCCCAGGGGGGACAGCTGGGAGGTGATGCGCCTCGCAGTGCTGACTGTCAGAAATTGCTGCTCAGCCAGCACTTGGAATCATCCTTCCAGGACTGGACATGGATTTGCCTGTAGCCTTTCTTCCGCTCCAAGCTCTGCCATCTGAGAGTGCTATTAGCAAGAGGCAAATGTAGAAGCTTCTCACCCACTCTTAGAGCCCCCTGTGGAGCCCAGGAGCACGTGTGGCTTATACCCACGTGGTTTAAGTCATTAACCGTCCCTAAAGGGATTCACACTCGGGGCATGATTTAAATTTGATTTTAGTTCCACTTAAAGATCTTCGATGACTGGCTCAGCCTTGCTCCCCTCCCAGCCTAGAATTCTCTCTCTGCCAGTTTGTAGCCCTCCCTACATGCCGACCGCTGCTCAAGCACGACCCGCAGACCTTCTTCTACCACTATTGACAGCAGGTGACATTTCACTGAGCGAATGAAGCAACCAACCAAGACTCGGGAAGGAGTTTTATTCTGACAAGATTTGAATGTGTAAAGTTACATGAGCCATTGCCCCCACGCTGCACTGAGATATCGCCTTTCAAAAGTAAGTTTGCAGAGAGAATGTAATGATAAAGGGGAAATGATCATAATCTAACATCAGGAAAGATGACTATACGGTGGGGGGGAAAGACGTTTAAAATTAGTGCGCTTTCTGTAGTTAAGTTTATGCCTAGATATTTTATTGGTTTTGGTGCAACAATTGTAAATGGGATTTTGTTTTGTGTTTTAGAGAGAGAAAGAATGCATATGTTGAGGTAGGGATCTAGGGGCAGAGGGAGAGAGAGAATCTCAGGCAGACTCTGCACTGAGTATAGAGCCCAACATGGGGCTTGACCCTATGACCCTGAGAGCATGACCTGGGCCAAAATCAAGAGTCCAACACACCTTTTTTCTTGATTCATTTTTTTAAGATTTTATGCATTTGTTTGAGAGCGAGAGAGAGTGCACGGGAGAGAGCACAAGCAGGGGCAGCAGCAGAGGGAGAGAGAGAAGCAGGCTCCCGGCTAAGCAAAGAGCCTGATGCGGATCTCGATCCCAGGCCCCTGGGACCATGATCTGAGCTGAAGAGAAACTGAGCCATCCAGGCACCACCAGGTTTTCTTAATTTCACTCACTTTCTTAATTTTTACATAGCAGGATTATGACTTTGATTTTCTTCTTTATCTTCTTTATCTTCTTTATGCTTTTCTGCATTTTCTGTAGTGTTCTTTTTTATCTCATTTGCCCATTTCTCACCTAGATCAGAATTCAGCTTCTGGGGGCATCTGGGTGGCTCAGTAGGTTGAAGCCTCTGCTTTTGGTTCGGGTCATGATCTCAGGGTCCTGGGATCGAGCCCCACATCGAGTTCTCTGCTCAGCCGGGAGCCTGCTTCCTCTTCTCTCTCTGCCTGCTTTACTGCCTACAGTAATCTCTATCTATCAAATAAATAAATAAAATCTTAAAAAAAAAAAAAAAAGAATTCAGCTTCTGTCCCTCAAAAGCCCCTGCTCCTGACTCCAACTCCCTGAATCTTCACCCCACCCCGCCCTCACTCCTAACCCCAAATGTCTCTATCTCCTGACTCTTCTTCCTACTATGTGTTCCTATAGGGCACACAGGCAGGAAACAATGGGATTTTTTTTTTAAAAATCATGTTCCCAGCTTCTCTTGAGAAATCAGAAGACCTATCAGACTGCTCCAGGATTCCCACGTGGCAACGACCCCTTGGTGCCACCTACAGTCATTCCATTTCCAGTATAGCTTCTTGTCCCTACAATCGGAAGCTGAGTATTAGGTGGTTTATTTTTCAATAGAACTGTTTTTCAATAGAACTGTTTTTCTTTTTGCATTCCCATAAGAAAAAAGAGCAGTCAACCAAGAGGTCCATCTGCTTCGGGGGGGAAATTCTAGACAGCACCCTTCTTCGTTAAATGAAGGCTATTCCTACATGTTTATTATGCAAACATGGGTCTGTTTCATTCATTTACATCACCTTCCTGACCTCTGACCTAGATGATGGTCAAGATGCATTCCCGAAGCTTGGGTGTTCATGATTTCTGGACGTACTGGCACTCTCTGGCTTAAGAATGAAAAAGAAGCTCCCTGACCCACGCACCAGCTCCTGACCCTCATCTTCTCCCTCCAGCCAGTCTGCAGGCTCCATCTTGGAGAAATCAGAAAAACAAATGGCACCTCTTGTGACCCCATTGCAGGAAGCCAGGAAGGAGCCATCCCCCCTGCCCTGGGCTACATCCCACCTGCACCATACTTTGGGCTCCTAATAACTGAAGACCCAACTACAAGTGACCTAAATGAAGTCAGAAACAACCTCGCTGGGCATAGAGGTGAACAAATCACACCACCACAGCAAGAAGGAATGGGGACTAACTGGTAGGTGGATGACTCATGGAATTTTCCACATTACCTGTGCACACTCCAAGGCCCACCTCAAGTTCATCTGCCTGTGAAACCCCACCCCGGAAAGTCCCCCAACTCCTTTGAACCAAGATGGCTGATAGCCTGGATGTCTTCTTTGTAACTAATAAGTCACAGCCTTGTGGCATTTCTTGAATGTGTTTGGCACAGAGACAAGTCAATTCTCACAGAACATCATATGAATGAATGAATGAATGATTAAATGAATGGGAGGGGGATGGGACTGGAGGAAGCTGGCATACTGATGCATTCACTCAGGAAAGGAAGAAAGACCTTAGATTAAACCAGGGATAATAAAGATGAAGAAGAAGATCACAGATTTTAGAGATTTGATAGGATCTAGCCACTGGGGGAACGTGGGGGTGAGGAGTTGGAAGAAGCCGACAGTGCCTAGGTTTTCTACTTGGACTAGAAGTCTGTTCGTAGGAGAGGAAAGTCAGGGGCCCCCACAGCCTTGACAGCACCTGCCTCTAACTGCATTGTTCATTCCTGCTTTGGGCACAAGAGGATGCTCTCTCAGGAATAAGAGCCCAGTAATGAGATCAGAGTCAAGATTGTGGCAGTGAAACAGAAACAGAGAACACACACAAGAAGGGCTGATGTTTGGGTTATAACATCACTGGAAACTCCCTGAACGCAAACCACTTGCTCAGGTCCTGTGGAGAGAGGGGACCTCTTAGCTGCTGGGCTGGGCGGCTGTCATATTAACTCTGGTGCCAGAGTCAACATCCAGGCAAAGGACACAGCTCCATAAATGAGCCCTGAAAAGTACGGAGGCCACAGGCCGCTGGCAAGGATGGAGGAACAGTTCCGAACAGTACAGTACAAAGAGCCCCAAACTTTTCATTAAATGACATCAGGCTGACCTGACCACTGTGTTTTATATTTCTCTAGCTTTAAAAAAAAAATAAAGAAAGAAAGAAAGAAAAAAGGAACCCAGAGGTCCTGGGAAGATCACACCCCACGATTTGAAGTGTAGGGGAGACCAGCATCAAAATCATCTCCCATTGAGTTGAAATGTTTCTGAGAATAGGAATGGAGACAAGGACTGGCCCTTATAATGAGAAAGAACTTCCTTAAACTGAAGAAAGCCCACCTGTGGAAATTCAGGTTGGCCCACGTTCTGGCAGAAAGGGTACATGTTACACATCAGCCACCCTTCTCAAAGATTCACCGCTCAGAAATTTAAGGCTTTTCTCCTTCTCGCTGCCCCTTCAGGCATCTTCTCTGACCTAAACAATCTCTGTTCATTTTGTTCTTCTAACTCCCTCGTCTAATCAGATTTGCTCATGTCTGTGGCTTGTTTCCTGTTTCTTTTTTTTTTTTTAACTGAATTTTATTTTTATTAAAGTACAAGTAACGTCCAGTGGCGGATTCGTTTCAGGTGTACATGATTCAACAGCTCTGTGTGTGTGTTAGGACTCACCACAGTAAGGACAGTCCCCGTGTGTCACCAAACAGCATTACAGTGTTATCCACGGGGTTCCCTATGCTGGACTTTTCATCACTGTGACTTCTTTATTATGTAACTGGAATTTTGTGCCTCTTAATCGCTTTTATCTATTTCACCCTCCTCCCCACCCCCACCTCCCCTCTGACAACCACCAGTTCCCTTTAAGAGTCGGTTTTTTAGTACCTTTTTTCCCTTGTTTTGTTTCTTAAATTCCACGTGTGAGTGAAATAGTATGGTATTTGTCTTTCTCTGACTTATTTCACTTAACATTATACCTTCTAGATCCATCCATGATGTCACAGACAGCAATATCTCATTATTTTTATGGCTGAGTAATATTCCTCTGGGTGTGTGTGTGTGTGTGTGTGTGTGTACGTATACCACTTCTTTATCCATTCATCTCTGATGGACACGAGTTGCTCCCATATCTTGGCTGTTGTAAATAATGCTGCAATGAACATAGGGATGCAGATATCTTTTCAGATTAGTGTTTTCATTTTCTTTAGGCAAATACCTAGTAGTGGAATCGCTGGATCATATGGTAATTCTATTTTCAATTTTTTGAGGAACCTCCATACTGTTCGCACTATGGTTTTTCCAATTTGTATTCCTGCCAACAGTGAATGAGGATTCCTTTTTCTCCACATCCTCACCAATGCTTATTTCTTGTCTTTGTGACATTAGCCATTCTGACAGGTGTGAGGTTGTCTCTCGTGGTAGTTTGGGTTTGCATTTCCCTGATGATGAGAGATGCTGAGCATCGCTCATGTGTCTGTTGGCCATTTGGGTAGGTCTTCTTTGGCAAAATGACTGTTCAGGTCTTCTATTCACTTTCTAGTCGGATTATTTGGGGGTGTTTTTGGTGTTGCGTATTTGTCTCCTGTTTCTCTTCTTTTCACCTCTAAAATGCTTCAGCAAGATGTCAGGAGCCCAAGCCATGCCCAACGCAGTGAAGAAATTGCCATGCATTCTTCTGTCATTCTGAATTCCCTTTCACTGAAAAACAGGCAAAGGATATAAGCAGGCATATTACAGAAAAAGAAATATAACTGGCCAATAACATATGCCCAACTTTACTAATAGAGACATACAGATAAAAGTAACCATACGGGAGGGTTCAGACAGTAAGCATCAGACTCTTGATTTTAGCTCAGGTCTTGATCTCAGGGTCCTGTTCAAGCCCTGCTTGGGCTCCACGCTGGGTGTAGAACTTACTTTAAAAAAAATGAAATAAAATAACAATATAGCATTTTCACCTAACAATAAGAAAAGATAAAAATCATACTGAATATTTGATGTTGATGAAGAATTCTTCAACTTCTATTGGTAGAAATATAATTTAGAACAGTCAAGTAATATCTGAAGACACGTAATCACTCTCAGCCATCTATTTCACTTTTGGGAATTTATCCTTCATCCTTGGTAGCACAAATGTGTAAAAATAGTTGAAAAGAGCTGTACTATTGTTTGTAGTAGGAAAAGAATGGAAACAATCGAAACATTCAGTAATAGAGACTAGTTAAATAAATAATGGTACGGACATACAATGGAAGTCTATGCAGCTCTTAAAAAGAATGATCTAGGGATGCCTCTATGGCTCAGTTGGTTAAGCGTCTGCTTTTGGCTCAGGTCATGATCCCTGGGTCCTGGGATCAAGCCCCGCATCAGGCTCCCTGCTCAGTGGAGAGCCTGCTTTTCCCTCTCCCTCTGCCTTCTGCTCTCCATGCTTATGCACTCTCTCTGTGTGTCAAATAAATGAATAAAATCTTTAAAAATAAATAACTAAAAAGAATGGTGTAGATCCTAATCTTCGGAGTTGGAACAATGTCTAGGATGTTTTGTTAAATGAAAATGAACAAATTTCAGAAGTCTAAGTAAATACGTTCATTTTTTTTAACATTGACCATTATTTTTTTTTATTTCTTTTCAGCATAACAGTATTCATTGTTTTTGCACCACATCCAGTGCTCCATGCAATATGTGCCCTCCCTAATACCCACCACCTTGTTCCCCCAACCTCCCACCCCCCACCCCTCAAGACCCTCAGGTTATTTTTCAGAGCCCATAGTCTCTCATGGTTCACCTCCCCTTCCAATGTCCCTCAACTCCCTTCTCCTCTCCATCTCCCCATGTCCTCAATGTTATTTGTTATGCTCCACAAATAAGTGAAACCATATGATAATTGACTCTCTCTGCTTGACTTATTTCACTCAGCATAATCTCTTCCAGTCCCGTCCATGTTGCTACAAAAGTTGGGTATTCATACTTTTTGATAGAGGCATAATACTCCACAGTGTATATGGACCACATCTTCCTTATCCATTCGTCCATTGAAGGGCATCTTGGTTCTTGCCACAGTTTGGCGACCGTGGCCATTGCTGCTATAAACATTGGGGCACAGATGGCCCTTCTTTTTACTACATCTGTATCTTTGGGGTAAATACCCAGTAGTGCAATTGCAGGTTCATTTTTAATAACTGTGTTTATATACATGCAGAGCTATAGGGATATGAATAGGAAAAATAAAAACACTATAAAACAGTGATTCTTAAAATGAGGTCCCTGTACCAGCAGCACCAGCATCATTAGGAAATTTATTAGAAACACCAATTCTCAGGCCCCACCCAGACCAGCTGAATGAGAATTTCTAGGGGTGAGGCCCAGCAATCTGGTTTACAAGCCCTCCAGGTTATCATGCTCCCTAAACTCTGAGAATCGCGTTCTAGTGAGAGCATTTATCTGGAGGTAGAAAAAGAAGAGACCTAGCTGACAGGGGAAGTTCTACTTGTTTATCATTTCTGTGTTGTTGAAAAAATTAATCACATTAATGAAGAATGCTTTTCTAAGATGTACACATCTTAGGAGGTTTTGCTAACTTATCAGTTGAATCAACCTCACGCTCTCTTGAAGAATATCTAGCGTGTAAGAATTCAGATTTGTGAAGCCAATAATGTAGGGAAATACTTCCAATACTGAATGGTTTCTGACATCACTGGAGTCAAGTAAAACACACGCGTGGGGAGTTGATCTTGGCTGTGTTGTGGGAGCTCAGGCTCTCTGAGCTTCAGTGGTCTCCTCTGTCACCGCAGATGACAACAGCCACCTTGCCCCCTCACAGGTCATGGGGAAAAGATGACACGTGGAAAGCACACTACTAATGGTCATATCTTTAGCGCTGAGGCACCTTAAAACACCAAAGTGTTCTCAGCAACCTGATCAACTCATTCCATTTTTCAGAAACATCATCACTGCATACAGCTGTCCCAAAATGACCCTCCCAGTAGCAAGACTCTGCCAGGGAACCTTGGCACGGGCCTGCCGAGGTCACTTTTACTAGTGAAATGTGAGAAACCCTGATGAGCCAGGGAAGAGGTACAAATGATTTCTTCCCACCCATTCCCAAGCCCTCCGCCCAGGCGCCTCAAGCCTGTTTTGTGTTGTGTCTCTTTTATAGGCTGTGAAAGGCCTCCCCGGCTTTCTCACCTGCCTGTCCTCAGACAACAAAGCAGGCTTTTCTGTTCGCACAAAGTGCTTCTTGCTCTCTTGATGCATGAGAAAACGTGGAGCAGAAGAACAATAATGTGCTACTTCTTTTTGCTCCAATAAAAAAAAAAAAAGAGTTATGACACAGAAGCCTGGGGCCAAAGCAGGCTCACTGTTGTGTGTTTTGACAAAGAAATCTTTTCTGGAAGCACAGTCCAAAGGCAGATGGCAGTAAGTGAGTCCATGCAGCATAGATCATGGGGTTGGGAGGCTCCTGTCCTGGCATTAGGACTTTGGTCTCTGGACCCAGTTAGGGGCTCAGAGTAGCAGGCAGGACCCTGGCCTTCCCAGCCCCAGGGAAGAGAATAGCTGAGGGCAGCTTGCAGGTGCACAGAATTGGAGGCCCTGTGTCTGGCCCCCCACTCCCAGCCCTGTCCTACCAGCCCTTCCAGGGTCTCTGGCTACAGGGAAGATGTTGGGACAAACACAGGTGGATTCTCAGTTTTCCCCACTGAGACACTGACATGATGGGTTTTGGGAAGAGTCCAAGAATCGGCCTTTTTTTTTTTTTTCCTTTTAACTTCTCTGGGTGTTTCTGACAGGCAGCCAAATTTAAGAACCTGTTTTAGAGCCATCTAAAACATTTTCCCTTCTGTGAAACTCTGACTGTCCTAGGCAAAACTGGTCTCACCACCCACCTTGGCCTTCTCCATTCTCCATGCAGGCCCCCTCCAAGGGAGACTGTACCAATGTGAAGCTGATTACTCCCTTACACATCTCTCTCACCTGCTAAAATGAGCAGGGGTCAGGTCAGCATGGTCCAACTCCAAGCTTTGCCCCTTGTGAGGATTATTTTGAAATCCCTAAATACGGTCATGTTCATTGCAGTTTGTCTCAATATGCTAGAAATGAACAAATGAAAACCCAAGGATGCCACCATCAGCCTTTGGGGTGGTTGTATCCCCCATTCTGCCCTCAAGGTGGCTCACATGTCGGGCATAAAGGGGCTAGTTTCCATTGAATACAAATGTTCTTAATCTCTTTCCTACTTTTTAGACTAGAAAATAAATATAAATGGAAGTTCTAGTATGTTCTTCCTGCTCCCCAATGGGTCCTCCTTAGGGATCTCATACCCTGCTTTGGAGAGCTTTAGTTTAAAACACATAATGGATGCCTCACACATAGTAGATGCTTAGTTAATGCAAATTCTCTTCCTTGGGGGGGACATGCTTGGCAAAAGACACTTGGGATATCATCCAGTCCTTACCTCTCTGGTGAATCTTGGAAGTTTATCTCTGTAGGGAGGGGAATCAGGGAAGAGCAGTGAAGGGACCCAAGTGAGAGGGGCACTTGAGGACTCTTAAGTCTGGCTTGCAAGGCATGACAGCAAGGCATGAGAGTAATTGAGTCACTCTTCTGGGGTCCTCACCAAGGCCATGAGCAGAAATAGTTCACTCCAGAAAAGAAGGGAAACTGAGAAGGGAGCCCAGGTGCCCAACCAGGCAGTCTGGCCTGCCGAATAGCTGTCTTTGGCTGACACATCGGTCCCTGAAGACAGGAGCCTCCCTCAGACTCCCAGCAATACACAACATCCCTGACTCAAAAACGCAGTTCTCCTTTTTCCTAAGTGTCATCTTAACTACAAAGTAGATGGACACATTGCAGCCAAAGCCACCAGCTTCCACATCCCTAGATGTGACCATGAATATTACATGTCTTGCCTGCTGCTTGTGGGACCTGGACAAACACCACAGGCCCCTTCCTCCTCCTTCGTCTTCCTCCCTAGGTAGGGGTTGGAAACAGACCTTGTGGCTCCTCTGAGGGGCAGCCTGACAAGGAGTCTCTATGCCCACACAGGAACAGCTCTGTGTGGCTAGCCGCTGGCCTGTGGCCTTTGATAAAGCCACACAGGGAAAAGCTCTCTCAGGCAACAGGCCTGGCGAACGGAGCGTTTACTGGCCCTTAGCAGTCCTGTGATGGCAAGTCATGGCCCCTCCCTCCAGCCCACTTCAGAAACACAACTTAAATAACGGCTTTCATGTAAAGTTCTGAAGTGAGCCAAGGTTTGGGAAGCTCCAGGCCTTTAAGATGTGGCTTTCCTCCTGCTTTGAATGGTCTCCTTTGACTAACCCTAAACCAAGCTATCAATCAACAAAAATTTATTGAGCACTTACTATATTTCATTTCACTGCAACAAAACTTTTTTAAACATGCTCTCATGTACCCAGCTATAAGCAAACTTCAAATAAAGGGAGACGAGGCAGAAAACAGAGGCACGGTCCCGGGGATGTCATAGACAGCATGGTGACTGTAGTTAACAGTACTATAGTGTGCGTTTGACAGCTGCTGGGAGAGTAGATCTTAAAAGCTTTCCTCACAAGAAGGAAAAATGTGCAACTGCGTGTGGTGACGGTGTTCACTGAGCTTATTCCAATAATCATCTCACAAGACACATTTGTCAAATCTACATTGTACACCTAAGACTTAAACTAAATTGACGTATGGTATATGTCAACTTGATCTCAATTTTTAAAATGAAAATTTTAATAAAATAAGACGTTTTTAGAAGCAAAGAGAGGCATGGGACTCCAGAGCTCAGAGAGACTATAGCTTAACTTTTGTTTTAGAGATGACAAAACAAGGACACCTGGGTGGCTTTGTCAGTGAAGCATCTGACTCTTGATTTTGGCTCAGGTCACAATCTCAGGATTGTGAGATCAAACCCCGAGTCAGGGCCCTGCCCAGAGGGGAGTCTGCTTCTCTCCCTCTGCCTCTGCCCCTCCCCCTACTCACGTGTGCTCACTCACACTCTCTCTCGCTCTCTCTCTCCCCCTTAAATAAATAAATAAGTAAATCTTTTTTAAAAATGACAATACAGAGGCACAAATAGTTCACTAACATGCTCAAAGGCTTCCAGCTGGTCCCAGTTAATAAACTGCATTAGAAGGTGAATCATGGACCCCTAGAGCGGGGATGGACATCCTATATGTTTTATGCAGTTAGGCTCCAACTGCAATTTGCTGATTCCTAGATCCTTCCTCAAGAAATGCTGATGCAGGCAGTCTGGGAAAGGCCCAGAGATCTGCATTTCTAAGAGCCCCTCCACAAAGGCACCCTCCCCACACCCGTAGCTCATTTGGATGCAGACAGCACTCTGTGAGACACACTGGTCTAGTCTAAATTTCCAGGAAATGCAAATTGCCATTAGGCAATACACACTTGCTGAGAGGCTGGCATACTCCACTACTGGATGGCTCTCGGCATTCAAGAATGTTCCCTCCTATTACAGTGTTTCGAGGAGGGGCCTTCAGGTCCCATAAAGACACATGCTCAGGTGGCTCTAGGTGATAAGACCATGTGCAGAAGGAAGAAGGGAGAATTTCCAAAACAGGACTGGGGACAGGACTGTAGGAGTCCCCCGTGCAGAGCTCAAACAAGAGCCAATTGTCCTCAGGTGCAAGAAGTGTTCCCAGGGACCCAGCAGGTGGTCTGCCCTCAGAAGTGGGCATTGGTTCTTCCCAAGAGAGAAAATTTGGGTTAACTTGTCATCCATGATGACTATGCATGTAATTTGTAAATAAGGATGCATTTACTAAAAGGACGCTGAAAATATTTTACTGATACAGATGAACAATTTTTAAAATTTTCAAGCAACAATGAAGGAAATGAATTCCTCTTTCACACGATACTTCTTAGTATTTGAAGACAATAGCCTGTCCTTCCTAAGTCATCTTTTTTTCTGAAGATGCATCTCCAGTTACTTCAGTGAGACCGGGCTAACCCTTCACCAGCCCTGGCTATGTTTGCTGTGTGCCATGAGCTGATACTTGCCTCAAGTACCAGGGCCATTCACCACTATCACAGGTTCTTAAAGAAGCTCTGCCCGGGAACATGCCAGGAATGATCATTCTCTTTAATTCAAGTATTCATTCAAAATAGGTTTATTGAGTACCTTCTATGTGCAGTCACTGCTTAAGTACGGAAAAGAAGACAGAAAAAGTTCCTGCTGTCTCCCATGAGCTCACATGCCAGTAGAGGAAACAGGCAAAAAACAACAAGTATATAATATAATGTTGTATACAACGTAAGTGCTCTGAGAAATAAAAATAAAGCAGGATCCGGGACTAAAAGTCCATGGGGATGGGTAGCCATCTTAGACCAGATGGTCAACGAAGGTCTCACTTGAAAATTAATTCTTAAGATCTGAATGCAGTGAGGAAGAGATATGACACTATATGAGGCAAGTGTATTACACATAGAAAAAGAGCCCATGCAAAGACCCTAAGGAAGGAACTAGCTTGGTTTTGTTTTGTTTTTTTTTAAGATTTTATTTATTTATTTGACAGAGATCACAAGTAGGCAGAGAGGCAGGCAGAGAGACAGGCAGAAAGAGAGGAGGAAGCAGGCTCCCTGCTGAGCAGAGAGCCCGATGCGGGGCTCAATCCCAGAACCCTGAGATCATGACCTGAGCCGAAGGCGGAGGCTTAACCCACTGAGCCACCCAGGTGCCCCAGAACTAGCTTGGTTTTGAAGAGAACAATGAGGCCAGTTGGTTAGAGGGCTGAAGGGGAAGGAGAGGAGATCAGATGGACTGCTCGAAGTCACCAATAATGCTTAATGCGAGCAATAGCGGAGAGAGAGACAGTGAACCAGCCGCTAAAATCCTAGTGAAGAAGGGGGAATGACTGAAGGTGGGTCAGGGACTTTAAGAAAGAACAACGGCCTGTGAGTAGAGTCTGATGGCACATGCTTCACTGAAACTGCAGGGTTTGGGGGTAGGAAGAAGGAGAAACTGCCTGGCAGTGGCATGAGGAATGAGAGGGATCCCTACTCAGCCTCAGCATCCTGGTTGGCCTCAAGAAACGTGTGCAAAGAACACTGTCCTCGGGAGATAGTCAGGTTTTCCTGAAGCAAGGTCAAGTTCCATTCAAAGCACAGGTTGAAATCACAAGCCGTTTTTCTGGTGACAGACCAAGAGCTCGAGAAGGCCTCCTAGAAGGACTGGGGGTGGTTCGAGAAGGCCTCCTAGAAGGACTGGGGGTGGAGAGAGGGAGGAGAGTGGTCAGATTGGGAATATACAAAGCCACCTTGCAGAGGTGTGTTTCCTGGGTGGTGATGTCCTGGGAGTCTCAGATTTCTGGTGGGGCCTTCATATGCTTGAGGGAAGGTGAATCTCCATCTCGACACTGGTTTCTCATAGACATTATAGTAGTGAAACGGGGTTCCTGTGGGGAGGGTGGTCTTCCCACTTACCAGGAACACACCACTTTGTCAGCCTCTCTCAAATCACCTTGTTCAATAACACTCTTGCCCCAAGCTCCAGGGGATCTCCTGGGAAGCTGGACTGAAGTGTGTGCAGATATGAGCCTCCAGCTGTGAGCCCTAAGGCCCTGTCTTAAACAGGCCCACGCTTAAACTCAATCCTTTCCAGAGAGAAAGCGAGGGCTCAGAGGAAAGGTCAGAGTCAAACCAATCCACCTCAGGCTGTCCCAGCTTCCCCGGTTGGCAGAAGCTGCTGGAACATCTTCTCACATAGGCCCCACAAGAGAAGAACAAGCTTCCTCTCTCCAAAGGGAGGCCAGGCTTCAGCAAGAAGGTCTTGTGAGTTCTTTGCCCTGTGGGAGGAGGTGGGAAGCTGAGGTGGGGGAGGGCATCTTGAGCAAGCCCTAGAGTAGGAAAGAACTGCCTTTGGCTTGTGTACTAAAGCCCTGAAGTGAAATGCAGTGTCCCAGTGCACAGGACATGGATTATATCATAGCTGCACTGCCACTGTCCGTTCAGCCCAAGATCATGAGCTATGTGTATCTCTGTGGCCAAGCTTAACGGTGTAAGAAATAGCCCGTCTTGGGCACCTGGGTGGCTCAATCAGTTAAGTAGCTGCCTTCGTCTCAGGGCATGATTCTGGGGTCCTGGGATTGAGCCCCATGTCAGGCTCCCAGCTCAGTGGGAAGGTGAATCTCTTCTCTACTTCTCTCTCTTCCTCTGCCTCTACCCCCCTGCTCATGCTCACACGCTCTCTCTCAAATAAATAAATAAAATTTAAAGAAGAAGAAGAAGAAGATGAAGAAGAAGTATAGTAGTAGTAGTAGTAGTAGTAGTATCCCCTCTTGATTTTTAATAACTTGGTTTCTGATTCCATGCCCCCTTTCCAACAGCATGACAGAAAATGTAACTTGGTTATCTTTGGTGTATTCTCGGTGTGTTATGTCAGAGTTCCAGGATTCCAGTGCCACGGTATCACTGGGATAGGTGTGGAGGGACCCATTGGTCATCAGCTGTCTGTCCCCACAGGTTTGCCTGCAAGGCTCACTGCCTCCTGTTCCCATGGCTCTCTGGATCAAGGGACTCCTGCTGAGACTGTGCCACAACAAGGGTAAGTGATCCTTCTTTGAGGATCCATGTACATGGGCTCCGGCCCTTCTCTGGAGTCCAGCTGGTCTCTACCTCTTCCAGTCCCATCAGTCTGGAAAAATCTCTCGCTTGGGGGAAAATACCAGTCTTCCATGACTCTGCCCTGAATTACCCTCCTCCCTCTGATCTCCTCAGATTGAGTTTTCCGAAAAGACCAGGCTTTCTGAAATCTACTTGCTTAAATGCAGAAATGGGGAAGGGGAATACACAGGGTAAAAATAATCAGTGTCTAAAAATGTTATCCAGGGGCGCCTGGGTGGCTCAGTGGGTTAAACCACTGCCTTCGGCTCAGGTCATGATCTCAGGGTCCTGGGATCGAGTCCCGCATCGGGCTCTCTGCTCAGCAGGGAGCCTGCTTCCTCCTCTCGCTCTCTCTCTGCCTGCCTTTCTGCCTACTTGTGATCTCTCTCTGTCAAATAAATAAAATCAATCTTAAAAAAAAAATTTTTTTTTAAATAAAAATTAAAAAAAATAAATAAAAATAAAAATGTTATCCAGCTGCTATCCACTATGTTATACAGTTCACGTTCAACCTGATGTCATCACAATCCTTCATGTATTTTTCAAGTGTACCGCCATGAAGTTATCCCCCACATCGTACTGATTGTTTCTTAATACACCGTGTGACTTAACCTCTCACCCTCTTGAACTGCCCCCTGTTAATTTCAGCCAATTATTATCAGGATGGACTTCAGGTTTGATTCTGTGACCTAACATAAGTATGTGTGTAGTACATAAACCATCATTCTGTTCTTCTGCCTCCATCCAACATATGGGTTTTTCCCATTTCATTGTTGTGGAAATCTAGAGATCATCTTACTATCAATGGTAGCTTTAACCAGCTACCACATAGAGAAATAAATTAGAATGCTGCTGTTATTTGCCATGCATATGGGAAATTACCCAATGCTTTGAAGTATTTGTTCATGGGACTCTTGCTTCAGTTGAACATTTGCATTTTTAGTGCCATTCTCTCTTTTAACTTAGGTCTGTATCCCTAACTACCAATCAAAATACCTTTGAAAAACAACCACATCACAAAATCTTTGTCATATAGGACTTTTCCTGCCACATTTAAAGTAGCTCGGTTAAATAGTTCCTCAGAATAGACTAGAAGGCCCGAAGCTAGGAGAAATTGGGATGATCAGGTCATACCTGTTGGGAAGAATTACCCAGGAGATGCTGAATATCCACCAATCGAAAGACATTGTTAACTTCCAATAATATTAAGTCAGTGATGGGGAGGGAGACCATAAGAGACTCTTAATCTCACAAAACAAACTGAGCGTGGTTGGGTTATGGGCATTGGGGAAGGTATGTGCTATGATGAGTGCTGTGAAGTGTGTAAACCTGGCAATTCACAGACCTGTACCCCTAGGGCTAATAATACATTATATGTTAATAAAAAAATTTTTTTTAATTAAAAAAATTAAATCAGTGAAACTGAGAGTTTAATTAAATGAGGCAGCTTAATAGGCAGGTCTTCTCTGCTGCCCCCCACACTTATCTTCTTCAACCTCAAAATCCAGTGTGGGAGGCCGCAATAAGGCTTGAGACGAGGACCAAACCAGGCCCTGACTTGTGCCTCCTTTAAAGTCTGAATAACCTAACCAAAGGTTTAGGACGGGAAAAGTTGAGTAGCACTGAGAAAAGGTCTACATGACTTCCCACATGCTTGCTAAACAAATGAGAACAATTTGGTTGGGGTCAAAAGTTCATTGCTGGGCGCCTGGGTGGCTCAGTGGGTTAAGCCGCTGCCTTCAGCTCAGGTCATGATCTCAGGGTCCTGGGATCGAGTCCCGCATCGGGCTCTCTGCTCAGCAGGGAGCCTGCTTCCCTCTCTCTCTCTGCCTGCCTCTCTGTCTACTTGTGATCTCTCTCTGTCAAATAAATAAATAAAATCTTAAAAAAAAAAAAAGTTCATTGCTGGTCCTTGCTGCCCTAGTACAGCCCTTAAATTACTTTCAGGTTTGCTATATTTGTACTGCAACAGCCATTTGGCCTCACGAGTAACTCATGGTTGCTTAACTAGACACAGGAGTATTGCTTCTCCTATTATCACTATATATATGGCCTTAGTGCTTTGAAAAAACTTAGCACTGCTGGACATCCTCCTCAGTGCTCCTCCTGCCCCCATCTCTTTGTCTCTTAAGTTCTTTTCACCATCCTCTTACCCTCACGTTCCTGGTCAATTTGTCACGCCAGCCGCGACAATCCAAAATCTCTGTAGTGAACAACCAGCACCACAACCACCTCCAAGGTACATTCTGCTCAGCCTTAAACAATTATGGTGGCCTCCATCCCCCAACAGAGACTGGATTCAGATGGGGCAGGTGACCCCACTCTTGCAATGAAAAGGGGGGGGGGAGCATGATTCTTCTCAGAAAATTCCTCCTTCCTAAGAAAAAGACTGAGAGACAGCCCCTTTCAGTCTGGACCTTGCTGCATCTGGAGGTACTGTTAGAAATATTTCACACCTCCCCTTGCCAGCAGCCTGAAGGGGGAGCCTTGATGACATTGTTGGGGGGCTGAATCAACAAGCCCTGGAGTGTGCTTGACCTCAGAACTTCCAAATAGTAAGATAATAAATTTCCTAATTGCTTACGCAGGGGAGCGCGGAGTGGGAGGGAGCCTGCCGCTGGGATTACCATCCAAGGAGGAAAGAGACTTCAAAGAATAATTAAATTCAGAATGTAATGTACTATTTTATTTGGGTTTTCAAAAAAGTCTGTTGTCAAATTAATTATGTGGCATCAATTCCTTTAAAATAATTTATATATATGGGCGCCTGGGTGGCTCAGTGGGTTAAGCCACTGCCTTCAGCTCAGGTCATGGTCTCAGGGTCCTGGGATTGAGTCCCACATCGGGCTCTCTGCTCAGCAGGGAGCCTGCTTCCTCCTCTCTCTCTGCCTGCCTCTCCATCTACTTGTGATCTCTCTCTGTCAAATAAATAAAATCTTTTTAAATAAATAAAATAATTTATATATATACATATATAGCTATATATGTGTGTGTATGCATATATATGTGTATATATGCATATATATGCATATATATTTTATATATTTTTTTCAATATATATGGTCCCTCTATAAAATGTTTAGACCAACCAATAAGAAAAAACTAAAAGGGGAGAAAAAAATGTAATCAACAAAAGGAAAACATGCCAATGGTCAATAAACAACAAACATTCCACTTTATAAATAATGAGAGAGACGCACTCTACAGCCGTAAGCAGGATGGATATGCAGCGGGTGTTGCTGCTAGAGCTGTACTCTCTATTGGCGCAGCAAAATACCTCCAGACTGGTGAATGAGGAGCTGCTGCCCAGAGCGGCCATATTCCCCCCACCCCGCTGGCTGCCCTGACGCCCTGCTTCAAACCCCCGTGGTTACCTAACTAAAGGGTAGATGTGGGACCTCCAGGTCCCTGCACCCTGCCATGGCTGACATCTGCTCGCTGATATCCCACCTCTGCTTCTGACATATTGCATAATGAAATTTGTAAATATATAGTAATAATAGCAGCAGTTATACCGGATGTTGGTTGGAGTGTGGGGAAATGAGCATTCCCCTACTCCACCTGAGGAAATGTAATTTGGCACAACCTTTTCAGAGGGCAATTTGGCACCAGAATAAAAGTCATAAAAATAGCTATTTCCTTTGACTCGGCAATTCCACTTCTAAGAATTTTCCTGAGGAAATAGTGTAGGGCGTATATGAAAATGTAACTGTAAAGTGAAGACCAACCCAAATGAAGATTAATCTCCAAAATTTGAAGAAATATATGTTAATATGACCGGGAGACACGGATTTTCCACCATCAAATTGTTGATTTTAGGCAGAAGGCCACCCATGGTGCGAGAGTGGGGAGCACAGAGCCTCTTACAAGAGCTGCTAATAGAAATGGAAATGGACACAAGTTGCCTGAAGAAAGTAAGACGTTGTTTTAAATGCGTATTCAGCCATTCCTGTTCTAGAAAGTTATCCTGAGGAAATTAGGATGAATGCAGCAGAAATTTCCCCGATGAAGTTTTTCATCAAAGTGCTTCTAGTAATAATTTTAAAAGTGTTTCTCATAAATGAAAGCTGGATACTACATCGAAAGGGAATTCGTTGAAAAAATTGTAACACACGCATATTATGGCATTTTATGAAGTCATTAAAATTATGAGAGATAAGAATACTTAATGACATAGACAAAATGTGGCAGTTGAGGGCGCCTGGGTGGCTCAGAGGGTTAAGCCTCTACCTTCGGCTTAGGTCATGATCTCAGGTTCTTGGGATCGAGCCCCACATTGGGCCCTCTGCTCAGCGGGGAGCCTGCTTCCCCCTCTCTCTCCCCCAGTCTCTCTGCCTACTTTGTGATCTCTGTCACATAAATAAAATTTTTTTTTATATGTGGCAGTTGTTTTACTAAATGAAAAAACAGCTTACAAAGTAAAATGTACTGTACAATCTTACTTTCATACAATGAATATTTACATGTATACAGATTTTTTAAATGAGATCATCATGTAAAGGACTTAGAATAATAACTGGCCTGTGGTAAGAATTCAATGAATTCAACAAATGGTAGCCATTATATTTTAATTCTCACATTCACCCTACAAGGGAGATAGGATTACTACACCCATTTTACAAATGCAGAAACAGAGAGGTGAAGAGATTAAGTCCTTGCTCAGGGTCACACAGCTTGCAAGTGGTGGAGAATTAACCTAGGTGATGTACTGAGAAGAATGACCGGAACATATTAAGTACATCATTATTTTATAAATATTATTGGAATCCTATTTTTTAAAAAAACACTACATATATAACTGGGTATTATCTTTTTGTGGGAATTTATGAAAATATTTTTTAACAAAAAGAACATCCCTACACTTGACCATGGAGAAACCTTCCTATAATTCCTTTGTTTATTCCTTTTTTTTTTTTTTAGATTTTATTTATTTATTTGACAGACAGAGATCACAAGTAGACAAAGAGGCAGGCAGAGAGAGATGCGGGAGAAGTTTCCCCGCTGAGCAGAGAGCCCAATGCGGGGCTCAATCCCAGAACCCTGGGATCATGACCTGAGCCAAAGGCAGAGCCTTTAACCCACTGAGTCACCCAGGTGCCCCTTTTTATTCCTTTTTTTTTTAAAGATTTTATTTATTTATTTGAGAGACAGAGTGAGAATGAATATGAGAGGGGGAAGGGTAGAGGGACAAGCAGACTCCTCACTGAGTGGCAAGCCCAACACGGGGCTCAGCCCTAGGCCCCTGAGATTATGACCTGAACCAAAGTCCGATGCTGACTGAGCCACCCAGGTGCCCGTCTATTCCATTTCTTTTAAGATTGTTTGATTGATTGATTGATTGATTGTGAAGAGGGAGAGCATGAGTGCAAGTGAGGGGAGGGACAGAGAGAGAGGATCTCAAGCAGACTCTCCACGGAGCTGAGCTGAACTTGGGGCTCCACTGAGATCATGAACTGAGTGGAAACCAAGATTCACCCAAGTGCCCCTCCTTTGTTTATTCCTGAGCCCTGTATCCTCTCTCTACACTCTCCCTACTGCCAAGGTGACCTTTATTTTTCAGTCTTCAGAATAGAACCTCATAAGAATCATCTTTGAGAGTTCAGAGCTGGTACTGGCTGACTCCGGCAGACGGGTCATCTTCTCGTCCAGTACCTGCTGCCTGGCCCAGAGCCCAGGCTTGCTTTCTGGGGACAGTTAACTTTTCCCACAGGACCCAAGCTAAATGAAAACCTACTTACTGGTCTTTCTTTCTCCTCGCTGATGCCTTGTTTGGAGCATTCTATGGGAATAGGATCTTAGAAGTTTCTCAGCCATCAAAAGTCTCTTTCATATTTAAAAAGCAAATATGAATGCTTTAGGGGTGGCTCAGTCGGTTGATTTCAGCTCAGATCATGATCTCGGGGCCATGAGACCAAGCCCCAAGTGGGGCTCCATGTTCAGCAAGTAGTCGGCTTGTCCCTCTCCCTCTGCTCCTCCCCCACCTCACTCACTCTCTCTCTCTCTCTCTTAAATACATAAATTAAATCTTCAAAAAAAAAAAAACACAATATGGGTGTTTAAAATAGAAAGTCAGGAACACGCAAATGAAATAAACCAAATTAGAGTATTTAAGGGAAGAGGCTTGTTCAACACAAACGAGTCTTTAATTTTTATAATCTAGTTCTTAAAAGTTGAAGATGAGGGAGAGACAGTTGGAAACCTTGGATTTCTCAGATTGATGCTGACTTTTTCCAGGCCAGGCTTTCAAGA
The DNA here is from genome assembly GCF_020171115.1 of Neogale vison. Lineage (NCBI taxonomy): Eukaryota > Metazoa > Chordata > Mammalia > Carnivora > Mustelidae > Neogale > Neogale vison. Next base: position 91,626,530 of record NC_058098.1, on the reverse strand, counting down.
GCAAAACCCTGCAGTCTTCATTTGGGGTTGTGGGACGATAAGTTCAAGACACTGTGTCACCATCTCCCTCCCTGCAGCTAGAGCTGAGTGTTGCTAGCATATGGCTGCCCACGGCCTTGCCTGAATGCAGAAAGAAATGACACCGAACTATGTGTATCAGCTACATGTTTATTTATACAGATCAGCAAATAATAAATACCCATCACATAATATACTCCCTGGATTTCAGGCCATCGCAGCTTGAGATCACAATAATGGGATGAACCATTCCTACCTGGACAACCACTTAACGTTCCTTAACTTCCTGTCTGATTGGAGGCAAGCCTGTCCTCTGCAGCACTTTCAGTAGTCACCTATCCCCCAGTGTCTCTCACTGTCCCTGAGGGGGCATCACTCCTATTCCTTTGAGTTCCTTGGTATCCACCATCCTGAGTAAAATGGATTGTTGTCACTTTTTGATGATACCCAACTGTGTGAAGGCCTGTACCCCAACCTGTTGGAGCGTTCATAGTGCCAAAATCCAGGGGAACACTCTCTTGTCCTCCAGGTCAAACTCTGGGTGACCTTGGACTCTCATCTATGGCAGCTCTAAGTAGAACACTCTTGGGTTCACTTGATCTTCCTGTTTGAGGGCTTTATTCCCAGGGGTCTAGCCTTTGACTCTCCCCCTTAGGTGAGATTCATTAGGCCTTCATGGTAGACTAGTTCTGCCAGTTTTAAAATTATACTTACCTTCAAATTCTCTGTGCCTATCAAGCGTAGGTCCTGATTTAGGAAGACTTGCTATTCAACACATCCTAAACAATGTCGATTAGTTTTGGGCCAGATATTGGTTTCCAGAATCTCCTGGACATGACTCATCATCCCATTTAGCTGAACCCAAGCATCAGTCTCTCTTGAGACTACTTAGGTCTGCCAGATTAAGTAGATTTGTTCAGCAATTTTACCTTTAGGAATTCACTATCCCTCTATACTGCTTGCTTATTTTTTTCCAGTATTGTTATGGAGGTGACATGGAAAACTTCCTTGTCACTAGTATCTGATTTTTGATGATATTTGTTTCATTGCAGCAATGCTTAAATTGTAGAATAAGGGTGTTGGGCTTACCGTGTTTAAAGGAATGCTGATGAAAGAGACATTCCTTACTGTCTTGATGATCACAGCTTTGTAACATAGCTTGACATCTGGAATTGTGATGCCACCAGCTCTGGTTTTCTTTTTCAACATTCCTTTAGCACAAACACAGACACATAGATAAATGGAACAGAATAGGGAACTCAGAAATGGACCCTCAACTCTATGGTCAACTAGTCTTCAACAAAGCAGGAAAGAATATCCAGTGGTGGGGGTAAAAAAAAGCCAGTCTTGGGGCACCTGGGTGGCTCAGTGGGTTAAAGCCTCTGCCTTTGGCTCAGGTCATGATCCCAGGGTCCTGGGATCGAGCCCCACATTGGGCTCTCTGCTCAGCGGGGAGCCTGCTTCCCCCTCTCTCTCTGCCTCTCTGGCTATTTGTGATCTCTGCCTGTCAAATAAATAAATAAAATCTAAAAAAAAAAAAAAATGACAGTCTTTTCCACAATGGTGCTGGGAAAATTGAACAGCCACATGAGAATAAAACTGGACCACTTTCTTATACCATACACAGGATAAACTCAAAATGGATGAAAGACCTAAGTGTGAGACAGGAATCCATCAAAATCATTGAGGAGAACACGGCAGCAACCTCTTCGACCTTGGCTGCGGCAACTTCTTTCAAGACACATCTCCAAAAGACAAGGGAAACAAAATCAAAAATGAACTATTGGGACTTTATCAAGAAGTCCCAATGCACAGCAAAGGAAACAGTCAACAAAACTAAAAGACAACCTACTGGAAGGGAGAAGATATTTACAAATGACATATCAGATAAAGGGCTAGTATCCAAGATCTATAAAGAACTTATCTAATTGAACACCCAGAAAACAAATAATCAGTCAAGAAATGGGCAGAAGACATGAACAGACACTTCTCCAAAGTAGATATACAAATGGCCAACAGACACATGAAAAAATGCTCAACATCACTCAGCATTAGGGAAACGCAAATCAAAACCACAATGAGATACCACCTCACACCAGTCAGAATGGCTAAATTTAACAATTCAGGAAACAAATGTTGGTAAGGATGTGGAGAAATGGGAACTTTCTTACATTGTTGGTGGGAATGTAAGCTGGTGCAGCCATTCTGGAAAACATTACAGAGGTCCCTCAAGAAGTTAAAAATAGAGCTACCCTACAACCTAGCAATTGCACTACTAGCTATTTACCCCAAAGATACAAATGTAGTGATCCAAAGGGGCATCTGCATCCCAATGTTTATAGCAGCAAGAGCTATGGAAAGAGCCCACATGTCATATATATATATATATATATATATATATATATATATATATATACACACACACACACACACACACACACACACAATGGAATATTACTCAGCAGTCAAACAGGATGAAATCTTACCATTTACATCAACATGGATGGAATTGGAGGGTATTACGCTGAGTAAAATAAGTCAGTCAGAGAGAGACAATTAAATGGTTTCACTCATATGTGGAATATAAGGAACAGTGCAGAGGATGATAAGGGAGGGAAAACTGGGAAGAGATCAGGGAGGGAAACAAACCATGAGACACTCTCAACTCTAGGAAACAAACTGAGAATTGCTGGAGGGGAGAGTTTGGGGGATGGGGTGACTTGGTGATGGGCATTAGGAAGTCACGTGATGTGATGAGCCCTGGGTATTATAGGCAACAGATGAATTACTAAACTCTACTAACAATGGACTATATGTTGGCTAATTGAATCTAAATAAGAAAAAAAAAGTGAGGAGAGATTCCTTTTCCTCTTTATTCAAGACACACAGCTTTTTCTCTCTAACATCATTGTTTTGACTTGGGTGTGATCTGTTTGCATTTCTGCTCTCTGCTCCCCGTGGGTTCCCACTGTCAGGTTCTGCACCAACCTCCTAGAAGCACACTGAGACAGTCCCCTGCCTCAGCCACCTGCCTTAGTGGATCCAGCCCCACTCTCACCGTCCCACCATTTGGCTTCCTCTACCTGGAAGCTTCCTCTTCCTCTCATTTCCGTGTGTTTCCAGTAACTGATTGGTTGCTTAGTGAGCTGAAATGAACTTCAAATGTTTGCTTAAAATGTTTGCTTAAAATGATCCGTCAATAAAACATACAGCTTGAAGAGCTTCATAAACTCTAAAAATGCCTGCACGGGTAGCATCAGACTGTTGACTCATATTTTGGCCTCTTAACAGCCACTCAAATCTGTGGCAACAGCTCAAAGACAGAAGATTCCAGTCCCCAAGCACCTAGGGCTTTCTCTGGGTTTGACTTCAGCCTGAACTCTCTTGAGCTACAGAGATCTACATCCCTTTCTCCGAGGCAAGAACCTAAAGGAACTTTCTCAGTAAATTATTGTGAACCCATCCAAGCTCCACTGGGGACAAACCAGTTTGAAAGTGGGCGTTTCATTATATGGAGGCAAACTGGCAGAGGTATCAGCTGTAGGGCAGGCCTTCACCTCCTGGAATCCCCACAGGCCCATGAACCAGTTCATATCCCATCCCACATATTCAATGGAGTATAATCTTGACACTCTTCCATCAAGAAATGGAGTCTGAGACAAACCATAAGTGACGCTTAATCTCATAAAACAAAATGAGGGTTGCTGGGGGGAGAGGGGGGTGGGGTTATGGACATTGGGGAGGGTATGTGCTATGGTAAGTGCTGGGAAGTGTGTAAACCTGGCAATTCACAGACCTGTACCCCTGGGGATAATACATTATATGTTTATAAAAATAAATAAAAAATAAAAAATAAATAAAAAATAAAAAAAATAAAAGAAATGGAGTCTGTATTCCCTGCCCTTGAACTTGGGCAGATCTTTGAACTCCTTGAGCAATAGAATGGGGTGGATTGATGCTACATAATTTTGGAGGCTAGGTTGTAAAAGTCACCATGATTTCCATCTGGCTCACTCTCTCTCCCCAGACCTATACCTTGGAGTCTTGCGCCGACGTGTAAGAAGTCCCGTTACCCTGATGCTGCCCTACTGGAGAGACCAGATAGAAAGACCATAAGGACAGAGAAGTTAGAGGAACCTCAGACCCTTGAATCTTCCCAGCAGCAACGACCAGGCCTGTGAATGGGCAAGCAAGCGATGTTTCAAATGATTCTAGCCCCAGGCTCAAAGGTCCCCGACCGAGGTGAGTCAGCCCCACTGTGCCCGGAGTTCCTGACTCACAAAATCTGTGATCATAATAAATGGTAGTTTACATCACTAAGTTTTGGAGTAATTTGTTAGGCAGTCAAAGCAACAGTAATGCAACTGTATCTCAAACTGTAACGTAGAACCTGCTGTTACCAAGGTGACTGCAAATATCCAATTGATCCATTGTGTGTTGCTTTTATCAACCCTTCTCTGAGAGTTATGGGATTCTCAGTAGATGCTGCATTCACCAACAAATCCTTAGTTACCAGCCTGGGTCAGTTCATCGTCTATATGCTGTTCAGCTGAAATAGGCTTGGGGTCCCCTCATTATTATTATATGTCACTAAGACTTCAAGTAAAATAAACTGCAGATGGCTTTCCTTCCAGAGATGCTGGAAGAGGGCAACCCTTTTGGAGAGTGACTTCTATATAAAAAGTTGTTTTGCTAGATAATAATTGGATTGCATGCCTTGTAAGTGGTTCCCTTAATCAGTCAGCTAGGGACCCATTATGTGCCCAGTATTGGATGCTGGGGAGAATGTATCATTCCAGACCTCTCTATGAGTTTTAATGTTTTCGGCTATAAGAAATAGAAAACCCTATTAAAAAGGACTTCAAACAATAGGAAAATTTAGCTTACACAACAAGGAGTACAGCACAGGGAAGCTCCAGGGCTGATTCATTCAGTGGCACAACAATGTCATCAGAGATCCAGGTTGCTTCCACTTTTCTGCTCTATAATCCTTGGGGGGTCCTACTCAGACTAACCCCCTTCATGGTCCCAGAATAGCTGCCAGAGTTCCGGGCATCAATATGCAGGTATCAACAGGCATCCAAGACAATGACCAGAAGGAGAAAAGAGACTATTTCTTTGGTATCTATTTCTTGACTGTTTACCCTGTGGTGCTGGACATGGGGCCCCTCTGAAGACATGGAATGTGTACAGCAAAAAGTAGGACATAGGCATCACCCAACGGTGTCTGCTGCAAACACTAAATCTGGTTAGGGAAAATAGGATTAACCAATGAGACAACGAGACTCTAGTTACTCTCTCTCTCACACAGCACTTGAAACTTCTCTCTTGTTACTTCCTCCTTCCTGTGAGGATTCCATAAGGAACAGTGTCTGTTCAAAGTTCTTCCTACAGTGTCCTCAGATCTTTGGAGAAAATGCATGACTCAAAGAGCTAAAAACCTAAGCCTTATCTTTTCTAAAGATCACCTGCTTGAATACACTTGAGCTCTTGTTCAGGATGAAATGCATAGGTAGATAAAGTAGGACTCCTCTCTTGACTGACACTCCTAACAGGAGGAGCTGGTTTGCTGATCATTGCCAATAGAGAAATGGGAAAAGCCCAGAGAGGCAAAGAGGGGAAGAGAAGAAAGTGGGAAAGCATATTGCCATTTATCAAGCTGGGAAGAATGACTGCCTCTCATCTCTCAGAGAACTAGAAGGCTAAATCCAGGCCACCACTTTTTTGCATATAGGTGCACACACTAAGAATGGTTTTTACATTTTTTTTTAATATTTTATTTTATTTATTTGAGAGAGAGAGACAGTGAGAGAGAGAATGAGCGAGGAGAAGGTCAGAGAGCGAAGCAGACTCCCCATGGAGCTGGGAGCCTGATGTGGGACTCGATCCCGGGACTCCAGGATCACGCCCTGAGCCGGAGGCAGTCGTTTAACCAACTGCGCCACCCAGGCGTCCCGGTTTTTACATTTTTTTAATGGCTGAAAAAGAAAATGCAAAAGAAGACTATTTCATGACATGTGAAAATTGTATGAAATGCAAATTCCAGTGTCCATAAATGAAGTTTTATGGAACACAGCTGTGCTCACGCATTTATATATTGCATATGGCTGTTTTCCCACTATAATAGCAAAATTAAGTAGCTGTGACTCAGACCAAATTGCCCTAACATATTTACTGTCTGGCCCTTGGCATGAAAAGTGTCCTGACCCCTGTCCTGGAGGAAAAGTCCTGATAGGGCCTCCAGGCACCAGAGGTGCGGGGAGGGGCAGGGGTTGGGACATCATGCCTAAAACCTCCAGAGCAGCCAGCCCTTTGCCCCTTTGCACACAAGGCTCTTCCTTCCCCTCTGAGCAAGAAAGGAACATTCCATCTAATCCATTTAGAACAGGTTTCTCAGACTGGCTACACATTGGAATCACCTTAGAGCTTTTTAAAAATACCCATGACAGTCCCAAACCAGACCAACTAAAGCAAAATCTCCAGGATGGGCCCAGGTATCCGTGTCTTTCAAAAGCTCCCAGTTGATCGCAAAGTGTGGTGAAGTTTGAGAACCACCACTAGAGGCTTGTTTGCCAAAATCAGGCCTGGTCTCTGGAGCTTTCTCCAAGCACACACCATCACCACCCTTAGGCGGGTGTTTGGGAACAGCACAGGAGCTCCACACGATGGTGGAGCCAGGCAGGAAGATATGGCGAAGCAAGCCCATTTTTCCAGGTGCCCAGTCAAGTGACTTTACCTGTGTGCAGGTGCATTCTACAGGTTTCCTGGCTGAGGAGCCCTTGCCACCAGAGATCTCCTCACGTAACAGAGTAAACACAGCGTCTCACCCTAACTGCCACTCACTCACTTACTTTCCTCCACCTCAGAGGGGACAAATGAGAGCCTGGTCTCTGCCTCACCCAGGGACAGTATGGATGAATATCCTTCTCATGACACCAGAGACCTACCTTCTCCTTGGCATGGAGTTGAAGCTGAACCACATGCCTCCTTTCCCTCGTTCCCTCATTCAACAGATAGGATACTGAGCACCAACACTTACCACACACTGAGGATTTTTAAAATACAACGATGAAAAAGCACCCCGAAGGATCGCATAGATAAGGGGAAGACACAGCCAAATTAACCCAAAGTAGGAAATGTTGGAGAAGAACCAGTTTTGGGAGGAGTCCTCAGTTCTGTTCTAGAAGGGTAACATTTGTGATGGCTTGTGGATATCCTGATGAAGACATCTCATGTGTGTTTATACATTCAAATCGAGATCAATGAAGAAGAAGTCAAAGCTGAAGATATTAATTAGGGAGTCATCAGCATGTTGGTGACACTGGGTAAGAGACAGCTGAGACCAAGGGAACAGGAAAGGGGTTCCCAGAAGTTTTAAAAGCAAACCAGGGGCGCCTGGGTGGCTCAGTGGTTTAAGCCTCTGCCTTCAGCTCAGGTCATGATCCCAGGGTCCTGGGATTGAGCCCCGCATCGGGCTCTCTGCTCAGTGGGGAGCCTGCTTCCCCCTGTCTCTCTGCCTGCCTCTCTGCCTACTTGTGATCTCTCTCTGTCTATCAAATAAATAAATAAATAAATCTTAAAAAAAAAAAAAAACTTACTAAAAAAAAAAAAAAAAAAGCAAACCGGAAGAGGGCACATCAGGGAACCTAAACAGGGCGGCTGTTTCCAGGAAGAGGAGGGAAGTAATCCTGTTGAATGCTGATAAACAGTCTGGTTAAGAGGACAACAGAAGAGCACGGAGGTTACCGGTGACCCAGACAGAGCTGTTTCAGTGGAACACTGAGAAGCAGAATCCAGACAGGGGTGGCCTGAAGAGTGAATGTGAGGTGACGGAGTGAAGGCTTGGAGTGTGGACAGCTCTCTAGAAGGTTTTCACAGACAGGGACCAAAGAACTGGGATGGCAGGAGGATGAGGGTCAAAAGTGAACGTATTCTGTTTTGTGTTAAGGTGGGAGATACTACGGCATGTTTATACATGGAGAAATGGATTCAGGAGAAAGAAGACGGATGTGTGAAAGAAGGTGAATTAATCACAGGAGTGAAGTTGCTGAGAAGGGGAGGAATTCTGGGCAGATTTCCCTCTGTGATGAGAAGAAGACAGAGAATGTGAATACAGGCATGGAGAGGCTGGCAGATTGGATGGCAGAAAGATATTGGGGTTTCTGTCCAAATCCTTCAGCTCTCTTTGAATTTGGGGTAATTCATCAGCAGTGGCAGGCAGGGGAAGACAAGAGTTTTAAGAGAGGAGAAGAGAGGGACGCCTGGGTGGCTCAGTGGGTTAAGCCTCTGCCTTTGGCTCAGATCATGGTTCCAGGGTCCTTGGATCGAGCCCCATATAGGGCTCTCTGTTCCGCGGGGAGCCTGAGCTCTGTCTGTCAAATAAATAAAATCTTAAAAAAAAAAAAAAAAAAAGGAGAAGAGAGTATAAAATGGCACTTGGATGAATCGCAAAGCAACCTCACTAGGGAAACATAATGGGGTAGCTAGGCTGTGGTGAATGCTTATTTAAGGTAAGGGGTCATGACATTTAAATGGGGGGAAAAAATAACCCCATTGTGTGATTTTCCCCAACTAAGGTCAGCTGCAACGACGTGAATAGTTGGGTTCAACTACATCTCAGATTATGCCAAGAAAATGTAAAGAGAAAAGGGGCAGTGGTTACAATCAAGCACGGATTCCAGAGTAGACAAGAAAGGGAGTGAGGCCAAAGGGTAAGAGGAATGACAGCGGTGTAGGGGCAGGGGATGGGTGGCCGGAGGGGATCAGGGAATTCTTCAGTGTAGGTGCCAAGGAAGCAGAAAAAGACCAGGTCATTCTCAGAGGAGGGAATCCTTGAAACCAAATTTTAGAGATAAGAGCAGTTGCTGGCAACAGTGACCTAGGGTGTGACCAAGAGAGTAGAAGGCTGAGCTGGGTTGCAGAAAGAGATTTTTGGACCGTCAGGTCAAGAAACAAAGAGAGCAGGGTATTGGATGGATCATGCGAATTGATGCATTACTTTATCATACCCCCAAAACAACTCTTGAATTGTCCCACTTGACAGAGGAGGAGACAGCCCCAGAGATATGCAGCAGTTTGACCAATGTAACATGACTGCTGTAACTGCTGTAACATGACTAATAACTTCCAGAGAACTTGGGCTCCCTTGACCTCTAGTTCAGGGCCCGCTCAGCTTCCTGTGTCATTGATCCAAAGTGCAGGAGAGCCAACTCCCTAATTTTCACTTTGGATGAAAATCCAACTTTAAAGGTTTGGCAGGTATCACTTTTCCTGACTCCCAGGCATTTGGCAATGGTTGGTATATGTTTCCAGAGATACTTTCTGTATGGAGGATAAAAAAGGGAACATATTTCTGTTTTACTCAGAAACATGTAATCCCAAGGACTCGACACGTTTTTTTAAACTTCCATATAACAGAGATCTGTGCAAATGGGAGAGACAGGAAAGTACTGAGTTGGTTGAAAACATGAATTTTATTGCAAAGGGACCTTTTAGGATATAAGACCTATTAACATAATTCCAGGAGGAGGGAAGAAGGATTTTCCAAGGCTCTCCCACACTGAGTGGAGCTTTGTATTTCAGAGGACCTGGGGGCCCTTATGTCTCCCAAGTGAGAAGCTTTGCCCTCGAGTCCTAAGTGTGCATAGGTAGGCACAGTGGAATCAGCCCTGGTGGTCTTGAAAGCCACATTCAAGTCTTTGTTCTGACAAAGCCTCTAACATATGCGTCTGGAGGAAATCATGTTCCCATGGCCCTTATTACTATCAGAAATGACCTTGTAAATTGCTTACATGTAGGTACATCTATGTATGTGCCATGCGGTCAAGAACATTGACCACTGCTGGATCCCCAGCTCTTACAACAGTGTCTGGCATGCAGCAGAAGATCAGTAAATATTCTTTGCATTGATATATTTAGTTTCCAAGTCAGATCTATTATGTTAGCCACCGGCAAGACAAAGCGTACTGTACTCTCATAGATCATGGGGCAGGGAAAGCCAAGTAGAGAGTCTCAATCAGCTGCCCGGTGGTCAAAAGTTATTTGCATGTGGTCATAGAAGAGGTCAAGGGCATCTGTCCTATTTATATCTCTTCCTAGTGTCTTGGACATTCATTTGTTTGTTTTTAATTTTTTTTTAGGCAGCCTTCATGCCCAGTGTGGAGCCCCAGACGGGCTTGTACTCATGGTCCTGACTTCAAGACCTGAGCTGAGATCAAGAGTCAGACACTTAACCGACTGAGCCACCCAGGTGACCCTATTTGTTTGTTTTTAATAATGAGTATTATAACAAACTTCTTTGCCAAATGGCCCATCTCACTGAATCCACTAAATAGCTTTCCTATCCAAATCTTCTATAAGTAATAATTACTACCACTGGCTATCACTTACCAGTTGTATCTCTGTGTGCCACGCATATATTACTCATTGAGTTCTTAAACAACTTTTAGACCTGTTATTTAGATAGGATTGTTGTCCCTGTTTTACTGATGAAGAAACTGAGGCTTGGAGAAGGTAAGGAACTTGGTCTAGGGCATATAGCTCTTAAGCAAGGGACACAAGATAGGAGTCAAGAGAATCCAAAGCCCATGTTCTTAACCACCACGATATACTGCCTCCCACAAGGTAATAAAATCTGTGAATTATCTTTTTTTTCCTCTTATATCAAAACTTTACAAGAAAAGACATCTAGCCCAAATTCTCTCAGACCCAGATTGTTCAGTTATTTACTGGCAAGCAGCAAAATGACCTTTCTGAGTTGCCTGGGCCACAAAGGTCATCTCTCTGTGGTGTGCTATCACAGTCAGACCAGAGCTGAGGGGGTAACCGGCCATGCCAACCCTTAACTGCCAAAGGATAATGCAGATTGAAGCAGCATACTAGAAGGAAATTGTGTTTTCTGTCTACTTATGGTCTTCTCTCTCTATATGAGTCTGCCATCCCCCTCTCTCACTTGCCTTGAGAGGAGATGGGGATAGGAGAATTAATTTATAGGAATGTTCCTGCCCTCCGGGAAAGTACCATTTCCAAGGCCCCTGAAACAATGATACTAATCACCTTAAACCCTCATTAGGTCATATATCCATTCCTCCACCTAGGAAAGACCAAAGCCCACCCCAATTCTTCTTGATGATATTTTAAATAACAAAGTAACCTGTTACCAATGGCTCCTGGTATGCTCCAAGAAAGTAGTTGACCTGTCAGGGTGAAAAAGAAAATCTGTTCTCTCGTGGTAGTTTTGTGTTTTCCTATAATATCTTGGCAGGAGCCCTTGCCTCATCCATCATCTCTCTCTTCCCTGGAGCCCTCAGACCTTCCCGGGTAAACCATCCCATTAACTCCCACCACCATGCCATCCCTGTTCCACAGGATGGAAATGGACCCGGAACTCTATCTAAAAGGGGTCAGAGTCCAGACTGATTTAGAAAGGATGGAAGTCTCCCAGTGCCCATTTTTTAGAAAAGATTTTTTTTAAAAGATCTTATTTATTTATTTCTTTGACAGAGATCACAAGTAGGCAGAGAGGCAGGCAGAGAGAGAGAGAGGAGGAGGCAGACCCCCTGCCAAGCAGAGATCCCAATGCAGGGCTCTATCCCAGGACACCAAGATCATGACCTGAGCCAAAGGCAGAGGTTTTAACCCACTGAGCCACCCAGGCGCCCCTAGAAAAGATTTTTGCAAATTCCACCCTCTCAGAAGGCCCAGCCCACCCCATTTTTTAGTGGCCAACTCAGAGAAAACCATGCAGTAGCCCTTAGCTTTCCATCACGGCTGATAGTCCAAAATCAATTTTTCATCTGTTCCATTGGCGATGCACTCCATTTTGGGTGCCAAGAAAGTGGTACTTTAGCTGAGGGGGTTCGGGCGGAAGGGAAAAGATACATAACTGCAGCTGTGCTGAGTCATGACATCAGGGTCTGGAAAGCAAAGAAGGTATGGGATGGAGAAAGGGGAGGGGTGTTTGCTTGGAAACCATCTCGCACAGTCCAAATTAAACAGGCTGTTCCTTCAAATCCACTTTCCATCGCTGGCCCTTCTCTTTACTAATTCTTACCTCTCCTAAGATCCCCCTCTCTCAACCCAACATCTCACTTCCATCAGAGTCTCGGGGATTCTTCCGATCCTCCAGAGATTGAAATGCCCATATGAACTGGTATCACCCATATGAACTGGTCTCATTCCGAAAACGCCAAGAACAGATCAAGGCCCACATTTTCTCTTTCTTAAAATTGCAGCCATCTCCAGTTTTTCTCCTTTCTCACCAGTCCTGGAACTTATGACTCAGTTCTCCATTTGAGCACTCGAGCCTCTATTCAGCCCAAAGGGGACAATAGCTGTTTCCTTTCGACTGTTCTCAGATTGTTTCATGTACGCATCTTATCTTCCTGGGAAAATCGTAAGCTCCCTGGAGTCCGGTACTGGGTGGTGTAGTCCTTCTATGTGTGACACTGTGTATTCTTAAGGTTCTGAATACATCAGGAAGTCCTTAAATTGATGAAGCTGCACTGAGCTAAACAGAATTTAGAAGAGGCACACAGCAAAACATGAAGCCACTGGGCACTCATGGGGAAAATGGTTAGCGGCCTCCGATTTCAGGTGAACAAATCCTAGGATGGGCTCAAGGAGTGCACCAGAATGACACATGAGCCCATACCCAGTACAGTGGGTAAGCTGACAAAGTGTTCAAGGCTGGATTGAGTGGATGCAAATGGAATGGGAAAAGGAGAAAGATCCATACTCCGTTTGGACCTAGACTCAACACCCAACCATAGGCTGAGCCACACTGCCGAAAGAGCAAGGCTTCCCGGGAATTTGGTGCCAGTTTCACGGGACTGGCTGCTCATCAATTCATTTTTGCACGATTTTACATCTCTGTGATCACCCAGTTTTCATGGAACATTTAACCTCAACCACCGCCTATGTTGAAACAAAAAGTAATTCATTAACTTGTCTCACTGAACAAAGGAAGTCAGAGGAAGCCCTGGGAATTTAACTGACAGCTCTAGAATTTCAGGTCTACTCCCAGAACTGGAACTCTGCTTCCTGGTTTTCTCACTAGCACCTGTGAGCTCTGAGAGGTTGGCCTCTTTCTTGCTGTTGGACTGCCTTACAGATATTAGCAAGAAGGAACAGCCTAGCTACTTTACGAATGGGAAAAATTCAGCAACGTGTGAAAAGACAGAGCTCACTAGAGTGTCCAGTGAGAGTTTAATTGCAGACTTGGGAGTATCTGTCAGAGCTGGGGAGGGGCTTCAGGGAGCTCCCGTCCCACCACTGGATTTAAAGGCCAGGAGTCTGAGGACCAGGAGATTTTGTGACCTCCCCAAGGTTACACAGCTTGATAACAATGTTCCTGGCTTCAGTCTCTTAACTTCTGGTCCCAGGTTTTCCCAACACACCAGGAGGAAAAGAATGCAAAGAATAAAAAAGTGGGGTGAAATTCTGTGTTAAAATTCGATAGGCATTGAGGTACCTGGTTGGCTCATTCGGTTAAGTGTCAGACTCTTGGTTTCAGCTCAGGTCATGATCCCTGGGTCATGAGATTGAGCCCCTAGTTGGGCTCTGTGCTCAGGGCAGAGTCTCCCTGTCTGTCCCTCTCCTCCCTCTCTGTTCCTCCCCCTGATCCTGCTCTCTGTCTCTCTTTCTCTCTCAAATAAATAAATTAAATCTCTTCTTTTAAAAAATTTTAGGGGTGCCTGGGTGGCTCAGTGGGTTAAAGCATCTGCCTTTGGCTCAGGTTGTGATCCCGGGGTCCTGGGATCGAGCCCCGCATCAGGCTCTCTGCTCAGCGGGGAGCCTGCTTCCACCTCTCTCTCTACCTGCTTCTCTGTGATCTCCGTCTATCAAATAAATAAATAAAATCTTTAAAAAAAATTTTTTTTGATGGGTGAGACAAGATTTCAGTTATATGTGGAATCTAAAAAAAAAAAAAAAGAATAAGCAATAACAAAGAAAAAAATAATTTTTTTTTAAGAGAAAGACAGCATGAGCGGCAGATGAGGGGCAGAGGGAGAAGGAGAGAAAAAAACCCAAGTAGGCTCCATGCCCAGCTCAGAGCCTGTCATGGGACTCGACCTCATGACCCTGAGACCATGACCTGAGTCCAAATCAAGAGTCGGACATTTAACCTAATGAGCCACCCAGGCGCCCCCCCCAACAAACACAAATACAGATAACAGATGGTTGCCAGAGGGGAGGTGGGTGGGGGTGAAGTAAAGGGGAGTAGGAGGCACAAACTTCTAGTTATAAAATAAATAAATCACAGAGATGAATAACATTTAGGGAATATAGTCAGTAATATTGTAATAATGTTTGTGACAGATGGTGAGTACATATATCATGTGAGCATTGAGTAATTTATAGAATTGTCGAATCACTATGTTGTACACCTAAAACTAATATAACATTGTATGTTGATTGTACTTCAATAATTAAGGGGGGGGGAGAAAAACTGATGGGCAGGAAGGACAATGTCCTTTGAGAGCTCATTGAGAACTGCAAAAGAGAAGTCCCACAGAACACCTAGAACTGGCTGAGAAACTCATAGTTACTAGAAAAATAAGGAGCACGAGACCCAGTGTATTCGTTTCCTAGGGCTGCTGTAACCAATACCACCGACTAGGTGTCTTAACAGAAATTTGTTTCCTCACAGTTCTAGAGGCTAGAGTCTGAGACTGCCCTCTATTTGGGACACCATTTACAAATGAGCCTTTCTACCTACAAGTGTGCAGGTCTCTCTAAGATGAAACTTTGGTTTCTTGATGACCCAAGACCAAATAGCCCTTTGGCCCACATGTGTCAGAAGGAGTGGATAACATTGGACACAAAGCAAAATGCCAAAAGCCGCCCAAACCCTTCATACTCATGCTCCCTGGAGTTTCAGTGCTTTCCTTCACAGGCTCGGTGGGGCAGGCCAGTCATAGGGGATACCCCTGGATTGGGTAAGGTGACTGCCCCGCCCAGAGCCTGCTGGCCCCTTGGCTTCTCATTGATGATTCAGCATTAGCCCGTCCCTGGGGCTTCTTATGGCCCCGGCACAAAGCACTGCCCTCATGGAAAGCGTGCCATGTTCAGGGAATAGCAAATTGTTCCTCATGCCTGACACCTCAGATGTGTTTTGCTTTGTAGAACATGAATTTTTCCTCTCAGTGTCCAGCTCCACATGAATTCTCAGGAAGACTGGTTAACCAGGTGTGTGCTCTTTAGGAACTGGAAAGCTAGAAAATCCAGAGTCCGTGTGTGGGAAACAAATCATGCAGATGGAGAATGGTGTCTTCTCATTTGTCAGTTCTCAGCAGAGGCGCAATGAAAAGTGAGTGAATTAGTGAACCTCACTGGTTTGTCTCACACCTCTCAGGAATGTCCATCGGGCCTTCATTCCCCTGCAGCTGGGTTCCCAGGGGCCATCCTACAGGCTTCCTAGGAAAGTGCAGGATGTGAACCCACCCTGTATCGTGAATGTGTGTTTTTTTCTTCTGGAAGTAATTCATATCCACATTAGTTTAAAGAGAAGGGTTTGGGGTGCCTCGGTGGCTCAGTCGGTTGAGCATCTGACTCCTGATTACAGTTCAGGTCGTGATCTCAGGGTTGTGAGATTGAGCCCTGCACCGGGCTTCAAGCACGTCAGGATTCTGCTTATCCCTCTCCTCTATTCTTCCCCCGCGTTCACGTGCGCTCTCTCTCTTTCTCTCAAATACTTAAAAATAATAGAAAAAAAAAACAATAGAAAGAGTTAGTCCCCCCCCATAATCACAATACAAGTTGACACCAAAATAAAGAGAATCAAAAGAGTTCCAGTATGTTAATGCAATTAGACGTCCCCATGACACTCATGGCTTTCCTAGCAACAGAATGTTAATTATTCTGCAAGAAGAGGACAAGACAGATAAGCACTCATTTGTGGTGACAATATAGTTTGTTTCTTTATTCACTAGGGAAAGGCTGCCACCAGCCAAACCCTGATGTCATTATCCTAATCAGGGAAAAAGTCCAGCCCTGACGTACCACAGCCTTAAGGGAAGAGCAGGGCAGGATGAAATCAATCCGTCTATGAGGATAACAAGTCAAAAAAGAGATCTGGGTGTAGGAGAGGTTTAAATGTGGCCTCCAGAGCCTGGATGAGATGGGAAGTCCCAGCCCTGTCACTGGCTGGAGGCAGGTGAGGAGAATCTTCTACCAGGCCCCCACCTCCTGCTGTGCCCAATGCCAGCCCAAACCCGCAGGGCATGCTGATGAGGTAGACAGCACAGCCCTGCCCTTGCCTTGTGGAAATGACAGTCCTTCTGGGAAGAGGAGATTAATGCCCTTAGAACCCTCAGGAACGCAATCCAGACCAGGTGTGGGGTAGTGCTGGGTAGAGTCTTCAACCACACAGAAAAGGGAGGGAAGGGAGACCTGTGTTAGCCAGAAAAGGTTCTCAAAGGAGAAGGACTTAAACTGGTGCTTAGGGAGACAAATGAAGGAAAGAATCTGGAATGGGGAGAGGGGAGGGGGGAAAGGGAGAGAAAGAGATTTCTTTATAAAATGGAGTTACATCTGAAGAGTTAGTGGGAGAGGTTTTTTTTTTTGTTTTTTTCTTCCCCTTTAACAAAAGCTTTTATTGTCTTTTACCTCCTTTTTTAAAATTTTTTTTTATTTTTTTTATAAACCTACAATGTATTATTAGCCCCAGGGGTACAGTTCTGTGAATCGCCAGGTTTACACACTTCATAGCACTCACCATAGCACATACCCTCCCTAATGTCCATAACCCCACCCCCCTCTCCCAAACCCCCCTCCCCCCAGCAACCCTCATTTTGTTTTGTGAGATTAAGAGTCACTTATGGTTTGTCTCCCTCCCAATCCCATTGTTTCATTTATTCTTTTCCTACCCTCCAAACCCCTAGTGGAAAGTTTCTATGTAATGGCTAATTAAATATGGAAAACTCTTGAAAGCCTGTTCTCTCTTTCTTTCTATCTCTCTCTCCCTTCCTCTCTCTCCCTAACTGTTCATGTGCATTTTGTCCAGTTTTGAAACCAGAGGACATCATTCTGAAATCAGCACTTTCAGGAGAGTAGAGACAGACCTCTGAGGTGGCTCAGAGTCATTCAAAAATTATCATTAATAAATAAGGGTGACTCTCCACAAACCCCCATAGGCAGGGAGATCAGGTGGAGTGGGTTGTGATTCATTCTTCCTCACACCAGAAACCAGGCTCCCGGTGGGGTAGGACATAGCCCTGACTTCTCCAGAGCCACTGACAGAGACTTTCGGGCAGGTTGGATGAGCTAGTTCATCCTGCCATCTTCTCAAGACCGCTGGGACTTACTGTAAAGGGCGCAGCTCAGGAAGGGAACACCTCATCAAATCTGGGAATTCAAGAAAGAGGCATCAAAGCCGGAATTCACTGCACACTTCACCCATCTTCCACAGAATTCTTTCCATAAGCATCTCAGAGGTTCAAAACATAGGTCCCGGATGTTTGGCCACATGTTTAGGCTTCATACATCCTCGACTTGTTTCACAGGCAAGGACACTTGATCACTTGATCACTGAGGAGTCTAGTGCTCTACCCAAAGTCACGGAGCTAATGCCTATCAGACTGGAGCCCCAGGCTTCCTGCTTTGAGTCAGGACTCCTTCAACTGTACTTGGTAATATTAGGAGTAGGAATCTGCAAACCCTTTTTTTTTTAAAGATTTTATTTATTTATTTGACAGACAGAGATCACAAGTAGGCAGAGAGGCAGGCAGAGAGAGAGGAGGAAGCAGACTCCCTGCTGGGCAGAGAGCCCAATGTGGGGCTCGATCCCAGGACCCTGGGATCATGACCCAAGCTGAAGGCAGAGGCTTTAACCCACTGAGCCACCCAGGTGCCCCTGCAAACTCTTTCTATAAAGGACCAGAAACTACTTTAAGCTTTGCAGCTAGTGCAACTACTCAACTTTGCCTTTATAGCTTGAAAGGAGGCATAGACAATGTGTGAAAACATGGACGGGGCACCAATAAAACTTTATTTATAATAACAGGAGGCTGATTGGATTTGGCCCACTATCATCAGTTTGCTGACCTCTGAACAAGAATATTGATTATTTATCAATCCCTTACAACACTCCAGAGCCTATGCCAAGCACTCTGCAGGAATTCTCTCAATTAATTCTCAACAGTCCTATGCAATTAGAGTCATTCCCATAGTTCCACTAATGTGAAAAGTGAGGCTCAGAATGACAGATAACTAGCTGAAAGCCCAGAAACTGTAACTGGCAGAACTGAAAGGTTATCTTAGGTCTTAACCTCAAAGTCTTAACTAATCATCAATAGATGATAGTACCTCCCAGGTGCATTAAAAACTTTGGTTTCCGATGCTGAATGAAACTCCTTTGAAGACTGCTCCCATCTAGAGATACTGAGAGAGTGATTAACCATCCCAGTTTGCCTGGGACTGAGGGGTTTCCCAGGATGCAGGACTTTCCGTGGTAAAACTGGGATACCCTCAAACAAACCAACATGGTTGGTCACCCAACATCAAGCATTTTGATGGCACAATTGTGGCCTATTCAACTGAAGAAAAGAAACATTTGTGGCTACCTGAAGCAGGATTTGAACTGAGGCCCTTTGCTCTGAGTAGAGCAGAATGCCAGAGAACAAAGTCATATAAAGACCAAGGGAAGAGGGTTTCTGGGAAGAGAAGGATAACAGGATGAGTAATTTCTCTCAAGAAGCCATGAGGAAGTCCTAGTTATGATTTCTGGTTGACCTCAACCATTCTTCCTATTTCTCCTTTCTTAGACTTACTCATTCTTCCAGGGTCCTTAGAGGACTTGCACCGAGAGTCTACACACTCCTATTTGCACACTAATCAAATAGGGAGGGAGAAATCACTGGAGAAGTGGTCCTGTTGGAGGGCCAGTGGGGGCTTTGTGTATCTGAAACACACTTGTGTCCCTTGCCTACTTTTCAAGATGTCCCCATCCAGTCTGCTTCCACTGAGAATCTTTTTCCCTTTCCCCTTTCCTATGCTCCCATATCACTCTGTACATCCCTTCCATAAATTGTAAATTATACACTCTCTTGAGTGTACAATTATCAGTTTGGCCTGTCTTTCTCCCTGATTTTTGAGATAGATGTTTGAGCTAAGTGTTGGCCACTCCTGCTCAGCACTATATCTTAGATACCTAGAAAATATGTCAAAAAGAAGGTCTCAGTAAGTCTGCACTGAAAAGGAAACATTTAGCCCAAAAGGGGAAGAATGAGAAGAACATTCCCATTAGACTTTTAGAGCACCATGAATGTTCCATATATGTTTTATTTTGTTTTCGATAAATGGATACAAACGATCACCAAGTAGGATGCTGAGCATACAGTGGGCACACTTTCAAGGTCCTCCCCAGAGACTGGTCCAGTACATTTTAGTCTTTCCGAACTCTTAAGACCATTCCTTAGGACAAAGGGTAAGAAAAAGAAATAAAAAGTGTCCAGACAAAAAGGAAGAAGTAAAACTATCTCTATTCACAAATGATGTGATCTTGAATATTAAAAAATCTTAAGAAATCCACTAAAAAATAGTATTAGAACTATTAAACTAGGTCAGCAAGATTGCAGGTTACAAGATCAAAATGCAAAAAATCAATTGTATTTCTACCCACTTGCAATGAATAATCAAAAGCCAAATTAAGAAAACAAATCAGGGACAGAATAACCAATGGCCTGCAGAGCAACATGCCTAGGTTTCATTGTGACTACTGCAACACGTACTTCACCCATGACTCTCCATCTGTGAGAAAGATACACTGTAGTAGTAGGAAACACAAAAAGAATGTGAAAGACTGCTATCAGAAATGCATGGAAGAGCAGGCTCAGAGTCTGATCAATAAAACAACCACTGCACTTCAGCAAGGATAGATACCTCCTACGGCATTCTTTGTTCCTCCTCCTCCAGAGGCAATGATCCCACCTCCCCGCCAGTCTCCAGATCCTCATTGCCTTGGTATGATGCCAACGCCCCATATGGAGGGACCTCCCATGATGCCAGTGATGGGCCCTCCTCCTCCTGGGATGATGCCACAGGGACCTGCTCCTGGAATGAGGCCACCTATGGACGTCACATGCCAATGATGCCTGTACCCCAGTGGATGAGACTTCTTGCTTGTCCCTTGATGGTGCCCAATCAGCCAGGAATGACTCGACCAGACAGATAAAGAGAGAGGAAACTTCTTTATATCCATTTTATATTACTTGTTGTACTTCACCAGGAGATCATGGTCCTGTGACTCTGGGTGTTTTCTAACAAGATAACCAAGAAGACTTGCTCCTCCTTCTTATCAAAGAGAGAATAGTTTTTGCAGGGGAGTAGTGGGACCAAAAAGAAAAAAAAAAAAGCAATTTTCATTTCTATTGTGAAATGTGAAATTAAAATTGTCATCTGTTTTAGTTAACAAAAAAAAAAAGAAAACAAATTTTAAAAAATGAAAGTGCATTCACAATAGTATCAAAAAGAATAAAATATTTAGGAATAAACTTAATAAAAGAAATGCAAAATTTATACTCTATTCTAAAAACTACAAAATAGTCTTTTGCTTTAAAGATTTTTATTTATTTATTTGAGAGAGAATGAGTGAGAAAGAGCATAAGAGGGGAGAAGGTCAGAGGGAGAAGCAGACTTCTCGTGGAGCTGGGAGCCCGATTCCGGACTCGATCCCAGGACTCCAGGATCATGACCTGAGCCAAAGGCAGTTGCTTAACCAACTGAGCCACCCAAGTACCCCAAAAACTACAAAA
The DNA here is from genome assembly GCF_020171115.1 of Neogale vison. Lineage (NCBI taxonomy): Eukaryota > Metazoa > Chordata > Mammalia > Carnivora > Mustelidae > Neogale > Neogale vison. Next base: position 91,605,759 of record NC_058098.1, on the reverse strand, counting down.
TAGTCTTGAAAGAAATTAAAGAATCTAAATGAATGGAAAAGCATCCATGTTCATGGATCAGTAGACTTAACATTGATAAGATGGCAAAACTCCCCAAACTGATCTACAAATTCAACAAAAAACCTACCAATATTCAGCTAACTTCTGTATAGAAATGGATCAGTTAAGTGTAAAATTCAGGGCGCCTGGGTGGCTCAGTGGGTTAAACCGCTGCCTTCAGCTCAGGTCATGATCTCAGTGTCCTGGGATCGAGTCCCGCATCGGGCTCTCTGCTCAGCAGGGAGCCTGCTTCCCTCTCTCTCTCTCTCTCTCTCTCTCTCTGCCTGCCTCTCCGACTACTTGTGATTTCTCTCTGTCAAATAAATAAATAAAATCTTTAAAAAAAAAAGTGTAAAATTCATATGGAGTTGCAAGGGACCAAAATAGTCAAAGCAATCCTGAAAAAGAATAAAGTAAGGTTCACACTTCCCAATTTCAATATTTACTACAAAACAACAGTAAGCAAGACAGTGTGTTATGGCACAAAGATAGACATATAAACCAATGGACTAAAAATAAGAGTCCATAAATAAACCTATACATATATGGTCAAAAAGAACAACAAGGGTACCCAAAGCATTTGATGGGGAAGAACACACTTCAACAAATGACGTTGGACAGCCACTTGCAAAAGAACAAAGTGAGAGCCTTATCCCATACCATATGCAAAAATAAGCTCAAAACTGGTCATTAAGGAAATGCAAATCAAAATTACAATGAGATACCATTTCATAACCACAAGGAGATCTACTACAATAGTTTTTTTAAATAATAACAAGTTTTTGTGAGGATGTGGAGAAATTGAAATTCTTCTGCATTGCTGGTGAGGATATAAAATGATAGAGCCACTGTGGAAAATAGTTTGGTGGTTCCTACCCAGGAACTAGGTAGAATCTGCCTAGAGATAAAACCTAGAATTAGCATGTGACCCAGCAGTTCCACTCCTGGGTATTTACTCAAGAGAACTGAAAACATATGTCCACATGGAAACTTTGACATGGATGTTTAGAGGCAGAATTTATAATCACCAAAGGGTAGAAATGACCCAAATGTCCAAAAACTGATGAATGTGCAAATGAAAAGCAACAGAGTCATACAATGGAATATTATTCAACCATAAAAAGGAATGAAATGTTGGCAAATGCTACAACATGGATGAAACTTGAAAACATTATGCCAAGTGAAAGCCAGTCATAAAAGACCATATATTACAGGATTCCATTCATATGAAAGTCCAGAATGGAGAAATCTATAACAGCAGAAAGTACATGGTTGTTTAGGCCTGAGGTGGGGCGGGAAGCTGGGGGTGGGAGGGTTGCTGAAGGGCGCAGGGTTTCTTTTTGAAGCGATAAATGTTCTCAAATGGACTTTGGTGATAGTTGCACAAATCTTTGTGTATCCTAAGACCAGTGAATTGTACACCTTAAATGGGTAAATTGTATGGTATGGGAATTATATCTCTTTCAAGCGGTTTTTTTTTTTTTTTAAATGAAACTCTGTTCCTGCCCCTCACTTCCATACACCCACACAAAGCCATGCTGTCTCCAGATCTATGCCTGGAACTTTTTAAAAGTGGGTCAGCTCAGTCCCTGACTTTAGGAAACTGATCCTTATTTGAGACTTCTGGGCCCTTTTGACAGTTTGAGATAATTGGCTATTTACGCACAAGGGCAAAGGAGTGCTTGGATAATTACTAAAGCCACAATCCCGAATCACAGGAGTTTGGAGTTTGGAAAAACACATCAACCAACCCAACAGCCAGGTTTCCATGAAAGGAGGCCTCAGCTCCTGATAACTCTCAAGTGCGTTCCTAGCTCACTCCACCCTTCTCCAGCTCCTCCTTTCCCCTTTTGGCAAATTTCCCTCTCCCTCTCCCCTTCTCCCACCCCAACAAACTCTTGACTGAGGAAAAGCAAGAACATTCCTGCCATCCCCTTTCCAACCGAACTCAACCGCCTCCAGCCCCCAGCTCACAGGCTCACTCGTAAAGGCCAACTGAACTCTCTGATCTGAGTTAAAAGCTTTGTGTTGTGTGAGCTAACAAGCTGGGGGTGGGGGGTGCCTTTTCCCTCTAGCTTGGATTACCTAGTTTCCAAGTGGGCCAACTCTGGGAGAAACCCTCCCAATCAATGCCTTCAGTTGAGATCTAAATGTCCATGCCTCTTACTCCAGAGGAATAAGAAACAGACCAGAGGAAAAACATGTTGCAACACAATTATTGCATTATTTCTTTATAACCAAGGTCTCCAGGTAGGGGGGTGGGGTGGGGGATGAAAGGTTTTCAGACTTAATGAATCAATGCCTTGTAGTCCACTTGGCTTTTCTTGAAAGAACTCTGGATACATCACAAATGCTCTCTCAGTCCTCTATATGCCACCCCCTCATCAAGGAGGGAGCAGGAGAAATAAAACCCATTTCACAGACCCAGAAATGAAGGCAGTAAGTATCCTGACAACTTTACTGGTCCCCAAACACGTTTTTAGGCTACAACTTTCACCCCCAAATCTATTCTCCACCTTTCTTCATATGTTCCTCCTAGATTCCCACTACTTGCTTTTCCAGGACAAACCCCCTTCTTCCGTGAGGTCCCTACCAAAAGGCATGCTGATCCTTGCCTTTCTGAAACATGCAAACTGAAGTCACTAATTATAGAGTTATATTGTATTGCATGCTCTAGTCTTTTTCATAGGGATGGAGTGCCCTAGCAGAGTGGTACCCTAGCAGAGATTAAATTTGGGGTGTGGGGGGATTGTTTGTTTCTTCATTTTCTTTTTCATAAAGGGAGGTTTCTCTGCTTCTTCAAGGCATTGGCCATGAGGTAAAAGAGCCTAGAAAATTTTTATAGAAAAGAAACAAATATATAAGATTTTTAAGACACGAAAAAGGAAGAACATCTGTTGAGCGAAAACAAACTGAACTCAAGCCCAATTGAATGGAAATGGAAAGAAATAACCAATATAGTTTTGGGATGGTTGGTTGGTTATTTATAAAATAAATCAATTTAGATCCATACCCTACACCGTATATCAAAATCAATTCCAGAATGATTAAAAAGCTAAATGGAAAAAAATCAAATCAGAGCTAGTGTGATGGTTAGTTTCACATGTTTACTTGAATGGGTCACAGGATATCCAGATATTTGGTCAAACATCATTCTGGTTGTTTCCGTGAGGATGTTTTTCAATGAGATTTGCGTTTAAATTGATGGACTGAGTAAAGCAGATTGCCCTTCATAACATATCTGAGCCCCAGAAAATGACTTCTTAAATGTTCCGGTATCGAGAAAGGAAAATGAGGGCGCCTGGGTGGCTCAGCTGGTTAAACATCTGCCTTCGGCTCAGGTCATGATTCCAGGGTCCTGGGATCAGTCCTGTTTGGGGCTTCCAGCTCAGCAAGGAGCCTGCTTCTCCCTCTCCCTCTCCCTCTCCCTCTCCCTCTGCCTCTGCCTGCTGCTTCCCCTGCTTGTGCTCTCTCTCTTTGTCAAATAAATAAATAAAATCTTTTTTTTAAAAAGGCGGGGGGAGGAGAGAAGAAAGAAAGGAAAGGAAAATGAGGCTCATTTTGATCATAGGATAAAGTACTAAAAGCCTCAGAGCCCCTCCATGATTTGACCCTGCCAAGCCCACCCCCCCACTCGGGGGTTCCTCACAGACTCCAGCACTAGCCAGGCGGGGCTCCTCTCTGCTCATCCCAATGCCAAGCTCTCCCCTGTCTTCCCACCTTCATCAGTTCTTCTCTGTGCCTGGAACCATCTCTCCACCCCCAGCCCCTAATTGTTCAAAATGGACCAGAAGTGAAGACCCACGGCTGCTTCTGTGGTAGAAGGCAGAGAAAGTTTAAGCAGTGGTTCTTAGAAAACAGAACTTTGCCTGTCTGACTTCTACACATCTTTCAGCTCTCGGCCACTGTGAAGCTTTCTCTGTCCTCTCTCCCTTACCCCTCAGAGCACCTTCTTTGAGGTATCACCCAGCAACTTCTCCTCACGCAAGGAAAGGAGCTCCTCCTACTGCACCTGGAGTTTCCTGGGGGAAGCTGCCTAGGCTCTTGTCTACCTCTCAGTGATGAAGACCATGTGAGAGCCATGGAGGACGATGGGGAAAGGCTGGGCCACATAGAAGGAACCATCTCACAGACAGCTCAGTAGCTATTTGTAAATTCATTCCAGCATTTCCTCCTTGTCGGTATCTGTGTAGTTCTTTTCATTCCCCCTTTGAACCAATTGCAGCATCTTTCAGCATCTTATTTCACGATTGAAATAAACCCTCTGATGTGCTCTTTTTACCTTTATAAGAGAGTCATAGTTTTCCCTCTGAAAATTATCCAGTAACTACCTACAAGACAGAATGTCAGTCAGCCATTAAAAATTAGGCTTACAGAGTTCTTGCTTGGCTTGAATGATAAGAAAGCTGTTTAAGAAACAATGTCAGGGGAAGAGAACAGGATACAAGAGTGAAAAATACAATGTGATTCAACTACATCAAAAATGTAAAGGAAATCAAATGCAAAGAAATAAGACAAGATAGAAATAGGAATTGCCAGTAGTCAATACTTAAGTACTAGGAGCCTGAGGTGGGGGCGGGGCTGTTCCTGTTTCTTTATCTTTTCTGCACTGGGCACATTTTTATGGTGAACATGAACTGCTTTTAAAATGAATCACACGGGCGCCTGGGTGGCTCAGTGGGTTAAGCCGCTGCCTTCGGCTCAGGTCATGATCTCAGAGTCCTGGGATCGAGTCCTGCATCAGATCTCTGCTCAGCGGGGAGCCCGCTTCCTCCTCTCTCTCTCTCTGCCTGCCTCTCTGCCTACTTGTGATCTCTCTCTGTCAAATAAATAAATAAAATCTTTAAAAATAAATAAATAAATAAAAATAAAATAAAATGAATCACACGCACGCACACACACATGGTCCTTGAAGAGGAAAAAATAAAACATATTCTGTACTCAAAGCAAGACCTGAGACACTGAGAAACAGGTAGAGCCGGGATTAGGAAACAAACAGCACCTGCAAGACAGTAATGACCAAGTGCTCCGCAGGGGGGATAGAGCTGGCCTTTGGCCAAGAACCTGAAGGGCCTCTTGTATTTCATGGGTATCTTTTATTTTCCTTTTTTACAATAGAAGTATGCATGGCTCCGTGTTTGCTCCTAAGAAAACAACCTCTAGACTAATCAGTGTAAAATAAATAAAGATTTAAATTTAAATTATATGTATGGCCTGGAAAAACACCTACCTAGCCTTTAATCTCCACCAAGATGCTCATTAGGCAGGTTCGTGAATGCTTATTACCTGTCCCTCTCAGAGATAGTACCAGGGCCTTTTTTCTTTTTTTCTTTTTTTTTTTTTTTTTCCATGGGGAGACCTACCAGAACCACATTCTGGACCCTTCCAGAATTACATAAACCAGAAAAACATTCCAAAACTTCACGCTTCGCAGATGTCAGTCACTGGTGCAAAAAGACACCTGCCACGTAAAGATGGAAGCTTCATGCTCAAATAAGGCAATGCGTTTGTTGATACCCATTTTTATATCTTCTTTTATGATAACCGTATCTGTGTAGGTTTGTCAGGAGCTTTTCTTAGGCCAAAGCTCAGCTCCCTCCCGCTTCCCCACTCACCCTACGTCTGGTTGGCTCACAGTTGTCACCACAGTAGAGAGAAGGAGAGAAGGCAGGGGGAACCGTGAGCCTGTGGAGTTCACTGGTAGCTCAAGTCCTCCATTTGCCCCAAGTGCCCTGCCTCTGGGAAGGGAGAGGTGGCTCAGCAATGAAACCGAGTCTCATCCATTTGCAGACGATGAAAGTCGTCCCTCCTCGCTCTTGCCTGAGTAAAATTAATTCCCAGAGCGATGGCGAGGACTCGAGGAGGGGAGTGCTGTAAGGAGGCTTGGAGAGCAAGGGATTTGCAAGAATGGAGAGCATAGGGCACTGCATCCTGGTTGCTGAGGGAAAGCGTTCATCCTGGCCACTTCTCATTTGGGGTCACCCTTAGGATATTCATGTTTATTATTTGGACCACCTGCTATGGACTAAACTGTGTCCCCCCCCCACAAAATTCATATGTTGAAGCCCTCACCCCCAGTGTGACTATATGTGGAGATGGGGCCTTTAGGAGATGATGCAGATTGAATGAGGTCATATGAGTGGGGCCTTGATTCTACAGGATTGGTGTTCTTGTAGGAAAAGACACTGGAGAACGCACTTCCTCTCTCCTTGTAGTACTCAGAGAGAAGACCTTGTGAGAACAAAGCAGCCATCCCCAGCTGGGAAGAGAGGCCTCATCAGAAACCCACTGTGTGGGGTGCCTGAGTGGCTCAGTGGGTTAAGCCTCTGCCTTCGGCTCAGGTCATGATCTCGGGCTCCTGGGATCGAGCCCCACATTGGGCTCTCTGCTCAATGGGGAGGCTGCTTCCCCCTCTCTCTCTGCCTGTCTCTCTGACTACTTGTGAACTCTGTTTCTCTCTCTCTCTCTCTCTCTGTCTCACTCTCTGCACCAGATAAACAAATAAAATCTTTAAAAAAAAAAGAAAGAAACACACCATGCTAGACCTTGGTCTTGGAATTCTCAACCACCAGAGCAGGGGGAAAATTAATTTCTGTTGCTGAAGTCACAGCCTCTGTGGTATTTTGTTATGGCACCCAGAGTAGACTAAGACCACCACCAGCTCTCATGTTCTTAAAGAGTCGGTAACTTTTTCTTTAAAAATTGTACATCTATCCTTATTTCATTTAAAAACATTATATGGGTCCCTTAAAGAGAAAGAGTTTTGAATTATTTTATTTTATAAAATCAAATAAACTAAGACACTTTACTGAGCACTTACTATGTGCCAGATACATTATGCCAAGCTCTGGAGACATAAAGATAAAACAGACACAGCCTTTGGCCCAGGGGACTTAACCATCTGGTGCTGGGACGACCTGTTTCCTTAAATAGGAGCTAATGCTTGAGCTGGGTCCTAGGCTGACCCAGCCAAAGTCTGGGGAACTACGGCTCAGCGAAGTGAGCCTTGATTTAGAACAGTTTGGGAACTCAGTTCCTGAGAATTAAGCCTCTAACAAAGTCACTGCTGCACCGTGAGCCTCCATTGGCAGGTTTGGGAGATGTGGAGCCCAGGAACAGAGGAGAGGGCAATCTGTGGCCATCAAAGATTTAGAAAAACCTTTCTGATTCTTACACATTCATTGGCCCTGTGCAGATGAGCAGGCTTACCCACACCAAACCCCACAACCCACACAGCACCTTTCCCAGGCTTCCTCCCTTCAGCCCACCTCAAGAAACCAGCTATGCCTGGAAGCACACACCTTGGGGATTTTTAAACCTAGTTTGCATTTCAAGATGAAGTTAAGCTGCCTTCCTCTATTGACTTTATATTTACCTCTTTCACTGGCTAGCACCCAGCTGTTGAAGCCCTCTGGACGATAAGCCTCTTCTCCTGGAAACAAGAAGGCTTATTGGTCTAGCCTCAAAGAGTGGTCCTTCTTGTAACTGCCTGGAGAAGTGCCACCCAGGATTGGCTCCGGCGCTTCTTTCTGCCCCCTTCTTGGGCTGAGGGGACTGTAGGGCAGGATCAAGCAGCCTCCGAGGAAGCCGGGCATGGGACCCCGGGGCCCCTGTAGCTAGAACTGGAAGAACTTGGTCATGTTTGCAGAGGGAAGCCCGTTGTCCTGGTCTCTACCACTTTTAACTGAAAATAAAGTAAATGATAAAATTATTGTAATGTAATTCTAGAATGTCCGTTTCCCAAGCTGTGAGTTTTTCAAGGGTAGCAACCAGGTCTTATCCATCTTTGAATCTCCGAGGACTCTTGAGTGCCCTGGACAATGACTGTAGTAAGTCAGGAAGGAAAGATGGAAGGAAGGGAGGAAGGAAAGATTCAGTAAGGCAAGAACCTTCCATTACCTTCACTTCTATCCATGTCTCTAAATAATTTTAAGTTATGAAATGTTAAGAATTAAGACATTCTGTCTGAACCTGACTACACAATGCTCTAGGACATACATGCAAAGTACCTTGGCTAAAGCATAGAATACTGGGGGGTGCCTGGGTGGCTCAGTCAGTTAAGCATCTAACTCTTGATTTCGGCTCAGGTCATAATCTCAGGGTTGAGAGATGGAGCCCCATGTTGGGCTCCGTGCTCAGCAGGGAGTCTCCTTGTCCCTCTCCCTATGTTCCTCCCTCCACCCCCACTTGCTTGCTCTCTCTCCTCTCAAATCTTTAAAGTGCTGAATATTTGTACTCTTTCCCCAGGGGTGCCCAAGGCGAGGTTGTAGAACTGAGACAGGGAGATTCAGAGAGAGACCTCAAAGCTGTCAGTTCCCACCACTGTTAGTTTGCTCCTGGGAATCAGACTGACAGGAAAAGAGCAGTGAAGTTGGCTTTGTTTCATTAAACAGGTTGCTCCATCCAGAGAGACTATTTCACAGAAAATAATCTAATTACATTTTCAATGAACCTTCTATGACCTATTCAAGCAGCTCAATTTGCCTTCTCTCTTGGGAAGATATTGTATACGAAAACAGCTCTATCAGGTTATAATGCTCTATAAAAATATCAGCTAATAGGGGCTCCTGGGTGGCTCAGTGGGTTAATCCTCTGTCTTTGGCTCAGGTCATGATCCCAGGGTCCTGGGATCAAGCCCTACATGAGACTCCCTGCTCAGCAGGGAGCCTGCTCCCCCAACCCCCTGCCTGCTTGTGACCTTTCTCACTCTTTCTGTGTCAAATAAATTTTAAAAATTTAGCTAATATATTTTTCCTTTTTTTTCCTTTTTTGTGTATTTTTTATTTTTTCTTTTACATTGTAGACAAGAGTAGAGTCCATGTGAAGTATAGAATAGTAGTTTTAAGTAACTATCTTTTTTTTTTAAGATTTTATTCATTATTTGACACAGAGAGAGAGCTCAACCAGGGGGAGCAGCAGGCAGAGGGAGAAGCAAGCTCCCCACTGAGCAGGGAGCCCGACATGAGACTCGGTCCCAGGACCCTGGGATCATGACCTGAGCTTGGGTTCAAATCCCAACTCTACCTTAATCATCATGTGAACCTAGGCGACTTAATTTCTAGGCTTTAATGTCTTATTCTGTAAAATGACCTCAGAAGTGGTGGTGAGCCTCAGATAGAACACATGTAAAGTTCCCAGCAGAACACCTGGCCCACAGTAACTACTCAAAAGTATTAGCTACCTTTTATAATAAATAACATAGGATGCCTGAGTGGCTCAGTCGGTTAAGCCTCTGCCTTCGGCTCAGGTCATGATCCCAGTGTCTTGGGATCAAGTCTGCCATCGGGCTCCCTGCTCAGTGGGGAGCGTGCTTCTCCCTCTGCCTGCTTCTCCCCCTGCTTGTGCTCTCTCCCTCTCTTTGACAAATAAATACATAAAATCTTTTTTAAAAAACAATAACTATTAGCTGATACTTACCTACTTATTACATTCAGGGAAGTGAAACTCTCTTAAGGAAAATAAGATGTATGATCCTTTCACCCAGACAAGCTGGGGTGTGGGGTGGTAAACAAAGTTGCAGCTTTGGGTACACCACCCGCCAGGGAATCCACTGCCAGGCAGCCTCTCCAGGAGACTCAGAAACCCAAAGACACTGGACAGAGAGGAAGAGACTCTGAGTGTGAGACAGCTGAAGGGATACCATGAGAAGAAGATGAACTCAAACCTCCAAGTGGAAAGTGGAAGAAGGATATTAAAACCTGAGACGAAGGAAGGAAGGACAAAGCTTTGTTTTACTGGATGCTACAGTCCTCATGTTACCTACGGCCAGGAATCCATAAAGTCACCACAAGGGCCCAGCTTGCTTCTGCATCTTTCTCCAACCCAGTGTTGTCGTGGTCCATGTTTAACAACCAGTTTGCATGGGATGCCCTTTGGTGTAAAAAGTTTACTAGTATAAGGGATGTCCAGTATATCATTTACAAGAATAGTAAAATATACAGTACTCTTTTTTTTTAAGTACCATCCATCTTTTTCAAAGAAATGGAACAAATAATTCTAAAATTTATATGGAACCAGAAAAGGTCCTTGAATAGCCAAAGGGATATTGAAAAAGAAAGCCAAAGTTGGTGGCATCACAATTCTGGACTTCAAGCTCTATTACAAAGCTGTCATCATCAAGACAGCATGGTACTGGCACAAAAACACACAGATCAATGGAACAGAATAGAGAGCCCAGAAATAGACCCTCAACTCTATGGTCAACTAATCTTCGACAAAGCAGGAAAGAATGTCCAATGGAAAAAAGACAGCCTCTTCAATAAATGGTGTTGGGAAAATTGGACAGCCACATGCAGAAAAATGAAATTGGACCATTTCCTTATACCACACACAAAAATAGACTCAAAATGGATGAAGGACCTCAATGTGAGAAAGGAATCCATCAAAATCCTTGAGGAGAACACAGGCAGCAACCTCTTCGACTTCACCCTCAGCAACATCTTCCTAGGAACATCGCCAAAGGCAAGGGAAGCAAGGGCAAAAATGAACAATTGGGATTTCATCAAGATCAAAAGCTTTTGCACAGTAAAGGAAACAGTTAACAAAATCAAAAGACAACTGACAGAATGGGAGAAGATATTTGCAAACGACATATCAGATAAAGGACTAGTGTCCAAAATCTATAAAGAACTTAGCAAACTCAACACCCAAAGAACAAATAATCCAATCAAGAAATGGGCAGAGGACATGAACATACATTTCTGTAAAGAAGACATCCAGATGGCCAACACACACATGAAAAAGTGCTCCATATCACTTGGCATCAGGGAAATACAAATCAAAACCACAATGAGATATCACCTCACACCAGTCAGAATGGCTAAAATCAACAAGTCAGGAAATGACAGATGCTGGCGAGGATACGGAGAAAGGGGAACCCTCCTACACTGTTGGTGGGAATGCAAGCCAGTGCAACCACTCTGGAAAACAGCATGGAGGTTCCTCAAAATGTTGAAAATAGAACTGCCTTATGACCCAGCAATTGCACTACTGGATATTTACCCTAAAGATACAAACGTAGTGATCCAAAGGGGCACATGCACCCGAATGTTTATAGCAGCAATGTCCACAATAGCCAAACTATGGAAAGAACCTAAATGTCCCTCAACAGATGAATGGATAAAGAAGATGTGGTATATATACACAATGGAATACTATGCAGCCATCAAAAGAAATGAAATCTTGCCATTTGCGACAACATGGATGGAACTAGAGCATATCATGCTTAGCGAAATAAGTCAAGCAGAGAAAGACAACTATCATATGATCTCCCTGATATGAGGAAGTGGTGATACAACATGGGGGCTTAAGTGGGTAGGAGAAGAATAAATGAAACAAGATGGGATTGGGAGGGAGACAAACCATAAGTGATTCTTAATCTCACAAAACAAACTGAGGGTTGCTGGGGGGAGAGGGGGTGGGAGAAGGGGGGTGGGGTTATGGACATTGGGGAGGGTATGTGCTTTGGTGAGTGCTGTGAAGTGTGTAAACCTGGTGATTACAGACCTGTACCCCTGGGGATTAAAATATATGTGTATAAAAAATAAAAAATTCTAAAAAATAAATAAATAAATGGATGAAGCACCAAAAAAAAAAAAAAAGATTTTATTTATTTATTTGACAGACAGAGATCAGAAGTAGGCAGAGAGGAAGACAGAGAAGGCGGGAGAAGCAGGCTCCCCACTGAGCAGAGAGCCCGATGCAGGGCTCAATCCCAGGACCCTGAGATCATGACCTGAGCCAAAGGCAGAGACTTAACCCACTGAGCCACCCAGGCGCCCCAATATACAGTACTCTTGATTGTAAATACCATAGATCCAACTCTTCAATAAGCCAAAGGCTTTCACTGATTTTTGCCAACCTCTTCTATGGCTAGACATCCTAAGTTTGCAATTGGCAAATGAATGTGGGTTGGTATTTTATTTACAGTAACAAATGACTTGGTCATGATAATACTGGAAGAATATTTCCTCACTTTTGTGCTATTCCGAGTATGACAGCTACAGATATGATACACTTGTAAATACACTTGTAAATACAAACTTCATTATTAATATTTTCTCCATCCCTTTAAGTTCCAGAGCCCTTGCACTTACCTCTTCACTGAGAATGTGCTTTCCTCAGATATCCACATGGCTGGCTCCCTCACTTCCTTTACATCTTTATTCAAAAGTCACTTTTTTGGGGACCCTGGGTGGCTCAGTCAGTTAAGCATCTGACTTTGGCTCAGGTCATGATCCTAGGGTCCTGGGATCGAGTCCCAACTCTGGCTTCCTGCTCAGTGGGAGTCTACTTCTCCCTCTCCCTCTGCCCTCCTCATGCTTTCTCTCACTCTCCCTCTCTCTCAAATAAATAAAATCTTTTTTTTAAAAAGTCACTTTTTTAATGTGGCCTTCACTGCCCACCTCCTAAGATTGCAACACCCACACTCATGCCCACACATTCGGTCCTCCTCCTATGTGGTACTGTTCTTCTTAGCATGGATCCCAGCATGGATCCCTTTCTAACATTCTGTGTATTTCACCTGCATCTATTTCTTACTCTTTCTCTCTTACTATAAGCTCCACGGGCATAAGGATTTTTGTCTGTTTCACTCGCTGTTGAATCCCCAGTGCCGTGAACAGTGCCTGGTACATAACAGGTCTCAGTAAATGTTTGCCGAGCAAATGAAGGAATGTATGAGCTCCCACATCTAATCAATCTAATGAATCATCTGGCCCACTGGTTCTACCTGCTACTCGCATTCCTATCCATCCTCTGGTCTCTCTCTCAATGCCCCCACGCTCCTCCATCAGGCTAGACGTGGAGATGCACCATGGACACCCCTCTCCAGGAAATGATTTGTCCAGCTAGCTGCTCCCATATTAGCTGCAGAGAGCCACCAGCCTATGGCAGCCCAAACCCTGAAGATGATCGAGACACAGGTGTAAACTCCTGGCCTCTCTGTGCTGATGAAGGACATACCTGTCAGACCCAATACTACACGCAGAGCTTCCAGTAGGGCTGGCCCTGGCTTTGTCATGCCTCTAGAGAAGAGGAAAACTTTTCCCTTCTTCCCTTCTAAGGTCTTTGGCTAGTCTAACAATCAAATTGACATAAGACAGATTAACAGAAGAAAAAAGAAATTTAATTTCCTAGGTACAGGAACCCCAACGATATGAGGCTCAAAGACAGTGGAGCAGTTAAGGCTCATATGCTATCCTGAGCTAAAAAGAAGAGGGTGGGGGTCTGGAACTTCAGAGCGGTACAGGACAATTCACAGGACGATGGGAAGAACAAATGTTTGGTAAATAAATGTTTGCCATACCAGGCAGATAAGTCTTTCTGATATAAAAATTATCTCTGGTAATAGGTCTCTTCCTGGTACAGGCCCCCCTTTATCTACATTCCTTTAGGCAGTTAAGGGAGAGGTTAAAAAAAATTTTTTTTAATTAAAAAATAACCCTTCCTGAGTCTGCTGGGCCTTGATAACCTTCAGCTCAAAACATCCATATGCCACAGTAGTGCATTTTGGGTCATATATTTCACTCCCCCTCACCTGCCTTGCAAGCTGGCTTCTCTCTCTGCCCATTCCCACATTCCCTCCACCTTTCCATAGCAAAGAATAAATGTCCTGCCCACCCAACTCCATCCCAGAGTTTGCTCCTGGGAACATAAAAGGCAACAAGCAACTACTATCTCTCCCCAGCGATCATCCATTCATTTCCTCTCTGGTCTCCCCAGTATTAGTCTTTCTCTCCAACCTATTCCTCCAGTGCAGCCAAAGAGATCTTTCCTAAACCATACTCAACCCCATGCTTAAAAGCTTCAGTAGTTTCCTGTTGCTCTCAGCACACAGAAACAAAACACTTGACATAAACCAGAGAGCCTTGTGTGGCCCGGCCCCTGCCGGCCTTGTCAGCCGTGTGCCCCACTACTGCCCTAGCAGTTGGCGCTCCAGCCAGAGAAGCCATTCTCAGATGTACCCCAGCACTTCCCACTTCTGGGTTCCCCTGCCCAGACCAAGGGTTGTCAACTCTGACTACACATTAAATCTCCCAGGGATTTTTGCCCGTCTTTTAAACATCAACACCCAGGCCACATTCAAGACCCAGCAAATCAGAATCTCTGGAAGTGGCATCCGGGCATCAGTATTTTTCAAACCTGCCAGGTGATTCCAAAAAGCAGCCAAGCTTGAGAACCACTGGCATACAACCTTGCTGCTCAAAGGCTGTCCGAGTTCCCTGTAGAAGGTGAGTTCCATTAGCCGGAACCAGTTCCACTCTGTCCATTACTATGCGCCCAGCACCAAGAGAGATGCCTGACCCATAGTAAGTCTTTAGTAAGTATTTGTTAAATCTTATGGCACCTGGGTGGCTCAGTCAGTCAAGTGTCTACCTACGGTTTGGGTCATAATCTCAGGATCCTGGGATTGAGACCCATGTCAGCCTCCCTGCTCAGCGGGAGTCTGCTTCTCCGTCCCCCTGCTCATGTTCTCTCTCTCTCTCATGCTCTCTCTCTCTCTCAAATAAATAAATAAAATCTTTTAAAAAAAAAAACTGGGTAAAAGAGGAAAGAGATGAAGTCTAGAACAGTGGAGGATCAAGGGTGTTTAGGGACCAAAGAAGATGCAATACTAGTAGATGTTAGACACACTGGGCAACTCCTTCTCAGTAGATTTATTTATCTCAGAATTTGATTCTCAGACACACACACACACACACACACACACACACACCCTCTTGCACTGATAGAGTTCAGCATCCTCATCGCTCAGGATAGAGAGCTCTGGTTTTAGTAAAACCTCAGTCCAACCTCAGAAATTTCCTGTGCTGAGACAGGGAAGACCCTGTGTCATAGTGAAGAACTGGAATGGGGCATGCCACTGGTCTCAGGCACAGATGGAGGACAGAGCCCCCCAGCCTGGAGTCCCCAGCTCCTTGGATGTCAGCAAAGTGGTAGGTACAAGAAGTGAGCCAAATGGGTCCCCTAGGCCATCAGTGGTGGCCTTGCGAAGGTGATAAGGGGACTCCAAATGTGCTTCCCTTCTCCAATGAGGATTATTTATATTGATTATTAGTTTGGAAAAGCAGAGGGGTTGGAAGCATAGTCCTCTATATTAATCACGGCTTCCTAAAACCATGTCCAACGATCAGTTCATCTCACTCAAACTTCTAGGGAAGAGGCTGGAATCCACAGCGTAGTGGCCACTGACTTCACCTCCCCCTTCCCAATCACCCTTAGTTTCAAGATTCATTCATGATTCATGCACTTACTCAACAAATATTTGCTCAGTGTCTATTATGCAAACTATAGTAAACCCGACGGTACAGTGGTGAAATAAAGGATATTCCCCCATTGTCTCAGAACTCAGTCTAAGGGAGATGGCTTTCAGATGTTACTGAGAAGAGTCATCAACCACATCATTCATGTATATATATTCATTGCTATTTATATTTATATATATGTATATGTACACATATATATATAATTTTGGTTTGTTTTTATTTATATAGCTATGACCATATTGCCACATATACAAATACGCTTTTACACTTACTACTATTATATATTATAATATGCATATCCTCTATTATTTTAAATTTTAAAAAGTTAATGAATTTAAATGAATTTAAAATTTAATGAATGTCACTTTTATGACACAATTTGCATACAATGGACATTTTGTTTAGCCATCCCCTGAGTACAAGATATTGTGTCCATTTCAATTTATCAATATTACATGTAACACTTGTAAAATATCTTTGTGCATAAAACTTCACTTAAATTTCCAAATTTGGGTTTGGGGGTCAAAGAAAGAGGTAGAGAAAAAAGAACAGTTTGGGGGAGCTCATGTTATTCTTACCTCTGCTTACATACTTTAGAACACAGTATAATTCCTCAGATTTTAGAAGACCACACCTTTGTAGGAGACACATTCCACTCCCTGACCTGCCTCTGGAGTTTCTGGAAGAATTGCCACAACTAGTGGGCGCCTGGGTGGTTGGCTCAGTTGGGTAAACATCTACCTTCAGCTCAGGTCATGATCCCAGGATCCTGGGATCAAGCCCCACATCAGAGTCCCTGCTCAGTGGGGAGCCTGCTTCTCCCTCTCCCTCTGTCCCTCCCCCTCCCACTTGTGCCTGCACCCGTGTTGTCTCCTGAATGAATGAATGAATGAATGAATAAGAATTGCCACACCCATAGACCCTGGAAGGGGCACATCTGTCCTCCACCTCAGGCAGACAAGTTTGATTGGATCAGGTTTGAACACATGACTCCAAATCAACCAGTCCATTGGCTAGAAACCAATCATATTTTTATCCTCATAAAAATTGAACTAGGAGACCCAGACATCCTAGGCAATAGATGGTAAGTAGTTAGGGAGAAAAGACATTAAATCAAAATGAGGATGGCCAGCCTAAGTCACATACAGATAAATGAGCAGAAGCACTTGGTCAGAATGAAAAGGGTGGGAGAAAAAAAAAAAAGAAAAGAAAAAAGAGAGAAAGGGGGAGGGAAGGAGGGAGGGAGGGAGGGAAAGAGGAAGGAAGAAAGGAAGGAAAAGAGAGAAGGAGAGAAAGAAAGAGAGGAAGAAAAGAGGGAGATGTGCCTAGGAAAACAGAGAGGATGGGAGAGAGAGTGAACTTTCTGCCAGTTTTCCAGTTATCCTATCCTAGCTCTGTTTTCCACCTTGTGTTCTGGAAAATACCCCGGCTTTCCCCCTCTACCCCCAATTAAATCCTGCTTATCACTTGATATATCTTGAGTAGGTCTCTGTTCTTTTCAACCAAAAGATCATTGATTAAGCAAACAATGTCTGTACTTCTTGCAGTCTGAGAGTATCAGAACTGGAAAGGGTCATCGCACAATGAACAAAGCCCTTCTCTACCCAGCAGTAGTCATGAGGACTGTGGGATTGACTCAGTCCCCAGCTCCAGGAGCGGTCCGGAAGCCAGTCAGGGGAATCCCACCTACCTTCCGGCAGTTGTAGGTTCTCCTGTCTCCTAACACTGGTGGGCTCAGAAACGGGCATTTGACTTCAGGTGGTCCAATCAGAACCCAGAGTCCTCTTCTATGTGCTTGGGCCTGCTTTAATAACAACCAGAGGAGGAGGAAGAGTAAGAGAAGAGAACTCTTTTTAGTATTACAAAAGTAGCAATGTTTCCTGAGGAAAAAATTAAACGCAGGAAAGGATGAAGAAATAAATAAAAATAGCCTCTCTGGTAATCGGGGAAATGCCAAAAAAAACCAATGAGACATCACTTTTCATTCATCAGACTGGCAATTTTTTCCTTATGGTCAAGTGCTGACAAAGTTGGAGGAAATGGATGCCTTAATACTGTAATGGGCATATCAATGATTCCAATCCCCATGGAGGGCAAGTGGCCGGTACCCATTGAAACTGAAAATCTTAGGACCCACTGTTCTTCTACATCTGCCTTGAGGAGACCCTTGTACCTGTGCCCAAGGAGTTGTGTTTGCAATGTGAAGCATTGTTTGCAAAAGTGAAAAACTGGAAATGACGTACACATCCATGAAAAGGGAAATAGTTAAATCAATACAATAAAGCCATACTATTGACTAGCATGCTGTAATTAAGAGAGAAGCAAATCAATGTGTCATAATACCCAGGACATGTTGTTGAGTGAGAAATGCAAGTTGAGGAAAGAACTGTGTAGACCAATGTCACTTAGGTTGTTTTTTTTTAAAACATTTTATGTTTTTTATTTGACACAGAGAGAGAGAGAGTGGGAGGGGCAGAAAGAGAAGCAGACTCCCCGCCAAGCAGGGAGACCGATGAGGGGCTCGATCCCAGGACCTGGGATCATGACCTGAGCCAAAAGCAGACGCTTAACAGACTGAGCCACCCAGGCGTCCCTGTCACTTAGGTTTTTAAATAAGCCATTCACACAAAGCGATCTGATTCCCATCTTTGTGTTTCTATATATGTGTGTGAATGCATAGGAAAAAAAATCCTAAAAGGAACAATGGCCAAAGGGGACTTCCTTTCCTCCTACTGTAAAGTAGTAATTTTGTTCAAGAATGTAGGAACATGTTAATTGTGTGGTTTTACATTAATAAAATTAAGGTTTTAAAAATATATGTGCATATACATAGACACAAAAGAAAATCTGGAAAACACACAATGAACAAAGAAGCACACAAACTCATGTCTAATCCCGCTTTAACTGCTAACCCTCTGGAGCCCTTTTGGAAAGCGTCAGGGATCCTCTCAGGGCCACTCAAAGCATGCCCAGCAAGCCATCAGCTGCCTCCTGCCCACAAGGGAGTCTGGCACCCTTCAATCCAGACCTCCTAATCCAAATAGCACCCTAGACTCTGCAAAGGTCACAGAGCCCACCCACCATTTGTGATTCAAATACCCAACACTGAGCAGAATTCTGAATTTTCTCATGACTACTTCAATGTTTTTTCTTTCCCCAATTTATTTATTTTCAGAAAAACAGTATTCATTATTTTTTCACCACACCCAGTGCTCCATGCAAGCCGTGCCCTCTATAATACCCACCACCTGGTACCCCAACCTCCCACCCCCCCTCAATGCTTTTTTGAAAGCAGTGTATATCAGGATCTCTCCAAACCAAGGCTCCCCGACCTTTCTTTGTTTGGGTATAGGTTTTGTCGAGCTTTGTACTGTCTTGGGGTTTTTGTGTCCCTGCTTCTCGATATCCTAAACCCCCACACGGTGGGCCCATTCACTCACCCCACACTGCTTCTCTCCCCAGCCCCAAGAAGGCTGTTTGCAAAGACACACCCAGGTTGCCTGCCCCCACCCCGCCCCACGTCTAGCCCTCCTGCCTCAGTCCTGCCATTGTGTCCCAGGCAAGTTGCAGAACAATGAATTCTTAGCAAATGATGATGTCGCCCTGTCTCCACGTTCTGAGCCAACCCCAGTTATGCCTGGCATCCGGGAGTCAGCGTTTTGTAGGCTTCTGTGACATTTGAGAACTCACATCCCACTTCTTCCAGCATTTGGAGAAGAAAAGGAAGGACAGAGGGCTGCCCTTGTCACCACCAATGAGCTCATCCTTCTCAGAGAGGCAATAAGAAAGCTTAATTTCACCCTATGAATCAGGAAGCTTGAACCCGGGGAAAAAGCACACATTCCCCAGCTGCCTGACCCACCCAGCTGACCTTTCTATAAAAAGGAGCACTAGACTGAGGCCTCGACCCTAGAGTGAGGTAAATGATTAAACAAAGAAAGACAGTTTTTAGTGAAACAAGCCCTTCATGCCATCCACCTGAATCGTTTGATTTCTGGGCTCCCTCCAAACGTCCTTCTTTGGCTTGCGTGGCTCAAGTCACAGATCCCCGGGAACACTTCCAAACTTCAACGCTGGGGGCAGACTAACCCCATGCAAGTCACCAACCCTTGGGGTCCTTCAGTGTCTCAGTCTGCAACTTTGGGATTCTAGAGCAAACTGCCCCTGGGCATCACCATCTCAAAATTGTAGCTCTCCAACAAACTGCTACAGAAATGGTGCCATGGGATTGGGTTTGACCCCTCATTGATAATTACTCCGACCGAAGCCACTGAGCCAGGATCCCCAGTCTTACAGAACCAGGCCCGCTTCTCCATTCTACCACAGGCTCCCCAGAACACAGAAGTCTTGGTGGTATAAGCCATCGGGTCTTTCAAACTCAGCTCACCATTACAAGCCTTCAGGTCAGCTGTCCTCCGGATCCTTTAACTATGGGACCAGTCTTCCCCTGATCTCTTTCCAAATTATTGCTTTGCATTTATTCAAGCATATCTTGGACTTCCCTTTTACTTTGCTCCGTGGGAATTTTGAAGGCTTTGGCATCAGTACCCACAGATTCTTCTCTCTCCCTTGGCCAGCAGCCATGGCCCTCCCCTTTCTGCAAGGTGTCTGATTCATCTTTTGAGCCTGCAGTCTTTCCTGAGTCAGTCCTGAAGATTATGCACTGATTAGGTGCTGAGTTTGATCCAGGCTGAGCGCAATAGCCTCTTTGCAGCTTTATAATAAACGGTCAGTGTTGTTGTAAAACATGGCATTGGTACACACTAATTCTGAGTCATCCTTTGGTTCTTTTGTAGACTGGTGGGCATTTTTCTAGATCTCCTCTTTTATGGTACTAAAATCATTAATGTTTATGATTTTTAGAGTATTCAGAAATTTCAGGGAATGGGAAGAAGATTCTTGGGTTCTTTTCAATTGATTCCACTGATTTAAAGCTTCTGGAAGGAAAGGCGAAACTATGGAGACAATGAAAGGATCAGGGGTTGTTCGGGGTGAAGGAGGGGGCAGAGATGAACAAGCAGAGCACAGAGAATTTTCAGGGCAATGCAAATACTCTGTATGATAATATAAGGACAGATAGACATCATTGTACATTTGTCCAAGCCCATCAAATGTCCAAACCCGAGAGTGAACCTGAATGTCAACTCTGGACTTTGGGTCATAATGATGAGTCAAGGTAGACTCATCCTTGGCAAAAAATGTACTACTCTGGTGAGTGGTGTTGATAATGGGGGAGCTACGCTTGAGTGAGTGCAGATATATTTGAAATCTCTACATTCCCCTCAATTGTGATGTAAACCTAAAACTCTATGAAAAAAAAATAAAACTGCACTAAAAATATGTTTAAAAAATTAAATCTTTTTTTAAAAAGGGGGGCGCCTGGGGACTCAGTGGGTTGGGCCTCTGCCTTTGGCTCAGGTCATGATCTCAGGGTCTTGAGATCAAGCCCCACACTGGGCTCTCTGCTCAGCAGGGATCCTGCTTTCCCCTCTCTCTCTGCCTGCCTCTCTGCCTACTGATCTCTATCAAATAAATAAATAAAATCTTTAAAAAAAATTTAAAAAATAAAAGAATAAAAGTTCTGAAAGGAATGTCTGTTGTCCTTCTTGCTTAGCTAAAGGGATGTCTGTCATCCTTCCAGGAGGCTGCTCAGAAATACTCAAACTTCTTTAAGAGCCTGACCTCTGAGACATTCAGCTTCATTCTCCACAAGGTCTTCATTTTGCTTCTTTTAATCCCCCTTTACTCTTCTTTGATCCCTTCCGCCAGTTTTCCTTCATCCGGGACCTGCTTTTCTCCTTTCTTTCTCTTTTCCTTTTTCTGTCCTTGTTTGTCATGAATGTTTTTGTCCCCAAAGAGGCTTAAATTATGTCACAGCCTTTATACTAGATTAGAATAGACCCTAAATCCAGTAACTTGTCATGAGAAGAGGAGAGAACACCAGAGACACACAGAAGAGAAGGTCATGTGAAGGTGGATGCAGACATTGGAGGGCTGCAGCCGTGAGCAAAGGATACCAAGGACGGTCAGCAGCTACCAGAAGATGAGAGAGAGATATGGGACAGATTCTTCCTTGGGAATTCCAGCGGGAAACAACCTTAGCATCACCTTGATTTCTGACTTCTAGCCTCTCCATAAAAGAATAAATTTCTGTTGTTTTAAGCTCCCCAAAAAATCAAATAAAGTCAGCAGTGATTAATTATGGTAATGGTAATTATGGTAATGGTTGGGGTGCCTGGGTGGCTCAGTGGGTTAAAGCCTCTGCCTTCGGCTCAGGTCATGATCCCAGGGTTCTGGGATGAGCTCTCTGCTCAGCGGGAAGACTGCTTCCTCCTTTCTCTCTCTCTGCCTGCCTCTCTGCCTACTTGTGATCTCTGTCAAATAAATAAATAAAATCTTAAAAAAAATTATGGTAATGGTTACACAACTCTGTGAGCATACTAAAAAACATTGAAATGTATACTTCAAATGGGTGAATTATACGGTATGTGAATTATATCTCAATAAAGTTGGTTTGCTGTTGTTGTTTGTTTTGGGGGGATTTTTTTGCCAGTGGCCTCATTTTGTTCCCACTTTCAGGACCAGCTTCAGAGGCTTCTACACACATTCGTCATAGACTCATGGTCCTTGGGCTTCTTGCCTAAGTGGATCTCAGTCTGGGGGCCTTCTCACCACACACCCACCCACCCCACCAGGACCAGGCAGACAGAGAAAGAGAGAGAAAGAGGAGGAGAAAACTGTTCAAACAAAGGGAAAGTATAGGAAATAATATAGTATATACCTACTGAGGAACATTTAGGTGTTCTCATTTCTCCCCCCCTACAAAGGGGTGTGGCCATTCTTGTGCACTAGTGAGAGTTTCTCTAGGGGATAGACAAGAGTGGAAATGCTAGGTTGTAAGGCATATATATATATTTAACTCCCTAGACATTGATAGAGTATTTTTTAAGATTTTATTTATTTATTTGACAGAGGAAGAGAGATCACAAATAGGCAGAGACAGGCAGAGAGAGGGGAGGAAGCAGGCTCCCCACTTAGCAGAGAGCCTGACACGGGGCTCGATCTCAGGACCCTAAGATCACGACCTGAGCCTAAGGCAGTGGCTTAATCCACTGAGCCATCCAGGCACCCCTGATAGAGTATTCTTCAAAGCAGTTGAAATCACTTACATTCCTACCAGCAATATGTACGTGTTCCCATTTACACCTATACTCACCAGCCCTATCTATCTACTATAGATCAGACTTTTTTTTCAGTATGTTGAATATAAAATGTTATCTTCTTTCAGGGGTGCCTGGCTGACTCAGTCAAGTAGAGCATGTAACTCTTGATCTCAGGATCATGAGTTCAAGCCACATGTTGGGGATGGTGTCTACTTTTAAAAAAAATTTTTTTTAAATAAAATAAAATATTAGCTTGTTCTAGTGGGTATTTCTCTGATTACCAGTGGAGTTGAGCATCCATCTGTAAGTTTACAAATATTCAGGTTCTTTCTCTATGAGTCACCCATTGATATCCATTGCCAATTTTCTGCTGGGTTATTTGCCTTTTACTTACTGTTTGCAAATCTGTATATATCCTGGGCATTAAATATTTGTCAGTTATATGCATTGCCAACATCTTCATTCAGTCTATAGTTTGTCTTCTTAACTTTGGTTATGAAACATTGTAGTATTTGCCAGGTTTTAATCTTAATAGTGTCATATTGGCTCATGGGAGTTCTGGGATTTATTTGAGAAGTCTGTCTCTACTCTACAAAATATTCTTCAGTGTTTCTTTTTGAAGTTTTACACTTTCCTACATTTGGTCTTTAATCTATATGGGATTTACATTGTATGTGCTATGAGAGAAGGATTTAATTTTATTTTTCTCTATGGAAAGCCATTATAGAGTCTCAGTGTATTTATTGAATAGTCCATTATTCCTTATAATTCATAATGCCTCACCATTAAATTCAAGGACCCATATGCAAATGGGGACATCAAAAAATCATCTCTCTACAAAACTTGGAATTGTAAATTTTTTTTTGAGAAAGAGAGAATATATGCACATGTGCAAGCAATGGCAGTGAAAGAAGGGAGAGGGGTATCAGAGGGAGAGAGAGAATCTTAAGTCCAAAATCTGCAGGGCAGGCCAGCTGGAAATTCCAGCAGGAGTTAATGTCACAGTCTTGAGTCCTAAGGCAGCGTAAGAACATAATTTCTTCCTCCACTGGGGACCTCAGTCTTCTTTCTTTTTTTTTCCCCTTTTCTCTCTTTCTTTCCCTTTCTTTCTTTCTTTTAAAGATTTTTATTTATTTATATGAGAGAGAAATAAAGAGAGAGCATGAGAGAGGAGAAGGTCAGAGGGAGGAGCAGACTCCCCGTGGAGCTGGGAGCCAGATGCGGGACTCTGTCCCGAGACTCCAAGATCATGACCTGAATCGAAGGCAGTGGCTTAACCATTTTTCTTTCTTTTATTTTCTTTTTTTTAAGCAAGCTCTACACCAAATGTGGGGCTTGAACCCATGACCCTGAGATTAGGAGTTGCATGCTATGCCAACTGAACCATGCAGGCATCCCCTCAATCTCTTCTCTTAAGGTCTTCAACTGATTCGATGAGGCCCACTCAGATTATGGAAAGTAAGCTGCTTTACTCAAAGTCTACCAGTTTAAATATTACTCTCATCTTAAAAACACCTTCATGGCAATAGCTAGACTGTTGTTTGACCAAACAACAGGGTACCATAGTCTAGCTAAGTTGATACATAAAATTAACCATTCTGCTTTCTGTATTTTTAGGTCTTTTATGCTCTCCACAAAGATTTTGCAAATCTGCCTAGGCTTTTTCCTGGACTTATAATTTTTGTTACTGTTGGAAATAGCATAAATATTTTTTGAACCTTGAATTGAAGCATAGCTTTCATGTGATAAAGCGCATACACCATAAATGTACAACTTGATGAATTTTCACAAACTTAATACATACATATGGCTAGCAAACAGAAAATACAGAACTTTATCTGGATCCTAGAAGCCCCCATGTGTCCTCTCCCAGGAGCTATCCACCCTCTCCCCAAGAGTAACCACTATTCTGACTTCTTTTTTTTTTTTTTAATTCAAGTATAATTAACATAGTATTCGTTTCAGGTATACAATATGACTCAATAATTCTATACATTACTCAGTGTTCATCACAACAATGGTACTCTTAATCCCCTTCACCCGTTTCACCCAACCACCTACCTTCCTCCGCTCTGGCAACCATCAGTGTGTTCTCTATATTTAAGAGTCAGGTTTTTTGTCTCCTTTTTATTTTTTTCATTTTTTAAAAAGATTTTATTTATTTGACAGAGAGAGAGAGAGAGAGACCACAAGTAGACAGAGAGAGTGAGGGAAGCAAGCCCCCCACTGAGCAAAGCCCAATGAGGGGCTCAATCCCAGGACCCTGAGATCATGACCTGAGTCGAAGGCAGAGGCTTAACCCACTGGGCCACCCAGGTGCCCCAAATTTGTTCATTTTTTTTTCATGTAAACTCTATGCCCAGCATTGGGCTTGAACTCACCACCTCAAGATCATGAGTCACATACTCTACCAACTGAGTCACCCAGCACCCCTGTTTTGTTTTTTAAGTTCCAAATATGAGTGAAATCATATAGTGTTTGTCTCTCTTTGACTTATTTCACTTAACATTATACCCTCCAGATCTTTCCATGTTGTTACAAATGGCAAAATGTATTCTTTTTTTATGGCTGAGTCATATATATATATATATATATATATATATAGAGAGAGAGAGAGAGAGAGAGAGAAGATGTGGTACATACACCACAACTTCTTTATCCATTGATCTATCTGGTCCAGTTGCTGACTTCTAACACCACAATTAGTTTTACCTGGTTTGGGGCTTTATCTAAATTATATAATATATGCTTTTTTGTAACTGGTATCTTTATCTTAACATTGTATCCTATTGTGATTCTTGTTCTGAAGGAGCTTGTGCCCTCAGAACAGAGTGGAACACCTATTCATCACCTTCACATTCCAGAACATATCCTTGGGCTTCTTGAGGAAGACTCTCTAAAAACAAGGTTTTAGGGTTTGGAGGTGGGGGGAATAAGGGGCAATGGGGGTAATAAGGGGGCTGCATAATTGTTTACAAAACCTTATTCTTCCACTGTCATGTTCTTAGGATCCCCAGGGAAGGACCTCAGGGAAGGAATTCTTGGAAAACCCAATAACATCTGAGGTACCCTCCAGGACTCCTAAAGCTGATGTTTATAAAACTAAGACTGGGACACCAAGGACTCAAAGGAAGAGTCTGAACTTAAAAGCAGGGGCACACCCAGCTGCATGAATGAGGAGAGTGTAATGAAGAGATGAGTTACGATGTGAACAGGTGTGGGAGTGCTGGCAACACCGACTCCATCTTGGGCCCTCCATCTTGTTCATGTCCGCACAATGACCTCCCTCGCTACATGTTCAGGCACTGTGGAGGTTAATGTAAGCCCTGACCAGAACATGGGAAGGCTTGTTCTGATCTTCCCTAAAGTGTGCAGAAGGCTTCACTTTAGATAACCAGTAGAGATGACTGGTACACAGAGGGCCCCACTTTAGATAACTACCCCATGACCTCACCATCATGCCTCTTGCTCTATAAAAGCTGAGGATTAAAGCCCGGGCTAGGTAGAGAGTAGCTTCGTACCATCTGAATTGCTCATCCCATTTCCCCCGTCAGTAAGATACCCTGAATAAAACTCTGTCAATGGTATGGAGGGGACTTGCTTCACCTTTCAGTCTTAAAGTGTCTTCTCAGCCTGGAGGATACTTTACTGAGGCTCCTCCACATTTTGGGGGGAGGGGATTTTATTTCTTTATTTGACACAGAGAGAGAGAGAGAGTGAGAGAGGGAACACAAGCAGGGGAAGCGGGAGAGGGGGAAGCAGGCTTCTTGCTGAGCAGGGAGCCCGATGCAGGGCTTGATCCCAGGACCCTGGGGATGATGACCTGAGCCAAAGGCAGACACTTAACTACTGAGCCACCCAGGTGGCTCAACAATCCTGTGCTGAACCCTACAACTAGCAATCGGGGGAGCTGTTACTGTCTGTAGACCTGGTGGGGAACAGAGGGATTGGGTGCTGGAACCCAGGGAGACCCACTGTCCGATGGGAGCCATGGCCTGCAGCAGAGAGAGGCAGCCATGGCCAGCCCATGGCCCAGGCAGTCCCATTAAACGTTTAGCACCCTACTTCTTTTTTTTTTTTAAGATTTTTTATTTATTTATTTGACAGAGAGAGATCACAAGTAGGCAGAGAGGCAGGCAGAGAGAGAGAGGAGGAAGCAGGCTCCCTGCTGAGCAGAGAGCCCGATGTGGGACTCGATCCCAGGACCCTGAGATCATGACCCAAGCCGAAGGCAGCGGCTCAACCCACTGAGCCACCCAGGCACCCTAGCACCCTACTTCTTAAAGCGGAGGTCCACTGACTAGGATAAACAAACTAAAAATCGCTATGTGGACCTCTACTTCTTTCCCCCATCCCTTGGCCCTTGAGTTGCCTAAGTACTTCTTACATCCAGAGCAACCTGCAGACTCGTGTTCGTCTGCCCACAGAGCCGTTTTGGTCATTTGTCTGGAGCAAGGCAAGGAAGAGCTGGACTGGGTCTGACCTTGGCATTCCTGGATCGGATTAGAGAGGCCACCAAAATCTCCCCAATTGTCCCAACTCCAGCATCTCCTGCCTGGTGAGTGATATATGTAAGGTGAGCATAGAGGGCTTTGTACTGTGATCAAGGTAAATGCAGGAGGGACAAGGAAACGCAGAATTAAACCATCAGGACGGCTATCCAGCCTCCAGGCAGTGCAGGTGGCACAGTGGCAGAAAGTGGCAAGGAAGCCCTCCCTTCACATATGATCTACTGTGCACAGCTCACCTGAGTCCCCTCCCAGACCTGCCTTTGAGCTTGCTCCACCCCCGCCCCTCCAGACCCTGCCTGGTCCCTTCCCACCCAGCAGGGAGCCCTCTCCCTGCAGCTGCAGCCACACTGGCCTCTGGTCCTTCCCCCAGTTCTCCCCAGTTCAAGTGGCAGAATCAGATACCAATCTCCCCACCTCCCTTTTTGTATTACTCACCAGAGTGGAAGTACCCATAATTCTCTGGTTTAAAAAATTGCTAATCATTATGGGATAAGAGGGGATGTTAAAAAAGGATAAAATATGTATATGTTACAAATATTCTAAAGTTTTACCATGTTCTTGCAGTCCTGGTGTTGAGACAGGAGCCCCTCACTGACTTTCAGATGGTAAATGATAAATAAATAAATAAATAAATAAATAAATAAATAAATAAAACACAGCAGCTCTGGGATGGTTTGGAGTTGCAGGTACTTTGCATTCCACAAATGCATAGAATCAGGAGAATGAACTTCTTCTGGTGGTTAAAAAAAAAAAAACAGAGGCTCAGTATTCTATGCCTTGTCTAAGAGTACAAAGCTAGGAAGAACCAAGCTGTTTGCCCTGCACCATACCACCTGCCTCGGGGGACCTTGTCTTGACCTGAAGGCAAACTTCACCAGCTCCTCCTCTTCCCTTTACTTAGACGCTGAACAAACTTTATGAGAATACTTCCTTCCACACTCACAAAAGAAACAGTGTTGCTCTCTCTTGTCTCAAATGGGCAATTTGCCTCCCCAGCTCTCCCAGGACTAGATGATACCCCTTCTGTGAGCTCTTGGACTGACCTGGAATACGGCCGCCTCTTGCCATATTCTCTTCATGTGTAAGTGAGGCAACGAACTCACCAAAGAAGAGGACAAATCCTGCACATAGGGATGCTCTCTGTTTTACATATTGTTGGAAGGATAAAGGTTTCTGTGAAACCTCTGAATGCAAAGTAGGTCCTAAAAATGTGTGAGCTGTGTAACGAAATATGTGTGTAACGAAACAGGCTTTTCACTTTTCTGACTGAAAATTCCTCCAAACCATCTACCCCTTCTTCACTGCTCACTCTGGAAAGAGGGGCCACTTGAACTAGCTCAGCCGACCACCTTTTCTCCCTCAACCTTGACCTCTTTTCTGTTTTATTGGTTTCTCTCTTTCTCTCTCTCTCTCTCTCTCTCCCTCTCAAGAAAAGGCTAACCGTCCATCTGGACCTGGAACCCCATCCCCCCTGGGCCAGGGGTATCAATCACTCCTTTTTACCCAGGTTTCTCCTCCCCTGTCTCCTTCCCCCACCTATACACAAACTTTGTCTTGCCCAAGATTTAAAAAAAAAAAAAAAATCTTGACCTTGTCTCCCTTTCAAGTTTCTACACTCTCCTCCTCCCTCCCATGACCACTGAACTCTGATAATGTCCTGCCCATCTGGCTTCCTGCCAATGTCATCATAAAAGTCGCCAATGGCCATGTTGCCAAATCTGATGATCTCTAAGTCTTGAGTTTGCTGCCACACTTGAGCCTCAGGGCCACTCCCTCTTCCTGGAAAGCCTGTCCTAGCCCCTGTCACCATGCTCTCCAGTTCTTCTCCTGCCTCTCTGACCATCTCTCACCGTCTGAGTCTCCTTTGCCACCTCCTTTTCCCTTTAAACGCTGAAGTTGCTCAGTTTTCTCTCCATGGGACCTTTCTCTTCTCACTGTATACAGTCCCTGGACAAGCTCACAGTATTCTTCCAAATCATCATTTCTGCTCCCTGAGTACTAGAGGCATGGAGCCAGTCATGCTTTTTTGGGAATTGCGGGTTCCATGAGGGTGTTGGGTGGCACTGTCCTATCCACAGCTTGGACTTCTGCCTGGAGTTGTGCAAGCACTTATACTCTGCTGTCAAAGCAGATCATGTGCAAGGCCTTCTGCTAGGTCCTGGGGGAAATGTGCATAGACCTAAAGCCTTGCACGCAAGGTCAGCAGCCTCCTCCTCCTTTGCTGGGTTCCTTTCCCCTAGGGTATCTACAAGGCCATGGACACCCGTCCCAGCCATCACGTGTTCTATGCAACAGAATGGTCCGTTCAAAGAGGATGAGTTGCCCCACTTTTGCCATCATGCAAATTTAGTTTTTCTCTCTTCCCAGTGTCCCACCCATCATCCCGCCCCGTTCCCAAGAAAAACGGATCCAATGTCACATGACAACAGTGCCCTCTAGAGGAGTGTTTTTCAAATAGCAATGGTGCCCAGTAAATAGGTATGGCCCCATCAGTACCTTCCATCACCCCGGTATTTCTTCCACTGTGACTATGTCACTCCACACATCGAGAGCAGGAATTCCTGCCCTCTCTCTAGCAGCCGGGGTGGGCTTGTGATGATGGAAGAAGTGATACTGTGTGACTAAGCTACGTCTTCACTGGTTCTAAGCTTTGGAACCCTGAGTCACCTGTAATGTAATCAATTCACCAGCCCTGAGGCTGCCATGCCGTGAGGAAGCCCACGCTAGTCCACGCGAGACTACAGGAGAGACCGCTAACCCAGCCCCACCCTGACCCACTCCAGTCACTGACTGACTACAGCCACTTAGAGACCTAGGTCGGAACAGCCCTGCCGAGCCCCTCCCAAACTCCCGGGCAGCAGAAAACATGAAGGCAATAAAATGATTGGTGCTCATTTAAGACACTCGGTTTTGGGGTGGTTCCTTATGCAGTAATAGACTAGAACAGTGGGTCATGCATTCAATCTAGTGTATTATAACCAGCATGTTTTTTAAAAAACTAAGTAGAAGACGGGTACCTGGGTGGCTCAGTCAATTAAACTTCTGCTTTCAGCTTAGGTCATGCTCTCAGGGCTCCCTGCTCATCGGGGAGTCTGCTTGTCCCTCCCCCTCTGCCTCTCACTGCCCACCCCTGCCCACCCTTCCTGTACCCCCCTGTGTGTGCTCTCTCCCTCTGCTCTCTTTCTCTCTCAAATAAAATCTTTTTTAG
Source organism: Neogale vison (assembly GCF_020171115.1). NCBI lineage: Eukaryota > Metazoa > Chordata > Mammalia > Carnivora > Mustelidae > Neogale > Neogale vison. The sequence continues at coordinate 91,575,572 of NC_058098.1, read as the reverse complement.
AAATAAATTTTAAAGTTTTTTTAAATAAAAACTAAACGGAAGAGAACAGAATGGAAAATGTAATCATAAAGGCTTAAGTACTGAGAAACTTTTATCAATAAATGTGTGTGTTTGTATATGTTCTACTGGATCAAGAACTAAAATGTACTTGTTCCCATGAGTCATCTAAAATGTTTAAAGTTTTGGGTGCCTGGGTGGCTCAGTGGGTTAAGCCGCTGCCTTCAGCTCAGGTCATGATCTCAGGGTCCTGGGATTGAGTCCCACATCGGGCTCTCTGCTCGGCAGGGAGCCTGCTTCCTCATCTCTCTCTCTCTCTCTCTCTCTGCCTGCCTCTCTGCCTACTTGTGATCTCTCTCTGTCAAATAAATAAATAAAATCTTTAAAAAAAAATGTTTAAAGTTTTGAGAAGCAAAACTATTATTGCAATCCCAGAAGTTACAAAAGCAAAAACAAAGCCAGCTGAAGCCAATATAATTGCAATGAGCCAAGAACATGGGAATTCTAGTACCTTATAGGCATCAGGTGGGCCCACTTGGCCTTATCATCCAGACTAGAAAGAGAAGCAGAAATGCCTTCCGCTTGCGAGAGCGAGAAAAAAAGGTAATTCCCAAAACAGGCGTGTACTAAGTGATTTGTACATGTTTTTTCTAGAACACTTAGTACCTTGATTCTCTCAGTAAATATTCTGTTACATTAATGGGATATCTGAGACAGTTTAATGACATTTTTCTCCATGAAACTCCTGCATCAGAATCACTTGAGGGCTTGTAAAAAAGTAGATCCCTAAGCCTCTCTTTTGACCTACTGTATGTATCAGACACCTGTGGCCCAAGACTGCATCTCATCCCAGCCCCCCCAGAGACTCATCTGCATACTTAAGTTGGAGAATTACTATATCACTGGTGGGATTGTCAGCATCGTGTTGGAAATTCAAATTCCCCTAGGAAATGAATTCCCCTGTCATGCGAAGGCCTTTAAGCTCATCAGAATACTGATAGGTCTCTCTGCGTTGTGGATGTAACTGGAAAGAGCCCTGATTGGTCAAGAAACCTCAGGAGGATTCTTGAAAGGGAGGGCCAAGCCTGGAATACCTTCATCTTTTAAAAAAGAAATTGATTTTAAAAGAGAGAGAGGGGCACCTGGGTGGCTCAGTGGGTTAAGCTGCTGCCTTCAGCTCAGGTCATGATCTCAGAGTCCTGGGATCAAGCCCTGCATGAGGCTCTCTGCTCAGCAGGGAGCCTGCTTCCTCCCCTCTCTCTGCCTGCCTCTCTGCCTACTTGTGATCTCTCTCTGTCAAATAAATAAATAAAATATTTAAAATAAAATAAAAGAGAGAGAGAGAGTGGGTGCCTGGGTGGCTTCGGCTCGGGTCATGGTCCCAGGGTCCTGGGATCGAGTTCCGCATCAGGCTCCCTGCTCCGCGGGGAGCCTGCTTCTCCCTCTCCTGCTCCCCCTGCTTGTGCTCTTTCACTCTCAAATAAATAAATAAAATCTTAAAAAAAAAAAGAAAGAAAGAGAGAGTATCTCTGAGGAACTGTATATGTCTGTGTCTGGGAGACTCTCTCTGTGCCTCCACACATCCAGATATAATAAATATTTTCAGTACATTATCATGTTTTGATATCTTTTTAAAATCTTTTCTACTGAGGAGAGACTACCCTTCCCCACTGCCCAGCCAGGAGCGTACCCTGCAAATGAAACAACCAGAGCTTGGCCTCACCTCCTCTGTCTGGCCTGGAAGCAATATTCCTGTGCCTTACTCATCCCAGAAACACACACACACACACTGTCCTCCCACCCTGAGTAGGAGCTGATTTGGGTTAATAAACTTTGCAAGAGTCACTGGACTTCACCTTGAAAAAACCAATTCTCGCACATTTTACCAGACCCCCCTCAATCTGCCCCAGCAACTAGGGACCACTCCCTAGAGCTTAGAGTCCACTGAAATTATTCAAACTAGCTGATCCCAAACTACTCACCCTGTTCTGCCTTGCCTTTCCTTAGGAAATGCCAATAAAGGCCATGGGCTAAGTGCTTCCCTTGCTCCTGCCCGCTGACCAGGCTGCTGTCTCTCCCATGTGGCCCCGTAGGCCATGCCACAATTCCTGTCTCCAGGACCTGTGAGTATAATAAACTGTTTTCCTGAGCCTCTCCTGTCTCTTGTGGCTGCACCTAACTGTCTGTATTCTCATAAAAGGATACAAAACAGTGTTTGTGTCTGTCTCTGTGTATCTGAATGTGTTTGTATGTGTGTGCACATCTGTCTTTCTGAGTGGGTCTGCCCTGTGTGTCTGGGTGTGTTTGAGTGTGTTTCTGGGTATGTTGGGTATGTGTGTGGCCGTGGAAGACCACTGGGAAGGCCTTTTACGTGAGGTGTTTCCAGATAGGGAGCAGTCCTATCCTATACTTTCAGCCTCCTTGTACCTGCGTGTCTGTCTCTTGTACGCACTGTGCACACAGCTGCATATATCTATGGACACACTTCGCTTCGATGGATCCCTAAGTTCCTCCTGGAGGGGGCCTCCTACCTTTTTTTCTGCTTTCATTCCCAGAATTCCATCCCTATTAATGTAGATTCACTGGCCTAAAAGAAATGTAAAGGTCCTCCAACCCAGTGCTTTCTCGAGAACTTGAACAATAAAACATTTTCTTCATGATCGTCCATTGACAAGCAAGGTCACTTGGCTTCATCGAAGCAGTCAAAGTGGTCTTCTAGGGAAGTTAAATGCTACACAAAACGAGTCAATGCGAATTTATGTGTTATTTTATCTCAGAATAAAAATATTAAATCATTTTTCTTGCACAAAGAACAAAAAGCAGAACTTCAGACAAAATTCTGTGATAATTACAAGAGGCCTGACAGGGCAGCGGTCATCTGGTAGATGGCAGACCTCCACCCCTCCTGACTGCGTACCCTCCACCTCCTGTTCCAGGCCTGCGTCACCACCCCTCAAAAATAGCTTATTACAGGGATGCCTGGGTGGCTCAGTTGGTTGGACAACTGCCTTTGGCTCAGGTCATGATCTCGGAGTCCCAGGATTGAGTCCCGCTTCGGGCTCCCAGCTCCGCGGGGAGTCTGCTTCTCTCTCTGCCCTTCTCCTCACTCATGCTCTCTCTCCCTGTCTCTCTCTCAAATAAATAAATAAAATCTTTTTTAAAAAAATAGCTTATTACAAAATAATAACCACAATGTCTGTGTATATGTGTTTCTATTTTATTGAATGTTTTTAAATACATTTTTAAAAAAATAGTTGTGTTGTTTGAGAGTTTGTTTTTGGTTGATTTTAGGATTTGGGAGATCGCCTCGCAGAAGAGAAATTTATTACACTGATTTAACCTCGTCTTTGGTTGGGAAAACGGGGTCCAAGAAGAGTAAATGATCTGCCCAAGGTGGTAGGTTAGTCTTCGTTTCAGACTCTAAGGAGGAAAAAAGAAGATTCACAGGCATGCTAAGGACCTCTTCTGGTCTCCATCCTGAGGGAGGTCCAGGTCCCTGAGGGAGAATCAGAAGAACTGGAGGTATTGCTGAAATTTTCAAGATGTTAAGTAGCTAAAACAGAGATCTGGTCCTTGGTGCTTATTTGGATACTTTATTATTTTCTTAATATGTATAACCATCTAGAGAGTTTATAAATAACGGTCTAAAAATAGATGAATCTGATTTGCCTGTGTGTCCTTAGTGTAGCCACCATACTCCCACTCTCTGCTGACAATGCTGGAAGAAGCCACAATGACGTCAGAACCATCCAGCCCCGCTGTATACAGTGGCATTATTATACAGACAGTTACCAAGAGGTAAAGTTCTGACCCCAAGCTGCCCAGACTCTCCTGAGTTCACACCAGGAAAGCGGTGAAAAGCTGCCACCTGGCTATAACTTTTCGTGTAGCGACCCCTGCTGCCGGGACACGGAGATGCAACACGAAAACCGTGGCGCCTACTTAGGGAGGGGCTCAGGACCTTCTGTCCTCCTTATACCTGAAGGTCTTGCCCAAGCCCTCACTCACCCACAACAAAGCCCATAGATTGGGAGCAGGTGTTGATGCAGATTGAGGTTGTAGATAAGGAGGGGACACTGCAGACAAACCTATGAAACAAGGGATGTCTAGAAAGGCATTCAAGTGAATACAGGCACTCAAAGAGCATTCCCCTGCTCTGCCCCTGCTGAGGGAGTGGTCTCAGACAGAACAATCTAGAACACTTATGTTGAAACTTGAAGAATGCATAGACTTCTTTTGAGGAGGAAACTTCCAGGACTTAAGATTTTTTTTTTTTTTTTTGCAGACTGGTCCACTGGCCTATCCAAGGTTGTAGTTAGAGAAAATACTTCAACTTATAAGTTTAAATATATATATATATATATATATATATATATATATATGACTTAGTGCTGATATGATGGTAAACAGAGATGAAAACATGGGTCCTGAAATCACATGGAAGAATCAGTACAAAATTTGGTCACTCAGGTAGTCTAAGACATAATTGCACTTTTTTAAAAGATTATCGACAAAATAGAAATACAATATTAAAAATTTTATAGAGGGGCTCCTCTGCCTTCGGTTCAGGTCATGATCTCAGGGTCCTGGGATTGAGCCCCACATCGGGCTTTCTGCTCAGCAGGGAGTCTGCTTCCCTCTCTCTCTGCCTGCCTCTCTGCCTGATTGTGATCTCTCTCTCTCTCTGTCAAATGTAAAAAAAAAATTTTTTGTATGGAACGCACAAACTCTAAGGATACACTAAGGCTTCCAGTGGTTCGTGAAGAAACATTAGGTGGACCAAGTTTGGACTTGGACAGATGACTGTGATTAGGAGAATAAAGGTGGGTGTGCAAGGCTCAGAAAGCAATTTGACTCTGGTTTTAAAAAATTGTCCCCTCACCCCAAGTAAGAGCAGATTTGCATTGATCCACAATACAGGGGTCTCTGAGCCTTACCTCTGGACGACTGGGCCCTGATAGTCTTACCAGATTGCCCAGCCTACTCCCTCAGCCGTAAAGGGGTTGGCTGGAACCAAGAGGAAGGTATTGGAAAATGAGGAGGGGGGTGGGGCCAAAGAACAGCTGCCCATCTTTGAGTGGACTCAGGAGGACTGTGGTCAAGGCTAAGTTTGCCCTAAATAAGGCAGGTATGGGATGGGTCCTGGGGTCAGGGACACAAGCTGAAGCAAGACCCCAAAAAGTTACCATCCAAGTTACAGCAAAGAGACAGAAGAAGATTGGGGACCTAATGATAGTTGGACTAGCTACACATTGACACAGTAACTGCTGATTGGCCAAAGATGAGTCAGTGCAATATAAACAGAGACTTCCTCCTCAAAACTCATTTAAATGTAAGTTATAGGGGGTGCCTGGGTGGCTCAATCAGTTAAGCGTCCAATTCTTAGTTTTGGCTCCGGTCTGATCTCAGGGGTGTGAGATCGAGCCCTGAGTCAGGCTCCATGCCTAGCATGGAGTCTGCTTGTGTTTCTCTCTCCTTCTCCCCCTGTCCCTCCCCCACCGCATTCTCTCTCTCTAAAATAAATAAAATAAATCTTTTTAAAAATTAACTAATTAATAAAAATAAATGTAAGTTATAGAAAATGGAAAGATTCCATAATCTTACATAGTGTGGAATCCAAAGTCAAGAAAAGTACAAAGCAAAAAACTACATAGGCATTCTCATGTTTTTTCCATTTTTTTAATTTAGATATAATTGACATAGAACATTATATTAGTTTCAGTTATACAACATAATGACTCAATATTTACATTTTTTACATGTTTTATACATGTTTGTATATTTTACAAGACAATCGAAGTTAAGTCTAGTTAACATCCATCACCATACATTGACACAAAATCGTTTTTCTTGTGAGGAGAACTTTTAAGATCTACTCAGCAACTTTCAAATATACAATATGGTATTATCAGCTAGTATGGTATTATCATGTTATACATTACATCCCCATGAGGCCATTCTCATTTATGAACCACATTTTTTTTAATCCTAAATAAAACAACAGCAAGTTGAGCCCAACAGTATTGAAAGGAATTACATATCACGACCAAGTATGATTTAGCTGAAGAATGTAAAGACAGTTCTACATTATAAATACTATTGATGCAATTGATTATGGTAATAGGAAGAAAAGCCTTGTAATCATCTTAATAAATGTAGAAAATTAATTTTGTAAAATCCAGTACCCACTCTTGGGAATGGATCTTGCTAATCTTGTCAAACTAGGAAGAAAGTGAAGAGAAATTGGCTCAGGTGTGCGTGTGGGGCCTTGAGCTGCAGGGGACAGGGCAGGGCCAGCGACCTGCAGACTCTCTAGTAGTGACGTGCTTAAGGAAATGGTCTGCACACGAAGTGAAAATGCAGACACCCCCCCACCCAGGACCTTAGCCCTCACCCCAGAGAGCTTTTCTATTCAAAGTTCTCTTTTTTCTTATAATATTTATAAAAGCAGTACGTGGTCCATAAAGAAAATTTGGCAACAGACTGAAAAAACGTAAATCATAGCCCAGGTGCCTCTGGGCTGCGTGGGCGAGCAGGCAGCACCTCCTGCTGGGACCTGGACAACAAGGTGCAGAAGTGAGAGAGCTCCCCTCTACTCAAAGCCTCATAAACCACGTGCTGGAGGCCAAGGCAGGGCCTGCCCCAGGGCCCTAGCTGCAGCCTCTAGGAACATGGGTGTCTTTTTTTTTATTATTATTTTTTTAAGATTTTATTCATCCGTTTGACAGAGAGAGATCACAAGTAGGCAGACAGGCAGGCAGAGAGAGAGAGAGAGAGAGAGAGAGAAGGAAGCAGGCTCCCTGCTGAGCAGAGAGCCCACCGCGGGACTCGATCCCAGGACCCTGAGATCCTGACCTAAGCCGAAGGCAGCAGCTTAACCCACTGAGCCACCCAGGCGCCCCGGAACATGGGTGTCTTACTGGAGATGTTCTCTAGCTGCCTAGCTCAGCACTCAAACCTTCTCAGGCACGAATGAAGCCCCATGGGTAGAGGTCTGCTTTAGCTGAGCCTAAGGATAATCTAGTCTCGTTATTCACAGAGTTTTATAAATTTGCAATGGGTGCTGAATTAGCGAATACTGAACTGCTGCAAGGGAAAATGCAGGAAATACAGGGAAATGCCGGGTTCCTACAAGCCTAGGGTCACATTTTTGTCATAACCTTTTAACACATAACCTTTGGTGAATAAATGAACTACTTACTACCGAATATGTGCCAGTCCCAATGACATGGTTATTTCCTTTACTCCTCAGAACAACCCCAAAAGGTACCATTTTGGGAGAAATAAAACAAGTAACCCAAGGTCTTTGAACATGCGCTTTGGGAATCAAAGTGGTTATTAGGGTACCTGGCACGTATCAGGTGTTCTGTAAATGTCACTTCTCTCTCCAGAAAGTCAGTGGTTACAAAGGAACAAAAAAATACAATGCAGGACCTGCCCTCATTGACAAGCTTAGGTTCCAGTCTCAAATCTCTCCTTAAGAGGAAAAGCTACTCCCATGTCTGTCCCTACACTTTCGTTTCTACTTCATTGATATGCTCAAAATAATCAAAGTGAAAGGTGAGCCTGGGAGCACCTAGGTGGCTCAGTTGGTTAAGCGTCTGCCTTTGCCTTAGGTCATGATCCCAGGGTCCTGGGATCGAGGCTCATATTGGGATCCTTGCTCAGCAGGGAGTCTGCTGCTCCCGGTGCTTTTTTGCTCTCTCTCTCTTTCTCTCTCTGTCAAATAAATAAAATATTTTAAAAAGTTAAATTACATTTTTAAAAAGTGACCCCATAGCATCCCTGATAATAAGATAACAATTATAGGGTGCTTTAGAGTTCTTTACATAATTGTGTGTGTGTTCATATGCGTGTGTGCCTATGTATCTATGGAGAGGTTAACAGCAGATCCTCACAATTAACTACTGCAAACACGTTACCAGGATACTTCTATCAGAAATGCTTTGTGTCCTCTGGCAATTCCATTAAGCCTGCCACACACCCATTCACCTGCCTTTCCAAAGTTACAAACAGAGGAAAGATAACTCTGTTAAACCCTAGAGGGATTTACATGGGCAGGAGCGCAGGAGAAGTGAGTAGGAGGGTGTTTTCTTCAAGTCAAAGGAGCTGAGAAGACAAAAAGTAAAATCCAGTGGTAGCAATCAGATTGCTAGTACCAAAGAGCCAGTCAGTCAGGTGCGGATGAGGATGGGCCACACCCTCAAGAATCCGAGTAGCATTCTGTGATCTGAGGAGGAAGGAATGCATCTGCTCCGGAAGCTGGGTGAGGCAAGGCTGCCATTAAGGCAATCCCAGCACAGCTATGATTACAGACAGGCCAAGCTGTCGGGATGAAAACAGAAACCCTCATCACCCGCTGCTATGCAGTGAGTTTTCCCATGTTACCCTTGTGTCCAAGTAACACATCTGGACAGTCACATGACCTTAAGTCTTCATGGGGGCGGGGGGGGGGTAGTACCTAATGGTAAAAATAGTACTAATTTTAAAGTTTCGCTGAGTGAGCTGCAGTATTACACGAGCTGATCAGTCCTCGCTCTTGCTTATCGATTATGATGACATTTAAACTTGAGAGACATTATATAACCAAGAGAGACATGTTAATTGCAGAGAACTTAGAAACTCCAAGTAAACACTCAGAAGAAAATTATGATCATTTATAATCCCATCACCTATATATATAAAACCTTAATATTTTATTGTGTAACTTTTCAAAATTTCATATATATATATATATATATATATATAAAATCATGACATATGCTCCTTTGTCACTTGATTTCTTCACCAACGAATCAAATGGAACATACATCTCTTCTTCATGTCAATGAAAACACTCCTGGGGTGCCTGGGTGGCTCAGTGGGTTTAGCCTCTGCCTTCAGCTCTGGTCATGATTTCAGGGTCCTGGGATCAAGCCCCGCATTGGGCACTCTGCTCAGCGGGGAGCCTGCTTCCCCCTCTCTCTCTACCTGGTCTTCTGCCTACTTGTGATCTCTCTGTCAAATAAATAAATAAAATCTTTAAAAATAAAAAATAAAAATAAAAACACTCCTGCAACATCATGCTTTCTGCCTGCAGGGCACTCCGTTGTGTGGTACTTTTATTAATTATTTGATCAGTTTCCTATTGTTACACATTTACTTGCTTCCAAATATGACTATTGCAAATAGTGTAGTAAGCATACTTACTCATGTCTTTCCAAACATTGTTTCCCTTAGTTCCTCCTTTACATGGAATTGTTGAGTCAGGGAGTTCTTATATATTTATGGCTTATATATATTGCCAACAGCCCTGCCCTACAGCGAAGGCCCCACCACCATTCACATCATTATGTCCTCACTTTGTATGAATGTTCTTTTCTCCTCTCATTCTTTTTTTTTTTTAAGATTTATTTATTTATTTGGGGGGTTGTGAACATGGTTGGGGGATTAGGCAGAGGGAGAGCCTTAAGGAGCTCCCCCTCATCAGCCTGAGCACAGAACCCCATAGGGGGCTCAATCTCACCATCCTGAGATCACGACCTGAGCCAAAACCAAGAGTTGGACATTCAACCAACTGGGTCAACCAGGCGCCCCTTTTCTCATTCTTACCTACAATTGGTGTCATTCTGATATCTAACAAATTTAACAGTACTATAAAAAACACTGGTTAGTTTTATTGTTTATTTCTTAAATTTTTAGTAGTGCTAAATATTATTTCATGTGTGCATTCATTTCCTAAGGCTACTGTAACAAAGCACAACAAATTGGGTGGCTTTAAACAACAGAAATGACTCACAGTTCTAGAGGCCAGAAGTCCAAAGTCAAAGTGACAAGATTTGTCTAGGCCCTTCTGCCTCTCTACCTGTGGGCTCTGTTCTTCTCCCCCCGGCTGAGAAATCATTAGGTAGCTCCATGGGAAAAGAGATACTCTCGGGCTTCCTGAGGACCTCTCTACCTGGACCTACCATGCAGTCATCATCTCTCTGGATTCTGGTTACCAATCTAGGGTTCTACAAAGTCAGCTCTTGGACTGCTTCACCACCTGAGAGTCTACCAGCCCCCATCCCAAGACTCACTCAAGTGTTTTCTTTCTTTTTTTCCTTCCTTCCTTCCTTTCTTTTTTTTTTTTAAGATTTTATTTATTTATTTGACAGACAGAGATTACAAGCAGGCAGAGAGGCAGGCAGAGAGAGAGGAGGAGGCACGCTCCCTGCTGAGCAGAGAGATTGATGCGGTGCTTGATCCCAGGATCCTGGGATCATGACCTGAGCCAAGCGCAGGCTTTAACCCACTGAGCCACCCAGGCCGCCCCTATGAGAAATAAATATTTAGGGGCACCTGGGTGGCTGCGTTGGTTTGAGCATCTGCCTTAGGCCCGGGTCATAATCCTTGGGTCCAGAGATAAAGCCCCACATAAGGCTCCCTGTTCAGTGGGTAGCCTGCTTCTCCCTCTCCCTCTGCCTGCTACTTCCCTCTGCTTGTGCCGTCTCTCTCTCCTTCTGTCAAATAAATAATAAAAATCTTTCAATAAAGAAATATTTATCACGTTCAATCCAAAAAATTTAAGAAAAATCCCAACAATGGCATTTAGAATAGTAAGGTAGTACCTATGGATTTAATATTTTTAATTTCTCAATTTATTATTGCTTCTGTCTGGTTTCCAAATATTTTTTATTAAATACCTCTATAATGAAATAAATGTGTTCATTCATTAGACAAGCCTTTACTAATAGGTTAGTATACGCCAAACACAAAGAATTAAGGAAGAGCAGGGGTGCCTCGGTGGCTCTGGTGGTTAAGGGACTGCCTTCAGCTCAAGTCCTGGTCCTGGAGTCCCAGGATGGAGTCCTGAGTGGGGCTCCCTGTTGACTGGGGAGTCTGCTTCTCCCTCTGACCCACCCATATCTCCTGCTCTTGCGCGCTCTCTCTCAAATAAATAAATAAAATATTTTTAAAAAAGAATTGAGGGGGAACAATGAAAAAGATAAACATGGTCCTTGTCCTCTAAGAGGTTTTAATCTACAAGAAAAAAAGAACACAGGACAAGTAATGAGCAGTAGTGATGAGCACTGTCACAAATCAATACAGGGTGTGAAAAGAAGCCATAACAGAGGAGCATGTGCTGTGGAGAAGTAGGCAGTTAGGAAAGTCTTTCTGAGGTCCTAAAGCAATTTTCAGCAAATTTCAAAAGGCAGAGAATGTTTGCTAACGTTAATGCAGTCGCCTCTCCAATTGATAGGAAAAATTATCTTAAAAATATTCATATGCTTGGAAATTAAGAGACGCACTTCTAAATAATTGATGAATCAAAGAATTCGTAATGGAAATTAGAAAATGTTTGAGGAAACTATATTCAAACTTGTGAGAGTAGCTAAAGCAGTGTAAGAGGGACACAATCTTAAAAACACACATAGAGGGGCGCCTGGGTGACTCAGTGGGTTAAAGCCTCTGCCTTCAGCTCAGGTCATGATCCCAGAGTCAAAGGATGGAGCCCCGCATCCAGCCCTGCATCGAGCTCTCTGCTCTGCAGGGAGTCTGCTCAGCCCCACTTCTCTCTCTGCCTGCTTCTCTGCCTACTTGTGATCTCTGTCAAATAAATAAATTAAATAATTTTAAAAAAAAACAAACCACGTACAATTAACCCCTGAACAACATGGGTTTGAACCACACCAGTCCACTTATATAGGGACTTTTTTTTTTTCCAATAAATACAGTACTACAAATGTATTTTCTCTTAGGATTTTCTTAGTATTTTCTCTAGCTTACTTCATTATAAGAATATAGTATATAGTACATAAAACAAGCAAAATATCTTAATCAACTGTTAACGATGCTTCTGGTCAACAGTAAACTATTAGTTTAAGTTTTGGGGGATTCAAAAGTTATATGGGGGGTTTTCCACTGGGGGTGGGCGTCGGGGCCCCAATCCCACATTAACCCCATATTGTCCGAGTGTCGATCGTACGTACATACATGAAATTAAGGAAAAGGAAAATTTAATCTGTAGTAACAGCAGATCAGTTGTTGCCTGAGGTCAAGGGTAGGGGAGTAAGGGGGAGGAAAGGGGGAAACTGACTACGAAAAGGCAAGGTTTGTTAAAAATCCTCGAGCTATATAACTAAGATTTGCGCTTTGATCTGAATATTATTTTAAGACTCTGAAGGAAGACAGGGAAGGAGGGAGGACAGGATGGAGACAGTGAGTCCCAGCTCCCCGTCCAGCCCGCTGGGGCTCAGGCTTAGTGGGGAGTGCGGGGCGGGGCCGGGAGGGGAGGAGGGGCAGAAGCGTGCAAGCCCGTTGGAGAGGCGGGGGCACAGCAAGGAGGGGGTGGATGCAGTTCCTCCTCTCCAACGCCAGGCGGCGGCGTGGGCGGGGAAGGGTGGCGGTGACCCCGGCCGCCGCAGCAAGGGGGCGGGCCGAACGCGGGGCTCCATGTGGGCGCCGGCGCGGAGAGTGTGCAGCGCGGAGTCGCCATGGCGGAGATGCAGCAGCTGCGGGTACAGGAGGCGGTGGACTCCATGGTGAAGAGTCTGGAGAGAGAGAATATCAGGAAGATGCAGGTAGCGGGCGGGGGTCAGGCCGGGGAGTCCCGGCAGTCCGCTCTTCCTTTGGCAGCCGCGGCGCGCCACTGCCCGCCTCTCCGCAGACCCGAGTCGGGGCGTCCCTGGGGTCGCCGCCGCGCTCTCGGAAGCACCTCTCACCCTCAGAAGTCCTGGAGCTTCCGCCGAGTGGATGAAATCTGTGTTCCCTCCCCACGCGCAAAGCTGTTTTCCCCCCAGGCCAGTTCCGGGGAGAGGGTGTTAGACCCCGGACCAGCGTTAGGAAGCCCTTGGTGTGAGGCGTTCGGTGTCACCCCCCTCCCCGCGTTCCTGTGTAGCGCTGCCCCTTCGACAGGTGAGCAGGCGGAGGCCCAGAAAGGGCACGGCCAAGGTGAAACACCGGAAAGGCAAAAGTGTTTGGCTTCCTCAGTGGCCATGTCATGCCGGTTTTAGTGTCGCTCCACACAGCGCTGGTTTGTTCGGCCGTTGTGCTTTGATCGCCTAAATGGTCTGTGGCCGTTGGTCCTGCCTCCCTAACCAAATTGTGGGGTTTCTGTTATAGCGCTTCTTGAGTCATTGATGAATGGATCGGTTGCCCCCTGGTGGAAAGCAGATTGCTAGAGGTTGCTGACCTCTGAACCGAGTGGCATAGGTACCTGGTTTTCAGAATTTGACTTCATCTGACCCACCGCTACCTTCTCCGTCCACCCAGTCTACGGTGCAACAAGTGCCAATGAGCTAGCAGCAAGAAGGCCATGGAACCTTCTGCTAGGCTTCGAGCATGCTTTTCCCATATGTGGTTTTAGGTTCCTGATGTCTGTTAGGAGAGGTGCAAATAGAGATGCTCTTCTGTTGCACTCCATGATTATCTCTGCCCCAGAGGCTTTCCCGCCTCACCTCTCTCTCTCTCTCTGCCCTCCCTCCCCAGGGCCTCATGTTCCGGTGCAGTGCCAGCTGTTGTGAAGACAGCCAGGCGTCCATGCAGCAGGTGCACCAGTGCATTGAACGCTGCCATGCGCCTCTGGCTCAAGCCCAGGCCCTGGTGACCAGTGAGTTGGAGAAGTTCCAGGTGAGAAATACCCCAGGCAGAGGACTTCACGCCTTGATGGTGTTCTTTTACAAGAGATGACAAGCATTCATTCAAAACTCTTGGCTTTAGCGTCTTGGTTCTTTTAACATTTGGGACAGTCTTGTGGCCAGGCAGTCTTTATGGGGTTTGAAATTTGGGAAAAACTCCTGGAGGTTGAGTGCTATAAGTATTTCCAGAGACAAAATGATGTGAAAAGGACTTCATGACCAAGAGCCTTTTCCCTCCCATAGACACAAAATACAATATATATACTGTATAGTGTAAAGCCTTCTAAGACGTGTATTCATTCATTTTTAAGCTAGTAGAATCCTCAGGAAGTGGAGTAGGCTAGTCATTAAGAGATGCAGATTGGAGCAGTATCTTGCCATCCTGTTGTGGACATGCCTACCCAGAACGACCCCTGTTTGCTACACCTAGGGGGCAGCTCCCGTATCACTAAAGAGCAGTCATTTATGTGAAGGACTAGTAATACTGACTCATTGATGCCTTCCTCGCAAGCCCCTCTGAGGTCACTAAGAGCAAAAGGTATCCACTGTATCTCTTTCTGGAGAAAAGAGTAGCCGCAACTTCATTTTATTCCCTTTCTATGACTGAAGGTTGGAGAAAGCAGAGCCCACTTCTGAACCAGTTTATTGAAGCCTGAGATCCTGTTCACATGGGACAAATTGTAGCTAATATACAACTTTTACATTCAGCTCTATGGAATTCTTCAAGATCACTGACACTGCAAAGGACTGACTTACACAAAATCCTGAACCCAGAGAGGTTTCTTTTTTTTTTTTTTTTTTTAAGATTTTATTTATTTATTTGACAGAGAGAAATCACAAGTAGATGGAGAGGCAGGCAGAGAGAGAGAGGGAAGCAGGCTCCCTGCTGAGCAGAGAGCCCGATGCGGGACTCGATCCCAGGACCCTGAGATCATGACCTGAGCCGAAGGCAGCGGCTTAACCCACTGAGCCACCCAGGCATCCCCCCAGAGAGGTTTCTTTGTGTTCATTTTGACAGCTAATTTTATTAATAGGGTCTTCGACATTTTGATTCTTGAATTGTTGTATAACTTTCTCCTTCTGTTCACTTTTTAGTCCTCTCCAATTAGGCTTATTCTTCCACTCACCAGAACTGTTCTGGGCGCTCCCCTCCATGGAGCTAAATCCAGTGTAATTTCTCATTCCTCATTTTACTCAGCCTGTCTGCATCACTGACGCAGTGATCACTCGCCCCCTTGAAACAGTTTGTTCCGTTGGGCATCAAGATACCTCACTCTGGGGGTGCCTGGGTGGTTCAGTGGGTTAAAGCCTCTGCCTTCTGCTCAGGTCATGATCCCAGGGTCCTGGGATTGAGCCCTACATCCGGCTCTCTGCTCAGTGGGGAGCCTGATTCCCCCTCTCTCTCTGCCTGCCTCTCTGCCTACTTGTGATTTCTGTCTGTCAAATAAATAAATAAAATCTTTAAAAAAAAAAAAAAGAAAAGTTACCTCACTCTGGTTTTCTACCTCTTTCCCTGGCCATCCTTCCTTGGACTCCTTTCCTGCTTTTCCCCTCCAACCTAGCATTGGAATGCCTAGCGCTTTCCTTGGACCTTTTTTCAATCTAATTCTCTAGTCTCATAGCTATAAATATCGTCTATAGGCCGAAAACTCTTACATTCATTAATATCTCTAGACAAAAATCACTCCTGATCTCCAGATTCATATATCCAACTGCTTCAGCATCTCCCCTCATTTTGTCTATCTCCCCTCACTGGAATGTAAGTTCTATGAGGGCAAGAACTTTATCTGTTTTACTCATTGTTGTATTCCCCAGCATTAGGAGAGTACCTAACACATAGTAGATATTCAGTAAATATTTGTTGAGTGTTTTTCTATAGCAAGGACAGGTATTAAAGAATCTTAACTATAGCTGACCAACAGCAGCCTCTAGTTACTTCCCACTTCCTGGAGGGGGCTTCTGTATCATTTATTCTATTATTCATCTGCTTTCTTGTCATGCTTTTTCTGGACCCTTCTGATGCTACCCTCTATTTCAGTCAGGATAATCTTGGTTAATTGCACTATAGTGTCCCTTTAATTGATCAAGATTTTATATGTCAAGCCACAATATGTAGGAAGGGATCTAGCACATGGTAAGCACTTGGTAAATGGAGGTCAGCCTTTCAGCCTTCTCTACTTTCTTCCTTCTTGCCACAGGACCGCCTTGCCCGATGCACCATGCATTGCAATGACAAAGCCAAAGATTCAATAGATGCAGGAAGTAAAGAGCTTCAGGTGAAGCGGCAGCTGGAGAGTTGTGTGACCAAGTGTGTGGATGACCACATGCACCTCATCCCGACCATGACCAAGAAGATGAAGGAGTCTCTCTTGTCCATTGGGAAATAGAGGTCTTCACAATTGGCCATCGAAGCTCATGGCAGGAATCCATTTGAGAAGAAATGGGAGTTTGGGTCTTTTAAATGAAGTTTATGAAGAAATTAACAATGGCAGCAAGTTTGAGGCCCATGTCACTTGCCTCTGGACACTGGTTCCTTTATGTTTCGAACCTAAAAAGTGAAATGGAAAAAACTGGTGCTAAAATTTGGGTCAGAGATGGCACAGGAGAGTTTTTGATAGCCTAAATTTCACATGCTTGTCCTGGCACTAGGGATCACCCTTGAACCAAGCCAGAGCCGACCTCCAAGATACCAGATTCTTCTCAGTACACAGGTACCAACAGGCTGGCAGGTTCCTAATCTGCCTATGATCTGGTGGTGTGAGCAAAGATGTTTCTGTTTGTTGCCAACTTCCTATTTACCAGAAGGATCACCAAATCATTCTTCTATAAGCTGTAAAACAAAATCCACAATGTCACTAATTTAGAAGGGAGAAAAGGTTTCTGGGTCTTTGTCTTGCTTGGTTTTATTCTATATATAAGGGCATGAAGTTGATTTAAGATGTGGAGTTGGGAGGGGTAGTTCAGTTAAGAACTTGGAACAGTTCTTGTGGATATCTGTTTCTGGCCATCAAGATATGGATATGCTTTTCTTGAAATATCCATTACATCTTCCAGCTAGGTAGGAGACCCTGTAAAAACATGACAGGCAATGTTGCACTGGGTATGGGAAGCAGATCTTCCCTCTCACTGGCTGCCATGATGGGCCCTGAGGCTGTCTGCTAGAGAACAGCAGGACAATCTCGCAGTGACACTCTCCCTTGAAAGGGGGTTTTGATTGCACTATATACAAGTTTCCAGGAATGAACACTGAAGGAGGAACTGTTGTCTTCTTAATTACAAGTTATTAGATACTGGATTTGGAAAAACCAGTTTTTATAGAACAGAATGGAATGAAAGCCTAAACTCAGTATTGCTTATTTTGCCCCCTCAAATAATATGGCGCTATTGGGACAATCCCTTGGCAACCAGAAGGTCAAAGGAGAACAAGTAGGTGATTCGGGCGTGAGCTGTGATTCCTTTAAAGGAAAAGAGGGAAAGTCCCCCCTCCATTACCAAACACCTCTTTTTCCTGGGGCCTTTGCAGCAAGCAGTGTTCTGCCCTAGCTCTAGCACCTTTTCATTTTGATAAGGACCTTATTGTCTTTTTACCAACTTACTACTTGAAATGATAATATAGCCTGTGTTTGGTGTTTCAAGGCTGTGATATATTTTCCTAGTGGTTCAGTTCTAAAAAATAAATAAGGTTTAGTTTTTCCTCCACTATTATGTTTCTTATGTCTGGGTGTGACTATACAACTTTCTTAGGATTCTTCTCTTTGTAGTTTGTGAAATAAGTTTCTTAAGAGGTCTTGAAGAGGAAAAATTTTAAAAAAAATTTTAAAGAGTAAATTAGTTATGAACTATGATTCAAATGCAGGAAAACTGAGGTCAGGTTACAGCACAATGACTTCCATGGCGGGGGGTGGGGGGAATGCTGTAAGGCTAAAAAAAAATTCAATATCCATTTCAGGATTCTAGCTTCAACTCAACACTAACAGCAAGAGGTGGAAACGGTAATTAATGATCCTTCTTGAGAAAATGCAGCATCTAGGATTTTGAGTGTCAAAAGAGTATCAACTATGTAATGAGTTTAATTAGTCCTTACTATCATTCGTATTTAAATAGAGCCATTCCTGAACATTAGGAATGAATCGAATTTTGGAAAATCATCCCCTACTTAGAATCATAATGGCTTTACTATTGTGACCTAAATCTTATATAATCCAAGTTGTATTTTATTCGTACGTATGCATTCACCTCTTTTGGGTAACTTAAGTGGGAACAAGTTGGAGATCACTTTTTACACTTGATTTTCAAGTCAAGAGTATCTCATTTTAGAGATGGTTACGTTCTTTATATTGGAGCACGGTACATCAAATGGGGTTCTGGAGGCAGTGTTACAAGATTTGGAGGATTGTCATTAGGG
Source organism: Neogale vison (assembly GCF_020171115.1). Lineage (NCBI taxonomy): Eukaryota > Metazoa > Chordata > Mammalia > Carnivora > Mustelidae > Neogale > Neogale vison. The sequence continues at coordinate 91,557,572 of NC_058098.1, read as the reverse complement.
AATACACTCAAGATTCAAATTCCTAGAAACTGAAGCCACTATACCCTACTAATCTGGTGTCCAGAGGTCACTAGAGATGTTCTTGGAACCCTAGGCTTAGCGTGATAATGTGTGGGAATACGTGCCAAAGAACTATTAAGACGCCCACTCCTCTAGAACCTGTATTCACGGTATATATGAAGAAGACAACCAAGGCAATGCAACAGAGAGGGATAAACCAATTCCGCCTAGAGCCTGGAGACAGAACCCCTAAGTCAATTTTACAAACGAGGAAACGGAACTGAGAAGATGTCTAGTCCCACCCCTAGCCCCATCTAGGCCAGTGGGTGGCGACGCAACCGGAAACACAAGATCGATCCACAAGTTCAGGCGCCCCCAAAGTATCGCGAGGTGAAATGTGAGCTCCTCCGAGAATTGATTGGCTGACAGTGTCGATGACGTCAGACGCGAAACGCCGGGCCTACCGCGGGAGCGCGAGGGACGCCACGAATTCAGTTTGGAGGCATCTTTGAGCTCACCGAGTAGGCACCATGAGCAAAGCTCATCCTCCCGAGCTGAAAAAGTAAGTATGTGAAAGGCCCAGGTGGCGGCATCTCTGCGTGCGTTGAGTTCCTTAGATCCTCTCCATTATCTGCAGTGTGCCTGGCGTGCGTGTTCCGGCCCGAGGCCGCCGAGAACCCGACAGGGTCTCGCGCCTCGGTGCGTGAAGCCCTCGCCGACGTCTCGTTTCGCCCTGGTTGGCCTGGCAGAGTTCCCAGTGGCAGAAAAGGCGCCTCTGTTCTGCTGTCTCGCCTTCCTGGGTGCATCTCCCGGTCCCCCGGCCCCCAGCGCACTCCCTCTCCCGCCTTGCTTGGAGACCCTGGAGTGCCATCCTTTGTTGGACTGTTTGAATAGCCTTATAGTGCTAGGTAGGGTGGCTGGAGAGTAGTTTTAGAGAGAACTAAGAAGATGGGTGGAATGGAAGTGTTTAATAGTAGGTGAGGATTCAGAAGCTACCTTAATCTTAGAGTGTGTTTGTAGCTGTTTCTTCGAGCTTTAATTTAGAAGTCCCATTACTTTTTTTTTTTTTAAAGACTTTATTTGACGGACAGAGATCACAAGTAAGCAGAGAGGCAGGCAGAGAGAGAGAGAGAGGAGGAAGCAGGCTCCCCGCCAAGAAGAGATCCCGATGCGGGGCTCGATCCCAGGACGCTGGTATCATGACCTGAGCCGAAGGTAGAGGCTTTAACCCACTGAGCCACTCAGGTGCCCCCAAAATCCCATTCCTTTTTGTTGCTTTCTTGTGCTGAAGTTAAACTTGAATGTCCCGTGAGCTCTTTTTCTGTTAACAGCTGTGTGAGAACGATCGTTTTTTTTAATCAGAGAAAACGGGATTTTTTTTTTTGCACCCAATAAAATCATCTCAAATAGGATTTTCCTACTTTAAAGCTTTTACTTCCTTAAAGACTCGACTAAACTTAACATGTTGAATGCCTAAGTATTTCTCTATCTCGTTTATACCGTATAGTGCTAGATTCTGCACATAGTAGATGGATAGAACAAATTATGAAAAATTGATTCCGGAAACGATTGGGGAAACAGCCATCTGGCCTGTGTATAGTTCGCTTATTACCAGCCTCATAGAGAAGTCAGAGTTAGGGAAAGGGTCATATTTGATAATTTTACATTTAGGGGCACTTCGTGGTGCAGTCAGTTAAGCATCTGACTCTTGGTTTCAGCTCAGTTCATGATGGCAAGGTGATGAGATCAGCCACATGTCTGGCTCTCAGCCCAACCTGGAGTATTGCTTAGTGTTTGTCTCTCCGTCTGCTCCTCCCCACTGTTCTCTTTCACTCAAAAAAATAAATCTTTTTAAAAAATTAATTTTACCTTTAAATGCACATCTGTATCAAAGCATTTTTTGTGCAAAAACTCCATGTATATTTTACTCGGATCCCTTAAAGAATTACTAATCATAAGTCTAACAGTAAGAAAAATAGAAATTATTTTGAAAATGCTGATCTAAACTTACTCTTTTATTGACGGGCTGGTAAAATCTTAGAAGTGTCTTCTGGGTTCTTCAAGAACTGGTGAAATGCTAATTATATTTTAATGAAAGAACATTGTCTGCTTGTAATCTTAGATTTCCTTTTTTGTTTCTTAACAGATGCTCTTTTTTTTAGTTAACAGATATTTGAGAATTTCAGAGGACGAACCTAGTTTTAATATTTTCCTTATCTCTAGATTACACGTATGGTGAAATCATTTGGGACCTGCCTCCAAAATGACCTTAGGGGTTTTTTCTCCTTTAATTTCTCACAAATACCTTTTACTCTTTTTTTTTTTTTTTTTTTAAAAGATTTTATTTATTTATTTGACAGAGCGAGATCACAAGCAGGCAGAGAGGCAGGCAGAGAGAGAGGAGGAAGCAGGCTCCCTGCTGAGCAGAGAGCCCGATGTGGGCCTCGATCCCAGGACCCTGAGATCATGACCTGAGCCGAAGGCAGCGGCTTAACCCACTGAGCCACCCAGGCGCCCCACCTTTTACTCTTTATACCCTTCTCCTGGTTTAGCTTAACTCAGTGGTTATTAACTAGAAGGGAGGGAGTCTGGTTTTATTGGCAGGCATCTAGTAAGTAGAAGCTAGGGATGCTGCTAAACATTGTCAGTGCACTGGACATCCCTCAACAAAGAATTTTCTGGCTCCAGATGTTAATATGCCGAGGTTTAGATACCCAGACCTAACCAGATTCTCCATCCCACCTTTTATTTTATTTTATTTTTATTTTTTTTTCCATCCCACCTTTTAAAAATCACTGCCAAAGTGGTCTTGCCAGTAACTGGACTCTGCCTTAATAATTTATCACTGTCTGAATGATAAAGTTTGGGCTCTTTGACAAAGCATTCAAGCTCTTCATCTGAAACCCCAGTGCCAGGTATTACACAGCTAATGGAGTGCCCCCATTCTCCAGCCAAACTGAACCGTTTGCGTTTGTTTAAACTTCCTCACCTCCTCTCTGACTTTGGATAATTAAATCTTTCTGAACCTCAGTTCCTCATCTGTAAAATGGTTCTAGTAACAATACATAACTTACGAAGTCATCATAAGGGTCGAATAAGTTCATGTGTGTTATATTGCTGTGTTGTATGTAATACATCATATTAAAATGGATTATATATCATACTACATATTTTTTGTTGTTTTGGTTTTTAAGATTTTATTTATTTATTTAAAAGGTTTTATTTATTTATTTGACCTAGGAGATCACAAGTAGGCAGAGAGGCAAGCAAAGAGAGGAAGGGAAGCAGGCTCCCCACTGAGCAGAGAGCCTGATGTGGGGCTGGATCCCAGGACCCTGGGATCATGACCTGAGTGGAAGGCAGAGGCTTTAACCCACTGAGCCACCCAGGCGCCCCTAACTTACTTATTTTAGAGAGCACATGTGAGGGGAGGGGTGGAGGGAGAGGGATAAGCAGACTCCACTCTGAGCGCAGAGCCCTAATTCGGATTCCTTCACACAACCCTAAGATCATGACCTGAGCCAAATCAAGTCAGGTGCTCAACTGGGGTGCCACCCAGGTGCCCCGGGGGTATGTCTTACTTATCTTGTAATTCTCCCGTGAACTGTTATACATTAAATTGGATGGAATTTCAGGGGTGCCTGGGTGACTCAGTTGGTTAAGCGTCCCATTCGTGGTTGCAGCGCAGGTCATGAGCTCACGGGTGGTAAGATGGAGCCCCTTGTCAGTCTCCACACTCAGCAGGGAGTCTGCTTAATGCTCTCTCCCTTTGCCCATCCCCACTTGTACACACATGCATGTTCTCAAATAAACTTTTTTTTTTTAATTAATGACATTTCATATTTTCTAGCCTGTAACTGGAAGGGGTAAAAATTGGTTTGATTACATGGCTTAATATTTCCATAATACCCTACTGAGATGGGTTTTCCCCGTTTGAGATTTTTTAAGGCTTCAAAATATGTATTTATTCTGCTAAAAGTACGTGTTGAGGAATATCTTGAACACCTAAGTGTGATGCTTAATATTAAATAAAATAACACTCTATTGTCTCAAGTATAAAATAAAATAGCTATTGAATTGAATATGGTTTGATTACCTTCTAGTTTCCTCACAACTTTGTTTGGTTTTCGTAATAACCAAAATATAAACAGATCATTGTTTTTCTGTTATGGCTCTAAAACCCAGTCATCAAGGGGTCCCTGGCTGACTCGGTCAGTGGAGCATATAACTCTTAATCTCTGGGTTGTGAGCCCATGTTAGATGTAGAGATTATTTAAAAATAATCTTTTTTAAGATTTACTTTTATTATTTTGCCCCTTCCCAAATTACGTTATATAAGTGCTAAATAAGGTAGCCCATTACTCCCTCCTCTACAAGAATACAAGTTTTTTACTATTTTAAATTTCATCATTTTTATTGTGCAGTTTTAGCAAATTCTATTGACTGTACCTACCGGCTGCTTACTTGTGCTTAAAATTTTTTAATCAGGGGGCACTTGGGTGGCTCAGTGGGTTAAAGCCTCTGCCTTCTGCTCAGGTCATGATCCCAGCATCAGGCTCTCTGCTCAGCAGGGAACTTGCTTCCTCCTCTCTCTCTCTCTGCCTGGTTGTGCTGTCTGTCTGTCAAATAAATAAATAAAATATTTCTAAAAAAATTTTTTTAATCAGTTATATAATTTGTACCCCTTTTTGCTTTTTCAGATTTATGGACAAGAAATTATCATGTAAGTTTCTTGGGGGTTTTTTGTTTTATTTTTAATGGTTGCTTTCTACATGTGTCTTGGCAGTATATCATGTTTGGCACAACTTCACAAAAATTTAAGTCACACAGAACCTCTAATTCACATCTATTAATTAAGGAGGTTTATCAAAATCCTGTGCAGATAATTTTATACACCTAATTTCTGATATTTAATAAATTGCACGGTACTTTTGGACTTTTCATGATTTCCTTTAAGTCTTTCCTGACTTAGACAAAATTAGTGGTATTTTCCTGTTTTGTGATAGTTGCAAATATATCAACATTTTTTCCTTTAAGAACAAAGGACCTGGACCAGAACTAAAACTCTGACCTATACAATGCTAGAAGGATAGTAGGGGTAAAGACCTGGGCTACAGAGGCAGGCAGCCTTCCCTTTCCATCCCAGCTATAGCCCACATTATCTATATACCCTTGAACCAGTTTTTTAAGAAGCTTTATACTTCAGTTCCCTTGTGAAAAGTTAGGATAATTCTACTTGATAGGATTATTGTAAGTTTTTTTTTTTTTTGTATTTACCCTTTTTTAAAATTCCAAAATAGTTAACATAAAGTGTTGTATTAGTTTCAGGTGTGCAGTATAGTGATTCAGCACTTCATACAGTACCTGGTGCTCATCACGAGTGCAGTCCTTAATCCCCATCCTCTGTTTCACCCATCCCGCCCCAGCCTGGATTTTTGTAAGTTTAAATGTGGAACTAAATGTGAAATGTTTAGCCCATTGCTTGACATAAAGTAAGGATAGGATTATATTTCTCAAGTACCTAGGTTTTATTCCACCTAATTTTTAATGAGTAGTTGATATTTATTGGTCAGTTTTAAACTACTTTTTCCCTTTTTATAGTGAAATTAAATGGTGGCAGACATGTTCAAGGAATATTGCGGGGGTTCGATCCATTTATGAATCTTGTGATAGATGAATGTGTGGAGATGGCAACTAGTGGGCAACAGAACAATATTGGAATGGTGGTAAGTAAAGACAGAAGCTTTCTCCTAGAGATTTCATATTTTGAAATAAGGATTAATTATCTATTAAAGTCTTGAATTAAATTGAAATTAGGCAAATAACAGGTAAAGTCAGACTTTCCATTTCCCACTTTAACATATGGTAGTCATACAACTGTGATAGTATCCCAGTTACCTATAGGTTAGATCTGAATCTTAAGCAGAACCCTCTGAGTGCCTTGGACTTGAAACAGCTGTAGGAAATCATTTTTGAGCTTTATAACAGAGGCCTATATTCTCTGAATGATTTGATGGTTGTTTCCAAGACCCAGACTTTGAATCCCACTCTTCGTCCAGCACAGGACAATGTGACCATTGAGTTTTAGTAAGTCCCCAGTTTCTTGGAAAAAGTAAATCAAAAAGGACAACTTTGCTTTAGGAAGTCACTGAGTATAAAGATCTCTAAAATGTGGTAAGAGAAAAAAAGGTAGTAAGAGTTTCTGATTGTGAGCCTTGAGATTTTTTTTTTTTTCCTCACAATTTTTTAATCACTCTTTCCAAGATGTGTGTTATTGCTCCTTTCAAATGCATTTTCATTTGAAAACCAAATCAGTGGGACACCTGAGTGGCTCAGTGGGTTAGGCCACTACCTTCAGCTCAGGCCGTGGTCCTAGGGTCCTGGGATCGAGTCCCACATCAGGCTCCTTGCTCAGTGGGGAGCCTGCTTTTCTCTCCCCCTCTGCCTGCTTGTGCAAGCTCTCTATCTCTGACAAATAAATAAAATCTTAAAAAAAAAAAAAAAAGAAAACCAAATCAGTGGTCTGGGCTGGAAAAACAGCTTGGAGAATCCCTTGATATGAGGCTCCCACCCCACCTCCCCAAGTTTTATGCAAATAGACCTTCCTTTCAGGGACATTATCCTTGAGCTTCCATTGAAAATGAACGAAACTAAGGGCAAATGATTAGCAGCCAGGTTATTCTAAAAATGGTTTTAAAATACCACCACACACACACACACGATTCCTCTCTGCCCTTTCCTTTTACAAATTCAGTAATCTTATTCTAGGGGAGGGTAAATTATGTTTTTAGTTTCTATCTCAACAGATTTGCTAAAAAGATTGAAGAAGGACTTTGATATCTAAAAGTTCTAATTTGGGAAGATAACTTTTCAGAGAATTGTGTGATACTAATTGGAATTTTATCTGAGAAGGAATTGAACCTAGATCATGGATCTTTCTCAAAATTTTCCCCCTAAATTTTAATGGGCTTAGTCTTTATACAGAGTTTGCCTATCACGTAAGTAGGTACTCATAACCAGTCATCTCTTCCACCTCTGATGCTTATCGTATGACCAGAAACGTTTGTATTAGTAGGCAGTAATTCTTGCAGCTGAGTTAACATTTTGAAAATGAAATAATGGGGGGCACCTGGGTGCCTCACTGATTTAAGTGGCTCAGGTCATGATCTCAGGGTCATGAAGTCAAGCCCTACATCAGCCTCTCTGCTAAGCAGGGAGTCTACTTCTCTCTTTCTGCCCATCCAGCTGCACACTTGGGCTCTTTCTTTCTAATAAATCTTTAAGAAAAAAACAGAACAATGACAACATATTAGTTGTCCTTAATAAAAAGACTTTTTTGGGGGGAGGGGCAGAGGGCAAGAATCTTAAGGAGGCTCCACACCCATCATGGCGCTCCCACAGAACTTGATCTCAGGATCCTTAGATCATGACCTAAACCGAAATCAAGAGGCAAACGTTTAACTGACTGAGCCACCTAAGTGCCCCCAATTAAAAGACATTTTAGAGGGCTTTTTGTTTGTTTGCCTTAAATATTTTATTTATCTATTAGTCACAGAGAGCAAGTGAGCACAAGCAGGGGGAGCGGCAGGCAGAGGGCAAAGCAGTCTTCCTGCTGACCAAGGAGCCCAATGCGGAACTTGATACAGGACCCTGAGATCATGACCCAATGCTTGACTGACTGAGCCACCCAGACGTCCCTAAAAAGACATTTTAAAGAAAATGCAAGAATGTTTTTTCTGAGGTTGGAAGAAAAGCAAATAGGTTACGGTTTTATTTTCACAAGCTGTTTGGCAAAGGAGACTGTACACTGGCTTTGCTATTTCCTTGTCCAAGTCAGTGACCCATTGAGGCCATTGAAATTACGTAATGCTGTTTTATTTAGAGTAGTATTAAGAATGTGTGTGTTCTGCGGCGCCTGGATGGCACATTCAGTTAAACCTCTGGCTCTTGATTTTGGCTTAGGTTGTGATCTCGGGGGTCATGAGACTGAGCCCTGCATGGGGTTCCTTGCTCAGCACAGAGTTTGCTTAAGACTCTCTCTCCCACCTGTGTGCTCTAAAATAAATAAATAAGTCTTTAAAAAAAAAAAAAAAGAATGTGTTCCGAAGGGAAGATAGTATATATGAGGGACCTGTCAGCTGGGAGATTATCTAATGATGTCTCAACTGGCTTCCTGTGAAACATCCCCGTTGTTGTCAGTGGCCTCATTTCTGTCTTATTCTTTTAAGATTTCACTCCACCCCAGAGTTCCCCTAAGAACACAGTAAAAATTCTGTATTAGGATGCTGTGTAGTTCAGGGGTTCTCACTAGCTTTGTGGTTCTATAGTTCCATTTTAGGTTTCTATTCTTTATTAGATAGCTGTGCCCTTTGAAAAGACTAAAAGTCTGAGCAGCATTTTGTAAAAACTAGCAATGAAACACAAAAGGAGCACTATGGAATTCTGAACCTAACGGTTCCAGTTTGATTTGGAGAATTAGGCCTAAACACAAGGAGAAAATAGGAAGATTACTGTACAGCAGAGGTGTCCACCCACTAGCCTTACATCATGTAGTATGTTGTATGCAAATACCTGTGCAGTACCTGCTATTTTAGAAAATACTGATGAAAGTCACAGCGTTTTGTCTTTTTTATAATGCCCCCCAAAACCTCAGATCTGAAATTCTTAGTTATCTGAAATAACTTCTCTGCCACCCTCCCCTTTCTGGGGTCAGAAGTGGACACATATAAGGGAGAGGGAGGAAAGAAGGGTAGCAGTTTTTCATGTTTTGATCACAGAGATGTGATGTATACCATCTTTTGCAAATAAGCCAGGAATTAAACCCCTGAGAGCTATTTTGTGCTGTTTAGCTCTCATTTCCATCCCTAACTTAGAGAACTGTAGGCTCCTTCAGTCCCCACCATCATTTTCAGGGCATTGTTTTCTCTTCATGCTGCCCTTCACCACCACCCCATCATACTCATTGCTGTTTGTTTCTGCCAGGCTCCCAAGACACTGTTCACCTGTCCTGTTCCTTTCCCTTCTGTCAGCTGCAGTAAACATGCAGGGTCATTTGTTTATTTAACAGGTTCTTACTGAGCCCTCTGTGTGCCTGCCACCACTTTAGTCACTGGGGTTATTGCACGTGCTCTCATAGTAATGACATTTGGGTGAGGAGGACAATAACTGTATATAATAAATAAAGCAGATAGAATGGAGGGGAGAAAATAAGTTTTGGTGGGGTTTTTTTGTTTTTGTTTGTTTTGCTTTGTTTTTACTCCAGCTGCCTACAAGCATAGCTCTACTTAGAATCTTATTCAGAATGCCTCCATTTCTACTATTTCCTCTTCTCTCATTTCTAGCTCTACTTGACCTGATCTTTGGCTACAATATGACCTGCAATGCACCAGGGGTTCCTTGTGTTTGCAGCCTCCTTGCCTTCTAGTTTAACTTACTTTTCTACCCATCTTAAACTTGGTTACCAGCCATTTATTTTACCTATGCTTATGAATATCCTTCCTTGTCCTCATTTATGGAATGGCTACTATATTAGGCACTGTGCTCCTAGGACCTTTTCTTTATAACTTCTCTTCCTGCACATAAGCTGTCTCCCATTAAAATATTGGTTATGGGGCGCCTCAGTGACTCAGTGGGTTAAAGCCTCTGCCTTCAGCTGGGTCATGATCCCAGGGTCTGGGATTGAGCCCCTCGTTGGCCCCCTGCTCGGCAGGGAGCCTGCTTCCCTTCCTCTCTCTCCCTGCCTACCTCTCCGCCTACTTGTGATCTCTGTCAAATAAATAAATAAAATCTTTAAAAAATAATAATAATAAAATAAAATATTGGTTATTCCCAGGGTGCCTGGGTGGCTCAGTGAGTTAAAGCCTCTGCCTTTGGCTCAGGTCATGATCTCAGGGTCCTGGGATCGAGCCCCATGTCGGGCTCTCTGCTCAGTGGCGAGCCCGCTTCCCCCTCTCTCTCTGCCTCCCTCTCTGCCTACTTGTGATCTCTGTCGAATAAATAAATAAAATCTTTAAAAAATAATAATAATAATGGTTATTCCCTTGGCCGTGAAACTTCATTGGCTTATTATTTCATGATGTCTTCCAAGTACCTTAACATTGGTGTTTGAGGCCTTCTAAGATTGGATACAAACTGTTTCCTACTTCCCATCATAACCTTTTACGACATTAAAATTCGATTCTTTCTTTATCCCCTTACACTTTTTCATCTCAATTTTGTTTAGAGTTCTACCTTCCTGTCAAAATTCTGTCCTATTTTCAGACCCAACTAAAATGCCATCTTCACAAAGCATACTTTTCACAGTTTACATCCTGGTTTGTTCCCTAAGTTATCTTATACCCCTAAACTGACATTTTGCTGTACACTTTGACTTACAGATCGCTTGGGACAGAGATGGGTATGTTATTTTACTGCAGTTTAGAAGGTGAAGTGAATCATTGAAGACTTAGCATTCTCAAAAGGGTACTTGTTAGTCTTGTTAAATCCAAGAAAGTATGTATCTTAACTTTAAAAAGGTTACTGACTTGTCATGATTAAAAGACCGTATCTCTGCACCTTGAAAAAAACCCCACAAACTGATCTTTAATACTGAAAAACCGTTAATGATTTTGTGAAAATCCTTTCATTGATGTCTGGCAGATAAATTCTTTTCAAATTTTCTTTTTAGGTAATACGAGGAAATAGTATCATCATGTTAGAAGCCTTAGAACGAGTATAAACAATGGATGTGTTCATCAGAAGAATCAACTGCTTCCACATGTCCCCTCCATAGTACCTGTTTTACTACAATATAAAAATCAGATCGTGTGCATTTTCATATTGAGCTTTTTTGTTAAATAAACTTTTATAATAGCCAAAAATGCTTTTTCAGACATGCTGAATGTAGAATTGAGTATTAGCCCTTATTCTAATTTTTTCTAATGTGAACTGTTCTTGGTTGAGATTGATTTGTTCAGCTTTTATGCACTAATATAGGAGAATCTGATTAAACATGAAGCTTAGCAAGGATGCTCTCTTTCCATCTTCTAATGGAAAGATAAAGAACCTGCACACCTGAGTAGGTTTCTTCTGAAACATTAACTGTAATTTTCAAAACTCTTGTAGTAGCTTTGATGTACTGAGTTTTTCCAAGTACATCTACATTGCAAGTATAGTGCAATTAAAGTAAAACACAAGAAGTAATGATACAGTTGTTTATTTTGAACATAAACAGGGAAAATTTTTTTCATACAAGAATAGAACTCTAGAGAAAAACGTTCCAGTGTACTGTAGTTCTTAGTGGAGTATAAAGAATAGTTGTAATGCTCCCCATAATACATTCATCTAGGTCTTAAATTTTATGGCACATAAACTCAGAAGGTAAATTGCAAATGGTGGTATCATAAACCTAACTTCAAGAAACCTACCAAGCAGATGCTTAGGTTTGTACTTTTTGTGATCTGGTAAAACGCCTACAAATCTTGAATCACTTAAAACTGTAGAGAATGGGGTATACAGAGCCGAGTATGTAAGGTACTTGAAAAACAGAACACAATGGATGGCTTATATATATCTCTATAACGTTATTTTCTGTTTATAGAAAATGTTTACACCCAAAGAATAGTGAGAGGAATCAAACCAGCCTAATCACAATAAGGAGAGTTGGGGTCAAGTGCAGTACATTTTTATTCCCTTCTCTAGCAGCTCTTTAAATCTTCACTGATGTTGACGCATTTTTTTGCGACCACATAGAGCTAAATTACAGAACTCATTCTCTTAAGTGCAGTTCCCAGACCAAGAGCATCACCTAGGAACTTAGTAGAGATGCTATCTTCATCTACCACTCCAAACCCACTAAAATTCTGGGGTGAGGCCCACCAGTTATTTTAAGCAGCACTCCAGGTGACTGCGATGTGTATTCAAATTGGAGAACCACTAGAGTAGAATTGGCTTTCAGTTAGCTCCTGCATAATTTTTACCAGCCTCTTCTATACAAAAACAAATTGAGTAGTCTAATGAGGTAACAGGCTAGTATTTTTCTTCCAGTAAAAAAAAAAAAAAAAATTAATGCTCTTTTCATTGAAACTGTTATGTCTAATACATTAGTAATATTTTGCTCTTAGAGGAAGCAGTTTCAGATTCCCTTTTGGGAAATTTAATCAGAGTAGGTCTGATACAATCACATTTTTAAATTGGTGTTCTTGTTAAGTAAATAATATATCCTATTGCAAAACAACTCTGTGAGTGATAGAAACTATTCCATTACCAATTTTTATTTACCTTCAGCACACATAAAACGCAATATTACATTTTCCACAATATTGTCTTCATTAAAACCATAAAAGGAAAAATATGACTGCCTCTTAACATACTTGTTAAGAACATTTTTAGAAAGCTGACCCTCTGACAAATCTAAATTTAATCCCTGCCTTTACATCAAATATATTTTGGCAGTTTTAACAACATTAATATTCACAATTGTAGTAGAGACAAATCATTTCAATTAAGGATAGATGTTCTCTTACACCATTTTGCAAAAGTAGCTACTGCCATAATCTGATGGACTCCAACAATCCATGTTAAACTTTGTTACAGTTACTTTTAGAATTCACAAGCTTTTATTCATTCTGTCCTACTAGTGACCAACTACAAGGGCAACCACTCATGATATCTTTATACAATAGATGTAGAACTGGTTCTTAAGTTTGACTGCATATTAGAATCAATTGAGAAGCTTTAAAATCTTAAAAAGTTATTCCAGTGTGCAGCCAAAGTAGAGAACTACTGCCTTAAAAACAAGGTTTCAGCAACCTGTTTCTAACCCCAAATGCTACAGTAGTTTAGGAGCATTTAATAGTTTGAACATGGACTGGATTTGATCAAGTGTGGTATCATTCTGAATATCCTACTCTAAGGTCAGTGGCTCTGGAGTAATCTGAGTTGCTTCTGTCATCAGACTGACAGTGCTGACTGTCAAGATTACTACTAGAGTTCTTGTTGAGAGAAATTGTTCTTCACAAAATGAATCTGCTTTAATCATGCATTAGGTTTTCTGGGACTTTTAAGGCACTGAAACCCCTTTAGAGACATCTTAACCCCCCCACATCAGTGATTCGCAACCCAGGTTGCACCTTAGGAACTTTTTAGCTACAATGCTGAGCGCCTAACCTCAGTCAACTAAATCCGACTCTGGGGTCACATGGGAGTCTAGCAGTATTTTTTAGAGCTCCACAGGTGAGGATTTGAAAATGTAATTTCTTAAACAAATACCCTGTATTTGCTTTCATTTTACTTGAGATTTCTCTGTGACAAAGTTAACCTACTAAGGCTTCTGAATTTTACCCCTAATCAAGACAGAAGCAGTCCAAAGAACATTCAAAAAGTCAAGCCTCCTGGCATGGGCACATCTATTTTGAAAAAGGGTATAAATTAACCAAAGCCAGATGTATGATACCAGTTCTTGTAGTAGTTCTAACTATCTGAAGGTCACTTCCAGCTGTGAAGCCCAAGAGATCTACTCTCCCACTAAAATTTGTTTTTAAACTCTTCCTCAGATGCTCAGCTTAAAATGTTCTAAAGTTTTGTTCAAAACCCAGGGCCCCATTCCCTAGACCTAGAAAATCAGAATCTCCAGAGGAGCTAGAGAACCCATATGTTTTAACAAATCCCAAGTGATTCTACACTGTTGATGGATATCAAAACATGAATTAAGAAATTTTGGAGATGGCATAAATGCAGTAGTTAACACCTTCACACTTAATTAGAAACTTGTATTTTCTCATAACTCACTGGGATTACTTTTGTTAAACAATACCAATTTATGACAAAAGAGCTAATTCAAAATCACCTCTGCTCAGATTGTGTTCTTTGCCAGTGATAACTTCATTTGGAACCAGAAGGGGGGAAAAGTGATAGTGTTATTTCATAGTTCAGTTTTAAGTTTCTCGTATAAGTCCTCTTGGTCAATCATGTCTGTGTGCCCATTCCAGCGGTGATAAGCAAGAAGAGCAGCATTGTGGGCGGCAATGGCACTCATCTCCATGGCACTTGCTGCACACTCGATGCCACTGAGGTAGTAAAGTCTGTCGTGGAGTATGATGGAGGGACATTTCTCTGGAGGCTTGTAATGAGGATATGCAAGCCATGACTGCTTCACAGCGTAATCATAGGACAAAAAGAGCTTTAATATTTGTTCTTTAGTGAGAATTTCTTGGGAAAAGATCTTCCAAACGTATCCCCTATCTGTTAACGGTTGAGGATTATCCTTTTCTGTTACAGAGGACACAATCCCAATGCTGTTAATGAACAAATCTGAATTATCAGTGGTTAAGATTGTACTGAGATCAAATTTGTCTAAGGCTCTAGAGCTAAAAAGAGTTGAATTCAACTGCCCCTTAATTAAAGTTGTCACTATATGTTGGTAGTACTGATGGAATTCCTCAATTGGAGGATCAAAGTTGAGGAAAGTTATATTGGACATTTTTCGATTCAGTGGAGTGGCCACCAAGACAATGTCATAGACATCTGAACGGATCTCAGATCCAATTTGATAGATCACTTCATACATCTTTGTGGGATTTCCTAGAAGAAAGAAGCATACATTTTAGTGTTTCTAACCTACTATACACCTTCCAAAAATAATTACCGTAATAGTTTATAAAATGTAAAATAGTTGTAAGTTAATTCTAAGGAATTAAAAAGAGTTTTATCCTTTAATATAACTATGCCAAATTGAAGCCAGTTTCCTACTGGTATAGAGATGATACCTTGTCAATAAGTACAAAATACGGAATTCTACATTAAGAATGAGATTATTTTTAAATCCAAGGAGATGTGCCATTGTACTTGTGCACATCTGTGAAGATTTCCATACGGTACAACATATACAATTTATAATTCCATCATTTGGAATGGAGAAATAACAGAAGAGTGGTTTTTCTCCCTAAGCAATTATTTTCTAGAGGATAAATAAGGAATAGTAGAATTTCAGGCTCACCTGTATGCTTGGTCCTTGTTTTTTCCTCTATGTACATTACTGAGCCAGATATAAGGTTGCTTTTGGATGCCTGAAGGAGCCCTGAGCAAACAAGTTTATTGCCACCTTTTACTGCCCAAAGGCCAGAATCAGCAGAGGACAATGATACTGCTCCTGTCAGTGGTAGGGGAAAAAAAAGTTTTAATTCTGACTCTGCGAAAGGCCCTCTACCCACTCTCTTCCCAATTTAGGTCAGGTCTGCTCCAGACACTGTCAAAGAGCCCCTGGGGGCAGAAATCTCAGTGAAAGCTAAGGACTCTCCCCCACCCCACACTAAAAACGCACAGATCTACATATACACAATTTTGCCAACCATGTCTGAGGTTTCGGAGAAAGGTAAGTCTTCTCCAACTCATGGCCTAAAGTTAGGAGCCACCATAGTACCAGGTAAGCTCCTCTGTGAACTAATGTCTATAACCATTCCAAACCTTGGCTTACCCACAAAACCATTGATGTTCATGCTTTGGCCATAATTGACCCTCATGACAGGTGCAACAATTTCATTGAGGAATTTCTCCGAGAAGCCTGCTTTCTGCAAGGTTTCAAGAAGTGTTCGGTTAAGCATTCCAAGGAATTCATCCCCTCCTAGAGAATGTAGTAACTTTTCTACACTGCTGAAGGCATAGTCATGAGACTGGTAACGGTAGATCCTTTTGAAGAGAAGAGACAAGGCCATTAAACACCAAACAAGATAAGGGGAAGGGAATTAGCATGTTTCCTTCCAATAAATTTCTACCTGTGGTGTAAGATGCACCTCAGTCACCATTTTCCCCAGGTATCCTAGAAGCTCTCATCCCCACTCACACCTCCTCAAGTAGTTCACTGTCCTTTGTATATTCTTCTGCATTAATGTGGTCACTGGGAGACCACTGGGATAAGAGGGTATGTCCTAGGTCTTATTTTCATTCAACTATTTTATCTACAGCAGCAGTTAGACATGTCTAAAATTAAATTTCATCTTTCCACCGGACCTGATCCTCTCCACACACTCCCTATCACAACCAAAATGTAGATTGGGATGTTCACTCCTAATATTCTACATGTCACCCTCAGTTCATTTAATTTCAAACAAATATTTTCACTTCTTTCTGCTTCTCCCACCCAAGAAGTAAACCTTACCAGTCTTCACAACATCTCTCTTGTTAACTTCATTCTCATTGCCCTGATCTTAACTCAGGATTTAAACTCAAACTACTAAGAGGAATAACCGATCTACCTGCTTCCAGTTTCTTTTATTTGGAACATTTATGAATCTCCCAAAAGCCCTAAAATACTCTTCAGTCATTACTGACTTACTCAAAAAAACAACTTGCTTATTACCGCTGCTTACTAAATAAACTCCTGACCTTAAAAAAGGAATGAATTTTAGAGCCAGACTCATCAAGTCTAACTCTTGGTTTAACTACAGATACAGAAATAAGTAAAAGGACTTCTGTAAAAGTCACATGAGAAGTAGAAGGCTCAAGCACAAGCTGTCGCTCCTTCCCTCAAACACTCTCACACACACACACACACTCTCATACCCTCCACTTAAACACACCTGACTCGTTCACTGATCTAAATACGCTATCTATATTGTTCCCCAACACTGCTCTAGCTCTTCTCCAACTAAAATACACTTCGGGTTTGAACCCCACCTCCTCTGCAAAGCTTTGCCCAACTACTAATCTTTAGAACCACCTAATGTTTTCCTGAACTTCATGGACTAAAAAGAATACCCATGCAATAATTCAATATGTAATTTTTCAAGTTGCAAGTGATACAAAAAGACAGAGATACAATTCCTTTCCCTCAAGGAGCTTACAGCTGGGGACAGGTAATAAGGCACATACACAGATTAAGTATATGAAACAAAGGAAGAAATAAGTACTAAAGAAATATCTCTGTCTTACATCAACTTCTCTCAAAGTTGTAACTTTTTTTTTTTTTTTAAAGATTTTATTTCTTTATTAGAGCGTGCACAAGCAGAGGCATCAGGAGAGGGAGAGGGAGAAGCAGACTCCATGCTGAACAGGGAGCCTGATGTGGAGCTCGATCCCAGGACCCTGGGATTATAACCTGAGCTGAAGGCAGATGCTTAACCAACAGAGGCACCCAAGTGCCCCAAAGTTGTAAATATTTTTGCGACAATGCAAATGCGACAATGTCACATCCATTTCAATATTACCTCCTATCTAATAGTATAATATACAAAACATTGAATACATTTTTGTGGGAGAAATTGGTAACAATGCCCAAACAAAAACTAAACTCCTTCCAACTGTATCAATTGGTTTCTAGTCCCTAGGAAGCTGGAAAAAGCAGAGGATGAAAACCCAAGAGTTCTTTAGAAAACAGACTGAGTATCTCAGAAAATGAAGAAACCCTTTGACTAATGGTCAATAAGACAAAACAGCCAATTAAATAACATATATAATATAAAGTTCTCCATGCCACCACCTGCCTGGGACCCAACCCACTACAT
Source organism: Neogale vison (assembly GCF_020171115.1). Taxonomy (NCBI): domain Eukaryota; kingdom Metazoa; phylum Chordata; class Mammalia; order Carnivora; family Mustelidae; genus Neogale; species Neogale vison. The sequence goes on along the minus strand of NC_058098.1, from coordinate 91,540,095 downwards.
CAAGCCTCCAGTAAATGCCCCCTAGATGTGAGACAACAGAGACCATGTAATCGTTGAGCACTGAAACTGTTTTATAATACTAGTTGCGTAAGAATACATATTTACTAGAGAGATGTGTAATTTCTGCTACTCAGACTGCTTTATAGCCTTTTGTAAAACTGCATTTGTATAACCCTGAACATTTATTCATTCAGTAAATATTTATGGAGCATTGACTTTGAGCCAGGTATTCTAGGTGCTAAAGACGCAGAGGTCAACACAACAGAGGGAAAAAAAATCCCTAATGGATCCTGGGTTCTAGCTAGGGAAACAGGTAGTAAAAAAAATCAATGTGAGTAAATTCTATAACAGTTTAGAGGATGATAAATGTTAAGGAGAAAGCAAATCAAAAAGGAAGACTGAGAAGACTTCGTAGATTGCAACTCTAAATAAGATGGTTCCCAAGGATAAGTAGAGTGGTCAAGGAAAGCCTCACTAAGAAGGTAACATCTGAGCAAAAACCTGAGGGAGGTGAGAACTGCAGCACCAAGAGGAGAAAATATTTTTGATAGAGTGGTGCAAAAGCCTAATGACAGAAGCATGCCTGGTGTGTTCAAAGAACCATGCCAGTGCAGTTTAAACAGATCCAGGAGAGCAGGAAGAGACACCGTCAAAAAAGTATTGGGTAGGGAGTGAAAGATGAAACACTTCTGGAAGGGCGGAATAAGGACTTCAGAAAATCTACCTAAAAGCAATGAGAACACTGACAAAAATCAACACCAATATTTTCAAAACTCTGGAGTTAAACCAGACTTGCCAAAGTCCCAGGAGTATTTTTTCTAGAGACATGGCTGAATCTCAATAGGAACAATGAGCCCATTGGCATGTTAATTTGCCCTATTCCCATTCCCCTCAGACCAGGAAGGTAGCTTTCAAAACCAGCAGTCTTGCCACTATATATAAATACCTGTGAAACCTACAACCTGTCAACCATGGCAGAGGATAGAACAGGTCTGGAGTGCCTCCAAATCCCCATCCCGAGCAAAGTGCCACAATCTGACCTATCTGGCAGCTCACTGAAAAGCTCTATCCTTGGGACTTGTCTCAACTTGACCTGATTCAGAGCTTGATCTGTACAAATAGCCCATCCTGAGGGCATCTGTCAAGAAAAATTAGAGGCAATTTGGAAATCACAGCTACCTGAAGCTGTGATATCAAGTGGGGCTAACAAGAGGCTGACCAAAAGACTTTAAAAACCTGGAGAATGAAAAACACACATTCTTGGTGACCCAGAAGGCCATGACTACATATAAGGTTATCACATGCCTAGGAAAGACCTTAGAAGGCCTTAATCTGTCACCTCTGGTTGACTTTGGGGCTTTGAGCAAGCAAAAAGTGAAGGCTAAAGTAGAGTTGTAAACCACCCATTGAGAGCATTGGAAGCTTAGCCCCCAACACACAATTAAGTGACCATGCATGACAAAGAATACGGACTTAACATAATCAGTCCTAGAAAGTCACCAAACTAACATCAAAAACAACAGACCCTGGGGTAGCTGTGAAATCTGAATCCCAGAGTTGCCAAATGTTACTTTAAATGTCCCATTCCAACAAAAATCATGAAACAGAGAAATAAAGTGTGACCTGGGGGTGCCTGGCTGGCTCAGTGGGTACAGCAGGTGACTTGATCTCAAGGTTGTGAGTTCAAGCTGCAAATTGCATGTGGAGGGTAATTTAAAATTAAAAAAAAAAAAAAAAAAATGGGGTCCCTGCGTGGCTCAGTCAGTTAACCGGCCAACTCTCAATCTCAGCCCTGAATTGGGCTCCCTGATCAGCGGAGAGTCTGCTTGTCCCTCTCCCATGCTCTTGCTCTCTCAAATTAATGAACTTATTAATTTTTTTTAAAAAGTCTTTTTTTTTTTTTTAAAGATTTTATTTATTTACTTGACAGAGAGAGATCACAAGTAGGCAGAGAGGGAAGCAGAGAGAGAGGAGGAAGCAGGCTCCCTGCTGAGCAGAGAGCCAGATGCAGGACTCAATCCCAGGACCCTGAGATCATGACCTGAGCCAAAGGCAGAGGCTTCAACCCACTGAGCCAGCCAGGCGCCCCTAAAAAGTCTTTTTTAAAAAAAGAATGACCAAAACAAGGAAAGGAAAAAAGAGTCATAGAAACTGTCCCTGAGGAGACCCAGATATTGGACTTACTAGATAAAGACTTTAAATCAGCTATTATAAATATGTTCAAAGAACTAAAGGAAACCATGTTAAAGCATTAAAGCAAGTATGTAAACATTGTCTCACCAAGTAACAATAAAGAGTAAAACTATTTTTTTTTTAAATTCTGGAGTTGAAAAGTACAGTATCTGAAATGTAAAATTCCCTAGAAGGGTTCAATAGCAGATTTGAAGTAGAAAAATCAGTGAACTTTAAGGTCAACTGAAATTATACATTCTGAGGAACAGAAAGAAAAGAAAAATGAGCAGAGCATCAAAGAACTATGGGACAACAAAAAGCATACTAACACCACCATAAATATAATGGGAATTATAGCAGAGGCAGGAAGTGGGGGTGCAGATAATGGCCAAACACTTCCCAGATTTGAAAGAAAACATTAATCTGCACACTCAGGAAGCTAAATCTAAGCAGGATAAATTTAAGAGATCTACACCCAAACAAATATAGACGAGAAAGACAAAGAATACCAAAAGCAGCAAGAAAAAGGCAACTGATCCAGAAAAAAAAGATCTTCAAAAAGATTAACAGCTCACTCTACTCATCAGAAACTATGAAGGCCAGCCACAGTTGGTGGGATGACATATTCAAAATGCTAAAAGAAAAGTCTTATCAACTCAAGAGTTCTACATCTAGCAAAACTATCCCTCAAAAATGGAGAAATTAAAATAATCCCAGGTAAAAAAAACATGGAATTCAATACTAGCAGACCTTCTCTACAAGAAATTAGACTACAGAAATTCCTTCAGGCAGAAATACACTAGACAGAAACTCAAATCCCCATGAAGAAATGACAGGCACTGGTAAAAGTAACTGCATAAAGGAAATATAAAGAATTAAAAACAGAATTAAAGATATTTTTAAAACATCTGTGTTTACTGCAACATTATTCACAATAGCCAGGAGGTAGAAGCTACCTACAAGTTCATCAGCGATGAATGAATAAAACAAAAGAAGGCAACAATGGGGGAATAAACAACAGCAACATAAGCTGTATAGGAAATAAATAGCAAAAAGGCAGGCATAAACCCTACATTCATAGTAACTAAACATAAGTGGATTAAACACTGCATTCATAAGGCAGAGACTGGCAGAACAGATCAAAAAAAAAAAAAAATCATGATCCAACAATATGCTGTCTACAAGAAATACACTTTAGATTCAAACACAAGTAGGTTGAAAGTAAAAAGATGGAAAAAGATACACCATACAAACTAACAAAAAGACAGCTGGACTGATCACACTAAAGCAGAGAATATAGACTTTAAGACAAAAATTGTTACCAGAGGCAAAGAAAGACATTTTATAATGATAAAAGGGTTAGCCTGTGAAGATGTAATAATTATCACTATACAAACACCTAACAACAGAGTTCCAAAATACATGAAATCAAAATGACAGAACTGAAGGGAGAAACAGATAATTTAACAATACTAGTTGAAGACCAATATCCCACCTCTTTTTTTTTTTTTTTTTTTTAAGATTTTATTAATTTGGGATGCCTGGGTGGCTCAGTTGGTTGAGCATCTGCTTTTGGCTCAGGTCATGATCCCAGCATCCTGGGATAGAGTCCCACATCGGGCTCCTTGAGCCTGCTTCTCCCTCTGTCTCTGCCTGCCACTCCATCTGCCTGTGCTCGCTCTCGTGCGCACTCTCTCTCTCTGACAAATAAATAAATAAAATCTTTTAAAAAAAAAAAAAAGATTTTATTAATTTATTTGACTGAGCTCACAGGTTGGCAGAGAGGCAGGCAGAGAAAGGGGGGAAGTAGACTCCCTGACAAGCAAAGAGCCCGATGGAGGGCTCGATCCCAAGACCCTGGGATCATGACCTGAGCCGAAGGCAGAAGCTTAACCCACTGAGCCACCCAGGATCCCCAATATCCCACTTTCAGTAACGGGCAGAATAGAAGATCAACAACACTAGTTCACTGGGGCTGCCATAACAAAGTTTCACAGACTGAGTGCCTTAAACAACAGAAATTTATTTCTCGTAGTTCTGGAAGCTAAAAGTCCAAGATCATGGCATTGACAGCTTTGGTTTGTTTTGAGGACTGTCACCTTGGCTTACAATTGGGTCACCTTCTCACTGTGTCCTCCCAGGATCCTCCTTATAAGCCTGCACATCCCTGGTGTCTCTTCTGTGTTCTAATCTCTTATTCTTATAAGGACACTAGTCACATCCAATATGGCCCACCGTAGTGGCCTTGTTTTAACTTAATTCCCTCATTAAAAGCCCTATCTCCAGATACAATCATTCTGAGGTACAGGGTAAGGTTAGGGCTTCAACCTATGAAGGGAGTAGGGCATAATTCTGCCCATAATAAACAGGAAACAAAAAATTAGGAGACAATTACCTACATCAGGTCTTTCAAGCCATTGTACAGATTCTGGCTGTTACTCTGCATGAAATAGCCATTGAAAATTTGTATTTTTAATTTAAATTCAAGGTAGTTAACATATATAGTGTAGTACTGGTTTCAGGAATAAAATTTAGTGATTCATCACTTACATATAACACCCAGTACTCATCCTAAAAAGCCCTTCTTAATACCCATCCCCCATTTAGTCCATCCCTTGACCCACCTCCCCTCCAGCAACCTTTATTTATTTATTAATGAATTTATTTATTTATTTGACATAGAGAGATCACAAGTAGGCAGAGAGGCAGGCAGAGAGAGAGAGAGGAGGAAGCAGGCTCCCCGCTGAGCAGAGAGCCTGATGCGGAACTCGATCCCAGGACCCTGTGATCATGACCTGAGCCGAAGGCAGTGGCTCAACCCACTGAACCACCCAGGCGCCCAACCCTTATTTATTTATTTATCAGAAAGAGAGAGCACAAGCAGGGAAAACAGCAGGCAAAGGCTCCCTGCTGAACAAGGAGCCTGTTGTGGGACTCGATCCCAGGACCCTGAGATCATGACCTGAGCCAAAAGCACTTAACCAACTGAGCCACACAGGCATCCCTCAGTTTGTTCTCTTAACTATAGAGTCTCTTATGGTTTGCCTCCCTGTTTTTATTTTATTTTTCCTTCTTTTCCCCTATGTTTATCTGCTTTGTTTCTTAAATTCCACATCTGTAGGATCATGTATTTGTCTTTCTTTGACTAACTTATTTCGCTTAGCATAATACTAACTCTAGTTCCAGCCACATTGTTGCAAATGGCAATATTCCATTCTTTTTGATGACTAATATTCCCCTGTGTGTGTGTGTGTGTGTGTGTGTGTGTCTCCACGTCTTCTTTGGCCATGCATCTGTTGACGGACATTTGGGCTCTTTCCATACTTTGGCTATTGTTGATAGTGCTACTATAACTGGGTGTGTATGCCCCTTCAAATCGGGACTTCTGTATCCTTTAGATAAATATCTAGTAGGGGAATTGTTCAGTCGTAGGGTAGCTCTGTTTTGCCAATGAAAGTTTCTGAGCAGAGAAGTAATATGATGACTCTTAGATTTTAAAAAGACCTCTTTGGGGGCGCCTGGGTGGCTCAGTGGGTTTAAAGCCTCTGCCTTCAGCTCAGATCACGATCTCAGGGTCCTGGGATCGAGCCCCGCATGGGGCTCTCTGCTTGGTGGGGAGCCTGCTTCCTCCTCTCTCTCTCTGCCTGCCTCTCTGCCTACTTGTGATCTCTCTCTCTGTCAAATAAATAAATTAAATCTTAAAAAAAAAAAAAGACCTCTTTGGTTGCTATGCTGAAAACAGATCTTCGTAGCACAAGGGCAAAAGCAGGGAGGGGAGTTAGTGTTAGTTTCCAGTGGCTACTGTAACAAATTGCCACAAACTTAGTGGCTTAAACAATACAAATTTATTATCCTATGGTTCTGCAGGTTAGAAATCCAAAAGTCAATTGTCACTGGTCAAGATGTAGGCAAGGTTGGTTCCTTCTGGAAGCTCTGAGGGAAGGATCCATTTTCTTGCTTTTTTCAGTTTCTGTAATCGCCTGCATTCCTTGGCTCGGGGAACCTTTCTGGGATCATTCCAACCTCTTCCTTTATCACATTTCCTCCTACTCACTCTGATCCTCCTGCATCCCTCCTACACCGACTCTTATGATTATACTGGGCCCACCTAAATAATTGGAATAATCTTCCCATTTCAAGATCCCTAATTTAATCATATCTGCAAAGTTCCTTTTATCATGTAAGATAATACAATGCCAGGTTCCAGGGATTAGGGTGTAGACATCTTGCAGGGGGAGAGAAGCATTTGATTCAGCCTACCACAGGAGGCTACTCCAACAATACAGACAAAAGATAATAGTGGCTTGTTTCAAAGTGGTACAAGCCATGGTGGTGACAAGTGGTGAAATTCCGGATACATTTTTAAAACTCATAGGATTAAAGATAGACTGGATTTGGGAAAGGAAGAAAAGAAAAGAGTAAAAAATGACTCAAAATATTTGTTAGGAGTACTGCAAGGAAAAAAGGGTGTTTATAAAGCCTTTCACTGATTCTCCTATCAGTCTCAGATTAAAAAATGTTAATGATCTAATATGTGCTCAGAAACATACTAACTGCTAGAGCCAAGAGTGAGTTTTAACCTAGCCCAGAAACCAAGATACTCCAACAGGAAGCCATCACTGAACCAGATGATTCAATTCAACAGATATCTGAGTGAATATCTACTGGATTCTAATCACTGTATACACGACAGAACACACGAGTGTGTGGGTGGTGTGCTCTATATAACACTCATGGGATGTCTGAAAAGAGAAATGAATGGCAACTAGAGATTAAGGGAAGGTTTTTCTGGAAAAGGCTGAGAAGAGATCAGACTCTGAAGTAAGGAATAGTATCCAACCAGAAGAACTGTATAATAAATGCTCAGAACTGGAAATTAACCTGGAAAGTATGTCCATACTGGAAAGTATGGACAGCATGGGCTACAGGATTTCCACAGCTCCACCAACAAGAAAAATGAATGCATACTCGCATGGGTGTGGGGTGTTGCCTATCACCCTCTTTCAGGTGTCACATGGGCCTTCACTCACACTGTGCCCCCTGAAATGGAAGCACAAAAATGACAATGTACTTCTCCAAAGCTGGCCAGCAAATCCCCCAAAAGTTTTTCCAGAAGGGGACCCAACTGGATTTGTCATATACATTGAAAACAGGGAGAAAAAACTGAGCAAGGGCTTTAGGTTTCTATACTATTTAGAGAAAGAAAAAACTCAAGAATATTATCCAACTGCACATTTTAACCTAATATTTGCAACTTTGTAGGTAAGATTCACTTGAGGTACTTTTAAAAATACCAAGGCCCATGGGTACCTCAGTAAGTTAAGCGTCTGCCTTCAGCCCTCAGGTCATGATCCCAGGGTCCTGCTCAGCATGGGGGGCCCTGCTTCTCCCTCTACCACTCCCCCTGCTTGTGCTCACGCGTGTGCGCACATTCTCCCTTTGTCTCTCTCCCTTTCCCTCTCCCTCTCTCTCTCTCTCACAAATAAATAAAATCTTAAAAAAAAAAAAAAAATCCCCACATGATTCCAATGTGCAGCCAGGGTTGAAAACTACTGCTTCACTGAAATGCAGGGCATCTGTTGTTCCAGATTACTCTTTAGCAACCTCTATAGTTCTCGATTCTGATTTTTGCAATAATCCAGACTATCTCCAATAAGGGGTGATATTACAAATACAGTTGACCCTTGAATAACACGGGTTCAAACTGTGCAGGTAAATTTATCCTTGGGTTTTGTTTTTCTGGTTTTTTTCAGATACATACAGTGGAGTACCACAACTATATTTTCTCTTCCTTACAATTTTTCCATATATACATATTCTCCAGCTTACTTTATTATAAGAATTAGACATAATATACAAAATATGTATTAACTGTTTATGTTCTTAGCCTTCCTATCAACAGCAGGCTATTAGCAGTTAGGTTTGGGGGAAGTCAAAGTTATACACAGATTTTCAACTATTGACACCCCAACACCCCCGCATATTATTCAAGAGTCATTTATTTATTTAATAACTGGTATAGCACTGAACAGAAAGTACACTGATGACTGCACTAGAACTGAGTCAAGATTCCCTGCTGGTGGTGGGTGTAAGGGGTTTGGAGAGGAGGCAGAAAGGGAGGAGTGGGAATACACAGGACAACAGCTATGTCACTACTAGTCCAGCAGTATTTAACTACTTTAACAATTGGCACATGCTGGCTCAATACCAGCCTTCTCTCCAACTTTCTCAAGGGATATGATAAAATTATCAAAATAAAAAAAATTTTTTTTAAAGATTTTATTTATTTATTTGACAGAGAGAAATCACAAGTAGATGGAGAGGCAGGCAGAGAGAGAGAGAGAGAGAGGGAAGCAGGCTCCCTGCTGAGCAGAGAGCCCGATGCGGGACTTGATCCCAGGACCCTGAGATCATGACCTGAGCCGAAGGCAGCGGCTTAACCCACTGAGCCACCCAGGCGCCCCTCAAAATAAAATTTTTATGTTCCTGGGGTGCCTGGGTGGCTCAGTGGTTTAAAGCCTCTGCCTTCAGCTCAGATCATGATCCCAGAGTCCTGGGATCGAGCCCCGCATCGGGCTCTCTGCTCGGCGGGGAGCCTGCTTCCTCCTCTCTCTCTGCCTGCCTCTCTGCCTACTTGTGATCTCTGTCAAATAAATAAATAAAATCTTTAAAAAAAAAATTTTTTTAATGTTCCTGACTTATTGAAAGAAACAGAAATGTAGCGTGCATGGCCCTTTGAACACCGTAAGGATCAGTGCTGTATAATCAAATATCAAAGACAGACCAGAGGGAGGCAGTAATTCCATAAAGTAGGGGAAATGTTTTCTAAAATCAAAATAGGGGTGCCTGGCTGACTCAGTCAGAAAAGTATTCAACTGGGGCACCTGGGTGGCTCAGTTGTTAAGCATCTGCCTTTGGCTCAGGTCAAATCTCAGGGTCCTGGGATTGAGCCCTGCATAGGGCTCCCTGCTAGGTGGGAAGCCTGCTTCTCCCTCTCCCACTCCCCCTGCTCCCTCTCTCACTGTGTGTCTGTCTCTGTCAAATAAATAAATAAAATCTTTTTAAAAAAAAGAAAGAAAAAAGAAAGAAAAGCATTTGACTCATGATCTCGGGATTGTGCGTTCAAGCCCCACACTGGGTCCAGAGATTACTAAAAAAAATACACTTTAAAATCAAAAATAGTGGGCATCTGGGTGGCTCAGTTGGTTAAGCAACTGACTGCCTTTGGCTCAGGTCATGATCCTGGAGTCCCAGGATTGAGTCCCACATTGGGCTCCCTCCTCGACAGGGAGTCTGCTTCTCCCTCTGATCTCTCCCCTCTCATGCTTTCTCTTTCTTCTTTCCCTCTCAAATAAATAAAATCTTTCTAAAAATCAAAAATAGTATAATCCTGGGGCACCTGACTGGCTCAATCCATAGAGCATGAGACTCTTATCCCTGGGGTCATGAGTTCAAGCCCCACATTGGGCACAGAGTTCGAGCCCCACATTGGGCACAGAGTTTACTTAAACAACAACAACAAAAGGTATAATCTATGTATCCCATCACTGTGTCTTTTTCACAGTTCTGTAATATATCCAGAATTCACTTTAAAAGTGATTTCTTAATTTCTCACAGGGCAGTTCTCTACATGCCAAGCAAACCACTGGTAAGAAAACTTGCAGGCAGGGCTGTATCTGGTACCATCTGAACTTGACTTTCCTGCTGAGCATGCAGCAACATGCCACCTTCCTTCCTTACAAAGTGACTGACTCTCTCTACACAAATTCTATATGTTTTCTTAATTACTGGTTTACTCCTTGTTTCTCTACTAGAGAAACAAGGAGTTTCTCTATTCTTTGAGGACAGGGACATGTTCTAGATTCTATATCCTCCAGAATAGTGCCTGGCACATAATAAGCTATCAGTATTTGGTAAATGAATAAATGACTACTTTAAAATAACCTGCACTGGGGTGCCTGGGTGGCTCAGGTCATGATCTCAAGGTCTTGTGATCAGAGCCCTGCATCAGGCTCTCTCTGCTCAGCAGAGAGACTGCTTCCCCCCTCTCTCTCTGCCTGCCTCTCTGCCTACTTGTGATCTCTTTCTGTTTCTGTCAAAAAAAATAAATAAAATCTGAAAACAAAACAAAACAATCTGCACTGTAGCTGACCTTAACGTACCCACTGGAAAAGTGTTTGAGGAATTGACCTAACAACAATGTTTAAAAAGAAAGGGGCGCCTGGGTGGCTCAGTGGGTTAAAGCCTCTGCCTTTGCTCAGGTCATGATCCCCGGGTCCTGGGATCGAGCCCCCCAATCGGGATCTCTGCTCAGCGGGGAGCCTGCTTCCTCCTCCCTCTCTGCCTGCCTCTCTGCCTACTGTAGATTTCTGTCTATCAAATAAATAAATAATTTAAAAATAAATTAATAAATAAAAAGGAAATCCCAGGGGCGCCTGGATGGTTCGGTTGGTTAAGTGTCTGCCTGGGGCTTGGGTCATGATCCCAGGTTCCTGGGATGGAGCCCTACATCAGGACTCTTGCACAGCAGAGAGCCTGTTTCTCCCTCTCCCTCTGCTGCTCCCCCTGCTTGTGCTCGCTCTTTTGTGCTCTCTGTCAAATAAATAAATAAAATATTTTTAAAAAGAGAGAGAAAGATATCCCAAACTACCATAAGTTACAAAAACTATAGTATATTTATCCTACTCAATCCTTGTATCTGTCCTTGTCAATAGCTGGGTCACATAAGATATGTAATTTTACCTTTTTAACAATTATTTTACTACACTGAAATGCATAGTAATGAAATATCATTAGCACTTATAAGTTAAATTTCTCCAGCATCTAAAATTGTAAACCAGCATAAAAATTAGCACATGCCAACAGCCTTAAAAAAAAAAAAGTGGGGGGGGGCTGTATCTTTTAAAGTTAGACTGATTATTTTATATCATCCTTCCTAATTACCAAAGCAATATACCTAGAAATATCTGAAAAATACAGAAAAACATAAAGAAAAAGTGGCACCTTTATTCTCACTACACTGGAACAGTGCTGGAATTCGGTATCTCAATTTAAATTTGGGGGGGTGCACCTTCGTGGCTCCAAAGGCTAAGCATTTGCCTTCGGCTCAGGTCATGATCCCAGGGTCCTGGGTTTAAGCCCCTCGTCAGGCTCCCTGCTCAGCAGGGGATCTGCTTTTCCCTCTCCTTCTGCTCATGCTCTTTCTCTCGCTATCTCCATAAATTAAAATATTTTAAAAGAGAGAGAGCGCGAGAATTCTGGAGCCAGAATGCCTGGGTGGGAACTCCACCACTTACTGGGTGGGGTGTTCTTGCGCACTTGAAACCTCTGTGCCTCCACCTTCCACATCTGTACGAAGCTAGTAATAGTACCTGAGAGAGCTGTCATAAGAATTCAAGGAGTTAACATTTGTAGAGCATTTAAGTGTGTATGGCAAAACTAAATAAGCATCTGTAAAGTATGTTTTCAAAAGCAAAAATTAACTACTCTTTCAGTATTCAAGTGGATAAACAGTCTGCATATTTTATACAAACCACTTACCTAACAGTCTGACCAACAGGTCTTACAGTTAGGTAAGAGAACTGTTTCAAGAAATAAAATTCCTATAGATCATCTAACAAAAAGGTCTTAGGGTAAACAGAAGGGGAAAAAATTACCTCATAAACTTGTCCAATATATCCTCTACCCACATGTGCATTCGGAGGGACTGAAATCCATAGTGCCAAATTAGTTTAATCATGTTAATTATAAACCAGCTGCTCTCCTCAAACACCAGAGTCTCTCCATTATACACCCCCATTAGGCCACCAGAGCTCTGAATAGTAGAGAGACCTGCAAAAACAGAGAAAAGGTTAGCTAAACTCAGGGTTTCTATGTTGATCAAATGAAAGGTCATCTGAAGCTAGGGGACACTCTGAAGTGAGTGAATTCGAGGATTCCCCAGTTCTCAGGAATTAAAGGAGCTCTATCTTCAGAACAGTGTGTAATACACTGTTCGTTCATTACACTGTCCTAAAGCAGATCTCTAAAAGATGGGTCAGGTGGTCATACAGATATATCAAAATCAGACTGGCCATTTTTAGTTGGAAAAAAACTAAAAAGTCAAAGGAAAATGTCAGAATACAAACTGAGTTCAATTTAAAGACAAATGTTGGGCGCCTGGATCGCTCAGTTGGTTAAATATCTACCTTCAGCTCAGGTCATGATCTTGGAGTCCTGGAATCAAGCCCCGTATCGGGCTCCCCGCTCAGTGGGGTATCTACTTGTTCCCTCTGCCCTTCCTCCTGCTCACGCTCTCTCTCTCTCTCAAATAAATACATAAAATATTTTTAAAATTAAAAAAAAACAAAAACACAAACATCAGACATGAATATTTGCAGCATTAACTGCTCCTGGCATACATTTGCCCTCATGGAGGAGAGGCCCAAGAAGCATCCACAGGGGATTTGGAAGGCAGCAAAGAGAAAGGAGGCATCCCCATTCCTGTGCAGATCCTACTTTGCATAATTGGATATTTCAGATAACTGGAAGGAAGCAAAAATTACCCAATACTCCCTGAGCAAAGGACCTGCAGAGACCTGCCAGACCTCCCCCAACCTGTCCAGCTCCTCTGCCGGCAGGGAAGCAGTCAAATGTCCCAGGTTCTAGGCATAGGTCTGCATCCATACCTGTCTGAGTGACTTTAAGTGACTTAAAGCCTCTGGGCTTTTCCCAGCTGTGAAATGAGTACACAAGGTTCCTGCTAACACAAACCATTCTTTGATTCTTCAACACCAACCCAGAGGTTTAAGAACTAAGAACAGCAACCATCCCCACCCCCACCCCATGGCTGTAATTCCAGATAACTGAAGATACAGATAACTAGCGTCCCATTACAGGAAAGTGGCTCCTAACTAAGCTTGTACTAACTGCAAAGTAGCAGCAAAGTGAAGAAAACCATTTTACCAACTTCTCTGTAAAAGACAACAAGGCGGAAAAGTTTCAGTTCCCCTATCTGATAAACATATCCATGGATGGTCACACAGAAATCTGATTAGCTCTAAGACCAAATTACATACCCAGGTCCTTGACAAAACGCTTCATGTGCAGATTTAAAGGATGGATGACAGAACCTCCTGCCTCATATTCTTGCCCCCGGACAGTCATTGTGGCCAGACGGCCTCCCACCTCTCCTCTTTCAAACAGGTCAATCTTCACATCTTTCCCAAATTTCTGCCGCAAATAATAGGCTGCTGAGGTGCCACCAATTCCAGCTCCAATAATTGCTATGAGTGGGAACAAAAAAAAAAAAGGGAATAGTTTCTTTCCTTCTTACCCAACTATGTGGGTTTTGTTTTTGAGTAACAGATGTTAGTCAAGGCTATAATCACCAATTTAGGGAAGTTGGGGACCTGGAGGCAAGTGACACTTGCTGAAGATAGAACTCTGAATCTGGACAGACACTGCCCTCGAAAAAAGTGGTAGTACATTAATGTACAAATTGACATTGAATCTGGGGTGGGGGCAGATCCCCAAAGGTTCTCAGAGCTCTTTGTCCAGGCACCACTGGTTCTGCACACCTTCTTCATGCCGAACACAAGGGAACCAGGAGGTGGGCCTTTCCAGCACGCATTTTAAAGCAGGTGGCCGCCATTTTTGCCAAGAATTGTTCTGTCTCATTAATATAGATGGGTTAATGTCCCCACCAAACAAAGCTTGAAGGGGAATAAAAAAGAATACCAAACACAGCAAAATCCAAGACTGAAATTTGAGAGTGGATTATTTCCGCTGTGTAGTAGTTCTAGGTAGAGAAATTGTGCAAGCTCAGGCCTCTGGGAGCAGACCGACCTCAGCAAAGTGGAAGGGGGAATGGGGTTCCAGTCCAGCCTGTCAAGGGAAGCAGACAGGGTCAGCTTGTTTGCACTGCTCCGTGTGCTGTGACCGCGTGCACCTGTCATCCGCAGAGTGAGGCGGCCGGTCGCCCCAGAACAAACCAGAAGACTGGCCTCCCGAAGGTGCAGCAAGGGAAGGAGGGGAGAGGGTCCTCGGCCTCCCCAGACCCCCAGGCCTCCGAGACAGGGGCATGAGAGACGCTTGGCGGCCGGCCGCCTGCCTCAATACCCCCTCCACCGCCCATTCCCCTAGTGGGCACATCGACAAGCCCGGGAAGACACGGTCCCTGGGGCACCGACAGCGACCCTGAGTCATGAACTGAGAAGAGCGCGACCTGCGCGGAGGACTCGGTGTGCGCGGCCTGGTGGACGTCGCGGCCGCGAGGCCTGCTGCACTGCGCGCTCCCGCACCCCTTCCGCGCCGCCCCCGCGTCACCTACCGATCTTATCCGGCGGGGCCCGCAACTCGGCGCTCCCGGGGCACCCCAAGCTGCACAGCAGCAGCCACAGCCCCAGAAGCGAGGAGACTAGCTCCCGAGCCATGAGCCCCATGGCTCCCGGAGCGTAGCAGACCACCAGGAACACCCGACAAGTCCGCCGGCTGCTACGAGTCTGCGCGCTCCGCACGTCCCGCCCCCGACCGGCCTCGCCCCTCTGAGCTCCGCCCAGGCCCGCCCTGAGCGGGCCTCGCCCCTCCTTGCTCCACCCAAGCCCGCCGGGAGCAAGCGGGGGCCACCGCACCCCTATTGGGTGCGTCCCTCCAGGAGCTTCCAAACATGGTTCTCTCGGTCCCCAAGCCCGTCCCAGCCCCCTTTGAGACGCACCCTACTTCAAGGACACACGAGAGGCACGAGAAGCGGAGGCTCACCTCAGCTCGCCCCCTTACTTACTCCCCATCTATTCAGGTGAAGCATCACTTCTTCACTAGTGCCCTCTTCTGTCCCTTCAGTCTCTCCCTGTCAAAGAATGCACACAGCAAACTGCTGCCAGACGCGCGGAGCAAAAAATGCTTACTGAGTGACCATTATGTTCCGGGGACTGTTGGGCATAAGATGAATGGGTAAACCATGAGGGTGAAAGGGGAAAAGGGAGACCAGAGATGAGGTGGTCCAAGATGGAAAGTAATGGCTGATATGAATAAAAGTAATGCACTCGTATCACACAGTAGAACATTATGCAAGCATCAGAAAGATTGGGGCACCTGGGTGGCTCAGTAGTTAAGCGGCTGCCTTCCGCTCAGGTCACGATCCCAGCGTCCTCGCATCGAGCCCCGCATGGGGCTCCCTGCTCAGAAGGAAGCCTGCTTCTCCCTCTCCCACTTCCACTGCTTGTGTTCCCTCTCTCACTGTCTCTCTCTGTGTCAAATAAATAAATAAAATCTTTTTTTAAAAATTGTAGGATTTTTCCTGGTATCGGTAGGTGAGAAAAACAGTGACTGACTGATGAGTGTTATAAGATCCCATTTTGTAAGTAAAATAAATACACCACCTCCACTCTTCCCCCCCAAATAAAACAAAACAAAAAAACCATCATGTGAACATGAAGAATAGTATGGACGGAAGGAAAAGAAGTTGGATACAAACAAAGATGGAACTTAGAAAAAGGGAGTATAAACCCCAGTGCAAAAAGCATTCATTCATTGGGCCAATATTTATTGAGTTCCTTGTAAGTGGCAAGCAATGTTCTAGGTCCTTTAGAAAAATCTGTGAACAAAACATTTTTTAAAATATTTATTTTGGGGCACCTGGATGGCTCAGTGGGTTAAAGCCTCTGCTTTTGGCTCAGGTCATGATCTCAGGGTCCTGGGGTCAAGCCCCCGCATCAGGCTCTCTGCTCAGCGGGAAGCCTGCTCCCCGCCCCCCACCTCCTGCCTCTCTGCCTACTAGTGATCTGTGTCTGACAGAAAAAAATAAAATAAAATATTTATTTTAATGAAGATGATATTCCAGTGGAAAGAGATATGGTAATTATAACAAGTAAATTATATATTATAAGAGTGGGGTGAGAGGAATGAGGATGGGGTTGCAGTTTTAAATAGGGTAGTTGGTCTAGGCCTCATTGAACAGGATAGAATCCAAGCAAAAGTTTGCAGGAAGTGAGAGAGTGAGTCAAGCAAATATCTGGGGAAAGAGCTGTCTAGGTAAGTAAAATACCTGGCATGTTTGAGGAACAGCAAGGAGGCCAGTTAAGCAGAGAAAGAAAGGGGGAGTGAAGGTGGTATTAATGAAATAAGATGAAATCATACAGGAAATAAACACTCCTAGTTAACATAAAAAGGTGAAGAGTAAGCTCCATTTTCACTATATCTAGAAATTACAAAGAACTAAATTCTCTGTGTGTTTTATTTTCCTTTTTCCAAACTACATTATCCCCACAACACAATTATCAGTGCATTAAGCCTACTAGGCACTCAATAAATGTTTGTTGGTTGATTAGAATGGACCATATTAGTGACTTTGACCCATGTGTCATCTTTTGAAGCTTTCACTGCTGCTGCTGAAACCTTGGGAAGGAGTTTACTGAAAGAACACTCAGTGAAGACAAAATGTAAAGGACTTGCAAAGTGGAAGGTGGGTCAGAGGCTTTCTCATTCTGCACTCCTGCCCTTTTAAAATAACACTGCCACTGAAAACTCAAAAGGTTTTTAAAAAGGTCATAGAAATTGCTACCATATATATGAGAAGTAATAATAAGATAATATAACAAACATTCATGCAAAGGAATGCTGTTCAAAAAAGCAGACTCCCCTCCCTAGGAGACCAAACACTTACTAAGGTTCTCTCCTTGACCAAATTCCAGCCAGGCTCCTCTGAGCAATCTTCTCCACTAGACGTGCCTTAGGCTGGGCCTATCTTTTTTTTTTTTTTTTTTTTAACATTTTATTTATTTGAGAGAGACAAAGAAAGAAGATAGAGTGAGAGGGAGAGAGAGAGAGCATGAGCTGAGGAGAGGGGCAGAGAGAGAAGCAGACTCTGGTGAACAGGGAGCCTGATGAGACAAATTGCGCCATGAGCAGATACTTTTTTTTTTTAATAGATTTTTATTTATTTATTTGACAGAAAGAGATCACAAGTAGGCAGAGAGGCAGGCAGAGAGAGAGGAAGGGAAGCAGGCTCCCCGCGGAGCAGAGAGCCCAATAAGGGGCTCAATCCCAGGACCCCAGGATCATGACCTAAGCCGGAGGCAGAGGCCCAACCCACTGAGCCACCCAGGAGCCCCATGAGCAGATATTCTTTAAGTGGCTAAACAAAGTTTAAAAGGTAAGTAACAATAAAAGAAAATGTTTCTGGTACAGGACCATCAGTACAAAAAAATAGTGTATGCGTACCTGGATAATATACACATTTTGCAATAGTGCAACTTTTAAGTACATGTTGTTGACTGTCATAGTCCAAGCAGAGTAACAACTCCACACTTCAACAACATGCTGAGCAGGCCCCAATCCCAGGACTCTGGGATCATGACCTAAGCAGAAGGCAGATTCTTTTTTTTTTTTAATTTATTATTATTTTTTTAATAAACATATAATGTATTTTTTATCCCCAGGGGTACAGGTCTGTGAATTGCCAGGTTTACACACTTCACAGCACTCACCATAGCACATACCCTCCCCAATGCCCATAACCCCACCCCCCTCTCCCGTCCCCCCTTCCCCCAGCAACCCTCAGTTTGTTTTGTGAGATTAAGAGTCACTTAAGGTTTGTCACCCTCCCGATCCCATCTTGTCAGAAGGCAGATTCTTAACTGACTGAGCCACTCAGGTACCCCAGCCTTGGCCTATTAAGACTTGAACAGAACACTAACATTTTTTAACAGCTCAAAGCTGTGTCCTTGGAATGACCCTAGCTACCTTTTTTTAAAGTCCCTGTCTGAGAAAACTCAAGGCTCCCAAGACTTTACTGTTTGTTCCAGCCAACACGTGAAGATAGAGCCTCTGTCTCATAGCCTCTGTGGGAGGACAGGAGCCTAACTGATAAGCACCAGTTACCACCCTTTCTCTGAAGTTTTGTAATCTTTCACTAACTGGACTCAGTGTGGCCCCTGCTCATCTCCCTCCCTATACCTACAGTCTCCCTTCCAAATGCCAGGTCACATCTATACAAATTGAAGTTTAATTCAGATTATGCTAGACTCTTCCCTTGTGCAAGAGTATATTACTGATTAAAAGTAAAACTTTAGTGCTGGCTTTGCTTATCTTTGACAATACTTAAATCTGTATGTAATTCTGCCACTGCTCTGTGTTTCTTTTTCTTTTTTGAAACTACCTTGAAAAAATTCATTTTCATACCTTCTTACTTCCTTACATCTCACTTTTTTCTTATTCTAAACAAACTAAGTAATATTTATTCCCTGTTAGGCAAGACAGGAAATTCAGAAACAATATAAGAAAAGAGAAACATATTTGACTACATAAAACTTAAACATTTTCAGATGGCAAAAAATAGAATTTTAGAAGTTAAAAAAATAATACATGAGGAAAGCATCTGCCACTAATATGGCAGGCAAGATTGTGGTATGTATTGCAAACATACAAAGAGGTCTACAAGTTGGTAAGAGGTAAACAATTCAATATAAATACAGACTATATAGGGGCACCTGGGTGGCTCAGTGAGTTAAGCCACTGCCTTCGGCTCAGGTCATGATCTCAGAGTCCTGGGATAGAGCCCCGCATCAGGCTCTCTGCTCAGCAGGGAGCCTGCTTCCTCCTCTCTCTCTGCCTGCCTCTCTGCCTACTTGTGATCTCTCTCTGTCAAATAAATAAATAAAATCTTTAATAAATAAATAAATACAGACTATATAAATAGGCAATTCACAAAAGAGAAAGCTAGTGCCCATGCTCAAAGCAAAACAAAAGAAAAAAATACATGAACGCAAATTTGGGGGCATTGGGTAAATGGGAAATGTCTACCTTTCTTTCAATTTTGTTGTAAACAGCTTTGAAAAAAATAAAGTCTTTAAAAAATGAAATGCGGGGGAGCCTGGGTGGCTCAGTGGGTTAAGCCTCTGCCTCCCGCTCAGGTCATGATCTCAGGGTCTTGGGATCGAGCCCCACATTGGGCTCTCTGCTCAGCGGGGAGTCTGCTTCGCCCTCTCTCTCTGCCTGCCTCTCTGCCTACTTGTGATCTCTCTCTCTGTCAAATAAATAAATAAAATCTTAAAAAAAAAAATGAAATACGGACACCTGGGTGGCTCAGTGGGTTAAGCCGCTGTCTTCCGCTCGGGTAGTGATCTCAGGGTCCTGGAATGGAGTCCCACATTGGGCTCTCTGCTTGGAGGGGAGCCTGCTTCCTCCTCTCTCTCTGCCTACTTGTGATCTCTCTCTCTGTCAAATAAATAAACAAAATCTTAAAAATAAATAAATAATAAAAATTAAAAATGAAATACAAATGAAGAGATGCTCAATTCTAGGAGTAGATTAAGCAAATGCAAATTAAGGAAATAGCATTTTTCATCTTTCATATTAGCAAAAATTAATAAGACTGACAATGCAGGGAAAAACGAGGTAGAATGGATGGAGTTCTCTGGAACTGACTTTCAAACGTTGTAGTGTGCGAATGACTAAAAACTTTTTTTAAAACAATTATGTATTAAGATTGATATATAGATATATTGCCTAGTTCAAAAATTTCACATTTGGTGATCTATTCTAAAGAAATGAAAGAATCACTTATAAGGATATATGTATCAGGATGTTTAGCGCAGCATTGTTTGTAGTGGAAAAACAAAAAACAAAAATGGGGTAACCTAATGTTCTTCAATACCATTTATGGTCATATATTCAATTTAACATTGAATAAACTGTGGCACACTCATTCTATGGACTGTTTTGAAGCTACCAAAAAAAACAAATAATTAGATCTGAATTGATTCAACTGGAAAATATCTATGATGTAAGTTTAAGTGAGAACAGAAAGTTGCAAAGTAATATCCATGGACTAAACACATTTTTTATTTTTAAAGATTTTATTTATTTGAGAGAGAGAGAGAGAGAGCACAACCAGGGAAGGGGAGCAGCAGGTAGAGGGAGAAGAAGAAGCAGATTGCCTGCTGAGTGGGGAACCCTGCATGCCACTCCATTCTAGGACCCCAGGATCACAACCCTAGCTGAAGGTAGATACTTAACAGACTGAGTCACCCAGGTGCCCTAACCACATTTTAAAATTTTATTTATTTATTTACTTATTTTAAAGATTTTATTTATGAGAAAGAGCACGCATGAGAGGGAGAGTTCAGAGGGAGTACGAGACTCCCCATGGAGCAAAGAGCCCGATGCAGGACTGATTCTGGGACTCCGTGATCATCACCCAAGCAGAAAGCAGTTGTCCAACCACTTGAGCCACCCAGGCAT
This sequence comes from Neogale vison, assembly GCF_020171115.1. Taxonomy (NCBI): domain Eukaryota; kingdom Metazoa; phylum Chordata; class Mammalia; order Carnivora; family Mustelidae; genus Neogale; species Neogale vison. Next base: position 91,519,704 of record NC_058098.1, on the reverse strand, counting down.
CCCATAATGACGTTTTTTTAATAAATATCCCAGGGTGCCTGGGTGGCTCAGTGGGTTAGGCCGCTGCCTTTGGCTTGGGTCATGATCTCAGGGTCCTGGGATCGAGTCCCACATTAGGCTCTCTGCTCAGCTGCTTCCTCTTCTCTCTGACTGCCTCTCTACCCACTTGTAATCTCTATCTGTCAAATAAATAAATAAAATAAAAATCCCAAGCATTCAAATACATTTGCATTTGTATGATTACAATGTGGAAGCCTAATGATTAATCTGACTAAACTGTTAGCATTTTAATTACATCAAGAGGGGGATAATGAGAGAATTAATTAGTCTTTTCCTTACTTATCTGTATTGTTTCACTTTTTTTTTAAGATTTTATTTGTTTATTTGACACAGAGATATATATATATATATATATATATATCACAAATAGGCAGAGAGGTAGGCAGAGAGAGGGGGAAGCAGGCTCCCAGCTGAGCGGAGAGCCTGATGTGGGGCTTGATTCCAGGACCCTAAGATCATGACCTGAGCCAAAAGCAGAGGCTTAACCCATTGGCCACCCAGGTGCCCCTTCACTTTTTTTTTTTTTTAAGGATTTTATTTATTTATTTGTCAGAGAGAGAGTACACAAGCAGGGGGAATAGCAGGCAGAGGGAGAAGCAGGCTCAATCCCAGGATCCTAGGACCACGACCAGAGCCAGAGGCAGATGCTTAGCTGACTGAGCCACTCAGGTGTCTGTATATTGTTTCATTTGTGATAGTGAGCCTGTATTAATTTTGTAACTTTAAAACTTCAATATATAACATATATGTTAGTATATATAATATATATTACAATTACATATTTATATGTATTTTATATATTTATATTCAATATAATATATGTTAATGTAAGTAATATATTTATATTGTTATACAAATATAACATACATATATCATAATGTTACATATATAACAATTTAAAACATATAAAAAATAATCAAGTTTTCATTAAGGTTTTGAAGCCTAAAAGATACTTGTGCTATATCCATACAATTGAGTTTTATTTGGCAAAGAAAAAGAATGAAATAGTGATGCATGCTACAACTTGTATGGACCATAAAAGCGTAATGCTAAGTGAAAAAAGCCAGTCACAAAGAATCACATATTGCATGACTCCATTTATATGATATTCCCAGAACAGGCGAATCTATAGACAGATCAGTATTTTATAGGAAGTCAGGTGGGATGGGCAATAGAGAGTGACTTCTGATTGGTAAGAATTTCTTTTTTGGAGTGATGAAAATGTTCTAAAATTGATTATAGTGATGGTGCAAATCTCTGTGAGTAAACTAAAAACCACTATACTGTACACTTCAAAACACTATTTTAAAAAATTTTATCCACTATTAACACCTGTCTTATTCAGCCTCAAAAGACTCATATTTGGCATCTTTGAATAAAATTGAAGAACGAGCCCCAGATTCTAAAGACAATCCCCAAAATAGAAATCTTAAAGGTATAGTTTTAAGAAACTACTCTAAAGAGGACATCTCGGTTTTGGATGTGTACATTCTCCTGTGTTTAAAAATATTTCACATAATTTCTAAAATGCAACACGAAATGCATAATGTTTCCACCGAACCACACACATTTCGGAGTCCTGAGATTTCCACCCCCTTCCCAGAGGACTGAAGTTTATATACCTTCTGACTCATTTAGTTTTAGAATTCTTTGACCGATTTGCATAACTATTTAAATAACTATTTCTTAAATATTTGCAAAGTGCACTGAGTATACCAAGGAAATGAAAATACCTGGAAAGATTTTCCTGGCTCTCCAAAGTTTGGTTACTAAAGACAAAGTCTTCTTAATGAACATTAATGAACAATAACTTAATGGATTAAGAAGAGCCATTCAACTGTATTGGAATGAAATAACATCCTTCCTTAGATCAACGAAAAGTAGATTATAGGCTCTTAATAAACTTTATTTTTAAATGAATAAATCCTCACATAGCAACAAACGTTTGCTTGCATTTTGCTCTAAGATATTTTGGGGAAAGCAAAAGCCATCAGCGCCGCTGGTGTAGTGGTATCATGCAAGATTCCCATTCTTGCGACCCGGGTTCGATTCCCGGGCGGCGCAGCTCCTTTTTCACTCCCGCCGCCGACAAAATGAGGTGATTTGAATAGTTTTAATAAATCTTTATTCCTCACGAAACACTGGAGATTTTTAATTTCCGTGACTATTTCTATTTCATTATAATTCACTGTTGAAACATTCGAATCTGGAGCTTGAAGATAAAAAACTTTACGCAACTCCTGAAAGAGTTAATTCTTACGCCTGCGCAGTCTGCTATACCCATGGTGTCGGCTAGAAGAGCGGCTGCGCAACAAGTGAACCTATGGCTTGAGGGAGGTTGAAAGTGCAAGATTATTCTGCGCCTGCGCGGTCCGGGTCACTTCGCTGGCTGCTTCTGAGCTCCCGGCTCGCCGCCATCTTGTATTGGGGCTTCATTGTTCGCGCTGCGCCCGGCCGTTTAGTGTAATTGCCGCGGAAGGAGGAGGCGGAGTAACCTCCGGTCAGGCGAGAAACCCCGCTATTCCGCAGCCATAACCGCTCAAAAGATTTGGGAGGTAGTAAAGATTAGGGAGCTGGACCCCGAGGCGCCGGCGCGACAGCAGCAGCCATGGAGGACGAGATGCCCAAGACTCTGTGAGTCTGGGGCAGCGATGAGGGGGGCGGGATGGTGGTCGTCCCGGAGGGAGGCCTCGGCTCGGCGCGCTCCCCAGCCTATTGTTCTCCGTGGACGCCTCAATATCTTGGCTCTTCTTGGCGCACACCTGGGTGCTTAGGGACGGAGCCTCGGGCTATGAGAGGACAAGGTGGAGGAAGAGGGGGGCTTAGCCCTTTTAATTAATTCCGTCACCTTAACTACGAGATAGCGTGGCCTTTGGCCTCACCGCGGGCCCTCTGTGCTCCTAGGCCTGGGGAAAAGACTTTTTCATTCAAACCTCTTTTCAGAACTCGGTGAACCTTCTTTTTTGTCCAATGCTTTCCTTCTGTGTGTTTCCCGTTCTCCCCGCTTCTTGATTAATCTCTTGATCTTTATAGCCGGCCCTTTCATTTTACTTTGATTTGTTCCAGAAACTCTCCCTGTTCCTTTCATTTTCTTCTCGCTGATAGGAGTTTTTCTCTTGAGGCTGCTTGTGCTCGGTTTTCAGTGAGATAAACTTTATTCTCGCAGTTGCCAGCTGGAAAAAAGCCAAATAGTTTTCTTTAACCTCTCTGGCTTTCCTTTTGTAGTACCCCTCCCCCGACCAAAAAGCCGAAAACCCGGCACCGTAAGGATTTTGAAACTGCCTTTTCTTTCTTTCTGTCTGTCTGTCTCTCCTTCCTTCCTTCCTTCCTTCCTTTCTTTTTTTTTTTTTTAATGGAAATCTCACCCGGAGGTATCTATAAATCTCTCAGTCGAGGGGAAGTGGATTTGATACACTTTTATCATCGCTTGATACTTTAGTGATTGACACGTTGCTGAACGAGCGGACAGTTTTTATGAAGCAACAGTTGATAAATACCTTTACAGATTCAGTCACCTCTGAGAGTTGTTAGTGTTAAGTGATCTCAGCTGGGGATATTTTCTTTGTGGAGTAGCTACCCCCACAGCATTCTCCTTTGTTTTTCCAAAGTATTCTCAGAAGAGGTGATCTTGTCTTTGTTGCTTTTCTCGAAAAGGAGAAAAGGCCTGATGAGTTTTTGACCTTTTTGTTTTTATTCTTAGCATACTGGCGATTTGAGAACGCCATGCGTTAAAAATACAGTTTTAGATTTCTTTCTGCAACTTTTTATGTTGCAGTTGTTATGAAGAAAACGTAATCGATTATTTTTATACCCTGAAAAGTGTCCGTTTTTATCTGTGTGAAAAACAGTCACTCCTGTTTCTTCAGAGATTAGTAAACTTTTTGCAAGCTTATCTAATAATCTGTTACCTTGTCTTTTTAATAGGATGCAAGAATTAGTGGGTGTCCCTTGTTTTCTTGAAAGATTATATCTACAGATTAATATTCCCTGAACAACTATTAGCCTCATAGGCTTTATGGAAATCATTTTTTTCCCTTTACTCTTTTCTAGAAGTATGACAGCCAGCAGAATATTGGATTAAGCACTGATCATTTTTTATAACGTCTTTACATTTAAGATTCTTACATGATTGTGAAATTTTTAATTTCAGAAACTGCCAGAAATATCTGGGAACTTAACCTTTTTATTACGTTGATTTGGGAATGTCAAATAATGAAGACAACCTCAGCTTTCTCAGGCCAGTCTACAAAAGCAGGTAGTTAAATTGTACTAGCTTGGGGATAGGGGACCAACTGTTGCAGGAGAAATAATAAAAGAAATTTTATTCACTTACTGAATGTTTTGATTACCAGGTTCTGTGTTAAATGCTTTACATGCTTGTTTCATCTTCATCAGAACTCTGCAATAAAGGGTCCATTCTGCAACTCGGGAAAAGCTAAGCTTCAAAGTTTAAATAAGTCACCCAGGGTCATATATCTTTTTGTTCCTCATCCTGCAATTCTGCTGTTCTCTTTAACTCTTACTGCTAACTGTGCTTTGTATTCTTCACTAGAACACCCCATCCAAGAATCTCTTCCCTAAAGTAGTCCATGTTCTAACTGCTTATTATCTCCCTCCTTTCTACCTCCCTCAACCAAAACTCCTCATTCTTCAGTGAAACCTGTCTTGTTTAAATGTGAGTAGGTGTAAATCACTAAGTTTTACCAGCATTGTTTTGTTTTACCAGTGGTGTTTTTACTTTTTATATAAAATATTTGTTTTAATGACCTGCAAGTCAGGGTCTTTCAGTATGTTCTTAGCAGTGTTTAGTCTACGGTAAGTAATCAGTAAATTTGTTTTTAAAGCTGGTATAATTCCAAGCTATCAGTCAAGATTTTTTACATTTTTGAGGGAAAGGTGGTCGAATCTCAGTATCACCTGTGTATATAAATGGCTCAGAGGAGATAACTTCATTTGTCACAGATGAGTGTTCAGCATTAAGTTAGAGATTGCCAGTGTTCAGTTCCTTGTCAGCAGGACTTTGGGGACATATTATGAAAAGTGGTTTGATTTGGGGAATATTTTGAAAATAAAGCAAAAAGAATTACCTATAGACTAGATGTGAGGTGTGAGAATGAAGTCAGTAAGTAGGTTTGCTTACAAATTTGTCGTTATCAGTCATCTACAATGTTAGTTTGGGGGCTCCTGGGTGGTTCTGTAGGTTAAGCCGCTGCCTTTGGCTCAGGTCATGATCCCAGAGTCCTGGGATGGAGTCCCACATCAGGCTTCTTGCTTAGTGAGGAGGCTGCTACTCTCTCTGCCTGGTGCTACCCCGCCCCACCACTTGTACTCATTCTCTTTCTCTGACAATAAATAAATAAATAAAATCTTTAAATGAAATAAAATGTTAGTGTGTTGGGGGGTGGGCCTGCTGGCTCAGTAGAACATGAACTCTTGATCTCCAGGTTGTGTAAGTTCAAGCCCCACTTCGGGTGTAAAGATTACTTAGAAATAAAATTTTAAGAAATAAAATGTTTGTTGCAAAATATAAGTAAAAATGAGAATAGTCTTGAGAGCATGGATGTCTTAGGATGTCTTGGAGTGTATCATAATATACATTTGTTCAGTCTGGTTTATGTATATGGTCTGATCTCCCAAGTGAAGGAGGTGCCAGCTAATGAAAAACAGCAGTTTCAGCTATCAGAAAAGTAACAGTTGTTAATATAATAGTAAATTGATGATGCTGGTGTACCGTTTACTATTGTAGATAAATTCATAATCAATGAAAGACATACACATTCCCCCTAAATTAGAATCAGGCGAAACTGGTAATTTCTAAACGGTTTGAAAATATTCAAAAGTAAATCTGAGAGAGTACAGTTAACTCTTTAACAGTTATTTATAGAATACTTAAAATGTTTAAGGCAGGGCTCTCAACACTAAATATATAGTATGAGTAAAAATGAAAGTCTACCCCCTTTTTTTAAAAAGAGTTTAAGTAATCTCTACTCCTTGTTTAGGGCTCAAACTCACGACCCCAAGATCAACAGTTGCATGCTCCTCTGACAAAGCCAACCAGGTACCCCACTGAAAATCTCTACTCTTATGGTATTTATCATTACATAAAATCCTATTTATGCTTTTCACTCATTTTCACAGAAGTTTCATACCAAATTCTGCATTTTTATTCAGTGATTGCAGCTCACAACCCAATACAGTGTTCTTCTTTGTAAATTTAGACTGTCAGATTTTCTAGAGCTACCCCAATAAAAATATTTTAAGGGTTTTGGATTCCAATTGTATAACTCTTTGAACTTACTTATCAGCTTCAAAAATATGTATTAAATTGATGTGAAATCCTATCCCTGGCAGAACTGCCAACTGTTAACTGGTACCATTAATGACTTTTCCATTGAATCTTCCCAGGTAGCATTTTATTTTGAAAAATTAAAAACCAGAAAAGTAACAAAAATACTACCTTGAGGGACGCCTGGGTGGCTCAGTGGGTTAAGCCTCTGCCTTCAGTTCAGGTCATGATCTCAGGGTCCTGGGATCTAGCCCCACATCGGGCTCTCTGCTCAGCAGGGAGCCTGCTTCCTCCTCTCTCTCTCTGCCTGCCTCTCTGCCTACTTGTGATCTCTGTCTGTCAAATAAATAAAATCTTAAAAAAAAAAAAATACTACGTTGAGGACTTAGGTACCTTTTGTGTGCTAATAACCAGTTGCCCATAGCCATATTTGCCTTATTTAGATACTCTTTTTTTGATGAACCATTTGAAAAGAACACTTCGGACCTAAGTACTTTATCATATATTTCCCAAAAACAAGACCATTCTCTTATATAACCACAATACAATTGTCTTATTAAGGTGACTGCATTGATACAGTATTGTTAGCTAATTGGGGCGCCTGGGTGGCTCAGATAGTTAAGCCCCTGCTTTCAGTTCAGGTCATGGTCCCAGCATCCTGGGATCGAGTCCCACATTGGGCTCCCTTGCTCAGCAGGGAGCCTGCTTCTCCCTCTGCTGCTCCCCCTGCTTGTGCTCTCTCTCTGTCAAATAAATAAAATCTTTTTCAAAAAAACCCCCAGTATTGTTAGCTAATATACCAGTTACCCAAGGAAGACATTTTTTTAGTCCATGGAAGTCTGTTTGCTTCAACAGTTAAGTCTCTTGTACTCCTCTCTTTACAGTTCTGCACAGATTGGGGCATAATCTCAGTGGTGATACAATAAATATCAATATGGGGTACTTTAATCCGTGGTGGAACAGCTAAAAAGGGATATTTTAATTTTTTTTTTTTTTAAGATTTTATTTATTTGACAGAGATCACAAGCAGGCAGAGGGGCAGGCAGAGAGAGAGGGGAGGAAGCAGGCTCCCTGCGGAGCAGAGAGCCCGATGCAGGGCTCGATCCCAGGACCCTGGGATCATGACCTGAGCCGAAGGCAGAGGCCTTAACCCACTGAGCCACCCAGGCGCCCCTATTTTAATTTTTTTAAAGCATTTTGAAAAATAAAAACTTGGCAGGGACCGGGGTGGCACGGTTGGGCAGCTAGCTGCCTTCGGCTCAGGTCATGATCCTGGAGTGCTGGGATCGAACTGCATTGGGCTCTCCACAGGGAGCCTGCTTCCCTCTGACCTCCTCTCTCGTGTAGTCTTTCATTGTCTCTCTCTCAAATAAATAAAATCTTCTTAAAAAACTTGCATAAATGTAAGAAAATTACATTTTTATTTAGTGGTCTAGTATACATGACAGGGAATCTTGGCTTGCCCCTGCTCCAGTATGTTTTTTTATCAGTTGGGATTTTTTTTTTAATGCAGGAAGCAAAAAAAAATTTAAGCATAAAAGCTGTTTATAAAATCAAGATATTGGAGGGGCGCCTGGCTGGCTCAGTGGGTTAAAGCCTCTGCCTTCGGCTCAGGTCATGATCCCAGGGTCTAGGGATCGAGCCCCACATCGGGCTCTCTGCTCAGCAGGGAGCCTGCTTCCCTCTCTCTCTCTGCCTGCCTCTCTGCCTACTTGTGATCTCTGTCTCTCAAATAAATAAATAAAATCTTAAAAAAAAAAAAAAAGATACTGGATACTCCCACATTTACAGGAAGGTTATAGAACCTGGCTTAGCAAATGTTCAGGAAAACAAGACGGCTGTCAGGCCCACAGTCCTTACCAAGGCACAGACTGTCCCAGAAATGATGTTACTACCACATCCACTGAGGACCAAATACCACAGCTTCCACTTTCACTGGACCTGGGACTCCACTGCTGTTTGCCACCAAAATGTATTTTCTTTTGTCTCTGCTTCTTTAATCCTCTCTTTGTCTTCTGTGTTCAGGTCCAACCTGGATCACATGTAAGGGAGACTACAGAACCATATCAAGCCTTTTCAGTTTCTGTAGAGAAGTGAGCCTCTGCCATAGAGTGAGGATTCAGAACACCCCCCCCCAAAAATAATCCACTGTACCTGTAACACATCTGTGCTGTTAATTGGAAATCCTTTGGCTTCAGAAACAATAGAATGTAACAAAGTATGGAACAGCTAAAGAAACATAGGTACATAAAGATGAGAATGAGCTTTGTAAAGTATAGTGCATTCTACAAACTAAAAAACTTGTTTATTCTTCCATTGAAACTATGGTGAGTATAAAAAGAATCTGTAGTTTTCAAATTTGGGTTCTCCGTTTCCAATTAATTAATTTATTTAGCAGATAGAGTTGGAAAGTAGTAACATTAAGTTGCTTCTAAAAATTTGAAGTAGGTATTAACTTATTGGTGAAAAGCAAAACTAATGGATTTTTTTATTTGCATGAGAAGGGAAAAGATTTTGTCATTTGGTTTCTTAGATTTGAACGTATTATGTTACTCATAGTTTATTGTAATGATGTTGACGGTTGAGAGCAAGTTGTTTGTGAAACTTCCCCCTGAAGAGCTTTTCTCTAGACAGGTATATGTAGAGTTAATTGATAGAGGCTCCTGGAGTTTACAAGTATACCACAGGTCACATTGAGTAAACAGTTATAAAGTAATACAAATCCTAGTGCTTTTTAAAGTCGTTTTTTTTTTTTTTTAAAGATTTTATTTGTTTATTTGACAGACAGAGATCACCAGTAGACAGAGAGGCAGGCAGAGAGAGAGAGAGAGGGAAGCAGGCTCCCTGCTGAGCAGAGAGCCCGATGCGGGACTCGATCCCAGGATGCTGAGATCATGACCTGAGCCGAAGGCAGTGGCTTAACCCACTGAGCCACCCAGGCGCCCTTAAAGTCGATTTTTAAAATTATTTATCTTCAAGTAGGTAATATCACTCAAAATATTTCTCAGAAAATTAGACAGTTTTGCAAAGAGTAAAAGAAATTCCGTTCCCTAAATACTGCCCAATTGATGCTAGAATGTTGAGCTTTACCAAAATAGATGTTAGAGCCATTTTTTTCATTTAGACATAAAGCAGTTCTGAGATTCTCTTACAGGCATGAAGAGTCGGGTGAAAATAGACATGGAAGAGTTCTAGAGATAGTACAGAGTTCTCATATAACCTTCGCCCAGGTTCCCTTAATGGTGACATCTTACAAAATTGCGTTATAGTTACCAAAAGTAAGAAATTGACATTGTACAATACTATTAACTACAAGGTTTATTCCAGTATCCCCAGTTTTTCTGCTAATGTCCTTTCTCTATTCTGGGATCCAGTCCAAGATCCTACATTGCATTTCGTTGTCTTATCTCTTTACCCTCCTCTAATATGTGAGGGGATGCATTTCATGACTGTGGCAGTCTTGTGAGGGTAGTATTTTTTCATTATACAATGGCTACCTTTTTTTTTCTTCAACACTGTTAATTAGAATTGAGTCACTAAGACTAACCTACACTCAAGAAGAGGGACATTAAGCTTCACTTCATAGAGGGAGGTTTGGACATGGTTTTTTTTGTTTTTTTTTTTTTTAAGATTTTATTTATTTATTTGGCAGAGAGGTCACAAGTAGGCGGAGAGGCAGGCAGATAGAGAGAGAGAGGGAAGCAGGCTCCCTGCTGAGCAGAGAGCCCGATGTGGGGCTCGATCCCAGGACCCTGAGATCATGACCTGAGCCGAAGGCAGCTGTTTACCCCGCTGAGCCACCCAGGTGCCCTGGACATATTGGTTAAAAACCAATCATTAAATATTTTAGAGGAGGCACTCTGAGGCTCTACACATACCCTATTTCTCCTTAAAATTTGCATCAACTGAGGATCCATGGGTGGATCTCACCAGTAGCAGTTACTGCTGTTTTGGCTTTCTGGTGATTTTCCTCATTCCTTCTACATTGATTAATTAGAGTTCTCCCAGAAAAAGTTAACTCCTCTCCCCAAATCTAGGTTATAGTTAAGGATTAGTCATTGCATTGGTTATCAGTGTCTTTCAGGTTTCTTTTAATCAAAAACAGTCCTCTCTTTTTAAAGATTTTTTTAGGACAATTTTTTTTCAAGAGATCAAGTTGTCTTATATTCCCCATCTGAATTTGTATAATTGTTTTATATGCCCAATATTCTATAAACTTTTTTTAAAGTTATTAGAGAGTGCCCACACGAGCAGGGGGAGGGGCAGAGGAAGAGGGAGAAGCAGCCTCCCCACTGAGCAAGGACTCTGGATGTGGCACTCTGTCCCAGGACACTGGGATCATGGCCTGACCTGAAGGCAGACATTTAACCAACTGAGCCACTCAGGCATCCCCCAGTATTCTACAACTTGGGTTTAAGTTTACGCTTAATTAGATTCAAGTCAGACTTTTTTATATGAATACTTCATAGGTGATACTGTATGATATATATTGTATACGGAAATGTCTATCTATAAAAACGATTTTAAAGTTCGATCACGGGTAAAAGATACAAAGCTTTCTCTTTTAAGGTAGTTTTCCCTTTGCAGTGTTCAGTAATCTGTGTAATAACTTTGGCACCCTGCAAATACCATTTTCACACAGTCGGTTCACCTAATGGTTTTGTAGCTATTAATGATTCTTACCTGAATTAATCATTTCAGTAGGGCTTTTGCATTGTTTACTAATTTAATTCTCTCTACACTTATTGACTAGCATTTTTCTGTAAAGGAGTTTTTCCCTCATCATCTAGAGCTATTAGATTATACTACACTGGGGATGCCTGGATGGCTTATTCGATTAAGCATCTGCCCTCAGCTCAGGTCATGACCCCAGGGTCCTGGCATCGAGTCCGGAATTGGGCTCCTTGCTCTGCAGAGTCTGCTTCTCTCTCTGACAAATAAAATCTTAAAAACAAAAACAAAAACTGGGGCACCTGGGTGGCTCATTGGGTTAAAGCCTCTGCCTTTGGCTCCGGGTGGTGATGTCAGGGTCCTGGGATGGAGGCCCCCCCCCAATTGGGCTCTCTGCTCAGCGGGGAGCCTACTTCCTCCTGTCTCTGCCTGCCTCTCTGCCTACTTGTGATCTCTGTCTGTCAAATAAATAAAACCTCTAAAAAAGAAATTATGCTATCCCTTAAAAAAAAAAAATACTACATTGGAGTTTTCTACTCAAAGCACGATAAATTCCTATTCTTTCCCTTTAATTATGGATACTCAGAATAAGGACATGAGGTAATTACTGTGTGGTTTTGGGTTTTTGTTTTTTAAGATTTTTATTTATTTATTTGACAGAACACAAGCAGGGGGAGTGGCAGGCAAAGGGGAGGGAGTAGCAGACTCCCCGGGCCCCCTGCTGTGTGGTTTTGTAATAAAGTATTTATACTAAGTTTGTTAGTCACTGAAGCCTATTACCTGTTAAAGTCTCTCCTGGAATCCTTCTCTCCACTTTTACTCTTATCACTGATTAGTGATATTCATGGAAAGGTTTCCCATCCCTTTGTGACCATATGCAATACCTAATAAGTAATTTACCCATGATTTTTCAAAAATATATTTATTGTGGGGGTGCCTGCATGGCTCAGATGGTTAAGTGTCTCCCTTTGGCTCAGGTCATAATCCCAAGGTCCTGGGATTGAGCCCCACATCAGGGGTCCCTGCTTTGTGGGGAGCCTGCTTCTCCCTCTCTGTCTACTGTTTCCCCTGCTTGTGCTCTTCTTGGCTCTCTTCTGTCAATTAAATAAATAAAATCTTTAAATACACACACACACACACATATACAGTGTAAACCAAAGTATACCTAAATTGGACAGTGTAAAGGGAATTGTGTGGATTAAAAACTGAGGAAATTTTAATGTGCTCAGTAATACTGAAGAAGTAGTAGTAATAATTTTAAAGCTTCACAAGATTGATTGTATTAAATGTTCTATGCATCTGATGACTCATTTGAGATCTTTTGAAAATTTTTTAAAGATTTTATTTTTGTGAGAGAGAGAAAGAGCACTCACGGGTGCTTGTATGAGGGGGTGGAGGCAGGCTGAGGGAGAAGCAGACTCCCTGCTGAGTAGGGAGGGATCCTGATGCGGGACTTACTCAGAGGACCTTGGGATCATGACCAAAGCCAAAGGCAGACTGCTTAACCAACTGAGCCACCCAGATGTCCTCATTTGAGAGTTTTTGAAAGCAGATCTTCCTAAGGTAAGCCTACAGACTTAGAAACACCAGGCTTATTTTACAAAACCTTGACTAAATAAACACACACACGGGATTCCCCTTTACTACTGATGTCCATGAGATTACAAGTAGCATGTCATGTGTCTGCTTTGAAAGAAATTTTGAAGTTTTGGCAAACTTTTTTGGAACCTGTTCCCGGTGGTGTAGTTCAATGCAGAGATCTGTCTATTCCCCAGGTTTCTTTTTCAGTAAGCAACTTTAGAAACTGATGCAAAGGAGCAAATTTAAAATGGTAAGTTGTTTTTCTTTGTGTTTCAGATATGTCGGCAACCTTTCCAGAGATGTGACAGAAGCTCTAATTCTCCAGCTGTTTAGCCAGATTGGACCTTGTAAAAACTGCAAAATGATTATGGATGTAAGGGTATTTTACTTAGTTAACTTTCTTCCTCTTTAATGGATTAGTTAACTCTGTTACTTCCAGGAACTCTCTCTCTCTTTTTTTTTTTTTTAAAGAACAGTTTTATTTTTTAAGTATGTTCTACACTCAACATGGGGTTCAAACTCATGACCCTGAGGTGAAGAGTTGCATGCTTTACCAACTGAGTCAGCCAGGTGCCTCTCTTCCAGGAACTCTTAAATTAGTTTATATAGGGGTGCATGACTGACTCAGTAGGAACAGCATGGGACTCTTGATCTTGGAATCATGAGTTTGAACTCCACATTGGGTGAAGAGATTACTAAAAAAAAATTAAACTTAAAAACTGCAGGGTCTTCATTTTTTTTTTTTAAGTAATTTTATATAGTCTAAATTCCTAGTAATTTTAGTGAATTTAAGTCAGTCTTAGCCACTGAGTTTAGCTTATTTTACTAATAAATAAAGGAGGAAGAGAATAGAGCTAATCATTTTTAGAGCAAATAAGAACTATATGTAGGCTCTTGTTTTAAGGTACATTGAGGTATCAGTATTTTTTCTTATGTGGTGTCAGTTGATTGGCTAATCTGGAATTCAGTTATTACAATTACATTGGAAAATTAGGTAAAAAAAAAAAATAATAAACTGTGAAAGTGTTTAAGTGTGTGGGTATGCTTTTAACCTTTAAATGCCCTGATTAAAGCTTTTCTTGCATTGTGGCAGTTCCTGTCCGTCAGACCTTACCATATAGAAAAACATTGTATCATTCATCTGTAATTGCTGTTAATCCTGAATCACAGTGTGTGTAAAAAGACACGTCTAGGGGCACCTGGGTGGCTCAGTTATTAAGGGTCTGCCTTTGAATTAGGTCATGATCCCAGGGTCCTGGGATCGAGCCCCGCATGGGGCTCCCAGCTCCGCGGGAAGCCTGCTTCTCCCTCTCCCACTCCCCCTGCTTTGTGTTCCCTCTCTTGCTGTGTCTCTCTCTCTGTCAAAAGAAAAGGGGGGGGGCGTCTGGGTGGCTCAGTGGGTTAAAGCCTCTGCCTTTGGCTCAGATCATGATCCCAGGGTCCTGGGATCGAGCCCCACATTGGGCTCTCTGCTCAGCAGGGAGCCTGCTTCCTCCTCTCTCTCTTCCTGCCTCTCTGCCTAGTTGTGATCTCTGTCAAATAAATAAATAAAATCTTTAATAAAAAAAAAAAAAGACAAGTCTAAATTCCAGTCTATTTATACTGTTGGACTGTTTTACTGATGTTCGTAGATATGAATTTTATACTCTAGAGTATGAAGGCTGATAGTATGAATGCTTAGATCTTTTTATCTAACAGGTGCAGTTTTTTCTGGGTACAAATTATGTAAAATTAAGATTCTTTTTTCATTTGTGCTGAAATCTAGGCTACTTTATGTAACCACGTTCTAATGTTTGACAACACTGACCTTTGTAATAGAATTACCATTAAGTGTAGTGTTAGTTTGAATTACGTAATTTTTAAAACATTTTTATATTATTTACTTTTTTTTGAAGATTTTTAAAGATTTATTAAATTTAGAGAGGGAGAGGGAGAGTGCCCACCAGGCAGAGGTGCAGAGCCCGCCACAGAGCTTGATCCCAGGACCCTGAGATCATGACCTAAGTAGGATGATTAACCGACTAAGCCATACAAGCGCCCCTCTTTAATATTTTTAAAATAAAACGATTGTCTCAGTATTAAAAATTATAAAATTATAAAAATTCCTCCTCACTCTAACATTCTTAAAAATCATTGCCATTGACTTTTTTAAACGATTAATTTCCTTGTAACAAAATAGTATTTCTTTATTCTAATGTCATTCAATTTTAAATTTTTATTTCAAATTTTGAATTTTGCTTAGGGGTTTATGGAAAGATTTAAAAAATGGAGTCCAAGTCATTTTGTATTTTACAGATAGGTATAAAATATGGGGTGTTTTTCCTTTTTTAATTTACAATAAAGCATCCAAGCTCTGCACTTATCAGACCTCCATTACTTGGAACACCAGAAAAGAGAATTTTTAAGAGATGATAAGCAAAAAATTGATGTCAGAAAGTCCACATTCTGAAACCTATTCCAAAAACTTTGTTTATCGGAAAACCTCTTCAGTTTTCAGAACCTGAAATAGGTTTAAGAAGGTTGGCTTGATATTTTCTGCTACTTAGTAAGTTAGAAGCAGCAAGGATATATGTACATTGATAGCAGTAAAAGGTAACATTTATCAGGAAGGGAGATGGGATCATGGGTGGCTCAGTTGGTAAGCGTCTGCCTTCAGTTCAGGTCATGATCCCAAGGTTCTGGGGTTGAGTCCCACGTCCTCCTTGCTCAGTGGGAAGCCTGCTTCTCCCTCTCCTCCCTCTGCTTGTGTTCTGTCTCTTGCCATCTCGCTCTCTGTCAAATAAATAAATAAAACCTTAAAAACAAAACAACAGGGGAGGGAAAGGAAAGATCATTAAAAGCCAGTACTGAGACTTGAAAGTGTAAGAGTCTAGTCAAACTCCACTAACATCTGTAGCATAAAGAAATAGTTATATGAGGAATGTGTGTATGGTTTCTATATGCATCCATCCACAATTAGGATAATCATTAATATAAGATTAAATTATATGTAGTAGTAAAGAATAACTTGTTGAAGAAGACAGTGTTCTTTAAGACCATTCAATTTTTTGAAGTGTCTACTTCCTAATCTAAATATTAACTCGTGGACTAGACCCCTTCCTTTTCCTTGGCCTGATATTTGAGATATATAAAACTTCACAGAATTTTAAGGTAATGGTTGTATACAACTTGAATTTGGCTTTTGTGTTTCTTCAACAGACAGCTGGAAATGATCCATATTGTTTTGTGGAGTTTTATGAGCATCGTCATGCAGCTGCAGCACTGGCTGCTATGAATGGGCGGAAGATAATGGGTAAGGTAAGCTGTCATATTTAAAGAAGGTGACTTGAAAATTTTAAGTTGTATATAGTTGTTTTTTTTTTTTTTTACTATTCCTTTCTTTCTTTCATTATTGAGAGTGCACATAAGCGGGGGTGGCAGGGAGGGCAGAGGGAGAGGGAGAATCCCAAACAGCCTCCATGCTCAGTGCAGAGACCAACATGATACCACAACCCCAGGATCATGACCTGAGCCAAAATCAAGAGTCAGACACTTAACCAACTGAGCCTCCCAGATGCCCCCAGTTTGATTACCTTTTAGAGGCATTATATCACTTCATAGCAGAAGGTCACATTTAATATTTAAAAGATGGAATAAAGCTTTTTAGAGGGCATTGTTTATGTTGGTATTCTTCAAGATTCCTCACACATGGTAAATACTAAAATATTTGTTGAATTACTCAAGCTTGGATAAAACCTCTAGAACTTTGGGTACTAATGGGGAAGAATAAAAAGAAAGAAATGATTGTTACTTTAGATAAGAAAGGTTATTTGAATGTTAACAGAGAAGTGTGTAAGATTAGGATTTGCCAGCATTTGAGGAAGTATAGGTTAAAAGGTAAGTATTGAAACTTTGACCAGAACGGTTATCCTCTTAAATGTTTCATCTCCAGCATATGCCTTCCTGTGTGTTTGTAGATGCAAATCTTGTTATATATGTTTTTGAGCTTTATTTTTATGGAGTATAAATACAGAAACATTTTTTTAGGAAGTCAAAGTGAATTGGGCAACAACACCCAGCAGTCAAAAGAAAGATACAAGCAGTAAGTATATTTTATACTCTTTGAATATTTGTTTTTATTATACACAGTAGTTTTATTGTAAAGCATATAAACATCGTACATGTTTGCAGTAATGTTTTGATCGTTATCCTAAGATATGATTGAATGTGTTTGTGTTAATAAATTTAAGAACAAATCTAATCTTTGTCATCAGGTAGTACCGTTGTCAGCACACAGCGTTCACAAGGTAATTGTATCTTCTTAAACATAAAATGAAATCTCTTGAAAGGGTATTCACTAACCACTTGAAGTTTTTTTGTTTGATATTTGGGGGTGGTGGGAGGGAGGGGGTCGTATTTCTGTTTGTCTCTCTGGCAGTATTTTTCCCCCTTCTTCCCAACGTTGACCAAATGTGGCTTGTCCACTACTTTGGTGCTATTTCAAGCTCTCTGACCCCCTTGGTAGCAGCTGATGCCTTAGAAATACTTTCTCACCTTTCACCAACTAAAGGGCAAGATACCCTGCTTTCTTGAGGTCACGATCTGTGCTGCATACCATATCTGCCGATTGCTTGAGTTGCTCCCAAAACAGCGTTTCCCAAATGTCAACCCAATATGTTGCTTAAAGCCTGCCAGATGGGGGTCATTTTTCTTTCCAAATATACTTTGTCAGAGTTGATGTATGTGTTCCTTTTAAAGTGTTGATCCAACTATTTTGTATTTTTTAAGTGTTTCTTTTTTGAATGTTGTCTTTAAAAAAAAAAAAAAAACAAAACTTCACATATGGAATCGTTATTTCTCTCCAATGCTTTTTTGATGGCTCTGATATAAAGTGAAGGGATTACTGTTTTCATTCTGTTGCCTTCAGTCTTAGTTCACTTGCACATGGATTCACATAAACTGAATGGTGTAATGTCTGGGCAACCAAAACTGTTGGCTTTTGAGAAAACTGTCAAATACTTTAACATCAAACTGTTGCATTGCAAGGTATTTCTTTGATTGTTCTTCACAAAATATGGTTAAACCAAGTATATTATGTAGCTAGCTTCAGCAAATTGTCTTAACTGAGGCAAATCTAGTCTACATAACTCACAGTACCACTATTTTATTTTAATTTTAAAACCTTAATGTAGTGGTAAACTGGATAAATGTAATCACTATTAGAATGGTAATTAAGTCATTAATTTTTTTTGCAAAGCTTGTTATATATTATTAGTTTATTTTCTTAGACCAGTGTAATAATTGGCTGTAAGTAGAAATATAACTGTCAGTTTCCAGTTAGAGATAGTCTTTAAGAGAATCTTTCCTATATTATCACCTTCATTCATTATAAAATTTATAGGATCTGTATAGATATAGGCTAGTGTTATACTTAATCCATAAATTAAGATTATTTTATTGAATAGATTTTAGTATATTTTAAATTCTAAAATTTTATTTTTCTTTTCACTTCCCCCTCCTTCCCCTTATAAGATCATTTCCATGTCTTTGTTGGTGATCTCAGTCCAGAAATTACAACTGAAGATATAAAAGCTGCTTTTGCACCATTTGGAAGAATATCGTAAGTAACAGGAGATAAATTTAAATGGATTTTAATTAGAAACAGGCTTATATAGAATTTGAAAATCTGTTATGAATTTTAACCCTTCCACATAATTCGTTATGTTGTTTAGAGACCATTTAAGCCATTAACAGCCAAAGATTGTTTCCCTAATGATAAATCTTTTGTCTTCCAAGTATTTTAAAATCCTTTTTCACTTAGCATTAGCTCTTGAGATAAATTTGCTATGGTACATATTGTTTCTTATGTAAGTGTCTTGCTTAGCTTGGACATAATCTTTAGTAATCTTGTGCTCTGACTGAGGAATTTAGACTCTTGGGGTACTTCTATGATACCATGCATTTTGTATTAATATATTATAACAAAAAGAGACCTTAACAATTCAACCTAAAAAGCAGTTAAATATTAATCCCCAGGTATCTACCCTTTTGTCGTTGTTACTTTTAAAAATAATGCCTTTTAACTCTGAAAAACAATCTGAGGGGTTTGAAGTGGCGGGGGGGGTAGGTGGGAGGTTGGGGTACCAGGTGGTGGGTATTATAGAGGGCACGGCTTGCATGGAGCACTGGGTGTGGTGAAAAAATAATGAATACTGTTTTTTCTGAAAATAAATAAATTGGAAAAAAAATAATAATGCCTTTTAGTATTTTGTGGAGCACTGTTTTGGTTGCATTTCTTAATAATCGTATAGTTTAGGCCCTTTGTAAGTAGCTCACTCAAGGTATTGTTCATCACAAAAGAATCTTAATATTTTGAAAAGCATGCCATAGTAGAGTAAGAATAAGTTGATTATAGTATTAGAAGTACTTGTTGAATTTAGAAAACAGAATCTTGGGGTTTCTGGTTGCTTTTTTATTGTTGTTCCAACTAGAAGAGTAGTAAAAAGGAAACGTTAGCTTTGGTTTGGTTTGAGGAACAGAACAGCAGAAGAGATGAGAAGCTGAGGAGAATGGAAAGTAAATGCCAATAGTGTTGGTAGTAAATCTGGGGAGTGTTCATTTGAAGAGTTGTAGTTCATTGGTAGGAGGATGAAAATGAACAGTGACCAAAGAATGGCCATAGGTAGAGGCCAACTTTTTTTTCTTTTTTTTTTTTGGTAGAGGCCAACTTTAAAGGCAGGCAGATTAGGGATTATAAATGGATTCTTCTGTTAGGCAACATTTTTCTTTGTCTGTGAGAACCGATAAGGAAAGTAAGTAAAGTTCTAGTTTCTTGATTGTTCCTTTTAATCTGTCAGTAGGATGTTGATGATGGTTAGCTTGCTTTCAAATACCTGGACTGGAAGGTGTTAACCTTTGGCAGCTCCAAAGCTCTATAAGTGTACAAAATTTTGTGTTTGTTTTCTTTTTGGTGTGGAGTATCTTTTTAAGTTTTATGCTATTTTCAGAGTAGTCACAGGACCATAAAAGGATTAAAGAAGGATTAAAGAACCCTGATCTAGATCTTTGCTGCTTCCTCCTTAGAGAATCCTTTCAGAAATAAGTAAGACTTAAAAATATATTTCAAGGCTAACATATCCTGAAACTTAACTTTAAGAAGAAAAAATTTTTCTAACATTTTAACAGATTCAATAGCTATCTTATTAAATGCTAAGATTTTGATTGAAGTAGCTTTTCTGAAAACATGGGGATTTTAGTTTGGGATTAGATAAAGATTGTTTAACAATCAGCGAGTTTAAGTTACATGACATTCTAATTTAAATAATGACTTTTTAATCATGGATCAGTAATTTCTTTTTGTTAAATATTTGGTATCATAATTATAGTCTAGATTTTTTTATGATCAACCGTGATTATTGATTTTTTTGGGGGGGTGAGGCCTTTATAATTTACAATTTATGGATTATAATTTTCAGTGGAGGTAATATATAATGTCTGAGTTTTAGGCTACCCAAAGAGTTATTGTTTCTAAATTTAGAAGAACCATTTTTAGTTGGCAGCATCATTTCCCGATTTTTTTGTTAAAGGAAATAAATTGGTAAATACATATATTGAACGGTTCTCATGATAGCCAGATATTCTCTGTAGAGATCCTGCAACAGTACTCAGTTTATAGATGGTGTTCAGTAAGTGGTGGTGGCCTGTTAAAATATGTAGTATGAAAGATACGGTACTTTGCTACACTAATTTATACAATTTATACTCTTCCTTGAACTTAGGGTAGTCTAACAAATTTTGGTATTAAAGTGAGTCAACTACCAAATTAAATGCATGTGTACCATACCGATAATTTAATAAGTATTTTTTTATATTGAGAAGTGACTTGCATTAGTTTTCCCTTTTCACCAGCACCTCTTTGTCATTTTGACCCTAAACACTTAATAAATCACTCCTAAATTGATCAAAATATGCTTATGTATACTTTAATATAAAATTATATTGCATGGCTTTCTGACTTGGGTTTTTGTTGTGAAAGTGCCTGTTTTGTTCATGTGTCCTGAGAGAACAAGCATTGTGACATACCTGGCTAACTTAAAAGCAGATTGCCTGTGAAGCACAATTTGAGTCCCAATTTTTTGAGGTATGGAGTTTTAGCTATCATGGCTGGGTTTTTTTACTCAATCTCAAATAATAGGGCTCTGGTTATTTTGCAGAGTATCTCTGAAGAATGGACAGAATTGCCCTGGCTAACTACAAGCTACGGTTCACAGTGGATAAATGTTGGCGTGCTTTTTTACTTTCTGACTTTTTAAAATTTCGCTTTTATATCTTGTAGTTTCCAATCAATCTTATATGATTGCTATTTTAAAATTCAGTATAAAATCTTTTCTTATATAGTTTAAAACTAAAGTGTGTGTCTAGTGTTTTTCTTCAATGATTTATTAGCATTTCTGAAAACATAAAGTTCTCAAAATTTACCCATAGTCCAAAAGGGGGGTGTCAATTGATCTGAGAAAACAAAATAATTTAATTAATTTAGGAAATATACAGCTTTTTATTCTTTTAGTTTCCAGTTTTCTATTTTAATTTTTTTAATGATTAGGTAGTATATGGTATCAAATAGAAAATTATCAATTGCATGGTTAAAGAAAGCCATTCCTCTAATGTGCCTGTGAACCCTATAAATGGTTCAATAATTTCATATGAATAGCTCCTTTTACCATGCTTAATACTTAAAAGTTTAAAAACTTTTTGAAATGGGAGGCAGTTTTTTACAATATTTACATATATTTAAGAAGTTATTGATTTGCATGTTTATTAAGCATTATTTGCTAATACATGATAAATTTTATAGAATAAAAGGTGAATTTGCATTAAAGGTTTGTTTTAATGAAGATGAAACATAAAAATGAGTTTGTATATGACAGTCTCACTTGATATCCAGAGGAGAGTTTGCAAACCTAAACTTCTGATTATTTCTGATTTCAGAGATGCCCGAGTGGTAAAAGACATGGCAACAGGAAAGTCTAAAGGATATGGCTTTGTCTCCTTTTTCAACAAATGGGTGAGCTCAGTTAAAAAGTGCATGTGTGGTGCTAATACCAAAGGCTAAAGATACACATTTTGTTTTAATAATTATCTTTAATCTGCCACTTGCTCATTTTACTGATAATTAACACCTTCGCAAGAGGATATCTTTTTTTTTCCCCCATTTGGTCATTTCTTCAGCATTTATTTAGCACCTGATACATGCAAAGTACTGATAAAATGTTTACAGAATATAGAAAGTCAAGATGTTTAAATTATCAGCCAAAGGTAGATATTGAAAATCTCATTTATTTATTTAATTCATTATCTCTCTGTTTATATTCTCATGGTAAATTAAAATGTTTTCTATTTGCTTCATATATATGAATATAGCTATTGATTATTAATATGCTATTTTACTAAATTCTCTTATTCATAGTAATTTTCCATTGGTTCTTGTGAATTTTTAAAATATAAAATCTTATTACCTGAAAATACATATATATTTTTTACCTGCAAAAGAAAGTAACTGATAGGATGCTTAGCTGGCTCAATCAGTAGAACATGAGACTTCTGACCTCAGGGTCTGGAGTTTGAGTCCCATATAGGGTACAGAGATTACTAAAAAAATTAACAAAAAAAAAACTTAAAAAAAAAAACAAACAGTAAAATGCTCCAGTGGGTGGGGACTTTTTAGAAATTATATACTAATGTATTTGAAAATGTCTTCTCGTTTCTTTCATTTAACAATCATTTCTTAAACACATTTGCATGCACTTGAAATTTCTGGGTTTTGTGGAGAAAAGGAAGGATAGTTCAGTTTGTCAAATGAGAGGTGAGAGTAGGATATACACAGAAGGAAAAGCCTCATCCCCTGTATATCAGCTGGATAAAATCTTTGGCATGTCCTCCATACAATGTAATCATGTCCTGCTGCTTTAAAAAATACATATATACACCATGGAAATCTTACTATAGCCAGTACTTACAGAACAATAAAAGGAATCTCTGTACATACTGATTATAGAAATACTTCTGTGGTAAATTAAGTGAAAGCCTCATTTGTGTAAAAAAGGAGAGTGTGTATTTTTTAGGTATATATGTATTCCCCTCACAGGTATAAACAAAAAACTCGCTGTACCTCTTTGGGGGTTGGAAGTGAGAGGCAAATGGGGATCAGAGTGGGAAGCTTATCACGGTATTGTACTGCTTGAAGTTTGAACCTTGTAAATGTATTATAAATACAAGTAAATGATTTACCTCTTTTAGTGTGATAACTCAAGGTTCAAAACAGTTAAATGCCAGAGATACCAGACTTCAAAAATACAGGGGTAAATGATGGACGAATATATATGCACTGGAGTATACACTAAGGTTTCATTAACCTTAGATTTTATCGTGTTGCTTCTGTTAGGACTGACATTTGCCAAAGATACATTACAGAAACACTGCTGTACTTTCTGTGTAAAAGTACCTTAGGGGTGGGGATGCCTGGGTGGCTCAGTTAGTTAACTGACTGCATTTGGCTCAGGTCATGATCCCAGAGCCCTAGGATCAAGTCCCATATCCGGCTCCCAGCTCTGCGGGGAGTCTGCTTATCCCTCTGACCTTCTCCCCTCTCATGCACGCGTGCGCTCACGCACTCTCTCTCTCTCTCCCCCTCAAATAAATAAATAAAATCTTTTTGGGGGACGCCTGGGTGGCTCAGTTGGTTAAGCAGCTGCCTTTGGCTCAGGTCATGATCCCAGGGTCCTGGGATCGAGTCCCACATCGGGCTCCTTGCTCGGCAGGGAGCCTGCTTCTCCCTCTGCCTCTGCCTGCCTCTTTGTCTGCCTGTGCTCGCTCGCGCTCTCTCCCTCTGTCTCTGGCAAATAAATAAATTAAATCTTTAAAAAAAAAAATTTAAAAAAAAAAAAAAAAACGTGTTGTACAGGGGCACCTGGGGTGGCTTAGATGGTTAAGCATCTGTGTTTGACTCAGGTCATGATCTCCAGGTCCTGGGATCAAGTCAAATCTGGCTCCCTGCTCAGTGGGGAGTCTGCTTCTCCCTCCCCCTGCTCTTGCTTTCTCTCTCCTTCTCTCAAATACATAAGTAAAATCTGTTAAAAAAGAAAAAAAAGTGTCGTGCAGTATAGTTTTCATCCTTTCAGGAAGTGAATGAAAAAAATCCTGTGTATTAGAATATTAGAAGACAACTTCGAAGTGGTTAAGGATTTTGAGAGGTGAAAAGATAAAAGCTCTGCCATGTACATATCCCATCTACCAATTATAAGGGTTTTATTTCCTGTGAAATGAGAAAATAAAAACCGACAATATTACTGGTTTCGAAAGCTTTACTGTTAATCATAGTATAATATTTAGGAAAAGTAGAAAAATACTTCATGCAGTGGGTTGATAGCCGAAGTTAGTATGAGCTCCTTGGAGGATTGATACATAGGATTTTAATGATTTGTGTTATGTTGGGGAAGTAGGCTTCTGTGGACTAGGAACTAATTTTTTCCATTTGAGATTATGGCATATAGTTCCCTGCTATATAGAAATCACTAATGCATAGAGTCGGCAAAGCATGATTGTGTATGGCCTCTGGAGTCAGCCAGAGATGGATTTGAATACTAATAGCCATCCTGTGGTAGGGTAACTTCGAGAAAGTACTTTAATGTCCTCAGTTCACATTTCAGCATCTATAAAATTTGTTTTATGTGATTGGCAGCATTCTGGTGTGCTGAAGTGCCCCAGCCCTACTTGTAGCTACTCTCAACTCTCTTGCCTCTCTTGCCGTGTCAAGCATGCTATGGGCAAATTCCAGTACTGGTGGAACATAGCTTTTCTGCTTACTCAAGTAACAAAATTCTGCTAAAGAAAAACTGAGTCAGTTGGTTTCGTTTCTAATTTAATGGTTACACATGGTAAATGAGTGCATGGTACTATCTTCGCAAACCTGTTTCTTTAGTGTAAATTTGAGTTCCCATTCTTTGTTACAACTGTTTCATGCCCCCTCCTATCTCCTCAGTATTCCTCTTTTCTACAGCATCACCCCAAAGATGACAAGATTAATGCTTTAATGAGAAAACAGAAGCTATACAGGAATTCCTTCAGCTTTGAACCACCAAATCTACATAGAAATCATCCACCTTCCTCTTCTGTTACAGTAGAAGTGTCCTTCCTGTGGAGGCCAAAAGTACTTAAAACTGGGATCTTAACTTTTCTTGCCTTTTCAAGGACCTTGTTCCTATGCTTATTATTTTTTTTCCGTACTATACATTTATTGAGATATAATTCACATTCCATAAAATCTCCTTGCTTATGTGTACAATTAAGTTGTTTTTAGAATGTTTATAATGGGCGCCTTGGTGGCTCAGTGGGTTGAAGCCTCTGCCTTTGGCTTAGGTCATGATCTCGGGGTCCTGGGATTGAGCCCCACATCAGGCTCTCTGCTCAGCAGGGAGCCTGCTTCCTCCTCTCTCTGCCTGCCTCTCTGCCTACTTGTGATCTCTTTCAAATAAATAAATAAAATCTTAAAAAAAAAATTCAGCTCTTATGGAGTTGAATTTATAAATTAGAATGTTTACAACTATCACAATTTTATAATTTATTTTTATCACGCCAAAAAGATACATACTCTTTGGCAGTCACTGTCCTTTTCTTTCTATTACCCTCTTCTTCAACCCTAAGCAACTTTTGTTGTTGTTGTTGTTGGAGGGAAGGCTAGGGAGGGAGATAGAGAATTTTTTCTTTTTTTTTTTAAGATTTTTATCCATTTATTTGACAGATCACAAGCAGGCAGAGAGTAGGGAAGCAGGCTCCCCGCCAAGCAGAGAGCCCAAAGTGGGGCTCAATCCCAGGACCCTGAGATCATAACTTAAGCCACCCAAGTGCCTTGGAGAGAGAGAATCTTAAACAGGCTCCATGCCCAGTGTGGAGCCCCACACAGGGCTTGACCTCATGACCCTGAGATCATGACCTGAGCCAAAATCAAGAGTTGGACACAACTGGCTGAGCCACCCAGGCATCCCTGCCCTGAGCAACTATCAATCTACTACTATATCTACTGTTATTAATCTACTACTACTACTACTATAGATTTTTCTGTTTTGAAAATTTTCTTTCTATAAATAGAATTGACTAATATGTTCTTTGGTGTTCTCTTGCCCGGTGTCATCGGTTTTTCCCTCTCCACTGGATCATTCGTGTGAACGAGAAAACATGTTTCGGGACACCTGGGTGGCTCAGTGGATTAAAGCCCTGCCTTCAGCTGCCTGCCTCTCTGCCTACTTGTGATCTCTGTCTATCAAACAAATAAATAAATAAATAAAATCTTGTTAAAAGAAAAGAAAAGAAAAAACATGTTTCTAGTATGTATTAATCAAACCATGCTTGGGGTACCTGGCTGATTGGTAGAGGATGTGACTCTTGATCTCAGGGTTGTGAACTCAAGCCCCATGTTGGGCATGGAGGCTTTCTTTAAAAAACAACAACAACAACAAAAAAAAAAAACACACACAGACTTGACCCTGTATCCCTTTCCTACGTATCTCCCCATTTCTCTGCCGTAATTCATAATCAGACTTCTCAAAATGTTTGTCCATGTGCTTTCACTTCTTCATCTCCTATTCACAACCATACACACACACACACCCCATACAAAATTTTCCCCCTCTTTTATCAATAGTTGATTAGTTTCCTAGGGCTGCTATATTATAGTACCATAAGCTGAATGACTTAAAACAAGAGAAATTTGTTCTTTCAAAGTTCTAGAGGTATAGAAGTCCAGAATCAAGGTTGTCATCACGACCGTGCTTCCTCTCAAGGCTCTGGAGAACTCTCCCTTTGTACTTTCTGACCGTTGTCAACAATCATTGGTATCCTTGCTATCCTTGGCTTGTAGCTACATCATTCTGGTTTCTGCCTTTGTTTTCACATGGCCTTCTTGCTGTGTGTGTCCACATTGTCTTCTCTTCTTACAAGGTCATCATTCATACTGGGTTTTCCTAATCCAGGATGATCTCACCTTTTTCTTTAAAAAAGATTTTATGTATTTATCTGACAGAGATCACAAGTAGGCAGAGGGGCAGGCAGAGAGAGGGGGGAAGCAGACTTCCTGGTGAGCAGAGCGCCTGATGTGGGGCTCGATCCCAGGACCCTGAGATCATGACCTGAGCCGAAGGCAGAGGCTTAACCCACTGAGCTACCTAGGTGCCCCTTATTTAAAGATTTTATTTATTGCTTGCGTGGAGGGGTAGTGGGAGGGATGGGGTGACTGGGTGATGGACACTGGGAGGGTATGTGCTATGGTGAGTGCTATGACTTGTATAAGACTGATAATCACAGACCTGTACTTCTGAAACAAATAATGCATTATATGTTAATACAAAAAAAGGTTCTGCATATGAGTGAAATCACAGTAAAGATTTTATTTACTTATTTGAGAGATGAGAGCATGAGTGGGGTGGGGAGGCGCTGAGGGAGATGGAGAAGCAGACTCCCCTCTGAGCAGGGATTCCACTGTGGGGCTCTATCTCAGGACCCTGGGACCATGACTTAAGCCAAAGGTAGACACTTAACCAACTGAGCCACCTAGGTGTCCCAAGATTTTATTTATTTTAGAGCATTCATGAGTGAGGGTAGGGGCAGAGAGAAAATCCTGAAGCAAATTCCCTGCTGAGCATGGAGCCCAAAGTTTCAGGGCTTGATCCCACATCCCTTGTGATCACAACCTGACCCAAAACGGAATTGAACACTCAACCGACTGTGCCACCCAGGCATCCCTAGAGTGATCTTAACTAATACATCTATAAAGATCCTATTTCCAGTTAGGATCACATTCACAGTTGGGGGCAGGTGGTAATTAGGACTTTATTTCAATTTAAGGGACACAGTTCAACCCACAACAATAAATATGTCCTAGAATTTGAACTGGTAAGTATGGTAGACAATGTTGGTTTCTTTGTAAGAATTTGCATTTCCTTTTTATGTGTCTTAAGACTGGCCTTTAGCCTTGAATTTCCCTGTTCGTTCTTTCTAGGTCAAGCCCACATACGCACAAATCAGAATTGTACCTCATTTACTTTTCAGTTCACTGTAAGCTGGCTTTTGTTCTCACTCTTTACCAACACTACTCTTTTTTTTTTTTTTTGAAGATTTTATTTATTTGACAGAGAGATCACAAGTGGGCAGAGAGGCAGGCAGAGAGAAAGAGGGGGAAGCAGGCTCCCCACTGAGCAGAGAGCCCTATGCAGGGCTCCATTCCAGGACCCTGAGATACCTGAGCTGAAGGCAGAGGCTTAACCCACTGAGCCACCCAGGCGCCCACCAGCACTACTCTTTTCAGGTTTACTACTAGATTTCTACTTCTTTGGCTCTGGAACAGTACACTTCTGTGGATTTCTTCCTTCATCACTGGGAACTTCTTCGGCACCTTCACTAGGAATTTTTCCTTTACCTAGTTTTCAGATTTTGCTTTTTTACAAGGGTCTGTCCAGGATGCCTTCTTTTCTCCCTAGTCTTTCTTCATGACTCTGAATTCCATATGTCCAATTCATTTTACTTCTTTGTGCTCCATACTAATTAACAAGTGGCTTTCATTTAGATGTTTTATGGATGTCTCAAATTTAATGTGTCTTAAATAGAGTACTTTGTTTCTTCCTCATACCTATTTTCCTCTTCACTCCTAGGTTTCACATTTCATTAAATGCTAACTAACACTATCCTCCCTACTGCCCCAGAAGCAATGTAGGAATTATCTTTGATTTCCTCTCCTTTTACTTATAATCAATTCTTTTTAATCTTCCTGTAGGTTATATCCACTGCTTTGTGTATTGCTTTAGTCTCAGAGTGTCTTTTTCCTCTTACTACCCATCTCCCTAAACTGTTCTCTTCCTACTGCTAAGAATGGCCTTGTTAAAACATAGATCATGACAATTTCTTACTTAAAATCTTTAGTTTTTTCCTCTGGCATCCTTTTTAGCTCACTAGAGCCACTGAAACTAGTTGTCTTTAACATGCCTTTTTTTTTTTTTTTTTTTTTAATTTGACAGAGAGATATCACAAGTAGACAGAGAGGCAGGCAGAGAGAGTGGTAGAGGGAAGCAGGCTCCTTGCTGAGCAAAGAGCCCGATGCGGGACTCGATCCCAGGACCCTGAGATCATGACCTGAGCCGAAGGCAGCGGCTTAACCCACTGAGCCACCCAGGCGCCCCTTGTTTAAGATTTTATATATTTATTTGAGAGAGAGCACGTGTAAGAGCAGGGTGAGGGGCAGAGGGAAGCAGGCTTCCGTGGAGCAGGGAACCCAACACAGGGCTTGATTCTGGGACTCCAGGTTTTCTACCTGAGCTGAAGGCAGATCCTTAACCGACTGAGCCACGCAGGTGCCCCAATATGCTTTATTCAGATATGTACCAAACTTTCCTGCGAGAACACACTTTGCAGTGCTTTTCTTTCCACCAGGGCTTTCTTCCCTGGAGTTTCTACTTAGCTACTTCCTGTTGCTCTCAGTTTCAACGTAAATGATAGATTTTAGAGAGACCTTCTTTTTTTTTTTTTTTTTTTTTTTTTTTAAGATTTTTACTTATTTATTTGATAGAGATCACAAGTAGGCAGAGAGAGAGGGGGAAGCAGGCTCCCCGCTGTGCAGAGAGCCCGATGTGGGGCTCAATCCCAGGACCCTGAGATCATGACCTGAGCTGAAGGCAGAGGCTTAAACCACTGAGCCACCCAGGCGCCCCTAGAGAGACCTTCTTTAATCATGCTGTCTGATAGCATGTCTGATAGATCTCAAAGCCCATATTCTCTAGGTCATCCTTTTGTGTTTAATTTTAAAAGGTGTTTGTTTGTTTGTTTGTTTGTTTGTTTTTAATGTATTAGAGAGAGAGAGAGAGTCCACAAGCAGGGGGATTGGCAGGCAGAGAGAGAAGCAGGCTCCTTGCAGGGAGCCTGACACAGGGCTCCATCTAGGACCCTGGCATTGTAAACTGAGCTGAAGGCAGACAACCAGCTGAACCATGCAGGCACCTTAATCCTTTTGCTTCTCTCATGGCATTTACCACAATTTGTATAATAAGTTTGTGGCCCCAAAAGAATGTCAGTTCTGTGGCAGCGGAGACAATGTCTATCTCATTAACCAGTGAATCCTTAACATTTAATCTGCTGGTAGAACATTACAGGTGTTTGGTGTTTACTTGTTGGATGAATGAGAAACCAAATACTGTTACAAGTTTGTTGGGTTGTGTAAAGTGAGGTTTTCATCCATAATAGTCTGATTATTACTTGAACTTTATAACAGCTATCTCCATAAGGGCTCTGGGGCTCTTAACTTTTTCAGGTAGTTAACATTCCTGAAGTCTGATATCCAAATAAAAGAAAGATAATTTAAAAACATCATTGCACTTTAGGAAGCACATTGTATATTGTATATTTTATAAAGCATTTTCATTTAGTAGACATTTGTGAAAAGCAGCTGAATTTTCTCTGCTGCGAATAGTCTTTAAACGTCAACTAATGGTAGCTTCTTTGTCATTTCTAATGTTGTGCGGAACAGGATGCCGAAAACGCCATTCAACAGATGGGTGGCCAATGGCTTGGTGGAAGACAAATCAGAACTAACTGGGCAACCCGAAAGCCTCCAGCTCCAAAGAGTACATATGAGTGTAGGTGTATTGGAGAAGAAAAGGAAATGTGGAATTTTGGAGAAAAATACACTAGATTTTAAATGTTAGAGCTGTTCCCGGAGACTTATTGCAGAAATAGATGAGAAGCAAATCAAGACTACTGTTGAAAATGTACTTAGTTTTCATTTTTGTAATTTTAAATAATAAATGATATTGTCTCTAATGTCAAGTCTCCTATTAAATAGAGAATATTGAGTAATTTTTTAGATATTCTTGGGGGAGATTTAATCCTCAAATGTATTATGTATTGTGTAAGCATTTTGGTAAAGGTAAAAATTACCATTACAGTAGTGTAGTTGATAGCTGCTTTTCTCTTTCTGATAAATTCATTATTTAATGAATTTAAAATATTAAACTTTTCCCTCCCCAGCAAACACCAAACAGCTATCATATGATGAGGTTGTAAATCAGTCTAGTCCGAGCAACTGTACTGTATACTGTGGAGGTGTCACTTCTGGGCTGACAGGTATGGGAGTCTTACCTGTGTGGCATTTTGAGGTTTATTTTTTAAATGAAAAGCTTAATGTCTGTAGGATTTTATATAACTTGGTATGGTTTGTTTTTGTTTTTGTTTTTGTCTAACAGAACAACTAATGCGTCAGACTTTTTCACCATTTGGACAAATAATGGAAATTCGAGTCTTTCCAGATAAAGGATATTCATTTGTTCGGTATGGGTGCTTTTTTAAAAAAAACTTTTTCCCTAGAAATTATTTTGAATATTTCACTTAGTAGTTTTCTTAAAAATTTAACCTTGATTGTAAAGAAATAGAAATTTCTCTAGCATTTAGCAACATGGACCACTGTGTTTTGGCGCCTCCCTCCTTGTAACCACAAGATCAATAAAACATTCTCTATTAGAGGACATTTTTTTCAGAACTAGAAGATTTTTGGGGAAATATATGGAAGAAAGCACACCATGTTACTCTTTCATGTGAAGTGCCTATTTTACCTCAGGCTCAGCTTGATTTTTAAGAATAGGTTTTATTCATAAGTACTTTGAACAGTTTATGATTCTTAACATTCTTTTCAATAGGTTCAATTCCCATGAAAGTGCAGCACATGCAATCGTTTCTGTTAATGGAACTACCATCGAAGGTCATGTGGTGAAATGCTATTGGGGGAAAGAAACTCTTGATATGATAAATCCTGTGCAACAGGTGAGAGGGTTCTTTACTTTGCACAGTAATTGCTGGGCTAATGTTAGATTATTTTAAAATGAAATTATTGATAATCTTGTTAATAGTTTCTAGCTAAAATGATAATACATAAGGGCTCTTCCGACATGTATTATAGTTCTAGAGTTGTAGTGTACTTAATGGGGTATTCAGGCTTTTTTCTTAATACTTGGTAGATTTATTCACATACTATTTGGAGAACTCACAAACGTGTTTGACTCAGTTGAAACAAAAGCTATAAAGATATTTAGAGCCTTGGCATTTTTTCTAGATTTTGCTGCTTTTGTTTTTCCCAGCAGCTTTAGTGGTTCAAATGTGATCCCATAAAGATTTCTGTGAAGGGGTGCCTCAGGTGGTTCAGTCAGTTAAGCATCTGACTTTTGGTTTTGGTTCAGGTCATGATCTCAGGGTTGTGAAATCGAGCCTTGGGTCAGCTCCATGCTGGACATGGAGCCTGCTTAATATCCTCTGTCTTGCATGCTCTTGTACTCTCTCTTTTAAAAAAAAAAAAAAGTTTTCTGCAAAGAAACTGTTAAGTGGAGCATCAAGATAGGAATTAGAAACTCCCAAACTATATAGGCTATATAACTTTCTTAGGTAAACTGAATATAGGAATAAGTAATCCTTTTCTGTCTTCCCTATCTAGTTTAATTTAAAAAACACTTAAACGTTGTACTGAGTTTGATATTTATTACTGGGAGATTACCTACTACCTTACAAAGAGTGTACCATTTAGAGCATCATATGGAGTTACAGTAGTATAACCTCACTGTCTTTTTTTTTTTTTTTTAACTCACTCATCTTATAAACTCTTGTTTATCCTTTTATTTTAATTGCAGTGATGGCCTAATGTGTTATCCCTATATATTTGTGATACATCACAAATTGTGGTACATTTGTGGTACTGTATGTGTACATGTAACTTCAAATAATACTAAATTACTTGTTACAATTTTACTTAATAGCAGAATCAAATTGGATATCCACAAGCTTATGGCCAGTGGGGCCAGTGGTATGGAAATGCACAACAAATTGGCCAGTATATGCCTAATGGTTGGCAGGTACCTGCATATGGAATGTATGGCCAAGCATGGAATCAACAGGGATTTAAGTAAGCATATTTTCTTTTTTTCCCTTTTTATTAGCTTTGAAAAAAGAGCTTAGGAAGAGACTTTAGGTAATGTGGTCCTCTGTAAAGCAAGTTTTAGCCTTTGAAGGACTTAGTTTAGAGCTATTTTTAATAGCTCTAGTTTTAAGTGTATTTCTTTAAAAATTTATCTGGAAATGTGCTGCTCTGAGGCATAACCAGTATTAAAAGAATTTTTGTAATACTTAGTAATGAATCAACTAATATTTAGGTAAAAAAAATAAGAGCTTAATAACTGCTAAGCTTTTTACGTGACTACCGATCATTTAGCCATTCTTGGATACAGTTATTTTGATGCTAGTGTTTTATTCTTTATGCTTTTTACTTTGTGCGCTATAGGGTTTCTTCACACATTGTTATATGGACACTTCTTTTTACACCTTGAATTATGAAACAAATTTTTGAAAAAGAAACTAAAAATACTTTGTAGTTTTTATTTTAAAAGAATTTTATATTTGTGGGCTGCCTGGCTGGCTTAGCCATTAGAGCATGAGAATCTTGATTTTGGCATTGTAAGTTTACACCCCATATTGGATGTAGAGTTTACTTAAAAGTAAAATCTTTAAAAAAATAAAAGAACCTTATATTTGTAATGTTGAAAAATATTATGAGCTTTCATATGCTAATAATTGTTTTAATTTTTTCTTTAAGTAATGTATGTGGTAGTCTCTGTTGTGCCAAATGATCAAGTTTCTTACAGGTAGTGACTTTTTCAGTATATGTCTAACCCAGATGCACAGTTTTCCTTTCTGAGGTCAGAAATGACTTTTTTTCTGAATTCAAAGGGGATAAATGTAAAGGGTATTTTTATTTTTTTTAGCTGTATTAAACTAACAAAATCAAACTGCACAAATTAAACCTATGAGCATGCTTGTTTTTAAGAGAAAAAACTTTTGCCTTTGCTTTCCCTGGCATAACCGTTATTCTCCTATTTGGGCTTAAGTAAATGTATTTTTTCCATGTATATGTTATTTTTTCCTTGGCATTACATTTTATTTTAACCAGTGGATTTCCCCTCCTCTCTGCTTCTTTCACATTTTCTACCAGTCAGACACAGTCTTCCGCACCATGGATGGGACCAAATTATGGAGTGCAGCCACCTCCAGGACAGAATGGCAGCATGTTGCCTAATCAGCCTGCAGGGTACCGAGTGGCAGGGTATGAAACCCAGTGAAAAAGGACTCCATAATCTAAAGCCAGTGGCTTGAGGCTACAGGGAGTGTAGTAAAGCCGTGTTTACTTAAAGATTTATCAAATCAGTCAGTGCAAATGTCAGATACAATGTATTTATTTAAAAGATTCATTTTTTAATCATGAAATTACTTATCATCCACATTGTTTTAAAAAGAAACAAGATGCTGGATGTCTGCCAATTTTTGCCTTCATTACCTTTTTTGATAAAGTTTCTCAGATCCTTGTTTCAAATACTAATGCAGGGATTGCTGCCACTTTTTTAAAATTAAGAGGCAGAAAATTGCACAATGTTGAACTTTTTTCCACTAAAGTAGTGTGCAGTTCTAGTTTGCATTCCTGATATGATTTAAAACATGTAATATAAAGATGTCAAAAAAAAATGAAGAACCAAAACTGTGCAAAGTCTAGAAGTTCTTTGTAATCTTCAGCTTGTGCACAATTCTGTTTTAGGTTTGTTTTTTGTTTATGTTTTTGTATTTTTAAGGCATTGTTTGAACTGTCCCATCTCCACTGTTTCCCTTCAGGGTTTTAAAATATAAATTATTAGTTTACATCATTTTTGTAACTACATTTTTCACAAATTTGTCTTGCCTTATTAAATTTCTGTAAAATATACTTAAATGGGGAAAAAATGATGTTCACTTAGATTGAAAACTTTTCTCAGATGGATTGATAATTGCATTCATTTTGTGTTTTATATGAGAAGGTGCCTCAAGAATTCCCTCTTGGATTTGTTTAAAGGATTTTTATCTTCTCTGATAAACTCTGCTGTGTACCAGGAAATATAAAAACAAAAACTTGCTACTTAAGAAAATCTCTGAAATGTGAGAAGTTTTTATGAGCCCATGTTAATTTCATGTGTCAACTTCTACATTTACATGTATTGTTTCATTCTGTAAAATGTTTAGCAATTTAATATTTTGCACAGTTAGCAAGCTTTGTACATCATTTCCTTCTTAAAGGCATCAATCATGCAGAGTTGACAGGAGATTTCTAAGGTTTTAAGTTGTTTGCATGTGAATATCAAATACACACTTTGGTAGTCATTGAATACAAAGTCATCTGCTCTTGTTTTTCAAGAATCTTGAGACACAAAGTTGTATGTAAAGGAATATATTAATTTGCCATTTTCTAGTTATATTTACTCAAAAAGAGTAAATCAACTTAGTTTTAATATGTACAAATGACAGCTGTGAAACTGTAGAATATCCTATATCAGGCTTGGAGTTCATTGTGAAC
Source organism: Neogale vison (assembly GCF_020171115.1). Lineage (NCBI taxonomy): Eukaryota > Metazoa > Chordata > Mammalia > Carnivora > Mustelidae > Neogale > Neogale vison. Next base: position 91,484,677 of record NC_058098.1, on the reverse strand, counting down.
TTCAAAATTAGCCTGAAGGACCAGCCGGGCAAAGCATTTTTTAAATGTTCAGAGGCCAAAAGATAAACAAACAAACAAAAAAACCTTAAAATCCTACCTCCTTAAACAGCCTTCAAAGAGGAGAATCCTCAGTGCAATCATTATTTTGATTCTTTTGGTACCTGTTTCCTGGAGTTCCCAATTTTTTTATTTTGGGGTGGCTCCGAGCATTAAGAGGTTTAATCTTTGATGGCATTGTTCTAGTTTTGAAATTTCTAGTACATTTCAGAGTCTCTTAGAAACATTGTGGGAGATTTTTGTTTTGTTTTCAGTGAAAGTCACAAACTTTCTTCTTCCTTTACTCACAAAGGGGGAGAGTCCCCAGTATACTTATTTGGATGGTTTGTTGTTTTTAAGACCTTCAGAGAGCTCCTAGCATTTAGCAGCAGAAAAGGCCTGTGAAATCTTAAGTTTCCTGGCCTTGTCTCTTCCAGGTAGGAGCAAATTAAACTGGTCTCTAAAGCCAATATTCATGTAAACCAGAGCCCAGGAAAGACAGCTCATAAGTGTATAATTCTCTGGAGCTCAATTCTATGCAGTTGTACTGATGTTTCATTATGTCACTGTGTATTTTTAATTGTTGATACATTAAATGTTGCTTTATGGAAGATGAGTAAATTTTTTAAATACTTGGGAATTTTATTTCCTTGTTAATGTCTACAGATCAGGGCATGCAACCAGAAGCAGCTTAAATGAAATACTCAAAAAATAAAATATCAGGAAGCTATTTTTAGATTCTTCTGGTTTGTTTCTATTTTAGGACCCTCATTATTTTTCTTACTCAAAAATATTTTATTCCTATACATTCTATGGACTGCAGGGTAAATTATTTGGGCATAAGTAATTTAAGCAAAAGTATAGTTTTTCTTTCATTTTGGCTTTCTCAAGTAACATTTTTTATTAGCCAGTATATTTTCTTATTGCACAAATCTTAAAGTGTACATTAACTACTTTTTGAGAGGAAAGTGGTATTTCTCAAAAAGTTACTACTGAACAAATTGACATTTCAGGAACATTGCTAACTTTGGTTTAAATCTTACTCCTAGTGTTAAAATCATTTAAAGATTTTTTTAGCCTAAAAATAAAACTGGTATTACTATCAGGTCAGGAAATTAAAGTTTTAAAAATGGTTTCGTTCTCTGCAATATGCATTCAGATTTTACTATAATATATCTGGTACTGTAAAGAACCTGAAGTGATTCACACTTAATGGGTCGTTAATTCAGTATTCTTTGCCCTGTTTGGATATTAAAGTTCCTTTATGTTTTCTATAACCTGTGGGATCTTCTTGCAGTGATTATTGTGTGTGAAAGATTTTTCTTTTTGGTTTAACCATATTATATTCACTCAGGTGTTTGTTAGTTTTTTTTTTTTAACCTTATTCCAGAAACCATGGTTTGCATTGAATTATGATTTAATACCACAAAAGAATTGGCATTCTGTAGATTTAACTCATTTTGAAACCAGGATCTAATTCTCCTTGTTGGTACTATTTCCCTGTTGAAGATGAGTTCCACATTGTAGTTTTATTCTCCTGTTTTGTCCCTATGCTTGCTCGTTTTCCTTTTTTATGTGTGTTAGAGTTCAGTTGACATTTGAGAAGGCAGTTGGTAGGGACTAGATTGTATATACAAAGAGAGTTAGGTTTACTAAGTACTGTGGGGTGCTCTTGAGGTTATGGTTAAATTAGAAAAGTGTATTTGTAGGAATTAAAAAGCAAACCCTTTAGAGGCACCTGGCTGGCTCGGTTAGTAGAAAACATCCAACACCTGATCTTGGGGTTGTGAGCGCAAATCCCCACTTTTGGGTGATTTCTCTTTTAAAAAAAACAAACCTTTTTTTTTTTTTTTTTTAAGATTTTATTTATTTATTTGACACAGAGAGAGAGATCATAAGTAGGCAGAGAGAGAGGAAAAACAGGCTCCCCACTGAGCAGAGAGTCCTGTGTGGGGCTAGATACCAGGACCCTGAAACCATGAGGCAAAGGCCCTGAGACCTGAGGCAAAGGCAGAGGCCTAACCTTCTGAGCCACCCAGGCGCCCCGCTAACAAACCTCTTTCAATGACAGATGATTTCTAAAGACAAAATCATTTTTTTGTAGGAGGTTTTTCCATTTTTTCCTATGACTGCTTTTTGACTGTTGTGTTTAGAACTGGAAGAACGTATTTCAAAATACATTTTAATTTAGGAGCCTTAATAAAACATATATGAATGTGTCTTGGTTGAATAGGATTTTGTATTACGGCCTCTGAAGTTGGAAGTGGCTGAAGTTCTAATAGTAATTCAGCTAAAAAAAGAAAAAGTGGGCATCCAACTCAGGATTACTGGGCTCAGAATAGGGATTAAGTCCAATTTTATTAATGCTAAGTAAATGAGATTCCTAGCTGCTTATCCTTGTTCAGCTCTAGGATTTGGAGGATCCTTATATGGAAAAAATAAGCCACCTTTGAAAGAAAAGACAGATGCTGACATTTGAGGGTCCCCACCAAAAACCCACACTGGGCAACAATCCCCTTATAGTTGAGAATGACAATCTTAAGTAAGCCCTGCCCATGTACACAGGTCTTCCAAACAGGTGTTCAGCGCTTCACGTTAAATAAAGACACCTAAAGATCACCAGAAATTGGGCACCTGGGTGGCTCAGTCAGTTAAGTCTGATCCTGGGATCAGAGGGCCCTGCATCAGGCTCTCTGTTTGTCAGGGAGCCTGCTTCTCCCTCTCCTTCTGCCTGCCACTCCCTGCCCCCCCCCCCGTTTGTACGCTCATTCTCAATCTGTCTCTCTCTCTCAAATAAATAAAGTCTTACAAAAAATATCACCAGAAATTGAGGAAAAGTTTGTGAAATATGTAAACAAAAAGCCAATTCTCAGGAATCCAAAAAACTTCTAAGAACTATAGTATTCTCAGATAAAAGAAGGTACTCTAAGAAATTAGAACAGGAGGGGCGCCTAGGGGCTCAGCTAGTTGGTAAACATCTCTGTCCGGATCATGTCATGATCCCAGGGTCGAAGGATCGAGCCCAGCATCAAACTCTCTGCTCAGTGGGGAGCCTCTCTCTTTACCTATTGCTCTGCCTGCTTGTGCTCTCTCTGTCAAATAAATAAATAAAACCTTAAAATTTTTTTAAGAAATTAGAACAGGATACTAATAAAATGTCAGAAGAAATTAAAATATGAATACATTTAGTCAGAATGTTCAAAGGAAATGTTCTAGAACAGAAATCAGTAAAAGTAGAGGGAGAAAATAAATAGGAAACAATTCAGGGGGTTTAAATACAGCCAACAGGAGTTCCAGGAAGAGAACTGAGAAAATAAAGCAGTGGTTGAAATGTATTAGAAAATAAAATTTCTTGATAAAATTATGAGTGTAAAGATTGAAAAAAAGCTCTTACTAAATTAGCACAATAAATATATTAAAGACCCGTAGGAAGGCACATCACCGTGAGACTTTAGGACACCAGAGCAGAAGGATTGAGAATAATACTCAACAGCAACACTAGAAACTAGAGATCCATGGGGTAGTGCCTTCAAAAGTTTGAATTAGGGACGCCTGGGTGGCTCAGTTGGTTGAGCAGCTGCCTTTGGCTCGGGTCATGATCCCAGGGTCCTGGGATCGAGTCCCACATCAGGCTCCTTGCTCGGCAGGGAGCCTGCTTCTCCCTCTGCCTCTGCCTGCCTCTTTGTCTGCCTGTGCTTGCTCGCTTTCTCTCCCTCTGTCTCTGACAAATAAATAAATAAAATCTTTAAAAAACAAAAAAAGTTTGAATTCTATATCCAATGATTTTTTATACATACACATGCACTGTTATGGGTGACTATAAAATAAAATTTTTGGATGTGCAACTTGAAAGATTCTCTTCCCTGAGTTTTTTGGTTCTTAGTTACTAGATAAGCTCCATAAAAATGAGAGCAAATAAAAAATGTGTCTAGGAATTGGATCCAACATGGATCCATGGATAACAGCTGTGAAGCAACTCGGCGGTGTCTAGATCGATGGTCAGAGGGCTCAACGTGATCATCTGTCAGTTTGGCTATGTAGATAATTACAGAATGAGCCATTTTACAGTAGGATGGAGGATTTAAGAAGAATTTGATGTTGAAAGAAAATCGGGCAGGTGAGAAGAGGCAATTGTCGGGAGAATTTTCCTACCATTAAAGAAATATTCCCTTCCTGGGCAGAGTACGTGTACTAAGATTTAAGCTTTCCTGAATTACACTGGTAAATAATTTGTAGTATTCCACTGCTTAGAATATTGTTGGATTTCCCCTGGCTATCATCTGTTTCTAACATTTGTTCTTAGTTCTTTTTATCTTTTTGTTTGCTTTTCTCATTTCTGATCTCTTGTTTGGTAACATGCTTCCTATAATTTCCAGACTCATTGTGCTCTTTTAATTTAGTAATTTTTTAAAAGACTTATTTATTTTAGAGATTGAGAGAGAATGAATGAGGGGAGAGGCAGAGGGAGAGAGGGAATCCACAAGCAGACTGAGCGTGGAGCCTGATGTGGAGCTCCATCTCAGACCCTGAGAGATCATGACCTGACCAGAAACTAAGAGTCAGCTGCTAAACTGACTGAGCCACCAACGCATCTCTAGTGTTCATTTCTGAAACAGTTTTGTCACTTTCTGTTTCCTAAGTTAATACCAATTTCTGTTTTGCTTCAGGGACGTATCATCCCTGAGTTCTTGGAGGTTTTTGTTGTTGTTGTTTAATTTTAGTTCCAGTAGAGTTAGTTTAGGTGTATGGTATAGTGATTCAGCAGTTCTATGTATTAGCGCTCATCGAGGTAAGTTACTCTCAATCCTTTTTACCTGTTTCACCCACATCCCCTCTGGCAACCATTTGTTTGTTCTCTGTAGTTAGGGTTTGTCTCTTTTTTTCTTAAATTCCACATATAAGTGAAATCACATACAAGTCAAATCATTTGTCTCTGACTTAATTCACTTAGGATTATATTCCAGATCCACCCATGTTGTTGCAAGTGACAATATTTTATTCTTTTTCATGGCTAAGTAATAGTGTGTGTGTGTGTAAACCCCACATCTTCATCCATTCATCTATCAATCGATACTTGGGCTGCTGCCACAGATTGGAAGAGGGCATATATATATATTTTTTTGAATTAATGTTTACATATCCTTTGGGGAAATACTTAGTAGTGAGATTACTGGATCTTATGGTAATTCTATTTTTAATATTTTTTGAAGATTTTATTTATTTATTTGACAGACAGATCACAAGTAGGCAGAGAGGCAGGCAGAGAGAGAGGAGGAAGCAGGCTCCCCGCTGAGCAGAGAGCCCGAAGTGGGGCTCGATCCCAGAACCCTGGAATCATGACCTGAGCTGAAGGCAGAGGCTTTAACCCACTGAGCCACCCAGGCACCCCTCTATTTTTAATTTTTTGAGGAACCTCCATACTGTTTTCCACAGTTGCTGCACTGCTTGCATTCCCACCAGCAGAGCACGAGGGTTCCTTTTTCTCTACCTTCTCACCAACACTTGTTCCCTGTGTTTTTATTTTTGCCATCCTGACAGGTGTGAGGAATTCTTGTACTTCTTAGTTGCATTTGTTTCATTAGTTATGTTTAATTCAAATTGGATGATTGGTGTATTATTTGCAGCTGCTTTGTGGGAACATTTTTCTTGTGTGTTCTCGAGGGAAACTCTAGGTAAGTTTTGCTATTTCATATTTTTAATTAAGAGGATGCCACAAGTGCTGTGTTATCCTTTCCATTGATTTGTATTTGAAACTGTTAGGAGAATGTAGGAGAGGAACCCTGTCCAGTTTTCTCACCTCCTCCTCCGGCAGCAATGAATTACCTGTCTTGGGATGTGACTTTTTTCCCCCAGATTTTATTTGTTTGAGAGAGAACAGGAGCAGGGGGAGCAGGAGGGAGAGGGAGAGGGAGAAGCAGACTCCCCGCTGATCAGGGAGGCTGATATGAGGCTCTATCCCAGGACCCCAGAATCATGACCTGAGCTGAAGGCAGACGCTTAACTGACTGAGTCACCCAGGCACCCCAAAAAGGATATCTTAATATAAATAATTGCTAAATAGTAAGGGGTGGTTAACTACTAAAAGGGGTAAAACAACCATTAAAGGGATCCAGAAGTCGCAGGTGAAAATGAAAGCAGCTACTCCTTAAAAAACAGTGGACAAGGAGGGAACTAGGGGTTTAGGAGAGCCCTGAGATTCTGACTTCTTCCAAGGGAACTTGGTTACCGCAGAATGTGCAGCCTGGCAAAGAAACATGCCAGAGGGCATGAGCCATAGCTGGTCCATAGAAGTCATCTACTGTTGCCAGAGAGCATGAACAGGCTGACGCTGGTCTATAGCGATGCTCCATTGGGTGGAAAAACAGCCAGGGTCTCCAGATTCAGCAAATTAAAACATAATCCCAAACAGTGCAAGGAGTATATTTAAACTAAGCATTATTTAATTTGGTATTCTGTATATCACTGCTAGAAACATCTGTAAGCTGCTGTAGCCAAAGCTGCCAAGGAAGCAGCTGTGAGGGTACTAGGGGGCGGGGCGTGGGGGGGAATGTAGTCTGAGGATGCAGCTGGCTGGGATAGGTCCCAGAGACCCCTGAGGGGAGTGTCAGTGGGTCTCTCATACACTGATCCACTGGCACTGAATAAAGAGAATTAGTACCATAAAGGAAGTGCTTTCCCATCATTATCCTCTTCCATTGTTCCCCAGTGCCCTCTGTTGACAAAGCCTAACATTGAGCCAACTGGCAAAAAAGATGTGTGACAAAACAAGGAAAAGAAGGGTGGGGTGGGGACTGAGACTCCTATCATTCCCATGGCTCCTTGCCACCTATCTGCCTTTTGCCCAGTTTGTCTTCAAGTCTCTACTTAAATGTCTCCTCCTCTAAAAGGCATTTCTTTACCAACAATCTAAATCATAAATCAGTAGCTTCTCAAATCTTACGAGGTTTTTTTATAGCATTTGTCATAATTTTTAATTAATACAGTTGACCCTTGAACAATACAGATGAGCACCAACCCTGTGCACAGTTGAAAATCTATGTTTGACCTTTGACTTCCCCAAAACTTAACTTTTACTAGCTTACTGTTGATTGGAAAACTTAACCAGTAATATAAACAGTTGATCAACACATAATTTCTATGTCATAAATACTACATACTGTATTTTTTTTTTTAAGTAGGCTCCACACCCAGTGCGGATCCCAGTATGGGGCTTACACTCACTACCCCGAGATCAATATCTGAGCTGAAATCAAGAGTCAGATGCTTAACCGACTGAGCCACCCAGGCACCCCTAAACTCTATCCTTACAATAGAGAAAGCTAGAGAAAAAGCTATTTAGAAAATCGTAACTGGAAGGATGTGGGTAATTCAGATGGTAGCATCTGCCTTCAGCTCAGTTTATGATCCTGGAGTCCTGGGATGAAGGCCCAGGTCAGGTTCCCTGCTTAGCAGAGAGTCTGCTGCTCCCTGTCCCTCTGCCCCTCCCCCCACACATGCTCGCTCTTGCTCGAATTTTTTTAAAAAAATATAAAAGTATCGGGGTGCCTGGGTGGCTCAGTGGGTTAAAGCCACTGCCTTCGGCTCAGATCATCATCTCAGGGTTCTGGGATGGAGCCCCACATCAGGCTCTCTGCTCAGCGGGGAGCCTGCTTCCTCCTTTCTGCCTGCCTGCCTCTCTGCCTACTTGTGATCTGTCAAATAAATAAATAAAATCTTTTTAAAAAATCGTAATAGTATACTGTAATGAAAAAAAATCTGTATATAAGTAGCTCCACACAGCTTAAAAGGGCCAACTGGTGTATTTATTTGTATGATCATATTTTTTAAAACTTGTGTTCTTCACTAAACCAAAAGCTGACAGCTGTTTTCTTTAATACCCTGAATGTCCAGTACCTGCAAAATAATAGTTGCTCATACATGTTTGACGAGTTTAATCAATCAATTAAACTTTTCTTGTACAGTCTGATTCTGACTAAATGGCTTTTCTGCCATGTGCTGATGGTACTACCAACTAGAATACTAGGTGTGAGGTGATAAAAGCTAAAACTAAAAGATCAAATCAAGGCCAATTCTTTATGACAAGCCAAGTAATTTGAACTTTTTTTTATCCTAAAGGTCCAGGGGATCCATTGATCTAATTTGTGTTTAGTCAAGATGTCTCCCAGGCTCTTGTCTTGAGCGAGCAGGTGGATGGTGGGGCTAGTTACTGGGGTGAGAAAAGGCAGAGGTGCAGTTTGGGAGGGCAAGTAAGGCTAGAGGCAAGTTAGAGGGCAGGGGAGGAGAGCTAATGAGTTCCAGCCTTCAACATGCAGCCTGGACATGTGTGACATGTGAGTAATGATACAGAATTTAGAGGAGAAATCCAGGCTGAATATAGAGATGAGAGTCATCAGCATTTAGGTGGTAGCTTGAAATCCATGAAATGGAAATCACCCAGAGATGCTAAGTGAGAAAAACTCTTAGGTCATCAGTGTTTAAGGGGGCAGAGGCAGAGAAGCTTGCAAAGGAGAATGAGAAAGAGCTGCCTGATGGGTGGGAGAAATACAGGGGGTCCTTGACATTGCAGAAATCGAGGTGGAAAAACTTCAAGGAAATAGTAGTAGACAAGTGTGTCAAATACTGCAGGAAGGAAAAATGTAAGTGTGGGGAAGAAAAACAACACTGGGTTTACCTTCAAAATGAGCATTTTCAGTGAGGTAGTGGGTGCAGATTGTGGACTACAGTGGGTTAAGGAGTGGGAGATGAGAACAGTTTAGTTAGTGCAGATTGGCTTCCTGTTCATTTGGCTATAGAGAGAAGGAAGGAGAAAAGGAGGAGATGGGTTTAAGAAAGCAACATATCTCAATATAATAAATACGAATAAATAACAAAATTAAATGACCACCAAAAAAAAAACCCCTACCATTCAACCATCTGGAAGTATAAAACAGAAAGATTCACCACCTTTCTATATAAAAAGTTGGAACTACCATTAAAGAATGTGTTTTTTGTATATCTTTATAAAAAATAAAAAAATTAAAAATTAAAAAAAAAAGGTGTTTTTGTACAGGTCTCTACGATACATAGAATTTGAAGTTTGGGGGATGCCTGGGTGGCTCAGTTGGTTAAGAGTCTGCCTTCAGCTCAGGTCAGGATCCCAGGGTCCTGGGATTGAATCCCACATCCGATCGGGCTCCTTGCTCAGCGGGGAGTCTGCTTCTCACCTGCAGCTTCCCCGCTTGTACTCACACACACACTCTTTCTCTGGCAAATAAATAAATAAAATCTTTAAAAAAAAAATTGAAGGACAGGTTAAAGAAACATGAATTGTAAAAATTATATTAAGTTGCCTTCCTAAAGACTGGTACCATTTTACACTCTAACCAGTGATGTCAGAAAGTACTAATTTCCCCTCACCTTTACCAGCTGCTGATTGTTGCGTTTTTATTTTTGTAACAAGGTGATGCATGTAAAATAATCTCTTTAATTGTATTACACCAGTCCAAGTAAAGTTAATCAGTTTTTCCATGATAATTGGCTATTGTATTTCTTTTCTGACATAATTGTTCATATTCTCTGTCCCTTTCTTGATTAGATTTTTAGTTTTATCAGTAGGTAGGAATCCTGTATGTAGCTTGGATACTCACAAATCCTTTCCGGAAGAGTGTATCCCATATCCAGGCCCCTCAAGATTAACTCAGTTTAAAATTAGGAGCTCACAGCCAAAAACTCCCAAACACATGAAGAACCAAGACCCAGGAGGGATTCAACAGAAACAAAGAGTAGCAGAATTTGACCTCCAAGGACCTCAGCCATTATAGTAATCAAATATTAAATATATAATAACTATATTTCATATGTCTTTTTAAAGATTTTATTTTATTATTTGACAGAGATCACAGGTAGGCAGAGAGGCAGGCAGAGAATAGGGGAGAAGCAGGCTCCCTGCTGAGCGGAGAACCTGATGACCTGGGCTGGATCCCAGGACCCTGAGATCATGACCTGAGGTCATGACCAAAGGCAGAGGCTTAACCCACTAAGCCACCCAGGCACCCCTTTCATATGTCTTTAGAAATAAAGGCTGTAATAAAAATATGAGCAAGGAAGAAGTAACTATCAAATCATTAATAGAATTTTAAAAGGAATTGATAAAGTATCTAGAAGTTAAAAATAAAACAGCTAAAATTTAAAAATTCAAGGGACTGGCTAGCCCAACTTAGAGATGAAGAAATCTGTACATTGGAACAGTACAGAGGCAAAGAGATAGAATATAGGAAAAGAGCATGGAAAGTAAAATGAGAAATCTAAAATACATTTAAAAAAAGATTTTAAGTAATCTCTGCACTCAACATTGGGCTCGAACCCACAACCCCAATATCAAGAGTCCCAGGCTCTAAACTGAGCCAGCCAGGTGCCCCTAAAATATATTTAAACTGGAGTTTCACAAAATAAAACAATTTGGGATAGATAATACTTGAAATAGTGACTGAGAATTTTCCAGAATTATAGAAAATTAGAAATTCTCAGATCCAAGAGTCACAATAACTCCTAAGAGGGATAAATAAAATGAAATACGTACAGACACACATAGTCAAGCTGCAGATTATCAACGACAGAAGATCTTAAAGCAGCAGAGGTGGGGAAGAAGTCACTATTATTTTCATATCCTGGTTTGCCATACAGTTGGAACTTTTACAATGTCATTTCTCTAACGTTTTCCTTTTCTTGTGTAATAATTGTACTATTACAGCATATCTTCATGCCATGGAGGATCACTGAATTAATAGCTTGATTCAAGGATCACAACAAAAATCTGCCTCAAGGCTAAAAAAATGATGTTTTGAGAAAAGGGAAAGAAGGTCTACTATGTCAAACCATTATGAGAGTATTAAACAATTCTGAGAATTTTATTTATGAGAAGGCTGAGAAAGGACTTCTATGAGGTAAAGGACTTCTGTGAGGTTAACACTTCTTCAAAGGCCGCTCTTTAAGGAAGAATAGAAGAACCCTGTATGTTTTTGGCTGGAAGGAAGAACCCTCTTCTAGAATGGGGCTGTTTGATAGCTTCTTTCCTGACTGGAATGTATAACGTGTCTAAACTGAAAACCCACAAATCTCTTAGGACACATTTAGGTAAATCAAGTGAAAAACGTTTAAAACACTCTCCCTAAAACAGGGTGTAGGAGTGTGGACAGTATTGACTCCGTCTTTGGCCTCACAAACTTATCCATGTCCCTGTGATGACCTCCCGTGGGGCTGCATGTTCTAGGTCCCCTAGATGTTAATGTAGACCATGACCAGAATGTGGAGAAGCTTGCTCTTGCCTTCTCTAAATTTGTTTAGATAACTCGTAGAGATAAGTACCGCCCACCCATTCCACGATGCACAGAGGGTGTAATGAAGTCTGTTAAATGTTAGCTATCAGTTAAATGCATTCAGACCCTTGGACCTCACTACAGGGCCCTCCTGAACATCCCTTCGTTTTATAAAATCTATACACTGCGGTCTGGATTTTGCAGAGAATACCTGCACAGCTGCCTGGATCACAACCCAATTTTTTTTTTTTTAAGGATTTTATTTATTTGTCAGAGAGAGAGAGAGAGCGAGAGCGAGCACAGACAGGCAGAGTGGCAACAGAGGCAGAGAGAGAAGCAGGCTCCCTGCCCAGCAAGGAGCCCGATGTGGGACTCGATCCCATGACGCTGGGATCATGACCTGAGCCGAAGGCAGCTGCTTAACCAACTGACCCACCCAGGCGTCCCGGATCACAACCCAATTAATAAAATTCTATAAACTGTAGGGAGTTGACCACTTCATTTTTTGGCTTCAAAAGTGCCTTCTCCGTTTGGAGGATACTTCCCAGTCCCTCCTCCCCACTTTCTAACATAGGGTCCCTCCACTTTGGCACTATTGATATTATGTGTCAGATAATTCTTTGTTGTGAGGACTGTCCTGTGTATTTTTCCTCCTCCCCACCCCCACAAGATTTTAAGTAATCTCTATACACAGTCTGGTGCTCCAACCCACAACTCCTGAGATCAAGAGTCAAGGCTCTACTGACTGAGTCAGCCAGGTGCCCCTTGGGATCTTTAATAACATCCATGGTATCTATTCACTAGAGGCCTGTAGCAGTATTCCTGGTGAAGTGCTTTAGAGAATCACTTGACACCCATACACTCATAAACACAACAGGCATTGAAGCCCTACAGTATGACTAGGTGATCATCCAGATGACCCAGGATCATCATTTTAAAAACTCAGAGTGGAGGGGCCCCTGGGTGGCTGAGTCAGTTAAGACCTGCCTTCAGCTCAGGTCTTGATCCCAGGATGCTGGGATCAAGCCCTGCATGGGGCTCCCGGCTGAGCGGGGAGCCAGCTTCTCCTTCTCCCTCTGCAGCTCCCCTGGCTTGTGCTTTTTCTTCTCTCTGTCACATAAATAAAATCTTTAAAACAAAAGCATAACCACTTGTAATCAAAATGGAAACACAAAATTGGAAAAATATCGCGGAAAATTGTGTCCTTCTCCCCTTTCCTCCAGTTTGAGAAATGTAGCAAACCAGAGTTCTGGAAAGGACCATTTCTCTCTTATTAATAGACGAGAAGATTAACGTTTTTAGTCAACCTGCCCACAGTGTCACCCCTAGTAACAGAATCAAGGCCAAAGCCACAGGAAATCTCATTTCAGAATTTTCAAAAACACACTGGCCTCAATGCATTCTGAAGCTGTCCGTAACCATGAACAGAGTATGGAGATTTATTCTATGTGAGTCCAAGGACCAGAACTAAAACACCCAGGAAGCCGATTTCAATTCATTATAAATGTAAACGTTCAAGTAGTACGTCAGAATGTAGCTAAGGTAGAAATAGAAGGCTGAGAAACGAGTTCTGTGAGTCCCTTGATACAAACACACAAGTTTTACAAACAACGAATACCCTAGTGGACAAGACTTCCCTTGACAAAACGCTAAATCACAGCCAACATCTGCTAATAATGCAGGTACTTTATGACGATTTTTGCTCCGATAACCAGTGAAGTCTTCGCAGAAATAGTGCTTTCTCGGGGCTGAAACAGTCATGATCAGCCCGAGAACCCTATCGGTGCCTTCTGTCCCAGCGCGGTCGCCCAGAAGTACTCCGGCCCCTCGGAAGAACCTAGGCATCACAGCCGCCGCGTTAGCACAGACTCCACCGCGATACTCCGCCGCAATTCTTGGCCGCCTACAGGACGAAACTACAACTCCCATCAGACCAGGCATGCCGAGTGGGCGGGTATCCGCTGCGCGTGGGCGGCCCTGACCAATAACGACGGTCGTTACAGCGAACAGTTTGGCCGCGTTTGTAAAAGGCCGCGGCAGGCGAAGAGAGAGGAGGTGAGGGCGGTCATCAGCTTGGGGCCCTGGAGCCGCGGGTGGGGGTGGGGGGCGCGAGGCTGGTAAAGGGGCCGTGTTGACAGAAGGCGGGGGCAGCAGTGCGACGAAGGCGTAGAGCTGGGAATCCTGGCGGAGAGCGTGGCCAAGGAGCAGGGTCCCGGCCAGGTGATGCTTCTGCTTGGGCCTACTTAGAACCGGAAGTGAGCCGTCTCGCGGGGAGGATGCCGGGAAGCAGGTCTCCGAGTGGTGCCTCTTGGGGTGGGCCTGGTCCCGGAAACTATGCGGGAGGTGTGCATCCTGCAGGCCGGGTTCCCAGGCACGCGTCCGCGGGGCCGGGGCGGCCTTTCTCCGCTATTCCGAGGCAGCGCAGGGCTAATGGAAACCTAGGAATCAGGAGGCCTGGCTTCTAGGCATGTCCCTTCCTTTTACTTGTGGTTTGACAAGGAATCCTGTAGAGTACAAACTCACGTTAGAATATCTGGTTGCTGGCTGTAAGACATTCAACAAATCACTACTGTCTTTGAGCTGATTTCTTCAACTCTAAAATGGTATTAGTACCCACTTTACTGGATTTTGGTGAGCAATACCTGAGTAAATGCATGGGAAGGGCTGGTACTCTGTAAAAGTGAGCAAGTTTTATGTTTTGTTCATGACAATGATTCGTTCCCTTCCCTTACTGTTGCTTCCCAAGCATTAAACAGTATCTTCCAAACTGTACAGCTCTACAGCTGAATAGTACCTGGATTAAAACGCACCACTTCCAGGAAGCATTCCTGGGTTAGCTCTTCCAGCGTCGGTCCGTTTACACCATCTTGCTGAGCAGGCAGTTTTGTAAACTTGATTAGAAGAGACCTTTTTTTTTTTTAAGATTTTATTTATTTATTTGACAGAGAGAGACACACACACACACAGAGGGAACACAAGCAGGGGGAGTGGGAGTGGGAGAGGGAGAGGCAAAAGCAGACTTCTGTGGAGCCCGGAGCCTGATGTGGTGCTGGATCCCAGAATGCTGGGATCATGACCTGAGCTGAAGGGGCAGGCTTAACGACAGACCCCCAGGCGCCCGACAAGACACCTTTTTAAAGGCAGGATTCAAATAGTTTCTTTTCTTTCTTTCTTTATTACTTCCTTTCTTTCTTTTTTTTTTTTAAGTTGAGGTAAAAATGATGTGTAACATACTAGTTTCAGGTGTACCAGGTAATTCAGTATTTGTATACACTGCGAAGTGATTGCCACAATAAGTCTAGTTATTAGTCACCATACAAAGAAAGTTAAAAAAAAATGTTTTTTTCTTGTGATGTGAACATTGAGGATTTATTCTCTTGGCAGCTTTCAAATATGCAATATAATACTATGTACTGCAGTCATTTTTCAGTACCTTACATTCCCATGACTTATTTTATATCTGGAAGTTTGTACCTTTTGATCCCCTTTACCCGTTTCTCCTACCCTCCCATCCCTTCTTCCCTCTGGCACCCACCAGTTTATTTTCTGTATGTATGAGTTTTGCTTTGTTTTGTTTTTTAGATTCCACATACAAGTGAAATCATACGGTATTTGTCTTTCTCTGTGTTATTTCACTTAGCATAATACCTTTGAGGTCCATCCACATTGTTGCAAATGGCAATATTTCCTTCTCTTTTATGTCTGAGTAGTATTCCCAGGTGTATTCCAGTATAGTAATCCATTTTATAGGTGCACATACACACCAAATGTTTATTCATTCATCCATTTTAGGTTGTTTCCATATCTTACCTATTTTAAGTAAAACTGCAGTGAACATAGAGGTGCATATATCTTTTCAAATTAGTGTTTTTGTTTTCTTTGGCAAATACAGGTTCTTTACAAGCTGTGTTACTTGTTTGTATATGCTTGAAATATAGAATCTATGATAAGCGACAGGAGTCCATGTTTAAAATTCAAATAGTAGGGGCGCCTGGGTGGCTCAGTGGGTTAAGCCTCTGCCTTCAGCTCAGGTCATGATCTCTGGTTCCCGGGATGGAGCCGCACGTTGGGTTCTCTGCTCAGCGGGGAGCCTGCTTCCCCCTCTCTCTCTCTGCCTGCCTCTCTGCCTACTTGTGATCTCTGTCTGTCAAATAAATAAATAAAGTATTTTTTTTAAAAAACTTAAAATTCAAATAATGTAAGACTGAAATGTAAGTCTCCTCTGTACTATTTCCCAAGTCCTAAGTCACTTTTTCTAAGAACATACACATGTGTGTGTAAACCTTGTTTTTTCTTTTTTAAATCAAGACTATCCTGTATGAAGTGCCTTTTTTCATCCCACGATATATCTTGATACTTCTTCCTTATCAGTACCTATAGATCTATCTTATTCTGCTTAATGGCTTTACAGTAGCATATTGTAGGCCTGTACCATAATATCTTTAGTCACGGCTTAGACTTTTTCCATTCTTGTGCAGTTCTGGACAACTTTGTATGGGGTATCCTTGTACATACTTTGTGTACATGTGAGAGGAGAACTCATGAAGTCTTAGAAGTGGAATTGCTGGAACGCCTGGGTGGCTCAGTTGGTTGAGCAGCTGCCTTCGGCTCAGGTCATGATCCCAGCGTCCTGGGATCGAGTCCCACATCGGGCTCCTTGCTCGGCAGGGAGCCTGCTTCTCCCTCTGCCTCTGCCTGCCTCTCTGTCTGCCTGTGCTCGCTCTTTCTCCAAAAAAAAAAAAAAAAAAGAAGTGGAATTGCTAAGTTACAGTATATGTTTTACATTTATTTTATTTACATCCCTTTAAAGATGTTGCAGTTTACGTCCCCACCAAAGATATGCAGTGCCTGTTTCTCTACATCTTCATGAACACAGTGATAACATTTATCTCTTTTGTCATTTTGCCAAAGTATTGTCTTGTTTTAATTTGCCTCTTGCTTATTTTAAGATAGAATTTTGGATGTTTAAAATCATTTTTGTTTTTTATTTTTCACAAGCTGTCTTTTCATGCTCTTGCTCATTTTTCTAGTGGGTTTGTTTCTTTTTCTTATTGATTTGTAAAAGACTCTTACTTTAGAAAATTAGCTCTTTGGCATTTGCATTCCAAATATTTTCCCTCTATTTTTTTTTTTAAGATTTTTATGTATTTACTTGACAGACCGAGATCACAAGTAGGCAGAGAGGCAGGCAGAGATAGAGGAGGAAGCAGGCTCCCCGCAGAGCAGAGAGCCCGATGTGGGGCTCAATCCCAGGACCCTGGGATCATGACCCGAGCCGAAGGCAGAGGCTTTAACCCACTGAGCCACCCAGGCGCCCCTTCCCTCTATTTTTAATGATGCCTTTTTATTTTATTTTTCAGCTTTAAAAAAAATTTTTTTTATTTGTATGAGAAAGAGAGAACACAAGCAGGGAGTGGCAGAGGGTGAGGGAAAAGCAGGTTCCTACCAAGCAGGGAGCCTGATGCAGAACTCCCATCACACGACCCTGGTTTATGACCCGAGCCAAAAGCAGACACCCAACCAACTAAGCCACCCAGGCACCCCTAATTTTATTTTTTTAAGTAATCTGTACACCCAGTGTGGGGATCAACCTCACAATCCCAAGATCAGGAGTCACAAGCTCCACTGACTGAGCCAGTCCCTTTTAATGACAGCTTTCTTAGGAGCACCTGGGTGGCTCAGTCAGTTAAATCTCTAACTCCTGGTTTCAGCTCAGGTGATGATCTCCAAGTTGTAGGATGCAGCCCAGTGTTGGGCTCCACACCCAGCATGGAGTCTGCTTTTCCCTTCCCGCCCCTCCTACCCCTCCCCTCTCTCATAAATCAATCAATCTATCTATCTATCTTTTTTTAAAGAGCTTCATTTAAATATAGTTCAGGGGCGCCTGGGTGGCTTTGTCATTAAGCGTCTGCCTTCAGCTCAGGTCATGATCCCAGGGTCCTGGGATCAAGCCCCGCATCAGGCTCTCTGTTCAGCAGGAAGCCTGCTTCTCCCTCTCCTGGTGTTCCCTCTCTCACTGTGTCTCTCTGTCAAATAAATAAATAAAATATTTTAAAAACAATAACAAAAATATGTAATTCAGATAACATAAAATTCACTCCTTTAAAGTGCTGTAGTCCAGTGTTTTGTTTTGTTTTTTTAAATATATCCACAGAGTTTTGTAGCCTTTCATCCCCTGAAAAGAAACCTCATATTTATTAGCAGGCGCTCTTGTTTCCTCTTTTTCTCTCTGCTGGCATCCACCAGTCTACTTTCTGTCTCTGTGCATTTTCCTATTTTGCATATTTCATTTAAATGGAATCTTACAGCCTGTAGCTTTTTGTGTCTGACTTCTTTCACTCAGCATAATATTGTGAGGTTCATATAGTGTGTATCAGAATATCGTTCCCTTTTAAGGCCAAATTATATTCCATTGGGTGTGCAGACCACATTTGTTTGTTCATTCATCACTTGATGGAAATTTGTATTGATTCTGCCTTCTAGCTATTACGAATAATGCTACTATGAACATACATGTACAGATTTTTGTATTTTCAGTTGGCTGGGCATATATTCTCTTGTGAGTCATATAGTAACTGTTTATGTTTAACATTTTGAGAACCATCAACCATCACTTTCCAAAGTGGCACTGCCATTTCACAGTGCTATCAACAATGTATGAGGGTTCCAGTTTTTCAATAACCATGACAACACTTGCTATTTTCCTGCTTTTTTAGTCATCTTAGTGACTGTGAAATGGTATCACATTGTGGTTTTGATTTATAATTTCCTAATTACATGATGTTGAACATTTTTTATATGCTTATTGGCTGTTTATTTTCTTTAGAGAAATATCCATTCAGATTTTGTCTTTTTTTTTTGTCATTTTTTTTTTAAGATTGTGTTTATCTATTTCTTAGAGATGGAGAGAGAGCACAAGTAGGGGAGCAGCAAGCAGAGGGAGAAGCAGGCTCCCCACTAAGCAGGGAGCCCCATGCAGAACTTAATCCCAGGGCCCTGGAAACATGACCTGAGCCGAAGGCACATGCTTAGCTGACTGAGTCACTCAGGCATCCCTCCTTTGTCCATTTTTAAATTGGGTTATGTCTCTCTCTCTCGCTCTCTCTTTTTTTTTTTTAATTATTTTATTATTTTTTTAAAAATATTTTATTTATTTATTAGAGAGGCAGGCAGAGAGAGAGAGAGAGAGGGAAGCAGGCTCACGCTGAGCAGAGAGCCCGATGTGGGACTCGATCCCAGGACCCTGAGATCATGACCTGAGCTGAAGGCAGCGGCTTAACCCACTGAGCCACCCAGGCGCCCTGTCTCTCTCTTTTTTAAAAAAAGATTTTATTTATTTATTTATTTGAGAGAGAAAGTGTGCACAAGTGGGGGAGGGACAGAGGAAGAGGGAGAAGTAGGTTCCCTGCTGAGCAGGGAGCCAAACACAAGGCTCCATCCCAGGACCTTGAGACCATGACCTGAGTGGAAGACAGACGCCCCTCTCCTCAGCTTTTTTGAAATATAATTGACATAGCATTATATAAGTTTATGGTGTTCAATGTGGTTTTTTTTAAGGTTTTATTTATTTGAAAGAGAGGGAGTGAGCGCATGCACATGAGCAGGGGCAGAGAGCAAGAGCAGGGACCCCAGGACCCTGGGATCACGAGCTAAAGGCAGATGCTTAACCACTGAGCCACCCAGGCTCCCCAGGCATTCAGTGTGGTCTGATACACTTAGATATTACAAAATGATTACCACCAAAGCATTAGCTATCACCTCCATCATGTCATATAATTACAGGGTTTTTTGTGTGGTGAGAACATTTAACATCTACTCTCAACAACTTTCAGCTGTTAGCAAAAGTTTATTAGCAATATAATATACTACTATTAATGATAATCACCATGATGCCCATTAGATTCCCAGAATTTATTGATCTTATAACTAGAAGTTTGCACCCTTGATTGATATCTCCCCATTTCTCCCACCCCTCAATCCCTGGCAATCATTCCATTCTCTGTTTGTTTGTTTTAAGATTATTTATTTATTTATTTATTTGACAGACAGAAATCACAAGTAGGCAGAGAGGCAGGCAGAGAGAGAGGAATGGAAGCAGGCTCCTTGCCAAGCAGAGAGCCCAGTATGGGGCTCGATTCCAGGACCCCGAGATCATGACCTGAGCTGAAGGCAGAGGCTTAACCCCACTGAACCACCCAGGCACCCCTCCATTCTCTGTTTTTATTAGTTTGGCTTTTTAAGATTATACATAAAAGGTCCATCATACAGTATTTGTCTTCTCTTTCCACATTGTCTTAATTTACTTTTAAGCAAGTTTCAGAATGAAGAAGTGTTCGTCCTTGTACTTTGTTGTTCTTTCTCAAGATTGTTTTGGCTCTGCCCAGTGCCTTGCATTTCTATATGAATTTTAGGATCATCTTGTTGGTTTGCAAAAAAGGCATCTGGAATTTTGATAGGGATTACATTGTATCTATAAATCAGTTTTGGGAGTAGTACCTTCTTAATATTAGTCTTCTTTTTTTTTTTTTAAGATTTTATTTATTTATTTGAGAGAGAGCATGAGAGAGGGGAGGGTGAGAGGGAGAAGCAGACTCCCCACTGACCAGGGAGCCTGATGCGGAACTCGATCCTGGGACTCCAGGATCATGACCTGAGCTGAAGGCAGTCGCTTAACCAACTGAGCCAACCCAGGCGCCCAATATTAGTTTTCTGATCTACAAGCATGAGATATCTTTCCATTTTTTTAGGTCTTTAATTTCTTTTTTTTTTTTAAGATTTTATTTATTTTAGAGAGAGAGAGTGACCATGAGTGGGGGGAGGGGCTGAGAGGGAGGGAGAGGGAGAATCTCAAACAGACTCCAAGCTGAGCAGGAACCAGGCATGGGGCTTGGTCCTATAACTCCCAGATTATGACCTGATTGGAAACTGAGTTGGACACTTTACCAGTGAGCTACCCAGGCACCCATAGGTCTGTGATTTCCTTAAGTGACGGTTGTAATCTTCAGTGTACAAATTTAGGTACAAATTCAGTATACAAATCTGGAAAAAAAAAATCTGGTCACTGCTTTTGTTGCTCAGTTTGTTTTTGTCTTTGGAGTTTAGCTTATGGTACATTTTTCCATGAAGAAAATTTTCATTTTTATGTATTAAATATAATCCGTCTTAACTTTATTTATTTATTTATTTAAGTAAGCTCTATGGCCCAGCATGGGGCTTGAACTCGTGATGTGGAGATCAAGAGTGGTGTGCTCTACTGACTGAGCCAGCCAGGTGCCCCTCATAATAGCCAAAAATTGGAAACAGAACAGTTATCTGTCTGCTGGTGAATGGGTAAACAAAATGATATATCCATTGGATGGAACACTTTTCAGCAATTTAGACAATGCAGTACTGATACATGGTACAATGTGTTTGAATCTTGATTACAGCATGTTGTGTGAAAGAAGCCAGACATAAAATACCACATATTGTATGATTCCATCTGTATGAAATTTCCCGAAAAACTAAATCTATAGAGACAAGGAAACAGATGAGTGATTGCCTGGGGATGGGAATGGTAATTGTGAAAGGACAGAGGGATTTTTCTAGGGTGATAGAAATGTTCTCATACTGGATTATAGTGGTGGATACCCAACTCTACAAAGGTAATGGTTGTCACTGAATCATATACATAAAATGGGTGAATTTTATGGTCTGTAAAATATACCTTAATAAGGAAGTTTCTTTTTTCTTTTTTTAAGATTTTATTTATTTATTTGAGAGAAAGCAAATAAGCAGCAGTTTGGTGGGAGTTGGTGGGAGGGAGAAGCAGGCCCCCGCTGAGCAGGGAACCCGATGCGGGGCTCAATCCCAGAACCCTGGGATCATAACCCGAGTCAAAGCCAGGTGCTTAACCAACTGAGCCACCCAGGTGCCCAAAGAGTTTTCTTAAAAACAAAAACACTGGGGCACCTGGGTTGCTCAGTCAGTTAAGTGCTTGCCTTCAGCTGAGGTCATGATCAGGGTCCTGGGATCGAGCCCCGCACTGGGCTCCCTGCTCAAAAGGGAGCCTACTTCCTTCTCCCTCTGCCTGCTTCTCTGCCTACTTGTGATCTCTCTGTCAAATAAATAAATAAAATCTTTAAAAAAATAAAATATTTTTTAAAAATAATAAAGATTTTATTTATTTATTTGACAGAGACACAGTGAGAGAGGGAACACAAGCAGAAGGAGAGGGAGAAGCAGGCCTCCAACCGAGCAGGGAGCCCGATGTGGGGCTCTATTCCAGGACGCTGGGATCATGACCTGAGCCAAAGGCAGACGCCCAATGACTGACCACCCAGGCGCCCCAAAATATAAAATATTTTTAAGATTTATTTATTTATTTTAGAGAGAGTGAATGTGCATGCACAAGTGGAGGGGAGGGGCAGAGGGAGAGAATCTCAAGCAGACTCCCTGCTGAGCAGCAGCCTGATGCTGGGCTCTGTTTCAGGGCCCCAGGATCATGACCCGAGCCAAAATCAAGATTCAGACACTTAACTGACTGGGCCACCCAAGAACCCCAGGAAGAATAAAATCTTTTTAAATTAAATTAAATTTATTTATTTGACAGAGAAAGAGCACAAGTAGGCAGAGTAGTAGGTAGAAGGAGAAGTAGAAGCAGGTTCCTGGCTGAGCAGGGAGCCTGATGTTGGACTCGATCCCAGGACACTGGGATCATGACCTGAGCTAAAGGCAGGCGCTTAACCAACTGAGCCACCCAGG
Organism: Neogale vison; assembly: GCF_020171115.1. Classification (NCBI taxonomy): domain Eukaryota; kingdom Metazoa; phylum Chordata; class Mammalia; order Carnivora; family Mustelidae; genus Neogale; species Neogale vison. Next base: position 91,462,604 of record NC_058098.1, on the reverse strand, counting down.
CATCCTTAATTACAAAATCTTTTTTTTTTTTTTTTAAGATTTTATTTATTTGACAGAGAGATCACAAGTAGGCAGAGAGTCAGGCAGAGAGAGAAGGGGAAGCAGGCTCCCCACTGAGCAGAGAGCCTGATGCGGGGCTCAATCCCAGGACACCGAGATCATGACCCGAGCTGAAGGCATCGACTTAATCCACTGAGCCACCCAGGTGCCGCCCTAAAAACAAAATCTTAAAAAAAAGTTTATTCATGCAGCACCTGGGTGGCTCAGTCGGTTGAGCATCTGCTGTCACTCAGGTCATGATCCAGGGTCCTGGGATTGCCTGCATCAGGCTTACTGCTCAGCAGGGAGTCTGCTTCTCCCTCTGCCACCCTGCCACACTTGTGCTCTCACTCGCACACTCTCAGTCTCTCTTAAATAAATAAAGTCTTTTTAAAAATATTTTATTCTTGAAAAAAAAGTGCTATTAGGGGCGCCTGGGTGGCTCAGTGGTTTAAGCCGCTGCCTTCGGCTCAGGTCATGATCTCAGGGTCCTGGGATCGAGTCCCACATCGGGCTCCCTGCTCAGCGGGGAGCCTGCTTCCTCCTCTCTCTCTGCCTGCCTCTCTGCCTACTTGTGATCTCTCTCTGTCAAATAAATAAATAAAATCTTTAAAAAAAAAAAAGTGCTATTAGTGGGAAACCTGGTGTAATCCAGATAAAGTGTATGTAGTCGAGTTAGTAGTATTGTACCAGTGTTAAAACCTTTGTTTTGGGGCGCCTGGGTGGCTCAGTGGGTTGAAGCCTCTGCCTTCGGCTCAGGTCATGATCCCAGAGTCCTGGGATCGAGCCCCGAATCGGGCTCTCTGCTTGGCAGGGAGCCTGCTTCCTCCTCTTTCTCTCTTCCTGCCTCTCTGCCTACTTGTGATCTCTCTGTCAAATAAATAAATAAAATCTTTAGGAAAAAAAAAAAACACCCTTGTTTTGACAAATGTCTCATGGCTAGGTAAAATGTTAACATTTGGGAAAGCTGGGTGAGGGTATACAGTAATGTCTATATGATTTTTTATCTTTTGTATAAATCTAAAATTATCCCAAAATGAAAATTTTTTTAAAGATTTTATTTATTTATTTGGCAGTGAGAGAGTGAACACTAGTTGGGGAAGCAGGACAGGGAGAAGCCGGCTCCCCACTGAGCAGGGATCCTGATGTGGGACTGGATCCCAGGACCTTGGGATCATGACCTGAACTGATGGCAGATGCTTAACAACTGAGCCACCCAGGCGCCCCAAAATGAAAAGTTTTTTTTTTAAGAAATGTGCATTTGTAATTTTGAGAGATACTAACCAATTGCCCTCTACAAAAAATAATCAAAAAAAGAAAAGAAAAAATAAGAGGAAGAAGTGGAATCCCTATGATGATGCTAAAACCATAAGGCTTCACTATGACAATTGGCAAACCAGTTCCTCCCTTAATGAGCAAAGTTGTTTTTTTCTACTTTAATGGTATGTTGAGTAATCACCATCAATGAATTTTTACAATTTTGTTAAGCTCTTTCATATATATTTTTTCTATACTATGTATATTTTTCATTTTTTTAAAGATTTTATTTATTTATTTTGATAGATGGGGGGAAAGAACACAAGTAGGAAGAGCAGCAGGCAGAGGGAGAAGCAGACTCCCCACCAAGCAGGGAGCCCGATGCGGGGCTCAATCCCAGGACCCTAAGCCAAAGGCAGATGCTTAACAACTGAGCCACCCAGGTGCCCCCAAAGTAATTTTTGAAATATTTCATTTAGGGGCACCTGGGTGGCTCAGTGGGTTAAAGCCTCTGCCTTCGGCTCAGGTCATGATCCCAGGGTCCTGGGATCCAGTCCCGCATCGGGCTCTCTGCTCAGCAGGGAGCCTGCTTCCCTTCCTCTCTCTCTGCCTGCCTCTCTGCCTACTTGTGATCTCTCTCTGTCAAATAAATAAATAAAATCTTAAAAAAAATTTTATTTATTTGAGAAAGAGAAAGTGGGGGGAGGGGAAGAGGAAGAAACAGACCTCCCGCTGAGCAGGGAGCCTGATGCAGGGCTGGTCCCAGGACCCTGGGATCATGACCTGAGTCGAAGGCAGACACTTAACTGACTGAGCCACCCAGGCACCCCTATATATATTTTTTCTATTTTGCAAATGAAAAACAACCTGAAGCTCAGAATATAAATTTGGTCACAGAAGTAATTGGTGATAAAGGGCAAACTAAATCTTTGATCTTTTGACTTTGGAACAACCTTCTCTTCTAAGAACCTGTGTGGCTGAATGAAAATAACTTCTAAAGAAGTTTATTGACCTGGAAAGGAAATGCTGTGTAAAGAGGCCACTGTCTCTAGATCAGGGGAGTTTAATGGGTGATTTAGGCCCCCTGAGAAGACATCCAGCAATATCTGGAGACATTTTTATTTTTTTAATTTTTATTATATTTTTTAAAGATTTTATTTATTTTTTTGACAGAGATCACAAGTAGGCAGAGAGGCAGGCAGAGAGAGAGGGGGAAGCAGGCTCCCTGCTGAGCAGAGAGCCCAATGTGGGACTAGATCCCAGGACCCTGAGATCATGACCGAGCTGAAGTCAGAGGCTTAACCCACTGAGCCACCCAGGTGCCCCTGTACCTTAGAGCTTGTTGATGAACAAATACACAGTAGAACATGTGGAGGGGACATATATTTTTTTAAGACTTTATTTATTTATTTGACAGAGACACATCAAAAGAGGCAGGGGGAGTGGGAGAGGGAGAAACAGGCTTCCCTCTGAGCAGGGAGTCCAACATGGGGCTCAACCCCAGGACGTGGGGACCATGACCCGACCTGAAGGCAGATGCCCAATGACTGAGCCACCTAGGTGCCCTTGGAGGGAACATATTTTATCAATATCATCCTTTGGGGTCAGGGGGCCAGAGCAATACTAACAACCCTATTTCAACATCACAAGCAGATTACTTTAAAAAATATATTGAACTTTGGGGAGCCTGGCTGGCTCAGTCTGTAGAACATGTGAGTACTTGATCTTACGGTTGTGAGTTTGAGCCCCACGTTAGGTGTAGAGATTACTTAAAAATCTTTAAAAAAAAAAATTGAACTTTTAGTTAATATGAGTGCTGAATTGATGCCTATAAATTACTTTGGAATGATGGGACACCTGGGTGGCTTAGTTAAGTGTCTGCCTTCCGTTCAGGTCGTGATCCCAGGTTCCTGGGATCAAAACCCACATTGGGCTCCCTGCTCCATGGGGAGCCTGCTTCTCCCTCTCCTTCTCCCCCTACTCGTATTCCCTCTCTTGCTGTGTCTTTCTCTATCAAATAAATACATAAATAAATCTTTTTTTTTAATTGCTTTGAAATGCAATAAAATATATGAGGGATTGATGGGTGCAGTAAAGAAAAGATAGATATTTAATAAAGCAAGTACAGTAAAGTGTTAGTTATAGAATCTAATGGGTGGGAATGTAGAAGTTCACTATATAATTGTTTTTTAATATGTATGAAAATTTTTTTTTTTTTAAGATTTTGTTTATTCATTTGAGAGAAAGAGCTCATGAGCAGAGGGAAGAGACAGAGGGAGAAGCAGACTCCCTGCTGAGCAGGGAGCCCAACTCGGGATTCGATACCAGGACCTTGGACATCATGACCTGAGCTGAAGGCAGATGCTTAACCATCTAAGCCACCCAGGTGCCCTGTGTCTGAAAATTTTCATAATATTGGAGGGGAAATCAAAGCAGAGATTCACACTCTTCTTAGCAGACACTGGAAACCACATTGCTGATTTTGCTGGGTGACCTCAGGCAAGTTACTTTTTTTATGTCAATTTTTTTAAAAAGATGTATTTATTTATTTTAGAAGAGAACACGAGCAGAGGGAGGGACAGATGGAGAGTGGGGGAGAGAATCTCAAGCAGACTCCCAGCTGAGCACGTAGCCCAACTTGGAGGTTGATCTCAGACCCTGAGATCATGACCTGAGCCGAAATCAAGAGTCAGACACTTAATCAACTGAGCTCCCCACACACCTTCAAATTGTCTTTTAGCATTTTATTGTTGTTGTTTTTTTTTTTTTTAAAGATTTTATTTATTTATTTGACAGAGCGAGATCACAAGCAGGCAGAGAGGCAGGCAGAGAGAGAGGAGGAAGCAGGCTCCCCGCTGAGCAGAGAGCCCGATGTGGGCCTCGATCCCAGGACCCTGAGATCATGACCCGAGCCGAAGGCAGCGGCTTAACCACTGAGCCACCCAGGCGCCTTTTAAAGAGTATTCTTTATGCCCAGTGTGTGGCTCACACTCAGGATCTTCAGAACAAGAGTCACATGCTCGGGGCGCCTGGGTGGCTCAGTGGGTTAAGCCTCTGCCTTCGGCTCAGGTCATGATCTCGGGGTCCTGGGATCGAACCCTGCATTGGGCTCTCTGCTCAGCGGGGAGCCTGCTTCCCCCCTCTCTCTGCCTGCCTCTCTGCCTGCCTCTCTGTGTACTTGTGATCTCTCTCTCTCTGTCAAATGAATAAATAAAATCTTTTTAAAAAGAAGAAAAAAAAAAAAAAAAGACTCACATGCTCTGCTGACTGAGCCAGGCAGGCAGCCCAGGATACTTAACTTTTTAAATTTTCATGTGAAACGTAGTCATTGTTTAGCTCAAATGAGATACTAGTATTGCAAGGTTCAAATGAAATAATGTGAAGGCACTTTGAAAAGCATAAAGCACTCCAAAATATAATGCATTGTCATTGGGAAGAATGAGTATTTGGCCAATTATATGTCATGGCCCTGGGTATTCTTGACAACTCCCCACATAATGACATTAGCACTGTTTTACCTGCTTTAAGTTGGAAGTACAGAACAACCATTTCCATAACAATTTCTGTCAAATAGTTTTCAAATACCTCCGGACGACCTAGATTCCTATTCTAAGAGGAGACACAGATACTACCTTTATAACTTTAATATTTTTTTTGTTGTTTTACTTCTAGATTGCCAAGATCTCCACTTAGGGCAGTGGGAATCTTCTTTGACTCTGGAACACTGGGCAGGAGCTTTGCCATTGGCTGGCCAAGAAGGAGGAGGCAGAATGTCTGCATTGTTACACCATAGAGTTCAAACTTCAAAAGACTTTGGGTTAAACAGTATCATTTACTCTGCAAATGATTATGTCTTTCCCTGTCCTCTATGATCATCACAAACTAATGAAACACCTTTCAGGTCTTATGAATTTAGGTTACACTGTTGCCCAGATGCTCTGGCACCTGATTCAGGTAGGATTGGACTGGGTTTTGTGGGCAATGGTGGAAAGGAAAGAACTCATTTTTCCCAGTCTCCAGTTCTTGTTCAGATTAAACATTAGTGCAAATAAATAAATAAATAAACATTAGTGCATGTGAAAACTCGGTTAACTAATCTAGATTGTTGTGTAAAACCGTATTGAGCCTAGAGAAATGCTTTAGTTACTATATTAGGATTTAAAAAATGTATAATGCTATGAAAGGCAAGGGTTCCTTCACTTTTGTTTGTGTGTGTGTGTGTGTGTGTGTGTTTAATTCTTTTCAGCGTAACAGTATTTCACTTTTTGATGGCTTAAGCAAATGTTCTGTTGGAGGGTGTGATTTGAAAACAGTAGCTAACCTGTTTACATTTTACTGTCTGTACTATTATTATAAATGATTTTAACTTCGTGTATGTGTTTTATGAATGTATATCCATGCTGATGGGCTTATGCTTTTTCTAGGGCCTTTGAAAAATGGAACCCAACTCTCTGAGGACTAAAGTCCCAGCTTTCTTGTCTGATTTGGGGAAAGCCACATTGAGGGGAATCAGGAAGTGTCCCCGATGCGGCACATACAATGGAACCCGGGGACTGAGCTGCAAGAACAAGACATGTGGAACCATATTCCGCTATGGTGCACGGAAGCAGCCTAGTGTTGAAGCTGTCAAAATCATCACGGGCTCCGATCTGCAGGTTTACTCGGTGCGGCAAAGAGACCGGGGCCCCGATCACCGGTGCTTTGTGGAGCTAGGCGTGTCAGAGACGACAATCCAGACTGTGGATGGGACAATCATCACTCAGCTGAGCTCGGGACGCTGTTATGTCCCCTCGTGCCTGAAAGCTGCCACCCAGGGTGTGGTGGAAAATCAGTGCCAGCACATCAAGCTGGCAGTGAGCTGCCAGGCCGAGGCCACCCCTCTGACGCTGAAAAGCTCGGTCCTGAATGCAATGCAGGCCTCCCCAGAAACCAAGCAAACCATCTGGCAGCTGGCCACGGAACCCACGGGTCCCCTCGTACAGAGGATTACGAAAAACATTCTGGTGGTGAAGTGCAAGGCGAGCCAGAAGCACAGTTTAGGGTATTTGCATACCTCCTTTGTGCAGAAAATCAGTGCCAAAAGCTTGCCTGAGCGCCGTTTCTTCTGCTCCTGCCAGGCTCTGAAATCGCACAAGTCGAATGCCTCCAAGGAGGAGGTGGCCCAGAGATGTATTCACTTCTTTGCTTGCATCTGTGCCTTTGCCAGTGATGAGACATTGGCTCAGGAATTCTCAGACTTCCTGAATTTTGATTCTAGCGGTAGGTGGTGTGTTGACACGGTTACTCTGTTTTTCTAAAATGGCAATGAAAGAGTTCCACTGATGGCATTTGGAGATTGTCCTAGCAACCTTCAGAAGCAGTTGCTAGATAATTCAAATGAAAAACATTCCTTCTTTTAATCCCAGTCAGCACACTTGCATAAAGGTTGGTTGGTTGGTTGGTTGATTGGTTGGTTGGTTGATTGAAAGTAATGATCAGGAGGCTTGGACATTTTCATTGAGACAGTGAATCTAGCAAAAGTTAGCTTATCTTTGTTTCACCTTTTTTAAAAAATTTTTCACAGATGTCCTATGTTAATAAAAACAAAGAATAAACAAAACAAAAAAACTTTTAATTTGGGGTGCTTGCTTGTTATCTTTGAAGACAGGGAAAGCTATTACCTGCTTAAAAGATTTTTAAAGATTGTACAGCAAGTCTTTTGTTGTAGTTTTTAACAGAGTTTATCTTGTAGATGCTTTTTATTTTCATTTCTTAACGATCAGTTGGCAGTAGCTCCCAACTTTTTAGTTTAATTTCTCTGTAAAGTCTTTTATTGTGTTAAGGGTCCATGAATAAAAACCCATGTCTTGGGGAGTTCTTTAAAGGAAATTATTTTAAAGTAGGCAATCACTCCATAATTTATTTTTATTTTTTTTTATTATGTTCAGCTAGCCACCATAGAGTACATAATTAGTTTTTGATGGAGTGTTCAATGATTCATTAGCTAAGTATTCCATAAGTTATTTTTTATAAATTAATTTTTCTGTAGGCAGGGCCCCATACTTACTCTTGGATGGTATTAGTAATTAAGAAATCTGTTGTATTTTAGGTCTTAAAGAGGTTATTGTGCCCCAGTTAGGTTGCCATTCAGAATCGACCGTAACAGCTTGTGAGCCTACTGCCTCCAAGCCAAAGAAGAGGAAGAAGGAGGAAGTCCCTGGTGAGAAGCCGTTTGGGTTGTTTGGTGGTGGTTTCTTCAGAGATGGTTTTGCTGTATTTTGTGTTTCATTGCATCTTAGCGAATATGGAAATAATGTTTGTTATGTTTTTTCCCCCAAAAAAGTTTTATCGTCCATTCATGATTCTTTGTCAAGTGGAGCTAAGGGTTGGTTCTTTTGGCCAGGAATAAGATCCAACCAGACTCTGCTTTTATTACTGTATATGTCTTTTAGCCCTTAGACGTTTGGACTAGTTTTATACCTTAATCTGCCTTAGGACAGTATCGTGAAGTTTTTATCCATAGAGTGTGTTTAAAAATTTGTGACAATGGTTAATTATATTTTCCAAACTAATTTAAGAGTGTAGTTTCTTAGCTTCATTTTCAATATGCAGCACCGTATATATATTTTTTCTTTTTTAATATAAGTGTACTAGTGTCAGTTAATGTAAGTGTACCAGTGTACCAGTTACTCAGATAAGTTCTAGTAAATAAGTATTAAAAGACCTAGATTCTAAACAAAAGAAAAATATTCTAGTCCAGTGGGTAGAAACGTTTTTGTGGATAGAGTATTTTTAGAGGTGGTTCAAATGGTCATGCACAGGAGTTTTGGTGTCGGGTTGGTAGAGAAAGATGGAGACACAAAGGGACATGGACATTTCTGTTTTTAAGAATTATGACAGCAGGGCGCCTGGGTGGTTCAGTGGGTTAAGCGCTGCCTTCGGCTCAGGTCATGATCTCAGGGTCCTGGGATCGAGTCCCACACAGGGCTCTCTGCTCAGCAGGGAGCCTGCTTCGCTCTCTCTCTCTCTGCCTGCTTCTCTGTCTACTTATGATCTCTGACTGTCAAATAAACAAATAAAATCTTTAAAGATTTTTTTTTTAAAGATTATTTATTTATTTATTTGAGAGAGAGAGACAGTGAGAGAGAGCACGAGGGAGGAGAAGGTCAGAGAGCGAAGCAGACTCCCCATGGAGCTGGGAGCCTGATGCGGGACTTGATCCCGGGACTCCAGGATCACGCCCTGAGCCGAAGGCAGTCGTCCAACCAACTGAGCCACCCAGGCGTCCCAAACAAATAAAATCTTTAAAAAAAAAAAAAGAATTCTGACAGCAATATAGAACAGAGATTGTTGTTAAATGTTTACTTATTAATCTATCCCAAGAAAACCTGAAATTCAAAAAGGAAGTTCTTTTTTTTTTTTTTTTAAAGATTTTATTTATCATTTGATGGGACGCCTGGGTGGCGCAGTTGGTTGGACGACTGCCTTCGGCTCAGGGCGTGATCGTGGAGTCCTGGGATCGAGTCCCACATCCGGCTCCCAGCTCCATGGGGAGTCTGCTTCGCTCTCTGACCTTCTCCTCGCTCGTGCTCTCTCTCACTGTCTCTCTCTCTCAAATAAATAAATAAAATCTTTAAAAAAAAAAATCTTTAAAAAAAAAATAAAAAAAAAGATTTTATTTATCATTTGAGAGAGGGAGAGCAAGTGAGCATGAATGGTTGGGAGGGGCAGAGGGAGAGGGCGAAGCAGACTCTCCACTGAACAGGGAGCCCAACATTGGGCTCGATCCAGGACCCTGGGGTCATGACTTGAGCTGAAGGCAGAGGCTTTAACCCACTGAGCCACCCAGGCACCCCGAAAAAGAAAGTTCTTATCCTTTTACTCAGTAGACCTGATTCTAAATAATTGTGGTTTTGTTTGTTTGTTTGTTTTTAAAGATTTTATTTCTTCGGGGCACCTGGGTGGCTCAGTGGGTTAATCCTCTGCCTTTGGCTCAGGTCATGATCTCAGGGTCCTGGGATCAAGCCCTGCATGGGGCTCTCCGCTCAGCAGGGAGCCTGTGGGTTGAAGCCTCTGCCTTCAGCTCAGGTCATGATCCCAGAGTCCTGGGATGGAGCTCTGCATTAGGCTCTCTGCTCAGCAGGGAGCCTGCTTCCTTCTCTCTCTCTGCCTGCCTCTCTGCCTACTTGTGATCTCTGTCTGTCAAATAAATAAATAAAATCTTTTTAAAAACTTTTTTTTTTTTATTTATTTACTTGACAGAGAGAGTGAGTACAGGCAGATAGAGTGACGGGCAGAGGCAGAGGGAGAAGCAGGCTCCCCGCTGAGCAAGGAGCCCGATGTGGGACTCGATCCCAGGAGGCTGGGATCATGACCTGAGCTGAAGGCAGCTGCCCAACCAACTGAGCCACCCAGGCATTCCTTAAAAACTTTTTTTAAAAAAAGATTTTATTTCTTCTCTGAAGCAAATAATAAATTATATGTTAATAAAATTTTAAAAATTCATCTTAATTTAAAAATAATATTTTATTTCTTTATTTGTGAGAGAGAGAGTGTGCAAGCACAAGCAAGGGGAGAAGCAGGCAGAGGGAGAAGCAGGCTTCCCTCTGAGCAAGGAACCTGATGTAGTTCCAGGACTCTGGGATCATGACTTGAGCTGAAGGCAGACTCCTAACCGACTGAACCATTCAGACATCCCAGCTGTGGGTTGTTTTTGTTTTTTTTTTTAAGATTGTTTTATTTTATTTATTTTTAAAGATTTCATTTATTTACATGAGAGAGACAGAGAGACGACAGAGGGAGAAGGAGACCCCCGCTGAGCAGGGAGCCTGACATGGGGCTTGATCCTAGGACTGCACCATCATGATCTGAGCTGAAGTCAGACTCTCAACCGACTGAGCCACCCAGGAGCCCATATTTATTTATTTTAGAGAGAAACAGAGATTGTGTGCATGTGTGTGAGAGCAGGGGGATTATAAATAATCTTTCATAAGAAAATAATCCTTGATATAGGAAAAACATTTTGTCCACAGATACTCATTTTATAGTTTACTGAAAAATTAGAAACAAGGGCCTACCACTAGGGATAGTTAAGTAAACCATGATAAAGCTACTTGATAGACTATTAGGCAGCCATTAAAAATTATTATAAAGAATTATAAAATTATTATAAAGGATTATTATAGGGGTGCCTGGGTAGCTCAGTTATTTGAGCATCTAGCTCTTGGTTTTGGCTCAGGTGTTGATCTCAGGGCTCTGGAATTGAACCCTCTGTCAGGCTTCACGTTCAGCTCAGAGTCTTCTGAAGAATCTCTATTCTTCTCCCTCTACCCCTCCCCTTGCTGGTGCATGCACACACACACACTCTCTTTCTAAAATAAATTATATATATATTTATTTTTAAAGAATTATAGGGGCACCTGGGTGGCTCGGTGGGTTAAGCTTCTGCCTTCAGCCCAGGTCATGATCTCAGGGTCCTGGGATCGAGCCCCGCATCTCTCCTGCTTCTCTGCCTACTTCTGATCTCTCTCTCTGTGTCAAATAAATAAATAAAATTTAAAAATAAATTAAAAATAAAAATAAATAAAGAATTATAAAGAACTGTTTGGATAACTCAAGTAAAAAGCAATGCTCAGTTCAGTTTGAGTTTCATATAAACAATAAATTTTAGTATAAGTATGTCCCATGCTATATTTGAAATGTGCTTATATTAAAAAAGAACTATTTGGGGGGGCACCTGGGTGGCTCAGTGGGTTAAAGCCTCTGCCTTCGGCTCAGGTCATGGTCCCAGGGTCCTGGGATGGAGCCCCATGTTGGGCTCTCTGCTCAGCGGGGAGCCTGCTTCCTCCTCTCTCTCTGCCTGCCTGTCTGCCTACTTGTGATCTCTATCTATCAAATAAATAAATAAAATCTTTAAAAATAAAAAAAAAGAACTATTTGAAATTCAGAATTTTCTTTCTTTTTTTTTTTTTTTGCTTAATTTGGCAGTCCTGGTACAATCACAGTTACTTAAAATCACAAAACCAGCAAAATTAACTATTCACACGTACACACAGAGACAATAAATAGTTCACCAGAAAATTGATAGTGATTTTCTGAGAGGTGGGAGCAGTGGGTGAATTTTTTTCCTCTTTTCACTTCTAGGTACCCCACCCCCACCCCAATTTCCTGTAAAAAGCATATAAAACTTAAAATGTTATGTATAAAGTCTGATGCTAATTCTTTCTAGAAACTGAAGCTAACTTAGAAATGACCAGAGATGTTTTGTTTTAGACTCTTGAGAAATTTTGTTGAATCCATTTCTATTCTGCAGACATGTTATCAAACACTGTAATGATTTGTGGTTTAGGGGCACAGATGAACAGTTCACTACTGCCTCAGGATGCAGTGAGCAGTCATCTAAGGAAAAGTGGCCTGAAAAAACCTGTGGTTGCTTCTTCATTAAAAAGGCAGGGTAAGTTTCCCTTCCCCAGGGTAGGCTAAAGGGGTGGAAATCATCCTAAAGAATCCCAAAGCGATATAATGGAAAGAAATGTTGTGAGTTATCCCCCAGAGAGTGCTGAGACAAACACGAGCAGACACTGAGGTTGAGGTCTGCTCTGTTCCACTGGTTTCTAGTTCTACTCAAAACCAAATCATGTCTTTTAAAGAACAAATACAACAGAAATTACTTTGGGTTTTGGTAGCGCACGTTCTATAGGATATTTTCTTTTTGTTGCTTGTTACCCACATGCAATTGGTATGGAGCCTCAAGGTTGAAGAAGAAACATATCTTATAATTATGCAGTGATATTTGTTGAGAAACACAAATACAGTCAGTTCTCCAAAGTTGTAAGTTTGGGGCACCTACTGGCTCATTTGGTAGAGCTGGAGACTCTTGATCTCCCGGTGATGAGTTTGAGCCCAACATTGGGGAGAGAGATTACTTTAAAAAATAATTAATAAATAAAATAAAAATCAACATGTGTTTAAAAAAAAATTAAGTTTGAAAACCTGCCTAAAATCAGTAGCATGGGTATCATTCTGAACTAATGAGACAAAATGACTTAATTTGCACCTAATTTATATTTTTACTTTACTTTTTTTTTTTTTAAGATTTTATTTATTTATTTGACAGAGAGAGACACAGCAAGAGAGCGAACACAAGCACGGGAAGGGGAGAGGTAGAAGCAGGCTTTCCACTGAGCAGGGAGCCCAGTGTGCTTGATCCCAGGACCCCAGGATCATGACCTGAGCCAAAGGCAGATGCTTAGCGACTGAGCCACCCAGGAACCCCATATATTTACTTTTCTTCTCCAAATAATTAACCTGTGCATTTGGAAATCAACGTTTTCTTAACTCTCATATATTATGGCTGTGTGATTAAAAACCAGACATCATCCCTGCTCTTGTACTATGGTTTTGAAGACAAAACCAGTACATAAATAGCAAGTAATACAAGACTAAATCATAATTAATCAATTAATTAAGAACTTATACATTCCAGGAATAAATATTTTTGGAAGGTCAGGGAGTACGATCAAAAATATCAGGTAGGGGGTGCCTGGGTGGCTCAGGGTTAAGCTGCTGCCTTCTGCTCAGGTCATGATCTCAGGGTTCTGGGACTAAGTCCCGCATCAGGTTCTCTGCTCAGCAGGGAGCCTACTTCCCTCTCTCTCTCTCTCTCCCTGCCTCTCTGTCTACTGTGATCTCTCTCTGTCAAAAAAATAAAATCTTTAAAAAAAAAAAAATTAAAAAAAATATATATATATATCAGGTAGGAGGGACACTTGGGTGGCTCAGTCAGTTAAGTGGCTGCCTTCAGCTCAGGTTGTGATCCCAGAGTTCTGGAATCAAGTCCCACATTGGACTCCTTGCTCAATGGGGAACCTGCTTCTCACTCTGCCTCTGCCTGCCACTCTGTTTGCCTGCACTCTCTCTGTCTCTCTGACAAATAAATAAGTAAAATTAAAAAAAAAAAAAATCAGGGGGCACCTGGGTGGCTCAGTAGGTTAAAGCCTCTGCCTTTGGCTCAGGTCACGATCCCAGGGTTCTGGGATCGAGCCCCAAATCGGGCTCTGCACTCAGTGGGGTGCCTGCTTCCTCCTCTCTCTCTCTCTCTGCCTGCCTCTCCCCATAATTGAGATTTCTATCACATAAATAAATAAAATTTTAAAAAAATCAAGTTGGGGATGCCTGAGTGGCTAAGTCAGTTAAAAATCTTAAGGTCCTGGGATCAAGCCCCAGTCAAGCTCCCTGATCATTGGGGAGGAGTCTTCTCCCTCTTCTTTACCACTTGTGCTCTCTCTCACTATCGCTGTCATTATTTATGTTTCCCTTTCTCAAATAAATAAATAAAATATTAAAATATATATATGGCTTAAACTTAAAAAAATATATCAGGTAGGGGCGCCTGGGTGGCTCAGTGTGTTAAGCCGCTGCCTTCGGCTTGGGTCATGATCTCAGGGTCCTGGGATCGAGTCCCGCATCGGGCTCTCTGCTCAGCAGGGAGTCTCCTTCCCCCCCACCCCCCGCCTGACTCTCTGTCTACTTGTGAGCTCTCTCTGTCAAATAAATAAAATATTTAATTTAAAAAAAAAAAGATTAAAAAAAAAAAGATTTTTTAAGATTTTATTTATTCACTTAAGAGAGAGGGAGAGAGAGGCTCCTGGGTGGTTCAGTGGGTTAAAGCCTCTGCCTTTGGCTCAGTCATGATCTCAGGGTCCTGGGATCGAGCCCTGCATCAGGCTCTCTGCTCAGCAGGGAGCCTGCTTCTCCCTCTGTCTCTCTGCCTGCCTCTCTGCCTACTTATGATCTGTCTCTGTCAAATAAATATACAAAATCCTTAAAAAAGAGAGAGAGGGAGAGAGCATGAGCATGAGGAGGGGCAGAGGGAGAGAGAGCGGGACAAGCAGACTCCCCACTAAGTGGGGAGCCCGAAGCACAGCTCCATTCCAGGACCCTGAGACCATGATCTGAGCTGAAGTCAGATACTTAACCAAGTGAGGCACCCAGGCACTTACAAAATTTTTTTTTAAATATTTTATTTATTTGACAGACAGAGATTACAAGTAGGCAGAGAGGCAGGCAGAGAGAGGAGGAAGCAGGTGCCCCAGCCAGTTACAAAAATTTTTTTTTTTTTTAAGATTTTATTTATTTATTTGACAGACAGAGATCACAAATAGGCAGAGAGGCAGGCAGAGAGAGAGAGGAGGAAGCAGGCTCCCTGCTGAGCAGAGAGCCTGATGCGGGACTCGATCCCAGGACCCTGAGATCATGACCTGAGCCGAAGGCAGCGGCTTAACCCACTGAGCCACCCAGGCGCCCCAGTTACAAAATTTTTAACAAAATTTCTTCACTTCTGTGGTGCAGAGAAAAAATAAAAAAGAATAAAATAGCTTTTCATCCAAATGATCACGATATACATTTACCTAGTGAGAATTAATTTCAAATGAATAGTAGTTATGGCATCATTATCTCCTGATTTATAGGTCTCTAAAGCAAGCCATTATACAAGGTCATTCTTCCAATTTGCGTTGACTTTTTCTTTCAAAGATTTTATTTTATTTTTGAAAGATTTTATTTTATTTATTTATTTTTAAATTTTTTTTTTAAAGATTTTATTTATTTATTTGACAGAGAGAGATCACAAGTAGACAGAGAGGCAGGCAGAGAGAGAGAGGGAAGCAGGCTCCTTGGCGAGCAGAGAGCCTGATGGGGACTCGATCCCAGGACCCTGAGATCATGACCTGAGCCGAAGGCAGTGGCTTAACCCACTGAGCCAAAGATTTACTTACTTATGGGGCACCTGGGTGGCTCGGTGGGTTAAAGCCTCTGCCTTCGGCTCGGGTCATGATCCCGGGGTCCTGGGATCGAGCCCTGCATCGGGCTCTCTGCTCAGCCAGGGAGCCTGCTTCCTCCTCTCTCTCTGCCTGCCTCTCTGCCTACTTGTGATCTTTGTCTGTCAAATAAATAAAAACAAAATCTTTAACAAAAGAAAAAAAAAGATTTACTTATTTATGAGAGAGAGAGAGCTGGGAGGAGGGGGAGAGGCAGAGAGTCTCAAGCAGACTCTGTGCAGAGTGCGGAACCCAAGGTGAGGCTTGATCTCATGACCCTGAGATCAGGACCTGAGCCAAAACCAAGAGCCAAAAGTGACTGCACCAAGCAGGCACCCCTCAGAGATTTTTTTTTTTTTTTAAGATTTTGTTTATTTATTTGAAAGAGAATGAGAGAGAAAGAGCATGAGTGAGGAGAGGTCAGAGGGAGAAGCAGACTCCCTGCTGAACAGGGAGCCCAGTGCAGGACTTGATTCTGAGACTCTAGGAGCATGACCTCAGCCAAAGGCAACTGCTTAACCAACTGAGCCACCCAGGTGCCCCAAAGATTTTATTTTTAAATAATCCCTATACCGAACATGGGACTTGAATTCACAACCCCGAGATCAAGAGTTCTACCAACTCTACCAACTGAGTCACCCAAGCACTCCTTCGATTTGCTCTTTAATTGTGAAAGGAAGGCTATAAACTGACTATGGTGAATAACCTTAAACCCATTAGTATCTCCACAGCTTTTCATTTCTCTTTTTCTAGAAAGATTCTTTAAAAAAAAAAAAAAATCCTGGAATCTTAAAAAAATAAAAGTTACTGAAAAGTTTTTTTATCTGTTTTCCTAGCTTGTGGTCAGCTGTTAGATGAGGCACAAGTGACCTTATCCTTCCAAGACTGGCTGGCCAGTGTCACGGAACGCATCCATCAAACCATGCACTATCAGTTTGATGGTAAGTCTGGTCACCTAACTTGGCTGTTGCTGAAAGGAGGAGAAATTAAACTACTTGTGTTGTAGTTCTAGTCTGTTATTTTTTTTAAATTAAGTTTTAATTTTAGTTCTAGTATAGTTAGCGTACAGTGTTTAATTTAGTTTCAGGTGTACCAAACAGTGATTCAGGGATTCCATACCTCACCCAGTGCTCACCCCAAGTATACTTCTTCTAGCCCCACCCCCTACTTCCCCCATCCCCCAACTCGCCTCCCCTCTGGTAACCATCTGTTTATTCTCAATAGTTAAGAGACTCGTTCTTGGTTTGTTTCTTCTTTTTTTCCTTTGCTCATTTGTTTTGTCTTTTAATTCCACATATGAGTAAAGTCATATGGTATTTGCCTTCTCTGACTGACTTATTTTTCTTATCATTATACTCTCTGGCTCTATCCATGTCATGGCAAATGATAGTTCTATCCTGTTTTTGTTTTTGTTTTTTAAGATTTATTTATTTAATTTAGTAAGAGAGTGAGAGAGAGAGATCGGGGGGAGGGGCCAAGGGAGAAGGAGAGAGTCTTAAGCAGACGCTGTGCTGTTCATGGAGCCCGACAAGGGGCCCAGTCTCAGGACCCTGAGATCATTACCTGAGCCCAGATCATGAATTGGAGGCTCAACTGACTGAGCCACCCAGATACCCCTAAGAGCCACTCTTAAGTTATATCTAGGCAGGTAGTGGTTCTGGATGTTTCCCCTCTGTTGTGGCTAACCTCTTGGGCAATTTTTTGTTTTTTGCTTTTTGTTTTTATAGATTTACCCATTTATTGTAGCGGGGAAGGTGTGGAGGGGCAGAAGGCAGACATCTTGCCAAGCATGGAGCCTGATGTGGGGCTCAATCCCATTACCCCAAGATCATGACCTGAGCCAAAACCAATAGCCAGACACCCAACTGACTGAGCCACACAGTGCCTGGTCTTTTGTTGTTGTTGTTGTTGTTGTTGTTTTTTACGTAGGCTCTACAGCCAATGTGGAACTTGAACTCATGACCCCAAGATCAGGAATTGCATGCTCTACACTCTGAGCCAGCCAGACTCCCCCACTCTTGGACAATTCTTAAGGAAAAGTCTGAACTCTCTGACCCCTCCCCTCAACACTCTTTCTGCCGACTTTTTGTTGATCCTTGTATCTTACAAGTTCAAGAGGTTTGTTAGGTATTTTCAAACAATTTGCCCACTTTGGGATCACATTCAGAGAAAAAGGCCAATGTTTATTGGATAAACAGTGTCCTGACTCGGGGATGCCTGGGTGGCTCAGTTGGTTAAGCAGCTGCCTTCGGCTCAGGTCATGATCCCAGTGTCCTGGGATCGAGTCCCGCATCGGGCTCCTTGCTTGTCAGGGACCCTGCTTCTCCCTCTGCCTCTGCCTGCCTATCTGTCTGCCTGTGCTTACTCTCTCTCCCTCTCTCTCTGAAAAATAAATAAATAAAATCTTTAAAAAAAAAAAAAAAAGACTTTAAAAAAAAAACAAAAAACAAAAAACAGTGTCCTGACTCTGGGGTCTGTGGCATTCATGGCCCAGACCATGTGGGTGAGAGCTTGCAGTTACTTTGCTCAGACTTGAATGGACCAAGCAAATGTCTAGGGACAGAGAGCAGGATTGAATCAAGTTTACCTTCTCAGTCCAGCCATGTTCTCATCTCATGTCATGTACTCAATAAAGGGAAAAGTCTGGGTTGTGATGGTGTTTACGAAACAGGGGATTTGAAAAGTTATGTTTGGTGGATGCCAGGGGTCTGCTGAATTTGTTTCAATTGCAAGGGATCAAGAGTAAGGTTGGCAACAGTGCTTGACTCATAAAAGTCATTCAGAGCCTTCTTTTGCCTCTGCATAGAGCCGCCTCCATGGCGGTTTTCCTTATTACTGCCACCCAGTTCCATTTCTTGCTCTTCTCCCTACATGTCCGAAAGTCCACTGAGTTTCTCCACCTGAGTTTCTTCTTATTTGCTCTAGGCAAACCAGAGCCACTGGTGTTCCACATTCCGCAGTCCTTTTTCGATGCCCTGCAACAAAGAATATCTATAGGAAGTGCCAAGAAACGGCTTCCCAACTCCACCACAGGTATGGGATTTTTTCCTCAGCAAGAGCAGTAGATATTTTGACCTTTAAGAATTATGTTTAGGTGGGCGCCTGGGTGGCTCAGTGGGTTAAAGCCTCTGCCTTCGGCTCAGGTCATGATCTCAGGGTCCTGGGATCGAGCCCCGCATCAGGCTCTCTGCTCGGCAGGGAGCCTGCTTCTTCCCTCTCTCTCTCTCTGCCTGCCTCTCTGCCTACTTGTGATCGCTCTCTATCAAATAAATAAATAAAATATTTTAATTAAAAAAAAAAAAAAGAATTATGTTTAGGGACGCCTGGGTGGCTCAGTTGGTTAAGCAGCTGCCTTCAGCTCAGGTCACGATCCCAGCGTCCTGGGATCGAGTCCCGCATCGGGCTCCTTGCTCCGCAGGGAGCCTGCTTCTCCCTCTGACTCTGCCTGCCACTCTGTCTGCCTGTGCTCGCTCTCGCTCGCTCCCTCTCTGACAAATAAATAAATAAAATCTTTAAAAAAAAAAAAAGAATTATGTTTAGAAAAAACGTGTGGAATTTTCAGGGTTAGGACTTTGAGTCACATGCTCAGAACGTGAAGGCTTAGCCAGTCAGCTCTTGGAATAATGATCACCCTCGGGGCGCCTGGGTGGCTCAGTGGGTAAAGCCTCTGCCTTTGGCTCAGGTCATGATCTCAGGGTCCTGGGATCGAGGCCCACATCAAGCTCTCTGGAAGTCTCAGGAAGCCTTCTTCCCCCCCTCTCTCTGCTTACTTGTGATCTCTCTCCCCCTCTGTCAAATAAATAAATAAAAAATCTTAAAAAATAAAAATTATCACCCTCCTCAAAGGCCCCATACTTATTCCAGTAAGAGGTAATGGAAAGATTCAGAAAGCACAAACCTGGTAAAAGAATAATGAAGTCCAATAAGGGTGCCCACTAAGAAGTTTGGTATTTTGGGGTGCCTGCGTGGCTCAGTGGGTTAAAGCCTCTGCCTTCGGCTTGGTTCATGACCTTGGGGTCCTGGGATCCAGCCCTGTGTTGGGCTCTCTGCTTGGCAGGGAGCCTGCTTCCCTTCCTCTCTCTCTGCCTCCTTCTCTGCCTACTTGTGATCTCTGTCTATAAATAAATAAATAAATAGAGTCTTTAAAAAAAAAAGAAGAAGAAGAAGAAGTTTGGTATTTTTTAAAAATTTATTTTATTTTATTTTTTAAGATTTTATTGATTTATTTAAGAGAGACAGAGCATGAGCATGAGCAGGGAGGAGGGTCAGAGGGGAAGGGACAAGCAGACTCCCCACCGAGCAGGAAGCCCGACTTGGGGCTCGATCCCCATGACCTGAGCTGGAGACAGACACTTAACTAAGCCACCCAGACACCCCATGATTCCCAATTTGTGATGAAGATTTTATTTTTAGAGTAAGTCTAAGGCTTGGAGGCCTTTATTTATTTATTTATTCATTTATTTTAAGATTTTATTTATTTATCAGAGAGGGGGGGGGAGAGAGCAAGCACAGGCAGACAGAATGGCAGGCAGAGGCAGAGGGAGAAGCAGGCTCCTTGCTGAGCAAGGAGCCCGATGTGGGACTCGATCCCAGGACGCTGGGATCATGACCTGAGCCGAAGGCAGCTGCTTAACCAACTGAGCCACCCAGGCGTCCCTGGAGGCCTTTATTTATTTATTTATTTATTTATTTATTTATTTTAAAGATTTTATTTATTTGTCAGAGAGAGAGGGAGTGAGAGCGAGCACAGGCAGACAGAATGGCAGGCAAAGGCAGAGGAAGAAGCAGGCTCCCTGCCGAGCAAAGAGCCCGATGTGGGACTCGATCCCAGGACGCTGGGATCATGACCTGAGCCGAAGGCAGCTGCTTAACCAACTGAGCCACCCAGGCGTCCCTTTTTTTCTTTTTTAAAGGTTTTATTTGTTGGGGCGCTTGGGTGGCTTAGTGGGTTAAGCCTCTGCCTTCAGCTCAGGTCATGAATTCAGGGTCCTGGGATGGAGCACTGCATCAGGCTCTCTGCTCAGCAGGGAGCCTGCTTCCCCTCCCGCCCCCTCCTCCCACCTACCTCTCTGCCTACTTGTGATCTCTCTCTCTGTCAAATAAACAAATAAAATCTTTAAAAAAAAAAAGATTTTATTTGTTTATTTGACAGAGACAGACACAGTGAGAGAGGGAACACCAGCAGGGGGAGTAAGTAGCAGGCTTCCTGCGGAGCAGGGAGCCCGATGGGGGGCTTAATCCCAGGACTCCAGGATCATGCCCTGAGCTGAAGGCAGATGCCCAACGACTGAGTCACCCAGGCGCCTTTTAAATTAAATTATCATGGTGCATATTTCTTAGTTTTCTATTAAGTCTTCTACTAGAAATGTCAAGATACTTATTAGGTGGTGTAAGGAATTAAGGGGGACGGGGCACCTGGGGGTTCAATGGGTTAAAGCTCCAGTCATGATCCCAGGGTCCTGGGATCGAGCATCGGGCTCTCTGCTTAGCACGGAGCCTGCTTCCTCCTCTCTCTCCCTGCCTGCCTCTCTGCCTACTTGTGATCTCTGTCAAATAAATAAATACAATATTAAAAAAAAAAAAAAAGAATTAAGGGGGAGAAAAAGAGGAGGAAAGGATGGCTCCGTGGCAAAGAGCCCAAGAGTAACTACAGCTAGAAATCAATGCTATTTCTTAGTTAGTAATTATTTGATGATCTGATAGGGACTGTTTGGGGTTTAATTCTATCTTTGAATAGTTCAAGCTGTGAATCACTGTTTAGGGCAATAAAAATTTTGTCTTCACAGCTTATCTACCTGAGGCAGTGTTGATTCTTTCACGTTAAACTTCAGGCCTCCTAATACATTAATTTTAACCCATCCCTTCGCTATTTTTGCAGACCCTTTGGTAAAATCTCTTATAATCCTGCAGGCAAGGCAATAGGTTGGCAACCACATTAACTAGTTTAAACTCCATATAATCCTTTTAAGAACTATAATTTGACCTCTGATATATCTAAAGTTACAAGAGATTTTAGGAGGCATCTTACAATGGAGTCCAGTGTATGTGGCTGTAGCAAACAAAGAAGTAAGTTTCAAAGGTAGCCAAAATAAATAGCATCTCAAAGAAATATCGGAGACTTTATTCAGCAGAAATCTCTTATCATTCATTATCACATTTTGCCAAACCTATTATAGATTTGCCTCTAGAATTTCCTTTTCAAAGTGCTGAGATTCTATAAGGAGAGGATAACACTGCACTGAACTTTCTAGAAACTGGATAACAAACACAATGAAAGAGAATGTTATTTTTTTGTAGTCTAATCTTGTTCCCTTTTTACATTGAAGCTTTTGTTCGGAAAGATGCCTTGCCACTGGGAACCTTTTCCAAGTATACCTGGCATATCACTAATATCCTGCAAGTTAAACAAATCTTAGATACCCCAGAGGTAAGAGGGTATTTCTACAATTGTAGGAGGGCAAAGAGGGGAAAAGAGAGAAGCAAGTGCAAGAGATATATCTGCACTAATTCCTTGAGTTATAGACACCAAAGAGAATTCTTTTTTCTCATACTAAGAGATTATTCAGAAATATTCATGGCTGTACGGTGCTGACTGTGATTTTAATGGGTATTTCCTATAGCTTGGAAAAATATATTAAGTTGGAATATTCTTTTTCTTTGTCTTTGGGATCAGAAGACAGATTATTTTTCTTGTGAATTAAATAACGAACCCCTACTAGCTATGGTGAGCCCTCGTTTAACTGGCAGGAAGCTAGAAAGTATGTAAATAATTTGATACGATACAGCAATTGTAAAGTCAGTGAACTCAGCACAATTAAATGCTTCTCTGCAAACTGTAATTTAGTCCTCATTAGAGAAATGACCCTTAATTAGTTTGTGTTCTTTTTTCTAAGGGAAATATTACATATTTTTATCCATTTTCTTTTTCAAGCAGATCCTGAAAATTTGAGGTTTTTCCCTTCCTACTGTAATGGAATGTTGTAGAAAATTCAGCATAGTGTGATTTGATACATTAAGATTAGTTTAATTGTAAGGCATTGTTACATTCAGAAAAAGAATAAGTTGTCGGGAAGCTATAGAACTTACTTTTGAACCCTAGAAAATGCCTATGTTAGCACTAAAAATACTTGAGAAACTTATGTTCCAACTTACATTCCAGAGATGGATTCTGGCCTGGGGCAGGGGTTCAGCAAGGTCCTATCAGGCGAGGGAAGAGAGCTGAGAATCCTGGAGTGTCGATCTGCTGGCCGTTACTTACCTGCATCATCTCATTCAATTAAATGCTTGTATTAACTGTATTTTGCAGATAAGAAACAGGCTGTGAGACATTCACCCTGCTGTTTAGTGGCAAAGACCAGTTCAGGTTCTGTCCGGCTCAGTCCCAGGGATGGTGTAGAGCATACGCGGTGTGAGGTCAGCTGTAGACACTGTCAGTGGAGCAGTCAGGAGAAGAATGATGCTAGCAGAGCAGTAGGGGAAGGAATAAAATGGATTTGAGAGCAAGTCCTTGCTAGTAGCCATTGAATAGCCATGAAGATGTTAGGGGTTCAATTCATATACACTTTGGCTGTGGTGCAACTTAAAGTTACAGAAGAAAAATGATGTAAAGGAGAAAAGGCAGATTTTTTTGACAGCATTTACTTGAAAATACAAGAGGAAGTTGTAATTAACTGGAGTATACTTAACAAAAAAGAGTAAGTGAAAGATCTGCCGTCATTCAACTGTTTGTCTACTTTGAGTTTTTCCTTTCTCACATTTCTTGGTATTGTCTCCATGTCCAGATGCCCTTGGAAATCACTCGGAGTTTTATACAGAACCGGGATGGGACTTACGAGCTGTTTAAATGCCCTAAAGTGGAAGTAGAGAGCATAGCAGAAACCTATGGTCGTATAGAAAAGCAACCCGTGCTGCGACCCTTGGAACTAAAAACTTTTCTCAAAGTTGGTAAGTGAAATTGTGTTTTCTTTCCTTTATTTATTTTTTTTTAAAGATTTTATTTATTTGACACAGAAAGAGAGATCACAAGTAGGCAGAGAGGCAGGCAGTGAGAGAGAGGGAGAAGCAGGCTCCCTGCTGAGCAAAAAGCAGGCCTTGATCCCAGGACCCTGAGATCATGACCTGAGCTGAAGGCAGAGGCTTAACCCACTGAGGCACCCAAGCACCCGAAATTGTGTTTTCAATAGTGCATCATCCTTGGAGGGTCAGCTGTGTGCCTTGCACTGTCCTAGACTTTGGATCTTGACTTTAACAAAGAAGACACTTTATTTTTTTTTTTTTAAGATTTTATTTATTTATTTGACAGAGAGAGATTACAAGTAGGGAGAGAGGCAGGCAGAGAGAGAGAGGAGGAAGCAGGCTCCCTGCTGAGCAGAGAGCCCGATGTGGGACTTGATCCCAGGACCCTGAGATCATGACCTGAGCCAAAGGCAGCGGCTTAACCCACTGAGCCACCCAGGCGCCCCAAAGAAGACACTTTAATTCATTTTGTAAAGGCCATCATGGAATAAAATGTTTTGTGTCTTTGGAAACAGTGCTTTTAAAATAAAATTACAGGGGCTCGGTTGGTTAAGCGTCTGACTCTTGATTTCGGCTCTGGTCATGATCTCAGTGTCGTGAGATAGGGCCCGGTGTCGGGCTTTGTGCTAGGTGTGGAACCTGCTTGGGATTCTCTCTCTATCTCCCCCTTTGCCCCTCCCTACCCCCTGCTTGCGCACAGGCTCTCTTTTTCCAAAAAATTAATTAATTTAATTTAATGACAAGAAACATCTAACTGGCTTAGTCATTGGAGCACATGACTTGATCTCGGGGTTGTAAGTTTGAGCCCCATGTTGGATATAGAGATTACGTCTTTAAAAATAAATTGAATAGAATAGAATAAAAGTGGGATGCCTGGGCAACTGAGTGGGTTAAGTGGCTGCCTTCAGCTCAGGTTGTGATCCCAGGATCCTGGGATCGAGGCCCACACCCGGCTCCTTGCTCAGCGGGGAGCCTGTTTTCCCTCTGCCTGCTGCTCCACCTGTTGTGCTCTCTCTCTCTCTGACAAATAAATAAATAAAACCTTAAAAAAATAAAAGAATAGAATGAAAGTGACACATGTTCATTATAGAGAAATCATAGATTTCATTATAAAGCATCAAAGAGAAAAATAAACCACCTATAACCCCATGCACCACAGAGTACATCACCATTAGATTCGGTCTCTACCCTTTCAGACTCTCTTCTGTGCATGAAAAGAATTTGTAAAACATGGCATCGGACCTCAGCTGCTTTTTTAACGTAAAAATATATCATGAATAGCTTTCCATGTCTATCTTCAACATTATTTTTTATCTTTTACTATTATAAAACATATATAATATACAATTTTTTTAAGTGTGTATAAGGCTCTCAGGCATTAAGTCCATTGACATTGTACAACCGTTACCACCATCCATCTCCAGAACTTTTTTGTCGTCTTCCTGTGCCTGTGAAGCAATAACCCCCTGGTCCCTGGCAACCATTCTACTTCCTATTGACTAATTTGACTACTTTAGGTACCTCATCTAGGTAGAATCATACGGTATTTGTCTTTTCTCTGACTGGCTTATTTCACTCAGCGCAGTGTCCATAAGATTCATCCATATTGGAGCGTGTGTCAAAATTTCTTTCCTTTTTTTTTTTTTTAAAGTAAGCACTATGCCCAACATGGGACTTGAACTCACAACCCCAAGATCAAGATTTGCACACTCTCCTGACTGAGCCAGGCAGGTACCCCATAGTTTTGCAAGCTACACAGTACTAGTGTATTTTTTTATTTAGTTTTTATTTTTAAAATATTTTATTTATTTGCTTAGAGAGAGAGAGGACAAGCAGGGGGAGTGGCAGCAGAGGGAGAAGCAGGCTCCCCACCTGAGCAGGGAGCCAGACGCAGAACCTGATCCCAGGACCCCAGGATCATGACCTGAGCCAAAGGCAGATACCCAACTGACTGAGCCACCCAGGCATCCCTATACTGTATTTTTTGTTCTGCTAATGTTTTATAATTTTTTAAAAAATGTTCTTTAACCTGAGTTTTTCTTTTTTCCCCCACTAAAGATTTTATTTATTTATGTATTTATTTGAGAGAGAAGGAACAGGAGAGAGAAGCAGAGGGAGAAGCAGGCTTCCCACTGAGCAGGGAGACCAACATAGGGCTCAATCCCAGAACCCTAGGATCATGACCTGACCCTAAGGCAGACACTTAACCAAAGAAGCCACATAGGCGGCCTCCCTGAAACTTTTTTTTTTAAGATTTTATTTATTTATTTGACAGAGAGAGAGATAGAGCGAGATAAGGAACACAAGCAGGGAGAGTGGAAGAGGGAGAAGCAGGCTCTGCACAGGGAACCCAATGCAGGGCTCAATCCCAGAACCCCAGGATTATGACCTGAGCTGGAGGCAGACACGCAACAACTGAGTCACCCAGATGCCCCCCCTTTTTTTTTCACCCTGAAACTTTCTTTAGGATAGATATACCAGTAATCACTTTTCTCTTCCCTTGATTCTTCTTGTTTTTCCCCTTGTTTCTCTCTTAGGGTTTGTTTGCAGTTTTTTTCTTCTTTTTCTTCTTTTTTCATTCCGGAACAGCATAACATCTGGCCAGCCTCAGATTTTGGAATGACACTAATCAGTGTTTTTTCTTTCTTCCTTTCTTTGTTTTCTTTCTTCCTTCCTCCTTTTCCTTTCCTTTTCGTTTCCGTTTTTCTTTCCCTTTCCCTTTCTTTCTCTTTCCCTTTCCCTTTCCTTTCTTGTCTTGTCTTCAGGCAACACTTCCCCAGATCAAAAGGAGCCAACACCTTTCATCATTGAGTGGATCCCAGATATCCTTCCCCAATCCAAGATTGGCGAGCTGCGGATCAAGTTTGAGTATGGCCACCACCGAAATGGGCATGTTGCAGAGTACCAAGACCAGCGGCCATCACTGGACCAGCCCTTGGAACTGGCCCCTCTAACCACCATCACTTTCCCTTGAGGCAAAACAAAACAGTCTTTTGCTGCTAAATTTGCACATCCCCAACCCTTGACAATTTTAAGTACTAGTTAGGCATTTAGATGGCCCTGTTCCTTAGTGAACTCCTCTTAGCTAAGATGCAATTTCTCAGCGCATTCGAGTGGATTCTATTGCAGAAAAACTCTTCTTGTAAATGGCCTTTTTGGTGCTGCTATGTATAGTCTTCTTTATAAATTGGGTGATATTTCTGGCTCGAATTTTTAAAGGAACAAAAAGGAAACCAACTCACTTTCCTTCTTAACAACTCCCATTTAGAGTTTGTTTCATCCTTTTTCTAATTCTCTAAGAAGTTAGCAGCACTCTGCCTTATACCAGCAGTGCTGGAGAGTTAACAACACCCTGGTTAGGGCAGAATGTTATGGACCATCCAGAGTTCCAGTCATGTCCTTTTATCCTGTTCTCAAATAAAGCACAGTGTCACTAGTTTTTCCAAAGTATTTCTCATGTTGGCCTGATTATAAAATTACAAACCTTTGGGGAGATTTAAGTAATAGTGAAATAGGAAAAAGAGGTCCATATGTCAAGGCAATATCGACATTTCAAACTAATGCTTCTAATTGCTTATTTCATTGATACTTATTTCCTTCTTTATTCTCGAAAGAGTTTAATAGCCAGTAAGACTGAATTCCTATTGCTGAGTTCACTGATCACAGAATGGAGATATTGAAAGACACAGAAGTGGAAGCCTATCTTCAGGGAGAAAAGAAAAGAATGAACATTTCCTATAGGCCTACTATAGGGCACTCTCATTTACATTCCCAGTTTTCTCATTTAGTCCTCATTATTCTTTGAATTTAGTCATTACCCTTCTTTTAAGTTAAAGAGACAGCCTCTCTGAGGTTATCTTGCTGGAAACAGCATTAAAAATATAATGTTTCATTTTACTGCAAAGGACATGTTCTTTCTACCTTATCATGTTACTTTGATATAAATTCCTTGTAATTCATTGTCCTTGGGAACACAAGAAAAATCCATATAAAGGAGGCTCCTGGTTTTCTTCTGACTATAGGTAACAAAAACCCAATTCTAACCAGCTCAGGCAAAAATGGGAATGAATGATTGGTTCGTGGACTCTAAAATAGGGCTGAACAACTGTCATGGGGTGGCACTGGGGTGTTGAATAGGCCTGCAGAACTCTGGAGCCCTTGTCCATGTGACCCATCACTGTCTCTCCTGGGATTTCACTCACTGTCAGCAGAGAGCAGCTCCCTCTGGCCAGAATTCTGACTCCTGTGGCACCTGAAAGTAGACTTCCACTTCCACACTAGTGAAGGACTGGCTGCTGTGCTCTGTCTCTGTCTCGGGGCAAGGACCCCGAGGAAAGACTCTGATTGATGTTTTTGGTAAAAGGGGAAGCTGGGCCCCTATGGGGGAGGGGGAGCAGAGGGACAGGTAGGTAAATTAAGTGTCCTGTGTGATGGAGGGGAAAGCATGTGTGGAGAGCTCACAGATGCTTTAGACAGGGGTGGAATTCCTTGAGGAGACTCCAGAGAGGTCCACAGAGAACTCAGAATTTGCACTGGACTTTAAAGGAGAAAGGGTTTGCATAGATATGAAGAGGAGAAATTAAAATTAAGTGAAGGAAGGTGCCTGGCTAGCTCAGTCAGTAGAGCATGAGACTCCTAAAATTAGGTGAAGGAGAGCCTGTCTCAAAAGAACACCTAAGGAAGCATAGTGATTAACCCATTCAAGAAATCCTTCAACCTGAGTACTTTGAGGATAGTAGTCACAGCTTTTTGACCAAAACAGATCTGTGAGTGACAAGCAATGGCTGGGTCTAGCAGTACTTGACTAATAGCCACAGGGATAAGAAGAACCATAAAGGCCTTAAAACACATGGCTGGGAGAAGTGATCTGCCCAAAGAACTCACACTCAAGTGCTAAAGTCTCGACCCAGGGCCACCCCGGCCCACCATCACAGCCCATCAAAACCTGGAATGGGGTTCAGAGTTTTAATAACTTGACATCCTCTCTGACAGGTCAAACATGGGCCTAGGAATAATAACCAGTGGGACTGCTGCACCCACTCTCAACATCCAGACACCCCTGGGACGCCATCAGCATTGATCTCATTTCAGACTTACCCCACACTACCACTGCAGGGTGATCCTAGATACTCCCACCAGAAAAAGCTCTTCAAACCCTGCACCCATCTGCTCCCCACCCAGCCACGCTTGAACCTGCTATCCGTTGTACACCACCTCCATTAGTCCTAGGAATCTCCCGTCCCTGGGAGATAACTGTGCAGCTGCTCCCTTTCAACACTGCAATCACCGTTTGTACTCTGGAATGAATAGCTCAAAATCCTCCATGTTCACATAGCTGCCTGTTTACTGCACAGACTGATCATCATCAGACTGAGTGTATTAACAGGTCTTAACTTCTCCAGGCAACATGGCTGTGCCCCTCATGTGGGCATCATGAGAACAACTTGCTATACTTCCACCTACAACACTTAGGTTCTACCCTATCTTGTCCCTGCTTCTATCAGAACTGCTGTCATCTTAGCAGCTTGCTAGCTTAGAGGAGTAATAAGCCGCTCAGAGACCTAAAAATGTGACTCCAGGAACCACCCACCTAAATGAATAACCCACCTGTAGGGCTGCCACATGGCTCTCTCAAGGTACCAGATGTCATCAGCCCTGTGACCTTCTGGGCCCAGCAGTTCCCAGTCATCGAAGTTCATCCTTTCACTGATTCCTGTTCCATCCCGTCTGCCAATAATCTATGGCTTCCCTCCAGCCCACATTTGCGCGTACACGTACACACACCACACACACTCCAGCCCCGTGCATAAGTAGGTGGCCCCTAGCTCTGGCCACCTACAGAATGTAACCTGTACGTGTCATATAAAAGGCATTGTCTGTCAATGTCTGGTTTTCCCTGTCAGGGCCCAGAACTTGCCCTCTGCTATAATAATCCAGGGAAACCCACTGTATCTGCTGAAGGTGAGAGAATGGGCAGGGACTGCCCTGCTCCAGAGCTTTGAATGACCTGCACCCTCTCAAGTATGTGTCACATATAACACAGAAAAGTCAACCACAGAG
This sequence comes from Neogale vison, assembly GCF_020171115.1. NCBI lineage: Eukaryota > Metazoa > Chordata > Mammalia > Carnivora > Mustelidae > Neogale > Neogale vison. The sequence goes on along the minus strand of NC_058098.1, from coordinate 91,433,436 downwards.
AAAAACCTTACCCCTTAACCTATTTCTCAATCGCGCGCGCGCTCTCTCTCTCTTTTTAAATCTAGATTCTGATTTCCTAGTTTTCTTCCTTTCGATTTTGTGATATTTTCTGATACTCCTTATTGGATGCTTTTGTTTGTTAAATAAGCTCTACACCCAACTTGGGGCTGGAAGTTACAACCCCAAGATCAAGAGTTCTATGCCCCACTAGCTGAGCCAACCAGGCCCCACTTACATGTTTTTTGTTTTTTTTTTTTTAACCCTTCTTACAGACCTTCCTCCCTGACTGCCCTCCCACCATCCTGCTCTCCAAGCTTCCTCCACATCTTTCTACCACCCTTCAGGGGCCTCACCAAGGGAGCAAGATGCCTTGTTTCACAATAGCGCTTTAACATGCATAGGCATCACCCAGGGATCTAGTTAGAATGCATATTCCAATGCAGAAGTTCTAGGGTGGGGGGGTCCAAGATTCTGCATTTGTGTCATCGAGCTCGATGTAGAAAGTACAGGACTGCGGAGATGCCTCTGGACTCCAGACTGCACTTTGAGAACAGACCCAATACCTGACTTGGTACTGTGACTCCCACCGCTCACTTCCACCAATGGGAGAGGTCTTGCCGGAAGTCGATGACACCTAGCAGTCAATGGTGGCTGCTAGAGCACTAGCGAACATTGCACCTAAGTACTTCAAGGCGGCGTGTTACTCTGAGCTGCTTTATGGCACGCTCCCACGAAGCTGCTCCAACGCCTGGAGCCACTAGCCAGCCTCCTCCGAACTGGTTCCAACTAGCGTCAGAGAAGTATAAAGTCTGTCCGTAACCACACACATTCCCCGCGCGGGTTTTTCCTCCCTTCTCCCCAGCACCACTTTTTCATTGTTCCTAAGCCCTGGGCTCAAACCCCGACTCTACCACTCGCTATTAACTGTGTGACCTTGGGCAAGTTATTCAGCTCTATGGTCCGGTGTCCTCATCTGTATAGTAGCTATTACGCTTTCACCTATTGTTTGCACTTCTCTCTTCTTCTACCGGTTTTCTTTCCCCCCCCTAACAGCCTCGAGGCTCCAATGGTGCTTGTTTAATGTAACAGAAAGGCTGGAAGTAAATATGAAGGGGTGTGTGTGATGCTGGTATTCATTTTGTTCCTATCCTTTCCCTTTTTCTTCCCCAAATTTTGTATGACGAACACTATTACTTTGATAAGTTCGGAAAAGATAAGGTTATACCCTTAAAAGAATGGGCATAAAGATGACTCCGCACTCCACAGAAAGGTGGAAGAGAAAAAGAAAGACGCCCCGTGGCCGCGGGCGGGGGCTTGTCACGCGGCGGCCACCCGTTGTCCCCTCCCCCGCGAGATGACGTCAGTCACGTTCTTCTCCCGCCCGCGCCGCCGCTTCCGGCCGGTTTGGCAGCTCTTTCTTCCACCAGGCGGCGCCGCAGCACGTTCTGTTGCCGATGCCTTCTGCGCAGCCTCGCTGGCGGCCGGGACACGTCACCACCTTCGCGTCCTTTCTGGAGAGCGCGGGAAGGCGAGTGTGCTGGAGGGTGGTGACGACACTGGGGTTCCCCGCGTGGCTCTCGGAGGCGGGGCCGGAGACGTGGCGGGCGGGGGAGGGAGAGGAGAAGGAGGTGGCGCCGCGCGCCGGCTGACTGCGCCCCGCCCGCCTCGTGACCCACTGTGAGGCCGGGCGGCTGAAAAAGGTGCTGACGAGGCGGTCTGGACCGGGGAAGCGGCCCCGGGCCCAGCGCGGAGCCCTTCGGAGGTCGTTCTTGGGCACGGGTCGCTCTCAGACGTGCCGCGGGAGCCCCGGGCGCCTCTAGGCCCGCCTTTGGGCCGGGCACCAACTTTCTGGCACCCACGTAGGGGCGGGTCCGAGCCCGCGCCGCTACCAGCGCGTTCTCCCGGCAGCGGCGTGGACTCGGGCACGTGGGGCCGGACCGCACCCCGGCTGCAGACCGCGTGGCTCTTTGGGGAAGGCGTAACCGCTCGCTCCCAGCCCCTCCTCCTCCCCCGCCTCCGAGTGTTGGCCGGCCCTCCCCCTTGCTGGTCCTCCTTTCCGGGGAGAGAGGAAGAACGTGGGTCCTGCGCGGAGGCGTGGATTTGAATCCCGAACCCCGCTTATTGTTCTCCCTGAGCGAGTCATTCAGTTATCTTCGAATGTCGGTTTTGTCCTTCGTAAGATACAGATCGCACCATCCACTTAACAGATCTACTCAACAAGGGAAGACGATCAATCAAAATATAAAAATTAATTTCCACTTTTTGCCACGGGTCTGGCATTAGTCGCTGGGTGCCCTTAAGAGACGGTGTAGTTCCGTGTACCGGTTTTTAAGAGACAGGGCTTCCGTTTTCTATGCTCTCCACAACCTGCGCAGTGGCTGTGGAAGGAAAGAGGGCAAAGGGCTCATCCATGACCTAATGAGTTGACTAGGGTCTAATCAGAATTTGGGGAGGAGGGGTTTCTAGAATTTTCCCTGGGTGCCAGACCCCTGTGAAACTACTTAATGAGGAACCACAGGATTTCCTGCTGGGAGCCCTGTCTACAGGGTGCACACTGTCTTGGGGCACCCTTCAGTTGTCTTCCCCTTGTTGCGGTGCCTTCTCAGGATCCTTCATCTCATATTACATTGCTGTGGCCAAGTCATTTTTCTTGGAATGGCCTGATCCCTGAGGACATGCGAGCCTCCCATAGCTTATAGGAGGCTGGTTTAACTGAGTAAACAGAATGCAACACTATCTCCTGGAAGGAGGAAAACTAATGTGTCCCAAAATGCTTATTTAGCATGTGTCACAGACCGTGCTAGGTTTTTCGCACAAGTTACCATCTCAATTGATTTCTACACCCTGTCCTGTGAGCCAGGTGGAATTATCATCCCTTTGCATAGAAGAGGAAACTGTGGTTCAACAGGTTAAATAACATGCCTCACAGCAAGGATGTGGTAGAGCCAGTGTGCTTGGAGACCATACTAAGGTTTGGTTGCATGGTTCTAGCAAGAAAGAGGCAGTGCCTAGTCAGTCTTTCTCTAGGGTATGTTATGCTCAGGACCATCCTATAGGGTATATGTGAAGGCATATTACACTGAGGGCTTCACCTCCATATCCCCACTCTCTGGCCATGCTTGCAATTTGTATCAAAGCAAAACCAGACTAAGTGACAGATAAAGGGCAGCATTTGTGGCTCCAAAAGACAGAGAAGGGGTAGCTTCCCCCAACTTTGCCTTAGTCATGGATGTGTTAATGGAAGGACTCCTGTATATTAGACTTGGGCCTTTTTTTAGCAGGAGCTAAACCTGGCAGGAGCCACCTCTCCTTGCAACTGCTGCTTTTACAAACCATTGCTCATTTGCCAGTCAGCAACAGAAAAGGCAGAAATGTGGCTGCCTGTGTAATTTGGATCCGATGTACCTCAGGGGGGATGGCTGTGTTCTCTGTATTATGTTGTGAGAATGGCAGCCTGTGCCCACCGCTGAGGTTGTATGTGGAACTGCAGGAGACAAGAGAAAGGCAACAAAGGCAGAAATCCCCTCTCCATTTTCATTTTTTTAAATCTTGAACTTGACTAGTGCAAAAGATAGAGAAATTACAGGGATAAGGCAAGGTAATAAGAAGTAGGTCCTTAAAACTCAGGACTTTGTGGGGCGCCTGGGTGGCTCAGTGGGTTAAGCTGCTGCCTTCGGCTCAGGTCATGATCTCAGGGTCCTGGGATCGAGTCCCACATCGGGCTCTCTGCTCAGCAGGGAGCCTGCTTCTCTCTCTCTCTCTCTTTCTCTCTGCCAGCCTCTCTGCTTACCTGTGATCTCTCTCTGTCAAATAAATAAATAAAATATTTTAAAAAAAAAACACTCAGGACTTTGTAAGGAAATATTCCTTGGTTTTGAGCAAGGCAGGTAGCTTCTGCTCATGAGAGCACATGGGCCTACGTGACCCAGGGCTACTTTGAATAGGCAGGTTTTTTTCTTTCTCTGTGGTGCCAAATCAGTCCTTCCTGTCCTGACTCATGGTCATAGTTCTTGAAACCTACAAGACAGGTGCTTATAGTCTAATTGGATAAATGTCTTCTGTTTTGCCTAATACAGCCTGCACACCTAAGTGACAGGAAATGTTTGCCTTCAGCCCAGTAAAATCACATGTAATGGATGATTATCTAACCAGGAAAGGAAACCCTGAAGTTGTAAATTTATTCCCTGAAAGTTTGAGGATACCCCGAACACTGATAGATGACTGAGAGCAATCTCAGGAAGGAAAGTGGTTGTAATTTAAGTCTAATCGATTGAGTTATAAAGCATTTTGGAGACCTGAACACAAGGGATTTGGCCATCCTGGGAAGCATAGAAGTAAGCCCCAGCACGGGAACGGCAGGGTGGGTCTTGACTAAGGGGAGGTGAGCTCCATGATTTCCTTGGTCAGACTGCTCCTGTAGCAGGGAAGAGAGGCCTTGCCCTAAAGGAGACATGTGACTTCAGATTAGCTATTTTTGTTCTAAGTTCTACATTTTTTTAAAAGATTTTATTTATTTATATGAGAAAGAGAGAACACAAGCAGGGGAAGGGGCAGAGGCAGAGGGAGAAGCAGATTGCCTGCTGAGCAGGGAGCCCTACAGGGGGCTCAATCTCAGGACTCTGGGATCATGACCTGAGCCAAAGGTAGATGTTTAGCCAACTGAGCCATCCAGGTGCCCCCTAAGTTCCACATTTACTAAGCAATCTTAAGACCATGAGGAAAAGATCAGCCAGTCAGGTAAATGAAAGCATTCCAGTCCTTTAGAATGTCTGCTATTCTTTGTGTGAATCTGTATATTGATTAGCATTTGGTTTATATGTCCTTGGGTTCTGTGTGAACTTAGTTAATAGGTGCTTGAGAGATGGATCCCCTTGCAGTAGGCTAGACTAGAGGTATAAGGCTCAGATCTGGGTTCTTGTTTTAATTCAGCAAGGTGAGTACTGACTGCCTCACGGGGACCTGTGGAAAAAGGGTAGGAGGTGGGAAGCAAGGACAGGAAGCCAGCTTTGCCAAGGAAACACTACCCTTTGTCTTAATTGTTGACCTTCCTATTGCAGTCACATCCAGGCACATTGTCAGCACAAGGCAGAAAGTGCTAAACTGTAGTTGAGTGATACAAGCATTGAGTGCTGTGGATTTGGAGGAAGGTGAGATTACTGTGGAAGGTTAAAGGATGATGCCCTAAGAAAGTGGGTAAGACTTGCCAAGTGGATGTGAGTTCAGCAGATGGAGATATCAGAGATGGAGAAGAAGTACCTACTGCCACTTTAATGAAATTCCCCTCCAGGGCTCATGTAAAATATGTGGTCATCTGATCCCTTAGCTGTTAAGCCAAAGGAAAAAACCTTGTGGCCAGAGAGGGAGTAGTAAGTCCCAGAGAAAATGAAGTAAAGATCACCTGTTCATTCAACAATTTCTTCACTCAACATTTACTGAGTACCATGTGCCAGGCACTAAGCTGGGTCCTGTGGATACGGAAATGAGCAAAACCAGAAGCTCTACCTTCAGAAAGTTAATAGTCCAGTGAGGAAAGAGACAGAAAGACTTTGAAAGGAAGGAAGGAAGGAGGAAGGAGGAATTGATACCTTGCAGGAAAGAGACAGAAAGACTTAGGAAGGAAGGAAGGAAGGAAGGAAGAAGGAGGAATTGATACCTTGCAAATGGAAGAATGGTGTAGTATGTCGGATGTGCTATGGAGAAAATTAAAACAAGGGGTGGGAGAATAGGAGGATGTGCTGAGGTGTTTGCCTCCCAATTTAAGTGAATTATTTGCAAGTTAATATAAGGTACAAGGACACACAGTCTTTGATCATTTTCTGTGAGTTGGAAGCTGACCAGGTTGTGACCCAGGAGATAGAGTTTGTCTGTGAATATGACTCACTGCCTGGGAAGAAATAAGTCAAGATCTCTGAGTGGAACATTTTCTTCTGAAAGCCAGAAAAGCCAGGTGTGATGACAGAGGAAAATGGAATTGTACCCTAGACCCATAAATATAAACACTTTGCTTCTAAGACAAGTGTTGGCCTGGTGAACGGTAATAGAGCTAAGCAAGGAAGAGGAAGGAACCAAAGAAGAACCTTCTCCACTACTTTTCCTGCCCAGGGTATGGGGAGGAGAGGAAGTCAGGCCTGGAGATGGGTGGCCACATAGTGGGGAATATGCTGAGACCATGTGTTTCCTCGGTAGGTCCCCCATTCACAGGTTTAGGCATGAGGGAGAGTGAACCCTGTCCACCTTGTGCTCCGCAGCACTGTTTTTCTGAACCAAGAACTTCGGAACTATTGAGTTCGTCATACAGCTCAGTGCCAGAGGTGAAATTGGAACACAAAAATTTTGGCATTCTGGGGCGCCTGAGTGGCTCAGTGGATTAAAGCCTCTGCCTTCGGCTCAGGTCATGATCCCAGGGTCCTGGGATCGAGCCCCGCATCGGGCTCTCTGCTCAGCGGGGAGCCTGCTTCCTCCTCTCTCTCTCTGCCTGCCTCTCTGCCTACTTGTGATCTCTATCTGTCAAATAAATAAATAAAATCTTTAAAAAAAATTTTTTTTTGGCATTCTGAAGACAGAATGGTAGAAGGAAGTAGAAGTTTGTGGTTGAGGAAGGAAGGATCAAATGTGGGACAGTATGAGTACTAGTATCAATAGGTGGTACCCACCGGAACAAGGCGGAGAGATACACAGCAGGCCCTCAGAAGTCTGTGCCAACCTGCAAGACGTCAGAGGCTGTGGTCACCTACGTTCTCTTTGAAGCTGGGGAAACAGAGGAGGAGGTGAGGTTGGTAGCTGAACAAGGCTCAGTAATTTACATTCCTGGTTTCACCTACCACTTTATGTGGTGAGGCTTGTACCCATGTCCAAGGCTATTTAAGACAGGGCCTGTCTGCTCAGAGTCTGTGCATGAGGGCTTCCCCAGGCCAGACTCCTTGAATCAGTTCATGTCTCCATAGTCCCAAGCTCTTCTTCCCTGGGAAATAAAACAAAACAAAACAAAGCAAACTGTCTCTCAGATTTTCATACCTGCTTTTGTGTTCTCCTTGCAAGCTGACAGATTTCTGAGAGCCTCAGGGACACAATCTGGCAGTTTCGCATCTGTCGGTTATCCTCTATTTTTCAGTTACAAAACTGTGTTTCAAGCCAGGATGTCCTGACAGGAAACCTGAGTAATACAATGCTCCTTCTTCCTGCTGATGTGTTCTGTGTGGATATGTAGAAGCCACAATGGTGCAGTAGCTTCTTGCTGCTTTTTATAGTCTGTGCTGTTCATTATCCCTTAACCTGGTTGGGCTTTTCCTCGGAGAATAGGCTGATGCAGAATGAATCTCGTGGTGCCACTCCTGGGGATACTGTACATGTGTAATAAGGAGTGGGCATGTAGTCCATGGGGCTTTCTGCTCCACGTTCCTAGCAAATTTAACAATGCTTGATGGCAGTGTTCGGGCCCAGCAGTCAGCACCCAGCACCCTCCAGGAATATATGGTGTGGTTCTAGACACCTGAATCCCTACCAGGCTCGTCCTTGCTGAGAATGACTTGCTTTTAGATTCCCATTTGATTTAAGCAGAACCTTTCATTGAACACATCTGGCATATATACATCTCACATTTCCTGCACATTAGCAAAAGAATTCTAGCTAATGAAAGCTGGAAGCTGAAAGCTATGGCACTGTTATGACTAAATTAACACCCTGAGAGGTTAGTGAATTTTACGTGGATTACGTTGCCTACAGGTTGACCTCTGGCTGTGATCTTTGCAATATAAAAGCTATTTCCCCAAAATTTTAACAAGGGGAGAGGCAGGAGAAAGCCATTCCTATAAGTCTTATTTCTGACACACAGCTAACCACAAAAATGTCCACAATGCAGTGATATAATTGATACCTTGCAAATGGATTTAAAGAACGTAACTAATGAGTCCAGACACATTTATGAGCTGACAGTGTCCTAATAGGGTTATTAGAGATGTGACAGGAGCTGGGTCTCATGTTTGTTTCTGTCCCCAGCACAGGGCCTCTGATAGCCATGGATACATATTAGGTGTCGATGAACAGTCATGGAATTACTAAATGGAAATTTACTGGAGCTCTCTGCACTGTTAGACTCCACACACAAATAGACCTGCCCTGTGGGATCCTTAACAAAAGCAGATAGTTTATGGGAGCTGTCACTCGAGTTGATTGGCGAGACAAAGTGAAACCAAGGGAGTGTGTTTTTAAACCAAATATATTTACTCTGCTAAATTTTACAACTGGAATGTTCTACTTTGGGTGGGGAGTTGTACAAAATGACCTCTAATTTGAGGTTTGTAGGTTTAGGAAAATGCAGATTTTTTTTACGGCACTGAGATGAACCCAGCAGGGCGAGCTGGCAGGAAGTCAGACTGCGGTCCTTGCCTGTGAGCATGACACAGGCCAAAGGAGAAAAGGAAAATAAGGCTGCCAGAGCTACTAAAGCATTTTACAAAGTTTTGCCGAGCTTTCCAGGTTTTTCTGGAAAAAGGAAGAAAAGAAAGAGGAAAGGGCAAGAAGAGGATTGGTTAACAGCTGGCTTCAGAAATGCTGACAAGTGGTTTTGCCTACTGGTTTTATTTTTCTAAGTCAGGGATAAGGAAACAGTGTGGTTGGCCTGGCTCTGCTTGCTGGCAAGGCAGTCTCCCCTGGGCTTTGTGCTGATGCTGTTGTTAGAGCCACTGGAGGAGTCCAGAGGCTGCCCTGCGTGTCTCATTGAGAAGGAGATGCAGACTGCCCTCTAAGGATGTCTGAGGGGTGTGGGACCATAGAAAAGATAGGAGCTTTGTTTTGTTTTATTTTATTTTATTTTGCTTTTTTTTTGCTTATTTTGCTTTTATTTTAAAATGTTTATATGTGGCTACTTTTTGAATAGGTTATACATCTACATGACTCAAAACTAAGAAAATATAAAAAGGTATAGAACGAAAAGTCTCTGTTCTGTTCCTGTACCCATCTGCCCGTTTCCCCCACCTCAAATGGATAGCTGTGTATTTAGGTTTTTGTTTATCCCTCTAATGTTTTTATGTATATGCAAGCTAGAACAAAGATACACTCCTCTTTATTCCATTTTAACTTTAATGGTACCATGTTACACACATCTTCTGCACCTTGTTGGGGTCCCCCCCACTTGACACTGTATTTTTTTTTTTAAAGATTTTATTTATTTATTTGACAGACAGTGAGAGAGGGAACACAGGCAGGGGGAGTGGGAGAAGGAGAAGCAGGCCAGGGAGCCTGATTCAGGGCTGATCCTGAGATCATGACCTGACCTGAAGGCAGACACTTAACCAAGAGAACCACCCAGGCACCCCAATACTGTCTTTTTGAAACATTTCTTTATCAGTAATACAGAGAGCATTGTGGTTTTTAATTTTATGGCTATAGACTTTTACAGTATATGGTTGTGCTGTAATTTAACTGGTTACCAATGAGGGATACTTAGGTTATTTCAAATTACAAATAAAGGTATGGACTTTAAAGACAGATGTTCTTTCAAATCCCAGTCCTGATGTTAAGTAGATGATTGACTTTGGGCCTCATTGCCTCATCTGTAAAGTGGGAATTATTTTAGATTTTTATTACCTGTCCCATATATTGCTGTGAAAGATTAAATAATATAATACACAACGAACTTAAGAGATAGTACCTGCTCTGTAAAAACAATATAACTTGCAACAGGGCATACTAGAACATACTCTTTTTTTTAAAAAAAGATTTTATTTACTTATTTGACAGACTGTGCAAGCAGGGAGGAGGGGCAGAAGAAGGGGGAGAAGCAGGCTCTCCATGGAACAGGTAGCCTGAAGTGGGGCTCGATCTCAGGACCCAGGTGCCCCTAGAACATATTCTTGAAAAAGAAGATATGTTGATTGCTCCTTCTGAAATAGAGCAATCATATAGATTTAAGTACTTTTTTTTTTTTTAAAGATTTTATTTGTTTATTTGACAGACAGAGATTACAAGTAGACAGAGAGGCAGGCAGAGAGAGAGAGAGGGAAGCAGGCTCCCTGCTGAGCAGAGAGCCCGATGCGGGACTCGATCCCAGGACCCTGGGATCATGACCTGAGCCGAAGGCAGTGGCTTAACCCACTGAGCCACCCAGGCGCCCTAAGTACATTTTTTAAAGAATCACTGCATATTTGTTTTAAAAAGTCCAGATACATAAAAGAAAAATGTAAATTCCTTATAATCTTATCACTCAAAAAATTACTGCTAACTTTTGAGTTATGTCTTTCTAGTTATTTCTCTAACCAAAAGTACACATAACAATTTCTCAGTGGAATGGTACTGTACGTGCTATTTTGTAATCTGTCTTATTTAGTTAACAGTGTATTACAATCATCTCTCCATATCATAAAATATTTTTCTCATTGTTTTAAATGACTGTTTAGCATTTTAACTTATGGATATAGAGTAATTTATTAACAATTCTCTTTGGGTAGACTTTTTCATACATAACTATTTAATCTTTTTGGAATTAATTTGGATATATAATATAAGGTCAGTAATCTAAATTTCCTTTTTACAAATGGTTAGCCTAACTTTCTTTTTTTTTTTAAAGATTTTATTTGTTTATTTATTAGAGAGTGCTCAGAAGAGGGGTGGAGAAGCAGAGAGAGAAGTAGACTTCCCGCTGAGCAGGGAGCCTGATGTGGGACTTGGCAGGACCCTGGAGATCGTGACCTGAGCCAAAGGCAGCTGTTCAACCAGCTGAGCCCCCCAGGTGCCCTAGCCTAACTTTCTGTATTGAATAAGCCATCTTTACCCTAACAATTCAAATTACTATTTTATTTTTATTTATTTTTAAAGATTTTATTCATTTATTTGAGAGAGAGAGCATGAGCTGGAGGAGAGGCGGAGGGAGAGGAAGAAGCAGGGACCCTCTCCCTGTGGGGCTTAATCCCAGGACTCTGGGATCGTGACCTGAGCGAAGGCAGATGCTTACTGAGCTATCCAAGCATCCCTTGAATTACTATTTTAATCATATTCTAAATCTTTATAAATGTATAGGTAGATTTGATTTTAGATTTTATTTTGTGAACTGCCTTCTTTATGCTTATATAGCAATCACAATTTGATTAAAATAGGTTTAAGTTTCTAGGGGCGCCTGGGTGGCTCAGTGGGTTAAAGCCTCTGCCTTCAGCTCAGGTCATGATCCCAGGGGGTCAAGCCCCACATCGGGCTTTCTGCTCAGCAGGGAGCCTGCTTCCTCCTCTCCCTCTGCCTGCCTCTCTGCCTACTTGTGATCTGTCTGTCAAATAAATAAATAAAATCTTTAAAATACATTTAAGTTTCTAGTGGTACAAGTACTTTACAGTTCTGTTTTTCAAGAATGCTATGGCCTTTTTTTTTGGTCTTGGCCATCCCCCTCCCCCCCTTACAAACTCTACCCTCTCTTGTCTTGGCCATTCTTATGTTCTTTATCTTTCATAATTTTAGAGTAACTTTGTCAAATTCCTTTTTCTTTTTTTAAGATTTTATTTATTTGTTTGGCAGAGAGAGAGACAGCGAGAGAGGGAACACAAGCAAGGGAAGAGGGAGAGAGAGAAGTAGGTTTCCCACTGAGCAGGGAGCCCAATGTGGGGCTTAATCCTAGAACCCTGGGTTATGACCTGAGCTGAAGGCAGATGCTTAACTGAGCCAAAGAAAAAGAGGTTTTACTATCAATTGCTTTTTATTCTACATTTGAAATTAGATCAGTGCTTAAAAAAGCAAGTAATTCATTGTTTCCTGCTTTATTTTGCCCTCTCTACTGCCCTGAAACTTCTGAACTTAGACCCAAGCAAGAGAGGTCCCTACTCTGGAACCCTTAGGGGTTCCACATGTCACAAACACATAAAATAATACTTCTCAGCTGGTATCGATTTTCTTTTTTTTTCTTTTTTTTTTTTTTTTGGTATCAATTTTCTATTGCTGCTGTAACCATAAGTTTAGTGGCTTAAAAGAACACCAATGTATTATCTTATAGTTCTGGAGATAAGAAGTCCTAAAATCAAGGTGTCAGCAGGTTTGCATTCCTCCTGGAAGCCCTAGGGGAAAATCTGCTTCCTTGCCTTTTCTAGCTTCTAGATGCCATCCTTAGCTTGTGGCCCTATCCTCCATCTTCAAATGATCTTCCAATCACTTTCTTTTCCTTTCTCCAACCTTCTTGTCTTCCTCCTAGGACCCTTGTGATTACATTGGGCCCACGCAGATAGTCTCCCATTTAAAGATCTGTAATTCCCCCTGCTAAGTCACTTCTGCCATAAAAGGTAACATATTCATGGGTCTTGGGGATTAGGATATGGCCATCTGTGGGGGCTATTTTCAGCATGCGATAGCAGAGATATAACAAATTCTTGCCAAATAAAGTATGGCTTCCCAGTAGTGCAGAACATCAGCCTTCTTTGTATTTACTTTGTGGTTACAGAGGTACTCATGGATTAGCAAATATTCACAGGTTTGCACATAACAGCTGAGGAAATGGCTTTTTCAATATTAAAAGACTGCTCTTCTTAAATTTATATATATGCAGCATGCATGCTTTTTTGTAAATTAGATATATATTGAATCCAAGAATTATAAATTGTTCTGGTATTATAGAAATATATCATATTTAAACTTTTAAAAAACTAAACAAAATTTTGGATTTGTTTAAATGTTTTATAATTCAGCCATCAAAAAAAATTAAATCTTGCCATTTGCAAGACATGGATGGAACTAGAGGGTATTATGCTAAGCAAAATAAGTCAATCAGAGAAAGACAATTATCATATAATCTCACTCATATGTGGAATTTAAGATACAAACCAGAGGATGATGGGGGAAGAGAGGAAAAAATAAAACAATGAAATCAGAGAGAGAGAGACAAACCATAAGACACTCTTTTTTTTTTTTTTAAGATTTTATTTATTTATTTGACAGGTAGATCACAAGTAGGCAGAGAGACAGGCAGAGAGAGGAGGAAGCAGGCTCCCTGCTGAGCAGAGAGCCCGATGTAGGGCTGGATCCCAGCACCCTGGGATCATGATCTGAGCCAAAGGCAGAGGCTTTAACCCACTGAGCCACCCAGGCACCCCCCCCTCATAAGACACTCTTAATCATGGAAAAAACTGAGGGTTGCTGAGGGATGAGTGGGGGTGGATGGGGTAACTGGGTAATGGACATTAAGGAGGGCACATGATGTAATGAGCACTAGGTGTTATATAGGATGGGTGAGTCACTTACCTCTACCTGTGAAACTGATAATATATGTTAATTAATTGAACTTAAATTTGAAAAAAAATTTAAAAAGGAAAAAAATAAATGTTTTCTATTCATTAATTATGAATTCTATTTTGCCTTTTAATTTTAGTAGATTTTTTATTTATTTTTACTTTTTTAAAGTAATCTTTATGCCCGACGGGGGTGTTCAAACCCACAACCGTGAGATGGAGTGACATGCTTTTTAGTATATACTTTTAAATATCTTAGAAGAAATATTATTTGTGAAAACATGAAAATAGCTTTAATTTTTTGGTGATTTATTTTACATTCTCATGAGTTATTCAAATTTTATTTACCTCAAGTAAAATCACATTTTAATTCTTAATCCATAGGTCAGTGCTATGTAAAAGAAATTAAATCAAGCAAACATATAATTTTAAATGCAGTAGCTACATTTTATAAAGTAAGAGGAATGGGTATAATCAATTTAAATATTATATTTTATTTAATTTAGTGTATCCTAAATATTACTTCATTTTGTAATCAATACAGAAATTATTTTTTTAAAGATTTTATTTATTTATCTATTTGACACAGAGAGAGACAGCGAGAGAGGGAATATAAGCAGGGGGAGTGGGGGAGGGAGAAGCAGGCTTCCCACTGAGCAGGAAGTCTGATGTGGGGCTCAATCCCAGAACCCTAAGCCCAAGGCAGACATTTAATGACTGAGCCACCCAGGCGCCCTTCAATACAAAAATTATTAATGATTTTTTTTAAGATTTTATTTATTTATTTACAGACAGAGATCACAAGTAGGCAAAGAGGCAGGCAGAGAGAGGGATTGGGGGAAGCAGGCTCCCCACTGAGCAGAGAGCCCGATATGGGTCTCGATCCCAGGACCCTGAGATCATGACCTGAGCTGAAGGCAGAGGCTTTAACCCACTGAGCCACCCAGGCGCCCCTATTTTTTTTTTTTAAGATTTTATTTACTTATTTGACAGAGAGAGACCACAAGTAGGCAGAGAGGCAGGCAGAGAGAGAGGAGGAAGCAGGCTCCCCTCATAGCAGAGAGCCCGATGTGGGGCTTGATCCCAGGACCCCGAGACCATGACCTGAGCCAAAGGCAGAGGCTTTAACCCGCTGAGCCACCCAGGCACCCCTATTAATGATCTTATTGTGTGTGTGAGTTTTCAAAATCCATGTGTATTTTACCATGTCATTAGAGATTTGCCAAATGAATACAAGAAAAATAATTTTGTGGCATGTATGATAACTTAAGAATTATGTGTATCTTATTACTTGTTATATATTATGTGTCTCTTAGCAGTGCATCCTGATATAATGTAAAAGTGATTAAATTCAGTCAACTTTGGTATTTTTTCAAACTTTCAGCAATGTGAAAATCATAGTTTCATTCATTCACATTTTGCAATTTTGTTGTTATGAAATTGTGTTTCATATGATATATGGGCCTCTGTTTGGACTCTTGCTGCAAGCCTGAAGGTGGGCCTGATTACTTTCTCTCCATCATAGGACCAGGTACAACTGGAAGGGGGAATATTAGGCAATATAGAAGCGGCCCTCTGGGATAGCGTTTATCTCTGTGCTTGCTTACTCTTGAATATCTTCCCACACTCCCTGTGTGGTTCCCTTCAACCTTTTCCCTTTCAATGAATTAAATGTTGTTCATTAAATAAATTAATGTGGGTTATTTTTGCTGTCTATAAGGAGTTTCACATATATGTGTGATGTACAATAAACCCTGTGAGGTAGGAAGTAGCAGACAGGGAAGCAGGCTGAGAAAGTTTCGGTGAGATGACCAGAGTTTACCAGTAACCAGGGTTCCTCATTCTAAGTCCTTGCTCTTTCTGCTTCATTTTGTTGTTACTCTTTTTAAGCCTCTGTTGCTAGGCTCTGGGAGATTCAGCCATGGGAAGGAAATCAACTCTCCCTGCCCTCAAGTTTACAGTTCACTAGGAGAGGTAAGACAATACAAGAAATGTTGGTCTCAGAGAGGTACACATCAAGGGCTGTGGTCCTTTAGAGAAGAAGAAATTCCAGCTATTTAGGAAAAGAGAAAGGCTTTGTGGAATAGGAAAGATGTGGGTTGGGCTTTGATGTGGACCAGGGGAAATAGGGGTTAGGGAAGCATGGGAGGCAGCGCAAACAGCGTGAGCAAAGGAGAAGAACACAGTGGAGCCCTGCGGCAGAAGCTCAGGGTCTGTGTTCAGTAAAAACAGAAAATGTGGGAAAGGGACAGAGCTGTCTTGATGAGGGGTTAGATGTGAGGTTAGGGATTCTCCACTTTATTCTGGTAGCAGTGGTGAACCCCTGGAGACTTTTCAGGCAAGAAAATAGCACGTTGGGAGCACTGCATTAAAAAGAGGAAAAGTCAGAACCAAGGAAACCAGGTAGGAGGCTATTAAGCAGGCTAGGAGAGCCTCAGCCAGGGTGGTAGTGGGAATGGAAGTGAAGACACATCGTGGAACACAGCATGGCTATAGAATCTATAGAGGTTGACTACTGATGATCAGTGGAGGGGCAGAGGCGTGGGTGAGGAGTCAAACACACCAAACGTTTTATCCTGAATACCTGGGAAACCAAGTGTTTCTGTTGACATAAGCATTGAAGTCAGGAAGATAAGATGGTCAGGAGGAGTGAGGCAGGATGGGGTTGGGGGTGATGGGGAACTAAAGAATTGGTTTATTGAACCTTATTGAGTTACTAGTGGGACATCATGGTAGAGAGAACTGGTCAGTGGGGTGCCTGGCTGGCTCAGTGGGTGGAGCATGTGACTCTTAATGTCTGGGTTGTGAGTTCAAGCCCCACGTTGGGTGTGGAGATTACATAAATAAATCTTTTTTAAAAGAGAGAGAGAGAGAACTGGTCAGCTGTTGGAAAATCAGTTCTAGAGGTCAGGAACAGGTTTTAAACTGGGATAGGATTTAAGGGACTTTTGCACTGAGTTGGTATTGGAGTTATAGGAGTGAAGACATGCAGGAGAAAGGTAAAGAACCAAAGGAAAAGGATACTTAACAAGACAGTCCTAAGGATGCCTTTAGTTGAAGCTCAGAGACCAATCTTCCCCACTCCATGTAAAGCAAGATTCTGCGCATGGGTATTCTTTACTCCCCCACTCACTGGAAATCCAGCATTAAAAGAAACCAAGCTAGGGGCACCAGGGTGGCTAAGTCAGTTAAGGATCCAACTCCTTTTTTTTTTTTTTTTAAGATTTTATTTATTTATTTGTCAGAGAGAGAGGGAGAGAGAGCGAGCACAGGCAGACAGAGAGGCAGGCAGAGGCAGAGGGAGAAGCAGGCTCCTTGCTGAGCAAGGAGCCCGATGTGGGACTCGATCCCAGGACGCTGGGATCATGACCTGAGCCGAAGGCAGCTGCTTAACCAACTGAGCCACCCAGGCATCCCAAGGATCTAACTCTTGATTTAGGCTCAGTTCACGGTCTCAGGACTCTGAGATGAAACACCATGCATGTCAGCCTCTGCTCTGGGCATGGAGCCTACTTGGGATTCTCTCTCTCCCTCTCCCATTGCTCCTCTGCCACTCTTTTTTTTTTTTTTTTAAAGATTTTATTTATTCATTTGACAGAGACACAGCAACAGAGAGGAGCACAAGCAGGGGAGCAGCAGAGGGAGAGAGAGAAGAAGGCTTCTTGCCAAGCAGGGAGCCCGATGTGGGGCTCAGTCCCAGGACCCCGGGATCATGACCTGAGCTGAAAGCAGACACTTAAAGACTGAACCACCCAGGTGCCCATGCTGCTCCTTCTTTAAAAAAAAAAAAAAAAAAAAAAAAGGGGGCCCCTGGTGGCCTTAACCACCTTCTTCTGAAAATCTGAAAATCCTCTTGCCACCCCCCCGCTTTTTGGATATGTTATCTATCTTCTGATTCACTCATTTGTTCACCCCATCAGCAAACATTCACTGACTGTCTGTTGGATGCCAGGCATAGTAAAGATTGCAGGGGACACAAGGGTAGGACAGCTAGTCTTGGCCTTCAGTTTTGTCACTCAGAAAGGATCTCCCCTTTCCCTGGCTACTCCTCCACTTCCCTCACTTCCCCCAAAAGTGCCCCCAAAGAGAGGCATTTTGTGGTGCAATAAAACAGTATTTAAAGGAAGGTAACTGGGGCGCCTGGGTGGCTCAGTAGGAGGTTAAAGCCTCTGCCTTCGGCTCAGGTCATGATCCCAGGGTCCTGGGATCGAGCCCCATGTCGGGCTCTCTGCTCTGTGGGGAGCCTGCTTCCTCCTCTCTCTCTCTCTCTGCCTGCCTCTCTGCCTACTTGTGATCTCTGTCTGTCAAATAAATAAAACCTTAAAAAAAAAATAAAAAAATAAAAAAATAAATAAAAAAAAAAAAAATAAAGGAAGGTAACTGCATAGGGTGAGACCCTACCTCTAGTCTAACCACATCTTCTCTTCCACTCAGGCCCCTGAACGGTCTAGGAACTTTCTAGAAGTACATGCAGGGAGACAGAATGGGTTCCCTGTGATAAGAAGGGCTGACCACCCACAGAGATCCCTATGGTGTCAACTCACCTCAGAACTTAGTCTGACTGGCCCTCAGCCTTCCCTGACTCAAGAGCTGATTTATTAACACACAAAGACTGGATCAGCTCTCGGGGCCTGACTCATTAACCCAGCTCTCAGACACTTATGTACATGCAAGGATCGTATTTTGATCTCCTAACCAATGTTTTTTTCTCTCAGTTTTCTGTTGCCCTCTAACCCTCCCTCCCTCTGACCCGGCAGTATACTGTGAGGCGTCTTTTGTCTCAAGGCACCACTCAACAGCACAGTGCAGGCGACAGAAGACTAAGGACTTAGATCTGTCTGATTAGTCCTCACCCTCCACCCCCACCATATCAAGTTTTCCCAGACTGGGAAATGGACACTGTCTAGGGCAAGACCCTGGCACTGGGCTCCTGTGAGGATCCAAACTTGCCCCTCAAGTATCCCCGTACCTGAAAGCACAACAATAAATAGCAAATTAAAAACACCATGAGAAACCAAGAGAACAATTGTAGAAGAAAGGAAGAGCCTCTTCCCTTCTTTCATGAAAAAGGGGGCCCCATATTTTCATTTCACACTGAGGCCCACAAATTACATAGGTGATCCCTCTGGTGGGTAAGGCATTCCCAAAGGAGTTAGCCAGAAGTCTAAGAATATTCTGGGGGTATTATGGCTTCAGTAAGAATGTAAGTTAGCCCTGCCCAAATCTGGAACAATGTTGGGGCTATTTCAAGCCACGTGAAATGTCAACAGTAGTGGCAGAGGACGATTAGCAAAGCAAATGTGAAATGAATGCACATGTGATAAGGAAAAAATCAAACTTGCTAGGTGTACGTTGGCTGTCAAGCTTCATTTGGAAAAGGCAGTTGGTGGGTAGAAAAGGCTGTCTGGGTAGTACCTGATGTAGGAAAGATAATGTTACGGTTTGAAGCTGAGGTCCAAGAAAGAATATTTGAGACTCTTTGGTGCAAAAAGGTGATTTTATAAAAGCACGGGGACAGGATCCGTGGGCAGAAAGAGCTGAAATTCGGTCATGAGGAGTGACCATTATATACTTTCAAGTTGGGAGGGCCTTAGGGATAGTCTCTGTCTCTGAGGAATTTTGGAAGCAAGGTTTCCAGGACTTTGAGGGGGCTAGCTGTTGTTGGGAAAAGGTCATTTATTACCGTCTAATAAAACCTTAGTCATGAGACCCTTCGGATATATATCGGTGGGCCATATGCTTGGGGGATGATTGCCAATACGTATCTTGGGGGGTTTAGAGATAAAGGAAGTTTCCAAAGGAATTTTTATACTTTATAATAGACTTACAGGATCCTGATTTGGGGGGAGGGGGGCGGTTCAGAGCTAGGATTGCCTTTCCCCCCCAACAAAGTGTTAACATTGAGGCAGAGTCCCTAGAGAAATGTCACCCTGCCTGTTTCAAGGACTTTGTCAATGGGCCATTTGTCAAAGGGACTTTAGTAGTTTTTCTTCTGCCTTTGTTTCCCACATCAGTACCATCATAAGCAAGAACTGAGATTGTTTATCCTGATAATTTGGAATCCGATCTATCAAAGCTTCAGAAAATCTTGATTTGAAAACAGATTTGATCTCTTCACATTTTCTTTAGTATTAGGTGCCATAAAATTCTGGTTGTTGGGCACCTGGATGGGTCAGTGGGTTAAAGCCTCTGCCTTTGACTCAGGTCATAATCCCAGGGTCCTGGGATGGAGCCTCCAATTGGGCTCTCTGCTCAGCTGGGAGTCGGCTTCCTCCTCTCTCTCTCTCTCTCTGCCTGCCTCTCTGCCTACTTGTGATCTCTGTCTGTCAAATAAATAAATAAAATCTTTGAAAAAAAAAGTTCTGGTTGTTGGCAGTTTATTACTCAACAATGGTCTCGTGTTCATTCAGTTCTTAGGAGAGTTGAACTTACTTCAAATCGGTCTTCTTTAGAAAAGAAATTACGTCAGATGTTTCTTTTTTGAACTTCCCATTCATAGTCCTCATTTTCTTATTTATTTGCAAGCACTTCCTACATATAAAAAATAACATTTTGTTAGTTATATGTGTTACAAAGAGGTTTTCCCAGTTTGTCCATTGTCTTTTAATTTTGTTCCTCTGGAATGTCTCCAAGCCACATCATCTGATGGAAATGAATGAGGTCATACTAACAGTAATACTGAAATCTCATTATTTCAATTAATAATCACCTTATTTACCACTAATAATCCTCAACATTTAGTGAACATGTACGAAGTGCTTCAAGTGCTATTAATCCCCACAGTTAGCCTACAGTGTGGGTGCTATTGTCAGTTCTACTTTAGAAGTGAAGAAACTGAGATAAGAGGGTAATTTGCCTAATCACACAGCCTACTAAGGGATGGAATATGGATCTTGATTCCAAACCCATCTGATACCCATGTCCCATGTTCCAACACTGCACTGTCCAATACAGTAGTGATAAATGGCTGTTGAGCACTTGAAATGTGGCTAGCCTGATTTGAAAGACTAAGTATGAAAGAAAGAATAGGAGGTAACCTCATTATTAATTTTGATTACATGTGGAACCAGCATTTTTAATACATTAGGCTAAGTATTTTAGTGTTTATTTTTATTTTTTTAATGTAGTTGCTAGAACATTTTAAATATGAAACATAGGACAGTTCTAATCACTTTCTTATACTGCTGTTCTTTGGTGAAGGCAGTCTTCATGGTCCCTTGTGTATTTCATGGTTATCATTCTGTTGGCTTTTAAATTTATCGTTAAACTAAAACCTCCAGTTTTGCTTTTTGTTTTGTATAATCTAAAATCATTCCAGGACCTCACTTTCTTGAATATCCTTAGTTCCCTCCACTCTTTCTCATTTGACCAGGTTTTACCACCTTGTCATGCACATCTGCATATTCTCCAGTGCATGGCTTTGTCTCCCACAACCTCCTAAAGAGAGAAAACAGCCTTTGCAAATACAAAGATGATCCCCTCAAATTCCCAGACACAAAGTAGAATGGTTGTTTCCAGGGGTTGGAGGCAGTTATTGTCTAAGGGCTATATTCCGTTAGGGATGTTGGTAACATTCTGGAGATCTACAGTGGCCATGTGACTGTACTTAGTGCTACTGAACACTATACCCTTAAATTTGGTTACAGCGGTAAATTTTATGGTATGTGCCTTTTATGTACAATAAACATAAAAATGAAACTCATACATATTACAATATGGAAGAACCCTGTAAACATCATGCTAAGCAAAATAAGCCTGATTTTTTTTTTAAAGGACAAATATCGTAGGATTCCAGTTCCATGAGATAATCTAGAATGGGCAAATTCGGAGAGGCTAGAAGTAGATCTGAGATTACCCATAGCTGAGTGGGGGAAGGTGGGGAGTAAATGGCTGCTGGTGCAGGAAGAGATGAGGGAGTGCGGGGCACGGCGGCGTCAGGGAGAGGGGTGCAGACAGAAGGCCCGCAGGCTGTGCGCGCCGGGCCCCTGCGCTCCCCGCCCCGGCGCCGGCGGCTTTATGTGGATGGGCAGCGGCAGCAGTCCCGGCCCGGGAGTGCCGGCCGCAGAGAAGACGCGACCTGGGCAGCTGTCGTCGCCGGACGCCCCCCGTCCCGCGAGCTCCGCTTTCTCCCCACCCTCGGTGAACAAAGAGCTCAAGGGAACCCCGCACCGACTACGCTCGCCGCGCAGAAGTCCACGAACTGGAAGTAGCCGCCGGCAGCGAAGCGGGAGGTGCCAGGGGTCCGGTGCCGCTCGGCCTGCGCCGGCATCTTCCCTGCTTCGCTGTGTTTACCCCCGAGCCTGGGGCCCTAGGTGGTTTTTTGTTTTTATTTTGCACTTGCTCCTTTTACTCTTCAAGTATTGAGGATTTCCCCCACCCCCCTTCCTCTTCTTCCACCATCCCAGTTTTATTTTTAATTTTTTTTAAAGATTTTATGTATTTATTTGACAGAGAGAAATCACAAGTAGATGGAGAGGCAGACAGAGAGAGAGAGGGAAGCAGGCTCCCTGCTGAGCAGAGAGCCCGATGCGGGGCTCGATCCCAGGACCCTGAGACCATGACCTGAGCCGAAGGCAGCGGCTTAAGCCACTGAGCCACCCAGGCGCCCCTCCACCATCCCAGTTTTAGCCCTCCAGCAGATACTTCCGTAATTTCCCCCGTGCTCGCGTAAAACCACACTCACACACGCAGCACGCACACACGTTTCCTTTTGTTTTCCAAAATGGCACCCCAGAACCTACGCCACTGGCATCTTGCTTTTCTAGCACGCGGTGGCAACCCCAGGTCCCAGGCGGGTTCACGCTACCAAGGGGCCGAATATTAGACCAGGGCGTGAAGGCGTCTCAGCTCCTGTAATAGTTCTGTGGCTCATGCCCTTCCCCTTTGTTTGCTGTGTTTCACCACCACGGTCGGCGCCGCCTTCAGCACCCGGCCCCCAACGCCAAACGATTCCCGTTCGCGCCAGTGCGGCTGAGAGCGCGGTCTCAGAGCGCGCTCTCCGCCGGCCCGAGAGCTCTCGGCAGGTCCCACCGCGGCAGACAGTACCACGTCCGCGCCCGGGATCGCCGGGATGCCATCCGGGCAGCGCCCTCTCCATTTTCACGCCGCCTCCTCACCACTCCCACCCGCCGCTCCCCAGGGCCCCTTCTCCTTTCCTCGCACCGAGAGCTTCCCCTTGGTCCCTCGCTGCGCTCTCCGCCTACTCCGGGCCTCGGTCCGCCTAACCCCTCCCCCTCACATTTTCGGTCTCGGCCGGCCAAGGTGCTCTCCGGAGGAAAGGAGCGGCCACTCCCTTCTGCTAAGGCCGGGTTTCTCTCCTGACATTTACTACACAACTTGGAAGACTGTTTCTGGTTAGTTGACTTCGATTTTATAAGCCCAGGGTTCATCCAAAGTTGGACTCTGAAGGGGAGAGCCAGCCGACCCTTGTCTGCTCACCCCCCCACCCCCAGGCCACCGTCGACTACGCTTGTGTACTTTTACCCCCGCCGAGTTCTAGCGGTGTGTGTGTCCCACAAACAGCCGCAGAGGCGCTGACCGCTCTGCATTGGCGCAGAACTTCTTGGAAGTCCACCTGCTCTCTCTGGCTCCTCACCAGCCTCTGCCCCATCCTCCCCTTCGGCCCTTCTCACACCGCGGAAGCTGCTTTCTTTCAGGGCCTGGAAACTCCATTCTAGTCCCTCCCGCTATGCTCCTTCCCTTATCTTATCAGGTGTCTTGGGCGCAGACACTGCAGCTTTTGCAGTGTTTACTTCTCTCATCCCTCCTTTTTGTTCCTCTGACTCCGCCTTCTTTGGGCCTCATTTGTCACCTTGCCAAGCCACGGCTGTAGTCTCCTGGCTGTCCCCTCCCCGAAGTCTGGCGTTGATACCTCGTCTTGCCCCTGGTGGTTGATCCCGTATTTCTTAGCAAATACCCGTGCAAGGAAACGGGTCCTTACTTTCCAGAAAGTGATAAAGGCCCCTTTCCCCACCCCCACCCCACCCCCAGGCCACAACCGATAGGCTTGTGTACTTAAGAAGTACACTTAACTGACTGAGCTACCCAGGCGACCCTTTTTTGTTGTTGTTGTTGTTTTTTGTTGTTGTTTTTTTTTTTTTTTAGATTTTTTTTTTTTAAAGATTTTGTTTATTCATTTGAGAGAGAGAGACAATGAGAGAGAGCATGAGCGAGGAGAAGGTCAGAGAGCGAAGCCGACTCCCCATGGAGCTGGGAGCCGGATGTGGGACTCGATCCCGGGACTCCAGGATCACGCCCTGAGCCGAAGGCAGTCGTCCAACCAACTGCGCCACCCAGGCGTCCCTGTTGTTTTTTTTTTTTTTTTTTTTTAAGTGATCTCTACGCCCACGGGCCCAGCGCTTAGGGATGGAACTCACAATCTTAAGATCAAGAGTCACATGCTCCACTGACTGAGCCAGCCAAGCGTCCCTTAAAAAGCTGAACACTAAATAGTGTATGTGCAGAGAGGTTTAAGAGAGGAAGAGATTTGCCCACCGCTCTTCATAGTTTTTTGTTTTTTTTAAATATTTTTTTATTTATTTGACAGAGAGCACAAGTAGGCAGAGCGGCAGGCAGAGGGAGAGGGAGAAACAGACTCCCTGCTGCAAGGGGCCTTACATGGGGCTTGAACCCTGGGACTCTGGGATCATGACCTGAGCCAAAGGCAGACAACTAAACAACTGAGCTGCCCAGGCTCCCCTCTTCATAGCTTTTTTTTTTTTTTTAAGATTTTATTTATTTGACAGAGATCACAAGTGGGGGGGGGAGCAGGCTCCCTGCTGAGCAGAGAGCCCAATGTGATGCTCAATCCCAGGACCCTGAGATCATGACCTGAGCCGAAGGCAGAGGCTTAACCGCCTGAGCCACCCAGGCGCCCCTCTTCATAGCTTTTTATTGGGCCTCCAAATAGGGCACCTGGTGCCAGAGAACTTGGGACATATTCCAGTGCCTGACTCTTACACAAATAGCTCCCTCCTTACCTCCCAAGAGTAAGGGATTCAGGACGGAGGAACCAGAAGGCTAGTGCCTCAGAGGAGGCCACAGCCTGTCCCAGATCCAAGGGATAGCCCTTGGCCTGCCTCTGTGTCCCTATGATCTCATGTTCCACGGTTTTCTGCACCATTTCTCCCAACTGGACTGTGGACTTAAGACAAATAGAACCTCTGAGGGCCTGCTTTGACAATTTCCAGAGTGGGTTTACAGGAAAGGCCCCTTCCAACCAAAAAGGAGACCCTAAGCACAAACACTGAAGAACTAAGCTCCAAAATGAGGGGCCATGGGCCATAGGAGTGGGCGAAAATAAGCCATCACAGATGATTGGGGAGAATCAAGGGACTCCAGAGAGAAGGTAGCATTTATGTTGACCTTGAAAAGATGGTAAGAATTTGGCAAGTGGAGATATGATCATTAATATAAAGCTATATGGGGGGTGCGTGGGTGGTTCAGTGGGTTAAGCCGCTGCCTTCGGCTCAGGTCATGATCTCAGGGTTCTAGGATCGAGTCCCGCATTGGGCTCTCTGCTCAGCAGGGAGCCTGCTTCCCTCTCTCTCTCTCTCTCTGCCTGTCTCTCCATCTACTTGTGATTTCTCTCTGTCAAATAAATAAATAAAATCTTAAAAAAATATATATATATAAAGCTATATGGTTATTATCTTATTCGTATTTCATATTCTAGGGTGGGGGAGGGGAGGTGTTTTGTTTAAAATATTTTTCACCTCTTTATTATAATTTTCCTTACAGAAAATGTGGAAAATAAAGATAAGAAAAAGAACAAACATTTCCTATAACCCTACCAACCTAGAGCAATGGTTTTCAACCTTGGTTGCACATTAGAATCCCCTGGGGAGTTTTGTTGTTGTTATTGCTGTTTTTATTTTTATTTATTTATTTATTTGACACAGAGAGAGAGATCACAAGTAGGCAGAGCCGCAGGCAGAGAGAGAGGGGAAAGCAGGCTCCCCACTGAGCAGAGAGCCCAATCCAGGGCTCAAACCCAGGACCCTGGGATCATGACCTGAGCCGAAGGCAGACGCTTAACCTACTGAGCCACCCCAGTACCCCCAGAGTGATCCTTTAAAAGCATAAATTAGGTCATGTGTTTTCTCTACTCAAAATGCCCCCATGGCTCTCTGTCTCAGAGTAAAAGGTAAATCCTTAGAATGGTCACAATGCCCTGTAAGACATGACCTAGCTACTTCATTGACTTGTCTTCTGCTCTCCTCTTTGCTCAGGGTACTCCAACCACACTGCCTCGTTGCTATTCTTTTTCTTTCTTTTTTTTTTTTTTCTTTTTCTTTTTTTTTTTAAGATTTTATTTATTTGTCAGAGAGAGAGAGGGGGAGAGAGAGCAAGCACAGGCAGACAGAATGGCAGGCAGAGACAGAGGGAGAAGCAGGCTCCCCGCCGAGCAAGGAGCCTGATGTGGGACTCGATCCCAGGACGCCGGGATCATGACCCGAGCAGAAGGCAGCCGCTTAACCAACTGAGCCACCCAGGCGTCCCTCTTTTTTTTTTTTTTTTTTTTTTTTAAGATCTTATTCCTTTGGGCTCCTGGAGCTCAGGTCAGGTCATGCTTTCAACTCAGGTCATGATCCCAGATCCTGGGATTCCCTGGCTCTTCAGGGAAACTGCTTCTTCCTCACCCTCTGCCTGCCGCTCCCTCTTCTTGTTCTGTTAAATAAATAAAATCTTAGGGGCGCCTGGGTAGCTCAGTGGGTTAAGTCTCTGCCTTCGGCTCAGGTCATGATCTCAGGGTCCTGAGATTGAGCCCCACATCTGGCTCTCTGCTTAGCAGGGAGCCTGCTTCCTCCTCTCTCTCTGACTGCCTCTCTGCCTATTTGTGATCTCTGTCAAGTAAATAAATAGAATCTTAAATAAATAAAGTCTTTTAAAAAGAGGCACTATGCTTCAAGGACAAAATTTAAGAAAAAAGAAAAAGATCTTACTCATTTAGCTGAGAGAGAGCACAAGAGCAAGAGCAGGGGGAGGGGCAGAGGGAGCTGATAGGGCGCTTGATACCCTGACCTGAGAGGAAGGCGATGCTTAACGGACTGAGCCACACAGGCTCCCCGCCTTTTTGCTATTCTTCAAACAAGCAAATACGTTGCGGCCGCAGGGCCTTCGCACTTGATGTTCCCTCTGCCCAGATTCCTTTGGTAGTTCTCACCTTTTTCTTCAGGTCTCTGAGAAATGGCAATTCATCAGAGTTGGGTTTCTTGACCACCCTAAAAGAAAAACCCTGCAAAGTTCCTGTATATTCCACAGTTGCTTTACCCTCTTATCTGCTTTAGTTTCTTCCAGGACACTTTTCACTACCACACCTACGATATCTGTTTTGTAATCCCGGGCCCCTCCCCACCAGCTTTAAAAACTCACAAAAATCTCTCTTGAAAAAAAGCTTTTCTGCTACAGTCTCAAACCTCTCTCCTGATATTCAACAGTCCCAATGTCCACCTTTCCCCACCCCCAAGCCTAGGTTCCCCAAACTCCTCCCTCCTCCTGCTTCACCTGCCAGCTCAGAAAAATGAACTCCCGAGGAGCTACCTGGCTTTCCCCCAACAAATGGCTCAAACTCAAGGCCAGGTCAGATTTTGCTGGGGAACTCAGCCACTCCTGTGCTTGCATGTGTTTATTTATTCATTATGCTTTTTACACAAAGGAGATCATAACATTCCTATTGTTGGACAGTTAAGATGTTTTCCAAGTTTTTACTATTGTAGGCAACCTTGAACACACCCATGATTGTTTCCTTGACATAAATTATTTGAAGAAGAATTATTGAGCCAAAGGGCACATGATTTCCAAGGCTTCTAATGTGTATTGCCAGATTTTCCTCCAGTTTAACTAATTATAGTCCCATCAGCTAGTATGTGATGGCTTTTATGTTTTACATCCCTGGCAAAACTGGGTATTTAAGAAACACTGGGAAGGGGGCGCCTGGGTGGCTCGGTGGGTTAAAGCCTCTGCCTTCAGCTCTGGTCATGATCCCAGGGTCCTGGAATTGATCCCCGCATTGGGCTCTCTGCTCAGCGGGGAGCCTGCTTTCCCCCCTCTCTCTCTCTGCCTGCCTCTCTGCCTACTTGAGATCTCTGTCTGTCAAATAAATAAATAAATAAATAAATAAAAAGAAACACTGGGAGGTGAATTGTAGCTTGTCTTAATTGATATCAGAGAAGTTGGACATCTTTTTGTTTCCCTTTTTAATTAATTAATTAGTTAACTAATTTCCCTTTTTTTTTTTTAAAGATTTTATTGATTTATTTGACAGAAAGAGATCACAAGTAGGCAGAGAGGCAGGCAGAGAGAGAGGAGGAAGCAGGCTCCCTGCTGAGCAGAGAGCCCGATGTGGGACTCGATCCCAGGACCCTGAGATCATGACCCGAGCCGAAGGCAGCGGCTTAACCCACTGAGCCACCCAGGCGCCCCAACTAATTTCCCTTTTTAAAAAATGATTTGCCTCGGGTGCCTGGGTGGCTCAGTGGGTTAAGCCGCTGCCTTTGGCTCAGGTCATGATCTCAGGTTCCTGGGATCGAGTCCTGCATCGGGCTCTCTGCTCAGCGGGGAGCCTGCTTCCTCCTCTCTCTCTCTCTCTCTGCCTGCCTCTCTGCCTACTTGTGATCTCTCTCTGTCAAATAAATAAATAAATAAATAATCTTTTAAAAAAAATGATTTGCCTCTCCTCTTTTCTCTTCTGTTGGGAGATTAGGCTTTTTCTTCTGATTTATAATCTTTATTTTTATATTAATATTTATAGGTCTGCATGGTTTGTTTGGTTGAATGTCTGACTGTTGATCTTGGCTCAGGTCATGATCTCAGGGTCCTGAGATCAGGCTTGTGCTCAGCAGGGAGTCTGCTCGGGATTCTCTTTCCCTCTCCCTCTGCCCCCCCCATGCTCGTT
Organism: Neogale vison; assembly: GCF_020171115.1. Lineage (NCBI taxonomy): Eukaryota > Metazoa > Chordata > Mammalia > Carnivora > Mustelidae > Neogale > Neogale vison. Next base: position 91,405,344 of record NC_058098.1, on the reverse strand, counting down.
TGCTCTCTCTCTCTCTCTCTTTCTCTCTCTCAAATAAACGGGCGAATCTTTAAAAATAAATTTTATGGGGCACCTGGCTGGCTAAGTTGGCGGAACATGCAACTCTTGATCTTGGGGTTGAGAGTTCAAGCCCCATGTCGGGTGTAGAGATTACTTAAAAATAAAATAATTTAAAAACAAATTTACTATTTGAAATGTGTATGCAAGTTTTTCTTTTTTTTCAGTTTTTCACATTTCTGTTCTGTTTTTCTCTTTTTAACATAGAAAATTTAAAAATAGGGGTTGCTGGGGGGGCTCAGTTGGTTAAGCATTCAACTCTGTTTCAGCTCGGGTTGTGATCTTGGGGTCGTGGGATTGATCCCCACAGCTCCCGCAGCTCAGCGTGGAGTCCTCCCTACCCCTCTGCCCCTTCCTCTGCTCATGCTTGCTCACTCTCTCTGTAAAATAAATAAATAAATAAATAAAACCTTTAAAGAAAGGGAAAATTTAGAAATATTCACGGGCTTCTGAATCTTTTCCTCTGTAGCTTTTGGTTTTGGTTTCATGCTTCTAGGTGGCAAGTTTTAAATAGCCCCCGTGATATTCCCTGACAGCTGAGACCTCGTATTAACTGGAGAGGATTATAAACCTAGATAGACATTCTAGCTCTCAATCCACCTACCAGTGGCTTTCAAACTTTTATCCTGTGATTTGTAATAAAAATACAGTTTATGTTGCAGACCACTACCCACAAAAAATATTCATTTTATTTAAAGAATTATTTTAAAATGTTTCATAAAATCTTACCCCATCTGCATGGGATATAGTCTGATATTTCCTGTTTGATTAATTCTGTTTTATTTCATTAAAACAAAGTGTTGATCTTGACCCACTGCATTGATTTAACAACACATTAATGGAGTCTTGACCCAGAGTCTGCAAAACACATACAAACCATGAAGAGGCCGATTTTTCTCCCTCCCCAGATCTTACCCACTTCGATGGCACTTGCATTCGTGTCCTCCTCTAGGAGGGTGATGGAGAGGCCATCATCAGGCCATAAAGGAGCCCTGAAGAGCTGTGTACCAGCACTGAGGCTGCACTAAGTTTTGAACGTCTACCAGACAAAAGCAAAAAACTCTGGTTTGGGATTTCAGTCCTGAGGTTTAGAATAAGGTTCTTTCTAGTGCCGTGGTCCCCAAATCCTTACCCTAACTATACTGTGTTAAATGTAGTCCTAGAAAACTCTTCTTGTCTACCATGTAATCCGGGATTTGGCAACAAATGGTCAACCGGATCTGCTCCAGCTCAGCTGTTCCTGCAATTAGAGCCCAAGAAAAGGGTGACACAATTTTCTTGGGCAGAGAAACTAATCCAGTGCATTCTTTGCACGTGCATTTAGGCTGGCATGGAGAAGCCAGCCCCTCCACGTAAAGGTGGAGAATCATTCACTAATACACTCTCGCAGAAGGCTAAGAACATGAAAGGAATTAAGAAGTGATGAATCCGGGGCGCCTGGGTGGCTCAGTGGGTTAAAGCCTCTGCCTTCGGCCCAGGTCATGATCCCAGGGTCCTGGGATCGAGCCCCGCATCGGGTTCTCTGCTCAGCAGGGAGCCTGCCTCCTCCTCCCTCTCTCTCTGCCTGCCTCTCTGTCTACTTGTGATCTCTGTCTGTCAAATAAAATAAATTAAAAAAAAAAAAATCTTTTAAAAAAAAAAGAAGTGATGAATCCATTAGAAAGTCCTCATAAGATACATACATCAGCTTGGGATTTGGGTCAGAAGACTGAAATCAAGTCCCCATTCTGTGGGGGGTTTCCCAACATTCTTGTTCTAGGTGAAGTCAGAACTCCTCCGTGCCTCGCTTTTCTTATCCATAAATGGTCATAATAATAGCAGCTTCCTCAGGGGTGCAGAGAAATGCAATTGAAATAGCAGTAAGGTGCTATGCTATGGGGGTGGCTGCTGTTGTTGACTCAAAACACAGGCCTTCCTGACTTTGAAATCCTGACTGAGCTACTGGCTGTTTAATTTGGTTAGCGATTTGTGCCTATAGGCGAACTTGAGTTAGAGCTAATGGTTCTAGTAGCTTTAAATGAGTTTTAGAATTTAGGCCAGGCACTTTTGGTTATTGCTTGTTAGGACTGGCTGTGCATGGACAAGTTTCTGCAGTGAGCCTAAATGCAGTTAATGGAGTCAAATGCATGGCATACATTTTAATTTTCTTTTCTAGAGCAGCCTCATGGGTTCCTGGAGAGTGAACACAGCCTGCCTCCCAGGCAGCTCTGGGCTTTCTGGATTGTATGCTTTCTTTTTTCCTGCCCTGATCCACCATCTGACCCCCTCTGACCCACTCAACACCCAAAGGTGACTTTGAAAGAAAAGTTCCAGAGTAGCCACGTTGGTGCAGTTAAGAATGAGTTTTGACACTTTTAGGGAGCCTCTGAGGTTGTAATGGCAGATATGCTGCCGCAGTTTTAAGTTTGCAAACCTGGATATCCCTGAAACTGTGAATGGAACAATATGCAAAGTTTTAGGCTGAATTTATAGCTCAGGACATTTCTATAGGGGTTTTTCCTGGTGACAGGAAAATTTTTCTGTTGTCCTCTCCCTTCCCCCAGAAAATTTCCTGCTGTGGACACACCTTGAGGGTCTGCTCGGCCCTCAGGGATCCCATCCCCTCTTCTCTGAGAAGAGCCAACACTTAAGATGAGCCCCAGTGGCTATGTTTGGGATCTAGGACTCCATTTCCCTGGGCAGAGCAAACTGATAGGGCTGTAGACACTTAACCCACACAGGCAAACTAGATTCCCTCCCCTGGGAATTTGAAACCTGAACAGAGAGTCTCTGTGCCTGGCAAGCTTGGGGCTGTATCACGTGAACCACTGCATTCTAGAAAGATGGTTCCCCCAGCTGCCTGGTTCCTGCCGGTCTGGTCCTGTTTGGTAGCTCTGCTTTCGATTCAGCTCTCTGAGCCACCAGTCTCCTTCCACTAACGTCCCGTTTGGGTCAGGCAGTCCAATTTGCTTTGGGAGGTCTAAAAAAAACCAAACCAAGCCAAACAAGAAAACCTTTATAAATATAAATGCATGGAGTAGAGAGGCATGGTGAGATGGAAAGAGCCCAGACTTTTGATGTTTTTCTTTTTTAACTCTTTCCACACCCAGGATAGTCTAGAATCTTGATTCTTTAACTGGCCAGCAGGATAAATTTATTTATTTATTTATTTATTTATTTTTCAGCAGGATAAATTTAGGCGTTACTCTTCTGAGCCTTGATTTTCTTGACTGTGAATGAAATATAGATCACCTACCTCATAAAATATGTTCCTTAATTAGTCATGTTATATTTATTGTGATCACTCAGGGGACATTTTTGCTTATTTCCTAGACCTGGACTGAATGACAATTGTAGCTTCTGGAAATTAGTGATATTAGGGTACTTTAGGTATCATTATATTTGAATATTTTATTAAACCAAGAATCTTCTCTTTCTCCCTCTTCTTTAAGAATAAAGGATTTTAGGGGCACTGAGGTGGCTCAGATGATGGAGCATGTAATTCTTGATCTCGGGGTTTTGGGCTTGAGCCCTAAGTAGGGTGTAGAGATTACTAAAAAGATTAAAAAAATAATAAACTTAAAAAAAAAGAAGGGGTGAGAGGATGGGGTTACAATAATGGGCATTAAGGAGGGTACATGATGGGGTGCCTGGGTAGCTCAGTGGGTTAAACCTCTGCCTTTGGCTCAGGTCTTGATAGAAGGGTCCAGGGATCAGGCCCTGCATTGGTCTTTCTGCTCAGCAGGGAGCCTGCTTCCCTTCCTCTCTCTGCCTGCTTCTCTGCCTACTTGTGATCTCTATCAATCAAATAAATAAATACATATATGTATATATATATATATTTTTTTTTTAAAAAGGAGGGTATGTGATGTAATGAGCACTGGGTATTAAGACCGATGAATCACCAAACTCTACCTCTGAAACTAATAATGCACTATATGTTAATTAATTGAAAGTAAATAAAATTGAATGTAAAATTAAATTTTTTTAAAAAGGGTTTTCTTTTCAAACTCAAAGGGGTTTTTGTTAGTTCACCTTGAAATCTCACTAGACAGAAGGTTTAGGGATGCGGTGGTAGCAACTGCACATTCAGAGCGGTCCTTTTTTTAAAAATTGTGGTAAAATACACATAACATAGCATGTACCATCTTAACCATATTTAAGTGTGCAATTCAGTGGCATTAACTCCATTTGTACTGTTGTGTAACTCTAAGATGGTCTTCTTTTAATGTGACCTAAAATACTTGCATTGTAATTTAATGTGTGTGCATTACTAAAAATTTACTGAAAATGTTTAGAAGTCACTAAAAATGAACAAAAACTTTAAAACCCTTTGTCACATTGCTTGTCTCTATTTTTCTGGAATGGAAATTGTTAGTATGACTGTGACTTAGTATGAACTGGATCAAGTCCTAAGCAGTTTCTTTTTTTTTTTTTTTAAAGATTATTTATTTATTTATTTGAGAGAGAGACAGTGAGAGAGAGCATGAGCAAGGGAGAAGGTCAGAGAGAGAAGCAGACTCCCCATGGAGCTGGGAGCCCGATGCGGGACTCGATCACGGTCCTGGGATCATGACCTGAGCCGAAGGCAGTTGTCCAACCAACTGAGCCACCCAGGCGTCCCAAGTCCTAAGCAGTTTTGACCTCTGCTCAGGGTAATAGCTCTCAGAAGCTAGTGCTGGAAGAGAATTTAGGAATCACCCAATCCAAGGGCTTTAATTTACCTGGTCGCCCATTTCATTGTCATTCAGGCATCAAATCTTCCTGAGCCTGTGTCCCAGGAACTAGGGTGGGTGCTGGATGGACACAGCCAGCCAGGATGGCCAAGCTACCACCCTTCCCAGTGGGGCTTATGGCTGTCCAGAGGAGATCATGACACAGCACCACAGGGCCGAGCTCAGGAGTGCAAGAGAGAAACACACGTCTGCAGGTAATGAAATTTAATGTCTGGGAGCCTGGGTGGCAAAGTCAGTTAAGCAACTGCCTTCAGCTCAGGTTTGATCCCAGGATCTTGGGATCAAGTCCCATGCTGGCTCCTTGTTCAGTGGGGAATCTGCCTCTGCCTGGAGCTCTCTCTCTCTCTGCCAAGTAAATAAATAAAATGTTTAAAAAAAAAATGTATGGGATGCCTGGGTGACTCAGTCGGTTAAGCATCTGCCTTCGGCTGAGGTCATGATCCCAGGGTCCTGGGATTGAGTCCCATATCTGGCTCCTTGCTCAGGAGGGAGCCTGCTTCTCCCTCTGCCTGCTGTTCCCCCTGCTTGTTTGCTGACAAACAAATCTTAAAAAAAAAAAAAAAAAGAAAAGAAGAGAAAAATGTAGCCTGGGGCCAGATGTTGAAGGACTTCAAATGACAGGAGAAGAGTTTGGGCTTTGTTTTCTTTTTTCCATCAGTAGCCAAGGCTGTGGGGTGGTAAAATCAGAACTGAAGTCTGATTTTAAGACTAGGGAGTAAAGGCGGTCAGATGCAGGCAACTCAAGAGCCAGTGCGGGTGGCAGTGCAGACAGATGGTAGGCTGGAGGGGTGGGAAGTGGGACTGGAGGCTGTGTGAGAAGCCTGTTGCACTCGACAGCTTGGGAAACATTGAGGGTCTTTTTAAAATCACACAGGGACAGAGCCAAATTCATAGCTCCATCCCAGGTGAGCTCTGTGTCGAAGTGACTGCAGTTTGAAGGATTTTTCAGGACTCCGCATATCAGAATTTGCTGTTATTTCCTTTCGAAGATGACTCCCACCCGGTTGTGTTCTTCCCCTCATTCCATTGCCAGTCCCATCTCCCCCTCCCCACCCCGCTCGAGGAAAGTCCCTCCTCTGAGAATATAGTAGGATTGAAACTTGGTAGAAAAATGTCAAGCATTCCTAACTACGCCACCTCCACACCAGCAGCAGGCTTCGCAATGCTATCTTTGTGTCTTCAGATAAAGAGATCAAAGTTTCTCCAAGATCTGATTCCCCAGGCTGATTTACATGAGGACGGGTGGGGGCGGGGAGGATGAGGATTGGCAAATCTGCAGAGAGACTGCAGATGGAAATTTCTGTTTCAAAGGTGAAGTCTCCATCGTGTCTGGCAGCGCTGGATCTGCACTAACAAGCGAACCAGCCCCGTTCTCTGACTGTGGTATCAGACACAAAATCTAGGGCAGAGTCTGACCTCAATATAGAATCCTGGAATGTCTATCCTGGAAGGGGCCTTAGGGCTGGCAAGGCCAATCCACCTATTTTACAGATAGGGAAATAGAGACATCAGAAGTGGCAGACTAGACCTACAGACAAGTGCTCTTGGCTTTCTTTTTTTATTTTTTAAAGATTTTATTTATTTATTTGACAGACAGAGATTACAATCAGGCAGAGAGAGAGGAGGAAGCAGGCTCCCTGCCGAGCAGAGAGCCTGATGAGGGGCTGGATCCCAGGATCCTGGGATCATGACCTGAGCGGAAGGCAGAGGCTTTAATCCACTGAGCCACCCAGGTGCCCCAGCTTTCTTTTTTTAATTGAAAAATATGTTATATATAGCATTGTGTAAATTTAAGGTGTACAACATATTAATTTGATACATTTATATATTGTGATATGATTGCCATTATAGCAATAGTTAGCACCTCTATCATGATACATAATTATCCTTTCTTTTTAGTGGTTGGAGTCATTAAGTTCTAGGGTCTTAGTAAGTTTGATGGTTATAAGGCAGTGTTGTTGCTTATATTCAACATACCGTGCATTAAATTTCTAGGACTTATTTACTACTCATTGCAAGTGCTCTTGCCTTTAACGTCCAGTATACTCTCCTCAGTCCCCAGCTGCTTTCATCCACTAGCATGTGGGTATAGGTTAATAAATAAATAAAACTTGAGAGATTAATAAAATTGAACAGAATGTGCCCTAAAGTAGCAATAAAATGCAGCAATTCAGAAAGAGCCTGAGTCAAAATTCTCAACCTTTAAGAAACTCTTTAGCCCCGGGGCACCTGGGTGGCTCTGTAGGTTAAGCAATTGAACAGTTTGATTCTTGAATTTGACTCAGGTTGTGATCTCAGGGTCTTGGGATTGAGCCCAGAATCCGGCTCCACACTTAGTGGGAAGTCTGCTTCTCTCCCTCTCCCTCTGGTCTTCCCCCTGTGCATGCACATTCTCTCTCAAATAAATAAATATTTATTTTTATTTTATTATTTTTAAAGATTTTATTTACTTATTTGACAGGAGAGACAGCGAGAGAGGGAATACAAGCAGGGGGAGTGGGAGAGGAGAAGTGGGCTCCACACTGAGCAGGGATCCCCGATGTAGGGCTCGATCCCAGGACCCGGGATCATGACCTGAGCAGAAGGCAGATGCTAAACGACTGAGCCACCCAGGCGCCCCAAAGCAAATCTTAAAAAAAAAAAAAGAAAGAAAGAAAAGAAACTCTATGGTCCTATCTCCCTTCCTTCCTTGTAGTGAGCTCTATTTACTCTGGCAACCCCATGTCTTGAGTTTGGGACACTGTCCAGCTTCAACTGGTTGCCATCAGAAACATAGAATGGACTGGGGGAGGGCAAAGGAAGGAGTCTGGGCCTGAGGGATCCAGTCTCCATTAGACCAGTTAATTTTTCATTCCAGTGATTGTCATCCCTGGTTGTACCTGGGAAGCTTTTAAAAATACCAAGCCCAGGGGTGCCTGGGTGGCTCAGTGGGTTAAAGCCTCTGCCTTTGGCTCAGGTCATGATCCCAGAGCCCTGGGATAGAGCCCCACATCAGGCTCTCTGGTCAGTAAGGAGCTGCTTCCTCCTCTCTCTCTGCCTGCCTCTCTGCCTACTTGTGATCTCTCTCTGTCAAATAAATAAAATCTTAAAATAAAAATAAAAGAGAAGAAATTGGTAAAGAGAATGTAGATAGATTGCTGTATTTTTCAATAGCATTAAAAACCATTTAAAATGTCTGTGTTCCTGAGGGGGGTGGTTTAACTTGGTTGTCCTCTGCCATGTGACAGCTCTTTCACTGTATCTAGCACATTATCTGTGATGAACCCCAATTAGACTCCAATGTCCTTGCCACCAGGGAGGCAGTGTGGCCAGCTGATTACTAATGAAGGTTCTTGGGGCGCCTGAGTGGCTCAGGTCATGATCTCAGGGTGCTGGGATTGAGTCCCACATCGGGCTCTCTGCTCAGCAGGGAGCCTGCTTCCTCCTCTCTCTCTCTGCCTGCCTCTCTGCCTACTTGTGATCTCTCTCTGTCAAATAAATAAATAAAATCTTTAAAAAAAAATAATGAAGGTTCTGGGGGCGCTTGGGTGGCTCAGTTGGTTAAGCATCCAACTCCTGATTTTGGCTCGGGTCATGATCTTAGGGTTGTGAGATTGGGCCCTGGGTTGGGCTCTGCACTCTGCATGGAATCTGCTTGAGAGTCTTCCTCTCCTTCTCCCTCTGTCCCTCCCCCAGTTGCGTGCTCTCGCTCTCTCTCAAATAAATAATATCCTAGAAAAAATAATATATATTATATTAATATAATATAATATATATAATTTAATAATAGTATATTATATTATATATATTATTATATATTATTATATATGGCTTTGTACTTTCATCCTTCCTCGAGCAAAGTTGGTGTCCAATAAAAGTTTGTTTGTTGGTGGGCATAAGGGCAGCACTGTCCAAGAGAAACATTATGGAAGCCACAGATGTCATTTCAAATTTTCTAGAAGCCACATTTTATTGTATTTACTTATTTATGTATTTTTTAGGATTTTATTAATTTATTTGACAGAGCACAGCAGGGGGAGTGGCAGAGGGAAAAGGAGAAGCAGGCCCTCTCTCCACTGAGCAGGAAGCCTGATCTGGGCTCCATCCCAGGGATCCTGACCTGAGCCAAAGGCAGATGCTTAACTGACTGAGCTGTCCGGAAGCCCCAAGCAGCCCTATTTTAAAAAATAAAATGAAACAAATGAAATCAATTTTAATAGCACAGTTTACTTAGTACATCCGAATATTATTGTTTCAACATGAAGTCAGTATAAAACAGTCTTAATAAGTTAATAAGAAGCTATTCTACGCTTTTCCCCCCATACTAAGTCTTTGAAATCTGGTGGGTATTTTACGTCTTAATTTAGACCAGGCGCATTTCATGTGCTCTGCAGCCACATGCTTGTGACAAGGGGCTGCGTGTTGGGACATCTGGGGTTCGCGACCCCACAGTCGGCATGCTCCAAGTTTCCATAAAATGCGCCTCTGGACTGGTTCTGTCTGCTGATCCCTGCTCGCAGGGGCATCCATGCTCTGCCCAGGCCTCGTATTCCAACCTGAGTCCATTTTGAACCCCAGTCTTTATGTGAACAGCCCCTATCCCTTGGCAAGCTGCACTGGGCTCATCCTTGTTTCAGCTTGCCTGCTGACCCAGGGAAATTTGTGACCATAAAAGGAAAATTACATTTTCGGTCAGAATTTTTACAAAAAAAAAAAAAAAAAAAAAAAAAAAGCCTTCTGCCCAGGGGCAGGGCGGGAAGTTCCCAGGAGCCGCTGTACCTGTGACTCTTCCCACCCGGGGCCCCGCCCCGCTGGGGGTGGCAGCCCCGTGGCCCTGGCAGCCCAGCAGCGTGAGTCACCGTGGTCACTTGGTAAAGCTCCGTCTCAGAGCCGCTTTTGTTTTTCAGTTGAATAGGCAGCCCCGAGCGGACACACGCAGGCGCACAACACTCGCAATTGCAGGGAACCAAGCTGAAGGCGTGGTTCTTAAGCGGAAAAGCGTATTGTTTGTCATAATTACAATCATAGCCTTGAACCTGGCCCCCATGGCTGTTCTAGGGATCGCAGGGTCTCTGTTAGGGAAGCTGTCTGTGGATGAACTTCAGGCAAGAGGTTGGAGTAGAATTCAGATCCTCTCTGAAGAGCAGAACAAGGCAGAAATTCGTTCTCCTTTGACTGGGGCCACGTTCACAGCACCCCCCACCCCTTACCCGCCAGGAACCTGTGACTTGAGCCAGAGCACCACAGCGTCTCCTGGTCCTCCCCCCCAGGGGTGGAGATTCAGCATCTAGATGTGCAAATTGCCTTTTTTCACCCCAGCAATTCTCCACTGTGGTTGCCCATTAGAAATCCTGGGGCAGTTTTTAAAATCCCTGATGCCCAGGACAAAAATCAGACTGATTAAATCAGACTCTGTTCAGGCCTTTACTCTGACCAGGTAGATTTATAATTTCCAGATTCCCTGAGAATCCTAAGCTCTGCCCAGCAGCCCTTCAGTCCTCCCTAGTCAGCAGGCCCAAGGGCAGTGATTCCCCACCTTCCCTGCTCTCAGGGCTCCTGCCTCCTACCTTGGCAAGTCTGGTGGAGAAAAGATAGAGGTGGGAAATTTTCTCTAGAAACACCAATCTGCACCCATCTTACATCCTTCCCTCCCACTTAAGAGAAAGCAGAGGTGGAGCCTAACAGGGTCTCTACATGGGAGCCCATCCCTTCCATACCCTTTGCGCTTTGCTTGGTTAGGTTTTCCCCCTGTTTCTCAAACTTTTAAAGTCTTTCTGTCTTTTCTGTTTCTTCTTATAAACAGCTTCGTGGCACTACTACCTGGAAAACCCTAATCCTTTCCTCAAGTCTGTCTCCCTTTCAGTTTAGTACTTCCTCTTTTGGTTTCTCTTTCCCGCTGTGCTTCTTGAAGGAGTCCTTATGACAGCTTGTACTTGATCACCTCCCCTCAACCCACTGCAGGGGACTTCAGCCTCATCACAACACTCATGTACGTGATACTCACTAAGGCCATCGGTGACCTAGATACTAAATCCTTGGCCTATTTTCCATCTACTCTTTGGCTGTGTTCATCACTTCCTCTTCCTTGAAACTTGTTTTTGGGCTCCCCATGACTCTTCTCTTTATGGATTTCCATCCATCTCCTTGATGGTGTCCTCTTCCTCTGCTCAGCCTTGACCTTGGTGTTCCCCATTTCTATACTTGGCCTTCTCTCCATGCAAATTTCTCTATCTGAAGTCTTCAACTACTGCCTGTATGATGTTAACTCTCAAATCTTTGTCCGTGGCCCAGATTTTTGTACGTACAGCTGTCTGTTGGACATCTTCACACTAACACCCCTCTGAACAAGTCCAAAATGGAACCCATTGTATTCTTCTCATCAAATTTGCTCTTCCTATAGTCCTCATGCTTAATGGTGAAGTACTAGAAGTATTACCATAAAAGTTAGGAACACCTAAAAATGCCCACTGCTATCACTATTATTTAGAAATGTTCTGAAAGAACAATAGAAACCTGAATAGAAAAATCTATTCAATAAGTCTTCTGAAAAAAATAAATAAAAGTAATACATGTGGGAAAGAAGGCAATTATCAATATTTGCAGATGTGGAAAATTGCAGTGCATTGTTTTTAAAACAGTTAATAAAAGAATTTAGCAGGGTTGCCTATTACAAATTAGTCACACACTAAAGTGGGATTTCTTTATGCCATTATTCCTTCACTCATTTAAAAACTGTCATTGAGGGGTGCCTGGGTGGCTCAATGGGCTGAAGCCTCTGCTTTCAGCTCAGGTCATGATCCCAGAGTCTTGGGATCAAGTTCCACATCAGATTCTCTGCTCAGCGAGGAGCCTGCTTCCTCCTCTCTCTCTCTTTGCCTGACTCTCTGCCTACTTGTGATCTCTATCAAATAAATAAAATCTTTAAAAAACCCAAAATTGTTATTGAGAACCTACAGAATTTCTTAAGCTCCAGGACTATATTTATGAACAAAAGATGTGTGATCTTTGCTGTCATGAAGCTTACATTTTAGTAACAAGTTATATATTATAGATACATAGATAGATAGATATAATTTTTTTTAAAAGATCCCACTTAGAATAGCCACCCTAGATATAAAATCTCTAGGAATAAACTTTACAAGAAATGTGAATGACTTCCCAGAATAAAACCATTCTATTTCTTTCTTTTTTTTTAATAAGTAGGCTCCATACCCATCGTGGAGCCTAATACAGGGCCTGAACTCAGAACCCTGAGATCAAGAGCTGGCGTCTTAGCCAACTGAGCCACTCAGATGCCAGAATAAAATCATTCTAAGACATAAAGGGAATCTTTACAAATGGAAAGAATTACTAGGTATCTAGATTAGAAAATCTAATATGAATTTTAAATTATTTGGATATTCTTTTTTTTTTTTAAAGATTTTATTTATTTATTTGACAGAGAGATCACAAGCAGACGGAGAGGCAGGCAGAGAGGGAGCTAGAGGGAAGCAGGCTCCCTGCTGAGCAGAGAGCCCGATGTGGGACTTGATCCCAGGACCCCGAGATTATGACCTGAGCCGAAGGCAGTGGCTTAACCCACTGAGCCACCCAGGCGCCCTATTTGGATTTTCTTTGATGCAATAAATTTAATCAGAAGTTTAGGGAAGAGGAAATCATCAAAAAATGTTGCAAAGGGACTAAGGTTTGTGTTACTCGTTATTACAGTTTAGTACATAGACATGGTAACCAACAGGGTGGAACTAGCACAGGAAAAGACAGGCCCATTGATAAAAGAAAGGAAAATATAGAATAAAAAAAGAATGTATTATCTAATAAAGGCTTCTTTTTTTTAATTCACTTTTTTTTTTAAGATTTTTTTTATTCATTTGACAGAGAGAGATCACAGGTAGGCAGAGAGGCAGGCAGAGAGAGAGAGAGAGAGGAGGAAGCAGGCTTCCCGCCGAGCAGAGAGCCTGATGCGGGACTCCATCCCAGGACTCTGGGATCATGACCTGAGCTGAAGGCAGAGGCTTTAACCCACTGAGCCACCCAGGTGCTCGCTGATAAAGGCTTCTTACATCATTGGAGCAAAGGATGGATTACTCTGAGGAATGACAAGAAACTTCATGTTGATGTCACATCTCATAGGTTGGAAGTGGCTGCCTGAAGTTCTAGGAGGGCTATGAGGCCTAGTCTCGGCATTGAGAGGAGTTCTGTGTTTAATTAGAAATGTCTTCAGGGGGCGCCTGGGTGGCTCAGTGGGTTAAAGCCTCTGCCTTTGGCTCAGGTCATGATCCCTGGGTCCTGGGATGGAGCCCTGCATCTGGGCCCTCTGCTCAGCAGGGAGCCTGCTTCCTCCCTCTCTCTCTGCCTGCCTCTCTGCCTACTTGTGATTTCTGTCTTTCAAATAAATAAATAAAATCTTAAAAAAAAAAAAAGTCTTCGGGGGCCCAGGACAGGGAGACTACACTCAGACCACATATTTGTCATTCCTAGATTATTCAATAAATGTCATTGGGACAACTAGCTAGCAATTACCAGGAAAAATCACTAGCTTTTCCTATCATATACACCAAAATCAATTTCAGATGGATTAGATTTAAAGGCAAAAAATATTAGAAGAAAGGACAATTTTTAAAAGTAATTATTGTGGTGAGGGAAGGACTTCCCAAGTGTGAGGCCTAAGACAGAAATCATAAAGTTAAAGATTGATAGAGTTAGCTGCTTAATCATTAGAAACTTCTGTAGAACAGAAATTAAAGGGAAACTGGCAAGGCAGCTGGGTGGCTCAGTTGGTTGAGTGTCTGACTTGATCTTAGCTTGGGGCTTGATCTCAGGGTCATGAGGTTCAAGCCTCATGTTGGACTTTATGTTGGCTGGGTGTGGAGCCTACTTAAAAAAAAAAAAAAAAGAAAGAAAGAAAAAAAGAAACTGGCAAAAAAAAAAAAAAAGAAACTGGCAAATTAGGGAAGAAAATGCAGTATACCTGATGAAGAGTTAATATTTTACTATATAATGAGGTCTTCAATTAATAAGAAAAATATGAAGACCCCAATAAAAGACGGTGAAAAATATGTTACTAGGTTACTCACCAAAGGAGAAATGTAAATAGCTGAGTAACATAACATTTTATTATAGTCCCTTGTAATCTAAGGAATGAAAATTAACGCAGTGCTGTGCCATTTTTCCCCCCCTACCTGCTAGATTGGCAAAAAAAATGTCTAGTGTGGTGAAGAATGTGGAAAACCATATTGAGAAAATCCCAACTAATGGGGCCTAGTCACCTTGGACACAAAATCCACTTTGTGATGGTTTCTGATTAGTTTTTTCAGAGAGCAGTCAAGTTATTAAAGATAGCATTTACTGGAGAGATCTGAGAAAGTTGCGAAAGAAGATCTCTGTAGCTAAACTATAATTCTGTAAATTTGTGGTTAGCTAGAATATCCTGTCAGACTGTTTAGTTCTAGTTTCCTTTTCTTATTTTAAAATGTCTCTTCCTAAGAAATGTGTCATGAGTGCTTAGGCCATTGTCCCCTAATAAAGCTTTTACTTCTTGGATATCCAAATCCCTTGCTAAAATTTTGGGTGTAAATTGGCCCGACCTCAGGATAGATGAGACAGCCCCCTGCTGGGCACCACAGTGTTGGCCTGAGGCCAGGAGGCCCACCCACATGAGTTGTCTCCTCCCCTGTGAGGAACAGAAGATTCAACAAGTCTCCAGCCTTCAGAACAGGTGAGACCCACCTCTTGTCACAAATGATAAAGCCTACCATAGTCACCTTGTTCAGGGTTGGCGTTTTTTCCCAAGGACAACTGGTTGGGAACGTCCTGGGTTGTGACATCAAAGATCATCTTCATTCTGACTCAAATGTGATTTCACTCTCTTTGTGTAATACTCCAGTAATCAATAGAATATAAATAGGGAGATTTTGTTAATACTATAAAAATGCTGATCGAGTACATGCGGATGTCTTCCTGGGCCTAACAGGCATATTCACACACTGCTGGTAGGAGAGGAGAGGACAATTTATTTGACTTTGGGCAAAAGGAAAGGATAAAACCAGTAAAAATACTGATAGTGGGGGCGGGGCCTGGCCAGCTCAGTCGGTAAAGCATGCCTCAAGGTCCTGGGTTCATGCTCCACATTGGGTACAGAGCTTTCCCAAAAAAGAAAAAAAAAAATACTGACACGTATTTTTATATTAAAAAAAACTTTAAAAACTCTTGCACATCAAAAATATTTTCAGTGTTCATGACAAAGGACTAATATCCTCAATATAAGAGTGCTCTTACAATCATTAAGATAAAAGATGCCCGGGGCGCCTGGGTGGCTCAGTGGGTTAAGCCGCTGCCTTCGGCTCAGGTCATGATCTCAGGGTCCTGGGATCGAGTCCCACATGGGGCTCTCTGCTCAGCAGGGAGCCTGCTTCCTCCTCTCTCTCTCTGTCTGCCTCTCTGCCTACTTGTGATCTCTGTCTGTCAAATAAATAAATAAAATATTTAAAAAAAAAAAAAAAGATAAAAGATGCCATCTCAGGAAGGAAATGTGCAAAGGATACTGAGGCAATTTATAAGAGAAAAATATAAATTACAAAAATCATGAAAAAAATTTTCAACATTATTAGAAATTGAAAAATACAAATTAAAATCCCAGAGGGAGCCTGCTTTTGGCTTAACAAATTACAAATGTTAAAAACAAACAAACAGGGGCACCTGGGTGGCTCAGAGGGTTAAGCCTCTGCCTTCCGCTCAGGTCATGGTCTCAGGGTGCTAAGATCAAGCCGGGCATGGGGCACTCTGCTCAATAGGGAGCCTGTTTCCCCTCTCTCTGCCTGCTCCTCTGCCTGCTTGTGATCTCTCTCTGTCAAATAAATAAAATAAAAAATCTTAAAAAAACAAACAAACAAAGAGGATGCTGCCTAATGTTGATGAAGGCTCAGGGAAAAGGGCACTGTGGTGAGAGTATAATTTTGGTTAATTCTTTATATAGAGCAACATTTCACAGAGTGGTCAGGGACCCCTAGGGTTCCTTGAGACTTACAGGGGTCTGAGAGGTCAAAATTATTTTCATGACAATACTAAAATGTTATTTGCCCTTTTCATTCCCATTCTCTCACTAGTGGAGAGTACAATTCTCCAGCGTCTAGATGAAGTGTGATGTCATAGTAGATTGATACAGAAGTAGATAGGAGACTCCAGCATATTTTATTAAGCCAGACATTAAAGAGTTGCAAAAATGTAGAATGGCTACTTTTCTCACTAACCATATTTTTGTTTCTTTTGGGAAATAGTTATTTTTTTAAACTAAAGATATATCATTTATGCTAGCATTTAATGGGTGCAATGTAGTTATTTTAAGATAAGTGAATATATAAATGTTTGAAGTTTTTGTATGTTTTAATTTCTAAGACAGGTAATAGGGATAGAAATAATACACTAACAAAGCCTTTGCAGAAACTCAACTATTTTTAAGAGTGTAAAGTGGTGGGGCAGCTGGGTGGCTAAGTGGGTTAAAGCCTCTGCCTTCAGCTCAGGTCATGATCCCAGAGTCCTGGGATCAAGCCCTGCATCGGGCTCTCTGCCCAGTGGGGAACCTGCTTCCCCCTCTCTCTCTCTGCCTGCCTCTCTGCCTACTTGTGATTTCTGTCTGTCAAATACATAAATAAAATCTTAAAAAAAAAAAAAGAGTGTAAAGTGGTCCCAACACCAAAAAGTTTAAGAACTGCTACTCTAGAGCAAAGCAATTATATGCATCTAAAGCCTTGAAAATAGAGCTAGCTCCCCTTTAAAAAAATGTATTTAATCTCTACACCGAACATGGGGCTCAAACTCACAACCCTGAGATCAGGAGTCACATTCTCTACTGACTGAACCATCCAGACACCCCATAGAACCACCCTGGGGCACGTGGGTGGCCCAGTTGTTTAAGCATCTGCCTTCAGCTTAGGTCATGATCCCAGCGTCCTGCGATTGATTGTCTCACACTGGGCTCCAGTCCCACATCGGACTCCCTGCTTAGCGGGAAGCCTACTTCTCCCTCTGCCTGCTGCTCTCCCTGCTTGTGCTCTTTCTCTATCTCTGACAAATAAATGAAAAAAAATCTTAAAAAAAGAAAAAAAAAAGAAAAAAGGATAGCAAAATGTAAAAACAACTTAAATGTCTAAATAGGAGACTGGTTAAATAAATTATATCAATGTAATGGAGTACTTATGACTAATAAAAGTATGCGTCTATGAAATAGTGTTTATTGTAATGAAAATGTTCATGATTTATTAAGTTTAAACATAGGAAATAAGTTAAAAAAATAGGATATAAGGGAAGAATAGATTTTTCAACAAACAGGGCTGGGACAGCTGGATATCTATAGGCTATAGAACTAATTAGGACCTCTACTCAAACCATACACAAAAATTAACTCAAAGTGGATCAAAGACCTAATTCCAAGGTCATTAAGATTTATCCTTATGTTTTGAATTTTATTGTGTGAGAGCTGGAGCTGTAAGAAGAAAGCGTTAGCATAAATCTTCATGACCTTAGATTAATAAGCAGTGGTTTCTTAGACATTGACACCAGAAACACAACAATCAAAGAAAAAATAGATGAACTAGACTTCACCAACATTAAAAACTTCTGTGGCTCAAAGGAAACCATCAAGGAAGTTACGAGACAAAAGAAAAAAAAATTTAAGAGACAACCCACAGAATGGGAGAAAATATTTGCAATCATCTATCAGATAAGAATTTAGTATACAGAATATATAAAGAACTCTTACAAATCAACAATAAAAAGACAACCCAATTTTTAAAACGGGCAGAGTATTTGTGTGTGTGTGTGTGTGTGTGTGTGTTTAAGATTTTATTTCTTTATCTGATAGAGAGACAGCAAGAGCAGGAACACAAGCAGGGGGAGTGGGAGAGGGAGAGCAGTCTTCCCGCCTAGCAGGGAGCTCGATGTAGGACTTGATCCCAGGACCCTGCATGAGCCAAAGGCAGACACTTAGTGACTGAGCCACCCAGGCACCTTGGCAGCATATTTGAATAGACATTTCTCCAAAGAAGATAGTCAAATGACCAAATAAGCACAAGAACACATGCTCAATGAATGAAATGAAAATCATTAAGAAATAGAAATTAAAACCAAAATGAGGTACCACTTCACGCTTGGTAGGATGACTACAAAAAAAAAAAAAAAAAAAGCATTAGTAAGAAGGTTGAAAAATTGGAAACCTCATACTCTGTGGTGGGAATTAAAACCGTATTGCCATTGCAGAAAACAGTTCAGCCATTCCTCAAAAGTTAAACATAGAGTTACCCTATGACCCAGCAATTTTACTCCTAGGTATACACCCAAGAGAAGTGAAAACATATGTCTCCATAAAAACTTGTACACAAGTGTTCATAACAGCATTACTCATAATAGCCAAAAAATGGAAACAATCCAGATTGTGTATTAACTGATGAGTGGATAAACAAAATGTGATCTACTTATACAATGGAATATATTCAGCCAAAAAAAGTAATGAAGTACTGATACATACTACAACATGGATGAGCCTTGAAAACATTATGTTAAGTGAAAGAAGCCAGTCACAATAGGCCACATGTTGTACGATTCTACTTACATGAGATGTGTGGACAAGCAAATCCATAGAGTCAGAAAGTAGATCATTGGTTGCCAGGACTGGGTTGGATGGAGTGGGTGAGGAATGATCAGTGACTGGTCATGGGTATGGGTTTCTTTGTGAGGTGATAACAATGTCTGGCAGAAGATAGTGGTGAGATTGTACAACTTTGTGAATATACTAAAAACCACTAAATTCACACTTTAAAATGGTGGATTTTATGGTATCTAAATGATATCTCAATTTAATAAAAAGAAAAAGAGCATACAAATTAGTCTGTCTTATATGATCCCATTTTACTTTATTATTTTTTAGAGAAATGAGTATGATCCCATTTTATTTTTTAAAGATTTTATTTTATTTTTTTGATAGACAGAGATCACAAGTAGGCAGAACAGCAGACAGAGAGAAAGAGGGGGAAGCAGGCTCCCCGCTGAGCAGGGAGTCCGATGCAGGGCTCGATCCCAGGATCATGACCTGAGCTGAAGGCAGAGGCTTTAACCCACTGAGCCACACAGGTGCCCCTATGATCCCATTTTTAAAAAGAGTAACATATATATGCTACTTTAAAAGAATACTGTATAGGTTACCCAAAATGCCAAGCTGGGCCTTGTTGCAAGCCCAGAACATGCTTTTAAAATTTATTTTATTTTTTGGGGTGCCTGGGTGGCTCAGTCGGTTAAGTGTCTGACTTTGGCTCAGGTCATGATCTCCCCACTTAGCAGGGAATCTGCTTCCTTCTCTCCCTCTGCCCCCTCCCCTGCTCATGTTCTCTATCTTTCAAATAAATAAAAATTTTTTTTAAAAGATTTTATTTATTTACTTGACAGAAAGAAATCACAAGTAGACGGAGAGGCAGGCAGAGAGAGAGAGAAACAGGCTCCCTGCTGAGCAGAGAGCCTGATGCAGGACTTGATCCCAGGACCCTGAGATCATGACCTGAGCCGAAGGCAGCGGCTTAACCCACTGAGCCACCCAGGCGCCCCTCAAATAAATAAAATCTTGAAAAAAATTTTTTTAAATTAATTTACTTTTTAATTGAAATATAGCAGACTATAGAAAAAAAAAATTTTTTTAAGTTTATTTATTTATTTTAGAAATCTCTACACCCAACGTGGGGCTCAAGTTTACACCCCTGAGATCAAGAGTCACATGCTCTTCTGACTGAGCCAGCCGGGTGCTCCTAGAAAATGCTTTTTGGGGGTGCCTGGGTGGCTCAGTGGGTTAAGCCACTGCCTTCGGCTCAGGTCATGATCTCAGGGTCCTGGGATCGAGCCCCGCATCGGGCTCTCTGCTCAGTGGGGAGCCTGCTTCCTCCTCTCTCTCTGCCTGCCTCTCTGCCTGCTTGTGATCTCCGTCTGTCAAATAAATAAAATCTTAAAAAAAAAGAAAAAAAAAAGAAAATGCTTTTTGAAGTAGAGGTGAACTTACAAATGAAGGCATAGGTTTTCACATTCATGGAGGAACATTTAAGAAAGTGTGTCTTCTCCCTGTGGGTGAACTGCTCAGGGAATAACTGATTTGATTTCTTCTACCACCCAAGAGTAACTAATGAGGTAGTGTGTCTGCTGTCACTAAAGTACTCCACTAAGTATACTTAGCCTGGTGGCAGGTGTCTGAAGTGCTAATTTGCCACTGGGAGAAAGGGAACAGCTAGCTACCCTCTCCCTACTTTAGTAGACATGGGTCCAGGGTACGCTCAGAGAGAGCCAGAGCCCTCTCATAAAGCCCTAGGTCTTAGGACATAAGAGCAGGGAAAGAAAAGGGGGGCTTGGGTCTGCCTAGGGGACTGTGTCCCTATGTAGCCTTCTCTTGTGTGTACCCTCTGCCTTCCTCTCTATTGTCCTAGCCTCCTCACCATAACATCTAAAGGTGACAGCACCTTCTGGGAGATTCAGAGTAGATCTTCCTGGTAGTTCCTTCCATCTGCTTCCTCTTCAGCCAAGCTCCTATGAGTGGTTACCCAAAATGCCAAGCTGGGCCTTGCTGAAGCCAGTTGTTGCCTTTTTTGTTTTTTTTTTTTTTTTAAGTTAACTTCTGTTTTTCTCTCTTAGAGTGTTTACAGAAGGTCTGTGTGTCAGAAGTCCGCCCTGAGGCAGGACCCAGAAGCAGGGATGGGAGCCCACAAAGGCAGTATTATTTCCCAAGGCAGCCAGAGAATTGTGGATATTATCTTATTCATTCTTCCCAGATAGAAGACTGAGACCCAGAAGGACCTAGAAGGATCCAGAAAGACCCAAAAAGCTTGTCCAAGATCACCCATGGAGTGGATGCCAAAGTCAGGAGTAGAACTCAGCTCTCCTGATCCACAGCAGAGTATAATTTTCCTTTCAGAATGTTCATGCTCAAGGCCAGGAGCCCCAGTTAGGTGTCCCAGAACCCCAGGCAGGTAACAAAGAGGACAGCCAGGGTCAGAAATTATGAAGAAACCATTATTTCCCAGATGCAAGGATGCCCAAACAGAACGACACTGGGGAACTACAGATCATTCTGTAGGGGAGGCTGAAGGCAGAGCCAAGGGACTAGCAGGCCTTGCACTGGTGAGGCTGGTGGGAAGAGATCCTGAAGGGTCCATGAGCTATGCTGAGAAGTTTGGATTTTCTCTTGTAGACCATGCGTGGAGGAGGTACTTGATGGCCTTTAAGTAGGGGAGTGATGTGGTCGGATTGGAATTTTAGGAAGGCCCCTCAGGTGGCCAAGCCAGGCAAGGTGGCCAGAGGACTTGGCAGTGGAAGGCTTCTCTGGTGGTGACTGCCTATTTATATGTCTGGCTAGGAGCTGTCTCATTGGCAGGAGGTGACAGGCCCAGTGATGTTGGACAGTATGTGGCTCACTACTAAGGGAAGCTAAGAGTAGCAGGGAGTGAGGTCGGTTCAACTCACAAACCTCAAGCTCTTTTTGTTTGTTTGTTTTTTTGTTTTAAAACTCAGGCTCTTAACAAACACTGCTTACTGTCCAGGTGACAGAAGCTGCTCTCACAGTGATCCCAAGAGCGGTGATTCATGTCCCAGCAGCTGGTGGGGGTGGGGTACATGGTGGGTTGGGGGGGTACATGTGTGTAGGTTGAGTGGGGTGAGAGAGGGGACTGGGGGTTGGGGGATGACTAGCCTTCCAAACACGTGGGACAACTCCCGTGGCTATGATACAGCTGGTGCTTTTCAACCTGTTCCGTCTTCTCAGCTGTGGCAGCGGTTGCGGCCCCAAAGCTGGTGGCCCTAATAGGGCTGCAGCAGGAAACACACCAACTGTAGAGGGGGCTTCTCGATTTCCAGGCCTCAATCCAGAAGAGGATGGGGCATGCTCAAGCTGCCCCAAAGAGAGAAGAAAAGAGTCCTGAAATGTAAGTCCTGATAGGAGAGGGAAAAAAATGAATTAAATTCTAATAGTCATCCTGGCCTGGCATCTGATTTTCACTGCTCCAAGACCCTCTTCTCTCCATAATCGGTTTTTTTCTCCATAATCCTTTTTTTAGGTTTTTTTTTTTAAAGATTTATTTATTTATTTATTTGACAGAGAGATCACAAGTAGGCAGAGAGGCAGGCAGAGAGAGAGAGAGAGGAGGAAGCAGGCTCCCCGCTGAGCAGAGAGCCCGATGCGGGACTCGATCCCAGGACCCTGAGATCATGACCTGAGCCGAAGGCAGCGGTTTAACCCACTGAGCCACCCAGGCGCCCTTTTTTTTAAGTTTTATTTAAGTAATCTTGAGGCACCTGGGTAGCTTACTCAGTTACTCAGCATCAGACTCTTGATCGTGGCTCAGGTTTCCATCTCAGGTCATGAATTCAAGCCCAGCTCTGGGCTCCATGCTGGGTGTGGGGCCTACTAAATAGAACAACGAAGACAACAATACCCCCTCCCCGCCAAAAAAAACCACAACAAAAACAGCAAAACAAACATAGTAATCTCCACACCCAAAGTGGGGCTCAAACTCATGACCCGGAGATCAAGAGTCACACACTGCTCTGACTGAGCCAACCAGAGGCCCCTCCACAGTCCTTTCTTACCTAGCTTTAAAATTTTTTTTTTTTAAGATTTTTATTTATTTATTTATTTGACAGAGAGAGATCACAAGTAAGCAGAGAGGCAGGCAGAGAGAGAAATGAGGAAGCAGGCTCCCTGCCAAGCAGAGACCCTGAGATCATGACCTGAGCCAAAGGCAGAGGCCTAACCAACTGAGCCACCCAGGCACCCTCTTACCTAGTTTTTATTTGCAACTTCCCATTGGTTCCTTATTATCTGCCTTTAGTGACAGTCCTTTCAAAAACAACAACCCTCCCCACCAAAATCTTTTATCCGGTCCTCCCCCACTCAGGTTACTGTCCTATTTTTCTCTCTCCTTTGCACCCTCAAGGGTTTGAGCCATTTAGTCTCCATTCTCCACTTTCTTGCCTCCAGGCTGTCCTCTCTTGGTGTAATCTGGCTTCCTCCTATCACTCTTCTGAAATTCTGCTCCCCAAGATACCCAAGACTTTGGAAGTGTCTCCCCCTACCTTAAAGTGGTCTCTGAAAATGTCTGGGTGGAAGGAATTAAAACAAGAACAACAAAAACTATTAGAAATTAGATTTCAATTTATCATAACTGTTAATATTTAATTTTTTTTAAGATTTTATTTACTTGAGGGTGAGCGAGCACATGTGTGCACACGAGCAGCAGGGAGGGACAGAGAGGGAGAGGGAGAAGCAGACTCCCTCCCAGACTCCAATGTAGGACTTGATCCCAGGACCCAAGGATCATAACCTGAGCAGAAGGCAGACGCTTAACCGACTAAGCCACCCAGGCACCTCTTAATTTTGTTTTCTTACATAATATTTAGAATTATCCTTGTATATAGTTTGTAAATAAGCATGACTAAAATACATGTATGTAATTTATAAATGAATTGTAATAGTGTATATGCTTAAGAAAATGTGTAATAGTGTATATGCTTTAAAGAAAATTTTTGAAGCCCACTAGTTTTCAGAATAAAGCTCAAACCCTTTATTATGGCATTCAAGGCTGTTATAGCCTTAGTTGATTTTGTGGCTTCCTCCACCTTCCCTTCCCTTTCTATTATGTACTGTGCTTTTGACTATAATTAGCTACTACTACGCATCTTCCAGTTGTACCAAAACATTAAATTTTAGTTCAAAGTATTTTGCACAAATGTTCAATTCTGTTAAACCTCTCTGTAGCATTGTTGTCCTCCGTCAACTTTGAAACTTTCCTCCTTGACTCCTCTCAAGGACACTATCCTGGTTTTTCTCCTGCTGCTTTGCCCACTGCTTCTTCATCAGGGACTGCTGTATTCATTCTACAGATATTTACTGAGCTCCTGTTAATATATTATGGTGACAGGGGCACCTGGGTGGCTCAGTGCGTTAAAGCCTCTGCTTTAGGTCAGGTCATGGTCCCAGGGTCCTGGGATCGAGCCCCGCATCAGGCTCCCTGCTCGGTGGGGAGCCTGCTTCCTCCTCTCTCTCTCTCTCTCTGCCTGCCTCTCTACTTGTAATCTGTCAAACAAATAAAAATTAAAAAAAAAAAAAAATATATATATATATTATGATGACAGGCATTAGAGCTACCGTGGTGAACACGGAGACTAGGTCCATTACCCTAAAACTCAGTCTCTAGCCCCTTCCTCTCACTTACCTGTCTCCCTATGGTTCTGACTTCCCTTCAGTTTGTCTATTTCTAGCTACTTGTTGACTATTTCTCCCTGCAAATAGTCATATCACTATTTCTGAACTCACTGCTCCCCTCGTTCTAGCTTACTCTAGCCTCCACATTCAGTTTCGATCTCCCTCGCACTGGCTCTTTTCTACATGTATTCCTAGTAATACTATTGTCCTATTCCCAGTAATACTACTGTTATTAGAATCCGCTTGAGGCCATGTTCTGGCTGCTCTTCTTGACTTCAATCCATCCAAGTTGCCCTTCATCCTCTGCCTTGCTGCCTAACTCATTATTTTACAAATTATGGCCAGCTTTGCTTTTGAAAGGGTGGGGGGGGAAAGGGGTTGAGGAAAATTTGAGGTCTACTTTTTATAGGGCATTTGAACCACTTCACCCAGCAAATTTTAGGGACGCCGCAAAAACCATTTGGCCTGGGTTTGACGGTTCAACTTATTCACTCCTGCCCTACTTCATGCAAACTTGGTTTATGCTCATTATCTCCAGGAGACAACCCATTTCTGGGTTTTCACTAGGTCCTCCTTTACCTGTCCTGGCCCCTTAGTCCAACTGTCCTCTCTCAGCTTGGCATTTAGAACACGTTGTTCTCTTTTAAGCATGTCTTTTCTGTCCAAAGACACTGTGGAGGGACGCCTGGGTGGCGCAGTTGGTTGGACGACTGCCTCCGGCTCAGGGCGTGATCCTGGAGTCCCGGGATCGAGTCCCACATCAGGCTCCCAGCTCCATGAGGAGTCTGCTTCACTCTCTGACCTTCTCCTCGCTCATTCTCTCTCTCACTGTCTCTCTCTCAAATAAATTAAAAAAAAAAAAAAAATCTTAAAAAAAAAATCTCAAAGACACTGTGGACAGAAATGGACCTTTGGCTTTCTGCAGTATAAAGTATACTGAAGTCTACTGCGTTGTAAGCACTGCTCTGCTTTACAAACATGCTCATTTTTTTTTCACAAGCTTGAGATGTGTACTTTTAACACCTCCATGTTATACAGAGGTTAAATAATTTGCCCAAGGCCACAAGAGGCAGAACTCAAATTTGAACTCAGGTTTAACTCATGAAATTAGGTTCCCTTCAGTGACTGCCTGCCTGACTCCACAGTGGGTGGGTGTGAAGTGCATGGTAGACCCCAGGCTTACCTCCAGGGCCTCTCTGTACCTCAGAAAAAAACAGATACCCTGTAGAGAGTAAGCCTCAACAGATATTTATTGCATGTAATACTCTCCTCTCACAGGAGTTTCTCTTTGCTGTTAGTGATCTCCCACAGTGCCTGGGGTCTGAACTAAGCACTTTGGCACTTAATTGTCCACTGTCTTGAATTGCCTTTTTCTAGTGTCTTTGCCTAATCACAGAGAATTTTTCTTCTTTCATCAAGTCCAGTCTACTCCAACTGGTTGGTGTGGACATGAGGTTATTAGGCCTTCACAGCAAGATCTTCCTAATCCACCGGTAAAGATAATCAGTGGCACTTAAATCTAAGAACCTTTTGGGGTATTGTTAAAAATGCAGTCTCCTGATTAGATTTGGGGGGTGGGACCCAGGAACCTGCATTTGTACCACCACATTCTTAGGCTACAATCAGTGGATCTTGCTACATTCCTGCCTGTGAGGGCTGCCCCATTTAAGCAGGATTATTTCCTTGTATAATGACTTCTCTAACATTGCACACAGCTGAAGAATTAGAAGCTGGGCTTCTTTTGTTTCTGGATTCACCACTTGGAAGGTGTAATAACATCCTCTGACAGGCGGCTTGCCACAGGTGCATGCTTGCCACGTGCACCCCCCTGGTACCATCCCCCGTTCAGTCCTGGGGGCCCCAAACCCCACCATCCCTACCACCACCCCGCCCTCGCCCTCTTCCAAATCCTCAAACCCACCCTTGACCCTTTCCCTTCCCCCACCTCAGCCCCTCCCTCCAGCCCCCGCCCAGCCCTTTTCCCTCCCCCACCTCTCCTCCGGGTAACCCCCCCCAAGCTCCTCCCACCTTAGAACATTTTTTTTTGTTCCTAAGTTTCCCCAGTGAGATTGGGTTGGGGGGAGGGGCTGGCTGGTCGGGAGGACACACTGCCATTCATTAGGGTTCCTACGGAAAGGGCTACTTTTTCCATCTCAGAAAACCCTCGTTTTCTACCAGAGAAATGGGCAGAGGCCTCTCTCTGGAACTTGGCTGGAGGGAGGTCACTCTCCGGGAGAGACCCTCCGTCTGCAAATACCCCAAAGCAGGCCCAGCCTGCCGTGTTCCTTTGTTGGGACAGAAAGGGAATGGAATCTTACCAATAGGTGAAAAGGGCGAGAGAATACCAAGGATGGGCCCACCCTTCTTCCTACAAAGGCCTAATACTAAAAGGGAAGGGGAAAAAAAACCACCAACAAAGAGTTTAAGATAGTAGTCCCAGCTTTTTCAAATATGAAGCATTTTTTAACCAATCCATTTTTTAATTTTTAAATTCTTGACATTACAGAACTAAACTGAAATTTATTAACATTCCACTCTTACATTTCTTATCGACAAACAGAAATAAAATTCATGAGCCAAAAACCCAAACAAAACTAAAAACAGGGAAAAGCTTATAAAACTAAATATGGATCCCAGCATTAACAGCTGAACAGAGAATGTGATTTTTAAATTCTTAGCGGATGATAAAGTTGTGTAGAAACTGAACACTTACAAATTATTTAAAACCTGGAATCACTGACCAGAAATTACACAGTTGGATCATGGGAAAACAGCAGAAAGGGGTTTTAAGTGAACCTACACTGTTCTAGCTGCACCCCATGCCCTTCTCGGAGGAAAGCCTGGCATTGATTAGATACTGGGCCAGACTAATACTGGCAGCAGAACCAGTGATAGTAACCTGCCTACCAGAGGAGCCTTCCACGGGATTGGCAATTTTGATCTGGGCCCCGGACATCTGGCGGATCTCATTAATGTTGGCGCCTTGGCGCCCGATTATGCAGCCAATTAAGTTATTTGGAATGGTGAGTTCATGGGTGGTTTGAGTAGATGCATCCAAACTTGCCCAATAGCCTTTCACCTCTGGAGAGCTGGAGTCAATTCCGGCGAATCCGGTCCCGCCGTGCATCATGGCAAAGTGAGACTGTTGTCTTGCCACCTGGTTCAGCTTGGCCAGATCGAGCGGAGAAATGGTGTGTTGTCCTTGAATCGAGTAGGCATCTAGAGGTGGTCCCTCCAGGTCATGGGTGGCATGGGGGTAGCCCGCAGCGTCGCTGCACCGATCTTGGCCGCCCGCGCAGATGACTGGAGAGCTGGCCGGCATGGGCTGGTACGGAATGGTCATGACTCTCCCTTGCGGAGACTGGGAGAGCGTCTCCAGCATGACCAGGCAGATCTGCTTGACACACTCGGTGACAGACTGCGGCACGCCAGCAATGGTGATGGCCCGCTCAGTGGAGTTGGGCAGCATATCCCCCGCCACCTGGACCTGGGCCCCCGTACTCTCGCGGATCTCTTTGATCTTACACCCGCCTTTCCCAATCAGGGAGCCGCACTGGGTGGCCGGCACCACCAGCCTCAGGGTGACCGGGGGCCTGCTGGCCGCCGTGCTGTTGGTCATGGAGCTGTTGATATCTTCTTCCAGCTTATCGATGATCATAGCGAAGGCCTTAAAGATGGCATTGGTAGGGCCGGTCAGAGTGATGATTCTCTCCGGGCAATTCCCCTCCGAGATGTTGATCCGCGCGCCACTCTCCTCGCGGATCCTCTTAACCGACTCCCCTTTCTTCCCAATGATGCTTCCTACTTCCTTTCCGTGCATAAGCAGCCGAATGGTGAGAGTCACATTTAGTCCACTTTCAGTCACACCGGCATCCATGGCGAGCGGCGGGCGGCGTTCGGGGGAGTTGGGCTCGTTACGTGGTCAAGTCTTTGGTGGCTGGCGGGGGGAGGGGAGGTGTAGGCCCAAAACTGCCGGCGCGAGGCGAGCGAGGGCCGCGGGAGCGAGCGGGCGCGGGCGGGAGGCCGCGGCGTCGTCGCAGGGGCAGGCGGCGGCGGCGGAGGGGGCGAGCGGGGCCGGGAGCGGCGGGCGGGCGGGTGGGCGAGGGCGCGGCGGTGGCGACTCCGGCGGCAGCCTCGGCGGTCTGGGCGGGGCGGGAAGCCCGCTTTCAACCCCGCGTACCCTCTGACCCCGGAAGTGCTTGCCGCGCAGGACCCCTTGAAAAAAAATGAGGACCCGTCTTTTTTAGGTCACAAGATTGCGCCAACCTCCACATGGTAGTTTTTAAAAACTCTTTTTAACAGCCTAGCGTTGAACATAAAGCCCCGATGGGCAGACGCTGTGAGCCCGGCAAGGTTTTAAAACAACGTGCATTTTATTAACTCAAGCGGCACAGGCAAATGTTTTGAAATGTTAGTGTTGTGAATGGGGCTGAAACGTTATTTTCCCGCCTTGCAAAAAGGGTTTGGAAGCGGAGCGACACGGGCAGCCCCGGCAGTAACTGCAGGCGGCAGCTGGGACGCCGCGGGTTTAAAACGTGCGCGTGAGGCGGCTAGAGCGCGTGCGCGAGGGTGTGGGGAGACGGGAGGGGCAGCGGCGGTCTTCCGGGGGGGAGGGGCGGCGAGGCGAGGCTTGTGGGGCGGGTGCGCGCGCGCGAGCGCGCGCGAGCAGGCACGTGGGGCCCCTTCGTCCCCGGTGCCCGGGCGCCCCGCGCCAGCCCCCACCCTTGCCCCGGTCCCCCAGCGGCGACCGGTGAGGAAAAAGACCGAAATCCCCCCCTACCGCCGCCCAAGTTGCGGCTCTGCACTTGATTTCTGGGGAGTGTTGGAAACATGGCCATAAAAAAAGAATGGCGTCCATTTACATAATGCTTTGTTTGCATTTTGCAAGTTTCTTTTGGTTGAATCTAGAGAAACCCCACCTCCTAGTGTCTTTTTAGTCGTGGCAGTCTTGCCAGACATTTAAGACAATGGTGTGCCTCTTGGGAACCGCATTTTTTTAGGGGTCCCGAGTAGTGCGGGGGGGTGGTTCTTGAGATTTTCCCCATGCCGTTTAAGCTCCCGCTCTGCCTTTCTACCCTTGGTGCAGACGCCGCGCCCCGCTTTCTTCGGGGGCGGCCCCTGTCGGGCCCCGCCATCTTGGAAGGCCTTTCTTGCAGTTCGCCATCGCACGTTCCTCTCGCTAAAGAAAAGTCGTTTGGGTGGCTCGTGTACGTTTATTTCTGTCCGTTTCTCTTTACTTCGGCTAAGCCAGACAGAGAAAGCACCCAGACAGACGTATGCGCAGCGTGCTTTAGGATCCCGCAGGGAAAGAGGCTAACGTGGCGGTCCCTCCGCCCCCCTTCCTTCCCCACGGGGTGGCCGCCATGTTTCCAGAACACAAAATGGCGACACGTGTCCTGGATTTGTCGCCAACGAGAAATTGGGGTCGACCGAAAGCTCCAGAATGCCCCCACCCCCATCCCGTGCGTCTTGGCTGCAGCCCCCTCGCAGCGAGTGCTCTGCCCACCCGGGTCCAAACCTCGGCTGCCTAATTTTAATGCATTTCCTCCATTAATTTAAAATGGAAACGTTTATAACTAAAAAAAAATGAAGGCATAATATTGAGTTCTCGTTAGTTTTAAATTTAATAGTGAGTAACGAGGGGCAGTACCAGTGGTTAATTTGGGCCCCCCAGTACCGAAGCA
Source organism: Neogale vison (assembly GCF_020171115.1). Classification (NCBI taxonomy): domain Eukaryota; kingdom Metazoa; phylum Chordata; class Mammalia; order Carnivora; family Mustelidae; genus Neogale; species Neogale vison. Next base: position 91,375,687 of record NC_058098.1, on the reverse strand, counting down.
TTTAGGAATTGCTGCTTTAAGTAATGAGAAAGTTCCTGATTTCCTAGACTTTTTTATCTCAGGCTGGTGTGCGGGAGAGACCAAGAAATGGTCTCATAAAACAACTTAAAAAAAAAAAGATAATTTCCATAAAGCCATTCAGACACCAGTGACCTTTTTCAGAGGGCAGCTGGCTGGTGAACCTCAGTTTACCCACACCTGGCATTCACTTTTAGTGTGGAGGGACAGAGACAAATGTTACTGTGCATTTACCAGTGCCAGATGCTGTGCTACCATTTTACTGCATACTATCTTTAATTTTTACAATGATCTTCTGAGGTGGGTGTTACCTCTCTCTCTTTTTTTTTAACAGATGAATTCATTTAGGCCCAGAGAGATGAAGTGACTAATTCAAGGTCACACAGTGTGGAGGATGGAATCCTGACCTTCTGATTTCCTTATTGGTGAGCACATTTTCAAATTGTTTTTGTAAGTTATGGTTTTAGAATTCAAGTGCTATTTTGATGTTTAGGTGAGCTTGTCATTTAAAGGAACCCCTCAGGTAACCTTTTGGTGCATAGTTACCCCCAGTTTGTATCTGGGGATTCCCAGTTTTTCCTGGTATGAGCTATACCTGTAAGAGGCTCAAATGCTATTTTTTTAATGAGGTGTTTGGGTGACGATAGGGAGGGGGAAATGATTCAGCCCTACCCAAAGGCTGAAGTATCTGTCAGTCCAGCCTTGTCTGTGGCACCTAAATCTACCTGGCTCTGTGGGAGCAAGCAGTTTCTGTGTGTGACTCACTAGCTTCCTTCAGCTAAGCATGGGCATGACTTCCGCCTTCCTCACCCCAATATCCTAACCAAGTAAAAATAAATAATTTGACTTTGGAACCAAGCCTTCATTTCTCTGCAAATATTGAGAGAGCATGACACTATGAGGTAAATCGTAAGTCTGTGAACTCTTCAGTTTAACAAATAAATTGTAGGCCAGACAAGGAATATGTATGTGCCTGAATAGGGCTCTACATGCGTGGATGTTAGAGATGGAGAGAAGGGTTTTTTGCTTCTTTTATGTTAGTGCCCTATATCATAGTTTTTGAAGTGCTTTTGCATTACTGTATATAATTCTACAAACAACTTTGGTAGGTGGATATGTCATAGCAACAATGACAGTAATGGCACTAAGTGCTTACTATGCCAGGCACTGTTTGAAGCTTTATTCTGTATGATAATTCAGTGGCTTTCATATTTTTTTATTTTAAATATTTTATTTCTAAGTAATCTCTACCCCCAGCATGGGGCTTGGACTCACAACCCCACAATCAAGATTACGTACTCTACCGACTATGCCAACTAGGTTTCTCAACAGTTTTATTTTTTTAATTTTTTTAAATTTTCTTTATTTATTTGACAGAGAGAGATCACAAGCAGGCAGAGAGGCAGGCTCCCCGCCGAGCAGAGAGCCTGGTGCGGGACTCGATCCCAGGACCCTGAGATCACGACCCGAGCTGAAGGCAGTGGCCTAACCCACTGAGCCACCCAGGCACCCCTTCTCAACAGTTTTAAAAGCAAACCACCATAAGAGCTAAATCTTACAAAATAACTCATATATGCACATAAATATATGTATATATATATCACATATATGAAACAAAATCTTTGCAGAACAATACTTGTTCTTATGTGCAGTATACTCTGGTAGTTTCTGTTCTTTAACATGAAATAAAAAGGCACATCAAAACTAAAATAATGAGAAACCCATTATTGGGTTGTGACCAAAATGATTAATATACACATTTAATCCTCACAAAACCTGTGATGGGGGTGATGTTAATTTCCATTTTGCAGAGATACAGAGGGGTGAGGGATTTTGTCCAAGGCACAGTTATTAAATAGGAAAATAGGGCTTTGAATCTAGGCAATCTGAATCCAGAGTCTGTATATTTACCACTATGTAAGATGTGGTTTCTGCAAAGGACCTTGTCTTATAGGAGAGACAGAACTGTTTGGGGAATTAAAATTATTAGTAAATATTAAAAACTGAGGAGACAAAAAGAGAAATTATATATAATTAGGAATTATATCCTGATTCAAACTATTCTGCTTCTCTAAATCTGCCACATATTTATTTTCCCTAAAGAAAATTGTATCCATTGAGTCTTTCTTCCCAAGACTGCTTGTTTTAAACCTTTTTTGCGTGAAATTTTCCATTAGTTTTTTCATATCTGAGTACCTCTAGGATTCTACCTTCTCCTGCCCCTCAATAAAGATATCCCCTTCCCCACTCTCAGCCTCTTTGTTTCCTCTAGAGTCCTACAAACCCTCTCTGCCTGCATAGGCAACATGAGCTGTTGATTCAATTGTAACGTGTCTTGTTGTTGATAGTGTGTTTGTATAGGCTGCGTGCTGTGGATGACCCGGAAATCTGGTAAAGAGGGCACTGGACTTGGGAATCTGTGGCTCTGGCTGCCCGCTTCAGCTCTGCCACTGTCTAGCTTTGAGAAGTTTACAACCCAATTCAGAACTGGGCTTTGGTTTTCTCATCTGTAAAACAAGAGATTAAATGATGTCTTCTAATTCTGTCTAGGGAGCAATGATATTTGATGATCTTGGTTCTTTATCTCTGGAGGAGGGGAGGGTTATGTAAATATAACTTATGGTAAATTCTCCACTCCCTTCCCCAGACCTGCACTATCTTGTGGATATATAAGTGAATTCCACACCACCCATTTTACAGATGAAGCCACTAAGATATGGCACAATGGACTAAATAGTCACTGCCCCACCCCTGGAGCCTCATGCCTGACTCTTCTCGCATTTGAATGACTGCAGGTTAGTTAAGGAGTTTAATGAGGTTGTGAAGGTGAGTCAGGCCTAGACTTTGGAAATTTAACCACAGGATTTATATTCCATTCAGAGGAAGGATTTTTGCTTCTTTTTACTTCACATTGGCATGTTTCGTGAAATAATTTTGAAGTGATTTCATGTTAATCATCACAGACAACTTTGCCAGGAAAGTATTATTATGCCTATTTTTATGGACGAGCCATCTGTGGATCAGAAGGGTGAAGTGACTTGCCCAAGGTTGCACAGCTTGTCAGAACCTGAGCTGGATCTCTTGAATGTTGGTTGTGTCTTGTTCCTCTTCTTGGCTTCTGATGCTTTGACACATGGAATAATTTTATCTTTAACTCAAAAAGCTTTCAGTCTAGTTTTTATTCTTCTGTCCTAGAGCAGCCAGTCCACTTACATTAGGTTCCTGATTTTTTTGGTTTAAGAAAACCTCTTTCTCTTTTTCTCTAATGTTTACATTTATGGGTTTGGGGAGTGGTGGGAATTATTCCTCTGGAGACTCTGGAGGCAGGGACCACATTTTTTTCCCCTTAATCTACCTGGTCCAGCAAGTAGAGATAGCTTTTTAAATTTGCTCTACCAACATGCAACATTTTTTTTTCTGTCTTTTTTAAAAAAAGTATTTTTTTTAAATTACTTTTCAGTGTACTAGAATTCATTGTTTATGAACCACACCCAGTGCTCCATGCAATACGTGTCCTCCACAATACCCACCACCAGCCTGGCCCAACTTCCCACCCACCACCCCTTCAAAACCCTCAGATTGTTTTTCAAAGTCCATAGTCTCTCATGGTTCATCTCCCCTTCCAATTTCCCTCAACTCCCTTCTCCTCTCCATCTCCCCATGTCCTCCTTGTTGTTTCTTAGGCTCCACAAATAAGTGAAACCATATGATAATTGACTCTGTGCTTGATTTATTTCACTCAGCATAATCTCCTCCAGTTCCATCCATGTTGATACAAAAGTTGGTTATTCATCCTATCAAATGGAGACATAATACTCCATATTGTATAGGACCACATTTTCCTTATCCATTCGTCCTTTGAAGGGCATCTTGGTTCTTTCCACAGTTTGGCGACCGTGGCCATTGCTGCTATGAACATTGGGGTACAGATGGCCCTTCTTTTCACTACATCTGTATCTTTGGGGAAAATACCCAGTAGTGCAATTGCAGGGTCATAGGGAAGCTAACATGCAGCATTTTAAAAAAAATAATAATTTCTTTCTCTCTTACTCCTTCAGAATTTGCTTCTCATTTTTCTTTTATTTCAAATTATAGTAAATTGGGGCTCGTGGGTGGCTCAGTTGTTAAGCTTCTGCCTTAGGCTCAGGTCATGATTCCAGGGTCCTGGGATTGAGCCCTGCATTGGGCTCTCTTCTCAGTGGGAAGCCTGCTTCTCCCTCTCCCACTACCCCTGCTTGCGTTCCCTCTCTTGCTGTGTCTTTCTCTGTCAAATAAATAAAATCTTAAAAAATAAATTGAGAGGGCCTTGACCCTATCACGTTCTGGGATACTACAGAATATAGCTTAAGGAGTATTTGTATATATATGTATTTTTAATGACATTTACCCCTTTATTAATTTATTTAAAAGGTGTTACTTATTTTAGAGAGAGAAAGCAGGAGAACATAGAGAGAGACTGAGAGGGAGAAATGGACTCCCCACGGAGCAGGGAGCCCAGTGTAGGGCTTAACCTCTGGACCCTGAGATCATGACCTGAGCTGAAGGCAGATCTTCCTTTCCTTTCCCTTTTCTTTTCTTTCTTTCTTTCTCTCTCTTTCTTTCAGATTTTATTTATTTATTTGACAGAGGGAGAGAGAGGGCATGAGCAGGCAGAGTGGGAGATGGAGAACCAGGCTCTCTGCTGAGCAGGGAGCTTGATGGCAGGGTTCAATCCCAGGATCCTGGGATCATGACCTAAGCCGAAGGCAGACACTTAACAGATTAAGCCATCCAGGTGCCCCACTATCTTTTCTTTCTTTCTTTCTTTCTTTTTTTTTTTTTTAAGATTTACTTATTTATTTTAGAGGAAGAGATAGAGCACACCCATGCACAAAGTGGGGGCGGAGTGGGCAGAGGGAGAGGGAGAGAGAGTCTTATGCAGACTCTGTGCTGAGTGCAGAGCCCAACTTGGGGCTCGATCTCATGACTCTGAGATCATGACCAGAGCTGAAATCAAGAGTCAGATATTTAGTTGCCACCCAGGTGCCCCTAACCTAGGAAATATTTTTTTTACCCATTTTATGGATTGTAACAAGAGTAATGATATTAATCTCATATACTGATGATCTTGTGCTGCTGTTATGGGGTTATTACTGGATTTTCTCAGAAACATAAAAAATATATTGATGTGCTTTATACAAGTGCCCAGGAGGTACAGCAACATTCTTGTCATAAGTTCTCCTAGTTGGGGAAAGTAATGTCCATGGATTCCTCAGGGTTACTCTGACAGAAATAAGGCATGGAGAAGGGAGTGCAGAGAAAAGTTAAAAGGAAAATGAGAACAGAGTACAAATGCAAAGTATAGAAAGTAAGGAAGGAAAAAAGGTAAGAAAAGGAAAGAGAAAAGACTAGGGCAGAGGGAAGAGAAGTACACAGGATCGTTGGAAGAGATGTGAAGAAAACAATTCAGAGGTCCATTGGGCCCTCGTGTGGTGTGGAAAGCATAGGCTGCTGTCTTGCACCAAGAAAGAGCAGCTAATACGACAACTCCTGAGCACCATGTCTCTTTTATCCTCTCTTCCCAATGAGAGGTTGGGAAAATTGCTTTGTTTTTTGCTCTTAGCTGGGGATGTAATTAAGATGCTGGTAATTTTAATATTAGTCTCAGATCAGTTGGTATATCAAGGAAAATGTGCTATAAAGATCACTTCAAGTATTCTAGGTCAAAATTTATCTTATTCATTCAGTCAGCAAATAGTTTTTTCTTTTCTTAATTTTCTTTTCTTTTTCATGTTAACTCAACTCCCAGCATGGGACTTGAACTCAGTACCCTGAGATCAAGAGTCTCATACTCTACCGACCTAGCCAGCCAGGCACCCCAGTCAGCAAATACTTACTGATTGCTTGATACGTCCCAAACACAGAGGATACAGAAATGAATGAGATCCTGTCCTTGCCTTCAAGATGTTTGTGACCAGGAGAGCGACACTGACAAATAAACATTCACAGTATAATACATTACTATTTTAGAATATGAGTAAGCAGAGAATGCTATGGGCTTAGAAGAGGGTCCTTGATTCAGCCTTGGAGGGGATCCAGAAAGGCTACTTAGAGAAGTTGGCATTCAGGCTGAGTCCCAGGTTAGCAAATTGTAGGGTGGAGGGCAGGAAAGGAGAACTCTTGAGAAGGGAAACAGAGGCCTAAAGGCTGAGTGTGCACAGTCTGTTCAGAAGTTGAAGACATTTCAGAAAGGATGCTTGCATGATCCAGTTTTTGGTGATGATTGTTCTGCTACTTTCAGAAGTGTATGTTACTGAGACTTGATTGTGCTTACACACAGAAAGTTTAAGTCTTATTTTGTAGCAATAATTCTCATTTATGATGTAGACATCAGAAATTGTATTTCTGGTCTAGAGATTCGAAGGAGAGAATGTAAGTAAAGCAGTTTTTGAATTAGCAAATGATTGTTCACCCTCTGTGAGTAAAGGAAAGAAGATACAGGGCATAGTATATCCCTTTCTTATCCAAGTTTTGGACGTGGGTTGTGTTCTGCTTTGTTTTCAAAGGGTTGTGTGTGTGTGGAAATTTATGGTTTTTGTTTAGGTGATTAGGATGTTTGAGTTAGGAAGGAGGGAAAGGAGTTCAAGAATAACTGCTACTTTATGGCAGAACAAAAGAAATACATTTAAATAGCACATTTCTCTAATCCCACCTACTGAGCACAAGCAAGACTTAGTTGGGAACTTTGTTTCAGAGACACAATTAATTCAACCAGACAAAGCATTTGTTCAGCATTATTTGCTGTGTAAAATCTGTTGTGTCTGGATTAAGCACATTGATATTTGGTTTTTTGTTTTTTTGAGACATGGTTATAGCTGCATTAAATAAAAACCTTATGTGTATTCATTGGACAATACTGGGATTTTACCTGGATTAAAAGTAAAAAAGTATTGTGTGGAGTAGGAAGAACGTGCTTAGAAAGTAGCACACAGATTCTGTGGTCATTTCTCAGTCATCTTGACCTCTCTGTGGCACCTGACACTCCCTCCTTGCACTTTAGTTTCATTTAGCTTCTACAATGCCACTCCCTTGGTTTTCCCCTGCCTCACTGGCCCCTCCTTCTCAACCCCATCCCCCTTTTTTGGCTTCTCATCCCCAGCCCCCCTTTGAATCCTCCTTATCTTCTTAGCCTCTAATGATGGAGTGAGTACTCGGATCAGTCTCAGATCAGTCCGTGCATCCCTTCTCTGTTTACACTCATTCCCTGGGTGTTCTCTTTCAAGACTTTAAATGCCATTTGTACTCTGACAATTCTCAAGTGTATATCATCAGCTTGGATGTCTTCCCCTGAACTCAAGACTCTCTTATCTGACTGCCTGCAGGATATCATCTCTACTTGGTTATTTAATAGCTTCTTGAGCTTAACATATTCAGCAAATTAATTTTGAAACTTCTCTCAAATGTGTACCTCTGGGAGTTACCCGTTGGCTCAGGCATTTGGGCATCTGGCTCTTGGTTTCAGCTCAGGTCATGATCCCCTGGGTCATAAGATGGAGCCGTGTGTCAGGCTTCATGCTCAGTGGGGAGTCTGCTTGAGGATTCTCTCTCTCTCTGTCCCTTCCTCTACTGGAGCTCGTGCTCTCTCTCTCTCTCTCAAATAAATAAATGAATCTTCAAATGTGTACCTCTGCCAGTTCCTCCCCATTTTAGTTTCAGTTGTATTGAATATATGGAGGACTCTCCCTTGAGTCCGTTCTTTTCTTTTTAAAGTTTTAATTTATTTATTTGACAGAGAGAGAGAGTGAGAGAGCACAACCCAGGGGGAGCAGTAGAGGGAGAGGGAGAAGCAGACTCCCTTCTTCCTGATGCAGGGCTCAATCCCAGGACCCTGGGATCATGATCTTAGCGAAAGCAGACGCTTAATTGACTGAGCCACTGAGGTGCCCTGGCTCTGTTCTTTTTCTTACTTTCCTCATATAGTCCACTAGAAGGTCCTGTAAGTTCTACCTTAAAAAACACCCAGGATTTGAACACTTCTTACTGCCTCACCTGCTACTTTTGGAATAGGCTTCCCTTGGCCTACCAGGGTAATCCTGTTAAGTGTCTATCAAATCGTGCCACTCCTCTGCTGAGAAGTGTCGTCTGGATCCCGCCCATGTTAAAAATTAAAGTCCTTACAGTGGTCTAGGAGGCCACGTAGGATCTTCAGCAGCACTCTTGAGGCTGCTCCTGACATCATCTACCACATTCCTCTTGTGCTCTGGACACTTCAGTCTCCTTGAAGTTGCTCCAACATGCCAAGCCTTGGACTTCTGTAGTTGTATTCTTTCCTGGAATACTTCTTCCAGTTACCAGTATGGCCTCCTCCCTTACCTCCTTCAGGTTTCTGCTCTGTTGTCTAGTTTGTAAAGCATTCCTTGACTTCACTATTTAAAATAAAACCATCTCCTGCTCTCTGCCTTCACAGTTCCCTTTCGCTACTTAATTTTTTTTTTCCATAGACGTTATTACTGTTTGATGTACTATTCATTCATTATTCATATATTTATTGAGGGATGTCTACTGTGTGCACACACTGTTCTAGAGACTCCCTCTACCATAGTTTGTTTATTATTGGTTACCTGCCACTGAAATGTAAATTTCATGATAGCTAGGACTTTGTTTTGCTTGTTGCTATATCACCATCTCCTAGAATAGTGCCTAGCACTTGGGAGTTGAATGAACATTTTTTTAAATTAATGTATATGGGTTATGTGCCAGATAATGAGGGGAAGATCTATATGAATAACATATTGTTTCTGCCTTCAAGTGACGCAGTCTAAAAAATGTTTTGATCTGAATAGTGCTGTGCTCTCTAACAGGATAAAGTGATACACCATTTTGGAATTGGGGAGGTAAGGACGGGTTTGCAAGGATATGGCTCTCCTTAGAGATGAAGTCCTACTTTGTCAGGCTTATTGATAATTTGTACTATTTCTGGGAGGGTAGGATTGCTGATAGCTCACGGGATTAGTGGCTTTTTGAGTTACAGTTTTTCTTTGGTCTGGTCTTCTAGAGCAGGAGTTTCTTTTTTTTTTTTTTTTTAAGATTTTATTTATTTATTTGACAGAGAGAGATCACAGGTAGACAGAGAGGCAGGCAGAGAGAGAGAGGGAAGCAGGCTTCCCCGCTGAGCAGAGAGCCCGATGCGGGACTCGATCCCAGGACCCTGAGATCATGACCTGAGCCGAAGGCAGTGGCTTAACCCACTGAGCCACCCAGGCGCCCCTAGAGCAGGAGTTTCTTTAAAATCCTGTTACCAGTCTTGGTTCATTCAGATACCTTCTAGGAACCCACTGTCATAGCCACTTCTTCTCAGCATAAGTGAAGGAGTTTTCTATCTTTATCTTCCTTCATATCTGAAAATTCTTTTCCAGAAACCCTGGTCACCCACGTACTAGCTGTTTGGTCTTGAAACTCTCAGAACTTCAGTTTCTGTACTTGTCAAATGGAGATAATGATGAATGACACCTATCTTCTTGTGAGGATTAAATGACTAAAGACTGATTTTGAGAATGGGAAAGGGAAAAGAGATAGAGGACAGTTTCTTTTCTTTTTTTGCGGGGAAGGGCAGAGTGAGAAGGAGAGAGAGAGAGAGAGAGAGAGAAAATCAAGCAGACTCCATACCTAGCACAGAGCCCAACATGGGCTTGATCTCAGGACCCTGAGATCATGACTGAGCCAAAATCAAGAGTTGGATACTTGGGGTGGGGTGCCTGGGTGGCTCATTAGGTTAAAGCCTCTGCTTTCGGCTCAGGTCACCATCTCAGGGTCCTGGGATCAGGATCATCGCTGTCTGCTCAGCAGGGAGCCTGCTTCCTCCTCTTTCTCTGCCTGCCTCTCTGCCTACTTGTGATATCTGTCTCTTAAAAGATTTTATTTATTTATTTGACAGACAGAGATCACAAGTAGGCAGAGAGGCAGGAGGGGCGGGGTGGGGTGGGGGAGCAGGCTCCCTGCTGAGCAGAGAGCCCGATGCATGGCTTGATCCCAGGACCCTGGGATCGTGACCTGAGCCAAAAGGCAGAGGCTTTAACCCACTGAGCCACTCAGGCACCTGACAGTTTCTTTTTTTTTAGTGAATAGTGTATATTTCTATTTTGAAAAAAAATTTAAAGAGCTGCTTTAGAGTAGGAGGTTTTTAGAAAATACGTCCTTGTCTTTCCACACAGATACTTCTGTAGTATGAGGGCAGTAAAATACTAGAACCCCACCAGGCTGCCCAGTGAGCTGGTGTACCATTTTCCTTCTTTCTTTTTTTAAAGATTTTATTTATTTATTTGACAGAGAGAGAGAGAGAGAGATCATAAGTAGGCAGAGCAGCAGGCGGGGGGGGGGGAAGCAGGCTCCCCACTGATCATAGAGCCCAATGCGGAGCTCGATTCCAGGATCCTGAATCATGCCCTGAGCCGAAGGTAGAGGCTTAACCCTGAGCCACCCAGATACCCCAACAACCATTTTCTTTTTTAAGATTTTATTTATTTATTTGACAGAGATCACAAGCAGGCAGAGAGGCAGGCAGAGAGAGAGGAGGAAGCAGGCTCCCTGCTGAGTAGAGAGCCCGATGTGGGGCTCGATCCCAGGACCCCGAGACCATGACCCGAGCCAAAGGCAGAGAAAATCACTGAGCCACCCAGGCGCCCCCCAACAACCATTTTCTTTAAGTGAAATTGGAACTCAGGAAGTAGTATTTGAAGAGGCTCAAAGGGATTGATGATAATAATAACAGCAATAATAGTAATGGCTAACTGATGAACCAGATACTTTATGTAAATAGTCTTATTTTAATAGCATAGCAACCATGTGAAGGTTGGTTATATGAGAAATAGAGCAGTGTAGGAGTAAGGAGCATAGACTCTGGGGTCATACTTCCTGCCCCAACTTCTTAGCTTTGTCTGTAACTAGCTATGGCCTTGAATTAGAAAACTGCCTTTTTCCTTATCTATAAAATGAGGGTAATAATAGTATCTGCCTCATAAGGTTGTGATGATTAAATGATGAAAGCTATGTAAAGCTTAGCATAGTGCTTGGCAGATAGAAAGTGCTCACTATGGGCTGGAGGGGAGGTGGGTGGGGGGATGGGGTAACTGGGTGGTGGGCATTAAGGGGGCACTTGTTGGAATGAGCACTGGGTGTTAAATGCAACTAATGAATCATTTAACTCTACCTCTGAAACTAGTAATATACTATATGTTAATTAATTGAATTTAAATTAAAAAAAAAGGACCCCCCCCCAAAAAAAAGGGAGTGCTCACTGTGGGGTGCCTGGGTGGCTCATTCAGTTAAATGGCTGCCTTCAGCTCAGGTCATGATCCCAGGGTCCTGGGATGGAGCCCCACATCAGGCTACTTGCTGCCAGGGAGCCTGCTTCTCTCCTGTCTGACATTTCCCCTGCTTGAGCTTGCGCATGCACGCTCGCACTCGCACCTCCTCTGTCTCAATCTCTCTTTCTCGCTGTGTTTCAAATTAATAAAGAAATACAATCTTTTTTTTAAGAAAGTGCTCACTAAGTGTCACTTAAAATAATTAAAGCAGATGGAGAAGCAGAGACTTAGAAAGAGGTAAGGTATGCCTAAGTGACATAGCAAATAAATAACAGAATAGTAGTTTGCTCCTGGGCAGCCAAATTCCAAGGCTCTTGTTTTTTTCTTTTCTTTTCTTTCTTTTTTTTTTTCCAAATAGGTTCTGCACCCAACATGGGACTTGAACTCACTATCCTGAGATCAAGGGTTTCATGCTCTACCAACTGAGCCAACTCTTGTTTCTTACCATTATACTGTACCATGATACTGTACTGTATCATGGATTGAAGGGAAGAGATTGGACATGAACTGCACTTTGTCCAACTTGAGATGAGCATAGATCTGGAGGTCACACCTGGGCTCAGACCTACGTAAGGTTTATTTGTGATCTTAAGTATCTTATCACCATAGCATGTACTGGTTATTCTCTGAAGTGATTTTTCCCTAGATCCAAAGAAATGAAAGAGTGATGGGTCGTTTATAGTCTTCTGCTGAAGGGTTGAGTGTTCCCTGGCTGGAACCAGGAAATGAAGCTGAATAAACACCTGTATCTTACTGCTTTTGGACCTATGTAGGAGTTTGTCCTGTCTTTCTTGTTACTATGATTGTGTTTCCTAATACGACTGGTAATGATGAGAAGCAGAGCAATGTATACATTGAATACTTTATGTGCCATGCGTTTGACATCTATTCTCTCTCTTTTTTTTAAAAGATATTATTTATTAATTTATTTGACAGAGAAAGAGAGATAGCAAGAGAGAGAGAGAGAACAAAGATGGGGAGCAGCAGAGGGAGAGGGAGAAGCAGGCTCTCTGCTGAGCAGGAAGCCCAATGTGGGGCTCAGTCCGAGGACCCTGGGATCATGACCTGAGCCAAAGGCAGACGCTTAACAACTGAGCCACCCAGGTGCCCACTCGCCCTTTTCTTAAGAATTTATTTATTTATTTATTAGAGAGCAGGAGCAAGAGCACAAGCAGGGGAGCATCATCTATTCCTTAATGTAATCCCATAAGGTAGTCACTCTTACTCTATTTTATAGACACAAAGAGATTTGGAAACATGCTTAAACTCACATAGTCAGTGCTGGGATTTGAATATGCAATCTGGCTTTAGGGTCCACATTTTTAACCGCTACACTCTACCGTTTCGATTCTTTTTTTACCTGTCTAGAGCACATAGTATGAGGCAGATAGCTTAGTAGGGCCTGTCCTATTTTTTCCTATTTGAGAAATGGGAGGCTTTTGACTACAGGTCTAGAAATAAGGAGACCTGTGATCTCATCAGCCTTCTCACCAATTTGCCACATCCAGGACTTCAGTTTTCTCAGCCTTATTGTCCTCATTCATTAAACAAAAGGGTCACTCTAGATGGTCTGTGAGATCCCTTTTAACTCTGATGTTCTCACTGACCATTTGAAGTGAGGAGACTAATACTTGCTCAGCAACTTGATTTTGGAGTGGTGGTATTTGTGAGCTTTTAGGGACCCTGCTTTGTGCAAGGGAGGATGTGAGATTTCAGGACGGAGAATATTGCCTTCCTGAAGAGGGTAGGTCTGGGCTCTTTTTGAGGCTAGTTGCCTAGGGAACCTAGCCTCCAGCCAGCAACAGTCAGGAATGCTTTGGTTGAGAGTTGGGTACAGATAACTAAAACAAGCAGCACATTTAGGTTTCACTTTCCACACTCCCCTGCCATGGGTCTCCCCCCACCCCACCCCAGCTACCTTTCCTTTACAAGCTTCCAGTTTTATACACTTTCTGTATGTTAGTACTTTGTTAAGAAGTTTGCTATTTAATCTTCATAGTAACCTTATGAGATAAGTACTGTTCTACATTTACAGATAATTAAAGTGAGGCAAATAGAGTTAAATAGTTTGTCTGTAGTTACTCAAGTGGAAAGTGGTATCCAACCCACTGTGTTGTACCGCCTGGTTGGAACTTAAAGAAAAAAAGCAGAGGGAGGAACTCTATTAGTGATGTTTGTTTTGTTTTTGTTTTTGTTTTATTTAGAATGATAGACTTGGAGTTGGAAAGGCCCTTGAGGTAATAGTCAATCTCCTTGTCTCCTTTCTGTCATCTAGTTGCAGGAATGCTTTCCATTATTCCCCTGACAGATAATCACCCAAGTTCTTTTTGAATGCTTCCATTGTTGGGGAGCTCATTACTTCTTGAGGAATCCCATTATATGTTGAATAGCTCTCTGGTAAGATACTAGTTTTTGTTTTGAATTTAAATCTAATTGAGATGATTTCTCATCAGTGTTAGACCTGTTCTTTGGAATCACACAGGATAAATACAATTCGTCTTTTATGAATGTTTGAACTCACTCTTCCTATTTATAAGGCATTTTGCAGTTTTCTCATAGCATCTAAACTTGCTTTCAATTTGAATTGGTCTGCACAAAAGCAATCTCTGTTTTTTACTGCTTTAAAGTACAGCCTTGCAGGGTGCCTGGGTGGCTCAGTGGGTTAAGCTGCTGCCTTCAGCTCAGGTCATGATCTCAGGGTCCTGGGATCGAGTCCCGCATTGGGCTCTCTGCTCAGCAGGGAGCCTGCTTCCTTCTCTCTCTGCCTGCCTCTCTGCCTACTTGTGATCTCTCTCTGTCAAATAAATAAATAAATAAAATCTTTAAAGTACAGCCTTACAACAACAAATACATATTTCACTTCTTACGGTTAGGCACAAAATATGGGCCCTTCCCACATCTTTGGAGAATGAATGTGTAGTTAGCTGAGTCTCTACAAAAGTATATGAATCTGGAGGGTTTACAGTCTTATACTTTTATAATCTCTAGGACATTAGACTCAGAGCCACACGCTGTCAGAGCTCACAAAATGGCTGGAAGTTTATCCGGGCATTTGACAAAACTGCATTTACTTCATTGGACCACTAGGTGATGAACAACTCACAAAGCCAGACTTCCAGGGATGGTTGTGTATAGGACAGTTTCTGGTTATACGTGAAAGGCCATCAGAAGTCATCTGGTTCAGCCTCATTAAAAGGTCTTTTTTGGGGGAGGGAAGACATGTCTTGTGTACACTTTGTTTTTTCCAGCATTGCTCCAGTTTTAAATATTAATTTGAATAGGATGTTTCTTTCTCTGAGTGATTTTCTTAGAAAAGGGGCATGGATGGTACTTTGAAGGTCCTTATATATCCAATTGTGTGTGTACAATGTGTGTATGTATATTTTTGTAAGAGTTTATTTATTTATTTGGGAAGATTTTACTTATCCATTTTATAGAGAAAAAGGGGAAGAAATCATGTGTGCATTCAAGTTGGGGAAGGGAGAGGGGAGGGACAAGCTGAGCACAGAGCCTGAAGTGGGGCTCAATCCCATGGTCCCAAAATCTTGACCCCAGCTAAAATCAAGAGTTGGACACTTAACTGACTGAGTCACCCAGGCACCCCATGAGTTATTCACAGGTAATGTTTCCATGCAGTGTGGGGCTCAAACTTACAGTCCTGACATCAAGAGTCATATATTCTACCAACTGAGCCAGCCAGGCACTCCTGAATTTTACCATAATGTAGGAATGATGTCTTGGCTGGGTTTAGGATTTTTTTTTTTTTTTAAGAATTTATTTATTTATTTGACAGAGATCACAAGTAGGCAGAGAGGCAGGCAGAGAGAGAGAGGAGGAAGCAGGCTCCCTGCTGAGCAGAGAGCCCGATGCGGGACTCGATCCCAGGACCCTGGGATCATGACCCGAGCCAAAGGCAGTGGCTTAACCCACTGAGCCACCTAGGTGCCCTGGGTTTAGGATTCTTAAATAGTAGTTCTATTCACTACAAAGTCTGTATGCAGCTTTCTGCTGTATTCAGTTTCTAGTGATACAGATGGGAAGTCCGGTGCCAATAGAACTCTAAGTAATTACCTGTTCTTTCTCTTTGGAAGTTTGTAAATTTTTTCTGGCTTAGCATTTCCTCTTGATATGCTTTAGGTGTGTGTCCTTTTTATAAAATTTTTTTTTATTTTTAAGATTTTATCTATTTATTTGACAGAGTGCTCACTTCGGCAGCACATATGCTAAAATTGGAACGATATTTATTTGACAGAGAGACAGCAAGAGAGGGAACATAAGCAGGGGAGAGGGAGAAGCAGGCTCCCTCCTGAGCAAGGAGCCCGATGTAGGTCTTGATCCCGTGACCCTGGAATTATGACCTAAGCTGAAGGCAGATGCTTAACGACTGAGCTACCCAGGCACCCCAGGTTTGTGTCTTTTTAAAATAACTCTGCTTGGCACTTATTGAACTGTTTAGACTTAAAAATTTGTCTTGTCTTAGTTCAAGGAAGTTTTATTACTTTCCTTCCACCTGTTTCCAACCTGCTTCCTTTATAGATGAGGAAACCATGTCCAGAAAGGTTAAGCTACTTGCTCAAGGTCACTCAACTAGTTAATAGTGAACCTAAGCAAATAATTTGATTTCTTCTTTTTATTTAAGATTTTGTTTATTTGATAGTGAGAGACACAACGAGAAAGGGAATACAAGCAGGGAGAGTGGGAGAGGGAGAAGCAGACCTCCCGTCGAGCAGGGAACCTGATTTGGGGCTCGATCCCAGGACTCTAGGATCATCACCTGAGCTGAAGGCAGACGGTTAATGACTGAGCCACTCAGGCGCCCCAATAACTTGATTTCTTTGATTAACTAGACTTTTATTGTATTGAGTATTTCTCTGTTGAGAGGCCCATCATGAAAAACGTGGACATTTTTTAGTGAGACAGGAATTTTGCTGAGGGTTCATGGGGAGCTGAAGGAGGAGGAGATGATAAAGTTCATTATGATTAAAATGTGACCCATTTGGGGTGCCAGCGTAGCTCTGTCATTTGGGTATCTGACTCTTGGTTTTTGCTCTGGTTGAGATCTAAAGGTCATGGGATGGAGCCCAGTGCTTGGGATTCTCTCCATGTCTTTTTCCCTTCCCCTCTGCCCCTCCCTCCCCCTAGGATGAAGAGATAAATAAAATCTTTAAAAAAAAATGTGGCCCATTTGACGGGCTATAAAAAATTCACAAGGTATCCCAGTCACTGGAGTTACCCCAGAGCTCTAAAACTTAATAAAACCAGGAAGTTAATTGAACACGTGGAGAATTAGATATCTAATTGTCAGGAGCTGGACAAGCATGGTCATGCCCTGTTGTAAATATTGGAAAACATATAAATATCTGAAGGCTTGGAGACAGACATCATAAACTGTCTTATCAGTGGTCTGGTTTCTGTTTTGAGTTCCAGCCTGGGACCCTTTTCTGCTGGGAACCACCTGTTCTGGCTGTGTTGATCTTTGGACTTCCCCAGCTCTCAGTCCCTTTCAGTTTTGAAATGAAACCTACCCCAGAGGGTGAGGTCAGGTACCGAGAGGACTTTGACAGCTCACACCAGCTTGTTTTTTTCTAGAGTCTGGTATGTACTGTGTGAAGTATAAGGCTCAGCAGGCTGTGATATAGACTAACTGATGGTGAATCAGCTGTTGGGTAAGGCTCAGGTAGTGCTATTTCTTTGGGTAACCAGGAAAACATGTAGACCAAATATGGTGTCTTTTATCCTTAGACAGTTGAACGTTAAAGAGTACAGTCATCAGAGATCTGCCATGATCTTGCTCTCTTTGGTTTACTGAAGAAGGAAAGGCATTGTTTCAGTGGCTTTTCTCCTCACTTTTAGAGCCTCCTTTCTTTTTAGGAAGGAGCCAAGTCCTTGGTTTCTTTCTGCTGCTCCAACTTCTAAACGTTTATACTGTGCCTCCTGGGATTGCTGCTTTAATGTGAAGTGACTCCTCTAGGTACCCCTAGACACACATATCCCCCATGTGCTGCCCCCACCCCCTTCACAGAATTTGGCTTCCCCTCTTCCATTTGTTGTGAAACTCGTTTCCACTATACTACAGCACTTTGCTTGGAATCTTTATAAGTGGTACTGGCTATTTATTTATTTACTTGACAGAGATCACAAGTAGGCAGAGAGACAGGCAGAGAGAGAGAGAGGAGGAAGCAGGCTCCCCGCTGAGCAGAGAGCCCAATGTGGGGCTCGATCCCAGGACCCTGAGATCATGACCTGACTGAAGGCAGAGGCTTAACCCACTGAGCCACCCATGCGCCTGGCTCTTTTTTTTTTTTTAACTCACCCCATACCACTTCCCCCTGATTTTATCTGACTGTCCTGCAGCCACATCCCTCAGTTTTGCAGAGCTGCTTATAGACCTTCAAATACCTTTCTCCACTGAGACTTTTACTGGGCAGCAAGGCTGCTGGATCCCTGTCCTTAGATTGGTTGACATCTGTACTCATTCTCCCATGGTGGTTTATTGTTGTTTTTTTTAAAGATTTTATTTTTTATTTTTTTAAGATTTTATTTATTTATTTGACACACAGGGAGAGACCGTGAGAGAGGGAATACAAGCAGGGGTAGTGGGAGAGAGAAAAGCAGGCTCCCCACTGAGCAGGGAGCCCAATGCAGGGCTCAATCCCAGGACACCAGGATCACGACCTAAGTGGAAGGCAGACGCTCAACGACTGAGCCACCCAGGTGCCCAAAGTTTTTATTTTTTAAAGTAATCTCTACACTCAATATGGGACTCAAACTCAAAACCCCAAGATCAAAAGTTGCACGGTCTACTGACTGAACCAGCCAGGCGCCCCTCATTCCTCCATGTTTGTTTAAGACTTTGGTGTCTGACTTTTCCTCCTGGGACTCTGGCCCAGGCTAGGGGATTGGTGGTCAGGCTTGGCCTGGGTCTAGTTATTCAGGGTCTAGGGATTCAGTTCAGGCTTGGCCTCGGTCTAGTAGACCATAGAATTAGGGGGCTTCATGTTAATATCTTAGATGTGGGGAGATGGGAAGCCTTAAGATCTGAACACTAAGACCATTGGAGGTGAAAGGGACAGAAAATTTAGCATCTGAAGCAGAGGATATCTTTTGTAGGCACCCATTTAAAAAATTAAGAGTTTTTTAAAGAACAGTTTTAGGTTCACAGCTAAATTGAGGGAAAGATAAAAAGACTCCTATTATTATTAAGTAAGCTTTGTGCCCAACATGGGGCTCAAACTCATGACCCTAAAGTCAAGAATCATATGCTTTAGCAATTGAGCCAGGCAAGTGCCCTGAAAAATTGATCACTTTTTGAAAAATTGATCTTTTTGAAGAATTGATCTTTATTTTATAGGGAATGTAGTAATATAATATAATCTAAAAGAATTAAAATCTGTAGATATTTTGAATTCTCCTGCTCCCCCTGTTATTTTTATGTTCCTTGGAGGTGGTAACCTGTTAGTGTTTGGAATTTGTACATACCAGACTTTTTTCTGTTTACATGTATATGTGTGAAACCAGAAAAGTATTATTTTTGTGTCTTATTTATACAAATGGGGGTCACATTTATGGATCACTTTGGTATTTCTCTGATTCAGTAAGGTGCCTTGACAGTATTTCATGTTGGTACAGAAAGATACTTCTCATTGATTTTGGCTACTATATATTTTATAGTATAGGCAGATATGCTATATTCAGTTACTTTCCTATTGAGAGACATTAAGGTATTTCCATTTTTTTGTTGTTATGAATGATTCTTACTGTGTTTTAAGTGTCAGTGTTCTTTTCTTAGGCCTTTTGTCTTCTTTTTCTCATGCTGCTCTTCTAGGTAATCTCAACCTTTCTGACAGCTCCACTTAACCGTCTACATATGGATGATGCCCAGCTCTGTCTGCAGACCAGTGTCCAGCTGCTCACGTGGCCGGCATCACAGGGATATTGTGCACACTCACCACCGTGTGGCCTCCTGCTCCTCCTTACTTGCCGCCTCACCTGGTGTCCTGTCACATGGTAAATACCACGCAGTTATTAGGCCCAAAAGACTTCCCTTCCCCTCCCACAGCCAACAACCAGCATGTCACTGGGACTTTTCCTCCCTAGTATTTCTTGGATCCAGTTGCTTTCTTTTCTTCTACATTGCCACTATCTTGTACCTTAGTTTTATGGATCTACAAAACAAGAGTACTTGTGAGTATTAAATAAATTAGTAACACGTAAAATGCTTAGAAAAATAGATCAACTCCCCGTAAGTGCCATGTGAATGTTGTACCATCATCACATTGTCCTTGTGGGGTTCTTCTCATCTTAGTGTACGTAATACCTTTTCGTCTCTACCTCCAGTCTTGATTTTATCCTTCCCCACCTCCATTCCACTCTGCACATTGCAGCCAGAGTGATCTTTATAATATATATGAATGTTCATGGTTTACATTTCTTGCTTAAAAAACTTCCATGATCTTGCTTTTACATATTTGTCACCCCCACCTAGAATGCTTTTTCCCTTGATCTTTGACTGACAGTTTTTTTAGGGGTTTGTTGTTGTTTTATTTTGTTTTGAGATACATGTTTTTATTTACTTTTATTTTTTATTTTTATTTTTTCTAAAGATGTTTATTTGACAGCACAAACAGGGGGAGCTGCAGTGGGAGAGGGAGAAGCAGACTCCCCACTGAACAGGGAGCCTGATGAGGGGCTTGATCCCAGGACTCTGGGATCATGAGTTGAGCCAAACTGATTGGCTTAACTGATTGAGCCACCCAGGCACCCTGAGATACTAGTTTTTAAATGTCATGTCCTCAGAGAGGCCTTCCCCTGACCACTTAATTATTCCAAAGTAGCCACCCATATCCTTTCTGTTACATCACCTATTTTAATTCTTTCCATAGCACTTAATATGTGATTTTTTCTAGTTTATTCATGTATTTGTTTATATAGTCTCTTTCAATTAATATGTATGTATATACGTATGTATGTATGTATTTGTTTTTTTTTTTAAGTAGGCTGCATGCCCAGCCTCAGATCAAGGGTTGCATGCTTTACTGACTGAGCCAGCCAGGCACCCTGGTCTCCTTCAGTTAGAATTAAATTCTCTGAGAACAGGAAGGAATGTTGTCTGTTTTATTCACTCTTACATTTCTTGTATGTATAACAATGTCTGGTACATTGTAGGCACTCAATGAATACTTGTGAATTATAAAACGGTTTCATATATATTATGAAGCCCTTTTTGGTCTCTCCAGCATATTCTGCTTCAGGACACCCTCTGCTTTGGCCTCTCCACTCTCCAGCTCATCCCATCTCTTCAGATGTGTTTTCTTGCTGCAGGACCTTTGCATATGCTATTCCCTCTACTTAGAACACTTTTCCTCAAGTGCCCAGCCTCTGCCTGGGTATCTCCTATTTATCCTTCATGTTTCAGCTTAGGTCTAACTTCACTTGACTGCCCTTCTTAGTCTTACAGTTCTACATGCATTACCTTTAATTATACATACCGTAGTTATTTGTCTGTCTCCCTCACTATATGGTAAGTTTTGTTGGGCAAAGACATATGTCTTATTCACCATGTATTCTTAGTCGTAACTGCTGTGGGCTAGAAGCATCTCTTGAGGTGGGGTGCTGTATAGGAGTACCCAGAGTACCAGTTGAGGGCTAAGAAGGTACGCCTTTGAACATCAGGGTAAGGTCTGGTCATTTGGCCCTGGCTCATTGTCATTCTCCTTATCCCGTCTTTGGTGATCCCAGTGTTAGCCTGGATGAACTATTTAACATGCTTGAGATGAATCATCTAAAACACTTGTCTTTCTCTGAGACATATTCATAAAGATCAGTATACCCGGCAGGATACTTGCCCAGGAGTGGGACATGAGTGCTAAGGGTAAAAGCTGTGGATCTGGGTAGGCAGAATATTTACTCTGAGTGGCTGACGGCAGTATAACTGAGAGTGGGGTGTACTTCTATGCAAGGAAGGAAGCAAAAGGCCTTAGGGATAAGGTGAGGCAAAGATGAAACAGGAAACTGAATCATTAATTCAGAAACCTAGAGAATCAGGATAATGGGTGGAGTGTAAGAATGGACGGGGCAAGCAGTTCACGATTAAGGCCATAAATAATCTTGGGGATTACTTAAATCATTTTTTGGCATTCTTACCTCTTTAGTGTGGAACCAGCTTTTGGATTAGAAGGAGGATCAGGTAGTTGACATACAAAGGTTTGAAATAGATTGCTTATTACTTTGTATTTTATGTGTTAATTATCTGAAAGTCAGATCCTCAGAAATCCTACTGTACCTTTTCCCCACACTTCAGTTTCTGCTCATTTTTAAATTTTTTTTTTAAAGATTTTTTTAAAGATTTGTCAGAGACAGAGGGAGAGAAAGCGAGCGAGCACAGGCAGACAAAGAGGCAGGGAGAGGCAGAGGGAGAAGCAGGCTCCCTGCCGAGCAAGGAGCCCAATGTGGGACTCGATCCCAGGACCCTGGGATCATGACCTGAGCCGAAGGCAGCTGCTTAACCAACTGAGCCACTCAGGCGTCCCTCTGCTCATTTTTAAATATACTAGGTTTAACTAGCTAATCTTTGGAAAAGTTTCCTATAGCAGTCCGTCCTGGTGCTCCCCTTAGGTAGGCTGAGGATACTCCCTTCAGGTAGGGTGAGCACTCCTTCACACTGTACCTCCTCCCACCAGACCATGCCTAGGAGCTGGCCTCAGCAGCCTCGGGAGTTCAGGACTCTGCCTAGCCTGAATCTGTGGATTTCTGTCTGAATTTTGGGGAGGGGCATGAAAGTGTAAAATATAGGATGGGATTCTGTTAGTGAGGCATGGTAGAAGTAGTGGAAGACTGGCCGGGTGTGCATAGATGTAGGATCTGAAGGTGTATGGGCGGTGGTTTTCGAAGTCACTGACCTGGAATGGTCGTTGAGTTTATGGCAGTGTTAGGTGCTCTGATGTGCCAAGTGGAGAATCTTGGTGAGTGATGCCTGCCATTAGCCCTTTGGGGTGTTCTGTATGTTTTCTGTGTGGCCTGAAGGTCTGCTGCAGACTGGTAGCTGGCTTCATGGTGGTTGCTTGGTGAGGGGTAGTCATGGCGATAGGAACAGTACTTACTGAAGATGGGTATGTTTTCTTTGAAGATTGGATAGAGTGATTATGTGCACATCCTGGGCAGTCTAAGGCCAGTCACCTTGCCTCTGTGAGGCAAGGCATCTATCTGCACTCTCCTCCTAGGGTTTTGCTGGGAAAAGCAGACTAAGAGAGCCAGAGTTCATGGCCATAGTTAGTGATTCCCTCGAGAATGCTCCCTGTCTTTGACTCCTCTGTTCTCTAAGCCTTATGCTCTGATGTTCTGCATTCTATTTGCTGCTTCAAATTTTTCTTTTTCTTTCTTTCTTTCTTTTTTAAAAGATTTTTATTTATTTGACAGACGGAGATCACAAGTATTCAGAGAGGCAGGCAGAGAGAGAGGGGGAAGCAGGCTCCCCGCCAAGCAGAGAGCCCGATGTGGGGCTCGATCCCAGGACCCTGGGATCATGACCTGAGCCGAAGGCAGAGGCTAAACCCACTGAGCCACCCAGGTGCCCCTGATTTGTTTTTTAAATAGAAACACCAGGGCGCGTAGGTGGCCCAGTGGGTTTAAGCCTCTGCCTTGGGCTCAGGTCATGATCTCAGGATCCTGGGATTGAGTCCCGCATCGGGCTCTCTGCTTGGCAGGGAGCCTGCTTCCTTCTCTCTCTCTCTCTCTCTGCCTGCCTCTCTGCCTAGTTGTGATCTCTCTTTGTCAAATAAATAAGTAAAATTATAAAAAAATAAAAAAAATAGAAACATCACTTTTAATGACCAGTTAGGGCTACAACAGACACCTTCCAGAATAGAAGTAAGACAGTCCCAAGACAACGGAGTGTAAAATCGTCTCAGATAGTTAAAAATATGGACCGCTTTACGAATTTGTGTGTCATCCTTGTGCAAGGGCCATGCTAACCTTCTCTGTATTGTTCCAGTTTTAGTATGTGTGCTGCTGAAGCAAGCACAGGAATCTGTATTTTGATTGCCTCCCAGATGACTCTGACTGCAGTCATCATCTGCAGACCATATTTGGAGAAACTGACAGAAGATTCCACTGACCTCCCATCTCTAAAGGGGAAGAAAGGGGATTTGAACACTTTACTTGGAACTAAAGGTCCTAGGAAACCCAGTCTGTCATCCAGTGGGAATAATGGATAACTGCATGTACTGGCATCTCATCTTCTCATTGCCACAGTAGATGGCAGAGCCAGATGAGATAGACAAGGGCTTCATGACTAAGCCATGGCAGGTCAGTAGCTCTGGGATTTACAGGAAGCTTTGAATTTGGACTCAAAAAACAGGCTAGAACATGGACCCTGAAGGCTACTGGTCGCATGGCAGATTTTCTCAAGGGTGCCTCTCTTTTCCTGTGTACGTTGACCCTGTCCTAGTGCAGGTTTTCTTTATTTGGTTCCCAAGCTGTCTTCACTCCCTGTTGTTGCTATTGTATACACACAGCTGATGCTATCCTTCTATAAGAACCTTGTCTTTCCTTTTCAAGTCCTCTGTTACATTCCTGTTACCTATAGGATCAAGTCCAAATGTCTTGGGTTGTAATAAACGGCCTTACACAATTTGGCCCAAATTATGGCCTATAAGATCGAGGACGATCTGGTCACTGCCTTTTTCTCAAGTCTTATTCCAAGCCCTTCTCTCATCTCCTGGGCACCCTTATCTGTTCATAGTTCCTTGATCTCTTCTTTTGCTCTCTGGTTTCAGAGCCTTTGTAGTGCTATAGCCTCTGCCTAAGGCTATAGCCTTTACCCTGCTCTTCACCTCATTAACTATCCTTTACTTTTAAGTGTCAGTTAAACATTATCTCCTCTTATTTTTTTTTTTTAAGATTATTTATTTATATGACACACAGAGAGAGAGAGAGAGGCACAAGAAGGCAGAGCAGCAGGCAAAGGGAGAAGCTAAACCCAGGACCCTGGGATCATGACCCCAGCTGAAGGCAGAGGCTAAACCCACTGAGCCCCCTGCTGAGGCTCCCTGCTGAGCAGGGATCCCGATGTGGGGATCAGTTCCAGGACCCTGGGATCATAACCTGAGCTGAAGGCAGATGCTTAACCTACTGAGCCCCCAGGCGTCCCCACATTATCTCCTCTTAGAAGTTTTTCTGGCCATTCTATACAAAACAACTCAATGTTACTTTTTATTTTTATACCTCATTTGCTTCCATTAGACCACTTACTGCTTTTTACTAGTTTGTCTTTCTCTCCTATTAGATTATAAATTCCATGAAGGTAGGGACCTTCTTGCTCATGGTTGTATCTTCAGTGCTTAGAGGTACTTGGGAAGTACTTGTTGACTATAAATTACTTTTCACCTTCTTGTCAGTAGCTGTGTGGGTGCTTTGTGGCCCTGCACAACTCTCATCCTTTGCATGGATTGTTGCCTCTGCTGAAGGCACCCTTTCTCTCATTACCTGGTCAGAATTTTTTCTTGTCCTTTTCGACTTCTCTAAGCAAGTCTTTGACTTCCCAGGCAGTGCTAGTTCAATAGAGACAGCTCTTTGGTTCTCTCAAGTGGATTTCCCTGTGTCTTGATTTCATCTGCATAAGAGATAGATGGTATTGCCCTGGGTTTGTAGATGATAAACCAGAAGCTCTGAGCGGTGGATTAACTTGGAAATGGCAGAACTGAGATTCCAGCCCCATTGTATGCATAGAGCCCTCACTCATTCTACCTTGCTGTGATCTAAAAGAAACCAAATAGTAGACTGAGAGACACTGAAGTGAAAGAGATGTTTTTTGTTTTTTAATTGATTAATGAAATTGTGTGTGTGGGGAGTGGTGGTGGGGGTTTATTTGTCTTATACTTTTTCAGAGTTAAATCCAGTAAAAGGTATACTATTAAGAAGCAATTTATAAGGATGATGGAGTAAAGGGTGACCAGAATATTCAGAGGACAATGTGTGTTCTTTTTCTTTTTCTTTTTTTTTTTTTTTTTTAAGATTTTATTTGTTTATTTGACAGACAGAGATCACAAGTAGACAGAGAGACAGGCAGAGAGAGAGAGAGAGGGAAGCAGGCTCCCTGCTGAGCAGAGAGTCCGATGTGGGACTCGATCCCAGGACCCTGAGATCATAACCTGAGCCGAAGGCAGCGGCTTAACCCACTGAGCCACCCAGGCGCCCCTCTTTTTCTTTTTCTTTTCTTTAAGATTTTATTTATATACTTGAGAGAGAGAGAGCATGAGAGGAGAGAGGGTCAGGGGGAGTAGCAGACTCCCTGCTGACCAGGGAGCCTGATGCGGGACTGGATCCTGGGACTCCAGGATCATGACCTGAGCTAAAGGCAGTTACTCAACCAACTAAGCCACCTAGACGCCCCTCCTGTGTTTTCTTGATCATATTTGGTGACAAACAGTCAATGTATACCCTAGTAGAAATAAGTCAAGGTGAAACACTATTAAATTCAAACCAAAGTAAGTATCAGTGGTCATTAATAGTTGCTTGGAGGATATATAAAGAGTTAAATATGAATATTTTTGTTAAGGGAGAAAGATATGCAAAATTGGTATGCATAGTCTTTAACACATTTTGCTTAAAAATACATCTTAGTATATATTGTTAAGATACTAGTTGAATAGGGCGCATGAGCGGCTCAGTCGGTTAAAGTGTCTGCCTTTGGTTCAGGTCATGATCACAGGGTCCTGGGATCGAGCCCTGCATTGGGCTCTCTGCTCAGGGGGGATCCTGCTTCCCTCTCACTCTCTGCCTGCCTCTCGGCCTACTTGTGATCTCTGTCTGTCAAATAAATAAATAAACTTTTTGAAAAAAAGAAAAAGATACTAGTTGAATAGGGATGCCTTGGTGCCTTAGTCGGTTAAGCGTCTGCCTTTGGTTTGAGTCATGATTCCAGGGTTCTGGGATTGAGTACCACATTGGGCTCCCTGCTCAGTGGGGAGCCTGCTTCTCCCTCTGCCTGCTGCTCCCCCTGCTTGTTTTCTCTCTCTAACAAATAAATAAAATCTTTAAAACAAAAATACTAGTTGAATAAGTTGTAGTGGATATTTCCATATTATGTAGTGTTAAAAAGAATGAGACATACAGGCACATACATACTCACACCCTGATATGGAACAATCTCTGAAATCCATTATTAAGGCAAAGTGCAGAATAATGTTTGTGGCATGCTAGTATTAGTATTTGTGTGCAAAAGGGGAGGATTCTGTCTACCTATTATACTCAGATTACCTCTTCTTTGTTTTGTTCTGGTTTTTGTTTTATTTTTAAAGATTTATTTGAGAGAGAGAATGTATATGTGTGCGAGACAGAAAGTGGGGGGAGGAGCAGAAGGAGAGGGAAAGGGAAAGAATCTTTAGCAGACTCCCCACTGAGCACACACAGCCCAATGTGGGGGTTTCAGTCTCATGACCCTGAGATTATGACCTGAACCGAAATCAAGAGTTGGATGCTCAACTGACAACCAGCCAAATATCCCAAGTTTTATAAACTTTTTAAGTACTTTGCTTTACCCTCTAAATGTGATCCTGAAAAGTTGAATGTTTGTGTGTGTGTGTGTTTGTGTGTGTGTGTGTGTGTGTGTGTATGTGTGTGTTAACAGGAATTGGCTGGAGAGCTATTAAGTTATATCTCTCTAAACTTCACAGAAAAGAGGAAGAAGGAAGATCCTTTCTGTCTAGTGAATGATCCCTAACTTAATGTATTTTGATTTTGGTAAATGACATTTTTCTTGAAGTGAAACACATTTCTACTGAGAATAGAACAAAAGGGAGATTGTGTTTGAAATTGAAGATACCCGTGTGTGTCAGGATACCCCATTATTTGTTTATCTAGAAATCTTGGAGCCCCATATATAACATTTTTCCTGTGTGTTGATTTTGTTTTTCCAAATGGAGTAAATTCTTTTTTTTTTTTTTAAGATTTTATTTATTTATTTGACAGAGAGAAAGAAATCACAAGTAGGCAGAGAAGCAGGCAGAGAGAGGGGGAAGCAGGCTCCCCGCTGAGTGGAGAGTCTCATGTGGGGCTTGATCCCAGGACCCTGGGATCATGACCTGAGCTGAAGGCAGAGGCTTTAACTCACTGAGCCACCCAGGCACCCCTGGAGTAAATTCTTGAAGGTGGGAGGCATATCTCATGATTATATCTTACAGTGACAAGCATAATAGAAGTTGCTCAGTAGCCCCTTGGGCACCTGGGTGGCTCAGTCATTAAGTGTCTGCCTTCAGCTCAGGTCAGAGCCCTGGGATTGAGTCCTGCATCGGGCTCCCTCCTTCTCCCTCTTCTCCCTGCTTCTCCCTCTCCTACTCCCTTGCCTGTGTTCCCTCTCTCTCTCTCTCTGTCAAAAAATAAATAAAATCTTAAAAAAAAAAAGTTGCTCAGTAGCTACATATTCAAGGAAGAGAAGAGAGAAGTGGAGAGAGAAAGAGCCACTTCTGTCAAAGAGATGATTGCTTTTGGATTTTCTCTGACTCATCTTTTCTCTTTACTGGTAAAGAATTTCTTCCAGTTGTACTAAGTGTGTTGAAGGATTTTGGGGGTGTGTCTGTGTATGTATTGGAAAGATGTTCCTTGCTGAATGCCCAGGAAAGAGCAGAAGCTGGAATGGGGCATGAAGGCTGTTGACCTAATGGTGTGTAATGAGACTTCTGTGTTGCAGCCCTGAGGAGAATCTCAGATTGTCTTACCTGTTCTAAATTCAAGCTTGAATATTCACCTGTCAGCAGGGCAACTGGACCTGTATGTGCCATAGACTTCCTAAATTTAGTAGCAACATGGTAAGAAAGTTTGGTTAAAGTGATTTTTTATTTTTGGTGAGAGTATATGAAAACTCTTAACACCAGGACTTGTGTATTATTGATATCCAAGAGGTGACAGAGAGTATGTGAGATATATTTTGAAACTGTTAAGTCCTTTCTTAGATCCCCTGCCTCTCATGTGCCTCCTATTCTTAGCTAAATAGGGGATAGCAACATGGATTCCACATTTGGGAAGTTGCCAATGCCTCGTTGGTGGCTTTATGCTCAGGCAGAAGGTGTAATAGGCTTCTACATATCTAACAGCAAATATATCTGGACCCTGTCTGCCAGGTTACTCAAAACCTTACCCCAGGGCACCTGGGTGGCTCAGTGGGTTGAGCCGCTGCCTTCAGCTCAGGCCGTGATCTCAGGGTCCTGGGATCGAGTCCCGCATCGGGCTCTCTGCTCAGCAGGGAGTCTGCTTCCTCCTCTCTCTCTGCCTGCCTCTCTGCCTACTTGTTATCTCTGCCTGTCAAATAAATAAATAAAATCTTTAAAAACAAAACAAAACAAAAAAAACCTTACCGCAGATTGAAAATGTCACCTTGGGCAACATTCTTGGTAGGGACCTAGGTTTGAGAATCTTAGTGGGGAAGACTGTGAATCTCTAGGGTAGTCATGCAAGGTGGTGAGTGTATGGGATTGGACAGGAGTTTAACTTAGCCAGGAGAGCTTGATGGATGTAGCTTTGGAGGAAGGGATAACGTAAGGAGTAAAACGGGCTCAGCTCCTTGTAATTTTCTGCTCCTAGGAAGATATAGGCACTGTGTGCCAGGGGCAGAGCTCTGGCCTGTCACTCCGCTTTGAGAGTCAGTCTTACCCCTGGCTGCCCTACAAGTCATTTAGAGTTCAGTAGGAGATGAAACAGGGAATCTGAATCAGATAGACCTTGCTTCAAATATTTTTTTTTTTTTTAAGATTTTATTTTATTCATTTGGGTGGGGGGGGAGGGAGCACAAGCAGAGGGAGAGGCAGAAGAAGAGGGAGAAGCAGACTCCCTGCCAAGCCAAGAGCCTGAAATGGGACTCAGTTCCAGAACCTGGAGATCATGACCTGAGCCAAAGGCAGATGCCTGGTTGCCTTAACCTTACTTCAAATATTACAGATCTGCAGGAAGGAAGTGTGTGTCCCAGGACTTGTTTTCTGTGTGCTGAAATAAGGACTGCCATCCAGGTGTGTGGAGGTTTCCCTCCATCCTTCTTATGCCCCTTCAACTTGCTTCCATCTTAAGCTTTCATCCTTTTCACCCTATCACTGGCCTGGCATCTAGAAAGAGGAGGGGGAAGGGTGAGGAAGGAAGGGGAGAGTTAGGGCTGAACAGAGAGCCCAATGCGGGGCTCGATCCCAGGACCCCAAGATTATGACCTGAGCTGAAGGCAGAGGCTTAACCCACTGAGCCACCCAGGTACCCCTAAATTATATTTCTTTTTTTTTTTTTAACAGTTTTTTTTTTTTTTTAAGATTTTATTTATGTATCAGAGAGAGAGAGAGGGAGAGAGAGCGAGCACAGGCAGACAGAATGGCAGGCAGAGGCAGAGGGAGAAGCAGGCTCCCTGCCGAGCAAGGAGCCCGATGTGGGACTCGATCCCAGAACGCTGGGATCATGACTTGAGCCGAAGGCAGCTGCTTAACCAACTGAGCCACCCAGGCGTCCCCCTAAATTATATTTCAATATGTGGATGTACCATAATGCTTTTTATTTTTCTTGTTGGGGTAGGTGGATTTGTGATTCTTAAATCCTTTCTGAACAAAGTGTAGGGGGTGCCTGCGTGGCTCACTTGGTTGGGCATCTGACTTTTGATTTCAGCTCAAGTCATGATCTTGGGGTGTGGAGCCTGCTTAGGATTTTCTCTCCCTCTCCCTCAGTCCCTCCCTCCCCCAATAAATAAATAAATAAATGAAAGTATAGGTGTGGGGAGAAGAATGAGTAGAGTTGGAGAACAAATAAAGGCTGCCCATACCACTTGTCTGGCAGTCAGCCTGGACGTTTGGTTGGTGTTACCAAGTTCTTTCTGTGTTGTTCCTCCATCCCAATTTAAAGCATAAGCATATATGAGCATGTAATTTCATATGAAAGGAATCATACCTTAATACTGTTTTTCTTCTTTATACCATTTTGTAATCTTTTTTCACCTTTTTCCCCACTTTATTGAGATATAATTTGCATATAACATCGTGTAAGTTTAGGGTATACAATATGATGATTTGAAACGTATATATTTTTCAGTTATTATCATAATATGGTTAACACATCCATCACCTGTCATAGTTCCCTGTTTTCTGTGTGTGTGGTGAGAATCTTTTCTCAATTTATAATTTGTTATAGACACCTTATTATGTAAATAAATGTAGAATAAATGGCTAAATTATATTTTTCTTTTTTTTTTTAAGATTTTATTTATTTATTTGATAGAGGTCACAAGTAGGCGGAGAGGCAGACAAAGAGAGAGAAGGGAGAAGCAGGCTCCCGCTGAACAGAGAGCCCAATGCGGGGCTCGATCCCAGGACCCCAAGATTATGACCTGAGCTGAAGGCAGAGGCTTAACCCACTGAGCCACCCAGGTACCCCTAAATTATATTTCAATATGTGGATGTACCATAATGCTTTTTATTTTTCTTTTCTTTTTTTTTTTTTTTAAGATTTTATTTATTTATTTGACAGACAGAGATCACAAGCAGGCAGAGAGAGAGGAGGAAGCAGGCTCCCTGCTGAGCAGAGAGCCCGATGTGGGGCTCGATCCCAGGACCCTGGGATCATGACCTGAGCCGAAAGCAGAGGCTTTAACCCACTGAGCCACTTAGGCGCCCCTTCTTTTTATTTTTTAATAGTTAATCTGTTTATTTTATCTGTTATCTATGGGACCTTCCCTGACTCCCTTACTTAAAATTGTAGCAAACCCCCTTTCTTTCCTATCTCCCTTCTCTCCTTTTACTCTGTAGCATTTAATACCGCTTGATACACTGTATACTTTTATTTGTTTATTGCCCAACACCTTTCATTAGAATGTAAGCTCCATGAAGACAGAGACTTTTTTCTTCTTCTTTTTTTTTATTCACTGCTCTCTGTTACGTAGGACAGTTCCTGGCACACGGTTGGTATTCAGTAAATGTTTGTTGAATGAATGAATTTGTTGGACTTCCGGTGTATTTGTTGGACTTTTTATTTGCAGTATATATATATATTTTTGAAGATTTTATTTATTTATTTGACAGAGAGAAATCACAAGTAGATGGAGAGGCAGGCAGAGAGAGAGAGAGGGAAGCAGGCTCCCTGCTGAGCAGAGAGCCCGATGCGGGACTCAATCCCAGGACCCTGAGATCATGACCTGAGCCAAAGGCAGCGGCTTAACCTACTGAGCCACCCAGGCGCCCCTGCAGTATTTTTTTTTTTTTTTTTTTTAAGTAATCTCTGCGCCTATTGTGGGGCTTAGACTCAGGACCCTGAGATCAAGAGTTGCACACTCTATTGACTGAGCCAGCCAGGTGCTCCTATTTGCTGTATTTTTGTTGTTCTATACACGCTGTGATAAATGCCCTGTATGTAATCTTTGTACACTTGTCTGCTTATCTTAGGATAAATTCTTTTTTTTTTTTTTTTTTGAAGATTTTATTTATTTATTTGATAGAGAGTGAGAGAGAGAATGAGAGGGGAGAAGGTCACAGGGAGAAGCAAACTCCTCATGGAGCTGGGAGCCCAGTGCAGGACTCGATTCCGGGATTCCGGGATCGTGACCTGAGCCGAAGGCAGTTGCTTAACCTGTAACGGCCTATTTAGCCGGAGTGGCCCCACCTCGATTGAACAGCCATTTTGTTCATGCAGTAAAACTTAAACTGACCCTGCCCACCACCCCCCCCCAACCAGTCCCAGGTAACAAAGCCCCAATACAAGGGTGGGTCAGATCAGGTAGAGTTAACAGCCCAAATGCAGGGATGAGCCAGGTCAGGTGGAGACATCCAATCAGTGGGGCGCACAATCTGTCTCCCTAGCTACCAGGGAGTGTGGGCCCCACCTTTTAAAGGGCTCCAGTTCTGACCAAGGTGATAGGCTAGTTCAAACAGCTACTATGGGGTGAATTGTAATTCAATTGGCCACCCGTGTGTGACCTAGCATGACTGTGCAGCTTTCTCTGTGTGTTGCAATCTCATTGGCCACCTGTGTGTGGCCAGGCCCAACCACATGGCCTTTGCTCTATAAAAGTTAGTCTGTAAGGCAGGGAGGGGTTGCCCTCTCTGTAAGAGACGGCCCTGAACGGTCAGTTTGATTCTCGATGCTTGGCACGAAATAAAACTTTGCTTGACCTTCGCTTTTTATCAGTCTCGCTCCTTTAATCACGGACCCATTATTGGGGGACCTTTCAAACCAACTGAGCCACCCAGGCGCCCCACTTAGGATAAATTCTTAAGAAATAGAATGGCCCAGTTGAAGGATATGCACATTTAAAATGTTGATTTATGGAACCAACTACCCTTAAGAATGTTAACTCCTGCCAGTGGCACATGAGATTGCCTACATTGCCAGTAATCCTGTGTTGTATGTTTTTCATTTCCACATCTGACAGGTGAAAAGTGGTCTTGTCACTATAATATGGTAGTTGAGAATGTGACTCTGATAGATATGATGTGATATGGCATATGACTCTGGAGCCCATCTGCTGGGGCCTGAATTCTGACTCATCCACTTACTGTGTGACCTTGGGTAAGTCATTTAATTTCTCTCTTAGTTTCATCTTTGATAAGGTAAGCATAATGATAGCACCTGTTTCAGAAGAATAAGTCAATTAATTAAGTAAAATGCTTCAAATAGTAATGGAGACATGCAGATCAATAACTAGGACTTAGTATTTTTTTTATATTAAAGATTGAACATCTTTTCAAATGTATTTTGGACATTTATGAATTTTTTTAGTCACTTATTCATGTCTTTTTTTTGTTTTGCTTTTTTTTTTTAATTTTATTTATTTATTTGACAGAGAGAAATCACAAGTAGATGGAGAGGCAGGCAGAGAGAGAGAGAGGGAAGCAGGCTCCCTGCTGAGCAGAGAGCCCGATGCGGGACTCGATCCCAGGACCCTGAGATCATGACCTGAGCCGAAGGCAGTGGCTTAACCCACTGAGCCACCCAGGTGCCCCTGCTTTTTGTTTTTTTAAGACCTTTTTTTATTTGACAGAGACATAGCCATAGTGGGAACACCAGCAGGGGGAGGGAACACAAGCTGGGGGAGTGGGAGAGGGAGAAGCAGGCTTCCCGCTGGGCAGGAAGCCTGATAAGGGGTTCGATCCCAGGACTCTGGAATCTTGACCTGAAGACAGATGCTTAACAGGAGGCACCCAGGTGCCCCTGTTTTTTGCATGTGCTCCCAGTAATGTTTTCTTAATAACTTAAAAGAGGTAAGTTACTGATTATAGTATATAACAGAATTGTTCCTAGTTTATCCTTTGTCTTTTGACTGTGTTTATGCAATTTTTTTCTCTTGGGAAGTTTTATATTTTTAGGTAGTCAAAATAATCTTTTTTCTTACAGTTTTTCCTGCTGCTAGGCTAGTGTTTAGAAAAGGCATGTCTCCCTACCTCAAAAACATAAAAAATGGTTACTCATTCTCTTTGAGTACTTGGTGTGTGTGTGCGCGTGCACCTTCTTTTAATTCTTTAAATTTAATCTTGAAGTCTTTGATCCTTCTGGAATTTATTTTGATATGAAGATAGCAGTTGAGATCTGGCTCTATTTCTTTTCAGTTGTGTGCTGCCCCAGACCTGTTTATTAAAGAAGAAACACCAGGAGCCTTTAATCTTTTCTCCCCTCCCCTAATCTGAAAGTAAGGTAATAGGAGATCTCCATTTTGGAGAATGAATTTCATGTTTGGACTCAAGTCATTCAGTTGCTTAGCTGTGGGATGAATATGCTGTGAAAAGCAGTTTGGGACCAGAGTTCACGGCCTGACTCAGCGATGAAACTGCTGCATTCCCTAGTGTAGCTTCCCTGCTGGCTCTTCTCTGGAGGCGCCTTCTAAGTGCATCTTAGTTTGAGGACTGCTCTGAAGGGCCATTGTTAGTTTGGAATGACAGGTTTTGTGTTCTTAAGAAACAAATGAAGTGATTGTGGTGGATATTTCCTTACTCCAGCCTGAGAGTATTGGTGGGGTGTTGATGGGGGGCATTGAATGGTAATGAACACATTGTGTTCTACCTGTGCCCTCATCAGTTCTTTCTGGAACTCTTTTGTCCCATCTAATTTCTTCCCTCTAATCAAGATGGAGAAAGAGGAATTCTTCTATAACCGAGCTCTCATATATCCCTGTGGCAGCTGTCATTTGCCAAAGATGTTGAAGAAGGGTAGCTGACTTTTACATGGCATGTGTTATGTGCCAGCAACTGTTCCAAGCACCTTACATTTATCGTCTTTATGAGATTGGTTCTGTGTACTGAGTTGCATAGTGTCCTCCCCAAAATTCACATCCACCCAGAACCTATGAGTGTGATCTTATTTGGAAATAGGATCCTTGTAGATGTAAGCAGGTTAAGATGAAGTCATACTGGGTTAGGATGGGCCCTAATCCAGTGACTGGTGTTCTTATACGAAGAGGGATACATAGAGGGAAGATGTCCATGTGAAGATGGAAGTGGAGATTGGAGTTGTGCTGCCACAAACCAAAGAATGTCAAGGATTACTGGCAACCACCAAAAGCTGGAAAAGGCAAAGGAAGATTCTCCCCTGGAGCCTTCACAGGGAGCATGGTCCTGCTGAAACTTTGATTTTGGACTTCTAGCCTCCAGAACTTTGAGAGAATAAATGTCCTTTGTTGGAAGACACCAACTTTGTAGTGTTTGTTACAGCAGCCCTGAGAAACCAACACATGCTCTTTTATTATCTCCATTTTCAGGTAAGAAAACAGGCCCAGAGAGGTCAGATACTCTGAGATCTGTCTAGGCTGCTGCTCTGCTGGCTGGGCACTTACTGTGAAGTTCCTGATGTTGCTGTTGTCAGCTCTGCACCTTCGCCATGGCCATCACATCTTCTGGTAGTGCTGGCACTGAGCTGCTGGACTAGCTTCTTCTCTAACTCCGCAGGCCACAGCCTTTCCCCCATTCTTGCCCATTTCATGCCCTAAAGCCAAAACTCCTCTCAGGGGCTTCTGGCTGTAGCCTGATCATTTCAGCAGGTTGCTTTGTGGACCCACTCTTCCAGGTGAAATCAGGCTTTTATTTTTCATTTCCATGCAATGTCAGAGCAATGTGGGTGACAGTTGTGGGGAGGGTCACTCAACTTCTTCTGGCAGTCATTATAATGCTTCCCATTTCTGGCCTGCTATACTTCCTAGAATTCCTGTCAGTAGACAACTCATGTCTTGATTGTTTTTGGAGCTTCAGGGTGTCTCATACAGCTCACGTGGCACATACCAGTTCATGGCTGTGAGCAGAGAAGCGGCAGCATCATGATTGCATTGACTCTGAGGGTCCTGGTCACCTGTTCTTGATTAACCCAACATACTACAGTGTTTCTCTTCTCTGCCAAAGTGAGCGGAGGGGATAAGGATGTTATCTGACCCAGCCCATCCCCCTAAACAGCAGCTCCTTGTTTGCCCATGGCCTCTTTTGCTGGCATCCCAGAAGGGATCTCCTCCCTCGGCACCCCATTGTTGGCTGCAGAATCTTACCTACTTTCCATTATGAACCTTTTGCTTTGGATCCTGCTCTTACTCTTTTTTGTTTGTTTGTTTTAATTTTATTTACTTATTTTGAGAGAGTGAGAGAAAGCACGAGCAGGAGTAGGAGAAGAGGGAGAAGGACAAGTGAGAGAAAGTGTGAGCAGGGGGAAGAGAAGAGGGAGAGAGACAAGCAGACTCTGTCCTGAACACGGAGCTGGAGGTGGGGCTTGATCCCCCAACCCTGAGATCATGACCTGAGCCAAAACCAAGAGTCAGATGCTCAACCCACTAAGCCACCCAGATGCCCCAATCCTGCTCCTATTCTTAACAACTCTCACTAGACTGAGCTCCAGGAACTCAGGAACCATATTTGTTTTGTTTTCTGCTGTATCCCAGGACTGAGCAAAGACCTGACACTTCTCTAGCCCCTCAAGAAATATTTATTGAATGAAGAACTGAATATTGACCTTGAAGCTTTGGAATCCTGATTTTCCTTGCTTCTTGATAAAGCCAGGGACCAGATTAAGAACTTCAGAGGCCTAAGCAATAGAAAGATTATGATGTCCCTCATATTTTCAGCCCTCAATGATGAGGGAGCACGGGGCTGGCTGAAGACAAAGCAAAAGCTGGCGCCTTGCACCCCCCTCTCCATCCGCTCCCCCTCTGTCATATGTGTAGCATCCCTCAGGCAGCCCTGACTGCCATGAACAATAAGCAAATAGTTAACTTGCAGAGCTCACAATCCTGCTAGACGGGAGTCTCCCATGGCTTACAAATGTCCTAAATCTCACTAACAAAGACGATTGATAGCAGGATTGTGACCCCCCACCAAAAAGTCTCCCAACTATCTTAAATATTAATGGCTGGTCTAAAGACAACATTGATCCAGCCGCAAAGGGCAAGGCCTCCAGTAGGCCTGGGACATCCTGGCACCTTGTAGGCCCTCTTTAGCATGTGAAAACTCCACTGAAACCTCCCTTCCCCTCACCTTCCCCCAACCGCAGGGTACATAACCTGCCATCCCTCACAACCCGGGGCAGCAGCTCTTCCTGCCCATGAGTCCTGTCCCCGTGCTTTAATAAACCACCATTTTGCACCAAAGATGTCTCAAGAATTCTTTCTTGGTCTTCGGCTCCGGACCTCAGCCCATCGAACCTCACCTAGGTTCTAGAACTTCATCACTCACTATGTATTTGAAAAACAATATTTAACACAGAATCAGTATAAGGAAATTCAGCAAAGTATAAGGAAGATCTAGCAAAGTTCTGTTTTTTAACATGGTGACTAATTAGATAAATATAATTTAAAATATTTGCAATTACTGTTTCTGCTTTGCCAGTTTTCTAAGCACATGCTTTTGGATAATCCTGCCTGGACCAGTCCTTTCCTCCCTTTGGATTTCTTCATTTCGTCTTTATTCCATCTGCTAAAGTTGCCAGCCAGTCTCTTTCACCCCCATAGGGGTGTCTGGCTCCTGAGACCTCCCAGCCTAGGCTAAATGCTCTGGGCTCACTGAGGGCTTGCCAAGAAAGTCAAGTAGAACATGCACACTGCTAAAGAGTACCTCAGGGAACTTGCATGCTGGGTTACGATTTATAGTCAACATAGCGCATTGTGCCGAGTGATTACACTTGGGCCATTTTTAGTTGTAATAATCTGCTTCTGTGATCCTGTATGTGGAAACCGCAGAAGAATATCCCTTTGGTCCTCCTTCCTGCATCACTGAGAAGATGCAGTCCCACTCTGCCATTAATTAATCTCTGTTATTCTGGCTTTGTTGAAACCATTCAGAGGAGCAAGGTATGATTCTGGAAGTGTAGAGCCCAGGCCTCCTACAGGCTATTCCAAGGCTGTGACCGTAATCAATTCTGTTGCTATTTCATTTCAAGAGCTTAAAATAGTGTTGGAAACTTCCTAGGGAAAAAGCACCACTGTAACTTCTTGGCTAAGGAAGCAGTGTGTGTTGGCTAGAGCAGAAGCAATGGCCAAGGTCCCAAATTCTTTTCTGGACCTATTGATTTAGGGTGTGATATTCGACAATCTGAGATGCTGTCCTATAACTCTGATGGTTCATCTTCAGCACAGAGAATGATGTGGGCCATGCCTGTAGAGAGAGAGGCTGACATTGGTCCCCTGTGATCTAGGGGAGCCTCATCATTAGATGGCCTTTCTTTCATTTGAATTTCTAGTTCTTTTAAAAATTTTTTTAAAAATATTTTATTTATTTAGAGGTGTCTGGGTGGCTCAGTTGTTAAGTGTCTGCCTTTGCCTCAGGTCATAATCCTAAGGTCCTGGGATTGAGCCCCACATTGGGCTCCCTGTTCAGGGAGAAGCCTGTTTCTCCCTCTCCCTGTGCCCCTGCTTGTGTTCCCTCTCTCACTGTCTCTCTCTCTGTCAAATAAATAAAATCTTAAAAAAGAAAAAAAAAAAAAAGCCAGGATTCCAGAATCAGCTGACCTTGGAAATCTACCTCATGTTTAAAAAAAAAAAAGAGATTTTATTTATTTAGAGAGTGAGAACAAGTGAGGGAAGAGGCAGAGAGAGAAAGGGAGTGAGAAAATCTCAAGTAAATTCTACACTGAGCACAGAGCCTAATGCAGGGCTCCATCTCACCACCCTGAGATCATAACCTGAGCTGAAATCAAGAGTCTGATGCTTAGCCGACTGAGCCACCCCCCAAAAATTTTCAAGGGTTTTTATTAAGTAATTTCTACATTCAGTGTGGGGCTCAAACTCACAACCCTGAGATCAAGAGTTGGTATGCACAGAGTCAGCCAGGCCCCCCTCTAGGTCTTCTTCTTCTTTTTTAAAAAAAGATTTTATTCATTTATTTGGCAGAGAGACAGTGAGAGAGGGAACACAAGCAGGGGGAGTGGGAAAGGGAGAAGCAGGCTTCCTGCCAAGCAGGGAGTCTGATCTTGACTTGGTCCCAGGACGCTGGGACCATGACCTGAGCCAAAGGCAGATGCTTAATGACTGAGCCTCCCAGGTGCCCTAACTCTAATGTAATGTAGAAATCCTCCCCCTCTTCCGCAGAATTAATACAGTATTTTTTTTTAAAGATTTTATTTATTTATTTGACAGACAGAGATCACAAGTAGACAGAGAGGCAGGCAGAGAGAGAGAGAGGAGGAAGCAGGCTCTCTGCTGAGCAGAGAGCCCGATGTGGGACTCGATCCCAGGACCCTGAGATCATGACCTGAGCCGAAGGCAGCGGCTCAACCCACTGAGCCACCCAGGCGCCCAGTACAGTATTTTTTTAATGAAAGATTTTAATTAAATTAAATTTATTTATTTGACAGAGATCGCAAATAGGTAGAGAGACAGGCAGAGTGAGAGAGGAAGGGAAGCAGGCTCCCTGCTGAGCAGAGAGCCCGATGTGGGGCTCGATCTCAGGAGCCTGGGATCATGACCTGAGCTGAAGGCAGAGGCTTTAACCCACGGAGCCACCCAGGCACCCCAAATTAATACAGTATTAATGCGTACATTTTACTTGAATTTGTTTTATCATATTGCTTTGTGGTGTGATTAGATCAGTTCATTTTTTTTTTCCCCCAAGATTTATTTTAGAGAGAGTGAATGAGCAGGGAGAGGGAGACAAGTAGACTCCCTGCCCAGCAGGGAGCCTGATATGGGGCTTGATCCCAGGTCTCAGAGATCATGACGAGCTGAAATCAAGGGTTGGACATGTAACTGACAGAGCCACCCAGGTGCCCCTAAATCAGTTCATCTAAGGGATGTGAACTTTAATAGGGTCTAGGAAAAGAAGGTTAGGTTTGTGTGGGGCACACACCTTGGCCTTGGATAGCCAGAGAGTAACATTTGGGCACCAGGTGCATGATGAGCCAGATGGGAGAGAACAAACTCTTACCCCTGGAGAGCCAGGCATGTATTAGATGCTTTTCATATATTTTCTTATTTAATTATCATAATGCAAAGCAATAAAGTATCATCTTCACTTTTGCACACGGGCAAGCTGAAGGTCAAAGAAGTTATGTAACTTGTCCAAGGTCAGATAGCTAATAAAAGGCTAGGATTTAGGATTTATTTCTCCTCAGGTCTGTCCAGTTCCAAAGCCTGTGCTGTTTTCACAGAGCTCTTCTGTCTCTGACAAGATTTGGGGAGAGGAGAGAAGATGGAGAGATGACATCTTTCTCTACCTCACAGTTTTACTCGTTGAGACGTGTTTAGCCAGAGCATCCTGTTTATAGATGCTAGGTTCTATATATAGAGATGCTGCAACAACATATGTGGGAAGGATACCAATTGGCCGTAGGGGAGGATTAAAAGAAAGCCTTTGTTCTTTACCTGTAAGTTTTCATTGCAGTGTAATCTACAAGTGTCAGAACACTACTGGTGACTCTGGTTCACTGCTTAAGAGGCCCTGTCCTGTTCTCCAAATAAAATTTGTTGATATGTCCCAAGGAGTGAGCCATGATGGGGGCAGAGGTGAGGGTGTGGTGTGCCCTTACTGGATGTTCTGGAGCTGGTGACACCTGTTATGTGACTATTACAGTGAATTATTACTGAGTAAACAAGAGGTGTCTCTCTTTTGCCTTTCTAAGAGAGACCAGATGGCATTGGGTGCTGGCCCAGGTCCAGGGAACCCTGTCCTCTGGGCTGACAGAGCAGACAGCTTGAGTGTGTCAGGTGATGAACTAAGAAGAGACAAGGCTGGACTGTCAAGTGGAATCATTTCAGGGGCACGAAGAATGTGTGTTGCCCCTCAAAGACTTGCTTTAGCTCTTTGCTAGTGTTCGGAATTCCACAAGTGAAATTTATTTCCCTTGATTTAAGTCTTTGAGACCCTATTAAAAATGAAGAGATTCCAGGAAGGGGTCTGACTGTGAAGCATTTTGTAAGTGGAAGTGTTAGTGAGTGTATGTGATTGATTTCTGAGAACTGAACTAAGGCAGGGACAGAGAGGAAAGGGCACTCTGCCCTCATCATAGGGACAGGAAGGAGAAACAATATATTGAGTTTGAGATAAAGGCCCTGAAAAGAGAAGTTGGGTCCCTAAAGAAACACTTTGTTTTCTTTACAGTTTTGACTGAGAAGACAAGCGGCCGAGGGTGATGGGGTTGGAGGCTCATGATTCCAAGAGGGAGTGTTGCATGGAGAAACTTCCTGTGAGCATGCTGGGTATTCAGGCAGGATGTTGCCTGGAGAAAAGCTGACAAGCAGAATGTAACAAGGAGTGTAGGACCTTTGGGTCTGTGGTTTGCTGTGATGTCCTCAGA
The DNA here is from genome assembly GCF_020171115.1 of Neogale vison. Classification (NCBI taxonomy): domain Eukaryota; kingdom Metazoa; phylum Chordata; class Mammalia; order Carnivora; family Mustelidae; genus Neogale; species Neogale vison. Next base: position 91,334,621 of record NC_058098.1, on the reverse strand, counting down.
CAAGACCAGCACAGATCTTAGGAAGTGGGAGGCAGCTTCCCAGAAGTGATGTAAAATGGTGGCGCAAAAGAGGCTGCTGATGACAACATGGGCAGGGCACTTCCTCAGAGGTTGCTGGTCACAGACAACTTCTGGTCTTAATTTCCCAATGTGCTGTGCTGAGAGAGGGCTTTACCAGAAAGCAAAATACGCCATGTCAAAAGCAGTGACAAAGCATTTGGGGTGTCCACACAAAGGTGCAGTTTCCCCTTGTCCTATAACTTTGTGGAGCCAAAATAGCTAATCCGGAGGCTGCCAGATAGTGCCTGTGATTCATATCTACAACTTTTTTGACCTGAGAGCCTTTATAGTTCACTGTTCATCATCTTTCATCTAGCACTGCTTTCAGACGGCCTTTGTGATCTGAATTCTCACATCTTTTCTCCCCCAGGGAGTCTTTGACAGAAACAACTCAAATTTCAGTGCCTTTACCAGCTCCTCACAGTTGGGTTCATGGATGCCCTCCACTTCCAGTTTGAACTTCTACGGTGTCCACATTCCTACCCCAAGTCTAGAGCATTTTGTTTTGGTTCAGTTCAGTCCTCTGGGGTCCTTCTAGCACATTTCCCTAGAAGGCTCTTCTAGGAATAGTCTCCACCTCTCACCTCCTGAAGTTTGACAGGGTCTGGACCTCCCTCCTTAGTGGAATTAGCACAGCTCTGTAGAGTTTCTGGATGTAATACACCCCTTCATCCCTCCCCAACCATCATGGCCCCATACAGAAGATCTAATGATGTAGCTAGATCTGTTATCACCAGGATTTTGGAGCCAGTGCCCCCAGCAGGGTGGGACTCCTGGATAGGTGTACCATACTGTGAGTGACAGCTCTGTTTATTACTCTCTGCCTCTCCTTCATTTCACCTTTATTTTGGCTTTTTCCTAAGGGCATCAGGCTCCGTCCAGTTGCCCTGCCTGGACCCCCTAGTCTTGTTTAGGGCTATAACTCTGCTCAGTCAACACCTTACCAGAGGCTGGGGCTTTTGCTTTCCAGCCTTTCTCAGGACAGGTCCCTTCTCTGATACTAGAGACCTTTCTTTTTTCCCCTTCATCCCCCCACTAGAGACTTTCTTCCATCTAGGCTTCTGTGGGTAGGGTCTTGCCCATGCACAGATCTCCCAGTTGTTGACTATCCTGAACTCTGCCTGCTACTCTTTATTTTTGGACTAATTGGATGTCATGCTAGTCTGCTCAGCTGTACTTTCAGAACAAGCTTCTTAGCTTAGTTGGGCTCTGTTCTGAATTTCATGGTAGTTCTCCAACTGCCTCTGCCCCCAAAACAGCTTTTAATATGCATTTATAAAGTTTCAGAAGGGAGATAGAGAATATAATATCTTCCAAAGTTATTTAACTAAAGAACCATTTTTTTTTTTTTTGGAAGGAATATTAAACTCTCACAGAATATGGTGTTTGGTGGAGCACAGTTTGGGATAGTATGAGGCTTTATCCTAAAGGAATAGACATCAAATGGAGGAATTCCAGGTGGAGGTAACGGGACAGTCAGTGAAAAAACACTGTTTGCGGGTAGGAAGTCTCTCTTGGTGCCCTTCATTCAGCAAATGCCTGCTGAGCACCTGGTGTTTACCAGTCTTTCTGGAGGAATCACTTCATGTGGTCGACTGCTTAACTCTGTGTTGTCTGCCCAAGGACAGCTCTGATCTGGAGTAAAGCTCTAAGGTGGGGAAGATGTAGGGATTCTACATTCTTTCTCCCACATTCAAATCTTCTTCCTCTTTCCACCAAGTAAAACAGGAAGTAGTGAATGAGGTGATGCCATCATCAGCTTCTGGATCCAAAGAAGGAAGCTTCTCTGAGGCTGCTTTGCCCAGGTTTGACCTCTTCCAGGATTTCTCTAGCACTTCTGAGCCCCACTTCCATCTCACTTTGGGAGTATTTGTCTCAGCATCAGTCTCAGGTCTTACAGCTAGTTCAGGATTTCAACTTCGCCTACAGAATCGGTGCCAAGTGGGATGGAGCTCATTCTTGTGGAATGATTATGGCATTGTAAATTTCTGTTCTGCCTATGAAATCCCTCCTTTATAGCTCATGGGTAGTCCAGACTATTATTTTTTTTCAACCCTTCAGTGGAGATAAACCCATGCCCTGTAGGCAGGCAGTCTTGCAGGTGGAGATCATTTAAATCTGGCCGGGTGGGTGACCAAGAGCCAGGAGCTGCAGCTGGCAGAGCTGGTCCCCAAAGAGGAAACTAGTTGCTTCCTCTATATGCCATTCTCAACCAGTACAGCCAGGAAAAGACCACTTGAAGCAGACAGAAATCTCTAAGACTTCTTATTAAGAAATTTTAGGTCCCTTTGAGACCTTGATGTATGTATGTGTCTTTACTGTCATGAATGAGCTCTTTATTGGCCAATCTTAACTCAGTTGTATGAGCTAATCATGAAATAAACTATATGCAAAGGCTTAGCTTTGATCCTGCCTTAAGGTATGATGTTCATCCCGTTATTAGCATCCTCTACCCACAGGCCCCACCCCAGAGACCTTGGTCCAGGGCCCTTTTCCATTCTTGCCACTTCCTCTGAAACGCTCAAGTTTTAACTGAAGATCAGGGAGTAAGCTCACTTACAGGAAGACTGAAAGAGGGCTTGAAATGGGCATTTGGAGGTCTTCAATAGAGTCAGTTATTTGGTCCATCTGTTATAAGTATTAGTTGGCATGTAACTATGTAGATGTGGTAACTATAACTTTGTATAACTGTGGAAGGCTTGTTTTACCCAACAGGCTTCCTACATGAAGACATTTCTTAAGATTCTATTCTTAGTCTCCTTCTCTCCTCATCTGTACATATACTATCCCTGGGTGATATCACCTGTGCTTATGGTTTTAGCCATCACTGATATGTCAGGAACTCTTATATCTCCCTCTCCAACCTAAATCTCTCTTCTGCGTTTCAGACTCAGGATGGCCAAACACTGTTACCAAACACTATTACCATCATAACGTGGGTGGCCCTCAGGTCTCAAGCCAAATTGTATTTTTCATTATGCCATCCTCTTCCCTTCATTCTTCTATTCCTTCCTATTCCTGTTTTTCCTCTTTTGTTCTCAGGAGCATTGCCATCCAGGGTCATTAGTAAACTTGCTTCTGCATCACTGTCTTCCATTTCCCTACCAGGAATTAAGTAGGCTCTGAGTGTAATGTAAGATTTTTAGACTGTCCCTTTCTCCCACCCTCCCTCGCTTGTGCATGTGCACACACTGTGTCTCTCTCTCTTGTTGGGGTTCTTGTCTACAAGGCGTCTATAATTGAATTCTATAGATAAGTTAACAAATAGGAAAAAAAAAGAACAATTAAAGGTTACACTGAGGTTCAGATTCTTGGTAAAATGGAAGTTTTGGAAAGGAGTCATCTGACAGCTGAAACCTGGGGAGAAAGCTTCATGGAAGAGATGAGAGTAGACCATGCTAAGTAGGGTAGGGACGAAAACACCTCTGTGGGAGCATGTGGAATGGGAAGGTTTGAGGTATAATCCTCACCTTATCTTTTGTGCAAACAGAGTAATTGGCATCTCCCCCACTGGTTTCTTCTGTAAATCACCACTGAACCTCATGTAGTTTGGTCCATTTTGAAAGCTTTTGAGGATTGAGTATCCTAATATCACCCATTAGATAGTTGGAACCATCTTTTCCCTTAAAAATTTGGCTCAAAGTGTCATTCTGCAGCTTGTAGAGAGTCTCATTCCTTCACCCAGATTCTTCAAATTCCTGGGAGCTCATGTATTTATGGTCATTCTAATTTTGAGCTCTTGCTTCTACTAAATTAGTTCAGATTATAGATGGTCTTACCAACTCAAGCATGCTGTTCCTCTTTCTATCCACATTCACCCAGATGTAGAACTCAAATATCTCCCAGCTACAGCCTTTGTGTGTAGCAGACTTTATATTAAAGATTTAGGGTAATGGAGATTGTTTTACATTACCACAAAGCAAGAAACTTAAATTCTAATACTGGCTGTTCCTGTCCCTTAAATATGTATATATATTTTTGTCTGCCTCTGCATTAGGGATTCATCATTATTCCTATCACCTATGTGTATGGCTTTGGTCTCTTATAATCTCTTCTCTGTAAGCCTTCCTAACTCTATTGCCACTAAGCATTCTAGATACTTCTTATTCTATTATGCAAAGCAGTTGAATTTTACTCTCTCTTCCAAACTTCCCTCTGTACATCCAAAGCCTACTGGAATGGGTTTGCTGAATTAAAAGTTCATCCACTTCTTCAGCCACACAAAGTATTTGTAGAAGCTCTGATGTATTCTTTTACATTATTTCTCTCCTTTGAAAGCATTTCTTGTTTGAGGTTCCTGGGTAGTGCAGTCGGTTAAATATCTGATTCTTGGCTTTAGCTCAGGTCATGATCTCAGGATCATGAGCTCAGAGTTGTGAGGTTGAGTGCTGTGTCAGTCTACAAGCTCAATATGGAGTCTGCTTGAAATTCTCTCTCCCTCTCCCTCTGTCCATTCTCTCTCTCTCTAAAATAAATAAATAAATAAATAATTTTTAAAAAGGCATTTCTTGTTTTATTTTTATTTTTTAATTTTTATTTTTTAAGAATTTTATTTATATGGGGGGAGAGAGAGTGAGCGATTGTACAAGTAGGGAGAAGGGCCATAGGGAGAGGGAGAAGCAAACTCCCAGCTGAGCAGGGAGCCCAGTGCAGGACTCTGGGATCATGACCTGAGTCAAAGGTAGATGTTTAACGAACTGAGCCACCCATGACCTGAGCCAAAAGAAGATGCCCAACCGATTGAGCCGCCCAGGCACCATGAAAATATTTATTTTAGTATGACACCCAGGGCAGGAACTATAAAGGAAAAAGTGAAGTGTATTAGCCAAAAAGAACAAAAACAAAAAACAAACACCATAAACAAAAAGTAGATGACAAACTGTTGTTAAGAACCGTTTTGGGGGCCTGTCGATTAAGCAGCTGCCTTCAGCTCAGGCCATGATCCTGGGGTCCTGGGCTCCCTGCTGAGTAGGGAGTTTGCGTTCCCCTCTCTCTCTGCCCCTCCACACTGTTCTTTTCTTGTACCCTTTCTCTCAAATAAATAAAATATTTTTAAAAAATTAGTTTTCAGCATATCTCAGCGTGCACAAAGCTCTTATAAATCAATAGAAAAAAAGCAAAAACAAAAAATGGGCAAAAGTCATAGAAGAACAAATACTAATAACTTATAAAACCCATAGAAAAATGGTGTTTACCTTATAATCTAGAAGACACAAATAGAAATGAGACCTCCCCTCCTGACCCAGAAAGCATAGGAAATGTGAAAGGTTAAAAATGGTTGTTAGGGGGCGCCTGGGTGGCTCAGTGGGTTAAGCCGCTGCCTTCAGCTCAGGTCATGATCTCAGGGTCCTGGGATCGAGTCCTGCATCGGGCTCTCTGCTCAGCAGGGAGCCTGCTTCCTCCTCTCTCTCTCTGCCTGCCTCTCTGCCTACTTGTGATCTCTCTCTGTCAAATAAATAAATAAAATCTTTAAAACAAAACAAAACAAAACAAAACAAAACAAAATGGTTGTTAGTTATTGTTGCTCCCGTGAGCCCCCTTGACTCAGCCTGTAGCCACCTGTTTTACCAGCAGACCACATTAACTAGCCAACCACAGACTCTACAGTGAGAGCATGGGGGAAATCTATGGCATGATGGGCAGTTACATCCTACAATTTTAAAAGTATATGTTATTGAATAAAAGGTTTTAAAAGAAAAAAAAGAAATGAGACATTTTCTTTTCTTTCTTTCTCTTCTTTTTTTTTTTTTTTAAGATTTTATTTATTTATTTGATGGAGATACAGTGAGAGAGGGAACACAAGCAGAGAGGTAGTAGAAGAGGGAGAGGCAGGCTTCTGGCTGTGCAGGGAGCCCAGTGTGGGGCTCGATCCCAGGACCTTGGGATCATGACCTGAGCGGAAGGCAGACGCCCTGTGACTGAGCCATCCAGGTGCCCGAGACACCATTTTTCAACTGTTAGATTGACAGATATTTAAACTAATAGTATTTATTGCTCATGAGAGTTTGAAGAAAGGGGAACTCATACTCTGGGAATTTAAATTAATACAGTCTGTCTGAAGTTCTGTTTGGCAATATGTATCAGATTTTTAAAAAAGATTTTATTTTTTTATTTGAGAGTATGAGTATGAGTATGAGTTGGGGGAGAAGCAGAAACAAGCAGACTCCCCACTGAGCAGGGATTGTGACACAGGGCTCAATCCCCACTGAGCGGGTAGCCTGGCGCAGGGCTCAATCCCAGGACCCTTGAGATCAGGACCTGAGCTGAAGTCAGATGCTTAACTGACTGAGCCATCCAAGTGCCCCTGAAGTACACACATTCTCAGATCAGCAATCTGACTTTTAGGTATTTATCCCCAGGACAATGTACAGAGATATATTTATGAGGATAAATGTCACTACAGAATTTATAAAGCCATCAAAATGGCCATCAGTAGGGAATTGGCCAGATAAACTGGTAAATCCATACAATGATAAATGAAGTAAATCTATAATTATTTACACATAAAGTTGGCTGTAATAGGTGCATGAAAAAATATATAGCATATGAACCTGTTTCAGATGATGAAATAAATACAGCCATGACCATATGTATATATTTTTAAAAAATCATACAGTAGGGGTATCTGGGTGGCCTAGTCAGTTGAGTGTCCAACTCTTGTTTTCAGCTCAGGTCATGATCTCATAGATCATGGGATTGAGTGCTCTGTCAGGTTCTGTGCTCAGCGGGAAGTCTGCTTGAAGATTCTCTTCCTTCCTTACTTGTCAAATATATGAATTTTAAAAACAATATTAAAAAGAAAAGAACTTTTTTTTTTAAAGATTTTATTCATCTGCCAGAGAGAGGACAAGAGAGAGAGAGAGAGAGAAAGCACAAACAGGGAGTGGGAGGCAGAGGGAGAAGCAGGGTCCCCTCTTGAGAAGGAGCCCAATGTGGAACTTGATCCCAGGATGCTGGGATTATGACCTGAGCCGAAGGCAGCTGTTTAACTGACTGAGCCACCCAGGTGTCCCCCCAAAAAGAAAATCTTAAAAAAAACATAGTGGGAAATAGATTCTGACTTGAGGGTGGTGCGTGGGCCAAAACCACAGTTATATTATGCCAAGGTATGTTCTATCCTGTGAAGTTGGAAAATTACTTGTCATGTAAGAAAGGGGTAACTGGAAAGGAGAACCACTTTTTAATGTTTTTAATTTATATTTCAAAAGATTTTATTTATTTATTTGACAGAGAGTGAGAGATCACAAGTAGGCAGAGCCGCAGGCAGAGAGAGAAAGGGGAAAGCAGGCTCCCTACGAGCAGAGAGCCTGATGCAGAGCTCAGTCCCAGGACCCTGAGATCCTGACCTGAGCCGAAGGCAGAGGCTTAACCCACTGAGCCACCCAGGTGCCCCAGAACCTCTCTTCTAGAAAGGGGAGACAGATTTGCTTCTTGGAGTTGAATTTGAAGGGCCAGAGTTACATCCAAAAGAAAGTATTCTATAGACTGGGAATTCCCATTTAGAGGAAAAGGTACTTCTAAAGTAGAAGCCGTAAGTAAGAGTTGGGACTCTAGATTTGACACCCTTGAGATGTTTAGGGGAGGAGTGGTCTTATCTTAGTTCTCCCTTTCTTGTTGGGTAGTCTTGACAGATGGTGGAGAGGAGTGCATGGCAGTGGTCTCCACTGGTATCTGAGAGTAGAGCTTGAAGGGAGGTAGGAGTGGGCAGCAATCACCATAGTAAACAACAGCCAAAACATTATTTAAAGGTCACTCTGCAATTTACGAAGGCCATTGTATAGTGACATGGCTAACACGGTCCAGTATGCTATGCATTATTTTTTTTCTTCTTTTATATGGACATCGAATCTCAGTCAGAGAGTAGAATTAGGACTCAGACTCAGGTATTCAGGCCTCAAATTCCATTTCTCATTTCTCCACTTTGCATTTCTTTGAGGTGAATCTTCCAAGGAGGGAAAGACTAGAGCGAAAGCGGCATCCTGGAGCTAGGGATACCCACAGTGAAGAGGTGGAAGGAAGAAGAGGGCCGGGGAAGATACCATGTATTCACAGTCACTGTCCTGTCCTCTAGCCAGGACATTGTAGGTCCTGACATTTCTCTAAACCAGAGAATGTGGGATGTTCTTTTGATTTAAGGGGGAAAAAAGTCCTAATCTGTTCATAAATAGTTTGAGGTGTTTTGGAAGTAAGCTTGGACAGTTTGGTTACAGCAGAGTTTATTGAATTCTGGCTTCATTTTTTGAAAGCAATACAGTAGAAGTATATCAACTTAGACCCATGATGGAAGAGCTTGTCTGATTTAATTACATGAAAAAAAATTTTTTTTGTGGATTCATTAAGTTTGTTTAGTTTTGGAATCACATGTTAATTCACTTATGCATGTATGCACTAACTAGTTAGATCCTAAGAGGACCTGCTTTAATCAGTAGAAAATCAGAAGTCTCAAGTTACTTCAATTTTCCGACTGACAATCATATTTATGCAATTAAATATGTTAGCTAGCCGGTTCTGATAGCATAAACACAAAAAGCAGTTATCTTTTGTCAGAAATTCTGAACCAACAGGGTCCACTTTAGAGAGGTTTTTGGGCAGTTGCTAGAATGGTGTCTGCTAAGAATTCTGCAAGGCATTCTATTTTTTATTTATTTATTTAATTTTTTTATTGAGATATAATTGACATGTCATTATATTAGTTTAGGATGTACAACATAATGATCGGATCAATGTATATATTGTGAAATGATCACAGTAGTCCTAGTTAATATCCATCACCACACATTGTTATAAGATTCTTTCTTGTGATGAGAACTTTTAAGACCTACTCTCCTAGCAACTTTCAAATACACAATACAGTATTATGAGCTATTGTTTCCATGCTGTATATTGCATCCTCAGATGTTATAACCAGAGGTTTGTACCTTTTGACCCCCTTCATCCCCTACCCACTGCCTCTGTATCTATGAGTTTGGCTTTTATTGATTGATTGATTTATATTTTGGATTCCACATATAAGTGAGATCACAGCATGTTTGTTGTTCTCTGCCTGACTTATTTTGATTAGCATTATGCCCTCAGGGTCTGTCTGTGTTGCTGTGAATTCTGCAAGGCATTCTTGCTGCCCAGTGCTTGGAGCATGTGAGGAAGGAATGAGCTAGTAAGGAAAGGACTGAAGGAATCTTTATCTCTGAGGCATGTTGAGCTTTGTAGAACAATCTTTGTACTATAGTTTGACTTGGGTGGTTTTGAGACTAGTCTTATCTCTTGGATTTTGTGTTAGGGAGAGAGGAAACAAGTACCATGGAAGTTTTTGCTCTGTGAGCTGGTGACTCCACAGAGGAGGGATGTTTCCAAAATCAGTAAGCTGGTGTCACTTGAGTCCCAGTCACATGGTCTCTCCTTCTAAAAAGATCAGGCTGCTGAGAAAGCCTTTGGAACAAGTGAGGAGGCCCATGAAGGTAAGAGATTTCCTGTTGGCAACCTGGATCTTATCCAAAGAGGGCAGCTACTTTGTAAGTCTTCTGTGGGAGGCTCTCTACCACCCTTCTTCTGAATTGCTTAGCTTCTAAATCAGGAGCCTTTCTGGCTCATCACTGTTTTTTGCTTTACCCAGCCTGGCCCTGCCCTCTGGCTGTGTGCCATTGGTGATTTTTAGCCTTGCTGGAAATTACACCCTCTGCGAGGGTAAAGCAAACTGGGAGGTTCTGACTCTGGCTCCAGAGGGACTGGAGCCTGTCACCTACCTGGCCCTGCCCTGTGTTTCCTGGCATGTATTCCTGGCCACCTTTTTACCCTTTCCATGGTCCTCTACACCCATAATTCTGCCTCAGTAAGGATTTAAGGACTGGCTTCTTCAGAGGGACTGTGGGAAGCAAGAATGTCAGTGCTTTGGCTGAAGCTCCTGATAGCAATCTCTGTGTCCTGCTTAAGGAGAGTTATTGGTCTCATGTAGGTGATCTAACAGCTATGTTGGGGATGGTTGGAATACGAAGATTCTTCGGTATCACGAAAGGACTTACCACTGGGTTCCTTTGATCTGCTTTTCAAAATAAAATTTTGATTCTCACACTGTAAGTAGCGGTAGTTACTTACATCAAAAAACCTTTGAGGGGCACCTGGGTGACTCGGTTAAGCATCCCCCTCTTGATTTCAGCTCAGGTCTTGACCTTAGGATCCATGCTGGGTGTGGAGCCTACCTTAAAAAAAAAAAAAAACCTCAAAAAACACTTTTTTAGATTTTCTAGGCGAACTTCCTTGTTTTAGATATGAGCAAACTTTGGGAGGTTCAACAAGGGCAAAGCTGTGCCTTTGCTAAAGAGCTGACATTCACGTTATCTGAGAGGAATTGAAGCAGAGGGGAACAGACATTGTGTGAGAGGAGGTCTCAGTTCCCCCGGGAGGAGCATTTCTTGGTTTGTTTGTTTTTTTTCTTTAAAGATTTTACTTATTTATTTGACAGAGAGAGAGAGAGAACACAAGTAGGCAGAGAGACAGGCAGAGAGGGGGGGAAGCAGGCTCTCTGCTGAGCAGAGAGCCTGATTCGGGGCTCTATCCCAGGACCTTGAGATCATGACCTGAGCCAAAGGCAGAGGCTTAACCCACTGAGCCACCAAGGCGCCCCTCTTGGGGTATTTTTAGGTGAGGGAGAGGAAGAATGCATTCCTTCTCCTCGAATGCTCACAGCCCTTGGGTTGGGTAATTCCTGCCTCACTGACTTTTACCTTAGTCCTTTTGGATTGAACCCCAAACGACATGGTAATACCTCAGTTTAAAACTTTGCAAGGTACATTTAAGTAAGTGAAAACTTATAGGATGTAAGTGACTGAATGTAACTTTATTAAAATTCAGTGTGTGAGAAAGGTCTTATACTAAGTTAGCAAAATTTCAGCAGAGGTTCTTTAGATGGCCTGATTTAATTAGTGGATTAGATAGATTAGATTAGAATTATCTGGTCTATAATAGGTACTTGTAAATTCGGTTCATTTATCAAATACGGATTAACTGCAGAGAGTTCCGCGATAACTCGAGATAAAATGGTAGGCTATGGCTGCCTTCGGCTCAGGTCATGATCTCAGAGTCCTGGGATCGAGTCCCGCATCGGGCTCTCTGCTCAGCAGGGAGCCTGCTTCCTCCTCTCTCTCTCTCTGCCTGCCTCTCTGCCTACTTGTGATCTCTCTGTCAAATAAATAAATAAAATCTTTAAAAAAAAAAATGGTAGGCTATGACAGATACAGACCAATGCTGTGGGAACTCAGATTGTTTCTAGTTTTTGGATCTAGAGAATCAGGATCATTTTGGGAAAACAGATTTCTTTGTTTTAAAGAACACTTTATTTTATTTATTTTTTAAAAAATATTTTATTTATTTATTTGACAGATCACCAGTAGGCAGAGAGGCAGGCAGAGAGAGAGAGGGAGAAGCAGGCTCCTGCTGAGCAGAGAGCCTGATGCCAGGACTCGATCCCAGGACCCTGAGATCCTGACCTGAGCCAAAGGCAGAGGCTTAACCCACTGAGCCACTCCCTTAAAGAGCACTTTAAATAATCTTGCTTATACTCTGGTCAGAGGTAGTATTGATACAAAGATAAATCTATTCTCAATTTATATTATTAAAATTTATTTTCATTCATATTATTAAAACTGAGTAAATGGCAACATAATATATTTCCTTTCACTAAGCTTCTTTGCTAATCTCTAAAGCAATTTTCCAAAGAACAGACCTTTGGCAAATAAGAGCAAGTCCACTCTTTTACGAGACAGTACCTCTGCAGCTAGTGAATGGAGGCCAGGCTGTGAACAGAGGCCACTCTTACAAGAAGCTTATTTATGAAGTAAGGACAGTTAGTGAAGGGGCAACACAGAGCCTAGGGAGGGTTATTTATTTTTTTGAGACTGGAGTATGTCCTTGTGCTGTGGGGGAAAGAGCTAGTTAAGAGGGAGAAGATAAGGGTAATGTTGGAGAGGATGACATGCTAGAGGAAGAGCGCCCTCATGACTTAATGGTTACTTTGGCAGTGTCCAGCAACTGAGGGTTAAAGCAGAGGACATTTGTATTCAAATAGGGGCTGTGTTTTGTGATCTAAGTGGAAGACTTGGAGTAAGAGGAGTCTAGAATATTGGTAGCAGAGTGGTAATTGTTAAGGTGGTTAGAGAAAAGAGTGACTCCAGAGGAGGGCTGATAGGCAGCAGAATGATGGGGGTGGGATGTCAAGGGGCTGGAAGTGTCAGTGAAGTTGAAGAATGAATCTGTAGAAGAAAAAGACAAGGAGAGGTGGAAATATGGAAGGATATAAGAGGTCATGACCAGGCAAAAGGTCTGACCTGGAGTGTAAAGCACACTGTGATCAAGGATCCAAAGGTCTTGATGACCAAGAAGTCAGTAGTCAACAGTAGGGAGGAGGAGTGTAGTTGTTTGGTATAGATGTTGGCAAAGGAAGGATTTTTTTTTTGTAAGGTGGTAGGAATAATGGCTTTGAAGACACATTGAGACAGACCATCTCTTTTTCTTCTTGGTACCACTGGGTACTGAAGAATGATTTTATGGCAGCATCTTCATTGCTTAGAACCAAGTTCCTCAGGGAGTGCCAGGTTCCAGCTAGGGGTAGGGAAGCCAGAAGCACCTTTTAGGCCTACTTTTTTTTGCACTGTGTACCTCAGTGCTGTGGACTGCAGGGAGGAGAGAGATTCTGGCCAAGTGGAACAACCTCTACAAAGTACTGGGCCTTTAGGTGGAGTTTGCAGGAGTAAGGACTAAGTACTCTTTGCAGGGAAAATCCCATTTGGCCATGAGGGTTTTTTGAACTGTTCAGGATCAGATTGAGTCAGTGGTAATCTGTGAGAGGCTGAAGGGAAACTGTGAAGGTTTCTTGCTTAAAATTCTACAAGTCAATAGACTTTTGAGGCTTTCTATTCCTGTGGGGTCTGGAATTCATTTTTTCCTTCCATAGTGACAGCAAATAATGCCCTAAAGTTAACACGGTTTGAAAGCGTCTGGAGATACTCAGATTACTGTTTATAAAGATGTTTTTGGGTTTTTAATGGTTCAGAATTCTTTTGACATTGTTAGTACATGATTCCAACAGTTTAAGAAAGAGCTTCCAAACAGGTGGAAAGAAACTAAGTCTTTACAATTCTTTTTGCTCCTTCTTTACTTGATTTATTTATACCACCACTCTGGCCAGATGTGAGTAGCTCAGAAAATGATTGCCTAGGGACGCCTGGGTGGCTCAGCTGGTTAAGCTGCTGCCTTCGGCTTAGGTCATGATTCCAGGGTCCTGGGATTGAGTCCCGCATCAGGCTCCTTGCTCGGCAGGGATCCTGCTTCTCTCTCCGCCTCTGCCTGCTTGTGTGCGTGGTTGCTCTCTCTCTGAGACAAATAAATAAATAAAATCTTAAAAAAAAAAAAAAAGATTGCCTAATCAGCCATTTAATCACAGGAACCCAAGCAAGATTGTGTGGCCCCCAACAGAAGAGGCTGTGTGGCTCAGAGCTTGGGTGTACTGCCCCTGAATAATTTATTTTTTTTATTATTATTTTTTTATTTGACAGATAGATCACAAGTAGGCAGAGAGGCAGGTCGAGAGAGGAAGGGAAGCAGGCTCCCCGCTGAGCAGAGAGCCCGATGCGGGGCTTGATCCCAGAACCCTGGGACCACGACCTGAGCCGAAAGCAGAGGCTTTAACCCACTGAGCCACCCAGGTGCCCCCCCTGAATAATTTTTAATTGCTTTTGCCACATAAAAATGAGATACTTCTGTCTGGCAACTTCTGTCTGTCTTAAACAAAGTTAAAGGGCGCCTAGGTGGCCTAATCACTGGGCGTCTGCCTTGGGCTCAGGTCATGGTCCCAGGGTCCTGGGCTTAAGCCCTGCATCAGGCTCCCTGCTCGGCTGGAAGCCTGCTTCTACCTCTCCCACTCTCCCTGCTTGTGTTCCTTCTCTCACTGTGTCTGTCTCTGTCAAATAAATAAAATCTTAAAAAAAAAGTTAGAAGACAGCCAACAGATGGGGAGAAAATTTTTGTAATGTATGTAATAAGTGATGGGTTAATATCTATAATCTATAAAGGGTTTCTATAAATCAATAAGAAAACGACAGACCCAATAGAAAATGGGTAAGAATACAATAGGTGAGACACAACAGGGCAAACTGTAATTTCATCTTAGAAAATGCTTATTCATTTCATCCACCTAGGTAAAACTACAATTTCATTTAAGAAATGAGCACAGACTTCTCTGGATAGGAATGTTCACTCTTTTGGTAAATATCCATGAATAGGGTACTGTGAAATACTATGTGGCTGTGAAAACTTTTTTTTTCTTTAGAGAGAGTGCACATATCCATGAGTGGGGTGAGGGAGGCAGAGAGAGAGAGAATCTCAAGCAGCCTTCATGCCCAGCACAGGGCTGAATCTCACAACCCTGAGATCATGCATGACCTGAGCTGAAATCAAGAGTTAGACACTTAACCAACTGAGCCATTCAGGTGCCCCAGCTATGAAAACTTTGAAGTTAACTTTCTGTATCAATGAAAGGAGCAAGTACAGAGAAATATGAATAGAATGTTCCCATTTATTTTTAAAAAAACATTGCTATTTGATTTGGAATGTATTTATTCTGTTTTGAATTTTGTAAAGGATTCCTGTAGGTTAAAAAACATTTAAGACTAGGGACGCCTGGGTGGCTCACTGGGTTAATTAAGCCTCTGCCTTCGGCTCAGGTCATGATCCCAGGGTCCTGGGACCGAGTTTCGCGTCGGCTCATTGCCCGGTGGGGAGCCTGCTTCTCTGCCTCTGCCTGCCACTCTGTTTGCTTGTGTGTTCTCTCTCTCTGACAAATAAATAAAAAATAAATAAGTAAAATCTTTAAAAATATATTAAGATTATATTCTTCTAATTACATTAATGAGTGAAATGTCAACGCTTGTCTTCCCCTTATGTAAAGATTGATTAGCCTCTGAGAATTTCAAGACTTCTCACTACCTTTCTCTTTTCAGAAACTAAAAAAATTCCTGAAGGAGGCTACTGGGCCATGGTGTCTGCAGTTACACTTGGTGTGAACAAAGGAATTCAAAGCTCAGAATTATTTTTTCTTAGGATTTGCTACATTTTGGTATTCACAGTCTTCTAGAGCTTCTCTGCTTCCTGCCTGTGACATATTTGAAGGAGCTGAGACCTCCTCTGGTTGGAGGGCTTTGTTGTTCCTGCCCCTGCATGAAAAAGGAAAATTACATGACCCGCCCAGGGAGGCAAGACCTAGAGCCAGCCTGAATCTTGGGAGGAAACTTGCTTCTAGCATTTTTCCTTGCCTCTTCTTTGGAGAAGCCTCTCAGCCAGTTTTAGTCTTGATCTCAGGCCCCCCATCAACCTAGGTGAAAGCAGACTTTGAAGCAGATAGCTTAGTTTTGCCTATCTCATTGGAATCTGAGGCTCTAGAACTCAAGCCTGAAAACAACAGAATTCCATCAGAGGCTGGCTCGGCCAAAAATCTCTTTGTCTTTCAAAGACAGGAAACAGTTATGGGACATAAGCACCACTTTCTTTAATTATAATACCAGTGTCAGTAGACCCCAGTATGGGTGTGTGAGGATTGTTTCAGACTTGTAACATAGGCTTTTCTGTGAACTGGAGAGTTTACAAAGAGCAATAGAATAAAAACCTATTTAAAAAACCAAAATCGGGGGACGCCTGGGTGGCTCAGTTGGTTGGACGACTGCCTTCGGCTCAGGGCGTGATCCTAGAGTCCCGGGATCGAGTCCCACATCAGGCTCCCAGCTCCATGGGGAGTCTGCTTTGCTCTCTGACCTTCTCCTTGCTCATGCTCTCTCTCACTGTCTCTCTCTCTCAAATAAATAAATAAAATCTTTAAAAAAAACCAAAAAAACAAAAAAACCAAAATCGGGGGCGCCTGGGTGGCTCAGTGGGTTAAGCCTCTGCCATCAGCTCTGGTCGTGATCCCAGAGTCCTGGGATTGAGCCCCACATCGGGCTCTCTGCTCAACAGGGAGCCTGCTTCCTCCTCTCTCTCTGCCTGCCTCTCTGCCTACTTGTGATCTCTCTCCCTCTGTCAAATAAATAAATAAAATCTTAAAAAAATAAAAATAAAAAAAAAAAAAACCCAAATCGATTCTAGCCAGTTGTGTTAGAAAGAGGGGTGGCCTAATTCATATTTCTAGGGGGAAAAATCATTCCATTCTCTTCACCAGTATAGAATGGTGGTGGTGAGAGAGTGAATTTCAAAACTTCCGTATGGTCCTCAGTGCTGGTCAGGTGTGGAGCCTGGAGTGATAGTTCACAGTGGGGCTGATTCCAGGTATGGGTCACTGGATGTCAGAGAAAGGGGTATGGAGAGCTAAGTTGCTCTGAATAATATAAGGGGAATTTAGTTTCCTGAGCAAAGGGGAGACCTCTTCCAAATATGAGCAGTGTCTGGGGAGGGAAAAGGAACCACGAAGCATGGTAACATTATAAAACCCCTCTGTCTCTTCATAACTTAGGAAAGTCTGATGAAGACATAGTGTTTCGAGTCAGTTTGTGTATGTGTATTTTTTTCTTTTTGGTAAAGCATGGAAAAAAAGGAGCTGAGTCCCACCTCTGGGACAGCTCAGATCAGAGGGAAGAGATTGGCCTCAGTGAGTGAGATTAAAAAATCCAGCAGGGGGGAACCTGGGTGGCTCAGTGGGTTAAGCCTCTGTCTTCAGCTCAGGTCATGATCTCAGGGTCCTGGGATCGAGTCCCATATCGGGCTCTCTGCTCAGCAGGGAGCTTGCTTCCCCCCTTCTCTCTCTGCCTCTCTGCCTACTTGTGATTTCAGTCTCTGTCAAATGAATAAATAAAATCTTTAAAAAAAAAAAAAATCCAGCAGGAGCTGGAGTCAGAGCCAAAAGAGGCTGTTAAGAGCATTAGCTGGTGGGAGTTTGCAGAAATTGTGGGAGGGTCATCGGATGGGAGGATCTACACCGTTTAACCAACTGAGCCACCCAGGTGTCCCTCAGACTGGATTCTGGTGTAGTCAGGTCCATCCCTTGGCTAGATGGAGGACACATGACTGCCAATCAGAACACCAGTTGATGTTGGAATGGTCTCAAATCCAGGCCAATTAGGACTCTGGACTTTTGTCAGAACTATTAAGAAGTGACTTCTCATTTTTTTTTCCAACTGAGTTGCCAAGCCTGTAGAATGTGCATAGTTCTGAGGCTGCTGGTGATCATCTTGCCATCCCAGGGGGAGTGCTGAAGTCAACACAGGTGAAAGCTGAGTTGTGAGGTGGAGATGAAGCCTAAGTGGCATCTTTGGAGCACCTGGATCTTTTCTCTCTCTCTCTCTCTCTCTCTTTCTTTCTTCTTTTTTAAAGATTTTATTTATTTTGTGACAGAGAGAGAGACAGCAAGAGAGGGAACACAAGCAGGGGGAGTGAGAGAGGGGGAAGCAGGCTTCCCTCTGAGCAGGGAGCCCGATGCAGGCCTCAATCCCAGAAGCCTGGAATCATGACCTGGGCCCAAGGCAGATGCCCAAGGACTGAGCCAGCCAGGCACCCCAGAGCACCTGGATCTAACCAGCCATTTACATGAGTCCAGGCTTTTTTGTTTTATTTTTGAAAGTGTGCCCGGATATTTGTCACCTACAGCCAGTAGAGTCTTAATTCATGTTATGAATTGTATATAGTTCTCATTACAAAGTGTGGTTTGGCTTTTCTCATCAGACTCTTTTGTCTTAAAGTGCTGACTTGTAAGCTTGTTATATGAATCAAATGAGACCATACGTATAAAGAATTTAGCATTATCCTCTGTACATAGGAAGAAACCCATTATCCTCTGTACATAGGAAGTAAGGAGGGAAGGATTGAGGGGGGAGGGAAGGAAGGTCACGTGCTGAATTAAAAGGACCCTGAACTCCCTAGGGTAATATTCCAGAAACCTCCAAGCCCTATCAGGTCCCCCTGACCTAAGTGCCCTAGTGCCCTACACTTTACCCTCCGTAAGCCTTTATCATGGTTTGTAATGATATGTTTATGTAATATTTTGGTTACTGTCCACCTCTTTCACTGAACTGGTAGTTCTATGAGGGCAGTGATTTTTGCTCACTGTTTTGTCCATAGCAGGTAGTTAAATGTGTGGCATTCAGCAAACATTTTTTTTTTTTAAGATTTTTTTTTTTTTTTTTTTTTTTTTAGAGAGAGAAAGAGTGTGTGTGTGTGTGTGTTGGGTGGGGGTGAGGGGGTGAGGAGCAGAGGGGAAGGGAGAGGGAGGGGGAAAGAATCTCCAACAGTCTTCCTGCTGGGTGCAGAGTCCTACTGAGGGCTCAGTCTGACCTTAACAGACTGAACCACCCGGGTGCCCCTCAGCAAACATTTTTTGAATTCCTAAATTGGACTGGCTATCCTCGATTATTGGAGTTGGGACTGTGGCAGAATTGGCAAAATCAGGGAAAGCTATCTCTGTCCCCTCTGTATCTCCTACACTAGTGATATCCCCAACACACATAGAGACAATTTTGTCTTAATGGGATAATTTTGATTTGGTTGTGAAACCTGGAGAGGTGGGAAAATGTTCCCTTCTTACTTCCTAGAATGGTCTAATAACTAAATAGATATAAAACAGATTGCAGGAGAAAACCAGATTTTGTATATATGGGAGCCCCATAAAAACATAAGGCCCAAAGGGCAGTCAAGTAATTGAAGTTTTATATAACATCCTGAGCTAAGGAAAGGGCTTGAGGTCTGGGGATACAAAGGGAAGGAAGGCTATTTACAAGAGGAGATGTTTGGAAAACAAAGGTTACCCTTTTGTGCAGATATGTTGCTTAGGTAAAAAAGTATTTCTGGTAATAGTGTCCTGGTATAGGCACCCTTCCAATGTCAATTTAGGCAGTTGAGGAGGGGGAGGTAAAGAGCTTTTCCTAAATTTGCTGTGTTTTGACTGCTTTTAGCTCAGAAAAAATCCTTATGCCAAAGAGACATGTTTGGGGGTGGCAAAATCTCCCCTTCCAACCTTTTACCGAATATCTAGTACTTATATTTATAATCTCTAGTTATATTTTTATTGGCTCATTTTATTGAGGAATCGAATAGTATGGTGGTTGGAAATAAATAGAACGCAGAGGAGTAGGTCAGGTCTCCGTGATTAACAAGCAGTCTCCCTTGCTCCTGTGTCTTAATAAAATCATATATTTAACTGGGATAATCCACTCTCACTTAGGCTTGCTCAGGAGTGTGTTGGAGGATGTATGAAGGTCCAGGAAATTGAAGAGGGCTGTGGATGCTGGAGACTTCACTCTCCAGCAAGGAACAAAAGCAGTTAAAAGGTGGCCTGGGGAGGGCAGGTGACCTGAAGCTCACTCCTGTGGGCCTGGTGTCTGGGCCCAGTGGAATCTCCAGGGGCATCCCAACCAAACCCCTGCCCGACACAAAAAGCAGACTCCTTCCAGCTTTGGCTATGGTTCCTCCCTTCCCCCAGCCTGCTTTCCCTGAGGTGGGGAGTGTTTCCCAGGGCCCATGTGACTTCCACTGGCAAGTGACGATTACAGACGGTTTACCAGTCAGTAAAACTGCCAAAGGCTTTTGTGCTGTAATAATCCTTTTCCTGTTTAAAACTCTGGGGATTTTCTACTCTTGCCAATAGTTTTTCAAGTCAGCAATTACGTTGTGGATTATGTAATGGCTAGGTATTAAAAATAGAAAAGACCAGAGTTTGCGTCTATTTTAACCAAATCAAAACAGAGCAGAGGGGAAAGGAGGAGAGGCAGAGACCAGAGGAGGAGGGAAAAAGAGTTTACGTGACAAGAAGCAGCCAGATCCCATCATGTGACTGGGCAATCCAGCCCACAATTTACTGTGCTCTTTTCCTGCCATTCTTGGCCCAAGGGGCTGTACTCTTCCTTGGCCTCCTCCAGGGAGAGGACCCTGAGGAGAATTCCTTTATTTCTCAGCTAAGCCTGGGGTGTTTGCCTGCCTCTGACAGGCGAAATGACTAAGGGCGGAGGGGATTGATTTTGATGTGATTAAAAACTATTTGCTATGAAAACCCACTTTTATTATAGCTACTGCCAACCCTCCAACTTCCCCACTGTCATCTCTTCCCACTGGATTGCCATCCCTAAACCCTCATCTGGCAGTTCCAGGGCTGCCATTCGTTGTTCTAATGTGACTTCTCACCAATCCTCCACCCTCACCCCAAGTGAAGAGATCTCTGTTTTTTTTCTGGGAACCTACTGAGTAACTTTAAGGGCCCTCTAATGAGATTTTAGGTGCCAGGTGGGTCTGGAGTAGGGGGGATATTTTTGGAAGGGAAACTTCATGTAAGGGCCTGATAGATCATACCAAAATATACCAGGCTTCTACTGTGTCACCTTCGAAGTCCCTCACTCCATTCGGGATACAGAGGCAGCTGCAGGGGCAAGTCTTGAGTTAATCACCTCTAGCCCTTGGGCCTACATAGAGCACGGGCTGAGCAACCAGATTTAGTAGGTCTAGGGGGCGGGGGGTGGTGGGTGCTTTGAAGAAGCAGTTTACTGTTTCTGAATATGGAACCCAGATAGCTTTGGCAGGATTAGGGCAAGAGACCCGAGAGTCTAGACCAGCGATAGGATTGGTAACAGGTAATATTAGAAAGTTGTGTCCTCATTGTTACTTCCATCCCACTTCTTCCTCAGTCTTCGTCTGATCTAGGGTGGAGGAGTGCCAGCAGCTCAAAGGAACACTGGTCCTAGCTTCACCCAGCACTGCCCCGATTAGTGGAAGTACGGTGAAAGGAAGAGAACTCTAATTTGGGGATTATAGGCATAATTTCACTAGATAGGTGGAGGGTATGGGCACTCTTCCTTAGGGTCTTTCAAATCCTAATGCCAACCTGGACTAGGAAGTGCCTGTGACTCAACCTTGGGTGTGGTCAGTGTCACTGCAGCATCAGTTTTCTGTTATCTGACAGGCTGGCTACTCCAGACCCAGATAGTTAGCAGAAGTTGTCCATCTTCTGAGTATCTGTCCTCTACATCCCTGTGGCTTTGAGCAAGATTAGGAGTCCACAGAAGCACCTGCCTTCGGGTCAGTCAGAGGCTAAATCATTGCAAGGTCCACAAGGAGCCTTTTCTGTCTGAACTCATCTTTCTTTTGTGGCCTCCTTCCCACTCCTACCCGCCCATGACCTTACAGTTTGACCACAGCAATGTTACATACACCGGTCATCCCCCTCCTGAAGGAGATCACCTTTTCTATCATTATTATAATATTTAATGGATTTCCACCCCAACACACACACACACACACACACACACACACACACACATACTGTAGTGGTGGTGCTTTCTGTTGCTTGATGTGGTGTCTGTTGCTTGTGAGAATGCTTGTAATCACAAACTGGTATAGACAGAGTAACACATTTTAACAGATTTAACTTTTATTCATCCAGCTGACAAAGACACAGTAGTGCTTATATGTGTTGGACATTCATTTGGGCCACAGAAGTGTAAGGTATAAAGGATAGATCTCTTGCATTAACTCCCACTAACAGGACTCAGAGCTAGGCAACTACTTCCCTTTACTACACACACCATCACACTCCTTGGGCCCCCTTCTTTATCCCATTCCAATATTAGACCGAGAAATGAGTTTGGGGACGGGGCACCTGGTTGGCTCAGTAGGCTGGGCGTCTGTGCTTGGCTTGGGTCGTGATCCCAGGGTCCCAGGATGAGCCCCATGTCAGGCTCTCTGCTCTCTGCTTGGTGGGGAGCCTGCTTCTCCCTCTCCCTCTGCCTGCTGCTCCCCCTGCTTGTGTACTTTTCCTCTCTCTGTCAAATAAATAATAAAGTCTTTAAAATAAATTAAAAAAAAAAAAGAAAGAAATTAGTTTGGGGCATGGACCAAGACAGGAGAGGGTTAGGCTTCAGGCTTCCACATTATTTGTTGCAATTCCTGTGGCCAGAAGTACTGGGTGGTGGGCATGGGAAGAGGGCTGGATGTGGGGAGAGGTGGCATAGCACCTGAAATGACTCTAGGCACTCCTGGAACTCCTGTGTCTTCCAGCAGAAGGTCCGGGAGAGGATGTTGGGAGAGGGAAGAAGAGGAGAATAAGAGGAGGAGTGAGGAAGAGAGGGAAGGAAGAATCAGGTAAGGGAAGAGGGGATTGTAGGCAGACCGTTTGGGCTGGGCAGAGCCAGATTAACAGGGACATCTCAGTGCTCACCTAGGACAGATAGGGCAGGTGAAATCTCTTATTTAAGGTGCCAAATCTTGTAGAAGCGAGCAGGGATGTCCTGGCAGCCTGGTAAATAGCCTGGTGATCTGACTTCAGGCCAACCAGGGCTGCCAAACAAGGGGCGGTACTAGCACCTCCTCTGTCTCTCAGCACCTTGTCCATCCAGATAGACCGTTCCAAAGACCCATCTCTTGTGTCTCAGAAGGCAACCAGTTCACTAGCACTTACTTCCCTGAGGGGTTTGCACTTGAGAGACCCCAGAATATTACTTCTACTACTGCTGTATAAATTTTACTATAACTGTTACTTTTCCTCTAGGCAAGTAATTTGGTAATTTAAAATTTTCTCAAGGGGCCCCTGGGTGGCTCAGTCAGTTAAGCATCTGCCTTTGGCTCAGGGCATGATCCCGGCGTCCTGGGATGGAGCCCTGCATTGGGCTCTCTGCTCAGCTTGGAGCCTGCTTCTTCCTCTCTCTCTGCCCCTCCCTCTGCTCATGCTCTCTCTCTCTCAGATAGATTTTAAGATAAAATCTTAAATTTTTTTTTTCTCGGGGCACCTGGGTGGCTTAGTGGGTTAAAGCCTCTGCCTTCAGTTCAGGTCATGGTCCCAGGGTCCTGGGATAAAGCCCCGAGTTGGGCTCTCTGCTCAGTGGGGAGCCTGCTTCCCCCTCTCTCTCTGCCTGCTTCTCTGCCTACTTGTGATCTCTGTCTGTAAAGTAAATAAAATCTTAAAAAATTTTTTTCTCAAAATTTAAAAATTATTCACATAAAATTTCAGTAGTCTTGTTTTTATATCTCTACTGTATCTTCCCTTTTTCATTCCCAAAGTTGCATACTTAATGATTCATGATTTTTTCATTAGTTTTGTTGGAGTTCTGTTTTGTAAGCACCAGCTTTTGTGTTATATCTATTGTTTGTTTCTTTGCCTTTTATTTCATTAACTTTTCCTTCTTTTTTTTTTTAAAGATTTTATTTATTTATTTGACAGAGAGAGATCACAAGTAGGCAGAGAGGCAGGCAGAGAGAGAGAGGAGGAAGCAGGCTCCCCGCTGAGCAGAGAGCCCAATGCGGGACTCAATCCCAGGACCCTGAGATCATGACCTGAGCCGAAGGCAGCGGCTTAACCCACTGAGCCACCCAGGTGCCCCTAACTTTTCCTTCTTAATAATATTTTTTAAAGATTTATTTATTTGACAGACAGCACAAGTAGGCAGAGAGGCAGGCGGGGGGTAGGGGAAGCAGGCTCCCTGCTGAGTGGAGAGCCCGATGTGGGGCTCCATCCCAGGACCCTGAG
The DNA here is from genome assembly GCF_020171115.1 of Neogale vison. Taxonomy (NCBI): domain Eukaryota; kingdom Metazoa; phylum Chordata; class Mammalia; order Carnivora; family Mustelidae; genus Neogale; species Neogale vison. The sequence goes on along the minus strand of NC_058098.1, from coordinate 91,311,088 downwards.
ATCATGACCTGAGCCGAAGGCAGAGGCTTTCACCCACTGAGCCACCCAGGTGCCCCTCTTAATCATTTCTTTTAAGATTTATTATTTGTTTTGGGGGGGGTACAAAATGGGGGGAGGGGTAAGGGAGAGAGAGAATGCCAACACAGGGCTTGAGTTGGACACTTAACTGACTGAGCCACCCAGGCACCCCTCTTAACCATTTTAAAACCAGTTTTATAATTGAAAAGCAATACAGGGGCACCTGGGTGGCTCAGTGGGTTAAGCGTCTGCGTTCAGCTCAGGTCGTGGTCCCAGGGTCCTATGATAGAGTCCCATGTTGGGCTCTCTGCTCAGCAGAGAGCCTGTTTCTCCCTCTTCCTCTGCCTGCCCTCCCCCTGCTTGTGCTCTCTCTCCCTTGCTCTGTCAAATAAATAAAATTTTAAAAAAAGAAAAAAGCAATACAAAGGGTCACTTTTTCTTACAAACTATTATAAAAAGATCAGTTACCCAAAAGAAGAGAGGATTAAAAAAAGAACTATATATGGCTTATAAACATAGTAAGAGAAGACCTTACAAGTAAAATAATGCATCTGTAATAATGGGCCTCTAGGATTGAGTGGGAAAAAGAGGCATTTTAGAGCTAGTGCTCAGTGGAGGGAACCCTGGAAAGTAACCCAGTGCTCCTGCCCACCTCCCCCCAATCTTTTATTTAAGATTGGTATCAGGGAAGACACAGACCTCTGTTTCCTTCTTTGTAAATAGTGACTAATACAGAATGGCCCCACCTGCCTTACTTACTTCATTGGCTGTTTTATCTGATTAGATACTGAATGTGAAGGAGATGAGACCTGAACTCCCACTGAGCCCTCTGCCCCCGGTCTGTTCTCCCACAATTAGCAGAGTAGGAAGGGTTTACAGAGGAACCCAGCCTTCCTTGGCAGGGTTAGTTACCAGGCCGTGGCTCTTAAGGGAACATTATTTTGAAGGGAAGGAAGGGTCTTATTCTCTGTTTAGCTCACTGTGCCTGTTGTCTCATCTCTTCTTCAGCTAAGTTTTATTTTTGATTTTGTATTATAATTCTGTATTTTACGGAGAAGTACGTGGAAGGGTGGGTGTGCTAAAAATGAGCTCCAAGAACTGGGAGGCAGGAAGGGGGGCTCAGTATTAGTGGTTCCCAAATGTTTTGGTCTCAGGACCCTTTTACACTCTTAAAAATTATTGAGAACTTCAAACATCTTTATTTATGTGGGCTGTGGCTGTAGATATTTACCATAATATAAATATGGAAAAGAATATTAGAAAAAGACTTTAAAAGTATTTATTAATTATATAAAAATAACAATAATAAATCCTTTACATGTAAGATACTTTTTATAAAAATATATTATCTATAATGAAAAAATTCAGAGAGTTATTATTTTACAGTTTTGCAAATGTCTTTAATGACTGGCTACACAGAAGACATTCGGATTCCTGTATCTCCTTTACTAGTCTATCATATGTTGCTTTGGTTGAAGAAGGTGAATACAAACCCATTTCATACAGATTTGTAGTTGAAAAAAGTAGGAGTATTTTTAATAGGCTTTTCAGATAATTATGGATATCTTCTTTGATGTTTCACCAAAACTAGACAAATGGTATTTTCTGATAGGTAGTTGCAGTGTGAGATCTGAAGCCATATCAGTGAATTTCTTATCCTCAGTTATATTCCAATCCATTGATCTGTCTTGTACTTTGAATGGTTCTTTAGCTCATGGTTGAGACATCATGCATTGGTCATTTGGAAAATAATGGCTCGGTGATTGCAGATTTTCCCAATGTAGACACATTTCGATCCATAGTATTACATTCCTTAATATTACTGCTGATGTCATCAGCAAAGTCTTTAAGTACCAGGAAGCTGTGAAGTTCATGGTGTGGAGACAAGTTTTCTGAAATTCTAATTTTCACTTGCCAGATCGAATTTTATCTTTCACAAAACATACTTTCAGTTTTCCTTGATGTGACAAGCTCACTTCATTGATTTTTAAGAAAATGACTGTGAAATGCGCATGTCTGAGTAATCATAGTTTGTCAGTTGTTCTTTCCTTTTTTGGAGGGGGGTGGGGGTTAGTAATTTTTATAATAAAAATGTTTCATGGAAAAAGGAGGTGGTTCATTTCTCAATGCAAACAATCACATAAATTTATCTAGTACTTTGGTATATAGCAGAAGTGCTTTATGTACAGACTATTAACAAGATGTACTCCCGGATTTTTTTTAAGATTTATTTATTTATTTGACACAGAGAGAGATCGTAAGTAGTCAGAGAGGCAGGCAGAGAGAGAGGGGGAAGCAGGCTCCCTGCAGGGAGCCTGATGTGGGGTTTGATCCCAGGACTTTGAGATCATGACCTGAGCCAAAGGCAGAGGCTTAACCCACTGAGCCACCCAGGTGCCCCTCGTTTTTTTTTTTAAGATTTTATTTTTAAGGGGCACCTGGGTGGCTCAGTGGGTTAAAGCCTCTGCCTTCGGCTCAGGTCATGATCCCAGGTCCTGGGATCGAGCCCCGCATCAGGATCTCTGTCTGCCTGCCTCTCTGCCTGCTTGTGATCTCTGTCAAATAAATAAATAAATAAATCTTTAAAAAAAAAAAAAAAAAGATTTTATTTTTAAGTAATCTCTACACCCAACGTGGGGCTCAGTCTCATAACCCTGAGATCACAATTCCCTGGAACCCCAAGAGTCATGTTAAAAAATCAGTAATTATTGTTCTATCATGGGCATTCTTTTGTGAAGCTAGCCTTTTTGTTAAACCAAAGTGCCTGGGGTGAAGAATATGACTTCGGTGATTTGTGTTAAGTCCCCAGAAGTTTTACACCACTGTTGCTTTTGTATTATCAGTTCAAATGTCAACTGAGTACTGCAAAAAAGTCTTAGTATTATTATTATAAAAATGGTCTTTACCTCTTGGGCCACACTGGAAGGGCCTTTGGGACTCCCAGGACTCCAGGGATCATAATTTGAGAGGCACCAATGTATGTGATTGTGGGCAATAAAGTTTGTGGCTTGGAACACCTTGGTATCCCTAGACCTCAGTTTTCTCAGCTGTTAAGGGGAGCAAGGGTTCTACACACACAGACCATGTTTACTAGTTCTTGAAGCCACTTCTCCCTTAGGATGCTGCTTTCTTCCTTCCTTTCTTATGTCTTCTTTCCCCTCCGTATCTCCCCACTCCAAGCCTACCTCTTAGAGGTGGGGATCTTCCTTGTTGTTTTCCCTCCTCTTCTCCTCCCCGGGCTATCTTATCCCCTCCTTGATCTTAAGCCATCACCTGTAAGCTGACAACTCCCAAATCTTTATTTTCAGTGCAGATGTCTGTCCTGGGATCCAGCGCTGTGATTCTAGCTGCCCTTGGGACCTCTTCACCTGTAAGCCCTACAGGCATGTCAAAGTCAACAGGTCTAAACTGATTTCATCATCTTCCCCAACACATTGCCTCCTCGTCCAGAATAGCCAGTCTCGGTTAATCTGTCATCTACCCACTGCTTAAGCCAGAAGCCCAGGAGCCCTCCTCTCCTTATCTGATCCCCTCACTTCCCTCATCTAATCACCCAAGCCTATCAGTACTGCCTCCTAAAGATTTTCTCAATCGTTTTCTGCTCTCCAGTTCTACCACCAGAGCCTCAGGTCAGGCCCTCATCACTCCTTAACCAAACTATAGCTTGAACCTTCTCCCTGGGCCCCCTCATCTCCCCTTTCCAATTTCCAATCTGGAACTCTGGCTGGAAACCACAAGATCATCTTCTCACACATATCTTCTTCTTCTTGTTTTATTTCCTATTAAATTTCCTAAATAAATTTATTTCCTAATAAATTTCCTATTAAATAAATACATATTGAATACTTATCATGCCAGGCCCTGTGTGGGGTGCTGGGGATAGAACATAGAGCACAACAGGCGTAGTCCTTGACATTCAGCACTCGCAGTGTATGAGGGGACAGAAGAAAGTACAGGGCACAAGTAATCAAGACACAACGTTATGGGGAAGGAGGAGAGGGCAGTGCTTGCAAGCCTCTAGAAACCTGAGCTGAGGGCTAGCGGAGGGCTAGCGGAGCCCGAAAGGTGGTGAGGGAGCACTTCCTGGAGGAAGCAACACTCTGAGACTACACACTCGGGGAGAGTTAGCTAGGAGTGGTGGGAGTGTGGTGGTGAAAAATTTGCCTGGTAATTTGTTCATCTCATTTCCCTGCATAAAAGCCCTCTTCCGAGCTTCACCATTGCCAGCAGAATAAAGTTCAAATTCCTTATCATGGAACCCAATCTGCGCGGCCTCACTGACCACGCCCCTGTATTGAGTCTGTGGTACTCTTAAGTTAGTTCCCCCAGCCTCTGGCTAGCTCCCGCACAGCTCCGGGCCTTTACACTTGCAGTTCCTCATGCCCTCCACCCTTCCCACCCACTCTGAATTACCAATGTCAGTTGACTCAGGAGATCTTCCATGACCCCTCCCATGTAGACTTTGTGGCTCCCTCTTCTGTGCTCCCCACCTGTGCACACACCTGCACACCTGTGCACTTGTCACATCATTAGAGCTCATCCACGTGTATCTCTGACTCTTGCTCCTACCTGCCAGTGCAGAATTCCAGGTCTTGCCTACCTCCCACACCCTTACCCCCGTGAGCATTTTGGGCGTCCCCAGGGTGTGTGTCTCCCCGGCGCTGTTGGATAAGGTTAGACAGCTACACCCTCCCACTCCCAGCTATCTTTTTTCCCCTCCTCCACTGGGCAACCTCCCTTTGCCCCTGTCACACCCCGTGGAGCTATCAGTTCTGCTGGACATTGCCACACCCATTAGACGCCCCGCGCCTGCTGGGAGCCACTGACACTCCTGCTGGCACGAGGTCAGCTGGCTGCACTGTAGGAGTGGGGCTGGGAGGCTGCTGGCACCTCCAGTGCTTCACAGATCCTTGAGGTTTGGTCCCACGGATATGTGTACGTCACAACTACGACTTCAGCTCAGAATTACTTCCCCCTTTCCACTGAGCAAAGCTTTGGCCCTGGTTCAGTTCACTGTGCTTGTCTCCTTCCCTTAGGAAGAGTTCTTTCCTAACAAGTCTCTCAACCCTTCATGCACATATACTCCCCAAGGTTCTGCCCTGCGGTGGGCTAAATAGGTGTGACCTGCATCACCCTTCAGCTCTAGCCTGGAGGGAAAAATATATGTGTATTTATATATTTAAAATAGTAGATGATACAACGATACTGAATAGAGCTTCATCATTAAAAATAAAAGCAGGGCACCTGGGTGGCTCAGTGGGTTGAAGCCTCTGCCTTCGGCTCTGGTCATGATCTCAGGGCCCTGCGATTGAACCCCTTGTCAGGCTCTCCACTTAGTGGGGAGCCTGCTCCCCCCCGCCTCTCTGCTTATTTGTGATCTCTGTCAAATAAATAAATAAAATCTTTTTTTAAAAAGCAGTTTAGAAATACATAAAGTAAAAAGGTAAAACCCCCTTCTTCTAGCCTTCCCCTATCCTAAAAGCTTACCCTACTGGTAGACACTGTTAATTCTATGGTGGGAATGTTCAGACTTTTTGCTCCATATTTATACTGAAAGATCCCCCCGGGGCTCCAAGCACCCCGGAATGGACCCCTTCTCAGGGCTGTGCTGAGATAAGGGAGGATTGTCCAAGTAGGGGGAAGGGAAGAGGGGTCTCTTCAATACATATGTTTGGCTGGCATAATATTGGAGAAATCTCTTTCTTCTTGGATTTTCCCCTTTCCCACTCTCACATTCCTGGACCTCATTTCCTCCTGAGCTAGCTCCCCAGATTAGAAAATAGAATCAAGTTTCAGGTGTCTCTGGCTTTTGTGTGCCAAAAATTTAGGCACTTATGAGAACTTCAGGGTTTGTGGAATAGCTCATTGAAGGAAAAGGATTCTCTTGCACAGACTGAATACCTTGACTAGAAACGAGAAAGAAGGATTTCACCGGGAGTGGAAAGAACCCCCAGTTCTTTGCAGACCTTTCCTCCCCAGACTGGCTCAGGGCAGGAGAGACAGGGCAGAAAGATCTGTGGTCTCCAGAGTCCCACCTGCTTTCTAGCAGATCACCTGGGCAGGCAGGAGTAAGATCCCAGAGAGGGGTGGCCACCAAGCTGTAGGGACACAGTCAGCCTGGTCCAAGATTCTTGGATGCCCATGGGTGGCAGAGAGCAGCAGAGGCTATTAGAGTGGCTTCAGCCAGCTTCACAGCCACCTCCTCTGCTCCATGCCTGGCATTTCTCAGTATTCAGTTCAGGAGAACTCAGATATACCTACAGTTGAGTTTCCTGTTGGCACGATAGGAGCTTACCATAAAACATTTGAGTTGAGTTATAGAAACTAAAGTTTGGTGTCCTGCACACTTAAATTTGTGAACTGAGATTCATTCCTATGGCTTGTGCTATTCAAAAAAAATTGCAATGTATCTTAAAAATGTTTCTCCATCAGTAGATACAAATTTATCTTGTTCTTTTTAAAAAAACAATATCAGAGATGCCTGGGTGGCTCAGTCAGTTAGTGTCTGCCTTTAGCTCAGGTCATCATCCCAGGGTTCTGGGATTCTGGCATCCAGCCCAGGTTCAGGCTCCTTGCTCAGAAGGGAGCCTGCTTCTCTCCCTGCCTGCCACTGCCCCTGCTTGTGCTTTCTCTGTCTGACAAATGAATACATAAAATCTTAAAAAACAATAAAAAACTATTATTTTCAAAAACATACATGCTCATAGTAGAAAATTTTAACAGTACCAAAGGAGAAAGCAAAAGTTCTCCAGTCCTCTGTCCTACTCTCTAGATAGAACTATTGCTAACGGTTTTTCCTTCTCCTCCTCCTCCTCCTTCTTCTTTTTTCAGATTTTATTTATTTGACAGAGAGAGCACAAGCTAGGGGAGTGGCAGGCAGAAGGAGAAGGAGAAGCAGGTTCCCCACTAAGCAAGGAGCCTGATATGGTGCTCAATCCCAGGACCCTGGGATTATGACCTGAGCCGAAGGCAGGTCTGAATCCTCTATGGCCTTCTCCCTTCTGGGCTCTTCAGGGCTCTCGTGAGGCCTCTCAAGGCCACAGACACAAGCTGCCAGAGAAGTCAGCTCCTGGACTCCCTTTCTGTCTACACCCTCTTAGTCTCTCAGGGGTGAGGGTACCTTCCGACTAGAGTAGGCCCCAGTTTCCCATTCCATCTGCCTGGAAAGAAAATGGCAGCCACCTACAGAAATAGAACTGGCTGCTCTGTACTTCCCCACCTGCAGCTCCTACATCAAGCCACAAGGGGCTCCATTGTGGGACCTTTAGTCCTGGATCCATACCAGACCTGTGGAGTGTGTGGCATAGCTTCTCCATAGCAGTGGTTTTTTTTTTTTTTTTTTTTTAAAGATTTAATTAATTTATTTGAGAGAGAGACAGAGCACAGCAGGGGGAGGGGTGGACAGAGAGGGAGAAGGGGATTTTCTGCTGAGCAGGGAGGCCAGTGTGGGGCTCAATCCCAAGACTCCTGAGATCATGACCTGAGCCAAAGGCAGCCACCCAACCAACTGAGCCACCAGACGCCTCCCCCCTACCTTTTTAAAAGTAAATTCTATACCTAACATGGGGCTTGAACTCATGACCCCGAGATCAAGAGTCACGTGCTTTAGGGGCACCTGGGTGGCTCAGTAGGTTGAGTGTCTGACTTTTGATTTTGGCCCAGGTCATGATTTCAGAGTTGCAAGATTGAGCCCTGCATCAGACTCCGTCCATGCTGGGCATGGAGTCCGCTTAAGATTCTTTCTCTCCCTTTTCCTGTCCCCTCTAAAAAAGAAGAGTCAGTGCTCTATTGAGTCTGCTGGGTGCCCCTGTGACAGTGGCTTTTATAGGACTGTATCAGTGGTCTGAAAGGGGGCAATTTTGTCCCAACACCACTAGCAAGGGACATTGAGCAATGTTTGGAGCTATTTTTGGTTATCACAAATTGGTATGTGGGAGGGTTAGCGGGGTACTACTGGCATACAGTGGGTAGAGAGAGGCCAGGGCTACTGCTAAACATCCTTCAGTGTGCAGAACAGCTGCTCACAAGGAAGAGTTACCAGCCCCAAATGTTACTAGTGTTGAGGCTGAGAAACCATTGGCTACAGAGGCTAGACAGTTCCCAACATGACTGTCACCATGTGGCTCCTCCTTCTGTTAACAGTGCCAAGCACGTTTATGTCTTGTTCTCTTGTAGCTTGCAACTGTTCTTAGTGCTTTATCTTCATTAACTCATTTAATCCTTACAGGTCTGTGAGGCGGGTTCCACTATTATCATCTCATCTTGCAGATGGGAAAGCCGAGGCATGGAGCTGTAAAGTACCTAGTCCAAGGTTCCCATGGTGGCAGTCTAGGCTCAGTCTCCAGATACCCTCTGCACATGCTCATGGTAAGCACAGCAGGACCTCCCTGCCTTCTTTGCTACTTCTAGAACCTTGGAAGCACTGGGGATTGTTCATAGCTATACAAGGAGGGAAAACAAGCAGAACTGGTCTTTACTCCCAGATTCTGACTCTCCCATTTCTGATGGCTTTTGTATTTTTTTTCTTCCACTCAGTTTAACCAAAGTGAGTACTGATTACAGAGATTATGGACAACCATGAAAATTAACTTAGTAAATTTGCATAAAAAATCCTGTGTCCTGCCTACAGTGGTCTCTTAGGGCTCTTTCATTCTATAGGCAGAACTGCTTGGGTGGCAGATTCGCTTAAATATGAGAGCAGACCTGATCACACAGGAGGACAAGGAGGAGCTGGTGAGTCAAGCTTGGGACACCAGGGACACAGGACTACTCCGATTAGGCCTATAGTTTTGATGAAGGGGCTGCTTTTCCAAAGGAGGCCTCCAATAGCCAAGATGGGAAGCTGTAAATGGGGTGAGGGTGGCGGAAGAAGTGGGAGGGGATCTGTTGGATCAAAGCCAGAGGAAATACTTATTGGTTCATTAATTATAGGATGCCATAGGATTGGCTTTGCCTCTGGGTGTGGGGGCAGTAACCTGTGCTTTAAACAAACAGCCTTGTCACTCTACAATAATGAGCAGCAACAATAAGCATCTTCAATGGGACGAAATTGACAGGTGGCCCACAACATGCAGCCTCAAGCCTGGCCTGGAGCTGAGCTTGAATGCCACACCTGTGGAGCCAACCAGTCTGTGCTCAGGCAGCCCACAGGATCATGGGCACAGAGGTGACATGGTCTTTCTTGGGCCATTTGCCAAGAACCTGTAGGCACTGTGAGACCCTTACCCATGGTCTAGAGAATTGAAGAGACAAGATTAAGTTTGAAACGTTAAACAGAAGCACAAGAAATACCATACATATCATGTGTAAGGCATGTAGATGTTCAGAGTCAAATGGGAATTCTGGACAGGGACTCCCCACCAGACAGATGGCAGGGAAGGAGGTCTATATCACACCACCATGGTTCTTTTCAAAGTGGGAAACACAAAGAACAAAGAAGGAAGTAAGAAGTCATACTATTAATACTAGTCAGTGGTATGTGTTATTATTTTGATTACATGCCTAAAGACCTTTTATCTGTGCACATATGTGGATGTGTACACACATGTATTTTGTTACATAACTGGGTTCGTCTCATACATATGGTTCCGTGACTTGCTTTTTGTATTTAGCAATACATTGTAAACAGTTTTCCTTGACAATAAACACGCTTCTTACAGCTCTATAGTATTTCACTGTATATCTACCATGACTTAACTAATCCCTTATTATTGCCCCTTGGTTTACTAATAGTAAGGCTTCTATAAAATACTGACTTTGTGTACATCCTTATTTTTATTCTTAGAATACAGTCTTGAAGTACAATTAGTAGATCAAAAAATATGCACACTTTCAATGGGTTCATTTTATATTGCCCAGTTGCCTTCCAGAGAGGACAGATCAACTTAGGCTCTTAACCCCAGTCTTATGAGAGTATCTCTTTGCCTGCAGCTTTCCCAATATTAGGGAATACTACTTTTTTTTTTTTTTTTTTTAAAGATTTTATTTATTTATTTGACAGAGAGAGAGAGAGAGAGACAGCAAGAGGGAACACAAGGAGGGGGAGTGGGAAAGGGAGAAGTACACTCCCCACTGAGCAGGGAGCCTGACACGGGGCTTGATCCCAGGACTCCAGGATCATGGCCTGAGCCGAAGGCAGACGTTTAATGACTGAGTGACCCAGGCGACCCTACTTTTTTAAATTGCAAATTTGATAAGTAAAAATAGTAATTTATTGTTGCTGCCTTATTTTGCTTTTCTTTTTAAAAAATTATTATTTTATTAGTGGGACTCTTTTTTTTTTTACAGGCCAATTAGTCATTGGTAATTCTCTTTTGAAGGATTGATTATGTGCTTTATTTAGTTTTCTATTGGTATATATTTTTTTCATTTCATTTGTGCGGTGTTTTATTATTATTCAGTGTGGCTTATTCTTTTTTTGTCTTTTTGATTTAAGGGAGAACTTGATATATATTCAAGATATTAACTCTTAGCCTTTCTTATATAACAAACTTTTATCCTAGATTGTCATTTGCATATTTAAGAATTCATTAATCTAAAATGTCCATGCAATCAAGGTGGTCTTTATAGGCTTTCCAAGCCATTGGACTGGAGGTGGCTGTGACTAGAAGTAGAGAGGCCCATGGCAGTCCTTGAGCTGGTAATAGGGTGGTAGGATGAGGCCTTCATTTGGGGCCAGGCTGGTGAGGATCAAGCTGCACAGGTTCAAGGCAGAATGAGAGGTGGCTAAGAAATGGTAACCTTGGGAGTGGGGAATGAGGAGGGAGCAGGAAGAGTCTGGGGTGATTCAAAGGTACTCATCTGGATGGCAGAGTAAGCAGGTAGAGGATGAGCCGGACTCAGAAATACATGGAAATGTCGGGGTGGGGAGCAGGGGTGGAGATTGTTATAATCCGTCTTGGAATTGTTGATGGAGGTTCCTGGTGGAGAGAACTCATTGGTATTTGGATCTCTAGGCAGAGCCTATGTTTCTGTCTTTGTGTCAGGCTTAGAAAAATTTTTTTTTCTGCTGCAGAATTATATATTCATATCAATTCTCAATACTTAAATGGTTTCTTTTTAACAAGTTACATTTATAAGTAAAAAAGGAAAAAAAATTACATTTAATTCTTAACCTATATGGAATTTGTAACATTTTGGTAAATTCTGAGAGTTGAGAGTTTAACTTCTTTTTCCTAGTCAATAATGATTAAAATATCTATCCTTAGCCTCCTGATCTGAAATACTGACTACATCTTACAGTACATTTCCACACATACCTGGGTCTGCTCTAGGACTCTGGTCTGTTCCAGTGAATTGATCTGTTCATACACCAGTACCTTCTGTTTTGATCACCTTTTCTTTAATATAGCTTAATAGATGCTAGTGTGAGGTATATGTCATCACACTGTTTTTCTCAGAATTTTCTTTGTTCTTTTAAGGTAGACTTCAAAATCAGTGTGCTAAGTCCTCCTCCTTTGGACTACACAGTGGAGCTGGAAACATGGGTCATCCCAGTGGAGTCCTTTATATTCATAAGCACCAAACATTTGGATTTGGAGCTGGATTTGATGGGGCTGGACTTTCTTCAGGATGCAGAAATCACCTGGCCTCTTTAAGGAAGAAGCCCCTCCCTCCCATTGACCTCCATGTGGGACATTCCATAGTCTGACCCAAAGACAGCCCTATGGACCTTCAGAGCTCTTCTGTCTCTGCTGCTGTGGCTGCTGTATGCCTAGCCATGTGCTCCCCGCTGTAGTCTCACCATCCTATACTGGGGTTTACCTGTCCATCTTGCGGGGGACCCTGCCTCCAGGCAGTGCCCTCTTCAGTCCTGGTCTTCTCTAAGGATTTCCTGTGGGTTAGCTCTGGGGATCTTTTCTTAATCTGTTTTTAAATGTGTTATTCCAGAAAGAATTCTTCATAATCACCAGCATTGTAATGGCTTCTTCCTAATTTCTTCTGAGCATGCATGTTTTCACTTATTTCACATTTGCTTGGCCCTTGCTTTCCTCCTTCCTTCTCTCCCTCCCTCACTCCCCTTTTCCTTCCTCCCTTCCCTCCCTCTTTCCTACCCTCCCTCCCTCCTTCTTTCTTTTCTTCCCCCCTTCTTTCTTTTCTTTCCTTTCCTTTTCTCCCCTTCCCTTCCCTTTTCTTTCTCTCTCCCTTTCTTCCTTCCTTCCTTTCTTGTCTTCCATCCTGCCTTCTTTCCTTCCTTCCCTTCCTTTCTTACTGTCCCTCCCTTCCTCTTTTCTTTCCCTCCCTCTCTCCCTCTTTCTTCCTTTCCTTTCCTTTCCTGCTGTCTTTCTCTCTCCCTTTCTTTCTTTCTCTTTCCTTCCTTCCTTTCTTCTTTTTCTCTTTCTTTTTAAGTGACTATTTCCAGAATCCTTTTTACTGAGGAGTAATGAACATACAAGAAAGCTACAAATCCTAAGCATACATCTCAGTGAATATTTATAATGTGTATACTCTATAACTACCACCATAATCAAAATATTTCTTGTAGAGTTAAGAAGCTGTGGTGGGAGATTAGATGGAAAGGGAAATCATGAGTGTGTCCCTAAGCTCCTATCTTTAAAAAAATATTTTTTATTTTTAAAAATTGTATTTATTTATTTGAGAGTGAGAGAAAACAGGAGCAGGGGGAGAAACAGGCTCCCCCCTTAAGCAGGAAGCCTGATGTGGGGCTTGAACCCAGGACCCCAAGATCATGACCTGAGCTGAAGGCAGACACTTAAGGGACTGAGCCACCCAGGTGCCTCTCCTTTTTTTTTTTTTTAAAGATTTATTTATTTATTTTAAAGAGAGTGCAGGAGAAGGGGGGAGGGGAAGAGGGAGAGAGAGAATCTCAAGAAGACTCCCCACTGAGCAGGAGCTCAAGCCCTTTGATTACAACCCTGACATCATAACCTGAATAAAAATCAAGAGTCAGATGCTTAACTGACTGAGCTATCCAAGCACCCCCTCCATCTTTTCCTAGAACTGTCTTTAAAGGGTATTAAGAAGGGAACCACACTTCAAGTCAGGTCTATACAGTGGTGTAGAGAGCAGAACGGTAAGAAGTGGTGGGTTATGTTCTGGTCCTACTCTCACTAGCCATGGGACTTCTGTGCCTCAGTTTCAGCACCTGTAAAATCGGAGTAGATGATAGCTCCTACTTCACAAGATTGTCATGAAGATTACACGAGGCGGTACATGTAAGTGCACAAAAAATGTTAATTGTTGTTTTTGTTGTTATTAATAATGAGGAGGAGGAGGAGGTGGCAGTGATTCCTTTTTTTTTTTTTTTTGGTGGCAGTGATTCTTAATGAAGGGTACACATCAGAATCACCTGGGGCACTTTTGCAAAATACACGTGCTCAACCTGGCTGGATCTATTGAGTCAGAATCTATATTTTAAACACCTCTCCAAGGTATTCTGTTGCTTATCTGTGATTAAGAGGCACTGGGCTGGAGGTGGCCTGACAGGAAGCAGAAAGACCAGTGGGTGGCTCCTGTGATTGTGAGGGCTGGAGGGGTCAGAGCTGGGCAGATTCATGGCAGAGTGGAGAGGTGGCCAAGATGTGGTGACCTTGGGTGGGGAGCAAGGAAGGAAGGGGAGGAGTCTGGGGTGACTCATAGGGTGCTGACCTGGATGATGGAGTGAGCAGGTGGAGGATGAGCCAGAAACCAGAATACAGGAAGCAGGGCAGGGGGACGGAGGGCCAGAGAGTGTTACAGTTCTCCTTGGGATTGCCGTTGGAGGCTCCTGATAGAAATAACAAGTTAGTATTTGGGGCTCTAGGCCTGGGCTGATGGTATTTTTCAGGGAGTCATTGGGTTGAAGGAGATAGAGCCATGGACCTAGTCACAGAGCAAATGTTAAGAGTAGAAGATGGCCAAGTTCATAGGCATCCACCTCTGGGAAGGCCTGTGTCCACTCTTTCTTACTGCCTCCCTAGAAATAGAGGAGTGCTTGTTTCTTGTGTAATAACCCCCTTGCTGAGGACTTTTTGGGAATAAACTCTCACTTGAAGAGGAATAATAACTGTGGGTGACTTCCTCAGAGTTCTCAAAGTTTTCCACATCCCCTGATAGAGGAGCTTATCCTTATCTTCAGTACCCTCAGACCACACGTTCGGCTAGGGCAGCATCTTCTGACATCCCTTCATCCCACATGCTGTCACACATACCCAGTCTACGATGGATGGGTTCGAAGGCTCTGGCTTTCTTCAGGCCATTAATATCAACCAGTTACTCTTTGGTAAAAATTTAGGTCATTCCAGTACCCCTCCTAGAGACTAGAACTACAGGGGTAAAAGAAATAATGGAAGTTGTCGGATTCCTGAGGGAAGGCAATCCTGGAATGAATTAATCATTTGCTCATTCTAGAATACCCGTGTCCAGTAGACCTTGCTACACTGGTGGAAATGCTCTGTGCTATACAACATGATGGCCATGAGCCCTATGTGGCTATTGAGAGTTTGAAAAGTGGCCAGTGTAACTGAGGAACTGAATTTTTCATTTTAATTAATTAAAAGTTAAATTTAAATTGACAAAAGAAAAGCAGGCCCTCTCACTGAGAGATAGGGGCACTAGGCTGGGCACCACCCCACTCGACTTTCCCACCCTCTTGTGTCCCCCAAAGGTAATTTTGAAAATAGGTCTTTGGAATCAAATCAGGAACTCCCACTCCTCTAGCCTCAGCCCCTCAGTTTACCTCCCCAGGAGTGCAGGTGTCTATAGCTATCCCCCACAGGCCTTTCTCAGCCCTGTGTTCACCCCACTCCTTCTTACCATAGTAGATAGCCCATGCCTTTCCTTCTGCCCTTGCTGCCCCCTCCCTGTTCCTGCACAGGCCACAGCAAGCCCTACTTCCCCCAAGAAGGCTTCCCTTACGCCTGTGCCTTCAGGTGAGGCCAATTTTAGGACCTTGAACAGATTCCTTTGGACTTCTCATCGGGGTGGGGAGGTGGCAGGGCTGGGTCTGAGGAAGATGTAGCTGCGGGATGGATGTGTGTTAGATGACCGCATTTCAGACTTCCTTGACCACCACTCCCTGTGAGAAATCCATCTTGTGTCCCAACCACCACACACCTACATGCAGATATATAAAACCAAAGCAAAAGTTTTATAAAAATAACATCCTCGCTGTATGTGATGCACTTGGATATTTTCTGTTCTACTTATTTTTTTAAAGAAATTTGCTGGTTGTGACCCACTGAACTGATTTCATAACCTAGTAATGGGTCACAGCCCATGGGGTGAAAAATGCAGTGTGAGCTCATTGCTCAGAACAGCTGAAAACACAGGCCCCGCGGCCCCATCTAGACCTCACCCTCCGGGCTCCTGGCTGAGCTGCCCCACGATGGCACCGGCAATTGTGTGCCCCTGGTGGCAGTCTGCCTGCTGTGGCTCTGTGTCTCCTTTCAGGGGCCAGTTGGTCATACTGTCAAGTGGCCATGGTCACAGATGCCGTCACGGTGCTGTGACAGGAGTCTGAAGTCTCTAAAGGGCTCCAGAAACCTGAAGGATGCCAGCTCGGTGTCAGTATCATGGGGCCGTACATTTCATCCTTCTTGCTGAAACTCTGCGTGGAGGCGAAGTTCCAGGCTGAGTGGGGCCCCTCAAGGCCGCTCACCGGCAAGGCTCTGAATAACAAACAGAAGAAGGGCAAAACACAGAGCTCTGTGTGCCCCATCACAGTAATAGAAACGTCTCTTTGGACTTTAGCCCTGAACCGGAAGTTACTGAAAACAGGATCCGCAGGAATAACTACATCAAAATCTTTGCATCTCAACCCAGTGTTTTAGCTTTCTGAGGGTCTCAGATCTGGTAACGCTTAGCACACTGTTCTTTCTTCTTTTTTTTAAAATTGTGTTTAGCTCACTGTTTAACAAGAGTCACTGTCTGATTTCCCAACCACTACGGAAGAAAAGAAACAACCTGGAAGGGTGGGGCTGGCAGGTTGTTTTTAGACACTGATGTGTAGATGACAGGAAAGTGAAGGCCATGGGGAAGAACAGAGCAACAATCAGGAAACATAATCACATTATTGTCTAGTTCCATAAGGAATGCTTATAATGATGACCACTTCAGTGAGAAAACGATAGTTTTTTGTTTGTTTTTTTAAAGATTTTACTTATTAAAGAGCATGAGCACAGGGCAGGGTTGGGAGGGAGAGGGAGAAGCCAACTCCCCGCTGAGCTCAGAGCCCATGGGGCCTGAAGCTGGGCCCTGAGATCATGACCTGAGCTAAAGTCAGACACTTAACTGACTGAGCCATGCAGGCACCCTGGAAAAGGATAGTTTTTTTTTGTTTGTTTTTTAAAGATTTTATTCATTCACGCAACAGAGAGAGAGATAGCGAGAGAGTGAGCACAAGCAGAGGGAAGGGGAGAGATAGGCTCCCTGCCTGAACAGGGAGCCTGATGCAACAGAGGATTCGATCCCAGGACCCTGGGATCATTACTTGAGCTGAAGGCAGATGCATAATTGACTGAGCCACATAGGTGCTGCAAAAAGGATAGTTTTTAAGGCTTTAGGAAATTGTGGGCCAAATTTCAGCAAGATTTCCGTTTAAAGTGATTAAAGTACTATTTGGCAATTTAGGCTTCACTTATTTATTTATTTATTTGATTGAGAAAGCACAAGCAGGGGGAGTGGCAGGCGGGGGAAGAAGTAGGCTTGCCTCTGAGCTCGATCCCAGGATCCTCCAGTCAGCTGAAGGCCGACTGAGCCACCCAGGTGCCCGAAGCTCCCATTTTTAGAGAAGGTATTTTGTTGGAACCTCAGTGAATCTGGATAAATTTGATGCTGTTGAGCTGATCCTGATTAGGGCTAACCATATTCCTCATGGGTTTGAGGCATGCTGTGATCTCAGGTTCACAAGGCAGGTCCTCCACACCCAGCCTCACAGCCTAAAATCCTTCCATTTCTGTTGGATTCTCTTGTTCATCAGAGTGAATTTGTGCATTAATACTTTCTCACCTGAAAGCTTGCTGTTAGGGGCTCCCTGATGCTCTAAAGATAGATGCAGAGAGAAGACTCTGAGATGGACACTCCCTGGGGATGGCAGGCCTGGGTGGGGTGATCTATGACCAGAAGGCAGGACAAAGCCACCAGGCTTTGGCCTGGAGTGAGTTTTTAGGGAGTAGCGGGGGAGGTGGCGAGGACCAATTTCCCCCTAGTCACTGGGGCAGGGCCCGATATCTGTTTCTCTGGTGGCCTGTCCCCTCAAAGCTCTCTTGTCCCCTCAAGATCTCTCCCAGATCTGCTTCTGTGAATCATCCTGGAGGACTGCAGGGGTGTTCCTATCAGCGAGCAAAAAGAGAAGCCAAGTATTTCTGAGACAAAGATGATTTATTCCACACCTTCCACACCATCTGAGAAAGGGATGTTAAGTGGAAGGCAGTGGGACTGGAGATGTGTTACACCACCAGGAGGATTCTGTCTTAACAAGAGATGATTATATAGTATGCATGCATAATACATTACACATCCTCGTGTTGATATTTGCAAATGCTGTTTGATTACAAAACGATGAAACATTTTTTCTAATGGGGGAGAATAATAAAAATAATAAACTAAGATAACAATCTCAAAAGTCTTTGGAAAGATTTCAGAGGTTTGCCGAGCCATTCATTGATATGTCCCAAGGCCAGAAGTAGAGTAGGGTTTGGTCAAGTGGTGGTTCTAAGAAACTATGTAATAAAATTCTTTATTTTTTTTCAGTAGCAGTATAATGTGAGGGGTAGAGAAAAAGCGCCCAGTTCTTACTAGTTTGGAAATTAGATTCTGATGATGAAGTCAAAATGATTTTTAGAGGGAGAAGGGTGGGCAGCAGCAAAAGGAGACAGATGAGCTTAGATTTTTAATGAACCTACTGGTTTTTCACGTGTATGTCATACCTTGAGTGTATCCAGAAGTACCAAAGTCCAGAATTAGCGGTGATTGTAGAGGAAGCCTATCCAGCACAAAGGTTGCTTGTCTCCTTCCTTATTGACGTCTATATGAGTAGGGGGATGAACAAGGCAAAAACAAGCCCTCTGTTAGGGAGAGGCACAGAGTGTTAATGTAAGAGAGAAAAATTGCCCTATTTCCATTTGTTTCCAGTTCTGTCTCCTTTAGAGAATAGTCCTCAATATTCTCCTTTGAGAATAGTCCTCAAATGGCGGGAGGTGGGGGTGGGGTGGGGGGACCACAGGGAGTGAAACGAAGTACCTAGTAGTAGAGATGTTAGTGGACCTCCAGCCTGGGGCAAGGTCCACCTGTCGTCAAGAAATCACAGGCAAGGTGGAAACTGCCACAAATAGGGATGAGTTCAGGGCAGTGCAGGGTGTGGCCCCTCAGGGGAGGCTCCTGGCAGGCAGAGGCTTCCTTCTCTGGAAACCAGCTCCTGAAACCGTGACTTGGCTCTAAAGCATTTTTAAGCATCTGAAGGCTGCTGTCTTTGTCAGTCTAGTGCTCTCTCTGGCTATTTGTTCTGGGGGTGGCTGTGCAAGAAATGCACCCTGAGCGAGTGCTAGGACTGGCCAGGCTGGCCTGGCAGGTTCAAGGGTGCAGGGCCCGCCCCACAACTGGGGCCCACGACACCATTCCTGAGCGTCAGGGCCCAAACACTAACGTTCCCTGTGTGTGTCTCGTCTGTGCCTGGCCCTGTGCTGGGCGTTGTCTGGTGGTGTCCTGACACATCATATCCTGGGAGATGGGTGGTGTCAGGCCATCCCCATTTTACAGCTAAATAAATAGGGTGGGACCTTAAGTGTCTTATAAAGGGCAGAGCCTGGACTTGGAACCAAAGTTTCCAAGGCCAAAATTGGGGGGTGGGGGGGAGGATGCCATTTCTATACCCCACCCTGGTCTAGACCAGAAGTGACTCAGCTGAGAAATGTGCCCTTGGGAAGAGATGGAGCCAGAGCTCCAATAACTGACCACCTCAGCCCAGGGGAAGGACTAGAGAGGCTCTGAGAGTCCTCCCTTTCCAGGGCTGGATCCCTGGATCTGCTCATGGGGCCTCCACCCCTCACAGAGCCAGAACCTGCCTGCAGTGTGTCTAGGGGATCCCTCCTGCAGAGTGTTCCTTGCCGGCTCACTCTTCATGAAAGGTTCTCTCAACCAGTGGTCATTCTGGAGAAGGAAGGCAGTAGTTGAAAAACACGTTTTTAGGTAGTGGTGGCCTTTTCCTCCCCTAAAAACAATAAAAAAAAAAAAGATTTTGTTTGTTTATTTGACAGACAGAGAGAAATCACAAGCAGGCAGAGAGGCAGGCAGAGAGAGATGGGGGAAAGCAGGCTTCTTGCTGAACAGAGTCCCATGTGGGGCCTTGCTGAGCAGAGAGCCCCGTGTGGTGCTTGATCCCATGACCCTGAGATCATGACCTGAGCCGAAGGCAGAGGCTTAACCCACTGAGCCACCCAGGCACCCCCTAAAAACAATTTTTTAGAAACAGTGTTAGGTTTACAGCAAATTCAGAAGGTGGTACACAGTTTCCTATATACCACCTGTCCCCCACACATGCAGAGCTGTCCCCATCATCATTATCACCCACCAGATCTATGCATTTGTTCCAATTGATGAATCTATGCAATGGCTCTTTTTTCCCAACAGAATTTCCTCTGAACATGCTTAAAATTGAACACAGATACAAAGGGAACTATTCTGTGTGAGGAGGTTGTGGGGAAACCTGTGCATGCCTCCTGTTTCCTGACCCGTTGCTACTACTCCACCCAGATTCTCCAGGACCCAGATATAATTTATGGCTCCTGTTCTGAGGTGGGGAGAAGTAATGCTACTCTATTAACGAGCTCTTCTCCCTGGCTGTGCCTCTAGAGCATACGTTCCAAGCACCAGGTTTAAAAAAAATTAGGAATATATATATATATATATATGTATACACACGTATGTATATACACGTATATATATACAACATATATGACATAAAATTTACCATTTTAACCATTTTTGAGTGTATGGTTTATTGGCATTAAGTATATTAAGAATATTCATATTGTTTTGCAACCATCACCACCATCCATCTCCAAACCTTTTTCACATTCCCAAACTGAATCTCTGTACCCACCAAACATAACACCTCACCCTCTCTCCCTCCAGATTCTGGCAACTATAATTCTACTCTGCCTCTGTAAATTTGCCTATTTTAGGTACATCATAAGTGGCATCAAACAATAATGGTCTTTTTGTGTGTGGCTTATATTATGTAGCATAATGTCTTCAAGGTTTATTCATGTAGTAATGTGTGTCCAAATTTCCTTCCTTTTTAAGGTGAAATAATGTTCCATTGTATATATATCCCACGTTTGTTTATGCACTCATCTGCTAATGGACATTTGAGTTGCTTCCACTTAGTGGCTGTTTTGAATAATCCTGTTATGAACCTTGTTATGTGTTCTTGTCTCTGCTTATGATTCTTTGGGGTATATACCCAGAAGTGGAATTGCTGGATCATGGGATAATTCAATGTTTAACCTTATTTATTTAAGAGGGAGAGAGGGAGAGAGAGTGGAACTGGGGAGGAGGGGCAGAGGGAGAGGGAGAGTCTTCTTTTTTTAATTTTAGAGATTTTATATATTTGAAAGAAAGAGTGAGCAGGAGTGGTGGGGAGAGACGGAGGGAGAAGCAGACTTCCCATTGAGCAGGGAGCCTGATGAGGGGCTTGATTCCAGGACCCTGGGATCATGACCTGAGCTGAAGGCAGAGGCTTAACTGACCGAATCACCCTGGCACCCCATGCAGGGAGAGAGAGTCTTAAGCAGACTCCATGCTGAACAAGGAGCCTGATACAGGACTCCATCCCATGACCCTGAGATCACAACCTGAGCCAAAACCAAGAGTCAAATGCTCAACTGCTCAACCAACTGTGCCACCCAGGCACCTCATATGTTTAACCTTTTGAAGAACTATCAAACCATTTTCCATAAAGGATGCACCTATATTCCTACCAGCAATGGATGAGGGTTCCAATTTCTCCACATCCTTGCCATCAGGGCAGACATTTTTAATCTCTTGTTCATGGCTGTATCTCCTGAGACAGGGACAGTGCCTCACACATAGTAGGTACTCAATAAATATTTGTGGGGTTGAATGAGTGGGAGGCCTTGGTCTCTGGGCAGCTGTATCCAGGAAACCTCCTGCCTGTTAACCACTCAACAGAACCTTCCCCTCCAGTCCCTGCTCTGCTCTAGGAGAATCACCCTTTTGATTGGGTAGGTTACCTGGAAGTGCCCACTGATGTCAAAGAGGAAATGGTGGCACTGTGGAGATCTGAGACTCTTAACATGCGTGGGAGGCTTTCAGACTGTGGGTCTTGACTCATTTCTGGCTCCGGAAACCCCATTTTTAAGGGTTAAAACCAGGAATTTAAAAAAAATGAAATACAAAAAAATACCACAGATACCCCATGGAAGAAAGAGCAAATATCATTTTGTGAAACTTTTGTTTTTAGTGTGATATTTATGGACATTTATAATGGATCACAAAGAATTTGAAAAACACTGTTGGATAGGGTATACAGCCTCTGCTTAAAGAATTCCCTATGCCGGGTAGGGTTTACTGCCTTACGAGGGAGCACATGCTGCTTGGGGGTCTGCTGGAATATTGGAAAGTTTTTCCTTTATTGAGCAGAAACCATTCCACTGAAAGATCTTTCCTTTGAGGTCCTTTTGTGTGCTAGGACATGGAGTAGGCACGTGACTTGAAGAGTAGAAGGTGCCCTCAGGAGTTAATGGAGAAGAGAGGTAGGAGAACAATAAGGGGACAGAATAATGTGGGAAGGGAGGGGAGAGGAGAGCTGGGAATGCTGCCTGGAGGAGTCCGAGAAGGAGCCAAAATGAGCCTTTGAATAGGGATTTGCTACTCTCTACCAAGACAAAAACTTACAGGAAAGTATGAAGATGAGGAAGGGCAAATTGTGTTTAAAAAAAAATGGCAAGTAATCTGGTCTGGCTGGAGGCCAGGGTTCTTTTTTTTTTTTTTTTTTTTTTTGGTAAGAGTTTATTTATTTGTGAGAGAGCGTGCACAAGCAGGGGGAATGGCAGTCAGAGGGAGAAGCAGGCTCCATGCTGAGCAAGGAGCCCAATGTGGGACTCAATCCCAGGACCCCGTGCTCATGAGCAGAACCAAAGGCAGACCCTTAACTGACTGAGCCACCAAGGCGTCCTGAGTCCAAGGTTCCTAAGGAGGTCAGGGGTAGGGATGGCCAACTTGAGCTTGGCCAAGCTCAGATGTGAAAAAGGTCTTTGTGTCAAGAGCTTAGATTTTCATCCTACAGGCAAAGGGGTGTCTTTTCAATATTTAGAAAACAAATGCTTGTCAGGATATATACTGGGCTCTGGGGAATTCGGGTCAATGAAACCTGAGAAACCATCATCCCTGTGTAGGGAGCTGGTATGAAGCAAAGAAACATAGAAACAGATGGTTATTGAAAGTGAGGTGAAGAGTGTGATGGGAAATAACAGGGTCCTATAGAAAAGGGTGAAAGGGGTACTTGGTTTAGACTAGGGGGAGAAGGCTTCTGTGAGGAAGTAATGGTTCAGTTGCAGCCTGCAGGTGAAAAGCCTTCTCAACAGAGGAGGCAGCATGGGCAAAGACCACGAGGTGCAGAAGGCCCAGAGCAAGAGGCAGTGAGAGAAGGGGTGGGAATGGCTGAGCCAGCCCAGGGAGGGCCCAGGGACCAGATGCGGCAGGCCTAGAGGAAGGATTTGGGATTTTATCCCAAGAGCAGTGAGAAGCCATTGGAGTTTAACCGTGTGTGTGTGTGTGTGTGTGTGTGTGTGT
Organism: Neogale vison; assembly: GCF_020171115.1. Taxonomy (NCBI): domain Eukaryota; kingdom Metazoa; phylum Chordata; class Mammalia; order Carnivora; family Mustelidae; genus Neogale; species Neogale vison. Next base: position 91,288,318 of record NC_058098.1, on the reverse strand, counting down.
GTGTGTGTAGGTGTGTAGGTGTATGGGGAGAGGAGAGGGGGAAAGATTGAGAGAGATTATTTATTTATTTCTACATGAAAGGAAAAGTACATCCAGGGCGAAGATCAAGAGTGGGGAGGTTCAGAGGAATAGAAGGAAGGAGGCAGTGAGGGGCTGTGGAAAGACCACCCTTGTTTTCCGTGGATCCTGGAGCTTGACTGTTTGGACCTGGGGTTGGGGATAGAAATGACAGGAGATGCCCAGAGGATATGACACTTGGGGAAACACTGGTTTCTTCTGCCAGAGGGCAGACAGTGGGGAGAAGAGTTCTACTTTATTCCTCAGAACTCCTTTTCCTGGTTTCTTCTTATTCGGACTGGACTGCGAACTGAACACTGTGTTACCACCTCTGTGTCTTTGTCCAGGCTGTTCACCCTCCCTGGAACACCATTCCTCCTTGTTTCTCTTTTCTTCCTAACCCCAGGTGGCTCATCCCTCAAGGCTCAGACGAAGGCCCACCTCCTCTATAAGGCTTTCCCCACCATTCCAGCCCTCCTCTGTCTGTGGCCAGCAGGAATGGGAAGAATAGTGGCATGTGTTCTGACACTACCCCTATGGGGAACCCTCTTCAGCTCCAGCTGAAGGGGTGAGAGTGTCCTCCACTGAATGACCTCACAATCCCCTCCTACTCTCCTGGCTCCCAGTGAGAGACACACATGGCAGGGGCCCCAGTCAGTGTGTTCTGGTCAGCATAAGACCAGCTGTGAAGTCCCCAGAGGGGTTTCTGATGGCCTTCATGTCCCTCACCATCGGGGTCAAGTAAGTGGTCCCTAGGCCGTGAGGGAGGAGAGGCTGGGGACTGATGTCAGAACCACCTCCTGGGGTCTGCTTGGATGAGGTCTGGGAAACTCTCATCCCACTTCCAAATGAGGGCTTTCTACTGCTAGAAACGGTGGACTGGGGACATAAAGACTCAAGTTAAAGAAACTTGCAGGTGTCTCCATGTGGACTTGCTGATCTGGGTGGCCTCAGCCTACTCCAGGGGACAGCCACACTTTTTTCCTTTTTTTTTTTTGAAGTTTTTATTTATTTATTTGAGAAAGTGAGCAAGAGAGAGCACAAGCTGGGGGAGGGACAAAAGGATAGGGAGGAGTAGACTCCCCACTGAACAGGGAGCCTGCTGTGGGACTAGGTCCCAGGACCTGGGATCATCACCTGAGCGGAAGTCAGACACTTAACTGACCGAGCCACCCCAGTGCTGTGTCCTGAGCACACTTGTATCTAACCGGAGGTGGTAGCGATAAGGGTTCTCAGTGCTGCCTTCTTACCTGCTGGGCAGCTGGGCTGCTCAGGAGAACATTCACCACTGTTAGCTAATCTGCCCCCACTGCCATGTTTCCTGGACCACGTGGGGAATTACCCTTGTGAGAAGCAGCCCAGACATTGTTCGCACCCATAGGGCAGAGTCCTCTGTGTCTTTTGAGTGGGATTTATATTAGGTACCCTGTTTGTTTCCTCCAGTGAAGGCATCTGTATGTGGGGACATCTTTGTCCCACTCAAAGGGCAGGTCTCCCTTGGTCCCAGTCTCCCCAGGGCTAGTCTAGGACGACTGCTTCCTTCTCTAAGTGTCTCTCTAGATTCCTTGTACTTAATTTACTGCATGCCACATAGTCTCCATTTTAGTTCTGGCCAGTCTCACACTTCCCCTCCAAGGAAATTCCACCCGCCATTGTTGCATGACACTGAGGCAAATGAGCGAAAACAAATATCCTTATAGATTTATATTGTTTCATGATTTCTGGGATTAATGTTACTATCTGAGTCATGCCCAGGCCTGGATTCTGTCTACCCAGCTTTGCTGCCTATCTCCTACCACAGCCTTGTGACAAAGGTCTAATTGCTTTATTGTCTTCTGCCCTAGTAGACTCTTCGCTCTCACATGAGGTCAGTTTCCGTATGTATTTGTTCAGTGGGCCATTGTAGGAGTTTTAAACTTCTTAAGGAAGCAGTCTTCCTATTTCTTACCAGTTCCACATCTCGTTCTTGCCCAGAGCTAAGCCAATAATAAGGCTAATAGGTTGGCTGTTGGATGGGAGTGCTGGAGAGTCATCGGGAAAAGCTTCTCAGGTCAAACTAGATTTTGATCCTCAAGGAAACAAAGAAACCCAAAGTCTAGACTCCCAAATATCAGGAATGTCTGTTAGGGATTGGTCAGACCCTACCGCATGTGCGCTGTGATCCTGGGCATTGGGAAGGTGGTGTGGTGAGGTGGGAAACACTTGGGTGGTGAAACAGGAGAGGTGGCCGGTGGTGCTCAAGTGCCAGAAACTGAGAAATTTGGTTAATTCAGCTCTCCCCCCTCAGTGTCCAAATTTAAAAGAAAGAGGAAGGGAAGGGGAAGGAGAAGGAGAGAGAATGAGCCTGGGCTTGGAAGCTAAATCGAAGTGGATCTGACTCCCCTTTTCATCTCCTTTAAATAGGGACCCCCCAGACATGGTATTAATCTCTCAGAGTCCTAGTTTCTGCATCTGTGGAACTGTTCTTAGCACATGGCAGACAGTAAATCATGGGAATTATTAGCACCATGGCATCATGTTTCTTTTCTTTCTTTAATTTTTTAAAAATATTATTTGTTTATTTGACAGAGAAAGAGAAAGAGTATGCATGCGTGAGCAGCAAGAGGGGCCGCGGAGGGAGACGCAGACACCCCGCTGATCAGGGAGCCCGACACAGGGCTTGGGGCAAGAACCCTGAGATCAGGACCTGAACTGAAGACAGACGCTTTACTGACCGAGCCACCCAGGTGCCTGGCATCATGTTTCTCATGTTTTCTCACTGAGGGTCCAGCTAACATAAGCCAAGAAAAGGTCATTTATTGGAAGACTTCTAGCTCATAGCCTTGAAGAAAGGGTCAGCTCTGAGGCTTCAGGAAGACCAGAAAACTTGGACCTGGGTTTTCAAGAAAAAGAAGGCTGCCATTAGGTAGAAGCCATGCCAGCCTCTTTGTGTGATCGAGACAGAGTCTCACTGACTGGTCTGGATCCTGTCCAGACAGTCCCACTGGGGATTGAGGGAGATGGAGTTCTCTCTCAGAAAAGTGAGGTGCTGTATCCAGAAGAATGGGGGGGGAGATTGCTAGACAGGCAGAACTGTTGACCATCACACAGGAGACTCCCATCTCCCTCATCCTGGTGCTCCTGTAGGCCTGCCAGGTCAGCCCTCAAGTGCAAAACGATGTAACTACTGCTCACCTCCCCTGTTTTCTTTTAATTCCTCCATCAGTTTTCCATTTCAACACACTCTGCCCAGCTGGGGCCCGCTCTGCCTTGAGCAGGAGTGTGGCATCTTTACTTAAAGGGCTCCCCTGCTCCAGGGCCTCCAGCCTCCTCCCTCACCCTCTCCAAGGGTCCCAGACCCAAATCCTCACCTGCTCTTTACAAAGTTCCGTACGCACTACAGAAAAGAACCTTAGGCCAGTTTTAAATTTTTCGTTAGCTTTTTCCTACTTTTACTTTTTCAATACTGACTCTTCTTTTTACTTTACCCTTGGCCCAGTCCTGCAGGAAATGTGTTCTTAGGAAGGCTGCTGGGAGACCTTGGGTTTCCAGTAGGATGAGAAGGCTCAACTGAGACTAATGGAAAACCCGAGTACTGAGGGTTGCTGAGCATCCTTCAGTATGGATGGAGCCCTCCACAGGGCCGGAGGAGGGATCAACTCCCCACTTTGCCAGTCCTTTCTGCTTTCCTCCTCTCCCCTTTTTCCGTGCCCCATATTCTACTGCAACAATGTCATCCACTCGGGGTGTCTAAAAGGCCTCTAAGCCTGAGGGTGGCACTTGGGAGGTGGAAGATTTCGTGATGACCACCTCAGGCCCAATAAGGGAGAGAGGCCCACCTTCTCAGTACTGCCCAGTCAAAATATTTGCCTCCTAGAAGATTCCTAGCTCCAGTGCCCTCATACCCCGCCAAGGCTTGTCCATTCTAGGAACTTATTGCCTGCTGTGAGCCTGCCCCATCCTTTTGCCCCTATTAAAGCTTCTCTATCTCTTGTCTTATCAGCCTGTTGTATGTTAGATCAGTTATTCCCACAGAGGTGGTAAATTCAAAATCCCAGAAAACTTGTATTTTATAGGGGAGATTTAAAAGGACAAGAGTGTCAGTTTCAAAGGGTAGCTCTAAGGATTAGCTCCTTATTGTGGGGGCCCTGTGGATAGTATAGTTTTAGTGCTGGAGGGAGGGAGGGAAGAAAGGATAGATAGATGAATGAACTAATGAGGGTGGAAGGAACCAATGGGGAGAGATTCATAATCACAGTCACCTTCTCAGAAGTCTGTCCGTCACATAAACGAACGGCCACCTAGGTGTCTGCCTACATGGGCCTGGCTTGGGGGGCAGCCTGAGCATCACTTGAAAGTACGGAAAAGGATTTTGTGAAAGAAAACTGTGAGAAGAAGTGAAATGTGGCATCCAGACAGGGGAATTTTTTCCTTTTCCTTTTTTTGAGATATAATAATCCAGAAATCACAAAATTCAGCCTTTAAAGTGTATAATTGAATATAGTTTTTAGTGCATTTGCAAGGTTGTGCAACCATTGTCACTAATTGAAGAACATTTTCATTGCCCCAACAAGAAACCTTGGACCCGTGAGCAGTTGCTCCCCGTCCCCCAGCATCCAGCAACCACTAGTAGACTGTACTCTCTGTCTCTGTGGATCTGTTTATTCTGAACATTTCATAGCAGTGAAATCCTATAATAAATGCCCTTTTGTGTCTGGTGTCTTTCACTTAACATAATGTTATCTACATTGTAGCTTGTGTCTGTGCTCTATTCTTGTTTCCTGCTGAGTAATATTCCATTGTGTGGATATGCCACATTTTGTTTATCTTGCTGGATGTGTGAAGGAGTTCTAGTTTTTAGCTATTATAAATAATATTTCTATGGATATTCATGTACAAATGCTATTGTGGACATATATTCTCAGTTTTTTTGTTTTGTTTCATTTTTAGTTTTCTTGAGTGTATCCTAGGAGTGGAATCGTTGGGTCATATGGTAATTCTGTTTAAGTTTTTGAGGAACTACCATGGTTGGGGATTTTTGATGCCTTTTTTCCCTGATTATAAACAAAAGTTCATTGTAGAAAATTTACAATATATACAAATGTACGGAGAAGAAAGTAAGATTCTCTATATGACCCATTAATAACTACCTTTAACATATCAGTGTATTTCTTGTCTTGTTTACATACATCACTTAAAAATTGTATTGAGTTTAAAATATATATAGTTGGTATCTTAATTCTTTCACTTTACCTTCTATTGTAAGCATTTGCCATGTCAACAAATATTATAGTATTATTTCTGACCACATTCTGTCATCATCTGATGCATTATAACTTACTAAATTAACTGGCTATTCTTGGACATGTAGATAATTTCTACATTTTTGTGATTATCACAGGTGGTGCAGTATCTTTGTATGTAAATGTCCATCTACCTCTCTGATAAGTTTTTTTCATATGCTGGGGGTTTGTTTTTTGTTTTGTTTTGTTTTAGTCTGCTAGGTGTTTTTGTTGTTGTTGTTGTTGTTGTTTTTAAATATATATTTTTAGGTAAGATCTATGCCCAACATGAGGCTTGAACTTATGACCCCAAGATCAAGGTGCCTGGGTGGCTCTGTAGGTTGAACGTCCGGCTCTTGGTTCCAGCTCAGGTCATGATCTCTGAGTGATGGGATCAGCCTCACATCAGGCTCTGTGCTCGAGCTGGGAGTTTCTTGAGATTCTCTCCTTTTCCCTCTGCCCCTCTTCTGCTCGCATTCTCTCTTAAATGAATAAATGTTTTTAAAAAAAGAGTTGCATGTTCTACTGATTGAGCCAGACAGGAGCTCCATATATCTCTGAAAAGTTTGAGATAAAATCTTAGAAATGAAATTTTTGGGTAAAAGAATGTGAACATCTAAAAAATAAACCTTTTGGGACGCCTGTGTGGCTCAGTTGGTTAAGCGGCTGCGTTCAGCTCAGGTCATGATCCCAGCATCTTGGGATCGAGTCCCACATCGGGCTCCTTGCTGGGCAGGGAGCCTGCTTCTCCCTCTGCCTCTGCCTGCCACTCTGCCTGCCTGTGCTCCCTTGCTCTCTCTCCCTCTCTGTCTCTCTGACGGAAAAATAAATAAAATCTTAAAAAAAAATAAACCTTTTGATTTGAAATAATTTTAGATTTATAAAAAGTTGCGAAGATAGTGCAGAGAGTTCCCATGTAGCCTTCACACAGCTCCCTCTAACATGAATATCTTACCTAACCAGAGTATATTCATCAAGATTAATAAATTAACTTTGGTACATTACTATTAACTAAGCTCCAGACTATATTTGGCTTTTATTAGTGTTCTTACTAATGCCCTTTATCCATTCCAGGATTCAGTCCAAGACACCATGTTGTATTTAAGTGTGTGAATATTTTTAAGTCTTTGGGGTATGTGTGTGTGTGTGTGTGTGTGTGTGTGTTTAGGAAAGTTGTGTCAATTTATATTCCCGTCAATAGTATAGGGGAGGGCACCAGGGTGGCTCAGTTGGTTGGGCGATTGCCTTTGGCTCAGGTCATGATCCCAGAGTCCCGGGAGTAAGTCCCACATTGGGCTCCCAGCTCCATGGGGAGTCTCTTTCTCCCTCTGACCATCTCCCTTCTCATGCTCTGTCTCACTCTTTCAAATAAACAAATAAAATCTTTTAAAAAAATAGTATAGGGGAAAGACTTTGTCAACCTAATAGGTATTATAGCAACAGCAATAACATCAGTTTATTGAACATTTATTTTTCCTTTTTTTAAAGTATATGGATATGTTATTAGAGAATATATGCAGGAGAGTTTTGTGTTTTTTTTTTTTTTAAAGATTTTATTTATTTGACAGACAGAGATCATAAGTAGGCAGAGAGGCAGGCAGAGAGAGAGGAGGAAGCAGGCTCTCTGCTCAGCAGGGCTCCATCCCAGGACCCTGGGATCATGACCTGAGCCGAAGGCAGAGACTTTTAACCCACTGAGCCACCCAGGCGCCCCTATGCAGGAGAGTTTTAAAACCACTTCGTAAATGAGGACCTTTAAGTGTATGATGCCAGTTACAGAAATAAACATACAGTTTTGGAAACAATGTTTGTCAGTCTTTTAAAATATTCTTTTTGGATTTTTTTTTCTCTTTTTAATTAAAAAAATTTAAAAATGTGAATTCTGGTATAGTTAACATACAGTGTTATATTAGTTTCGGGGGTGCAGTACGGTGATTCCACAATTCTGCACATCCCCCGGTGCCTGTCACAAGTGCGCTCTCTGCCCCGTCCTCGAGTTCACCCATCCCCCCACCGGTCTTTCCTCAGTTTGTTCTCCAGCTGTTGGTCTCTTTTTTCATTTGTTTTCTTTCTTAAATTCCGCATGAGTGACATCATATGATATTTGTCTTTCTCTGACTGACTCCATGTAGCGTGATATTCTCCAGCGCCATCCATGTTGCTGCACGCAGCAAGATCTCGTTCTTTGGGGCGGCTCAGTAGGGTTCCATTGCATACGTGGCCCCTGCCATATATCCATTTCTCCATCCGCGGATGCCCGAGCTGCTTCCATACTTTGGCCGTTGCAGAGATGCTGCTTATAAACGTAGGGGTTTGTACGCATGTATCCATGTATCCTTTTGAATTAGTGTTTCTGTATTTTTGAGGTAAATACCCAAGCAGTATATATATATATATATATATATATATATATATATATACATACATCAGGCAGGATATACCCAAGCGGGCTTGGTAATACCCCGACTGCGGGATCACAGGGTACTTTTATGTTTAGCTTCTTGAGGAACGTCCATACTATTTTCTACAGTTGTTGTACTAATTTGCATTCCCACTGACAGTGCACGAGGGCTCCTTTTTTCCCACATCCTGACCAGCAGTTGTTATTAAGAAATTTTTTATTTTAGCCATTCTGACAGGTGTGAGGTAATATCTCATTGTAGTTTTGAGGTGCATTACCCCAATGATGCGTGACGGTGAGCGTCTTTTCATGTGTCTGTTGGGTGTCTGTTTGTTTTCTTTGGAGAAACGTCCGTTCGTGTCTCCTGACCATTTTTTAAGTTATCATTTCTGAATGGCAAGTGGCTTTACAGATTTTTTTCATCTGTTTGGTAACTACTTGTACTTGTTTTTTATTTCCCAATCATCGGTAGGGACTTTTGTCAACATCTAAGCCTTTAGCTTCCATTCAAGCTGACATAGAGCCAGTGTCAGATGAACATCCAGAAAGTCATCACGGGATCCTGCAGAGTCACCGAGGCAGTGTCACCCAGGAAGGGAGGCCTGCCAGATGTTTCCTGATGCCTTGTTTTTCCTGCAGGGGCCTGCCCAGGGCTGTGGAACCTGGGTGCTCTCTGAGGGAGCAAGCTCTGCTGGTGACCCAAGGCCAGCTGTGTCCAGAGTGGTACAGGGCAGGCAGTGACATGTCCTAATCAGCACTGTCCAGGAGTCTGCAGAATGGCGGTTTCGTCCTGGTTCTCTTGCTACCTGTGCGAACTTAAGCAGATCTGGCCCATTTTCTGGGCTCTCTTTTTCTCATCTGGTTAGTGGTCAGGATCTCAGGGAATAAATGGACTGTTGCAAAGCACTTTGAAAAGCACTGGACAGGTGGGTAGTAGAGTCCTAGGAGATGCTGTCCTGAAGCGGACTGAGGAGTGCCTTATGTGGATAGTGCGAGTCTCAATCCACCATCCCAAGAGGGCAAAAAATGCTCCTGAGATCAATTCAGTTCCAACCCTGGACTCACATATTACCTGATGGGGAGGAAATTTATTGCTATCATAATAGGCCCCCTCTTAATAAGAGTCACCCCAGAATCCAGGAGGCTTCTGGTGCTTCCCAGAAAAGGGGCACTTCTGTAGGCTGTGCTCTCTCTCATGGGCCTTGGTACCCTCTCTGTGACGCTCAGACTCTGCTTGCTTGCTCAGGCCTTGCTTGAGGCTTTCGTCCCCAGGGCCATGCCTCCCCACCGCTGAGGCCCACTGCTCTCTGAAGGTGCAGAGCACTAGTCTGGCTCCTCTTCCCACTTCCCTAGATCCCTCTTCTCTCCCCTTTCACTTTTTCCCTTCCAGCATGGCCTTTAGAACACTCCTCTGAGTCTGCAAGTAGCTCAGGCTCAGGAAAACAGATGCAAAGGGGAGAAGGGCCTAGGGGTGGCTTCTGTCTAGTCCTGAGACTCCAAGAGGACAGATCCCAGGCCTTCTTGGAATGAGAAGGCAAAGGAAAACCACAACCATCTAAACACAAATTAATATCTGAGAAAATAATCTGGCCACACCAAGAAGAAATTGGAAAATACGTCCTCTTGCCCAAATACTGTCATAAACCTGTGTCCTCTGGCATGTCATGCATTGTCTCCGAGGCTGTTTTCTCCATCGTGCAGTGAGGGGCTGGTTTCATACCCTCTAGAGCAACCCTGGACACTCACCGTCCTACAGTCAGTACTTCTTGAGAAAGGCTGAGCTTTTCTTTTATTTTGACCTTGTTGGTCTTTTGTAGTCACTATCACGTGACCTGAACATGACCCCTGTAGCAGCATTGCCAACAGATTTTTCCTGAGGCCTGTGGTTGGTCTGATCTATGATCATTTCTTTTGTTGCTCTGTATAATCATCATGGTAAATGGGAGCTAGCTCTGGGCTTAGCCTCAGTGCTCTCTCTGCATTATCTCATTTAATCCATGTAACTGTTTGTTGGGTTGGTCCTACTGTTGTCATTGTATGAAAGAGGAAACAGAGGCCAAGTAGCTTTCCCACACCAAGACGGTAGGTATGGGACAGAGCTGGCTTGATTCTGAAGCTGAGTTTTCTAGCCCACTGGGTTGTGTCTCTTCAGGGAGGCAGAGGGAACTGGAAGACAAATGTCCTGGGAAGATTGTATGATCTTCCTCAGAACCAGTCTAGGAAACCTTCCCTGAAGCAACTCCCAGGTACTCATGTCTCCCCGGGGCCTGCAGAGATGGAGACAGTGTTGGGGGGAGCATGGGAGCCCCCTCTGTAGAGTTCTCTGGGCGTGAGTTGCTACCTGGACGTAAGGTCCAGGACCCTGACTGCATACTGACCCTGCAGAGGGCTGTCCTCCTTCCTTCCTTCCTTTTTTTTTTTCTTTTAAAGATTTTATTTATTCATTCATGAGAGACAGAGGGGTTGGGGGAGAGGCAGAGGGAGAAGCAGACTCCCCACTGAGCAGGGAGCCCAACGTGGGGCTCAATCCCAGGACCCTGACCCTAGGATCATGACCTGAGCCGAAGGCAGATGCTTAACTCACTGAGCCACCCAGGTGCCCCTGTGCTCCCCTCTCCAGTGGCTGAGGACAGGCGCCTGGCTAGTTGTATTCATAGCAAAGGCGGTCTGAGAGTGCGCCAGTGTGCTTCCTTCTTGGGCTGGGGTGGGAGCGATGATGTCGGGTTTACATCCATTCACTGGGCAGATACTCGCCGCTGTCATCACCACCCAAGGGCAGGGATGCACATGCAGGCTCATTACATAGAGGCAGGTCCAAGGCAGCCTGGAATGGTGTAGCTCACACTGACACAAGCAAGTCTCCCCCTCAGTGGTTCTGGCCCACCAGTCCCTCCACTGTCCCCTCAGAGTTACTCCTACTTCTCTCCTTTTCACCTCATGGACTAAACATTGGCTATGGAAAAAGAGAAAACCGCAAGATCTTGTGACCTTCCAAAGATGCATTCTATCCAACTTCCCTGATGAACTTGTTGGGAAGTGGTATCTTAAGCCAGGTTTTTGGGTTATAGCTCTCAAAAATCATGTTGGACAAAGCTCCTTGGTGCCTTAGTTGGTTAAGTCTCTGACTCTTGCTTTCAGCTAAGGTCATGATCTCATGGCTGTGAGATCAAGCCCCGCATCCGGCTCCATACCCAACGTGGAGTCTGCTTTTCTCTCTCTCTCAGCCTCTCCCCCTGCTCATGCTCTTTCTCTCTTTCAAATAAATAAGTAAATCTTTTTTTTCTGTAAAAATTTTATTTACTTATTTGAGAGAGAGCGATCACAAGCAGGCAGAAGCAGGCGGGGGTGGGGAGGGAAGCAGGCTCCCCGCTGAGCAGAGAGCCCAATGCGGTGCTCGATCCCAGGACCCTGAGATCATGACCTGAGCCGAAGGCAGAGGCTTAACCCACTGAGCCACCCAGGTGCCCCTAAATAAGTAAATCTTTAAAAAAAAATCACATTGGACCATTTCTTCTCATTTGTACATATTAAGCCCTTCCTAGGTTGTGCTGGGCCAGGCACTATGAATATAGTGGAAATCCAAGACAGAAGATCTAAAGCCCATCTTCCATTTAACAGGTGGAAACAGGACATCCCCGAGATGCAAAGGAGCTCATTTAAGGTCACACAGCTACTTAGAGCAGTTGTGGGTTTGGAACGTGAGGTTCCTGACTTTCAGCCCTGTGCTCTTTCAACAGCATCTTACACAACTTACGGTACAGTTGGTTGCAGGAGCAGGAACACTGGCTCTGGAACAATTCTAGAACTCTTAGAGGGGAGCAAAGTTCCCCTTGCTGGTGATTTCCCACCCACAGTGGGCTTGCTGCCAGTATCTTTATGTTTTTTACTTATAGATGCTTGTCTGGGAGTTGTAATTTTCTTTTGAGACACTGGGAAATCCCATAATTTAAAAAATGATTTGGTGAAATTAAATTCCTACATTTTTGCCCAGTTTGTGCTTCTTCAGAGTGAGTGAGTGAGTGTGTGTGTGTGTGTGTGTGTGTGTGTGTGATTATGGGGGCGTTCTAGCAGTTCCTGTCCTCAGGCTATTTCACATAGGTTGATCTGGGTTAGGGCGCTCCATATGTGCTTTGCACAGGGCACAGTGACAAAGAGGAAAGTGGCAATGAAGTGTGGGGAAGACCTAACTCAGACCCAGATGGAAAGAAGTCATGCCATCTTAATGATTGGGACACTCTGAACGGGGAGGGAGAGAAGGCCTGCATGGCTTCCCCTGGTGGGGTGAGGTGAGGTCTCAGGGCAAGAAGAAAGAGGCTGATGAGGGGTTTTCTTAACCCAGAAGTGTCCAGTTTTGAAGGCTCCTGACTCATTGTCAGTATTAATCATTCCTTCACTCAGGTAATTCTGTAAAACATTCAACAAATCCCCTCTGGGCAAAGGCCCTGTCAGGTCCCAGGAAGGATGTGTTCTGTATCCAGGGAAATGTCTAGGCTGGTCTCTGTGTTCCAGGAGAGAATCAGTCTCCTGCAGGTCCTGTGGCCTGTGGGCTGGGGTTCTGAGGGCTCCCAGCTCAATCTCATTGGCTCTGGAGCTGATTCCTGGCTCCCAGGGTTGGGATGGGGTTGAAGACTGCACATCCATCTGCTGCCTCACCAAGCCCAGCCTGGAGGGAGCGACTGTGGTGCTGGGCCTGGCTTCTCAGGGAAAGTACTACCGCAGCAAGCCAGGGGGCCAGGCAGCCGGGGTTGGAGGGTCATGGGTTTCCATCCCTCCCTGACTTACACTGGACTTTTTGTTAGAGAAGACGAAAGCCAGGCCCACTACCTGGAAATGAACCCAGATTTGGATCTCATGAGAGATCAGGATAGAGTCTCAAGACAGAAGGCTGGGGAACGTGGTGCAGGGATGCAGGCCTGAGTGGCCAGTCCTGGGTCAGAGCCTCCCTGGGCCACACAGCGGGGAGAGACAGGGCTGGGTGGGGCAGGACTGCGCTTGGGTCACATTTCTAACTCCTGGTTTTTTTTTTTTTTTTTTTTAGCTATGAGTCGGACAGATTTTATCTTGCTTCTTTTGACCCTCCATGAGGCAACAGCTGGGGGCCAGGGGAGAGACAGAGAGCAGCAAGCATGCTGGTTCTTCTTTTGGTCCATTTAGCAATTTCCTGTAATTTTTGAGCAAGAACAGGTATAACCCTTTGCACCCTGAGGTGTGCAGTCTCCAACACATATGCCTGTGGCCCTGAGGCTATCTGGAAATTGACCCTGGCTCAGTCCAGTCAAAAACAAATTCATTGGGGCGCCTGGGTGGCTCAGTGGGTTAAAGCCTCTCTTCTGTTCAGGTCATGATCCTAGGATCCTGGGATCAAGCCCTCCATCGGGCTTAGCAGGGAGCCTCCTTCCCTTCCTCTCTCTCTGCCTGCCTCTCTGCCTGCTTGTGGTCTCTGTCTGTCAAATAAATAAATAAAATCTTTTTTTTTTTTAAAGATTTTATTTATTTCTTTGACAGAGACAGATCACAAGTAGGCAGAGAGGCAGGCAGAGAGAGAGGGGGAAGCAGGCTCCCTGCTGAGCAGAGAGCCCAATGCGGGGCTTGATCCCAGGACCCTGAGATCATGACCTGAGCCGAAGGCAGAGGCTTTAACCCACTGAGCCACCCAGGCGCCCCAATAAATAAAATCTTTTTTTTTTTTTCCAATTTATTTATTTTCAGAAAAACAGTATTCATTATTCTTTCACCACACCCAGTGCTCCATGCAAGCCGTGCCCTCTATAATACCCACCACCTGGTACCCCAACCTCCCACCCCCCCCCGCCACTTCAAACCCCTCAGACTGTTTTTCAGAGTCCATAGTCTCTCATGGTTCACCTCCCCTTCCAATTTACCCAAATTCCCTACTCCTCTCTAAAGCCCCTTGTCCTCCATGCTATTGGTTATGCTCCACAAATAAGTGAAACCATATGATAATTGACTCTCTCTGCTTGACTGATTTCACTCAGCATAATCTCTTCTTAAAAACAAAAACAAAAACAACCCTCCCCCCAAATTCATTGACCATGGGGAAAGGTCAGGCACACACTACATTCAGATGCAACCTTGGCCAGGAGCTTGCATTCATCTGGCTGTTCATTCGGCAGAGAGTTTGTGCAGTGCACAGTGAAAGTCAAGGCCCACATCTTACCCATGAAGACATGGGACCACAGGGAGAAAACCACGACCTGGCTTCTGTTTCTAAGTGAGGGAAGCTGGTGGCAGTTTCTTGGCAAATTCAAATGTGTCTGCTGCAAACAGATCCTTTTTCCTCAAGTAATTCTGGGTGCTTTCCAAACTTACCAATTCCCTCAAGAATAGGGGAGGAAGCCAGGAAGCTCTCCAGGGAGAGGAACAGAATGGTCAAAGGCCCTCTGTTAAAGGGAGCGAGGCCCCTTTAAAAACCTGAGGGAAGGCAGTGTGACAAGGAAGGAAAGGTGAATTTGCAGGGAAGGTTGGGCTCTTGGTGGGTAAGTGGGGACTCTCTGAGCATCACTCACCATCCCACTTCTCCTCTTCTCCTCACCTAGGACACCCTTTTCCTTCCCCCAGATCTCAGTTCAGGCATCTTAGCTTCCAAGGAAAACTGCCACCACAGCTACTCTGAGAAGCCAGTGGTCCAGTTCCATTACCCGGCATCTTGATTCTTAACCTGTATCTCTCATTATAGTTCTCAAATTGATCTTTCTGAACGACCTGTAATTCTTTTTTTTTTTTTTTTAAAGTAGTTGCGGCTTGAACTCACCACCCTGAGATCAGGACCTGAGCTGAGATTAAGTCAAACACTTAACTGACTAAGCCACCCAGGCGTCCCAAGGCCTGTAATTCTAGAATGAGAAGGCTTCCATTGCTTCCCACTGCCTTCATTACTATCAGAATCACTGTTTTTCAAGCTTTCTCCAAGGGCCAGTTAAAACCCCTCTCCATCTGGTCTTGCCTTCCTTCATGGTCTTCTCTTGACCCCCAAGGGCTAGCTAAGGTTAATCACTTGTAGTAGCCTGCATTCTCATGCCTCAGGGCCTTTGAACCATCTTCCTGGAGCACTCTCCCACGTTCCTCACCTAGACAACTACATCCCATCCTTCAAAGCTCAGATCAAGGGCTACAGCCTCCAGGAACCTTTATAAAGGCACCCCCCTTCTGCTCTTCCCCAGCACCCTCCACAGAACTATGTCTGTCAGGGGGCTGGTTGCCCTAGTTCTGCTTCCCCTATAGAGCTTTCTGAGAGCCTAGCTCATTTCTGCTTCCTCAGTACCTAGCGTAGAATGTAGCACATAGTTAGCAATAAGTAAAGATCAGTACTGAAGGAATGCATCAGTGAACAAACAAATGAATTCTGCTTGGAGGTGGGGTGCTCACTAGGGAGATAATATTTGAGGTTGAGTCCAAAAGAATGACTAAGAATTTGTGAAGCAGGAATTTTAATTTCTGGGACAAGGAATGGCAGGTGCAAAGCATGGAGGTTTGGGAGAATGGGATGTGTTAAGGAAGCTATGGCTAGTTCTGTAGCTGAAGCAGAAGGTGAGTGTGTGGGATATGCCAGAGATGGATCTGGAGGGACAGGACAAGGGACAGTGACTGTCGGGATCTGGGAAGCCTGACTCCACCCAGTATAGGACAGAGCAGGACATAGAGAGTGCTTTTGATGCCACTAGGAACATGGGCTGGAATGGGCAGTGGTAGGCCATGAGGGACTGGAAGAAGGCAATGGGGGGTGTGAGCCAAAGCAGATCAGGGGACAAAGAGCAGGGACAGACTTGAGTGGGGTTTAGATGACTGTGATCTACAGCCATAGGAGGTGTGGGGCTTGTGAGATGGTGACATTGTGGTTTCTGGCATGGGTTCCTGCGTGGCTGGCGAAGCCATTCACCAAGATGTCAGCCCAGAGAGGAGCCAATTTGAGAGCAAGAATATGAGTTTGGATTTGCTTATAAGACCTGAAAATTGTAGGGTGCCTGGTTGGCTCAGTGGGTTAAGCCTCCTGCCTTTGGTTCAGGTCATGATCTCAGGGTCCTGGGATCGAGTCCTACATTGGGCTTTCTGCTTGGCAGGGAGCCTGCTTCCTCCTCCTCTCTCTCTCTCTGCCTACCTCTCTGCCTACTTGTGATCTCTCTCTATCAAATAAATAAATAAAATCTTAAAAAAAAAAAAAGAACTGAAAACTGTACATTGGAAGGAGCCATCAGGTTTGGAGAGCTTTTTGAGGTCCCTGTTCAAGGCAGATCTGTGGGGATGGGTTCAGATCCAGGTGTGCCCAGAAGATACTAGCTCCCAAGAGCTGATGTTAAATATTCAGGGATTTGCAAGAACGTAGTTCAACCTGCCTATTATTAAAACATTTAAGTTCATAAAATTACAATTAAGTAAATTGTATTAAAAACCAAGGTACTCAACTCATCACTTCTAAGAACTTCAGAATATTATTGTTTATGGCTTTAATTATTTACATCTGTTAGGTCTCTGGAAATACTATATGACATTGTGTTACTCTGCTATTCTTCCTAATGCCTTCAGTGGCATCACATTGGTAGTCTGAAATTGGCCATGGTGGGAATAATTGTACCATGGAAATTGATAAACACTACACATCGGGGCCTGATATATTGCTTTGTTGACTGCCTAGACTTAGGAAAATTATGGAGAAAATGTTAATAATGCACTTTGAACTTATATATATATTGTGCCTATAGCTATTATGTTGTGAATGGCCCAAAGAAATTGACCAGAAGTTCTTCCAATATTCAAAAAAGTATTACTTGATTCAGTAAAGAAGTTGCTTATTGACAAAGGAGTGAAGTTGCAACATGTATCTTCATTGTTTCAGTTTTTTTTATTAGTCGACACAAGCAAAAATATCAACCAATATTCATGTTAGAACTACACTCATTTGTCAATTATAATTATAGGTTAGTTAGGGATTTAGCAGGTTGGTAAAAATCAATGAAAGTTTTCTGTAAGACTCAATTTGCTATATGCAATTTATAGTATAGACTATTGAATATTTTATTACTACTTATACATTGCTAAACATCTTTAAATGTCAGTTAAGTTTGTAATGAACTCATAACTCATATATGAGGTTGTTTTTTTTTTCTCCAGAGGGCCTGTTGTTATGTATTTACCAGCACACCACTGGACAGATTGCCTTAGGCTAAGGAGTGACCAGAGACCAGATTGGACTCCTTGGAAAGATTCCCAGAAGAGGGAGGGAATCATGGATGCAAAGAAGCTTCCATCTATGTAGAGACTGGGGGCAGGTAAGTGAGGCTCAGGTGGAGGGACTGGGCTGGAGGGAGAGTTCTGAGAAAGGCTGCAGGAGTGAAGGGAGCCTGGGGTGGGAAGCAGCTGGGCCCCACTCTTTCCTCTGCCAAGGAGGGTGCAAACTATGTCCTGAGAGTGAGAGGCAGATGGGTGAGGAGGTGAGGTGGGGTGAATGTTTGGCCCAAGTAGGCAGTGAGGAACACCAAGGGGGCTCACTCAGGATGGGAGGATGAGGCTGACTCGGGAAGACAGCAGAGACCACAGGATGGACTTGTAACCGTGAGGGCCAGAAGATGGGGTGTGTACCAGATTCCTGCCGTGGGCCAAGCCCTGCTGTGAGGACTGCTGTAGTATCTCCCAGGACAATCCTAGAGGAAACCAAGTCTGGGAGAGGTGAAGTCCTTTATCCCTAGCCCCCTGCCGGTTAGTGGCTGAGTCAGGATGGGAACTCAGGCACCAGGCTCTGCTGACAAGGCAGGAGCCTGCATGGTGGCACTTCTCTCCTTGGCAGAACCCCTCACACTGTGCAAATAGAAATTCCTTCAGGGCAGAGATGAGCAGGTAGGTGTGGCCACATGCCAAGGGCTTACAGGCATCAGAGTTCCCACAAAGCCTCCTCAGCCTGCGGCCCAGGCCCATGTCTGCTCCCAGCACATCCTTGCTGTGCCATTCCACGGTGTCTACTGGGAGCTAATAATAATGAAAGGGACTTGCATTTTTTTTTTAACACCTTTGTTACTTTATTTTCTAATAATTCATTTTATTATATTTTTAAAAAACAAAGTACATGACAGATTGGGAACTTACAAAATTGGTCCTTGCCTTTAGAATATTTGAGAAGCACTGTTCTAACCCACCCTTATCTTATTAATTTATTTTTTTAAAGGTTATTTATTTATTTATTTACTTGACAGACAGAGATCACAAGTAGGCAGAGAGGCAGGCAGAGAGAGAGGAGGAAGCAGGCTCCCGGCTGAGCAGAGAGCCCGACATGGGGCTCGATCCCAGGACCCTGGGATCATGACCCGAGCCGAAGGCAGAGGCTTTAACCCACTGAGCCACCCAGGCACCCCTTATTTTATTTTTTAAAAAAATTTTAAATTTAATTTAAATTCAATTTAATTTTTATTTTATTTTTAAACCTTATTTATTTATTTAACTTATTTTTGAGTAATCTCTGTGCCTGATGTGGAGCTCAAACTCACAACCCCGAGATGAAGAGTCCATGCTCCACCAGCTGAGCCAGTCAGGCGCCCCTCTGGCCCCCTCTTCTAACCCCATTTCTCCCCTGCTAGAAACCCTTAGTGATTCCCACTGGCTGTAGCAGAGGTTTCAAATGGTGGATGGGGACCAGTTTGTGGAACTTAATTGAATGTGTTATTATCAGCATTAAAAAAAAAAAAGAAAAGAAAAGACACTTTTGTTTCAGTAACTTACCTCTTTCATGTAGTATACTGCGTATGTGTACTAGCATATGGTGAAAAGGTCTTTCCACGCTCCCAGTAAATACAGATGTTTGAATGTCACTGCCCTGCAGATACGGACTGCAGCACCAGACCTGACGCCCCAAGTCCAGAGGAGAGCATGACTTCTTGGGAAAAAGGTGAAGGTGAGCAGTGATTGGAGGATGCCCCGGTTATGGATGAACAGAGGGAACGGGATGAGTCAAGTCAGAAAGACCATGACTTTCATGCTGAGATTGTGTCTCCAACTTGAAGAGGGCCTGGGTCATGCCACTGGTACCTCGCAGGTGGCATAAGGGTTCCAGGCCCTGTGATGAGAGCTCAATGGGGAGCCCGTAAGTCTGCCAAGGAAATCGAGAGAGACTTCCCAGAGGGGGCAGTGCCTCAGATGGGAAGAGTTGGGTGTTCTCCAGAAGAACAGGCCTGTGGGGAAGGCTAGTCTGGTCAGGTGAATGGCTTATGAGAAGGCACAAGCAAGCCCATCGTGTTTGGGGAACCATGAGGCATTTGGGGTACGTGGAGCGTGAATTAGGGAGGAGGCCTTCACGTGCTATGTTGTGAGTTGAGATTTTATTTTGGCACGAGCAGCCGAAGGATGACGTGAGTGGGCTTCATCTCGAGACTCGGGTGGGTGTGAGGAGAGTGGATTAATGTGAGGAGATCCGCAGCTCCGTCACTGCAGTGGTGGGGCCTGAGGGAGGCAGCGAGGGCACAGGGGCAGGGAGACCGAGGAGGGGGATCCGGCCGCCTGTGGCTGGATTGGGCCCTGAGAAGAGGAGGCGGTGCGGGTGCCCCTGCTGTGGCTGACTCAGGAAACTGGCGGGGTGGTGGCACCTTCTGCCCAGGAAAGGAACACAGGGGGCCGAGAGGGTCTGAGGAGGAGATCTAATGAGTTCGCTGTTGAAAAGAGCGCCTGCCTGGCTGAGATGATCGACGTGTGACTCTTGATCTCAGGGTCATGAGTGTGAGCCCCACATTGCGTGCAGAGATTACTAAAAAAAAACAGAAAACAAACTTAAAACCAAATGGAAGAGGCAGCTGTAGGAGGATGTGGCAGTGGGCAGCTGGAGCAGAGCAGAGAGCTTAGGCCTGGGGTACGGCCCAAGGAGAGCGCAAAGTGAGAGAGACATAGCGTGCAATCAAGGGTGCCACAGGAAACTGGGGACAGTGGTCTTGGAGGCACAAGATCCAGAAGCTTGGGTCCCACAAGCCAATGGGACAGAAACGACTTAGGAGGAAAAGCAGTGATGCAAATGCCGGAGGCCACAGGCTGCCCTCAGCCCTTCTAGGCAGTGGAAAGGAAGGAGAAAGGGAGTCATTGACCAAGGGAAGTGCTGGACCATGTGAGGGAGTTATTTTTTTTAAATGTGAGCTACTGGTACATGTTGACTCAGCAGAGAGAGGGGAACCCTCCACCAAAAAAAAAAAAAAAAAAAAAAAAGCAAGGCTAGGACAGGGACACTTGGAAAAAGCAGTGGAGTGGGTAGCCAGGCAGGAAGGTGCAGGCCTCTGGTGTGCCAGGGGCAAGGCTGGTGTTGCTGTCATGGGGATGGGGCAGGGACTGAGGAAGAGCATGGCTGTGTGGCAAGCCCAGAGCCTGGGGCCCAGTGTGCAGGTCAGTCCCACGGGTAAGAGTTAGCTGAGAATCTCTGCACCAGGGTCGGGGAGAAGATGCTGAGCAGGGACACAGTGACACAGCTGAGACTGCCTGTCCAGGGTGACCCACGTTTCCAGCCCAGGACTGGCTGACATCTAGACTTCACAGGCTTTGGGCCTAGAACTGGGCAGACCAGGCTGGAGAGGGTCTTGGCACAGAGCTTTAGTTTGCTTATCTTACTTAGATTATGGAAAATTTTCAAACACACCCGAAAATTGTGGGAAACTCAAATGAACCCTCTTGTACCTATCCTTAACCTTCAGTGATTATTATGATTTTCAGTGCTACTGTATGACCTCCCCCTGTAAGTACCTTTTTGAAAACATTACAAAAAATCATTTAATAGATTTTATTTTTTTAGAGAAGTTGTAGGTTTACAGTAAAAGTGAATGAATGGTATGGAGAGATTTCCCACATAATCCCTGGTTGAAAACTTTATTTGGAATAACTTTAAGCTTTCAGAAATTGCAAGAACAAGTTTCTGTATTTTTTACATGTTTCTCTTATTAGAGAATATGTTCTCAGACTGTATATAGAAGAATATTAAGATCACTCATGATCCTACCACCCCGAAATAAGTACTATCACTATTTTGGTATATTTCCTCCTAGTCCTTTTTCTGTGCTTTTATATACATATTTTTAACTGGATTTTTTTTTTAAGATTTTTATTTATTTATGTATCTCAGAGAGAGCGAGTACAAGGAGGGGGAGTGGCAGGCAGAGGGAGAAGCAGGCTCCCCACTGAGCAGGGAGCCTGATGCAGGACTCAATCCCAGGACCCTGGGATCATGATCGGAGCTGAAGGCAGCTGCCTGACTGACTGAGCCACCCAGGGGTCCTTAACTGGACTTTTTAATCCAGAAAATAACCCCATCCCCTAAAACCTTCCTGTCTGGTGTGTCCATATGATCTGGCTCAGTCCAGATCACCCCCGAAGCCCTCTACAGAGACTGCAGAGAGCAACCACCATTGATCCAAGTCTATGGTTTGTGGCCACTCTCGTTCCTTGGTTTCAGTGCCAATGCAGGTTTCCCCTTAACATTCCTTTCATTTTTGTTTTTTCTTGGGTAGTATAGGTTGATTTCTGTGGGATGAGTTGCCCAGTGCTCCTTGGATCACCGTCTTGCCCACCTTCCACATTCATCTCTGGATTTGGGGCATCTGTGTCTGAGCCTGTCTCTCTAGCTCACCTGAGCACTCCGTGAGGGTAGGGCCCGCTGATTCATCTAAACAGTGAGGCACAGTTGGCCTCCAGAAATATGTATGGAATTGAATCAGCCCACTTATTTGGCATTGCCCATACCCATCTACGTTACAGACTCTTGCCTTACACTAATTTACAGCCAGCAGCATGGTGTCTGGCATACAGTAGGTGCTCAAAAAATGTTTGTTACTGCTACTACCAATAACTTGGGGATTTCTATACATGTTAGGGCTCTGCTGTTTTTCCTCCTTCCCTTTCCCACCTTCCCCCACTTCTCCCAGATGGTAAAGAAAAGACACCACTTTGACATGCCAGAGGGAAGGTGTCCCCGCTCTGTCCCCCTGACTTCTGGAAGTAAGGAGCAAATCTAAGTTGGCAGTGGATTCACAAGAAGCCGTTCCCTGCTCTGAGGCTATTTTATATGTTTGCATTGCTCACAATACCAGTTATCATTAGCAGCAATTAAAACTATTTCAGGATCAGTTCAAAGCTGCCTTTGAGGTATTTTAAGTTGGACCAAAGTGTCTAGCTCTAAGCCAAGTTTCCTGGTGTCATATCAAAGCCCACTTGTATTTGGAGAATACCCAAGCTGTACATTTTGACTGCCTGAATCTTTCATAAATTTCAGGGGTGTTTTCCACACTGGGTCAGTGTCCCCAGAGCTGTTGAGACTGTCTTACAAGTCTCACTCCCACCCTTCATTAAGTGAAGGGGACCATGATGATGGGAGAGGAGAAGGGGGTCTGCTAGGCCCCTCTGGCCAGGCAAACCCCTGGGCCCAGGGGGAGGGTGGCAGAAATCAGAGCAGAAAGAGATGAGGGTTTGGTCTAGGGTAAGGGCATCAGGGCTTGGGAAGAAGGTGGGAACCCAATTTGGAGGGCAGGCTATGGGAAGGGGAAAAGGGAAGCCTTCAGAACACCTTAAGTGATATTCATATTTGACTGAAAGATAAACATAGGGAAAAAACCCCTTTTGGCCTATTGGACTTGTAGGGAGTTAGTCAGTAATGTGTTCTGACTCTTGCTTGGCTGTGGCCCTGACCCCGGGCCTGGAGGACTGGCACTGAGGCCTGAGATCACTGTTCTGGAAACACCTCTAGGGCCCTTTGGGACCCTCCAGGGCCACAGTGGGCACCCAGGCATCTTGCTGCCTGCTGACAGAGTGGGTTCAGCTGGTGGGCTGTGCTCGGCGGTTTTCTGATAGAAGGGTTCTGAACTGATGATAAAGGAAGGTGGAGGGCAATCCAGATGGCCAAAGAGAGGTTCGGGAACAGTAGAGAAATGGGGAAGGGCCCCACGGGCAGAAGTGCTTGTTTCGTCAGGGCAGTGGCAGGGATCAAGGAGGGGGACCAGTTAAGGAAAACCTACCTCTCCTAATGCCTTTGGCCATGACTGATGTGAGTACTGGGTACTTCCTGCTTGGGAACGGCGGTGCTGGTAGTCGGAGGCTTTGTGGTTTGGGAATAGGGAACCTGCTGGTGCCTTGGTTTTCCCCACAAGCATTGCTTTGGTCAGAGCCCACCAGCCCCACCTTGGTCTCTGATCTGAATCCCTAATTGGACTTTTTGTGTAGAATTCACCTCTTTGCCCTTCTTTTCAGCTGGAAGACCTGATGCCTTGCCCCACTGAAGCAGAACACCAGAGCAACTGTGGGCCCTGCTCCTAGGAGTCATGCCATGGACCCCGCACACCCACCCACGCACCCCAGCCCCAGGACTGGGGCCTCTGCACGGGCAGGGGGGAGTTGTATGGGACAGGGGACCGGCACTTAGGGCCTTCCTTGTGGTGGTGAGTGCCCAGAGAGGGGAGGAAGGGAGTCCATGGTGTCCTTGGCCCCACACAGTCGGGGAGGGGGAGGCAGAGGGCAGGATGACCCACTTTCAGAGCGGCGGGCCTGTGACTGGGATTGCTTCACATGGTCAGTCTGCATGTGCATGTCTGTCTGCATCTCTTCAAAAGGCTGTTAAACATCTGCGTCCTGTTTTCATTAGCTTGTCCGCCATGGTGATGGGACCTGCCTAGTTCTCTGAGCCAACAAGTGTGCCCAGAGGCTGATAAACAGCAGGTGCCTCCAATAAATCAGATTTTAATAGTCCGTGTAAATGGGCGTGTAAATGTGCGTGCAAACACACCTGGGAAATGGAAGGTGGGAGCTGAAGTCTATGCAAGTTACACAATTTCAGAGCCGTTTCGACCTGAGGACTGCAGGGTAACCGTGTTTGCATGGATGGCATAGGTTTTACACGTACAGGAGGTGTGTGCAGTTGTGCAGGGAGCGCAGCCGATCTGAGTGTGGTGTGAAGGGGTAGGTGCATGTGTGTGTAGATGGGGATGTGGCCGAGAAGCCCCCATCGGATCAGGTGGGGACAAAACCAGCAGTGTACTCCCTAGGGCCTGGGTCAGAATGAAAGTGTGGGACTCCTTGTTCAAAATTATTGGGAATTTCAGGACAGCCATAGCGGCCGGCCAAAGTCAACTTGGCCTTTCTGAGCGCAGAGCCCCAAGTGACGTCAGGTGATAACTGCCCACGGAGCCTCCTGGGCTGGAGCACATGTACCTCCTGTCCGCACCCCCCTCAGCCTTCCTGTGCTGCCCCGGTAAGTCCCGCTGCTCTCTCCCCCTCCAGCTCCCAGGGTGACCCTGATTTGGGGGCTGGGGTGCTAGCCAGAGGCAGCCCCAGATTCCCAGTGAGGGGGTGTGGAGGGTGGGGACTCCCTCGGTCCTTCCTGTTTATTGTCCTGGTTTGCCTCCTTTCCGGTTGAGTATGGTGTACCTGCTTCAGAGCACACTCAGGAGATGCTGATGGGTAATAAAGAGGGTGTTCCCGCCTGATACCTGTACTTGTCAATAATTAACCATGATTTCCTAGGTTCTGGGAGGAGGCAGCGGCCCCTGGCCTGCCCCAGCTGGTTTAGCTCCTCACTGTGGATTAGCATACCAATTCCAAGGTCCCTGAATGGTTCTAGCATGTTCCCTTTATGGCTTCTCCCAAGGCGTAAGGGACCTTGAGAAGTTACTTCACCGTGTTCCTGATCCTAGCCTGAGACCAGTTCCTAAACTCAAGGCCTTCCTGCTCTCTCCATAAAGATGAGAGAGAGTGTTGTGTGCTTTTGTCTGGGGATCCAGAGGTGAACGTTTGAGCAGAACGCCTGCCGGTCCGCTCTGAGGAGGGCCACCCACCTCAAGCCAAAGGACCCAGGAGTGTAAAGGTTATTTTGGCAAATGTAAAGGGCAAGGTGGGCAAGAAAGGTGGTCAGGAGTGGAGATTTCGATAAATTTGTTAATTACTGGGAATGGGGCTTGGCCTGCCCCAGAGAAAGGGAGTGACCAAGGGCCCCCACCCTCGCAGGGGTATGATGTCCAGTTGGCTTTCCAGGGGAAAAAAAAGTCCTGGTTAAGAATTTGCTAATATCTGTGGTGTCCGTTACTCCCGCCAGGTCCAATTTCAAGCTACCAGCTGGTTTAGGAACTGACTTACAGAACTCTCCAACATTTAACAACCAGCCCTCAGGGCCCATTAGATCGCTGTCCCCACCAGAGGCCATCAACCACGCAAGCCCCCAGGGCCCACCCGCATGCCTCCTTGAGCCCCGACTCCCACTTCCCTGCCTATATTTGCAAAATGCCATTATCCACGCACTGGACAGTGCGTAAGCCTGGGCCTGAGGCCCGCGTGGCCCTTCCCACTCCTTGTGCTGCAGTCCTGGGGGAAGGCGGGCGGGTGGGCCTCGCGGGTCACTGCGGAACTGCGGAGGGAACAGGTGTGAAATGGCTTTGCCAAAGTGAACCCCAAACCCAGTCCAGGGCCCAAGTCCCAGTGACTACGATCTCTAGTCCGGAGCGATGGGGAGGTCTGACTCCATGTGGGCCCTGTGGGTTGGCAAGCCCCTGTCGGGAGCAGCCAGCCGTCTGCCCGCTGAGGAGCCGCCCAGCCTCTCAGCTCCCATGCAGCCTCCTCACACCCTCCCACTTCCAGGGACCAGGTGAGCCCGGTGACGAATACCAGGGAACCAGGAAGCCACTGCTAGGTCAGTTCCTGGACCACAGAATGACACAACGCCCATCTCAGGGGCTCAGAGTCTGTCCACGAAGTTCCCTTGCGGAAGAGGCTTCCTGGTCTTGTGGGTGGCCAGAGCGTTCCTCTGGGTGCAGGTTTTCCTGGTGCCATCTTCTTGGAGACCCAGCTGCCCTGCCCTTGACACCTTCCCGGTGACTCCATTACCCCCTCCTCCGGGCTTCTGGAACGGCACAAGGGCCCCACCTTAGCCAGGCAGCGGTGATGCGAGTTGTTGACCCAGCTGCGTCTCTGCTAGCCCACTGTGTCAGCTGGAAGGGGCTGACACAGCAGCAGGCCCTGGGGATTTTTCGGTATAGCCAGGGACCCTGGGAACGTCCAGAGGCAGGACCGGGGCCAGGATCGTCGGAGAGTGAGCCAGGCACTGGGGGAATGAGTGGTACAGGGAGAACAGGCTCTGGGCCAGGAATAATAGCTGGGAGCCGCAGGTGTGCCGCTGTTCCTGCTCCTCTCCTGTCTTAATCCCTCTTGTTTGGTGACAGCACTCCACTGGGTCTGGAGCCCGGCAGAGAACACCTGCTGACCTGAGAGTATGTTTCTGTGGGGGCTGGAGACAGTCACACCGCGTTCCGGTTCATTGCTGGAGACAGAGTTATGAATGAATCAGTACACCATCCTGCAACACACGCTCCACTGCGAGTGGGCACGCGTGCTAGAGCCGCAGAAGGCTCCATGGAGGGGGTGACATTTGAAGGAGATCATGAAAGTGGGTCCCCCCAACAGCCCCAGTCTCTCTGCACAGGCCCAAGTCAGGCTCCACCCCTGGGACTCACAGATCTGCCTTCTGGGAACCCACGGGGTGGCCCAAGGTAGGCTGCACTCCCCAGCAGGAGGTCACACAGCCCACTTCCTCCATCCAAATCCTCCCAGAACCTCACCACTGGCTTCGCCAACATGGCGGGCCTGTCCCCTTCTCAGAACATAAGGGAGTGAGATTCCCTCACTGCTCTTTCCACGAATGAGGACAGAACTGGGAGAAAGAGGGCTGCGGAGCTTGGGGAAGGGGCTCTTGGAAGCTTCCTGGAAGGTGAGAGGGAACAGGAGGGGAGGAGACAACATCAGTGGCTCAGAGGTCGGGCCCGCCCAGCTCTGGAGCTGGAGCCCATCGGATCTTGGCGTACACTCCCAGAAGTTCAGAGTTGGCACCAGCCCTCTTCAGGGCCTTAATGAGGGTGCTCTGGCCGAGGCTATCCCCCTCCCCCGAGTGCTGACTCTGTACTAGATGTGATCAGGGAGGGAAAAATGACTGTAGCAATCGAGTTCATGGCAAATGCTTGTGTGTATGTGTGTCCCCTCACTTGAAAAACAATTTCTGTGCATTCTTGATTTGGGGACTGTCCTCTATCTTACCCTCTAGAGAATCTCACGGGATTCCACACTTGGTTTAGAATGAGAAACACCCACGCCAGGCTCACATATGGTAAGAGCGTGGCGAATGAATGCTCCTTTAGCCCCTCAAAGTGGCCACTTGGGGGTGGGGCAAAGGGGCTTCCCCAGGCTGGAAGCTGGTGGGCCTTTGGTCCTTGCCTCCCCCTTCCTTCTCCAGCTGATGACAGACACCTGGATGTCATAACATACTCTGTGTCCTCCTCTGTTATTCTCGGACATGGGCTGGGGAGGGTACCTGAGTGGGTCCCCTCTGACCGGGGCTGGACTTTCTTGCACCGTGGGCTGGCCTGTACCAGTCCCAGCGATGGATGCAGAAGGGTGAGGCACTGATCCTGCTCGTTGGGCAGGATGCTGGCAGGAGGGAGGGCTGAGCAAGGGCGGGGCTTCTAGAACAAAGGAGAATGGGGAGCCCCGGGGGCCTAGGCTAGGCATCAAAAAGGCTCTGCCGATTGAGCAGGTTATAGTAGCTGCCTGCCTCTGTGCCCAGCAGTCCTTCTGACAGCTCGTGCCGGGCCCCCTCTGCCTGCCCCAGACGGGCAGCAAACAACACTCCGCTCCGAGAGGCCTTCTTCTCCAGCGTGATTGCGCCCCCACTGCTCTGCGCTTTGCTCTACTTGGCGTGGGTCGGTGCTGCAGTTCCAGAGGAGGACAGAGGGATGGCGGGGAGCGGAGCCAGGAGTCGGGAGGGCCGTCGGGAGCATGCCTTCGTTCCGGAGCCCTTTGATGGAGCCAACATAGCCCCACACCTCTGGCTGCACCGCTTCGAGGTCATCAACGACCTCAACCACTGGGACCACACCACCAAACTCAGGTTCCTGAAAGAGTCTCTCAGGGGAGATGCCCTGGAGGTCTATAGTGGACTCAGCCCCAAGGACCAGGAAGACTACGGTGCTGTGAGAGAGACCCTCCTGAAAGCCTTCGGCGGGCCTGGGGCCACCCGCAGCCACCTGCCCAAGGAGATCGTCTTTGCCAACAGCATGGGTAAGGGCTACTACCTCAAGGGGAAAATTGGCAAGGTGCCTGTGAGGTTCCTGGTGGATTCCGGGGCTCAGGTGTCTGTGGTCCACCCCAGCTTGTGGGAGGAGGTCACGGATGGTGACTTGGACACCCTGCGGCCCTTTGAGAATGTGGTAAAAGTGGCCAATGGGGCTGAAATGAAGATCCTGGGCATCTGGGATACAGTGGTGTCCCTGGGGAAGCTGAAGCTGAAGGCAGAGTTCTTAGTGGCCGACGCCAGTGCTGAAGAAGCCATCATTGGTACTGACGTGCTCCAGGACCACAACGCCGTCCTGGACTTCGAGCATCGCACATGCACCCTGAAGGGGAAGAAGTTCCGCCTCCTGCCTGTTGGAGGGTCCCTGGAAGATGAGTTTGACCTGGAGCTCATAGAGGAGGAGCCCTCCTCGGGGGAGGGGGGACAGGAGCTCTCCTACTGAGAAGCCCCCTTTCCTTTACCCCCCAAACATCAGTGGGAGGACCCACCACAGTGGAAGGGAAGGGCAAATAGCCTCAGGGGTCACTGGGTTTTGCCAGCCTTCTGGAACCAACTCTTGCCTCTTCCTCTCCCTCCTCCTCCATGTGCAGGGGCCTTCTTCTGTCCCTGGTCAGGGAAGCTTCCATCTGAGCAGGCACAGGTGAGGGAGAACAGGCTGGCTATCTCAGAGGGAGGGAAGAGTCCTCATAGTGGTCAAGCTGCTATTGGTGGCAAAGATTTAAGACCGGAAGGTTCCAAGACGACTAGAAATGACTGTCTTTCAGAGAGGACTGGGGTACCTCTTCAGATCCCCTGAGATGCGGCTCAGTCCCTTCCAGCTCCATGCGGTCCTTCTCAGCTGGGCTGGGTCCGGGCTACAAGGTCCTCACAAGCAAGACCCAGCCCTTGTGGGTGAGGGTCACAGCTGCCCTGGGAGTCTTCCCTGCTGGGTCTTCCCACCTACCTGTATGATGTAGTTTCCTTCTGTCATTTGCTCTGAAACTCATTGAGCCTTATGCCCATAATTCTTTACTTCAAAAACCAATAAAAATTGACTCATGGAAAAAAAAACCCACATAATGTGTTAATTGGGGATGAATGGAATGGATGAGAGTGACTGGGTAAAACGGGGAGAAAATGCCAAAGAGAGGGAAGCTCCAAGGGCTCCAAGAGTGATTAGCCTGGAGATGTAAGAGGATAGACACACAGTGCCTGTATATATGTCTCGGATTTTCTTAGCCTCGATTTCAAATATTTTTACTTATTTCTTGCATAATTCCTCTATAACTGAAAACTACAATATTTTCACACCCAAATTGCCTCTTCTACCCAGAAGTGACCCTAACGTTATTTGTGAGGTACTGACTGGGGATTGGAAATTGATGGTTCTTGCAAACAAGTGGGAAAGTAAGCGTATGGCAAATAGCTCTTACAGCAGCCTGGGAGACAGAGGCAGACCGGGCAGGGGGCAGGTATCGACCTGCACGGAGCAGCCCACGGGAGTCTGGAGGACAGAATGGGGGTTTGGCCGTGGGGGCTCCGGCACCATGAGGACAGCTTCTTCCTGGAGGGACGTGGAGCCTGAGACTGGAGAGACGGGATGGAGTGGGAAGGGCATTCCCAGATTTGGGAGTGGGGTTTTACTCTTTCTTAGGGGGCTTCCTCATACCCGCTCCTAAGTTCCTGTCCGTTTGGAACTCAGCAGGCCTGAGTAACGACGGAAACACTGAGCCAAAAAGGATCTGCAGGAAAACGAGAGTGCAAAGCCTCAAGAGCTTCAATGGGAGGAAGGGGACATCTTCCTTTCCTTAGGGTGGGATGAGCCTCTCCTGGAAGTTTCCGCCTGGATGTCCCCAAAGGAGAGACAACTAGCCGGGCAGGCACCAGAGGCATGGTGGAGTCAGCTGCCTCAGAAGCCTCTGGGGACTTGAGGCTGGCTGTCCCGCAGCTGCTCTGAGCCCGGGCCCCTCGCTCCCCATTCCGACTCCAGCCGTGATTCTCCTGGAAACTGAGGCCCAGGCGCAGCCCATCCCTAGGCAGCCAAGCACATTAAGAGGAATGAGCTCTAGCAGGCTCTGTGCATGGGGGCAGTGGGTGGTGGGTAGTGGGTGGTGCTGGGTCACGAGGAAGTGTTTTTCCGGGCAAGTGAGGCCTGGAGAGGCCCAGCTGCGGCGGTGGGAGGAGCTGAGAAGGAGGTAGGGGAACCCTGCAGAAGGGGACGGTCTTCTTGTGCCTCCCAAGTCCCTTTCTCAAGCTCCAAACAAATGTAGACTTCTCTCCTCCCCTGAGGGGACAACCCTGGCAGCACCTCCCTGTGACCTATTTTCTCCAGGCCCGAGGCACGGAAGGAGGGAGGGTGGGGAGGCAGCCCGGGGATGGGGAATTGGGTGCCAGGCCAGAATTTCAGGGTGACACCGAGGTTGTCCCCTCTCTGCCCTTGCTCACATGTGGCAGGCTACTGAGCCCTGTCCTATGGGAACAGGAACAGGGTGACCTGTGGCCCAGTGGCAGAGACGCTTGCTCCTCTGTTCTAAGCCCTGGGGTGGGCCCGGTGGGGGTGGGGGCCCTGTGACTTCCTAAGCACAGGCCCCCCAGAGGAAGGAACCAAAGGGCGGCTCTCACGAGGGAGGGAGTGAGACCGGAGATCAATGCTGTGCGCATGTGAGGTGGTTATAGGTGCAAATGGAGCCCGGGCTGCAGGGGGCTGAACAGCTCTGCTGGGAACGGAGCGTGGGGGGGAGGGCTGGAGAGCAGCTAGGAAAAGGTCTGGACCCATTGCGGAGGGCCTGGTGCCTGGGGGAAGGGTTTGTGCATGACCTGTGTGCAAGTGCTTCAACCATGGTGGTCGAGGGACGCCTGGGTGGCGCAGTTGGTTGCTCAGGGCGTGATCCTGGAGTCCCGGGATCGAGTCCCACATCAGGCTCCCAGCTCCATGGGGAGTCTGCTTCGCTCTCTGACCTTCTCCTCGCTCGTGCTCTCTCTCACTGTCTCTCTCTCTCAAATAAATTAAAAAAAAAACAAAAAAAACAAAAAAAAAACCATGGTGGTCGACCAGGAAGAGTCCTCCGGCTCCTGGGCGTCTGATGGATACAGCAGCGGCAGACAATGCCGTCTGACGCTCTGGAAGCCAGGGTTGAAAGACCCTCGGGGGTGATATCCGGATGGAGGGTCTCAATTTGAGATGATGGAAAGGCAGGGGCATCAAAGTAAGGATTTAATCCCAGTTGCCAAGGAGAATCCGCTGGGAAGAGCAATGAAAGCCGGTTCCTCAGGGTCCCTTGGGGCAGCCAGGCTGGAGAACGTGTGGGCAGTGTCGCAGCTGTATTTACCCCCCCGGTGTGACTCAAAGGGCAATACCGGGACCAGCAGGAAAGCAGCATCAGTGTCACCTGGAGCTTATTAGAAACGCAGGCTCTACCCCACCTAGAGCTGCCAGAGAGCCTCCACCGGGGCACGTGGGTGTGTGTGGAAAGAACAAAACAACAGAAAGCCCTCTCCAGGTGACGTTTGGAAAAGCTCTGGCGAAGAACATCTGATCCTCTAGTTACGGGACAGCTCATGTCTCCCACAAGGCACCCATTTCTCTACGCATGACCACCACACCCCCAAGAGCCAGTAACTCCCCAGACTATGCTGGATAATTCCTCATGCCCTTATCCCTCATTTATTTTATTTTATT
Organism: Neogale vison; assembly: GCF_020171115.1. Taxonomy (NCBI): domain Eukaryota; kingdom Metazoa; phylum Chordata; class Mammalia; order Carnivora; family Mustelidae; genus Neogale; species Neogale vison. The sequence goes on along the minus strand of NC_058098.1, from coordinate 91,256,870 downwards.
TCTAAGTTTTTGTTTTGGAATAATTTTAGACTTTCAGAAAAGTTGCAAGAGCACTGAAAAGAATTTCCATCCGTTTTACCTAGTTCCCTATTAGCCACTTTTTAAAAATTCTTTTTAAAAAAGTTTATTTATTCTATCTTAAATTTTTTTTTTGAAGATTTTTATTTATTTGACAGACATCACAAGTAAGTAGAGAGAGAGGAGGAAGTAGGCTCCCCACAGAGCAGAAAGCCTGACGCAGGGCTTGATCCCAAGACCCTGGGACCATGACCTGAGCCTAAGGCAGAGGCTTTCACCCACTGAGCCACCCAGGTGCCCCTAAGATTCTATTTCGTAGAGAGGGAGAGACAGATTACAAGCGGGGGGAGGGGCAGAGGGAGAGGCACAAGCAGACGCCCTGCTGAGCACAGAGCCCTCGGCATTAGATCTCATGACCCTGAATCAGGACCTGAGCTAAAATCAAGAGTCAGAAGTTCAACTGCCTGACCACCCAGGCAGCCCCACCCCCCAAATAGTAACATTTTTTTTTTAAAGATTTTATTTATTTATTTGTCAGAGAGAGAGGGAGAGAGAGCGAGCACAGGCAGACAGAGAGGCAGGCAGAGGCAGAGGGAGAAGCAGGCTCCCTGCCGAGCAAGGAGCCCGATGTGGGACTCGATCCCAGGACGCCGGGATCATGACCTGAGCCGAAGGCAGCTGCTTAACCAACTGAGCCACCCAGGTGTCCCCCAAATAGTAACATTTTTATCAATTAACCTTATTCTCTCATTCTCCCCTGGACTGTATCTACATGTATATGAACTGTTTGAAAATTGCAAATATGCATTTACTTCTAAAGACATTAGTGTTTATTTCCAAAAAGACAAGGAATTCTTTAAGAATAAAATCTTTAAGATTTTTTTATTTGAGAGAGAGTGAGAGAGGGAGAGCGAGCACAGAGGGAGTGGGAGAGGGAGAAGCAGACTCCCCAGGAGAGCAGGGAGCCTGAGTTGGGGCTTGATTCCAGGACCCCGGGATCATGACCTGAACTTAAGGCTTAACTGACTGAGCCACCCAGGTGCCCCAGGAATTCTCTTCTACGACCACAATACAGTGATCAAAATCGGGAAACTAACATCGGCATACTACTACTACCTGATCTGCAGACCTTATTACATTTTCCCAATCATCCCAACAGTGGCCTTTAGAGCAAAAGAAACCACTGTTTTCTGTCCAGCATTCAGTCCAGCCACCTGCTGCATTTAGTTCCGTGTCTCTTTGGCTTCCTTAACCTGAACAAGTCCTCAGTCTGTCTTTGTCTTTCATACCCTTGACATTGATGAAGAGGCTGGGTCAGTGACTTTGTAGACTGTAAATCTACACTTGGGCGACTGACGCTTTCTTGTGACCAGATTCAGGCTCTGCATTTTTGGCATGAGTTCGCAGGACCTCACGTGATGATGTGTCCTCCTCTGTTCGCATCAGGCTGCCTATTGGTTCCACTACTGGTAATGTTGACTTTTACCAGTTGGTCAAAGTGTCTGCCAGGTTTCTCTAACACAGACTGTTCTGTCCCGTATAATTAGCCTTTTCGGAGTCGATGCTGTGGGACCATACAAACAGCCCGTTTCTCGTCGGACTTACCCACTGGATCCACTGATGATCCTTGCCTGCCAATGGCGATTTTCTAGTTCTACTCCCCGTGTGTACTAACTGGCACGCAATTCTGAGCTTTCCCTTCCTGTTTATTAATTGGATTTAAATTAATTTACTTTCTTAAGTAGGCTCCACACCCCGCATAGAGTCCAATGCAGGGCTTGAAGTCACAACCCTGAGATCAAGACCTGAGCTGAGACCAAGAGTTGGACACTCCCCTGACTGAGCCAGCCAGGCCGCCCGCCTTCCTGCTGGTTATTTGTGTCCCTGTAGACTCAGACTCTTCCTGTACTCAGTGAGTGATCCTCTCTTACTACCATTATTTTGATACCGATGTTTTACATTTGGTCTTGGGAGCCGCTGCAGACTGCCTTCGGTCTTCTTGGGCCATGTCGCCGTCGTAATTTGAGTCCTTCCTTTCTGTCATGAGATGTTCCAGCTTCATTTGTATGTTCCTTGGACCAGTCTTGGGATCGGCCATTTCTCCAAGGAACCTGGTTCCTTCTAGTAGAATCTGGTATTTAGAAACCAGGATCTGGTGTTTGGTGTGTTCATTGTTACTGGGGTGTCCTTACATCACTGGTGTGGTCAGATCTAAGAAAAAAACACCGGCTTCATCCATTTATGTTTCTACATCTGTGTCTCTGTGTATTAGCAGTGAGTTCATACTGATCCTTCCAACTCCAACCCGACGATAGGGTTTTTTCTAACCTTCTCCCTTTCCGTCTTCGCGGCTTCTTTCTCCAACGAGAAATCTAGCTCCAGGTGACTTATCTGCTCAGTCTCGGCATACCCAGAAAGTAGTTTCAGAATTGCTAAGCCTGTGCCTATGAAATACAAACACACGAGCAACCACTTATTAATCACCTACTCAATGGGAAGTGTGGGTGGTCCTTGGCGGCAAATGAGAAGAAAAAGAAATGATGAAATCTGACCACAGTCATCTTAGGAGAGCCAAGGCTCCCAGGTGTGTAAAGCCCTGGGTGCCAGCGTAAGATTTTCTTTTGTCTTGAGGACACAAGGTACTCGTCAGGCGAGCAGCTGGAGTCAGAGGGACTCAAGGTCATGAATCTTTCTCCTGTGGCAGTGCTGAGACCGTGGCTGGCCTCTGTGCCCCACAGTGGTGACCTAGCCTGCCCACCTGGTCCTCCGCCACTGAAGAAACACTGAGGCGGCTGTCAGCTGATGCCACCACACGTTCTAGTCCCGTCAGTCACTGTGTGATTCAGGGCCTGCTCTTACCAAGCAATCCCGGTAATGCAGGTGCCTTCGCTGGCAGGGCCGCCAGGAGGGCAAACTCTGGTCAGGTCTTTACCCCTTCTCCTGGCAGTTCTGGTCCTCACTGGGGGTTCGCATATTGGCTCTCAACTTCTGACTGCTCGGATACCATGGGCCAGCTTTCCTGAAGCCTGGACGGGGGCACTTCTCCAAGGTACAGGCTGTCGTGGGACTCGTCTGTGGCCAGCCTTGCCCTGCCTCACTTCTCTGGGCTCCTGTTAGAGCATCTTCCTGCCCTAGGAAGTGTGTGAGAGCTGAGCCGTGCCCTCTGGGGATCTGCAGTCTGAGGAAGGAGGCAGCCCTGCAAAGGGACCCCAGGTCTTAGAGCGGCCCAGCGCTGTGCCCCCTCCTTACTGCCCTCTGCACAGGGCCAGGAAGGGCTCCAGAGAGTGGATCTTTAAGCTGAAGACAAGTGGTTATTTCCCAAGAAGAAGCGGGGGACAGGAGGATAGGTAGGAAGGGGAGACAGGTGGGCTGGCTAGTTTGGTGATTGGGGGTGGGGAGAGCCAGTGTGGAGGGTCTTGTATGACTTTTGAGGTGACTCCAGAAGGCCAGAGATAATTGATGGTGGATTTTTTCAGCTTTAAGATGCACTGCATTAGGGCGCCTGGGTGGCTCAGTGGGTTAAGCCGCTGCCTTCGGCTCAGATCATGATCTCAGGGTCCTGGGATCGAGTCCCGCATCGGGCTCTCTGCTCAGCGGGGAGCCTGCTTCCTCCTCTCTCTCTCTCTGCCTGCCTCTCTGCCTGCCTCTCTGCCTACTTGTGCCTCTCTGTCAAATAAATAAATAAAATCTTTAAAAAAAATGCACTGCATTAAAAAGTACACTATCAATTTATTTTAAAGTTTAAAGTTACAGGTTTATCTTCATGTATATGAAAAAATATATATACATATACTAATAGCTTGTCCTTTTGTGAACATTTTGGTGCACTGGGCCTAAGGTAGATAAAACTGTGACTCCACCATCCATAAGCCAGAGGGAGAGGCAGTACGATGATCGGGCAATGGGCATATAGGCCAAAATTTTGGAAGCAGTATGCAAATGACTGAAATTTGGGAAATACGTTGATAGGTTTCTCCTCATTAGAATGTAAGCGCCAGAAAAGAGCTCTTTTGTGCCCAACCCCCCAGCAGGCTTGGTGCATATCAGGGCCTTGATAAACAGTTATTGAAAGACTTGACAGGTGATTGAATGAGTAAGGTAGTGACTCAACAGGTGTCCCTCCTAAGTGACATCAGGAGTGACCTCAGCCGTAAATCAGACAATATGACGAAAGGCTGAGATTTCTCTTGGAGATCATCCACACAGGTTCTCTGACACAGCACAGAAGCTTTGTGGGGAGAGGGGCAACAAGTCATGGACACCCTGTGCACTGTTATCATGGAGAGGACCATGTCCCTGGTCACGTGATCCCTTTAGGCCACATGGCTGTGCTGCTTTCTGCCACACGCAGGAGCATGAACAGCCAGGGCCTCAGGTCTTGACTTCCGAGGGACACCAGGCAGCCCCTCCCTGGGATGTCTTGACACCTTTGGAGCCACTGAGCGGTGTGTCGGTGCCTGTTCTCTCCACGACTATCCAGCCACCGTGTCTTCCTCATCCCCTCCCTTACGTTGGAGCCCACCCTACACCTCCCTGGCTGGGGCAGTCAAATAGATATATATATATATTTTTTAATTTGACAGAGGCAGGCTCCCTGCTGAGCAGAGAGGCCGATGTGGGGCTGGATCCCAGGAGCCTGAGATCATGACCTGAACCAAAGGCAGAGGCTTAACCCACTGAGCCACCCTGGCGCCCCTTGAATAAAGTCTCATTGCGGGTTTAGGCAGGTACAAAAGTTGAAAAAGTTAGGCAGGTACAAAAGTACCATGTCTTCTGGTAAACGCTGGCTGGTAGCCCAGGACCAGAAGCAAACCCTAAAAGGCTAAATTACTTGTCTGAAATGGAAGAGTCGGGGGAAGAATCTAGAGCAAAAGCCCACACGTTGGTGTTTTCGTGTCCCACGCTGATGTGCATTCCAGTGTCCTGTGGACAGGGAACAGGCATAAGACTGGGTGGAAAGGGGTTGTCTGCAGGGGAGGGGCATCTGCGCTGGCCCAGGTGCAGGCTGAAGAACCTGACAAGCAGCCTCGGTGGTGAAGGGGGACCAGTTCCCGAGGTAATAGGGGTGGTTTCGCCCCTCAGGGAACACTTGACAATGTCTGAAGACCTTTCTGGTTGTCACAGATTTCAGGGAGGTGGAGGGGAGAAGGGGGGTGCCACTGGTGTCTAGGGGGTAGAGAGAGGCCAGGGATGCAGCGCAGCCTCCCACAGTGCACGGGGCGGACCCCAACAGGGAACTCCTCAGCCCTGAATGTCAACAGCAGGTCAAGGCTGAGGAACTGGCCTGAGGTAACTCACAGTTTTCTGATTTGGCAATTTCTAGGTCTCAAAAAACTTCTGGAATGTAGGTTTTATCTCCATTTAACAGGTGGGAAAACTGACATTAGGGGAGGTTCTTTGGCTCAGCCTTGTTCAATGGCCGATGGCTGAACTGGGAATGTAAGCCTGCCTGCCTTCAGAATGTGCAGTTCAGTCTGCTGGGGCAGTCCACACAGAGATTTGGTAAGAATGATTTGTTTTCATCTATTATAAATAGAGCCAAGAGGACAAAGTGGGTGGAAATGAATTTGGAAAGCGGAAATGTTCAACAAATGGGCCTTGGTGAACTAAGCAATATGTAAAGTATTTGTAAAACTTTTGAACGTGTTCACTGTGGTCAAACACCGTTCAATTTATGAAAATTAACAATCTATAAAAATTACCAAATGAGTAGAAGAGACGTGAAAACCTCCGAAAACCTCCCCCGAAAACCTCCCCGAAGGAGGAGGAGGAACCCCCAGGGTCCTTTAGTTACTTCATTGCTTGGTTAATCTTTCATTGTTTACGTTCCTTTTAGTAATTGTTGTTGTTTTTACAAATGCAGCGGGTGCTCATTACAGGAAAACCAGAAAATTAGGTCAACCCAAAAATAGATAAAGAAACTTCTTGAAGAACCTTCTACCTAGTCACCCTCTCGAGGTCAAACATGGCCCATTTTCCCAGGACCTTTTTCTATGGACATTTATATGGGTGTCTTTCCCTTCATCCTTTCACTCCCTCTATTGTTTTTTCTTTCTTCCTTTTTAGCAAAAATTTCAGCAAAACTTTAGTCTTCTTCCTTTTTAGAAAAAAAAATTTTCTTTCTTCCTTTTTAGTGCTTTCTCCTCGCAAACTTCCATACTTTATGTAACTAATGCCCTATTTAGGACGTGCGGATTGTTTCCCGCATGTTGCTGTTACGAGCCTCGCCTTACAGTGAAGAAAAGGAAGGGATTCCAGCCGCACACCCCACAGATGTCACACCCATGATGTCAGATGAAAGAAGGCAGACCCAACCATGGCCTGTGTGAGTCCACGCACATAACCTAAAACCAGCGGCAAACTCACCCACTGTGCGTAGAGATGCACAGTCAGGAGGCAAGGGAAGGTATGCGGTTATGACAGACGCGGGGCGGCCAGGAGGGTGCGTCAGGAAGGGCATCTGGGGACACGCGGGGGCCAGCAGTGTCTTGATTCGTGACTGGGTGGGGCTGGTGTGGGCATTTACTTTGCAATAACTCACTAGGCAGAATGTGCCTGGTCTACGCAACTTCATCTGTGTGCATGGCATTTCACAAAACACTTTTAGAAATGAGCAGAATTAAGATAGGGGGCAGAAATATTAAGTAGAAATTTAAAAGAGGGCAAACCTATTCTGAAATTTAAGCAAAATCCTTGAGGCACAAAAAGATGCATTCTGCCTCCATACTACCTCAAAATCCCAATTTTTGAAATATGTGGACCATATTTTAATTTTAATTTTATTTAAATTCAATTAGCCAACACAGAGCACATCATGAGTTTCAGAGGTGGAGTTCAGCTAACCGTCAGTTGCACAGAACACCCAGTGCTCCTCACATCACGTGCCCTCCTTCCCGCCTGCCACCCGGTCACCCGCCTCCCCGCCCACCTCCCCTCCAGTGACCCTTGGTTGGTTTCCCAGCATCCAGAGTCTCTCAAGGTTTGTCTCCCTCTCTGATTTCTTCCCATTCAGTTTTCCCTCCCTTTCCCTATGATCCTCTGCACAATTTCTTATTTTTGTGAACTGTATTTTTAGACCAAATTGTCCTTTGGGCTGAAGTGCGTTCTCCTCCCCTGTTCTCATCAGATTGTTTTCTATCAAATTGCTTTTGTTTGTGCCAAGTCATGTGGATTATTCTAAAGCCCAGGTATTTTTCAGGGCCCTCTGGCCTGCCTGCCTACAACTCTGCCAGTGTTAAGGTCCTTCATTTGTAATAAACGCCTCACTTGCTGGCTTTCACCGTCGGCCCTCTGGGGTACAGGACACTGGAGTCATCGTCCTGCCTCAGCTGTGAGCCTGAAGTCTGTCTCTTGCTTGTGTTCACTCATTTACTCACTTGTCCATCCGCCTACCAGCGTGGATGGCTGAACATCCCCTGTGCTGGGCACGGTTCTAGGCGCTGGGGCAGCCCTGTTCTGGAGAGTTCTGTCTCTGCTCTTACAGAACCCCCTTTTAACACCAAACAGATAAAACAGAATGTCCTGTGATGAGAAGAAATGAGTCAGGATGAGAGGGAGAGTGGGTAGAAAGTGAGGAGGGTTGTGTAGTTTGTACAGAGGGGGTCCTGGGGACCTTGTGGACATGGTGACCTCTATGCAGAGACCCGAGCGGAGCAAGGAAAAAGCCATGGAGGTGTTGGGGGAGGGCATTCTGGGCAGGAGTAGCAGCAAGTGCAAAGGCCCTGGGTGTTCAGGGAACAGTCCATGGGGTGGGGTGGTAGGACCTGAGGTGTAGGAGAGTGGCCAAGGCCAACTCAGGTGGGGACTTGCCACTGAAGAGATCTAACATTGTGCTGAGAGATGGAGTTCCACAGATAGATTTTGTCCTGAGGAAGGCTGGGGTCTGATGGCTATTTAAAAAGGATAATAGAGGGAGGGGGGCCTAGGTGGCTCAGTCGGTTAAGCGTCTGACTCTTGATTTCAGCTGAGGTGGTGACTTCAGGGTGGCAGGATCAAGTCCCGCACAGGGCTCCATTTTGGGTGTGGAGCCTGCTTAACACTCTTTCTCTCTCCCTTTGTCTCTGCCCCTCTGTCCCTCAAAAAAGATAGTGAGGGGTATGGGGGGGGTTCCTGGGAACAGAGAGGGAAGAGACCAGCTTCCTGTGACCTAGGGGCTTCTCTCTGAGCCATGGCAGTGGATGGCACTCCCCTCTGGGACTGGCAGGTCCATAGCCAAGGACGGGGGCATGTGCTCATCTCTGAAAAATGCATCTTGTCTGAGATGCCCCCTCACTTTAGCAGTCAAGAAGTTTTGGATCCTGATTCTGTTAGGCAATCAGGGTGTCATCTTACCACCTTGGGGTCACCCTCAGATGTCGGGAATGTGCCATCCATACCTCAGTCCAAATTAGTGTATTTATGTCGACTAGGACAGGATGCCTTCCTGTAGCTAGGCCAAGTGTCCACTAATCTAATCTCATGGGACCACAAGATATTTATTTATTTATTTATAAAGATGTTACTTATTTTAGAATGAAAGAGAGAGCGAGCACAAGTGGGTGGCAGAAGGAAAGGGAGAAGCAGACTCCCCGCTGAGCAGAGAGTCCAATTCAGGGCTCAATCCCAGGGCCCTGGGATCATGACCTGAGCCGAAGGCAGATACTGAACAGACCGAGCCACCCAGGCGCCCCAGGGACCACAAGTAATTTATTAATTCCGAAATTTGCAAGTGATTTTCTCTTTATACAACAGAGCAGAGTCCATGCTAGTCCCGTGAAAATAATATTCTCATTTACTTACAATCTGATAAACTTTCTTGAGTTGAGGAGAAAGGGTGGTGTTCCTTCTGCTTCTGACAGGTGACTCAGACCCAGGCCAGCTCTGCTGCTGCCCCTGGTCTCTGTGGAAACCCCCAGAGGAGCCCCAGTTCCTCTAGACTAGTAGGGATTACTTTCAGCCCTGAGGCAGCTCCCTTCTATTCTTTGGCAAGTTTATTTCCACTGCTTTAAAAAACCCCACACTCACCTTCCCTCTCCATGCGTTCGACCCCAATTACCTTACCCTTGCTTAGCCAACCTCACTGACCTCTGCTGCCAAAGAAGGGACCAGAGTGTTTTTTGTTTTAACACACAGGTTGCCCTCTTTATAATTGTGTTCTTGTTCTCGACAAAGGTGATTCTGAAATGACTTCTAAAATTATGTATCTTGGGCGCCTGGGTGGCTCAGTGGGTTAAGCCGCTGCCTTCGGCTCAGGTCATGATCTCAGGGTCCTGGGATCGAGTCCCACGTCGGGCTCTCTGCTCAGCGGGAAGCCTGCTTCCTCCTCTCTCTCTCTCTTTCTGCCTGCCTCTCTGCCTACTTGTGATCTCTCTGTCAAATAAATAAATAAAATCTTTAAAAAAAATAAACAAAATTATGTATCTTAAAATAGAAGAAATTTCAATAAAAATCAAGGTCAAGAAAAGGAGTAGGGGGAATTTAAATACACACAGACACAGAGACACACACAAACACAAATCAGGGTCTCACATAGTTACTAACGGTGAGGTGTAAATTTGGCTCTGAGCTTCCTGGCAGCCTAAGCAATAAGAGAAAGGTGACCCATTTAATGATTCACTTTTTCCTGAGGAAACACACACCCATTCTTCAGGGAAAGCAATGGGATTCCTGCTCTGAGTTCCAGACAAGTAGTTTCACCCACCATTGAGGGCTGTAAGCGTGGTAAAGAGGAAGCAGTGCCCCACCCGAGTCCTCTCCTGGTCGTCTGTCTCCACTGATGACTCTTCTGGGCCCTGTGCTGTTCCATGTCCTGTGCTGGTCTGTGCTTGCCCCGCAGCTGCCTTAACCAACGGTTTTAATTGCAAAGTTGAAGAGAATTGTCATAACCTCTTGGTTTATACTTGAAACGTGGGGTCTCTGTTGACTGGCTAGGGCTCTGGTAGCTGTTGTTCTGAATTTGCTGTTGGAAAGACACGTGCAAACGCTGGGACCCAAGGCACTTCCTGCTCTTCTGAGGAGATATCTACAAAATGGAGGCATTTTAGCTAGGGGGTCTCTGGCTTCGCCAGCCCCGTACTTCCTGGTTTCTCTTTGAGAGGCTCTGAGCTGCTTTGCCAGGCTGGAGGGGTTTTAGGATTTGTGTTTTCACTTTTTGAACAGCAAGCAGGTGAGGTGCCACCTGAACAAAACACCCCTTTCCCCACCTTTGGCCACAGTCCATCCCTGAGTCACCCTCTTGTCTCTCCTCCTGTCATTTTAACCACTTCCTGCTTGCCTTCGTTGTCTAAATAGCATGGTCAGAATGACATATTTGAACACTTCCCTGCCATCTCATGTAATTTTCCCTTCCAGGCTGATTTCTTTTCTGAATGTTGGAATTTTGTCTTCTGGAGACCCAAGATACATTTCTGACCGCGGTAGTAAAATAATGATCGCTCATATGTATTGAATGCTCCCGAAAGTCAGGCACCGGGCTGGGCTCTTTCCATCTCCTCTCTCACTTAATCCTCCCAACAGCCCCAGGAGATAGATATTATTATTATCCTCCTTTTTCAAAATGGGGAAATGGAGCCCAAGACCAGTGGCCCCACGTCACCCGGAGTACAGTGGATGGAGCTGGCACTGGGCCTTGGATCCATCCGACCAGAGTCTGTGTGCTTGACTGTCACCCAGGACCCCCTTTTGGGGTACCCCCGAGGATGTCTCATTCCACTGTCGATCAGGATCAGTGCCAGCGCCGTGATAAACAACTCCCTTCTGGGCGATGGGAATATCAGCAAGGCAAGAATTTATCAGATGTTTTTAAACTAGATGACCTTCTCAGCAGATGGTTTGGGTCTCTCAGCCCTACTGGCCACTAGGCAGGTTGGGGGATGGCCCCCAGATGTTATCCAGTCTGGCATCTGGGTGACCAACAGGGTTGGTTGGGCTGGTGTTTCTCCCTTTCCCTCTGTCCCCTAGGCCCTCCCAGGTGTCTCCTTGAAGGTAGACCTATTCCAGACACAGAGCTCCCTACCGTGGGTGTCCCCACTCACCTTTGCGCCCACGTGAGGCTAAGAGTGTCCTAGGAAAGCCTCCTCTCACTTCCCTCAGGGCCTTGGTGAACCTCTCCAGCCCTGAGTCCCCAGTCACCAGCTCCATCCTGGCCTTGGGGCCACACCGTTTGCTCTGCACTGGCTTTGGCCTCCATTGTCCCACAAAATCCTCAGCCTGTCTTTACCAGAGATATCGTGTTCATGCACGGGGAGGGCAGACCCCAGAAGCTGCAGCCTGGCAGAGCCTGTCCTCCTGTCTGCTGAAAGCATGTCTGTCATTTGCCTCCATCACACAGCTGCTTTTTCCCCTGGGCAAATGTCCACCCCTAGACAGCTGTGAGAGGTCTTGTCTGCTTTGTGTAGTCCCTGAAAGAAGGTTCCATGCATTTCACATGGGGGCAGAGTGGCCACCCAGTCAGTGCCAAGCCCAGAACAACACTTCCTGCGGAGTCCCTGCCTGGGGGGCCCTCGGCCACTGGAAGCCAGATGCCCTTAATGGATGTGAAGGCCCAAGTGGGCAACGGGAATGAAAGGCTGCTGTTCCAGAGATGCTTGGCCGAAAGGCTTCCTATGTCCCTCCTTGTCTAGGTTTTGGTGACATCTAAGAAGTGGGCCGAAGTGTCACTGGATTCAAGGGAACGCCAAGGCTACGTGCAAGCGTGTTAAAGAAATACTGGCTGACTGAAATGATGTCCCAGGGCCCTTAGCGCAGAAGACATGGTGGAGAGAGAATGTCTTCAAGTCCCGTAGGAAGGTCTTCCTCAGCAGTGTGCTGGGTTCTTGTCACCAGAGGTTCAGGAGTCGGGGCCCCCCCTCAGAATGGACGGAGAGGACGTGAAGATGGAAGTGAGGATGGTGACTCAGCAATGGTGACCCGCTGTTGTCTCATGTGTTCCCGGTTTCTGCCTCATCCCCTGGACCGTAAGGTCCCTTCATGGAAACTAGATTGCTGCGTCCAAAGGCTTGGAAAAGAAAAGATGCCAAATAAGGAAAACCGACTGGGGTGGGCGCTGCTCTTGCAAAAATGCAGGCGAAGGAGTGTGGGCTCTGGAGTCCGAGTCCCCCAGCGCCGCGGACTCAGGGCCAAACACCTCACCTCCCACTGCCCGTGTGCCCCATCCCCAGAGATGGGGCTGATGAGCGCAGTCACCCTCAGGGCTGACATTGGGACTCCTGGAGGTGCTGAGGCAGAGCCGCCAGGGGGGCGTGAGCTGACCATCAGGGTGATGTGGACCCGGACGGCAGAAGCGAGGCCACTTCCTCGGGCTCCTGTGAACGAGCAAAGTCAGGAAACCTTGGGAGTAAGATTTGTCATCGTGTGGGGGAGGCTGTCTGTGAGAGCTGCCTGGGTGATTATCTGCAGCCCGGAGCTTCCTGTCATCTGCTCAGCAAACGGGGGACCGGCGCCGGCCCCTCGCGCCTGCCACCCCTGCTGCGGACCGTGCGCTCTCCAGTGGGTTTGCTCTGGAGCCTGTCCACGGAGGTCCTCGACTGGCCTGGCACAGGGCCCCTGCTTTTGAGAAAGCAGAAGGGCAAGGCTACTTTTCCCAAGTAGAAGGACCAGAAAGACCCATTTTTTTTTTAAGGATTTTTAAAATTTATTTATTTGACAGAGATCACAAGTAGGCAGAAAGGCAGGCAGAGAGAGAGAGGAGGAAGCAGGCTCCCCGCTGAGCAGAGAGCCCGATGCGGGACTCGATCCCAGGACCCTGAGATCATGATCTGAGCCGAAGGCAGCGGCTTAACCCACTGAGCCACCCAGGTGCCCCAGAAAGACCCATTTTTTTTTTTTTTTTTAAAGATTTTATTTATTTATTTGAGAGAGAGAGAGACGGTGAGAGAGAGCACGAGCAAGGAGAAGGTCAGAGAGCAAAGCAGACTCCCCATGGAGCTGGAAGCCTGATGCGGGACTCGATCCCGGGACTCCAGGATCACGCCCTGAGCCGAAGGCAGTCGTCCAACCGACTGAGCCACCCAGGCGTCCCGAAAGACCCATTTTTAATAAGCCCCACGGGCTGCAGACCATCCTAACTTAAACCACTTCTTAGGTGGTTTTAAGAATGAGCGGTCACTAGTCAAGGAGAAAGCCCCCCTTTTCTCTCCTCTTGACTCTGAAAAAGTGCTTTCTTGAGGGAGCAAGAGAGGCCATTGAGGGGGCGCTGAGCTCAGAGGCTTGCGGGGCAGGGTCTGAGGGGCAGAGCCAGTGGGTGACCCTAGAAAGTGGCATCAGAGGGCAGGGTTTTGTGATCTGTCCCTATGTGTGTCCCTCTGCCCTACGACAGAGCCAGGCTCAATTTTGTTAAATGAGTGAATGTAAATTAACCAAATGGGTTTGCATGTGAAATAACCAACCCCCTAAAGCAGGTGCCTTCTCTCCTCTCGATCGCGTGCATCCTTCACAGTTGGCTGTCCTCCCTGCACCTGTCCCATCACACACCACATGCTCTGTGCACCCCTGCCCCTGCCATACCCCAGCCCTGCAGGGCTGCCCTCTTTCCCTGCAGGCTTGCTCCTGTTCTAGAAGACACCCGCTTTCTTCAGGGCCCATCTGGAAAGCTACCACTGCTGTGATGGCTCATGGTACGTCCCTGCCCAGCTTTAGTCCATAACTGACCACGTGGCGTTACACTGTGACTACATCTCTGTCTTTTCCAGCAGAGCGTGGGCATCAGCAGGGGTGTCAGCCCGGTGACCAGGGAGCCCGGGGCGAGTGCGGAGCAAGGACCGGTGAGAGCAGCAGCCACACGATCCGTGCCCGAGCCACGCCATCTCAACTCATCATGGAACCCAAGAGCTGAGAACTTTTGGCCAGCGAACTTCCCATGAAATTAAAGAGTCTGATTGATCACCTCAGTTCTGTAAGTAAAAACCGTAAGAGGGTATAAAACATCAGGAAGACCAGAATTTCTTTAATAATGAAATAATTTATTTGTTAACGGTGGAACAGTACAGAAGTTTACATATACACAGCAAAGATTCTCTAAAACATGTAGTAGTTCTAAAAATGCATGTGCTAACTGTAGTAAAAAGCACCATTCTCTAGATCTTGACACAGGATTTACATTGGCTTCATTATTTACACCAAGAAATAAACATCTGGAAACAGAATTCCATACTCTCTCATCTGCTGCTCCCCTGTTTAGGCTGTGTTTACTAGGAAGATGGCCCCAACATTGATGGTTAACAGCAATATTCCCAGAGCACCAATTCTAGGGACAAGGGGTCAAAGGCAAGTTTGGTTCTCAGGTAAATGCTAAAATGAGGAATGCCCCATCAACTTACCACCCTGCCCAGAATAAAAAATCAAAATAAAAGATTTGGATAAACCTTAGAATCGGGTGCCTCACTAATTCTCATTTTATGATTTTGAGAGAAGACAAAGATACTCAATTTCTTCAGCCAGTCAAGAGCTGACTTTAGAAGTGCCAGTTATTTCTTCTTTCAGAAGAATTAAGAAAAGCGTCCATGGAACAAATATTGAGGAAATCATGATAAATCGCATATCGCACACACACCCCTCCCCATCCCCAGAGAGAACAAAACATCCCATAGTCACAGAGATCTGAATGAGAAAAACCACCCCGTCTGCAAGGGTCTTTGGGTCATCTTCTCCCAGAAAGGATTTGAAAACTCAGTAGCCAGCTACCTAAGCATGCTGTATCCAAGAGTTAGACACAGGAAAACAACAACAACCCCAAAAAACAAAACCCAGATTGACCTGCAGGAAATCGCCTTGTGGCACTGGACTTCCTGGGGTTCTACACACAGCAGGTAGAGGAGGAAGGCAAAGAAGCTTGGGAAACAAGCAGAGAAGGAAGAGAAGACAGATTCAGGAACAGATTATAAAGCACAATGAAAGTGGTATTCTTGCTGATACAATATGGTATAAAAACCTAAATGTGTATGTATATACTTTTCAAAAATAAGTTTTCTCTTTAAAGGATGGAGCAGAGGCAAGAAGAAACAAAGCCCATAATACCCATTTGCAACCCCCAAGACCCTGCTAGACAGTTATTTTGAGCACCACCATCCTACCTAGTTGACACTTTTTCACCCCACAGCCCAGGATCTGCTCTTGGCCACTCTGGGGAAGGATCAGAGAGGCCCTCGGGAAACCCAGGTAAGGACCCTTTGTTTCTTTTGAAAACAAGCAGAGGTTAAAGGACAACATTTTCCTTAGAAGAAACCTGCTCCTGGGGCTGAATGCCAGGTCAGGGCCCTACCACAGTGCTCAATTTTGAATTGACCCTGAAATTGAGTCTGGGGTACACTGGGAGAGGAATTTAGATCCTGCTCAAAATAGTGATTCAAAGGGCATCACAAACTAGCATTAGGTCTGTGACTAGACACAGGAGTCAGCGGTCACTAGCAGCACCTTGAAGAATTCAAGATCTTTGCTCAGCAGCAGAAAACCCACACAATCCCCTGGGTGCTTTGCTGTTTTAAGCCAACAGGTGGAGAAAGCTAGGCTTTCTGGGCTGTTCACAGAAGCACACAGACGTAGTTTTCTCACTGCACAAAACTGGACTACATACTTTTCTTATCCCATCTGCATTGCAATGGTATCGGTGAGAGTATAGATTTCTCTTGTCTTTTAAAATCAATTTTACATAAAAATATGCATGTGCCTATATTTACACACATCTATAGTTAAGTACAATTGTCAAAGTCTTAAAGGCTGGGGTTTCTATCTTTGCCCATCCCCTCCCCCCAACAACCCTCATAGAAAGGTTTTTCATTTTTCTTTAAAAAACCCTAAACAACCAAAAAGACTTTATAGCTCTGAACAGTCACGCTGGTGGATCAGTGAATGAGAGAACAGGTTGGCAAATCAGGGCTGCTGATAGCCGCGTGGGGAAGGGGAGTAGCTGCCTCGTGCTGAGTTTGCTGGTCCTGAAGGTTACAGTTTTGGTCAGAGAGAGGCCTGGCTGCCATGCCGATTCGGTCCACCTCGAGCTTTTGCAAAGTAAGGTCTAACCCTGGTGTCAGTTTATCACAAGTGCATTAAAAATATATCCATTTCCACATTATATATGCAGTCAAATTGAAAAGGACCAGACAAACAGTGCAAAGGTCAAATAATTACTGTTTTATATTGGGACAGTACATTTCAGATTTCAACCAAAAGACAAAAATGCAGTTTAACTTAAACACAGAAAATAACGGCATCTCTCAGATGCCTTATTTCTAAATCGAACAAATACACAAATTCTGTTCCCTTCCCTCCCCCAAAGCAAGCCCACCAGCTTTGCCCAAAGTCTTGAGTTTTCGATGCCATTTGGCATCCAGCATCTTGGCCTTGTGACGGGCTTCAATGTAGCAATTAAAATGCTTGAGAGGTCTAGCGAATGGCATTCGAAAGGGACCTCAAAGTGCAGATACATCTTTTCAAACATGTTACAGGCTGAGCTGGCTCTTTGAACACTATCACTCTGCTTAAATTCAGGAAGCAGGCTTTAAAAATGCGAAAGGCATACAAGTTGTATTTCAGTGCAAATCTTCAGCTGGTCATTGGAAAAGATTCAAAAAAAAAAAAAATCCTTTGTGTCACCTACCCCTCCCCCCCCCCACAAAAGCTGAAATTCAGGAAAAAAAAAAAAAAAACCGGAACAAAACAAAAACAGAAGTACAGATGACTTTGGAATCATTTAAAGAATCGACTATTTCCAATTAAAAATTTTAATACATTAGAATCATTAAAATGAAAGAACAAAAGTAATCTTGCTATTGTTTAGACCACTCTAATGAATGAGCTTCCGCGTGGAGCGCATTTGAACTCTGAGTCATGTAGAAGTTGGAGGCGCTGGAGGCGAGGCGAGGCTGGGGGGCCAGAGACCACAGGCAGTGGGGGCTCAGGGCGGCCACCCGCCTGCCGCTGCTTCAGCCGTGGAGCCCTTAGGTTGCAGTGCGTCTGTGGATTTTAGGAATGTTCTTGTCACTTTGTGACACACACTCTGTTTCAGCATCACAGGTTTTACAAATGGTTCAAATTCAATGAAAAAGATTTGCCAGAGGCTGAAAACCTCGACCTCAAAAATATGAATGCAAAAATATTAAGGGGAATGAACCAATTTTGTAGATACCTACATACAAAGTTTCTAGAACATCTATAAAAGCACAAAGTCATAAGAATTTGTTTTCCATTACATTAGTTTATATAAAATGAATAAATAGTATTTATAGATTTAATGTGTCTTATGTACATATACATGTGCTCTGTTTTAGCTTAAATAAAAATGCTACAAAGTGGGAGACCACTTGAGGGAGAAATCATAACCAAAAAGAAAGATCAGCCTTTTAAACTAGCAACCCCAGAAGCCTCCATAAAGAAGTTTCTGGGTGTATCCAAAAATAAGGAGAGGAATTCTAATAACACTGTACCATCCCCTCCTGTTCACCTGCAACACAGGGTAGAAATGTGGACTTTTCCTTTCACTGATGATGGACACTAGCTCAGCTAGTGCCAAAGCTCAGTTATTGCTGAAAGTTAAATAGGAAAATAGATTAGAGTTGGACCCAATGTCACTTATTTTGGGGTGAAAAAAAGGCATAATCACTTTGTGTTAAGTGGGAAATGGAGATCTCGTTTATCTCTGAGGTAGGAAAAAAAAATGTTCCAGAGACAAGTAGCATAACAAACTTTGAGGGGAAAACGTGCCTTGGGATAGCAGTACGCAGCGCAGTCCCAAGAACATCGCACACAAAGAGATTGTACCGTCTTGTTTGTGACAACAAACGCTGCTGGAGCTTGCATGAGCTGTGCGACCCCAAAGACGTGCTCTAGCACAGTGTCCACTTCCAGGCGAAAACTACTGCTCCCATCCACACGCGGCTGGGTTGGGGGGTGGGGTGAGCAGGGGGAGCGGGTGAAGGGTTTGTTTTCTGGAGGTGTTCCTGACTCCTCACTGGGGTGAGGTCCACGGTGAAGTGCTCTTAAATGCCGCTTCCAAAGCTTACTTTGGAGTTCTGAGATCAGGATCTCAACTTTAAAAAAAGTTTGTTTCCTTCCATTTCCTAAGCACAAGACACATTCGGACATTCCTGCTAGGTGAGTAACATAGCCAGAAAACTTTAAGACAGGTATGCTAGACTACCCGGGGACAGTAAATAAGGTGGGGGAGAGTGCTGGGTGGTCAAAGTTGCTTATTCGGTCTGAGAATTCTTGGGTGCTTCAGAGTGATTGGAATGTACAGTCTGGCAGACGGATTTTTATGCAGAGAAAGAGAAACTAGTGGATGCAATCAGAAACCCACCATCCTAAGCACTTCCTGGAAAACGTTTACAGAGCTGGTTCTGGTACAGGTGGTACACGGAGGCTGACGTGCAAGGGGACTGTGGTTGGGTCTGATACGCTACCTAATCCGTTCGGCCGGCAGAGCCCTCCGGGAGGCAGCCGCGGCGACCCCGCGCTCTCAGAGGCCCAGACACATCTTGTGATTGTCCTGGAGCTTTATTCTCTTCATGCTGGAGCTGGAGTAGCCCTCGTCACTGCCCAGGCTCTGCATGCTGCCCCGCTCGTCCGAGTCGCTCACGCTGCTGCTGCTCCAGTCCAAGTCGCCCGTGAGATAGTCTGTGCTTTCAACGTCCACGTCGATCTCTTCTGCGGGAAGGACAAGAAACACGGGTGGATGCACGCCACAGGATGCTCAGGCCCAACCGCCAAGCCAGCCCCGCCAGGCCCTGCACTGGAGCCCCAGCCGGAGTGCGAGGAGGTAAGAGGGACTCGTCACAGGGGGTCCAGTGATTGGACATCGCGACAGCTCAAGGGGGCCAGGTCTCTGTTCCTCCCTGGTGTGGCCTCTGGGGACAGACACACACACACACACACACACACACACACACACACACGGCAGGTGCTCACCCCTGTCAGAGTCCGAGCGCTCCGAGGAGACCGTGGAGCCGATGCTGTCCATCCGTATCCTCTCGATGCCCAGCTTCTCCAGCTGCCGCTTCAGGTGCCGCTGCTCTCGCTGAAGCTGGTCTATTTGGTGAATGGCTTTTCTGTCACAATCTTCAAGTTTCTGCAAGTCAAATGGGGAGCTGTTGGAGCCCGCAGGCCAACTTCCAAATGGGCAAGGACTCTGCATCTTGCCTTCGAGCCCCCTGACAGGCCGGTTTTCCTCAGAAGCCCTTCGGTGTCTCTCGTCTGACTTCTCCCAGGGCAGGATGGGGGCCGCCTGCCTTTGGCTATGCTCTGCGGCACCAACCTCGCTGTGGCTACCTGCACAGTCACAGGTAGGGATCTGGGGCCTGAGCTCGGCCCCTCTAATGCTGGGGAAGAGCTAGCAGCCCCCCAGGTCTATGGGGAACACCCTGAGCACCGCTCTCTGAACTACAGCACGCCTCGGGCTGGGAGCTGTGACACGGCCGTGCAGAAGGAGGGTTCGTCAGCTCCGTGTTCTAATGATATCAACACCTGAGTTATTCCAGATCTCAATTAACTTCTGTTCAGTAGCAGGAAACAGTCTTTGCAAGTCCTGATTCCAAACTGTCCAACACAAGAGCTTAAATGCATTTCCAAAGACCACTTGTTTTTATGAATCTGTTTAACTGTGGTTATGTTGCTCTAGACAGAGGTTCTTTTTCCCTCCAGAATTGTCATGAAGGCAGGTCACTAACCATAATTAAGGAGACATTTGTCCAACAGTGACTAAAGGGTTATTGCTAAACAGCGAGTTCTGGCTGTGGCTTGCGGCAGTCTGACTACCACTTTACTCTCTCACCTTTTGCTCTTCAAGCTACGTGCTACACACGGACTGTTTCAGACCCTCTGGGAGGTGCTAGGGATACAAGGTGAGCATAAAGACCTCGTCCCCTCCTCCGACAATGGAGACAACCAAACAGTCACACAAACCATGGTCAGATGACAACTGTGATAAGCGCTAAGAGAGAGAAAGATATCCAATAATAGCTCAACTGTCGCAGGAAGGACGTAAGCAGGTCAAGAAAGGCTTCCCTGAGCTAGTGATACCGGTGTTGAGATCTAAAGGATGACAAGAAGTTAACTAGGTGAAGAAAGGAGGAGAAAACATACCAACCAGAGGGAACAGCACGTACGAAGGCCCTGTGGTTAGAGAGCATGACAAGTGCAAGGGCCTGAAAGGGCACAGGGCCCAAGATGCCACTGTACAGGCAGGTAAGGGCCAGGTCGTGCAGCCTGGGGCAGGCCTGCTGACAGTCTGCCCTGAGCCACTGAAGAATTTTAAACAGGGTGACATGCTGACTTGGGCTTTGGAAGGATTACTCTTGGGAAGCACAGAGCTTAGCTCAGAGGCAGCTAGAGGAATACAGGGAGGCCTCTGAGGAGTGCACTGCAGTAGATGGTAGGGTGAAATGGGAGTTAGCCTCTGAAATATTTAGGTCTTGGAGAGGACTCAGATATGGCTAACAGAGCAAGGGATAGCAAGGCTGACCCTGAGTTTTTGGCTTAATCAAACGGACAATTAGAGGGCCCTTTAACAGCTGCTACACAAGGGTGAGAAATACTGAGTTGGGTTCTGGACATGTTTGGTTTGGGATGACTGAGATCATCAAAGAGGCAGACTAGGGGCGCCTGGGTGGCTCAGTGGGTTAAGCCGCTGCCTTCGGCTCAGGTCATGATCTCAGGGTCCTGGGATCGAGTCCCGCATCGGGCTCTCTGCTCAGCAGGGAGCCTGCTTCCCTCTCTCTCTCTCTGACAGCCTCTCTGTCTACTGTGGTCTCTCTCTGTCAAATAAATAAATAAAATCTTTAAAAAAAAAAAAAAAAGAGGCAGGCTGGAGGATGATACACATTTGCTACCCCTCATCAACAGACAAATCCTTAATGGACAGGTAAAGCTAAAAACGAATCCCAAGGATCTTCTTACCTTTATGTGCAATTTGGCTTTTGTCAATAAACTCAATGTAGTGTGTCGGTTCGATTCCGGCCCAAGCGGAACCAGCCCCTTCAACTTTTCCAGGCACAAGCGAAGATGGGCCCGCCTAAAAAAACAAGGTCACAGTAGCATTGAGAATCTCACAGTGCGCCAGAAGGCCCTCTGGAAAAACAAGTTCTAAAAGAGTAGGAAGTTGCCCAGGCCCAGGCCCAACACCACCAATGACGTCTGGTCAAACAAACATCTTTGGACATTGGACAACTCTGGTGAAAGCCACAGAGAAGCCCAAACTGGGGTTTTCTCATCTCTTTATAATACAGGTGTGTTAGGGAAGGGACTAAGATCTACTCTTATTAGGCATATTTGTCAGGTTATCTCCGAGTTTCTGGGTTTGAATGTAACCGACAGCACATGCCAGGGTTTGAATCCTTTCAACCCATACTTCTTCTTTTCCCATTCATGGGCCACTAGAACTCGAGCACTGCTGTATGTAGCATTAACACACATGAATGGCCTGTGTGGTTACTCATTACAGCTTGCTTTAGAATAGCAAAGATAAAATCCACTTAAGTCACTAACATTGAGACCTGGTTAAAAAAATTATTGTGTAGCTATCCGGCGGAATACTATACAGCTATGAAAAGAACCAGAATGTGCTCTACTTACTACCAGGAAAGAACTCTCAGATACACTGTGAAATGAAGAAAAGCAAGATGCCATACCATGCATACAACATGCTATCTCTGGACAAAACAGAGGAAAAGTAATTATGTTTTTTCTATAGACATAAAATCTTGAACAGTAAGTAAGAAACTAATCTAACAGCAAGGAGAGAGAAGTCAGGGAAGAGGTGGGAATAAGGTAATATTCACTGAATGACTTATATCTTTTGGCTTTTCAACTATGTAAACTGTTCAAAAAGTACATTAAAGAAAATAAGGGGCGCCTGGGTGGCTCAGTGGGTTGAGCCTCTGCCTTCAGCTCGGGTTGTGATCTCAGTCCTGGAATCAAGCCCCGCATTGGGCTCTCTGCTCAGTGGGGAGCCTGCTTCCCCCTCTCTCTCTGCCTGCCTCTCTGCCTACTTGTGATCTCTGCCTGTCAAATAAATGAATCTTTTAAAAAGAGCAAGCACATCATAAGCATTGCTACACTACACAGCCATGCAGAACAGCTAGAGATAACCACATGTGGGCCCTGGAGGGGGCCCAGAGGCACAGTGGGACAGAGCGGGAAGGGATAAAGCCCGGGGGAGGCAGAAGCTCCAGTGAGCTCCTCAAGAGAGGATCTTTAGTCACCGACCGGAGTCCCTAAAGTTTTGGAAATTAACACTTCATTTCTTTGTGCTTTATTCGGGAACCTAGCAGATCCAGAGAGTGGGAGAAACACCCAGGACTCAGAGTTTTTGCCTCAGCCTACCACATCCTAAAAGCCTTCACAGGCCATTCCAACCCATTGTGATTCCTCCACTTTCTGAGTACTTCCTGGTTTATACTAGTCAAGGGGACGTTCACTGTTCTGCTGGGATCATTTGTTATTTGCTACTTAACCACTCATTCATTGCAAACTCCTCAGAAGATTGGATTGCTGCTTAATCACTGCTGAGTTACTATGGTGCCTCCCCCTCCCACTTCCTTAATAAATGTCTGCTGAGTGAGTTGCGTCACTATTCAACTAGACCATAAGTTTCCAGAGGACACAGTCCATCTCTCCTCCACCTCTGCTTCAACAGTGCTCCGGCTCCTGGGCTTTTAGATACATGCCCACAGCCCACACACAACCACCCAGAGCTGAGTTCCTGGGAGCCTGGGAGGCTACCAGCTGAACTGGGAGACAACCTTAAAGCTTAATTTGCTCCCCTTACCACTTAAAATTTTTGACCGTATTAGCAAAAGTTAAAATGGCTTCTTCAGCCAGTCCTCTACCGGTTGCTCCAAGAGGTCCATATGTATGATAACAACCAAGGAAGCCCCTTCAAACCCTTCATACCAAGACTTCGGGATGTTCCTCCCAAGGTAGACCTAACAAACGGTACATTAGACATCCTGATGAGCCCGTGTCTCATCTGCTTCCAAGCCTCCTTCCTTGTCTAGCTCTCAGAGGAGCTGTCCTAGACTCTCCGAGGGCCCTTGAAGCCTGGAAAGATTTGAAGAGCACAGCATCTGCTCTTGAGCTAGGAAGATTTAATGGCCCTTTGATAAGACTTTGATAAGACTTCCACTTGCCCTGAAACCCTGTCCGTGTGGAATGGCCACAAGCAAAGGGTCCCATTTACAGGTATGCTCAACCTACCACTGCAGGAGGGAAAAAGCAAAGCAGAACCTGTGTGTAAAATGGACCTATTCACCTTGGATGATAACATTCAAGAAGAGTCATGAAAACAGATCATATAAGAAACACCATGAGAAGGTAAAGTCAATTATACAGTTATCCAAATTATTTCTCCCAAAGTTTACAAACAAACTGTCAAGTGAGGAAAAAAAGTTCAAAAATTAGATGTAGACATTTTTCAGTTTGTTACCTGCAAAGACAGCATGATTCAGAACAGAGTCCTATTAGTCATTTTATGATGTGGGTTTATTGCAAATATGAGTATGTAAATTTTTTAGGAAGTTTGTCTACTGATAAAAATATAATAAAGTCATCTTTCCATGCATCGTCATTTCTAGTTCTATAGGGAGTCTAGCCCAGAAAAGTATAATTCTCACTACCCAAATGTGGGTTTTTCCAAAGAACACTTCAAGTTGTGAAACTAGAAATAAGCCATTTGACTAATTCAAGCTAAGGATAATACGTGTACATTGAGTGTGCTTTTTTGGCCTGGTTCTATGAAAATAAGACCAGAACTTTTCCTATAATTTTGTTGAGATCCAAAGCCAACTTCTGTTCTTGGTAGTGCCTGCCTTGGCCTCCTCAAGTGCCCAATGGCTTCCCTGCCCACTTGCCTGCAGACATCCCCAGGCTGGCACCTGGGCCAACCACAGGGGAGGGGTGAGGTCTACGGAGTGGGCTCAGTTCTGTCATGTAATAGTGAAATTTGACTCCTAAACCAGATAAACAAGCCAACAGACCCCTCTGTAAAAGCTGCCCTTGAGGCTCCTCAACCCTGAGACAACACGGGCATGCCACACCCGGGATCTGGAACCCTTCAGCCGGCCTCGAGAGCACCCAGGAATCACGAGATCTAGAGCAAGTAACACAAGCACCTGCCTCAGCTCTTCCACCCCAGTCCGGACAACTCCCCTGGCCAGGGCTGTGGTCCTCAAGGAGGGGGATCAGGATCCCGTTTTGAACCAGGTCTACCTCCCCCTTGGGGAACCAGCAGAGGTTCTGCCACTCATACTTAACAGGAAGCTACTCCATACCCCAGTCTGCTCCCCACTGAGACCTCCTCTTCTGTCCCATCTTCTTCAGCCAGTCCTCTACCGGTTGCCAAGAGCTGCCTCCCAGCTCCTTGCCCCCAGGAGAAGAGGGTTGTGCCGAGTCCTGGCTCCCTCCTGCTCCCAGCTGCCTCTTCTGTTTGTGAAGATCCAACTGCTTTGTTCCCAGGTCATAAACTTTGACAAACTTCATGTGCTGACTCTTCAGAAATACCGCTTTAATTATTCTGAAGGGACAGATACACCTTTGGTCTACAGTGGCATAAAGAGAGCAATCTTTGATCTGAGCTATAATCAGTAAGGCTCAGAATCCAGTGTGCCCTGTGACTAGGGAGAACTAAACTAGATACAAACTACAGTTTTTCTTAAGATTTTGAAAAGGATCTCAAATTCTAGTTTTGTTTTTAGTTCTTTTAATAGTCACCATACAACCAAATGCCAGCATCGTATGTAAGAGCAAAGGTTTGGGACCTTGGCTTTGCCACTGACTTCCTGGGTGACCTTGAGCTAATCCCTTCACTCCACGTGGCACCAACTTCCTCGGCAGCAGACAGGAACACCATGCCTGACAGCACCGGTATATTAACTGGGACAAGGTATGGAAGTCCCTGGCCAGAGTCTGACAGGAGTGTTCGCTATGTGGTAGCAGTTATTCTTTCAATTCTAGCTTCTTCTGTAGACCAAAAATTACAGGGAACAAACAGATTTGGATAGCACTATAATATTCCTCTGAAAATCAAAAGGGGACTCAAAGTGTCTCACTAGGTAGACAGAGGCTATCTGGTAAAAATCCAAGTCTTCCTTAAAGTAAACACTTGCAACCTATTTTCTATGGCAATACAGATCTTGCTTATGCTAAAGATACTATTTTTACATAAAAAAAAACAAGGACAGTGAAGGAGACCATCAACAAAAGCAACCTACTGAAGGGGAGGAGATATTTGCAAATGCCATATCCAATAAAGGGTTAGGACCCAAAATATATAAAGAGCTGATATAACACCACCCAAAAAATATAATCAAATTAAAAATGGGGAGAAGACACGAATGGACATTTCTCCAAAGAAGACCTACAGATGGCCAAAAGACATATGAAAAGGTGCTTGACCTCACTCATCACCACCTCGTATCTCAGAATGGCTAAAATAAAAAACACAACAAGTGGGGGCAAAGACATGGAGAAAAAGGAACCCTCTTACACTGCTGGTGGAAATGCAAACTGGTGCAGCCACTGTGGAAAAGTGTGGAGGTTCTTCAAAAAGTTAAAAATAGAGCTACCCTATGATCCAGCAATCGCACTACCGGAGCAAACAACTAAACACTAATTCAAAACAACTTATCAACAACAGCATTCTCTCCAACAGCCCAAGTATGGCAGCAGCTCAAGTGTCTATGGACAGATGAACGGATAAGGAAGATGCGGTATAAATATACACACGACACAGTATTATTCTACCCTAAGAATGAAATCTTCCTTTGCAACGGTGTGGATGGAGCTAGAAGAGTATAATGCTAAGTGAAATGAGTCAAAGACAGACAAATACTGTATGATTTCACTCACATGTGGAGTTTAAACAAAACAAACGAGCAAAGGCAAAAAAGAGGCAAACCAAGAACCAGTCTCTTAACTAGAGAGAACCAACCTACAGTTACCAGAGGGGAGGCGGGTGGGGGAGGAGGGAAACCAGCAAGGGGCATTAAGGAGGGCACTTGGGACGGATACTGGACAATGTGTGGAAGTGCTGAATCAGTCATATTGTACACCTGAACCTAATTATTACACTATGTTAACTATACTGGAATTTAAAAAATTCAAAAACTCAGCAAGGATCTTATAAAGCTAATGCATGCAAAAGAAAAAAACTTCTTGGCGACACGTCATGTAGTGTTGGGTAGAAGGGAGCCCAAGGCTGGGGCGGGGGGCGCTGAAGAGCACCTGACCCTCCCTGCTCCCGCTGCCCTTCAACAGCCCAAAGAAAATACAGCTGCAAATACTGACCTTGGAAAGCCAAGCACATCTCTGGGTGTGCTGTCTATAGCCAAAGCACCTACAATCTCTCTCAAACAACAGCAAGAAGAAAGGAGAGCATATTTAAGAATGAACTTAAAACAGTTTTGGAAGGAAACTATAAAACGTTGCTGAGATACATAAGAAAATCTGAGTAAATGGAAAAAAGCGGCACCCTCCTAGATATGAAAAGCAAAGAAGCCAATGTTGCCCAAGTCTGTCCACAAATTAAACCTAGTTCCAGGAAAAAAAAAAATCCTAAGTGTTCTTCTTAATGCTGGGACTCATGTAGAGTTTAAAGAATCTACAGGAGTCTAAACTCCATCTAGAACAACACACGTATAAGGGATTGCCAGATTTTTGAAAAAGAAGAATGAGGAGGAATGTGCTATACCAGATACTAAATTGTATTATAAAGCTTTAATAATTAAAAAATAAAGGAACTGGGACACCTGGGTGGCTCAGTTGGTTGGACGACTGCCTTCGGCTCAGGTCATGATCCTGGAGTCCCGGGATCGAGTCCCACATTGGACTCCCGGCTCCATGGGGAGTCTGCTTCTCTCTCTGACCTTCTCCTCTCTCATGCTCTCTCTCACTGTCTCGCTCTCAAATAAATGAATAAAATCTTAAAAAAAAAAAAGAATATTCTAAAAAAAATAATAATAAAAAAATAAAGGAATGGGCAGACAAATCAAGTGAACAGAATAAGAAATTCCCAGAAACAGACTGAAGATATAGGTATGAATTTAACATACAACAGAGGTAACACTGCAAATCCTTGGGAAAGGAATGAATTATTGAGAAAATAGAGAAGTAGGGAGACGGACATCAAAATAAATTCCAAATATATTAAAGATTTAAATATAAAATATTTATATTTCATATTTAGCACACTGTTGTCTGTTTGATAGCACATTGTTGTCCATTTTCCTTAAATCTTGTCAGCCATGAATTATGGAAAACTAAATACCCAAGTGAAAGGAAGTCATTAATGAGACGGTTCTGGGCTGCTTGAGGCACTACCACATACCAGAGCTTGGGCACTGACAGAAGGCACCCGGGCCAGCCAGTGTGCTCTTAAGACAGTTCTGAATGGCTCAGTCGGTTAAGCGTCTGCCTTTGGCTCAGGTCATCATCCCAGGGTCCTGGGATCAAGGCCCAAATCGGGCTCCCTGCTCAGCGGAGAGCCTGCTTCTCCTTCTCCCTCTGCCTGCTGCTCTGCCTACTTGCACTTTCTCTGTCAAAATAAATAAATAAGATCTAAAAAAGAAAGTTCTGAAAGCTTCTCACTTTATTTCTGCCCCCAGACTTAAGCTCCCTCTAGTCTATCCATGTCTCTCTCCCTTTCAGGCCAACAGATTTGTCAACTGGGGAATAAACTGGGAAAAGAGTAAGATCAGAAGTAGACTGTGTCGGGGGTATAGCTCAATGGCAGAGCATTTGACTGCAGAAGTAGACTGTGCCATCTGATAGTGCTCCTGAATTTGCTAGGTTACCCAAAAAGTTCTTCCTGAACTTTTTGGTCAGGAGTGGGAATGGTATCCAACAGGGCATATGTGCGGGTCTGCGTGGTAAGGGAGGACTACTGTCAGAGATTTTGTTTTTTAAACTGAAGGTCTAACTGAATGCTTTCCTTTCATAGTCAAGTATAGGACAGGACAAAGAATTAGAAGGTGACAACAGAGCGTACAGGATGGCAGCCAGTGAAGGGGGTAGATAAGTAAGCTCACAGGTAGAAATATGGAAACATACACTTGACTCTTTCATTCATTTACTCCAACTACATTTCCCAAGGAGGATTACTGTGTACTGATACTTTCACAGGTGCTTGGATACAATGCTCAGTTAGATCAAGTCCCTGCCTTGGTGCTTCTTAAAATTTAGTTGGACAACAAAAGTAAACAAATTATTGAAGAATTATTGATCTGAACTACCTTCAGGCTATTACAAATAGCAGCTCTCACCAAAAGTTCTAGAACAGGCTCCCTTTGCCCTCTATAAAGCCTATTCTTTCTTTTCCCTCACCCATATCTAGACTTACAAGGTGTCAAGCTTCCATAGAACATCAGAACCTGGTTTTTTCCCTTTCCAAATAGATCACATTCATGTCTTCATTCATTCACACACAGACTTCCTACATAGCCAACTGTTCTTTCATTACCAAATAATGGGAAAGATCAAGACTTTCATTTCATGTTAATCCACTGGAGCCCAGAAAGAACAATGTATCTGCAGTTGCTGATCTGAGAGTAGAATCTGGTATCTTAGGCAATCCATGTCCCTTCTCTTTGGGAAAAGCCCTACCTAACAAAGATACACGGTACCTCACTGAGTACTACTTTTCATTAAAACTGGGCTTTATGGGGCGCCCTGGGTGGCTCAGTGGGTTAAAGCCTCTGCCTTCCGCTCAGGTCATGGTCTCAGGGTCCTGGGATCGAGCCCCACATCAGGCTCTCTGCTCGGCGGGGAGCCTGCTTCCTCCTCTCTCTGCCTGCCTCTCTGCCTACTTGTGATCTCTCTCTCTGTCAAATAAATAAATAGATGTCTTAAAAAAAAAAAAACTGGGCTTCATATTCTTCACCAAAGGAAAAAAAGCAAACAATAAACAATAGCTGATTTAACTGTAAAGTTTCACCATCTTATTTCCTAGCTTTGTATGGGCACAGATTTAGCCAATTAAATAGCTTCATAAATTCTACAGGATAAATGGAGGTTTAATAAAAATTTCAGATATGCGGGGCGCCTGGATGGCTCAGTGGGTTAAGCCGCTGCCTTCGGCTCAGGTCATGATCTCAGGGTCCTGGGATCAAGTTCCTCGTCGGGCTCTCTGCTCAGCAGGGAGCCTGCTTCCTCCCCTCTCTCTGCCTGCCTCTCTGCCTACTTGTGATCTCTCTGTCAAATAAATAAATAAAATCTTAAAAAAAAAATTTCAGATATGCTACATATGAGCTGTATAGTGAGAAAAAAAGGTTTAGTATAGAATAAGAAGAAACAAATCATCTCATGGGGTCAAAAATTACTCCCTAAAAGTGATTACAGGTCACAAGAGATCCTTCCTCCAGTTTTGGGGTTAAGAACAGAGCCTTACCTGGTCAAACAAAAGGTCCGGGTGAAGACTACAAGTCATGCTTTGAGGGGAAAAAAAGGACTATCCTCCTTTCCCAAAAATGATCCCTTTATAAATAATTGCCAGATGCATCACTACTACCAACTTAATTAGAACCTAGGAAGGTTTTGAAGATTTTTGATAATTGTGATAAGGAATCTTTATAAAAGATACAGAGATAGTTTTATATGCTAGCAGTATGGGAACAGGTCACTTGATGAACAGGGCATAAACAGCAATTCACGGTGGCTACATTTTGAAGTTATAAGATCACTTCTCCACTAAAAGTATGAAATACATAGTATATTCATTAATATGTCCTTTCCAGAGACCAGTTTTTAAAATGGATACAATACATATCATGGCTAGTACCTGCTAGCTTTCTCACCCTTTGACTATTAATGCTTATGACAAAAAGTCAGGCAGTGCCCCCAATGCTCCAGCGGGGACTGGAAATTAGTTGAATAAGCAGCATAGGTCTTTTCTCCAAGTTCTTCCAAGGGCAGATGCCATCTATCCAAGAGGTATAGTCCAAGGAAAACAGATTCTAGAGGTACAAATCTGGGTGTTCTACCTTCAATGTAGGCCAGATTTGCACACTGATAACTACATCCCTTCTTTGTAATAGCCAGGCCATGCCCTTAGCCCCATGTGGCAACAAAGCAATGCAGATTCGTTACAACACTCTAGAGTGAAATCTGAATGTGGTCAAGAAAGTTCAGAAACAGTAGGAGTGGCGCAATGCCTACCACAACTTGGGCCCGATGCAAATGTTACACCCCTACCCTCTTCCGATAGGAGGAGCTTGGCCATTTGGAAAGTGGAAATAATGATAGGGACCTGCAATCAATTAGAATATCCTGCCAGAAGAGACCTGATCGCAGGGGTTTCTCATTCCAGACCAGAGGCTACTGAAATACTGTTAGACCAAATGAAAATAATAGCTTAGATCAGGCTGCTGAGTCCTCCCCACAGAGCGCACACAAAAATCTTTTGTCATGGGGTCAGAAGACTCTAGCAGAGGTAATCTCTCTAGACCAGCTAGCTGCCTAATTCCAGCAAGGCCTGCATATGTACCATTCCAGAAAAACGAGTGCCTATAATTAAAGAAGATTCCAGAGCCTTCTTTTGAAAAAAAGTCCAACCTAGCACCTGACTCCTGACCCACTGACTACAGCTTATATGCAGTCAGTGTCCATTTGCTAAAGTGCTATTGAAAGGCATTGAGACCAGAGGAATTCCCAGAAAACAGATGAATTATTATCAACAAAGCCATATAACAACAACAAGATTCAAAATTTTCCTATATTCCAATAAGAGTTAATTAGTAATTACAATGGGAATACAATAGTGATTTAAAAATTGGGGTGCCTGGGTGGCTCAGTGAGTTAAAGCCTCTGCCTTTGGCTCAGGTCATGATCCCAGAGTCCTGGGATGGAGCCCCACATAGGGTTCTCTGCTCAGCAGGGAGCCTGCTTCCTCCCCTCTCTCTGCCTGCCTCTCTGCCTACTTGTGATCTCTGTCAAATAAATAAATAAAATCTTAAAATTTATATATATATATGTGTGTGTGTGTATGTATGTGTATATGTGTGTGTATGTCTGAATACCTCTTAAAAGAAATATGCAAGATGTACAGGGAAACACTGTAAAACTTCAGAGAGAAAATGGATCTGAATAAATGAAGTCACATACCAAATCCTGGATGGAAAGAGCTAATACGTGAACATCAACTTTTATTTATTTATTTATTTTAAAAGATTTTATTTATTTCACAGACAGAGATCACAAGCAGGCAGAGAGGCAGGCAGAGAGCGAGGAGGAAGCAGGCTTCCTGCTGAGCAGAGAGCCCAACGTGGGACGGATCCCAGAACCTGGAGATCATGACCTGAGCCGAAGGCAGAGGCTTTAACCCACTGAGCCACCCAGGCACCCCATGAACATGAACTTTTAAAAGGTTCATTTATACTAAAATTATTAGATTTTGATTTTGAAAGTCCCAAAAGGATTTGGATGTTGTGGAGATGGGCTGACCATACAATTCATAGGGAAAAATAAACTAGTGAAAACAGCTAACAACATGGTAAAATAAAAAAAAGAAAGAAAAGGAGAAGGGAGTAGGGATTTGCTTTACCAGATCTCGAAGTTCATGGTAAAACCTCAATGACTGAAACAATATTCACTGGCAGAGGAAGAGTAGAGCAGATGATCAGCGGAACAGGAGAACCAGTCTAGAAACGGACTCAGCCACAAACATGAATTTAGTATACAATAGAGGCAGCAAGTTCAGACAGTGAGAGAAAATGGATTCTGTTAAACGAAATGATAAACTGGACAATAATATGATACTCAAAGGGGCAATCTCTTTCATATATATTCTTCACATATAAAATCTTTTCAAAGTAAGGGGAAAAAGAATGCCCAAGTAGAAAATTGGGCAACGGTTATTAACAGGCAGCATAAACACAAAAAGGTAAGAAAATGATTTGACTATGCTAGTGATGTAAGAAATGCAAATTGAAACAAGTTGTCTGTTTTTACTTTTTATGTATCAACTTCATAAAGGTCTTAAATTATAATATCACCTTGTGAAGGTGTAAGGAAAATACAGCCGATAACCTGCCGGTGGGCAATCAGCAGTCACATCGAAAACCCTAACAATGTGTCTATCATTATTTCCACAACTGTAAGTTTACCTTAAGGATATAATTATGGTGGACAGTGGTTTATCTGCGACATAGTTTAAGGAAGTACTGTGTGTATTAGCCAAATACAGGAAAGAACCTAAAGCAGGGGACTGGTTATATGAGTTACCGCCCATCTGTAGGAGGGAACACGGGCATTATCTAAAAGTAATGTTAGAGGAGACTTGACACTGGAAAATATTCATAATGTAGCTTGAAAAGAAGATAGATATCATTTACTGCGGGATCCCATGTTGATTTAAAAAAAAAAGGCATGCACAAAACCTAGATGGGTGCAGAACTTAGTAGGAATATTAGCAGCTGTTACTACTGCAAGACGTAGGACAGGCGATTTTTATATTTTTTGTGCTTTTTGGAACTTCCCAATTTTCTACCCTAAACTAAATATATATTTTTAACAATTTTACTTATTATGAGAGAGAGAGAGAGGCAGAGGCCGAGGGTGAAGCAGGCTCCCCACAGGGAGCCCGATGTGGGGCTCGATCCCAGGACCCCAGGATCATGACCTGAGCCGAAGGCAGATGCTTAACTATCTGAGCCACCCAGGCGCACCCTAAACTATATTTTTAAGTCATTTTCCAAAAGCAATTTTGGCGATACACTTCAAAGTTCCACTGCTGTCTTCTGGCAGCTAGAATTATGGATGATTTAAATTGTTCTTAGACTCTCTATAGTTCTCAAAATTTTCGGTA
Organism: Neogale vison; assembly: GCF_020171115.1. Classification (NCBI taxonomy): domain Eukaryota; kingdom Metazoa; phylum Chordata; class Mammalia; order Carnivora; family Mustelidae; genus Neogale; species Neogale vison. The sequence continues at coordinate 91,224,097 of NC_058098.1, read as the reverse complement.
AGGTTGTTTTTTTTTTTCTGTGTTTTTTTTTTTTTTTTTTAAAGATTACATTTATTTGAGAGAGAGAGAGCAAATGTGAGAAAGATCACAGAGGGAGAGAGAGAAGCAGACTTGCCCCTGAGTGGAGAGCCTCAGATGGGACTCCATTCCAGGACCCCAGGATCACGACCCGAGCTGCAGACAGATGCTTAACTGATGAGCCTCCCAGGTGTCCCTGTAAGATTAGTTTTAAAAAGAAAAACCATGGGCACCTGGGTGGCTCAGTGGGTTAAAGCCCCTGCCTTCGGCTCAGGTCATGATCCCAGAGTCCTGGAATCAAGCCCCATGTCGGGCTCTCTGCTCAGCAGGGAGTCTGCTTCCTCTCTCTCTCTCTCTCTCTGCCTGCCTCTCTGCCTACTTGTGACCTCTTTCTCTGTTAAATAAATTTAAAAAAAAAATCTTTAAAAAGAAAAACCATACACTCAAAAGTGTTTCCTGAGGAGGCCGGATCCACAAGGCCTAGTCACAATTCCGGGAAGCACCAGTGGAGTGACAGCCGCTCCCATCTAAACTGATAAACTGAACCCTCCACCCCGGGAGCATGGGCTTCATCGGATTCTGTATTCCCAGCACCTTAGGACCCAGCATCTTCAGCCCTCCAGAATGCCTCATCTAGAGAACGGAAAATACAAGCCTTCTAGAATGGTGGAGTGGGGTATTTTCCTACCAACACCAAGGATAGTGAAGTGGTATTGTTGAGTATATTGTCCTCATAGTGGAGTCCTGATGAAGACCAATTACTCAGAATCTCTAAAGTGCCACAGAAAAGGATTCTGTTTAAAAATCGAACCCAAGCATAATCAACTCTGCAGTATCAAGAAGGAAAACAAATTCCCATTGTTGAAAGCTCTTTTCCTAAGGTTTTTTTTTTTTTTTTAAGAGTCATGTCAATCTTTTTATGTGATGTTTTAAGGTAAAAAATAGCTGAAGTGCACATGCACTTGGCAAAGCAGGGTTCTCTTATGGGCACCAACTACTAAAACCAGGAGACGACCACAGTGGCTGCTCGGCCGTCTTCAAAACCGAAGATTCTTAAGCATCTACACTCATATGGGGAGAAAAACGGAGCAATTTTAAGTTCCTCTCCTGGACTGCAGCAACCAATGTTTGGTTAAATTAAGAAATTTGAGTCTTTACTTCCTTCTTTTCTGTTCACATGCTCTGGACTAGAGAAAGAATTATCAAGACCTTAAAAGACCGAATTCCAAAAAAGAAAGGACAGTAAGGAAACTAGATAACTCTTCAGCAGGACTGGTCACAGGGAAGCTGGGTGAATTAGAAGCAGCTTGCTCAGTGGGGGCTCCAAATCTCGTTTTCTAGATTCTTTGCCTCCACAGCCTCTCATGTATACCTCAATCTGAGCACCTAGTGTGTTCATTGAGATGGTCTCTCCGTCTTTCCCATTAGACAGACTACACTTCTCACGGGTGGGGATCATGCTGATCTAATACCCCCAGTGTGAACTCATTTAATACCTAATACTGAGCACAAGTTCTGGAGACACTGTAGGCAAAAAATAAACACGGCTGAATGGCTAAAAAGTAAAACTGACATTGTGTGGCATTCTTGCATAGGTAAAAAGCATAAAGCAGTGGTAAGTGCAAGAGCCCTTACCCAAAGGGGTAAAATTTTCGTAACAAAATGACTGTCTAATGGAATAATAAAAAAGTAAATGCCTAAGTAAGGTGGGGGAGGAGAACTAGAAGACTTTTAAGCAGAAAGAGTCCCAGTTTACTCAGTTCACCCCCAAGGCAGAAAGCTGAGAACCCAAAGATGAGAAAGAGAGGCCACATCTGACTACCTTTCCACCTTAAAAGATACTTTTGAGTTCCCAATTCATGAGCCGGAAATCCCTAAAGCATAAAGGAAGCTCTGACTTCAAACACAGTCCCAATCACAGAATAATTAAAAGGGAAGAAGAGGGATGGGAGCACGTGTGCAGTGAGGCACACACAGAATTCTTTAGCGGAGTCACGCTACGGGTTCACCCTGTTCCAACATTCTCCTTTCCAGTAAGTCGGGTCTGCCCTTTCCCAGTGGAACGGGTCATTCAGATCCTGACTTTCAGAGGCAAGCTCCCTCTTCAAAGAAGGTTTGCATGAAATAACCATATGTATTTGCAGAACCATCACTACCCATCATCATCTCGCTCACGCAGAGCACCGAGAAAGCCACTCAGTCTGAACGGGTAGCCTGTATTTCAAATTGATGGGCGCTCGGAGACCAGAATGAAGCTTGTTCAATGGTTCTCAGCCCTGGCAGCACATGAGAATCACCTGGGGAGCTTTTAAAAAAAATACTAGAGCAGAGTCTCAACCCAAACCAATTAAAGCAGAATTGCTAGGGGTGAGGTCTGAGCATTGGTTTCTTTCTTTCCTTTTTTAAAGCCCCGGAAGGAATGACTATTAATTCTCCCTCCCACCCCAGCATAGTAAAAGTGGTTATTTCTTTTTTTAAGTCTTTATTAGAGATAAAAGATTTGCTTTAAAATACTCCACGGAGAGGGATAGTTTTGATTATCTAAGATTGACAAAATGATAATGATGGTTGAAGCTGGGTAATGGATACACAGAACTCGATTACATTATTTGTTCTCATATATTTGAAGATTTCTAGAAGTTCTTTTATAAAATTGGCAGAAATAAAATCTGTTCCTTCTCCCCAAGTGAATAAATGTAATTTAATACAAAAATATTTTTAAGAAAACATTAAAATAAAAACTTCGCAAGTGACTAATAAGTACAACCAGAGTCAAGATCCACTAGGCTACATCGTGAAGGAGGGGCAAACCAAATTTAAAAACTAAAGATTCAAACAATCAAGAAGAGGCAATCCAGGTGAGAGAGATCAACTCAGGCTCAGCCAGATGGATCCCAGGGAGGGTGGCAGGCCTCCACTAGTGAATCACCATCTCCAATTTGTGCTATGCATATATTTGCCTGAATTTTGAGAATCTTTATTCTCAAGTAAACTGTAAATACACACACATATGTATGTATATTTATATATATCTGGGTGTGTACACGATTTAAGGCAGAACTACCAATTATATTCAGCAGCATGTCATTTTTTTAAAAAACACTATTTGTGGAAACATGGCTCATGACCTAAAATGCTTTGGCCTGTGAAACAGTCACCCAGGAAGGCACTCCTTAGGAGAAGCAGGTGGCAAGAGTGAGGGGTGGGGGGTGTGGTTTCTGGAACCTTGCAAGCCCTTCGTCTACCTAAGTGATTTAGGGGCAGCGCTGCTCAGACGACCGACTAGAGGAAACTCATCTATCAGGTGTTGCTTGTGGGAAGAACCAAGAAAAAACAGTCAAGTCTCCAATATCAGAGGACATATCAAAGAGACCCCCATCCCACCCCCAAAACCCCAACTCACCTATTCTTCTCCATTTCATTGTGAGTTGATCTGAAAGAAGGAACAGTAAGAAAAGAGTGAGATTCTTCTGGTCTTAAACGACTGCTTCAACACCAATACAGTTATTTTAACTTCTTTCTCTCCAGAGTTGGCAGGAGAGAAAACAGAAAGGGAAGGAAAACGCAGTGGGCTCTGCTACACAAATCAGTTCCTTTGAGGAGTTAGATAAACGTAAATGTGTAAAATAGAGTTCAAGGACAAGTGGCCAACTTAAGAGGCGTGCAATCCCTGGTGGAAATGTAATCCATTTTAAGAAAGGAAATAAAAGGGGCCTATTTATACAAAGAGAAAAACAGCTGTGCCATGTGATGTGAATTCGGGTTCTAGAACAGTGAAGAAGCTTTCTTCAGGCTGAGGGTAGAAGAGTGGTGGTGTCACCCCCGAATCCTGCAGTTTTTCTAGGTGAGTAGATACACCAAATTTTTATGCTAAGTTTCTTAACAATAGAATACAATTTTAAGTGGATAAAAATAATCCCTCATCCCTCCATCTTTCTAGTCCCTGACGTAATTATCTGATCATGTCCACCCTCCTGAAAAACGCTACTGGTGAACAGCTCCCAGAGGATTTCGGGAAGGGGCTTCTAAAACTGAGCTCCACATGAAGACGATACGGATTGGTTTAAAGCCACGGTGAGGGTGAAATGTGAAGTCTAGCTTTGCCACTGACTGGTACTGTAGAAGAAACAAAATCCTTTACCATCTTGTCCTTGATTAACCCCTCTGTAAAATGGGAGTAAAAATTAGTGTCAATTATCTACTCAACACACATAGATCAATGAGGTAGCAACTGTAAAAGTGATTAGAGAGCCTTGGACGAAAGCTGTGGTGGATGTGAAATCCTGTTATTAAAGTGTTTATAGCTGACCCTGAATATAAGGCCTGGTCTAAGAATTTACAGACAGGTTTCCACAGAAGTCACAGGAAGCCAGTCAATATGGCCACTACAGTGTCCTCCTCACACAACTCCTCCCTAATTATAAATTTGAGGAACCTCCCAGCGTTATAAAGGAGCTGAATCTTGACTTTTTTTCATGGAAATTCTCTGGAATCTAAACAGTTCAGGAGATAGCGCCCTGGCTCAGGCCAGAACCTTCTGGGCCTACAGAGAAATTCTCACGGTAATCACAGAGAAACAGAACCTCTGTGAATGCTCCACCACTCATTTATACCGGGGAGGCAATCACACCCAAGTTCATTCACACCAGAGAAGGCTGGTGGGGTGTGTGTAGGGGTTTGTAGTCTCAGAATGAGACATTTCCAATCCAGCAATAAAACTTGTCTTCCCACAAGGCTCCTGGGACACCAATTTTTATTAATGAGGAAAACTGAGAAAATAATGACAGTATTTTAAGTTTTAGAGTATTTGTTTTCTAGGTAAAGGACCTCAAAATTGGTTACTGTAAAAGCTTTATATTGATTCGCTTGGTTTTCCCTTAGCCTTCTTCAGTTACATTTTTCTGAAGATTTACTTCCTGCAATGGCTGGCAGGATATCACAGTTAACAAGCTGGGCCCGCAATACAAACCTTTGGCTTTAAAGCATGTGGCATTTTAGTTTTAACAGGGAGTAACAAGTTCAAAGTCTGACAGATTTTTTAAATGCATGAAAGTATATGACAGCAGTTGGTCAGGATTTCCCTATTTAATTGTAGGCAAGGACCATCCCAGGAAGGTGGTGGAGGAGAGAAGGCTGGGTATTTGAAAGCGTATCATCTCTGATTACAGAGAATAGCATGCAGGGCACTCTTAGCAAAAATTTCTGGATTCTTTGAAGCTACATACAAGAAAAATTCTGAATCCCCAAGATAAACTTTTTAACAAATTCCGTAGGAAGGACAACTCCTTCTAGACTTTGAACAGTTTTGGAAACTACAGATCTTATCTGATTACTTAAGAGTCTTGAACACAGGGATCTAGGTGCCTCAGTCAGTTGAGTGTCTGCCTTTGGCTCAGGTCATGATCTTGGAGTCACAGGACGGAGTCTCACATCGGGCTCCCTGCTCCGTGGGGAGTCTGCTGCTCCCTCTGAACCTACCCCCCCCATGCTCTAACTCTCTCTCTCAAATAAATAAATAAAATCTTAAAAGTACTGAACACATTATGATTTTTACAAGGGGACTTACATCTAATGTCACCATTTAAAAATATATTCTTACAAGGGGCACCTGGGTGGCTGAATCAGTTAACATCTGACTCTTGATCTCAGTTCAGGTCTTGGTCTCAGGGTTGTGAGTTCAAGCCCCACACTGAGCTCCACGCTGGGCGTGGAGCCTACTTAAAAAAGAATATATATTTGCTCACAAAAATATATTGCTCACAAAAAGATAACTAAGCCAAACTACAGAGTGTATGAGAATGGGGAAAGTTCTTGGGTTCAAAAAGAGTCTCCATGTCAGCTCAGCTATATACCCCAGTTGCAGAGAAGAGCTAGGAGGCAGGTCCTGAACTTCCCGTTTCATGAGTGCCAAAGCCTGCTCTACAGTTTAACAAAACAGACCTTTAAAAACAACTCTGGATTTCAATTCTAAATGATTAGTAATTCATTTCAAAAATCAGTAGGAAAGAAAAAAAGATTTCACTCCCTGTATTCCAGTAGTTCTCTGGATGATTCTGAAGCGATCAATATTCAAACTTCATTTTTGTTTTTTTAAACAAGCAACTAGAGAAACTGGATTAAAATCTGCATTTTTAGTTCCCAAGAAGTTGGATATGTGGCTAAATCTTATTTATTTTTTTAATGTCCAAGTAAAAGTAGTCCCCTGACTCTACAACCAAAGAGCACAGCACTTGAACCTGAATTAACAAGAATAAACTATTATCTGGTGGTTATGTAAACCAGCAGTAATCTCGCCATCGCCCTTACCTCAGTGCAAAATCCTGACCATACATGGCCTTGGAGAGAAGTCTAATTCAAATCAAAGGGGTCAAACTGCATTCTCTGGGGCGATATCTCACTGCTAAGGTAAGGGTCATTTCCTTACCTGATCACATTTAAACAAAACAACCTACTCTTGCTTCATGTTTGCTTGGTGCCATCTCCAGGTTTAATTAAGGTCTCTCTCAGAGATCCTTGAACCACTGAGGATATAATGGTCAAGAACATGGGAAACTGTGATAGCCTCCGGTCTGTAACCATGGAAAGAAAACCAAACCCATTAACAGAAGACAGCTTTTCCAAAACTCAGTAGTTATAGCTATTTCTTCCATAATAGCACTGGATACTAAAGAGAAAGAATCTGTTTCTTGGCTTGCAGTTCTCAACTATCATTATTTTTCTTTCCTAATCACCTTTGAGGACCAGCCTGCTTCTCTTTCAATATCCCTTTCTCTTCCTCTCCCCACCACTGAACCTCTTCCAACTTTCCTATGAAACTTAGGGAAAAATAAAGTGCTAAAGATTAAGCCTTGACGAGCAGAGTGGACAATTCCTTCCAAATCATGAGTGGACAAGAATAAAAGTAACAAATGGAGTACCCTTTTCAGGAAAAATAAACAAAAAGGCTTCAAAGTTCTTCCAAACAAAATTCAAAGAATACTGTAACAAAATGCAACATAGCTAAATTGTTTTATCCCACTGCATAATGCAAGTCAATATTAACATTCTTCTTATAGGCCCTTAATATTAACATTCTTCTTATAGGCCCCACACACAGATCTATTAGCTACCACCTTCAGGTAATGTGAAACATGGGAGGAAAAGGAAAAGCCACGAGGTTGTTAATTACCAGGTTCATCCCTCAGGTGCCTTCTTATTCAAGAGCTTAGCACATGTGTGCAGCTCACATCCTGTGGTTCTACCAACACTAAGTACAATGGGATGAGTCAAGGACAGAAGCAGCAGTAAGAGCAAGTGAGTTTTAGGTTTAAATGGGACCTCCTGGCTTTTAGTGGTCTGTATTATGCCACAGAGGCTAACCAAATACAGTTACTTGCAGCCAGGAATAAGGATTCTAAGTCAGTGATGAAAATGTGAATGACTATTGGAATGAAAGGAACAGATTTCCTAGCTAACTTATATTTTAAGGGCAAAGAAGGGAAAAAGGGGAAAGTAACATTAATAGAGTACATCATAGGTAGCATGAACTATACTCAGGGTTTTATATACTCAGGGTTTTAATGTGATTTCACTGATCATTAACCACATACTTCCCAGTGAAATTCACAGATTTTAAGAACTAGAAGGCTAACATAAAAGGGTTGTGGCATATTAATATTTTAATATTAATTTTCCATCACCAAAAAGGCAGGTCTTAACCTCCATCATTCCTCTTTGCCACTGTAAACAGATTTAACAGTTTATGAGACAAACTACTGCATTTTATTTACATGTCAAATATGAAATCTTACCACCTACACTAAATTGGATACTTTAGCATGTTTATAAAATCTTCACTAAGAAAAGTAAAAGAAATGGATAATGTCCAGCATTTTCAAGTATAAAAAAAACCTGCCTTTAATCTGATTTCTGAAGGCAACATATTGTCATTGTTCCTAATCTCACTGGAAGTTTCCATAGATTTTTGTTCTAAAAGGGAAGAAAAGCAAAATAAAGTTTAAAAGTTCATAAAGAAATGTAAAACACGGGGCGCCTGGGTGGCTCAGTGGGTTAAGCCGCTGCCTTCGGCTTGGGTCATGATCTCAGGGTCCTGGGATGGAGTCCCGCATCGGGCTCTCTGCTCGGCGGGGAGCCTGCTTCCTCCTCTCTCTCTGCCTGCCTCTCTGCCTACTTGTAATCTCTCTCTGTCAAATAAATAAATAAAATCTTTAAAAAAAAAAAAGAAATGTAAAACACTTCCATTTCTCTCTTCTGTCTCAACTCAAACAGAAGGGCTCCTTCCTCCAATGGCTTAAGACCATGTGTGCCTGACTGAATCATGATTGCTACTTAATGTATTTACTGGGTTATAATCACAACAGACAACTTCCATTCTGCAGTTTGTATCATCTGCAGTGTAATCTAAAAGAGAAAGAGAAATATTTACCAAATTACCTGCTACTGCTGTTACTCTTCTTGGATTTGTTCCTCCGTTTTAAGGCATCTCTGTCCTTGTTATTGTATGGTAACATGGAGGCATAACCATGTTCAGCTTCTAGAAAACCGAAGGATCCAGTTAATGAATGAGCCTAGAACATTCAATACTCTCTCCCCTCTACAGTATTTCCTTTTTAAATTTTATTTTTCATTAAAAGAATATTGTGTTAAGAAACAAACGATGCAAGGTGGAATTCTTAGAACAATGATTTTTTTTTTTAAAATTGTGTGAATACCCTCAGTTCGGAGCAGGTGTAAGAAGCATTCCAGCTGCTCATTGTTGAGAAAGACACAGCAAGTCGCTGAGCTCATGGAGCTTGGGTTCCCCACTGGCAACGTCCAGCAGGTTGGCGTGCTTTAAGTGGGACCAGCCTCGGGCGAAGGTGCGGGGCAAACACCCGGAACCCAGAGGGCGGGGAAGGGGGCGCGCAGGGGAATCGCTGCTCCTCCAGCTGGGAGACGGGGCGCCGGGCCCACTTGGGGGCCGCTCCGGACAAGCCCCCGTGGGGTAAACCAAGGGGCTGGCCGAGAGGATCCCAGGCACCCCATTTGCTTTGCGGTGGGGGGGCAGCGCTCGGGACTCCGGAGGCAGCGGCCCCTTTCCCCACCCTCATTCATTGCCTTTGGGGCAGCAGCGGCCTCCCTTCGGACCGCGCGTGGGGAGAGCTGGAGGGGTTGGGAGCGCTCGCGGTCGCGGTCTCTGCGCCTCCAACCACCCCCAGAGCGGCTGGGCGCCCCTACCCCGCGGCCGGGTCCCCCAGAGCCCCCGGCCCCGGCTCGGGATGGACCCCTCCCGTCCCCGTGCACCTCTCTCCCGCCGCTCCAGGTAGTCAGCCGCCTCCAGCAGCATCTGGATGTTCATCCGAACCGCCGCCGCCATTCTGCACCGGGGGCCGGAGCCACGGGACCAACCCCCACTGCCCACGGGCTCGCCGCCGCCGCCGGACACCCGCGCCCTGCTGTGGACCCCGCAGAGCAGGGTTGAGAGAGCCTCTCTGCGGACCACGCTCGCCGGAAGCGGCGAAGGGGGTCCGGTGAGCTGGGCACCGCCGACACCGTGACAGAACCCGAAGAAGAGCAGCAGCCGCCACCGCCGCGGAGTGTTTATCTCCGACTCACCATCCCCCCGCCCCCAGGCCCTTCTCTTGACAGGCCCTCTTCGGCTGCGTTCCTCATTGGGCACCCTAAAGAATGCCCCGCCCCCGGCCTTGTCCGATTGGGGAAAAGCATTACGGCTCCGCCCCCTAGAGTCCGCTCCTCTCTCTGGTTGGCCACGCTTGACAAGGCCCGGGCTCCACCCCCCCTTTCCAATTGGTGACAGGATTCGCAACTCCGCCTCGTGCTCCTTCCCTGTTTTCCATTGGTTCTATGCCGACAACCCCCTTTTGCTTTGTTAGTATTGGCCCAGAGCTACAGAAAGCGAGCCACTTTGCCTATCTCTCATTGGTGGAGCCGGCTGAAACCTCCCAGCTACGATGACGTCACCTGCCTCCCGGCCCAGCGAGCCCTGAGTGGCTGGTGATCAGCGGCACCGCCACTCCTCCCTTGATCTCGCATTGGCTGGGAGGGCTGACCTGGGCGCCGGCGCTGATTCACGGCCGCCGCGGAGCTCCGCTCGGTCCGGCCCATCCCGGCCCCGCCTCGGACCTGTTGCCCGGACCTGTCCCCGGGGAAAAGTTCCGAGAGCCTGCCGGTTATCCTTCGAGTGGAAGGCTGGCACCGCGCGTCGCCTGGGCTCTTTGTCCTGCTCGGATTCCTGGCTGGAGCCCTTGGTCCGGCGGCCACAGTCCCAGAGGTTCCAGGCTTCCCAGCTCCCTGGCGGCTGTGGGCCCCGCTGCGAATCCCACTGAAAGCGAGAGCGGCGCCGGCAACCTGGTGGGCCAGGGGCTTCCGACGGCGCCACGTGGCTGTGGGGCTTGAAGGAAAAAGCTTGCCTTGCGTTGACTGCTCGCCGCCCAGCGTTTTTTTCTCCTCAGAAAGCGGCGGAATCGGGCAGCAGTTTACAGCCCTGCGCGTCTCTGTTGGTACTCCCCAACCCTACCCCAAGTGCAGGCATAATCACTCCCTCAAAAACTTACTGCATCTACAGAATCCCCAGCGTTGGATCCCGAGATTTTTTAACCCAAATCTCGTTCAGGGTCTTTCCTTCCCTTTTAATTCTAAAAAAACAAAAACAAAAAACAAAACCACGAACGAACAAACTTCCTCTGTACAATATAAATGGTGTGTGTGGGGTGGCTACCAGTAGAAATACACAGAACTAAAAATTTAAGGATTATTCCCTAAGCCTATCAAGATTTATAACCCAAGTTATTGTTAATACACTGGCATCTCCATGTTAAAAAGGAGGAATAAATGTCTTCATAAGCTTGAACATATTTCATAAAGCTTTAAAAAAAAAAGCTTACTGTTGGCAATACATGAAAATAATAAATAGCTTTGCTATATGTCACCTGCATTATCACTAATCCTTAATATGACCCCATTAGATAGATTAATAATTACATTTTGAACACAAGGAAACTGAGACCCAGAGAAGCTAAATGACTTTCCTTGTCATCCATTTAGCCAGAGATGGAGACTGAACCTAGACTAGATCTGTTTCGCCTAGAGCCCATGCTACCAATGCCTTAAACAAGAGTTAAGAAAGAGATTTCCTGACTGAGTCACAGACACTCAAACACTTGGGGGGAGAGGAAGAAAAACATGTAATCATGGGAATTTTTTTTAAATGTGTCCTTCTTAGTGGTTGACAAATCCATTAAAATTAAAATCAACAGAATTAAAAAGTAGAATAAATGTAGTAAAGCATGCCTGACCTATAGGAAACATTTTCTGCTTTTAATGGTTAATTGAATCTAAAAGCTTATTTTTTTTAATGAGTGCTAATACACTGAAGATAAATGTATTAAAGAAAGCACAAAGAGAAATGAGAATGGGGATATAACATTTTTAACAAGTTTTTTTTTTTTCCAAGATTTCATTTATTTGAGAGAATGTGAGAGAGAATACTTGAAGAGTGGGAAGAGGGTGGGGAGAGGGACAGGAAGAAGCAGACTCCCTGCTAAGCAAGGAGCCAGATGTGGGACTTGATCCCAGGACCCTAAGTCATGACCTAAGCCAAAGGCAGATGCTTAACCAAATGAGCCACCATTTAATAAGCATTTTAAAATTGCAAGTTATTTGTAATACAAATTTGAAAGTCATAATGAAATGAGTACAATCCTACTAAAGTACTAAAACTGATAATAGTAAAAACACTTCATTATCTTAAATTTGGATTTTATATACTTTTATATTTTCTGTGACTTTATCATGAACATTCAGCTTATTTCTTTATTCTTTGTCTTTTATCCTCAACTTTTTTTTTAGCCCAGTCTTATTTCAGTACCATGATCCTTCCCTTTGAATCAATGTGATTGAAAACCACTACATAAAAAGGGAAGAAAAGGTTGTCAGAAATAGAAAATTAATACCTTAAATATCAATGGGTTTATTTATTTTTTTGAAGATTCTTAAGTAATATCTGCACCCAACATGGAACTTGAATTTACAACCTTGAGATCTAGAGTTTCATGCTTTTCCAACTGAGCCAGCCAGATGCCCACTAATAGGTTTATCTTAAACCATGGACAAGGGGTGCCTGGGTGGCTCAGTGTGGTTAAGGCCTCTGCCTTCAGCTCAGGTCATGATCCCAGGGGTCCTGGGATGGAGCCCCGCATTGGGCTCTCTGCTCAGCAGGGAGCCTGCTTCCTCCTCTCTCTCTGCCTGCCTCTCTGCCTACTTGTGATCTCTGTCAAATAAATAAAATCTTAAAAAAAAAAAACCAAAAACATGGACAAAATACTAAGTCATATTACAATCACAGAATTAGATAGAACAATGGATTTTTTTTTTTATCCCGTGTTGGTGGTGGTGGTGGTGGAAGAAATGATCAATTAGCCAGTACCACCACCTAGGAATTAGTATCATGAATTTTCAAGCGTATTTGGTGCCATCTACTGGAGATCAAGTAGTACAAAACAAAGACTTTGTTTTTCTAGAAATTATTTTACACAAATGTACACAATGTCTACTTAAGATAATCTAAAAGTACAGGTTTTGAAGAAAGAAGTAAAAATCCTAAAACAAAGTATAAGTGGTGACCCCGGCACCTCGTCCCTCAAACGCATTATAAAAAGCATTGATCACTAGACACAAACCCAAAAATAAAAAATGGGAATTCCAGAATGTTTGAACCTAAACTTTGTGACCAGGACTTTTAACAAAAAGTTATGCACGAATATGGATTGTCGAACACTAGTTCACATTTTCAAGCAGGCACCAAGATAAACTAACAGACTTGGGAAAGAGAAAGTAAATGCTGAAAATGGGGAAGCATAAACACAGAAGGTATTATACTTGTTAGATAATCTTAACTGCATCTTTTAAAAGGCTAAGACCCAGCCTCCTTCCCTTGAGCGGCTTATGTTCCAGGATGGCATAGAATACTATGTAAACGCTAATGCCAAATGGCAGGTTCATTAAATGTTATGGTAATTGTGATAGAGATGCCTCTTCAGTGAATCCCTCAGAGTGGCAGGAAGATTACTGTGGTATTAAAATCCTTAAATATCTAAAAAGTTCCAAACTTTTGGGAGTTTGGGAGAGGGAATTAAAAAAACCCTACTTGTAACTGAGCTTAGGACCTAACCACTACGACATTAAAATAAATTTTGTTTTTTATGTTTCTGAGGAACTGATTTTATTCTTTGAAGTATAAAAATGAATGAAATTTGCTATGTCCATAATATGAACCCCTTCTTTGTGGCTACTTTGGATGCTCTGGTATCACATTATGAGATGATCTAATATCATGAAACAAGCTTTAAAAACCTTTACTGCTTTCAAAAAATTAGTTACTCCATGAGTATTTGTGACTTTAAAAACAGAGTAATATCTTAACAAAGTGGTAGTACATTTCACAAAACACTGTGGTAGCAGCTGAAAAAAGCAGAGGTATCTATATTGGCATGGAAAGATCTCCAAGGCGGTGTTGAGTAAATAGGCTGTAAAATGTTCCTATAGCATATTATTTATGGAAAAAAAGAAAAAAAAAGAACCCAAACTATGTACTTTCCTCCTTTGCAACTTTGTTACATATACAAGTATATAGTCAAAGGTCTGGAAGGATACACTGCAGAGGGGCAACAGGACCAGGACTGTTCAAAAGGGGTTTAGCTTTGTCTTAAAGTTTTAAAATTTTTACAGGAAAAAAATGTGTCCACTTATTACATGGGTAACTAAAGGTTAACATAAAGATCGAAGGAAGTGGTTAAATGAAAAAAAGGTTACTGAACTATTTTCATGGATTGAGCAGATATTTTTGGGTGCTTTACTCTGTGCCAAGCACTATGTGGTGCTGGGGCTACAGCAGCAAACAAGACAGAAGCCCTGATTCTCAGAGCTGGATGTCTGGTGTAAGAACCAGACTGTAACAAATGAATACAGTATGTCAAGCAGTGATAACTGCTACTAGGAAAAGGAAACTTTGCAGAACATATGAAGAAACTGGAAGCTTCACATATGCTGGTGGGAATGTAAAATAGTGCAGCTGCTTTTGAAAACAGTTTGACAGTGCCTCAAAAAGTCAAACATTAATATATGAGCCAACAGTTCCACTCCTAGTTATACACCCAAAAGAACTGAAAATATGTTCATACAAAAATCTGTGTACTAATGTTCAAAGCAGCACTACTTATAAAAGCCAGAAAGTGAAGTACAAATGCCCATCAACTGATGAATTGTAAAAATGTGGTAGATTCACAGACTATTAATTGACTTTAAAAAGGAATGAAGTAATGACACATGCTACAATGGGAACAAACCTTGAAAACATGTTAAGTGAAAGAAACCAGATATAAAAGGCCAAATACTGTATGATTCAATTTATGTGAAATGTACAGAAGAGGCACATCTTTAAGATTTTATTTATTTACTTGAGAGAGTGAGAGAGCATGAGAGTGGAAAGGGTCAGAGGGAGAAGCAGACTACTTGCTGAGCAGGGAGCCCGATGCGGGACTTAATCCCGGGACTCCAAGATCATGACCCAAGGCAAAGGCAGTTGCCCAAACTAAGCCACCCAGGTGCCCATTTTGGGTGCCAGAGGCACATTTTTAGAGACAAAATGTACATTAGTGGTTTCAGGGGTGGTGGGAATGAGGGTGGCAGGGAAGGATGAAGAGCGACTGTTAATTGAGTATGGGATCTCTTTGGGGTGAAGAAAATATTTTGTAATTAGACAGTGATGATACATAACTGAATATACTAGGGACGCCTGGGTGGCTCAAGTCATGGTCCCGTATGTTGGGCTTCCTGCTCAGTGGCTCAGTGGGGATCCTGCTTCTCCTCTCCCTCAATCCCTCCTCCTGCTTGTGCTCTCTCTCAAGTAAATAAAATCTTAAAACACACAAAAAAACCCCCAAAGCCTGAATATACTAAAACCCACTGAAATGGTACCACTGTAAAAGGGTGAGTTTTTTGGTGTGTGAATTTCTCCTCAATTTTTTAAAATGTTAAAGTAAGTAGAACAGGGTAAAGGAATAGAGAGGGAAGCAGGGTTGCTGTTTTGGATAGGATGGTCAGGAATGACCTTATTTTGGGCAAAGACATAAAGCCACCCCTGCAAATCAGGGTGGAAGTCGGGGAGCAGAAAGGAACATTCCAGGAGGAAGAGCAAGTGGAAAGACTCTGAGTTACATTCACACATGTTCTCAAGGAACAGCAAAGTCAGGAGCTTGGTTAAAGGAAGCATCAAGGAGGTTAAGACTGTGGGAAGCCAGGGTTCAGACTGTATAGGGTTGTACACAGCAGTAAGGACTGGACTTTATTTTTTAAGAAGATTTATTTATTTATTTTAGTGAGAGACAGAAAGCAAGAGCAAGTGAGAGTGAGTGCATGGGGGTGAGGAGTGGGGTAGGCATGACAGAGGGAGAAGAGAATCCCAAGCAGACTCTGCAGCATGGAACCTGACACTGGACTTGGTCTCATGACACTGAGATCATGAATTGAGTTGAAATCATGACCTGATGCACATTTTAAAAGGTTTGCCTCTGCTGCTTCAAGAGAAACTATTGCAGTAATCCAAGCAAGAGAGATAACTTATGTTAGTCTAGGTGGTAAGTGGTCAGATTCAATGTCTATCAAATCACCATGATGTATACTTTAAATAACTTAAAGTTTTGTATGTCAATTATACCTCAGTAAATCTGGGGGGAAAAAGCAACAGTTGGATGCAAAATATACTGAGGTTAGAGCCAAAAAGTTTGCTAATGAATGTGGGGTATGTGCACAAATGTGGTCAGAAATAGTCCTTATTGTGGATAATTTAGAGACAAACAGCTCAGGTGGCAAAACTCCAAGCAAAATATCTAACCACCTGGGGGCAGGGACATTTGTGCAATGGGTATTACAAACTGTGCAACTGATGTAGCGTAAATCCCAGTATTTCCTGCTTTTATGGTTTGAAGAGCCTCAGCTTTCTCATCTGGGAAATGGGAGATAACAGTACCTGCTCTATCTCTTACGGATTAAATAAATAAATAAAATAAACCAAGGTGCTCTGTGCACTGTATTATGCAGTGCAGTCACACTACTATTATTTTCTTTGCAGGAAATGAATTTGCCAGGAAAATTTTTAAAGAACTACAACAGGTGATCAAATCTTAGATGTAATAATGATTTATAATCCAGCTAAAAATGCTTGTAAAATCATTCACATACAAGGATGGTGATTATAGAATCCTTTTTTAAAGGTTTTTTTTAAAAAAAGTAATCTCTATACCTAATATGGGGCTCTAACTCATAACCCTGAGTCACATGCTCCACTGAATGAGCCAGCCAAGTGCCCCCAAATTTTTAAAAACAGCGAAAGACGTAAAAAAAACCAACCAATATGAGTGCCCATCAATAGGGACTATTACAGTCTGTCCTATAATGAGCTGTGACTGCTGCCTTAATAAACAGAGGCAGTGTTACATGCACTGGTAAGAAACCATCCTGGGGCGCCTGGGTGGATCAGGTGGTTAAGTGCCAGACTCTTGATCTCAGTTCAGGTCTTGATCTCAGGGCTGTGAGTTCAAGCCTGCATTAGGCTCTATGCTAGACAGGAAGCCTACTTAAATAAAAGATAAAAGAAATAATTTTAGGAGGTACTAGTTTAAATAAAAAAAGGACAGGTGCAGAATAGTGTGTAGAGTCTGCTTATATTTGAATAACAAAGATATGTACACATATACGTTTGTGTATATATGGAATATCTCTAAAAGGATGCACAATTAGCTCTTCCCTATATACCCTTTGTTCTGTCTGAATTGTGTTCCTTCTGTTTGTATTACTTACTCAAAAATAAAGTAAAATAAAATCTAACCACAGAACCTCAAATATCAGCAAGGTATGAAACAGAATGGGTAGTGGTTGTTATCTTTGGTATAAAAAGGGTTCCCCTCAACTAAGAAAAAGAAAAGCTTGCCAAAAGAAGCAGCTCCAAAGGGCGCATGGGTGGTTCAGTGGGTTAAGCCCCCGCCTTCAGCTCAGGTCATAATCTCATGGTCCTGGGATCGAGTCCCGTATTGCGCTTTCTGCTCAGCAGGGAGCCTGCTTCCCTCTTTTTCTTTGCCTGCCTCTCTGCCAAACAAATTTTTAAAAAAATCTTTAAGAAAAAAAAAAAAAAAGAAGTGGCTCCAAGACTTGGAATAAGCATTTCACACGAATGTGTGTGTTTGTGTATGTGTGTGTGTGTGTGTGTGTGTATTACCAACACATTTTTTAAATGTCCATCCTCCTTAGAAACTGAACAAATTAAAACCAAATACTATTTTACCAGATTGGAAATTAAAAAAGTATTACACCTGACACCGGTGTCCACATATGAAAATCAGAATGCTTATACTTTACTGGTGAGAGATGGTTGTTACCTTTCTAGCCATACATATATCAAAAGCCTTAAGACATGCACACACACCCCTTTATCTCACCCAGCAATGCCACACCTAAGAATGGAACCTAAGGAAATAATGCAACAAGTACAAAAAGATGTATGTAACAGGAATACTACTCACAGTTTTAATTAAAACAGCAAGTCATGGGAGGAAAGCCAATGTTTGCTCATAAAAGATCAGTTAATAAATTATGGTACAACCAAGTAGCTAAATTTAACTAAAAGTTAAGTTTCTAAATAACACATAAGTATTAAAAACTGTTCACAGTACATGGGAGAAAAAAGATCAGCAAAAGAGAACAGCATATAAATTCTGATATAATGGGTAGGGACAATAAATATATACCATAGGAGGCTGGAAAGACATATACCAAAATATTGTTTCTGGGGATAGATATAGGTAATTTTTGGCTCTTCTTTTTGCTTTTTGGTTTCTCCCAAGTTTTTATATAATAAGCATATATGGTTTTTAAAATGGGAAAAACAATAAATGGAGGAAATAATTGGGGCAACCCCCCCCCCCCCAGTTATTTCTAAGTTACTAATGAAATCTAAATCTACGTAGTGGAAGAAAACTGTGTAGGGGGAAAATTTTATACAGCAATACAAATATTTATCAAATACAAAAGGGTAGAAATATTGCTTTATTTGAGAAACTTACATCCAAATTACTTTTATGTGTTTAAAAAAGTCCTAACGTGCACCCAAGAAAACATATACAGATTCCACAATAATAAGAACAAAAAAATGGGGCTGACTGACCCAAATGATATTTCCTAAAAGAAAAAAATGCAGTATTTAACTTTCCTTTTTGTGAGTCAGGGTATGTGAACTGCATACATCATAAATAAAAAATTTTCTTACTTTACAAGGAGGAAGGACTGTGATCCTGTTTTTTATGCATATTAAATATGAAATACAAAATCCACTCTTCTGAACAAGGTAAAGGAAAAAAATCATTCTTTATCATGTCAGTTTTCATGCAATGAAATCCAAAGGTCTGTTGAATCCGCCTTTTCGATTCATGTATTGCCTATGATGAGAAGAGAAAACTCATTGTGTATTAAAAAAAATTCTGGACGCCTCTTATTAAAAAAAATATATAAATAATCTTTAAATTGGCAAAGTCTAGGGCAAAAAGTATTCATGGTTATTTAATGCACATTAAGGATATTATGTCATTTTCAAAATAACCTAAAGCCTTTCAGATTTCTTTAAAATCCAAATAGAAGGATGGAAATATACTTCCAAAATTATTTGGAAAGGTTCTACAGACTTTAAAAAAAAAAAAGGTTGAAAATCCCTATTTACAGGTATAATAAGGAAATAGAGAAGAGCTCTAAAATAGGTACCCATCATGTAAATCTGATTGCATATTGTACTAGTTCTCCTCATTAAGACTTTCTTTGAAAATAATTTTACAAAGGGCCATTAATGATGATTCCAGTCCTCATCTTAACTCACAGCATTCTTAGATCACATTATACATATTCTAAGCTAATTGGAATACTAATCTTTTATCATTGGTAAAGGCTGAGAGAAAGGCATTTGAAGATGTCATTATGAATTCAGTGAAATTTCAGGTATGGATTGTTTATTTCTGTGGTACTGATAAAATATGCCTTAATATACTTAATATACTCAACAGAAAAATACATTTGTAGCTGAAATCCTTACACAATCATTCTAGGTTAATAATTCAGGAGGGATCCAATTTAAATCTGTAAATGTAGTAAAATTAAGGCCCAAAGACTTGAGAATATGCTGTTTTGAAAAAAGAACAATGCTGAGTTTTAAAAAATTTAAGCCAACAGCCTTCTCTGTAATAGTCTGTAATAGAACTAATACTCTGTAATTAGTTCACATGTAAATTGGAAATTATTCTAACACACCAGAATATAAGCAAAGAAGATCAAAACAAGGAACTATATGGAAACTGCTACATTTCCTACAAACACAACTATCTCATAAATAAATTCTTTCCCAAGTACCTAATTTTTATCATTAGTTCAAACATAGTCATGGGAGCTAAGCATACCTGTACTTCCTCTTCTGAGACACATTTATGGCATAGGCATTTACAGAACCATCCACCTTTTTCCCCTAGAGAAAAGCAATAAACAAATATAAAAAATGGGAAAGATATATTAAATGCCTCAAAGAGCTGGATCCTATAAACATACTCAAATGGCAAAATTCATTTAAGAATGGTGAAGCCCAATGAGAGAATTTTCAGTAACTGATGATACTCCAAGAACTCTCATGTATTAAAACTCTGTTCCCATTTTTATAGTCACACATAATCTAACATATTCAAATATCCAAGCCAACAAACATTCATGGTATATATATTTATATGCAAGGCATGCAGAGAAATAGGTCCTTAACCTTTTCTGGTCCAAGAATTCTTTGATACCAAATACCACTTACGGATATTTTCTCTAGGAAAATTTAACTTATAACCTTAGCTCACAGCTCAAATCAGAGCTGGAACAGTCACCATTCATTCAGATCTCCTTTGTTGCACAGGCCTTGAAATTTTGATTTTTCAATCAAGAATCAGAATACAGGGGTGCCCAGGTGGCTCAGTCGATTGACTATACATACAACTCTTGGTTTTGGCTCAGGTCATGATCTCAGGGTCATGAGATAGCCACACTCAGCTGGGGGTCTACTTGGGATTCTCTCCCTCGCCCTGTGCCCCTCTCCCTACCTCCCCTCTCTAAAATAAATAAATAAATAAATAAATAAATCTTTTGAAAACCCAGAATGCAGAATAACAGGTGTTAATGTTAAGTGTCACTTTTACCTTAGCCCTTCTTATGTGGCATCTACCTTCTTTTTCACTAACTCCTTTATGGGTCTTTTGATCTGGCCAAGTTAACTCATCATTTGCTGTTTCTCGTGTCTAAACTGCCTTCTCTGGGGTGCCTGGGTGGCTCAGTGGGTTAAAGCCTCTGCCTTCGGCTCAGGACATGATCCCAGGGTCCTGGGATTGAGCCCCGCATTGGGCTCTCTGCTCGGCAGGGAGCCTGCTTCCCTTCCTCTCTCTGCCTGCCTCTCTGCCTACTTGTGATCTCTGTCTGTCAAATAAATGGATAAAATCTTTGAAAAAAAAAATAAAATAAACTGTCTTCTCAACCATCATCCAAGAACCCCAACCATCTAGTTCTTATCCACTATTCAAGGGCCAATTCCAGTGGTTCAGCTGACAGAAAGCACCCTCTACCCTTCCCCAGACTGTTAACTGTGCTTCCCTCATAATACCTTCCATTTTCTACCTTGCATTTTCATGATGTATATATATGATGTTACTTTCTCTGAGACTGAAAGCTTCTTGATGGAGGGATACGGATATCAGTTACCTTTGCATTCTCACACCCTAGGCCACTGAACTTGCAGGTGCTCAGAAAATGATTTTTTTTTTTTTAAAGATTTTATTTATTTATTTGTCAGAGAGAGATGGAGAGAGAGAGCACAGGTAGACAGAGAGGCAGGCAGAGGCAGAGGGAGAAGCAGGCTCCCGCCGAGCAAGGAGCCCGATGTGGGACTCGATCCCAGGACGCTGGGATCATGACCTGAGCCGAAGGCAGCTGCTTAACCAACTGAGCCACCCAGGCGTCCCAGAAAATGATTGTTAAATATATGAACACCAGCGATCAATGCCATCTCTTTTATACACATGTGACCTCCAATTCCCTCCCTCCCTCCCCCACCATTACTCATGGGAGTATCCCCTATCTGCATAGCACACTTACTAGGTATCTCTGTTAGGATAAAAAAAGAATTCTTTTCCACTGCCCTAAAGGTATGCACAGGTCAGGTATATATTTGAGGTGGAGCTAAAGTAAATGCACTTAGGGCTCAGTTGATCAAGTGTCTGACTCTTGATTTCGGCTCAGGTCATGATCTGGGGGTTGTGGGACTGAGCCCTGTGTCAGGCTTCACACTCAGTGGAGGCTCTGTTGGAGATTGTCTCTCTCCCTTTGCCCCTTTCCTGCTTGCACTCTCTCCAAAACTGAATAAATAAATCTTAAAAAAATAATAAATACATGTATTTGGTCTTACTTTTCTTTTCTTTTTTTAAAGATTTTATTTATTTATTTGATAGACAGAGATCACAAGTAGGCAGAGAGACAGGCAGAGAGAGAGAGAGAGGAGAAGGAAGCAGGCTCTCTGCTCTGCAGATGCGGGACTTGATTCCTGGACCCTGAAATCATGACCTGAGCCGCAGCCAGAGGCTTTAACCCACTGAGCCACCCAGGCGTCCGGTCTTACTTTTCTATTCCTGTTTTCCCTATATTCTTGGGAGGGTGCGGAGAGTACAATACTGGGTAAATTACTTGAGGTGTGTAATTTTATCTTCCCAAAAATAGAAAGCAGGCATGATTTCGAAAGAATGGCTCAGAAAAGAAAGTAATGATTCTAACTATTTTATTAAGTTCAATTCCTAAAGATTATTGGTTTTTGAAAACTATTTAAAGAGTTGTATATTATTAGCATGTTTTGATTTACATGCTAAAATAAAAAACTACCCATTAACAAACATAACCGAACTCTGAAACATTCTAGAATGTGAAAATTTAAGGGAAAGTAAGTGACCACACTGGTACACGAAAAAGTAGCATAGACCTATGATGAAATATCACAAATACACATTACTGAAAGGCAAATGAACAGAGAAGCTTTACAACTGATGGCCATGAAACTAACTGCATATAAACTAGATTAACATCCTTGTAGATGTCCTTAAGAAAACAAATGACATCATTTGTTCTCATGGTAAGCCTTTATTTTTACGGGATGTATGAATTCTCACCTATTTTTTTCTTTTATTAAAGATTATTTATTTATTTATTTCACAGACAGAGATAGGCAGAGAGAGGAAGGGAAGAGCAGAGCACCTGATGTGGGGCTCGATCCCAGGACCCTGGGATCATGGCCTGAGCCCAAGGCAGAGGCTTTAATCCACTGAGCCACCCAGGCGCCCCTATTTTTTTCTTTTATAAATAAACACCTTCAGCACAGACTACATTTAAAAGTATGGCTCCAGGGTCATGATCCCAGGGTCCTGGGATTGAGGCCCATGTGGGGCTCCCTGCTCAGCTGAGAGCCTGCTCCTTCCTCTGCTCCTCCCCACTGCTCATGCTCTCTCAAATAAATAAATAAAATCTTTAAAAAAAAAGTATGGTTCCATTTTTACATCTGATTCTCAGAATTTCAAACTTAACATCAAACAATAGAAACCTCTGCTCCAGCCCCAGCCCCCCAAAAATAATTCTGATAGATTCCCCTCCCTATTCTTCTAACAGCAAAATTATAGTTACTTTACTTTGGAGATATTTTTGTTCACTCAGTGTACACATTAATAAACCATTTCACTTATAAAATACTCTTTGGCAAAACAAATAAGGATTTGGTGTACTCAAGGAAAAAAAACAGATACATAAACTGCATTAAATTCCAAAATGGGGAATAACCATTTGTGAGAACAAGAGCTCCTAATTTTCTTACCTCAAAACAGTCATGCCTCAGTATTCCTCTTAGGTTATATATACACTGTCATTTTAAAAACTTATGAGCTCTAGGGGCACTTGGGTGACTCATTAGGTTAAGCCTCTGCCTTTGGCTCAGGTCATGGTCCCAGAGTTCTGGGATCAAGCCCCACATCAGGCTCTCTGCTCGGCAGGGAGCCCGCTTCCCCTTCTCTCTGCCTACCTCTCTGCCTACTTGTGATTTCTGTCAAATAAATAAAATCTTAAAAATAAAAACTAGGGGCGCCTGAGTGGCTCAGTGGATTAAGCCGCAGCCTTCGGCTCGGGTCATGATCTCAGTGTCCTGGGATCGAGCCCCGCATCGGGCTCTCTGCTCAGCAGGGAGCCTGCTTCCCCCTCTGTCTCTGCCTGCCTCTCTGCCTACTTGTGATCTCTCTCTGTCAAATAAAATAAATAAAAATCTTTAAAATAAATAAATAAAAATAAAAATAAAAACTAAAATTAAAAAAAAAAAAACATGTGAGCTCTACACAATCACAACCATTAGTAAGAAACTTTTACAGATTCTGAGATTATCCCAATCCATTCACAAGATTTGGATTATTTTTGACATTTTTTCTTAAGAACCTATTTCCATTTACAAAACTAAATGGACTTAAAATTCTAGAGAATGTTTTTAAATTATATTCTCAAAGAAAATATATATTCCTTCCACACATACTCTCTATTCTTACTAGCTCCTTCTCTCTCCTCTCCTCTTTCCACATTCTCTCTCTCCCCTCCCCCCATTTCTCTTTCTTTCCCATCTCCCTATCTCTTTCTACTCTTTACCCCACCCCCACAACCTATAATCGCTTCTCTTCATCATCTTCTTCAAAAACCCTCCCTCTGGGGCGCCTGGGTGGCTCAGTGGGTTAAGCCTCTGCCTTTGGCTCAGGTCATGATCTCAGAGTCCTGGGATCGAGTCCCACATAGGGCTCTCTGCTTGGTGGGAGCCTGCTTCCTCCTCTCTCTCTGCCTGCCTCTCTGCCTACTTGTGATCTCTCTCTGTCAAATAAATAAATAAAATCTTAAAAACAAAAAACAAACAAAAAAACCCCTCCCTCTTTTTCCTCCCCCAGTTCCTTATTCTCTTCAGTATTATGATCAAGGCTAGGAAATTTCCTAGTGATTGGAAAATCACTTTCCAATTCTCCCCTCTTCTGAGCTTTGAGATATATATACTGCTACCCAATGTAATCTTTCTCTGCAGCTGAATTTCATTCTTGTTTAACAGCATTTCTCTGTCCTAGAACCCTTTCTTGGTTAATCCCATTTCCTAGTGTTTCAGCCTGTCACTTTGGAGTCCTCAAAGACTGCTCACTCCCACCACCACCACCAAATCTGGCTCCTGAGTAGACTCAATATTCAGGCCTTAGTTCAGGCCTTCATCATCTTTCATTTGCATGACCCAGCAGTTCTCCTTGCCTCCAACCTAACCTGTCTCCTATCTGTCCTCCATGTTGTCCTGGCTCATCTTTCTTTCTTTTTTAAGATTTTATTTATTTGACAGAGAGGGATCACAAGTAAGCAGAGAGGCAGGCAGAGGGAGAGGGAGAAGCAGACTCCCTGCCGAGCAGAGAGCCTGATGCGGGGTTTGATCCCAGGACCCTGAGATCGTGACCTGAGCAGAAAGCAGAGGCTTAACCCACTGAGTCACTCAGGTGCCCCTGGCTCATCTTTCTAAACGCACATATCATTGCTTCTTTTCCTCAGCACCTAAAGAATCAACTCTAAGTTCCTTAGCATGGCTGAGAGTATCAAAAGCTTCCACAATTTGCTCCCTATCCCACTTTCTAACCTCATTCCTAGCCCATCAGCACCTCTTACTAGTCACTGAATTTGAAATTCCCACAACACACTATGCTCCTTCATGCCTACATACATTCTCATGAGCTCTTCCCTCTATTCAAATGATCTTCCTCCTCTTCATCTGATCACCCTGAAGATAAACATCAGGCAAACACTCTCCAAATTCTAATGGCAGCTTAGTGCTTCCTTCTCTGTGCTCTCAATGCTCTTCACACAGATACTTCACGTCTTCTAAAGGAAAAAACTTGAGGGAATGGAAGAAATTATGAGCAACAGTAAAGTAATATGGAAATTTGTGGCAGTATGAACGGATTAATTCAAATGGGAACGTTTAACTGGCTACATGTTTTACTTACTTTTGTGGAGTCAAAAGAGGCAAATCCCATTAATTTCATCATTTCTATTTCTTCCTCTGTTTTGCCCTCTAAGTCCTCCTCTGCAAAAAAACCACAAAAATAACATTTTTTTAAAACTCCTATCACTTTATATATAGGCATCCCACCTTCCCAAAGTTTGTGGTATACCACTTTGCTTTTAGAAAAGACCTACATTAGAGGCACCTGAGTGGCTTAGTCAGTTTTAGTCAGTTAAGCATCCAGTTTGTGGTTTTGGCTCAGGTCATGATCTTGCAGTTGTAGGATTGAGCACCATGTTGGGCTCTGCGTTCAGTGTGAAGTCTGCTTCAGATTCTTTCTCCCTTTCCCCTCCCTGCTTGTGCTTGCTTGCACACACACACTAAAATAAATATTTTAAAAGAAAAAAAAAAAGACCCATGTTAGTACTTTTTTTGCTAACCAAAAGAAATGTGAAGAGGATTTTTATTTTTAAGAAAAAAGCAATTACTGTACTAATGTAGGTCTTTTTTGTTTTTTCTTTAAAGATTTTATTTATTGATTTGACAGAGAGAGACACAGCAAGACAGGGAACACAAGCAGGGGGAGTGGGAAAGGGAGAAGCAGGGAGCCAGATGCAGGGCTCAATCCCAGGACCCTGGGATCATGACCTGAGGCCAAAGCAGCTGCTTAACAACTGAGTCAACCAGGCGCCCCCTAATGTAGGTCTTTTGTAAAAGCAAAGTGGTGTACCACAAACTTTCAGAAAGCATGACTCTTTGCTTTATGCCATTTCAGCTTAGGAAAGGTTTCATAGGAAGGTTCAACTTTTGTACCCAGGGGCAGGGGCCAATGACATGGGACATGACCTGTATAAAAAGGGTGGTGGCAACAGATTAACAGTTATTTCAAGGTGCTTGGGTGGCTTGGTTAAGCTTCTGCCTTCAGCTCAGGTCATGGTCTCAGAGTCCTGGCAGGGTTCCCTGCTAGGCGGGGAGTCTGCTTCTGCCTCTCCCCTGTCTCTCCTCTCTGCTCATATTCTTGCTTGCCCTCTCTCTCTCTCTCTCTAAAATTACATAATATCTTAAAAAAAAAAGTTATTCCATCTCAGCAGCAGAGAACACACAAACAATTAGCTAAAGACTTAGAAACTGGAAAAAATTCCTCCTCAGTTTGGACACAAAGTAACTTAAGATGCCCTGAGGAAATATGCTCTCCATCCTCCATCAGAAAAGAATGCTTAAAAAAGGACATGCTTGGAGTGCCTGGGTGGCTCAGTGGGTTAAGGCCTCTGCCTTTGGTTCAGGTCATGGTGCCAGGGTCATGGGATAGAGCCCTGGTTCGGGCTCTCTGCTCAGCAGGGAGCCTGCTTCCTCCTCTCTCTCTGCCTACGTGTGATCTCTGTCTGTCAAATAAATGAACAAAATATTTCCAAAAAAAAAAAAAAAAGGACATGCTTGAAGCCTTTGGGCAGGACCACTTTTTTTTTTTTAATTTTTTTTAAAAGATTTTTATTTATTTATTTGATAGACAGAGAGAGATCACAAGTAGGCAGAGAGGCAGGCAGAGAGGGAGGGGGAAGCAGGCTCCCCGCTGAGCAGAGAGCCCGACATGGGGCTCGATCCCAGGACCCTGAGATCATGGCCCGAGCCGAAGGCAGAGGCTTAAACCACTGAGCCACCCAGGCGCCCCTGGGCAGGACCACTTTTAATGTCAGATACAACGCGACTTTTAAAGGTACTTCCAAAATAGAATATTCTCATTTTTAACTGTCCTTCTTATATCAAGAGCACCACAGAAAACCAGCAACTCACTAAGGTACAATAATAACAAAATCTCAATACCATATGCAATGAACACTATAAAAAAACTAATACTTAAATGTCCCCAAATTATGCTTTTATAATTTTATCATGACTAAAGTTATATGAATACAGCTGTGTTTTTCCTACAGTTATTTATCTAATAACATTACCAGTAATCTGGCGTTCTTTGCTCTTTGTTTCTTTTGTTTCTTTCTTTTCCTCATCTCTTCTTTCTTTCAGTCGAGAAGGGGAAGGAGATGTGGATCTATGTCGTCTTGGGGACCTAATATTCAATAAGTAAAGATATCAGAAGCAGAGATATAATTGATGACTTGTGTTGACTGGAAAACATGTACATGAGCTCCAAAAAGGTAAAGGCTGAACAAAAGCCAGGTTCCAGAGAACGAGAATTCCATTCCCCATAGCAGAACAAGGAAGAAGGTTCTGCTTAGGCCCTCACTGTTAACAAAAAGCCGAAAGTGTAATTTATTGCTTTAATCATCAGTCTCAGTACAGCCAGGGCTGAAAAAATTTTCTATAAGGCAGAAAAATAAGTTTCTAACGATTACAAACACACAAAAAAGTTGACTTAAACAGCAATTGATACTTAAGAATCAACAGTCCATTTCTAAGATTCTTTCAAGATGTCACATTCTTGTTTATATATTTGAGTAAACCATCATCACCAAAAAGTTAGTAAAAACGAAACAGGAAAAAAAAAAAAAAAAAAGAAACAGGGACACCTGGCTGGTTCAGTCCATGGAACATGTGACTCCTGATCTCAGAAGCCCACACTGGGTATAGAGATTACTTATAAAAATGAAATCTTAAACAAAACCAAAAAACCCCCAAATACAAAACCTTTACTTCCTAGTCCCTCCAGGCACCACGCTAGTGTTTTTCATGTATTATTTCTCATTGCCTCCTCAAGGCAACTCTGTAGCATAGTGTGTGATTAACCCTGTCTTACCAATGTAAATGTTCAGTTTAAAATAAGGTGGGCTTAAGTTCCCCTCATTTCATGAAACTGTAAATTCCTTGTAAGTGATAAAAACAAAACTAAGGGCAGCGACTAGTTTCTTTGGGGCTGGTACAACTTCTGGGTTGTTTCTGCACTCACCTGGAGCGTCTTCTGTGTGGGGATCGAGAGCGGCTCCTTCGCCGATCTCTCTCCCGGGACCGGGACCTTTCTCGGCGCCTGCGTTCTCGCTCACGGGACGTGGACCGGGACCGCCTGCGCTCTAACACAAACACACAAAATCTTTTTTGCACAGGCAAAACATTACTTCAAATTTCTAGAGCTGCGCCGTCCGATGGAAATATAATGCCAGCCATTTCTAGGAGTCATATTGAAAAAATTAAAAGACACAGGTAGCATTAATTTTAATATTGTTATTTGACCCAATATATCCCAACTATTCTCATTTCGCCATGTACGCGATATAAAAATTACTGAGATGACTTTTGTGTGTGTGTGTGTGTGTGTGTGTGTGTTTAATAGGAAATCTGGAGTGTATTCTACACTTAAAAACAGCAGTTCCTAATTCGGACTGAGCACATTTTAAGTGCTCAATAGCAGTATGTGGATCGTGGCCTCATTCAACTTTGGAGTCTTGACTAGTTGAAAGTGATAAAAAACCAACCAGACGAAGAAGAACAGAGGGTCTAAGTGAGATCTCCCGACCGAAGTCCTGTTCTTTACTTCCCACTGCCTTATTTATGGGGGTGGGTGCCAGAAGATATCACGAGATACGCTCCCTGGACGCAAAATTCTAAATATCGCTTTCCCTATTACATAAACTGGGAAGGAAACGAACGATGAGCATTCAAGAATTAGCCATTACCAGACGCTGAGTGTTATGGAATGTGACATTAATTCTCAGGCCAGTTTTTAAAGATAGGTAGTACTACCCCAATGTCTAATTACGGTCATTCGGCCTCAGAAGGGCCGGATGACTTGCACAAAGCCACCCAGAAATTGAGGGAACCGTGGTCTGATTCTCAATCCTTCAAGTATAAACAAGTTATTGTATGAGTCTGACAGAGAGTCCGCGAAACTCTAACTCAGAGAAGGGAAAACTGCCTTCACACCGGAGGGCTGAAAAGTACAGGGTTCAAGTCTTCGTACACCCCCACCCTTCCAACCCCACTCTTCTCCTCAGGAGAATAAGGCCCCTTTCTCCGCTGCGCTCGTACTTGGGGTGAGAAAAGGGAGGGGGGGCCACGCCTCTGACCAAGCGCCAGACCAGCCAAATTCCTTCTGGACTCACCCCTCCGTGGGGAGCGGCTGCGACTGCGACCCATTCGTAATCTTCCTTCGCCTCACCCTGCCCCGGAAGCGACTGCGCAACAACTTCCGGGAAGATCGGGTACTGAGCTTTTTATCGCCGACTGGAAAACGTAGACACGACTCTGGAGAGTTCCGGTTGTAAAGGAGGGAGGCTGGGCTGAGCCCGCCTAGAACCGTGCAGCCTACCGGACTGCCACGACGTCTGAGTGTGGACGTTGTCACCTGAGACTCTCCAACAAGCGCCATACAAGCTCCATAGCCCAGTTTTTGAGTCCTGCTTGCAGATGCTGCTTGCCACCAGAAACTAAAGTCAGATACCAGAAGCCATAGAATCCAAACAAGACCCCATGACACAGTTTTCCACCGGTTTGGTTCAGTTCAGCCGCGTGCTAACCCTCCACATAGCCTCCGGCTCACTGACATCTAATTGTAGTAACAGAGAACACAGCTATCAGTGCCGTGATAGATCTGACTGCACCCATTTTAAGGGAAGAAAAGATTGACCACTCGTTCTGAGACGTCTCCTCTCCACACCCCCCACCTCAAAAGCCCCAAGGTCCACTTGCTTACCAGCCCCTTAAGTACCTTAACCCCATATAACGCTGACCATGAGACCTAATAGGAAAAACGTGCCTATAGAACATGAGCTCCCCTTCTCTATTCTCTAGCTACTGAATAAATTACCTGCTTGCCCTCAAATACTGTTTCGTTATTTGGCAAACGGTATTGAGTAGGAAAAAGAAAGAACAAAACCTTCCATTTTGGTAACAAGATTCTGGTGAGAACAGAGTTATCATCTCTGCTCCTCTAGCCCCGCTTTCCCAGTGGCTTCCCATTTTTGCGTCCATGATGGGCTTTAAAGTGTGCTATTGAAGGACATTTGGGTGGCTCAGTTGGTTAAGCGTCTGTCTTTGAGTCAGGTCATGCATGATCCCAGGGTCAAGGGATCAAAGCCCACATCGGGCTTGTTGCTCAGCAGGGAACCGGCTTCAGCCTCTGCCTGCTGTTCTCCTTGCTTGTGTTCATTTTCTTGTTCTCTCTGACAAATAAAATCTTAAAAAAAAAAAAAAAGTGCTACTTGATATTATATAAAGGCCTGGTAAAAGCTGTATATCCTCCACCCTGACACAGTTCTCATTTTTCCCATTTTTCTTTCTAGTTCTTGCCCACACCCATAAAATATTTATACCAAACCAATTCTAGACATACCATATACAAAGTTTATGTCCATACAGGGAAGCGCTAGGATGGGTGAGGGGTCAGAAGGAGCAAGGGGAAAACATGGGTGAGAGCCTTTATTGTGGTTTTTGCATGCAGGAATAGCAGAGGCGGGGAAGCCTAAGAGGTTTTGTTTGTTAGAGGGGGAGAGGGAGGGGTGGGGTAGAGGAAAAGGGGGACAGAGAATCTCAAGCAGGCTCCGTGCCCAGCACTCAGCTGAGTCTGACGCAGGGCTGCATCTCATGGCACTGAGATTATGACCTGAGCCAAAATGGAGTTGGATGCTTAATTGACTGAGCCACTTAGGCACCCCAAGGTAAGAGATTTAAGAGGTAAGAAAAATTTCAGTGCGCTTTGGGACATAGGGGCTATTCCGAGTTGTTTGGTACCTGGTCCTGGGGTCATTAGAGCAGAGCAGTATTTTCTTGGCTTGTGAAACTTTGATAAAGAAGGTGGTTGCACACCTATATACCAGAGGATTAATCAGTGAAAAAAACACAAGTCTGCTCCTGAGTAATTTGCAGTCCAGTGAGGGCTACACACACCTAAATAGCGTGCAAGTGCATCTATAGGGAAAGAATTAGATACTGCAGGACAGGTTCCTAACGGTTTTGAGGGGGAGGATTGGCAAGAAGTCTCTGAGGAAATAATGACCAAACAAGACCTTAAGAAGGAGTAGAAATTAGCCAGGAGAATGGAGTGACATTTGTGGGGAGAGATGGAAGAGATTGTCCAGGTAGAGACTGAATGTGTGAAGACAAGCAGCAAGAAAAAGGAAATGTAAAGGCTGGAGTAGGTTTGTAAACTGGGGTTGTGGTAAAGAGTTATTGTGAGACAAAGGCACCAGGGAGTCTTTGAGGGCTTTTAAGGATGGGAGGGAATCAGATTTGAGTTTATTCAGAGAACTACTGAGGTGGATACTTGACTAGAGGGGGGATATAATAGGAGGCTGATAAAATAATCTAGATTGGAAATTACTGGCATGTTCTAAAATGGTATCCGTAGGTAAGGTGGAAAGTGGCTTTATTTGAGAAATAGTTGCTAAAATGGGAAAAACTTGATGATTTTGGATACAGATGATGGGAGAATTAGAAGATTCAAGAATGACATCCAGGTTTCTGGCTTGTTAAAATTGAATAGCTAAGTGATGGTAGCATCACTTGCTAAGATTAAGACATACATGAAAAATTCAGGAGAAAGATGATGTCCAGATCTGGACATGCTAATTTGAGGTGCCTCTGTGAACACTCAGGAGGAGATGCCAACTAGATGTGTATCTGAAGCTCACTGGAGAGATCCAGGCTGGAACTACAGAAAAACAATCAATCAGAGGGGCGCCTGGGTGGCTCAGTCAGTTAAGTGTCTGCCTTGAGGTCAGGTCATGATCCCAGGGGTTTGGGATTGAGCCCCATGTTGGGCTCCTTGCTCAGTGCAGAGTCTGCTTCTCCCTGTCTTGTGTTTTCTCTCAAATAAATAAAATCTTAAAAAAAAAAAGAAGGAAAGAAAATAATCAGAATACAGATGTTCATTTGAAGCCATTGGAGTACATGAAATCTCCTGGTGCAGGTTCAGGACAAAAAAGGGCCTGGAGACAGCCAGAAGAGACTAAGATGAGTCACCAAAAGGACACTAAGGAGTGGACAGAGAAACAGAATGAACCAGGTGTGAAGTCAGAGAAGTTTAAGAGAAGGATGCTTTTTTTTTTTTTAAAGATTTTATTCATTCATTTGACAGACAGAGATCGCAGGTAGGCAGAGAAGCAGGCAGAGAGAGAGGAGGAAGCAGGTTCCCCGCCAAGCAGAGAGCCCGATGTGGGGCTCGATCCCAGGACCCCGAGATCATGACCTGAGCCCAAGGCAGAGGCTTAACCCACTGAGCCACCCAAGCGCTCCAGAAGACTGCTTTTTAAGGAGGAGAAAGTAGTAAATTAAAAAAAAAAAAAAAAAAACCTCATCTAACCTATAGAATTTAGCAACAAAGTCTTTGTTGACTCAAGTTTTAGTGGAGTTGAGTTGTGCATGGGTTTTTAAGTGGAGACAGAATTTGGAGAACCCTTATGAGTAGTTTAACTGACGCAGGGCAAAATATGGCAGTGGGTGGAAGTAAATGTTGGAAGGTTTTTCAAAGATGTTGAGAAACTTAACCACATTTAAATACTGGTATGAGGGGTGTCTGGGTGGCTCAGTGGGTTAAGCCACTGCCTTCAGCTCAGGTCATGATCTCAGGGTCCTGGGATCAAGCCCCGCATCAGGCTCTCTGCTCAGCAGGGAGCCTGCTTCCTCCTCTCTCTCTGTCTGCCTCTCTGCCTACTTGTGATCTTTGTCAAATAAATAAAATCTTAAAAAAAAAATACTGGTATGAATGAGTCAGCATAGAGAAAAGAAGTAAAGATACAGAAGAGAAAGGGAAAAACCAAAGGAGTAAGTTCCCTAAAGGAGATCAAACCTTATCTGAGGGCGCCTGGGTGGCTCAGTGGGTTAAGCCTCTACCTTTGGCTCAGGTCATGATCTCAGGGTCCTGGGATCGAGTCCCGAAAATCGGGCTCTCTGCTCGGAGGAGAGCCTGCTTCCCCCTCTCTGCCTGCCTCTCTGCCTACTTGTGATTTCTCTGTGTGTGTCAAATAGATAAACAAAATCTTTAAAAAAAGAAACAAAAAACCAAAACCTTATCTGGGAAGCGAAATGGTGTGTTTCCAAAAGTCTCCTTCCCCTTTAAATTGTGGGACAGAAATGGGTTGTGCTAGGGCTTCCTTACTTACTGATCAAACTGCCTTCTCTCAGGATGTAGGTTATCCAGCACTGTGTATCTTTCAGCACTGTACCTGGAAGAAAATCCTTTATATTTCTGATAAACAGTTTGAGGTACCCTCATTCCATTTTAATGGAATTCAAGTGGAGTAGGATCAACACTTGTGACCACACTTGCTTTTAAGTTCCCTCCCCAACCAGACAGTAGTTTTCCAATAAAGGCAAACTGTATTTAAATATGTGTATACCTTACATAAGAACCAACATTAGTAATCTGATTGTCACAAATGTACTATTCTCTAGCCTTGGTTAAATTTTGTTTTACTTTGCTAGTCCTATTTTTAAAAAATAGGACTTTTACAAAAAGCTTTTACAAAAGTATTGTACTTTATCATTACATGTGGGTGCATGGCGCTGAGTCAATAATCTTCCCCCTAAATTAGATGCAGTCAGACCTCTATTTAACAGTGATTGATGATGTTTGAGGCTTTTGCTTTTATATCCCTGCATCTGGACCCTGGGAAAAATGTCAAACTCTCTGGCTGAGGAGGAATTGTACCAGGTCTTTTGTGTTTTTTAGGTTCACATTGCTTGAAATTATGAACCAACATTATCATTTCAAGTATTTGATCTACCACTGGCACCCCGGCTCTAATAGCTATTATTAACATGGGTTCGTCTTTAAGGGAATATAACTTTTGACATAGTTTCAACATTAATAGTTCAATATTCTGGACCAACTATTCAACAGAACTTTCTGCAACAACAGAAATATTCTATATCTATCCCATCTGATACTGTAGCCACTAGGTACATGTGGTTATTAAGCACAATGTACCTAGTATACTGAGGAAGTAAATTTTAACTTTTATTTAATCTTCATTAACTTAAATAGCCACAAGGGCTCCTGGGTGGCTCAGTCAAGCATCTGACTCTTAATCTCAGCTCAGGTCTTGATCTCAGGATCTTGAGTTCAAGCCCTTAAAAATGGGTTAAGAGCTGCATGTTCTATTCAAGTGATGAATCACTACATTCTGCTCCTGAAACCAGTACTATACTCTATGTTAGCTAACTTGAATTTAAATAAATTTTTAAAAATAACCACAGTGATCCTTGGTAACCTCACTTTTGTACTTGATAATGAAAATTATTGATATATACTGGTAATCCCATTGAAAGACTTAAAATGTGATAAAATGCGAGCCACTGAACAGTTACTAAAACTAGTGACTACCACTGTTAATTTAAATTTGACTGTACCTTGCTAAGTTTCAAGGGAAATCCATTTAAGAAAAGGTATGTTCATATTCCTCTTTGATAATTTAGCATGAGGCTCTAGAATGTTTCCTCTTAAGGACCGCTATTTTACTTTGAGTAAACTGATGCTAAAAACCAATTTACTGATAATAATTATTAATGGGTAAGTATCACTTTCTAGCCTTAGTAACTTAAAAAAAAAAGATCTGGCAATGGCTATGAGGCAAAAAGCAGTCAAACACAAAAGCTTTCATATAATGGTTTATATGATACTTCAGCTGATACTATTAATACTTTATGGAAAATATGCCTATTGAAAAGAATGAAAAGTTGCTGCTAAGGAAATAAAAACAAAAGCAAATTTCTACTATCAGTAGCTGACAAATTATCAATTTCTCAGATGAGAACACAACCTACTTGTGACTGAAGAAATAGCTCTTATTTGTGGATAAAATTTAAATAACCACATAATTCAAATTAAGGTTCTTTGTATTTTTTAGCGAGGAACCTCTGATGCTAGAATAAGACAGAAAAAAAGCATCTCATGAAAGATATGTTACAGCCAAATATAAAAACAAGAAAAGCAGCCTCTTGATATAGTTGAATTATTGTATTTAAAACATTTAAACTAAGGGGCACCTGGGTGGTTCAGTTGTTAAGCGTCTGTCTTCGGCTCAGGTCATGATCCCAGGGTTCTGGAATCAAGCCCCGCATTGGGCTCCCTGTTCAGCAAGAAGCCTGCTTCCCCCTCTCCCACTCCCCTTGCTTGTGTTCCCTCTCTTGCTGTGTCTCTGTCGAATAAATAAATAAAATCTTTTAAAAAAATAAAATAATAAAACATTTAAGCTACAGTTTGGGGGTGGGAGAGGGAGAGGCATTTAAAAGTTTCCTTTAAGTCAAAGAGGATTAATTTTGAAAGGAGAAAAGCAATTTATGAACCTATGGGCACATTACTAAGAAGAAAAACTATCAAATTCTAGAAGTTAAATCTAATGGGGGAAAAAAATCTAACTAGAAAGAGAAAAACTGTTTTCAACAGAAGTTTGTTTGTTTGTTTTTTGTGTTTTTTTTTTTTTTGGTCCATTTTATATAAGAGCTTATTTATTCTTTTTCCAAATGGGTATTTATTATTTGTACAGACACATAAAAATGATTCCCAATTTTTAAAACATACTGCAAATATACATTAACCACAGAAAGCATTTACTTTCACTGGAAAGAAGAGGAGCACATGGCTATTTGCAAAATAGCAGTGAACACAAGAAGGAAACATATAAATCATAACAAGTGTACATCCCATTTTTGACAAAAATAAGTTCTATTTTTACATTAATGCTTTACTTTAAGCTTCTATATGAGATCCTCTGACCTTATTTACATATACTCTGAAATTTCTATTAGCATGTATAACTCAAAGGCACTCAATTCAGAAGTTAAAAGGTCCTGAGCTTAAGTGGGAAATAGGATTCCCAACCAAAATTTGAACATAAATAATTCTGAAGATTAGAGAATATGAAAATGTTTAAAGTGTAGTATTTGATACATAAATAATCCATGACCTAAGAATAAAGTACAAAATGTCAAAAAAAAAGACCATGTAAGGCAAAGGAATATCCTCAGGTTCCAACTGATTTTCTCCCCTATTCAAGTTCATTTGAAAGTCTAAAGCTGATTTTGTTAAAAATCCTATAAAACCTAAATTAAAAGCAAAATAAAATAGCATGGAAAATGCTTACGTTAAATAAAAAATTCCCCAGCTTTGTCTCCAAAACCACAAAAAAGTATTTAATGATTAAAAACAAGTACAGCTTGGAGGGATATCAGAATATGAGGAGGAATCATAAAGAGCATTTGAAAAAATTAAAGGACAGCTTTGAATGCACCAACTGAAAGAGGATTTATAATTTGCCATTTAATTGTTCCTTAAGCGTTCTTTTAGCCAAATAAAAATAAATTTACAGATAGGTAACTGACATTCACTAACATTAGGCAGAATCAAAGTTTAAACTAAAAATTAACCCTATATTAGGCTGCAATGTGAAATTTACCTACAGCAATTTTCTACTGATGCTTAAAAATTAAAAGCATGAGTCAACATCTTTGTTAACAAATGGTTCAACAGATATTTTCTTGGCTTTAAAATGTTTTTTTCATGTATGCATAGAAATGTAATGAGCATAAGAATAGTCTTCTGTATTATCTGTACAGTTCATAAGGCCTTTGTCATTGTTAGTCACCTTAGATGTGAATATCAGTGGGGCCATTAAATTAAAGCTGGCCGAAAAAGTTTTCAAAGTGCTACTGTTTCTAACTGATGAGATCCTCAGTTTTCTGCATTTTCTGGATGACGATTATTTTCAGTTCTTTTTTCTGGCGATATATACAAGAAGTTGCAGCAGATGTATAAAGGGAAGATCAGAAGTCTGCTGTCCAAGTTCATCACTACTTGTTCCTATAAAACAAATGTATAGCTTTAATGACAAGACAAACAGAAAACAGAACACCAAACTGTTGAATTGAGTAAACTGTAGGAGATCCCATGGTGGTTAAGAGCTTGCATCTCAAGTCTCAAAGTCATTGTTCTAATCTTGAAACTCCCATCAACTAGCTGTGACACTGGGCAAGTCAACTTGTCAACTTGTACTTGTCAACTGCAGCTTCCTTACTATAAAATAAATAAAACTACCCATATCACATGATTATAGTGGGAATTAAATGAGACAATGCACACAGAGGACTCAGCAAAGCTGGCCAAGTATGAAATACTCAGTAATGGAAATTATTTTCACTACTGAAAAATTTCTATCAAGTACCTACATATTTTATGAACAATATAGTCAAGAAATAAATGGCAATTTGGCTTTATTTCCTGATGGCCTTTACGTAGAGCAAATAAATGAAAAGAAGGTGGGAAGCCATTATTAGCACCAACAAGCATGGTTCCCATGTTCCCACTCTTGTCTGAGATTTTCCACTGTCTCTAATGCAAACATATGATTTGTCTCTTGGAATGTAAAATACATTATCCTGTAAAACTTTCAGGCTCAGTTACATCAGTGCACAAGAGAATGTCCTGAAATCTCACGGAGACAGGATTTGATCCTATACCTGAGAGCCACAAATATAACCATCTCTCATTCTACAGATCTCCATTTGGAACCCTGTATGAACAGCATTTGGTGAAAAGAGTGAGTCTTTAGAGTAAAAGGAGCAGCAATGGAACTTCTAATTTTTGAATCCTTAGATACATTTTCTGCAGTAATTTACATTAGTTTTGCCTTATTTTATGTATTTTGAAGAACACACTATTAAATATTAAACACTGTTTTTTATTTTTTACTACAGAAGATGCTCCTGCAATGGAGAGAGATTAACACACTGGAACATGTGAATGACTGATGTAGGCTTAATTGGACATGACTTCTGTATTGGGGGAAAAGCAAGAAAAATTGGATAAAGAAGGTAAGGAACACACACACACGTGCGTGTGGTATCTCCATATACAAGATAAACTGGATAAAGAGGGTAAGGAACACGTGGGCGCACGCGCACACACACACGCACAGTATCTCCATATACCCCAAACAGGGAAAGTGGTGTTTAAAAAAAAATGTTAGTGAATGAAAAGGGTGAGATGATGGGTCAAGTGAGGCAATCACCTGGGCTGATGGTATTAACAGGGTTAGCAGAGAGGAATGATGTCAAACATAGTTGGTCTTTAGAACCTTGAGTCAACCTGGCCTAGACAAAGTCTGTAGCTACAACCCAGGTGAAGGCACACTTACAAAATTTGAGGACATTCGTTTTGTCAATTTGTGTATTTGATGATAAAAACCAAGATTCAGTGTTACAAAAAAACAAAAACTCCTAGGAAGATTCTAGTATTTCAATATAGTTAGGGCTGGGGGTAGGGGTAGGTCTAAGTGCCAACTTTTGGATAAGAGGGGAGCCATGTGGACATTACTTGAGAGCTGGAAGGACAAACTGATTTCTGAGTATTGGGTTGTACTAATTCCCAATCCCTATCCCCAAACTAGACAGATTTAATCTTGGCTTTACTAAACCTTTAATTCCACGTGAGAGCTCAGTTTACATCTATGTTCACACTGAAGCGCCTTAAATTCCATTTTCTTTCCTCCACAACAGAGTAGAAGCTGAGAAGCCCACAGACAACAGCGTCAGACAGAGTGGCAGCATCTTCCTAGGTTTCCATTTCTACTTCCAGACTAATTACTTCTCCATCTTCACAAATCCCTGCTTCTCTGAGGCTCACCACCTATTCTGTACTAGAGCTCTATTGCTGCTCCACATGCTTCATCTAGGTCTGAATTCCAGGATCTATACATGTAACTCTCCACTGTAAGTCTTCACTTAGCTATAAAGCAGCTCCAATTCAAATCATCAGCTACTGGCTACTACCTCTTCTTTACGGGTCATCTCTACTTTCACTCTTGCAATTTGACTCTGACTCCCCATCCCAACTCTTGAATGTCTCACCAGGTTACTTTTTTTGCCCATCCCTCAAGTACCAGTGTCCCCTATGTTTCTGACCTGTTAGATGCCCTACATATTCCCTAGAAGGTATCTCATCCAGTCATTATTTCTTCCCCAGGCAATGCCTGTAAACCCCAGAAGCATTTATCCCCCACCCAACACACTTTTACCTCAATGCCCTCAAATTAAATATGGCTTAAACCGAATTCATCATCTTTTCACCCGTACTTGGAAATGTTCATTTTCCTTCCTATAATTCAAATCAAAGGAAAAACTACTATAAATCAAGACAGTAGGAACATTTTTAAAAAAATATTTTATTTATTTATTTGTCAGAGAGAGAGCACAAGCAGGGGGAGCAGCAGAGGGAGAAGAAGACACCCAGTTGAGCAAAGAGCCCGATGTGGGACTCAATCCCAGGACCTTGGGATCACGACCCAAGCTGAAGGCAAACCCTTAACCAACCAAGCACCCAGGCGTCCCTAGAAACTATCTTTAACTACTCTCTTACCTTCACACAATTCGGCACCAAATTCTATCAACTGCACTGCTTTATTTCTAGAACCCATCAACATTTCTTCAGCCCCACTGCTACCTTCCTTAAATTAAGGTTTTCATCCTTTATCTGGATTATAGCAATAGCTTCAAATCACCTTTCACCTATTACCATGTCTCTAATCCTTCACACACATTGCTGAAATCCTTCATCTAATGCAAATCTAGTCTGCATAGTTCTGTAAGACAGCCAGCCATAAAATATACAAAAATCAGGGGCGCCTAGGTGGCACAGAGCCTAGCACCCAGCAGGGACTCCAATGTTTCTGAATGAACAACTCAAGAAACACTTGAAATACAACTATTATCTTGGCCTGGTGTTTCCAAGTCTCTGGCTGCTTTGAGCCATGACAGAACTTTTTATGAAGTTCCAGGCAGAAGTAAAGACAGCCATTGCTCATGCAGTTCCAGAGGGTGCCAGGGGGACCAACATAGTTCTACTGAAGGCAGATTTTAATTTTTCTTATTATATATATCTACATTCTCAAATATTATCTACCATGTGAGAGAGTCTGCTCTGTTGCTAGAATTGCAACAAGTGGAGGATCCTCTGTCAGAATGTGATTAAAGGAGTTCTCATACAGGCTATGTGAGGTTAGAACTATCACTTCAAGGTTCCTTGCAGTGCTAAATTCTGATATTCTGTCAGAGGCTCTTTGGTCTAAAGAAAACAGCTAATTTCTAATAATTTATGTGAACTATGGGCTCTGAATGCCTTACTAAAACAGTATGTCCCTTGGAATGATGATTAGTTTTAAAAGAAGTAAACTTCCTTGATATTTTTAAAAGATTATTTATTTAGGGGCACCTGGGTGGCTCAGTGCATTAAGCCTCTGCCTTCGGCTCAGGTCATGGTCTCAGGGTCCTGGGATCAAGCCCCACATCAGGCTCTCTGCTCAGCGGGGAACCTGCTTCAT
The DNA here is from genome assembly GCF_020171115.1 of Neogale vison. Taxonomy (NCBI): domain Eukaryota; kingdom Metazoa; phylum Chordata; class Mammalia; order Carnivora; family Mustelidae; genus Neogale; species Neogale vison. The sequence goes on along the minus strand of NC_058098.1, from coordinate 91,183,666 downwards.
CCTCTCTCTCTGCCTGCCTCTCTGCCTACTTGTGATCTCTCTCTGTCAAATAAATAAATAAAATCTTTAAAAAAAAAAAAAGATTATTTATTTACTGGGGGGGGGCGGGGAAACTTGCGAGAGTACTCGCTCATGTGAGCAAGACACAGCATGTGTTCCAGCGAGGAGCATCGGGGAGAAGCAGAGGGAGAAGACAGCCCACTGAGCAGGGAGCCCATGCGGGGCTTGATCCCAGGACTGAGCTGAAGGTGTTTAACCGACTAAGCCACCCAGGTGCCCTTAAACTTCATTAATATTTTAACAGCTCTCATATTTCTTTTAAAAAATGGTTTCTTTTCTCATCATGACATTTTGGAACTTCAGCATGCATGTGATATATGAAGAAACAAATTAAATAAACAGCTTTAGAGAGTGTTTTGGGAACATCACAGATGCTTGCTACTTTAGAAATCTTTTGTGATAGAGGACAATGTTCTCTTTAATATTCAGGAACTATTGCAGACATACTGGATTATCTTCAAAGTGTTTGCTATTAATCTATAAATAAATGCACTTATGAACACAATGGATAAAGCAATTAAGATTCCTAACTTTTTAAAGAAGTTATTCAGGACAAACAATTATTTACCAATTATCAGCTTTTCCCTGCCCCTCAAATCATATTTTGTTTTTTCTTTTTTTGTCTTAGCTCTACTTCTAATAAAATGGGGGCAAATTATGCATATGTGAACATGGTATTTCCATCTCTACCTTCAAAAAACTTTTTAGTCAATCTTGGGGCACCTGGGTGGCTCAGTGGGTTAAGCCTCTGCCTCCGGCTCAGGTCATGATCTCAGGATCCTGGGATCCAGCCCTGCATCGGGCTCTCTGCTCAGCAGGGAGCCTGCTCCCCCACCCATCTCTGCCTGCCTCTCTGCCTACGTGTGATCGCTCTCTCTGTGAAATAAATAAACAAATAAATAATCTTAAAAAACCAAAAAAACTTTTCAATCTTTAAATCAAATGTTAATTCTACTTAAGAATTTTTTTTTCTTTTTCTACTTAAGAATTTTTAAAAGAGGATTCGAAAGACAAATCTTATAACCATACGATAGAAAAGTAATCAAACATACCTGATCTTTTTCAAGTGTAAGTATTTGATAGCCAGTTGTTCTACTACATATTAATTTTCCACTACTATCAAAAGAGGCCAAACGTAATCTAGGATTAAAAAAAAATACAAATTAAAAAACAGACATATGGGTTTTTTTTTAAGATTTGATTTTTAAGTAATTTCTACACCCAACCTGGGGCTCAAACCCACAACCCAAAGATCAAGAATCTCATACTCCTAAACATATGCTTTTTGAACCACAGATTAATTTAAACAAGACCTCCCTCACTTTAATATTTACTTTTCTCTTCCATATTCTTTAATTCGATAAAAGATTTTAGAAGTCTCTTCCAATTCTAAACTGATCCCCTTAGAGATTTGTAAGGTGTGCTATTATACATATCTGGGATATAAATTAATTTATCTGTGTCTTTTTTATTGTGGTAGAATATACATAAAATTTACCCTTTTAACCATCTCTAAGTGTATAATTCTCAGCAATAAATACATTCACACTGTTCTAAAATCATCACTACCATCCATCTCCAGAACTTTTTTTATCTTCCCATCTGAAAGTCTGTACCCAGCAAACACAAACTCCCCATTACCCCTACCTTGGTCTGGGACAACCACCATTCTACTTTCTCTATGAACTTGTCTACCTGAGGTACTGCATGAGTGGACTCATGTAGCATCTATTCTTTTGTGACTGGCTTATTTCACTTAACATAATGTCATCAAGGCTCATGTTGGTGCATGTGTAAGAATTTCCTTCCATTTCAAGGCTGAGTAAAATTCCACTGTAGGTACAGACAGTATCTACATGGACATCCTTGATGGACAATTTGGTTGCTTTCAATTTCTGGCCATTAAATAAGGCTGCTGCGAAAATGAATGTACTAATAATATCTTTGTCAGTCCCTCCGTACAATTCTTTTATCTATCTATCTGTCTATCTATCTATCTATCTATCTATTTATTTAAAGATTTTATTATCTATTTGAGTGAGCAAGAGAGCACACAGGGAGAGGCACAAAGGCAGACGGAGAAGCAGACTCCCCACTGAGCGAGGGCCTGACATGGGGCTTGATTCTGGGACTCCAGGATCATGACCTGAGCTGAAGGTAGACACTTAACGGAATAAGTCACCGAGATGCCCCCCTTCTTACAATTCTTTTGGGTAATACCCAGAAGAGGAATTGCTGGATCATATGGTAATTCTATGTTTAATTTTTTGAGGAAATGCCATTTCATTTTCCACAAAAGATACACCATTTTACATTCTCACTAGCAACAAACAAAGGTCCAATTTCTCCACATCCTCATCAACACTTTTTGGTTTTTGTTTTTTTAAAAGATTTTATTTTTATTTATTTGTCAGAGAGAGAGAGACAGAGAGTGCACACAGGCAGGCAGAATGGCAGGCAGAGGCAGAGGGAGAGACAGGCACGCCGCCGGGCAAGGAGCCCGACGTGGGACTCGATCCCAGGACACCAGGATCATGACCTGAGCTTAAGGCAGCTGCTTAACTGACTGAGCCACCCAGGCATCCCTGTTTTGTTTTTGATAATAACCATTCTAATGGGTTTGAAGTGGCACCCTCTTTGTGACTTTGATCTGCGTTTCTCTAATGATTAGTGATGTTGAGTATCTTTTCAAGAACGATCCTTTCATGTTTGAAAAGATGTGTATTGGCCATCTGCAGATCTTCTTTGGAGAAATGTTTAAATCCCCTGCCTATGTTTGAATGAGGCTGTTTGCTTTTTTGTTGTGGAGTTTTAGGAGTTCTCCAGGTATACAGGATATTAGCTCCTTATCAGATACATGGTTAGCAAATAATTTCTCCCATTCTCTCCACTGCCTTTTTACTCTTGTTGATAGTGTCCTTTGATACACAAGAGTTTTAAATTTTGATGAAATCCAATTCATTTTTTTTCTTTTGTTGCCTATGCTTTGGTGTCATACTGAAGAAATCATTGCTAAATCCAATGTCAAGTTTTCCCCCGGGGTGGCTCAGTCATTAAGCATCTGCCTTCGGTTCACATCATGATCCCTGGGTTGTGGGATCGAGCTCTGCATTGGGCTCGCTTCTCCCTCTCCCACTTCCCCTGCTCATGTTCCCTCTCTCACTGTCTCTGTCTCTCTGTGTCAAAAGAAATAAATAAATAAAATCTTGAAAGAAAAAAAAAAAAAAAAAAAGCTTCCCCCTATGTTTCTTCCAAGAGTTGTTTTATAGTCTCAGCTCTTATGTTTAGGTCTTTGATCCATTTTGAGTTAATTTTTGCATATGGTGTAAGGTAAGTATAAATAAATATATGACTTTAAAAAATCTCCTCATAAAGCTATTTAGCTATTTTCCAACTTGTCAGCATCCTCTCCAGTAAGATAGCCTGCTCAGCCACCAGGCGAAGTTGGACAAATGCAATCCCACAGAAAGTGAAGAACAATCCCAGACATGTTTTCCTAGAAAAATATTTTGCTGTCTTTCCATTCTGGACCTTTAATTTGCAAGAACAGCACCAAGGCAACAGCTTAAAGCCTATTATCCATCTTATATCATTTATATTCAGCCTATTCTTTCTGACACACTAGATCCAGACTTTTTGATTTTGATTATTACTAACATTTCACAGGAAAAGAACCTTACTGTTTTCCTGCACTTTCACATATACTGTATCTTACCAAAACTCTACTGCTGCTGGCATAAATTATCAGGTTTTATTTTACTTCTTGTATTTTTTTCTGGAGTGAGGAGGCGTGGGGCAGGGAAATTTCATCCTACCTAAATGCTATGCTCCTTCGAGGCTGTAAACTGACAGATCCACTACACGGCTGATTCAGCGTATTGCGTTTGAAAATGATATATCGATTGGTGTAAGTTACAAGCAGGTCAAAGCCGAAGTTAAAACCTGTCCACCGCCAGCAGTACTAAGAAATACAAAAGAGAAAGATTTACTTCAGTCTATCATACTAGCAAGTCATAGATAAAAAGTTCAAAATGTCTTTTCTTTCTTTAACTCACTTCAAATATTTCTCTCTCATGCTTACCTTTCCCTTAGGGCTTGCTTACCACACAGAATATATTTGTGAATATATATAAAGGTTTACCACATGGGTACAGTACATTTCTAGAGCCAGAAAAGCAGCCTTTATGATCGACATTCTTTAAGGTATTTTCCTATTATCACCTCTTTGTGATCTGTTTTGTTATGTCTTCACACCCAATTCTATCGTAAGTAATAAGGCTTTTCACTGCAACTCTAAGGAGGTATAACTTAGGGGGCTAGGAGTCTATAAGGAGGTAGGAAAGTCCCACTAAAACCCACCTTGCTTTAAAAATACTCTAAATTCCTTAAATAACTAACTGACACATACACATGGGTACTTTATTTTTTAAAGTTTATTTAGTAATCCCTATATCCAACGTGGGGCTCATGACTCTGAGATCAAGAGTTGCATGCTCTTCTGAGTCTGCGAGGCACCTGACAACTGAATTATTTTAAATACCAACATGGGGTCCACACGTTTGTTTCATCTATCACCCAATAGTTAATGGAATATTAAGCAAGCTGGTATAGTATAGTAAAGGAAAGTTAGAGCTTGAAGTGTTTGGTCGACATTCTGAATTACAACATACGTGCCAAGTCCTGCTCTAGGCATAGAAGAACAGCAAGTTTCTGCCCTGGTAGAATGTGTATTTTAATATGTGTATATGTTTGTTTGGAAGGAATAGATGGAATGGAATGGAAGAGAACAAAACAGAATAAAATGTCAGAGAGAGTGACAGGATAGGGAAGGAGGACCTAGCTAGGAAGCCTGCTGGTTCAGACAGGTGGTCAGGCAAAGCCTCTCCATGGAGATACTAGGTGAGCCGGGCACTGAGTCAACTAAGGGGCAGACCAGTAACTATCTGGGAAAAGGGTGACTTAGGCAAAGAGAACAATAAGAAGGACTATGTGACTAGGGCAGTCACGTGGGTGGACAGAAGATGGGGATAAGTTCAGAGAGTCGGTCAGGGGTCAGAAAATGTTAAGGCCTAGAACTCCACAGTAAGGAAGAGCATGCATTTCTTCTAAGTGCAGTAAGAGGCTGATGGAAAGTTTTAGGGAGGGAAGTAACATGATCTAACTTGCATTTTAAAAAGATGACTTTGGCTGCTATATGGAAAACATGTAGGAGAGCAAAAGTGAAAACAGGGAGAGCATTATGAGGCTATTATCATAGCCCAGACAAGAGATAATGCTGGCTTGGACTTGGATGGTAGTGGCAGACAAGCTAAGAATAGATTTCACAAGTAGAGCCCAGAAGAATTTTTTATGAACACCAGTTTTGGTATTCAAGAAAGAAATATCCGAAGTTTGGAGCTTATTCAATGATTAACAGAGGGGCCATTTATGGGTTAGAGAATTACTTGGAAAGGAGAAAGTTTGGGGATGAAAATCAGAGTTCAGCTTGGGACTATTTTATTCAGGATGCCACTAGGATTCTAAGAAAGATGTTGAGTGAGTAGCTACATATGTGAATCTCGAGTTAGAAGTCATCAGAACTAGATGATATCACTTTGGAGTGAGCTTCCACAGGGAAGAAGTCCAAGCACTGAGCTTCTAGTCATACCAACATTTGCTGAGAAAGAGAAGGATCTAGGCAAAGACTTAGTTAGAAGCCACTGAATTGGGAAGGAAACCAGCAGGATATGCTGTCCTGGAAGTCAAATGGAGAAAATCTCTAATAAAAAGTGAGTGCAGAGAGAAGAATCCATGAAACAAGATGGGATAGGGAGGGAGACAAACTATAAGTGACTCTTAATCTCACGAAACAAACTGTGGGTTGCTGGGGGGAGGGGGGTTGGGAGAAAGGGGGTAGGGTTATGGACACTGGGGAGGGTATGTGCTTTTGGGTAAATTGGAAGGGGAGATGAACCATGAGAGACTATGGACTCTGAAAAACAATCTGAGGGGTTTGAAGTGGCGGGGGGGGTGGGAGGTTGGGGTACCAGGTGGTGGGTATTATAGAGGGCACAGCTTGCATGGAGCACTGGGTGTGGTGAAAAAATAATGAATACTGTTTTTCTGAAAATAAATAAATTGGAAAAAAAAAAAAAAAAGTGAGCACAGATGTATCATGTCACCAAGAACTTTTGGAAGACTAAAAGCTAACTACCTGACCTGGCAATGTGGAAATCACTGGTGACAACAGCATGGCAGTTTCACTGGAGTTTACTGTGATAAATGAATTGGAGTGAATTCAAGAGAGCATCAGAAAACAGGAAGTATAGGGGCGCCTGGGTGGCTCAGTGGGTTGAGCTGCTGCCTTCAGCTCGGGTCATGATCTCGGGGTCCTGGGATCGAGTCCCGCATCGGGCTCTCTGCTCAGCGGGGAGCCTGCTTCCTCCTCTCTCTCTCTGCCTACTTGTGATCTCTCTCTGTCAAATAAATAAATAAATAAAATCTTAAAAAAAAAAAAAAAAGAAAACAGGAAGTATAGACAAATATGGGTAACTTTTGCAATGAGTGTTTTTGCTTAAAAGAGATGCACAGAAATGGGAGTGGTAGCTAGAGAAGAACGTGGAGTCGGGGTGTGGTTCCAGATGGGTGGTGGTATGGTATGGTACATGCTCAATGAGAATGACCCAGTAGAAAAGAAAAACTGATGATGCAGGACAGGGAGGTGAAAACTGTAGGAACAAAGCCTCTGAACAGGTGAGAAGGGATGGAATTTTTTTATGAGGGGAGGGGAGGGACTAGGACAGTAGCAGATGGTTCATCCATTCTAATAAGAGGAAAAGCACGACACACAGCTATAGCTGCAGGTAGACTGGCATAACTGCTGGGTGGGAGGATACGTAGATTCTCTTCGTATTGCTTTCATTTTCTGAGTGATGAAAGAAACAAGGTCATAGATAAGAATGAGGGTGGTGGCACTGTCCCTTTTAATGAAGGTCTGAGAGGTACTCAAAGACTGGCAGATGAATTCACTAGGGAAATACAGGAGGATCCCTGTGCAGCACCTGTTTGAAGTTTACAGTTACAAACATTCAAGTAACACCTGGTGGGGGGGTACACTGTTTTTCTTTAGTCATAGCCATCTGTTTGGAAGCAGACGTGGAGTGCGTATCAAGTCAGGATTTAATAAGAATTGGAGTTTAGCCAGCTGAGCTTGATGAGAGTAAAAAGAGAAGTTAAGAGTATTAGCCAGGGACCAATTTTAAGATGGAACATAAAATATAAGTCAAGTAAAGAAAGAAGTACCAAGGTGGTGAGAGGATAATGGGAAAATGGTAATAAGAACAATGTATTGTGCACCTCACTGGAGTTTAAAAAAATTGCTGGGAGTCCAGGTTCTAGAAAGAGAGTGCTAGAAGGAAAAAGAAGTAGAGGCTGAAAATGATGTGCTTGAAATGGCGATTCTGAAGGGGATGTATTATTTAGTAGAGCAAAAACTGAGGATCTGTGTCCAGGAAATGGGTACTGGAGGTAGGATAGAGCATAAGATCACTGTGGGGAGGAAGGTCAGGGAACAGAGATGCTGAAATCACCAAGACTGGTGACAAGAACAGTGATAAATACAGATAGCCCTGTGAATGATGGCTACATAAGGGTCATGCCTTGTGTAGCAGAAGCATGTGCTTCAAAGGAACTGTGGCTCAATGAAGGGTGAGGGAGGAACAAGTTGTGGAAGCAGCAACAAGGAAGACTAAGAAATAAAGACACCTACTTATTCCCCTTTCAGATGCTGCTAACATTTATCACAATGATGAATGCAAACATAATTAACTTCTAAAAACAAAGAAGTTACAATAAGGGAAAACTCAGGAGAAAAATAATGGTTGTCTAAATTAGGCTGAATTATTATTATTTTTTAAAGGGAGGTGGGCAGAAGGAGAAGAGAGAGAGAACCTTAAGTTTCCATGCCTAGTGCATGAGTCTGATGCGGGGCTTGATCTCACAATCCTGAGATCATGACCTAAGCTGAAATCAAGTCGGATATTTAACTGACTGAGCCACTCAGGCACCCCAGGCTGAATTATTTTTTAAGATGAAAACTACAATTAGAGTGGGATTTTTAAAAATGTAGTTCATGTCCCATTAAAATCAATTTAATGAGTCACAATAAGCTTTTTTAAAAAATTAAATACAAAATAGGACCTTTGGACACAGCAACAGTTAAGCACTATTTCACAGTACTTTTGTTTCACTTATATACATTTATATATGGTGATAATGAAAAACAGAAGACTAAATGTGGGTAGCAAAGGATTTGAATGTCTTTGATTTAAGGTAACTGTAAAATAGAAAGAATTATTTTTAACTATGTAATAGCTCCCATATAATTTCTTACTTATCTTAATTTCTGGATTCCTAAGGGATCTTCTTCTTCTTTCTCTTAGTGGGACACAAAAAGTTCAACAGCCTCATGCAACACAACTGAGCACCTAACTTCCTGTCCAGGAGATCAAGCTATAAAAACTACCAAAAAAGCTCTTCTAAGGTATGGCAGGTGTCATGATTGTTACTGAAAGTGTATTTTGCACTAATAGTATTACAATTTGCATGAGAATGTTAAGAGTCATAACCCATACTTACTTCCCCATCTTTGGCAAGCTTTCTACCACACCTCATGCTATTTCCCTCTAGTTCTTCTTTATTGATTTCTTGAGGCCTAGAAATACACATAAAATGTGAAATCTCATAGAAAATAGGCAACTAATAGTTTAAAAATAATTGTTAAGTTTAAAAGAACAGAAAAAGTTGCTAATAGATTTAAAAATACCTTTTTGTGTTATAGATATAATAAGAATACATGGATTAAATCTAGCCTATTGCCTTTGCTTAAAAAAAAATTAATGTTTCACTTATTGCCCTGACTTCTAGAATACTTTTTATTAGAGCTTGGCCAAACCAGAGAAGAGGGGAAAAATGTATATGAGAAACTGTGATCAAGGAGATAAAACACTCAAAATTCTAACTACTAAGTAACGTAAGTTAAAATCTATTATTTAAGATGTGAGTTTCAATCTATTATTTAAGATTGACAGTTTCATCTACCATTGGACATTACTGTTTCATATCCAAGCCATCTTTTATGTAGTATAACCATGCAAACTCAAGATTTAATAGAAACAGCTGTAGAACTGGTTCCCTACTTTAAAAATCTAGAAACCAATCTAGAAAAGCACTTTTGTTTCAACTTATGAGAACGAAAAAATGCATTATTATTATTATTATTATAGCTTGGAATTCCAAAAGATAAAAGCAATACAATATATCCATCATATACAACATTTATTAAGTGCCTAAATACTGGGGACATCATCATCACCAAACTAAAATACTGAAATACAATATATAAAAAATACATAAATGTATATAAAACTAATAAAACATGTCCTTGATACCCAAGAGTTTAGTCTAGAAGAGAACTAGACATATAAGTAATAATTAAAATAATGTGGAGAGTGTTGTGATGTTAGGAGCACAAAGAAGGCAGATTTACTGCCTGGGATTAGAGGGGGCTCATCACAGAGGAGGTATTACTTGTGCCTGAAAAGGAGTTTGTTGTTGTAGAGGTCAAGGGTGGGATTCTATGCAGGTGAAGGGCATTCCAGGTAGAAGGTATAGTAGGTAAGAAGAATCTGGAGCATAAAAAAATAGCAAATGTATGAAGAATTTAGTACAGCTAGAGCCCAAGATGAGCACGTGATGGGATGAAGTGAAAGACATTTGGGATGGACTATGGACGGGCCCCCCATGCTATGCTAATAAGAGCTTCAACTTTTCCTGTAGATGATAGAGAGTTTCCAGGCATTAGTTCTGTTACTTTCACATTTTTTATTACGAAAAATTTCAAACCTAAAAGTGGATAAAACAGTATAATAGGCTTAATGTTCTAACCATCTAGCTTCATTAATCTTGTTTCAGTTTTATTCAAAGCCCACTTCTCCCCATATCCCTCCTGACTGTTTGGAGGCTAATTCTCCAGAAATATCCTTTAATCTGTAAATAGTTCAGTATGAATTTCTTAAGAATGAGGAATTTTTAAAAATGCTTATATCATAAACAAAGAATAACAACTGTCCCTATCAGCAGATCCTGAGACACAGTTAAGCCAGGAAGTGACACAATTCTATTTCTGCTTCAGAAAGATAACCTGTCGGCAGTGTGGAAGAGCATGGAAGAGGAGAACCTTAGAGGTAGACTTCACTACCTAACACCCCAGAAACACACTTTCTCACTTTAATAGCCCTGCAGCAATGAGGAGGGGCTCAGTATCTATGAAACAGAGCACTTGGTTGCAGTGCTATAATCCTACATACACTTCTGAGGGGAGGAAACCCACTCAGTCCAGCTCAGTTTCTTAGTCAGATTCTATGTTCAGTTCATAGATACAGATGAGGGAAAGGTTAAAAAATAAGAACACCTAACATCTAAAAACTGAATATACAAAAGAATGAGGATGATTTTGAAAATATTTCATATATTACAAAAGGCTTCATATCTGAATTTCATTAAATAATTAACTTTCTTTTTCTTGTTTTTTGATTTATTATTTCTATTTCAACAATCTTACTATATTTATGTAGGATAAGAGTGCTGTGAATATATTTGGAAAAAGATCAAAAATAAATTATCAATAAAGCAGGGACGCCTGGGTGGCTCAGTTGGTTGGACGACTGCCTTTGGCTCGGGGCGTGATCCTGGAGTCCCGGGATCGAGTCCCACATCGGGCTCCCAGCTCCATGGGGAGTCTGCTTCGCTCTCTGACCTTCTCCTCGATCATGCTCTCTCTCACTGTCTCTCTCTTTCAAATAAATGAATAAAATTTAAAAAAAAAATTATCAATAAAGCAGAAACCAAGAATCCTGGAAAATAACCTCATAATCATTACCATGAGTTTATATAACACTTTCATGCAGTCACTGTTTGGATATAAACATAACAGGTCATATATTTTAGCAGGTCTTTTGGTGTATAAAAATGGGTTAAAGAGATTGGGGCAAAAATGTCAACCTTAAGGCCTCTTCCACATACACTCTCGGATGGACTGTCTGCTCACACGGTCTATACCAAGGAGCCAGTATATAGATCAAATAATAAGTGTGGAAGCACGTCTGTGACCTGCAAAGCACATCAAAAGAACAGATAATCTGCTTTCCCTTCAGATGAAAAAAAGCACAGAAATATTTTTTCGGGGGGGCATCTATAACTGGATTATGTCAACTCATTTCAGACTCAAAGGTCTTCAAAACACTTATTAGCTAATTAATAAGAATTAGAATTTTATAATACTACCACAAATAAAAGTAGCTTTACCTACATAGAAATATGAAAATCAGGCTTGGCGGAAGCATTATTCCAAGTTGTATTTCCATATGTTGAAAGAAAATCATTATACAACACTAGGTGAAACAGTTTAAGAATTACTCAATTTTTACAAATACAGCAAATGACTATTCAAATGTTCCATTACTTGACCAGAAAGATTATTAATAATACTGATCATGTTATAGAAATATAAGAATAAAAATTGATTAATGATCTTCTTTCTACTTTAACATCTCTTAATTTTTCAATATAATAAATGCATTTAAAAATTCACAGACAGAGAGGTGCTTGGGTGGCTCAGTGGGTTAAAGCCTCTGCCTTCGGCTCAGGTCATGATCCCAGAGTTCTGGGATCGAGCCCCACATCGGGCTCTCTGCTCCACAGGGAGCCTGCTTCCTCCTCTCTCTCTCTGCCTGCCTCTCTGCCTAGTTGTGATCTCTGTCTGTCAAATAAATAAATAAAATCTTAAAAAAAAAAAAATTTACAGCAGAAAACCCCTGTTTGGGGTTTGTTTGCTTTTTACCAACAGCATTATGATCTAACATACTTACCCCACCTCACTGTCTTGTTCTGCCCGGAGCATAGCAAGCCACTGCTGTTTGTACACTGAAGACAGCCATTCTAAAATAGAAAAATAAGCATAAAAGAATAATAATAAATACTGAAGAACATAAAGCATTAAAAAATTTTAAGAACTCGATAAAATTGTTACTTTTTTTAAAAAAAGATTTTATTTACTTATTGGACAGACAGAGATCATAAGTAGGCAGAGAGGCAGGCAGAGAGGGGGTGGGGAGGAAGCAGGCTCCCGGCTAAGCAGAGAGCCCGATGTGGGGCTTGATCCCAGGACCCTGAGATCATGACCTGAGCCCGAAGGCAGAGACTTAACCCACTGAGCCACGCAGGCGCCCCGACCATTTCTAAACTCAAGTTTAAAATAGCAATAAATAAAGCTGGTAGTTTTTATTTTATAAAAATGCTATAACAATATGGGCTTAATGATTTTAGTGTGGTAAAGGCTATTTTGCTCTCCTTTAGGATAAACCCTACTTAGATTACATGCATTTATTATTTTCTAAAAGATTTTATTTAAGGGGTAGAGAGTGTACAAGCAGGGAGAGCAACAGAGGGAGGAGGAGAAGCAGGCTCCTCACTGAGCAGGGAGCCCAATGTGGGGCTCGATCCCGGGAACTTAGGATCATGACCTTGATCAAAGGCAGATGCTTAACCTACTCAGCCACCCAAGGTGCCCCAGATTACATGCATTCAAATTAGGACTTAAATTTTTAGTTAAAAGTAGATTCTTGCGGGGCGCCTGGGTGGCTCAGTGGGTTAAAGCCTCTGCCTTCGGCTCCGGTCATGATCCCAGGGTCCTGGAATCGAGCCCCGCATCGGGCTCTCTGCTCAGCAGGGAGCCTGCTTCCTCCTCTCTTCTCTGTCTGCCTCTCTGCCTGCTTGGGATCTCTGTCTGTCAAATAAATAAATAATCTTAAAAAAATTAAAAAAAAAAAGTAGATTCTTGCATTTCCTTTTCATAATCATATTAATTTTTGTAAGAAACATACCTAAAGTAGTATTTTCAGTTTTTATTTAACTTTTATAGAAAACTGAATAAATTGTTTTATTAAATTATCTAAAAATAATAATTAGTGGGAGATAAATATCAGATATATCATGCACACTCAAAATATAATTTTGGGGGGTGCCCGCATGGCACAGTTGGTTTAAGCATCCAACTCTTGGTTCCAGCTCAGGCTGTAATCTCAGGGTTGTGAGACAGAGCTCTACCTTGGCACTCTGCATGAAGTCTGCCTGAGATTCTCTCTTCCCCTCCCTTTGCTCCTCCTGCCTATTAGCTCACTCTCTCTCTAAAATAAATAAATCTTTAAAAAATAATTTTGGCATATTAGATTTAGGTAACATATTAAAAAGAGATTTTAATTCAGTCTAAATGGAATAAAAGTTATAATTTTTTTCCTTTAATAAAGCAAACCATTTTTTACACAAATCTATGTAAAACTGAAATTTTAGTTAAAGAAATTTATTAATATAAGTAGACTTGGCTTAGTACCATATTTATTTTATTTTTTTAAAAGATTTTATTTATTTATTTGACAGACAGAGATCACAAGTACGCAGAGAGGCAGGCAGAGAGAGAGGAAGGGAAGCAGGCTCCCCGCTGGGCAGGGAGTCCGACGAGGGGCTCGAGCTCAGGACCCTGGGATCATGACCTGAGCTGAAGGCAGAGGCTTAACCCACTGAGCCACCCAGGTGCCCCAGTACCATATTTATTTTTCTTCTTTTACTTATTCCCAACCAAATGTTGTATAAGTACACTTCAAATACTTCAACACTCTTTTTTTTTTTTTTAAGATTTTATTTATTTATTTGACAGAGAGCAATCACAAGTAGGCAGAGAGGCAGGCAGAGAGAGAGAGAGAGAGAGAGAGAGAGAGAGAGAAGCAGCCTCCCCGCTGAGCAGATAGCCGGACTCAGGACTCTATCCTAGGACCCTGAGATCATGATCCGAGCTGAAGGCAGAGGCTTTAACCCACTGAGCCACCCAGGCACCCCTCAACACTCATTTTTAAAAGTCTGGTCTAGAGGTAAAAATTCAGAAAAAATAATAGAAGGGAAAGTTAAGTTGGGTCCAAAACAATCCTAGTGAAGCATCTCAGAAAATGAATCAAACTTATTTTGCATATTAATAAACTGCATATGGCCCATTCAAAAAATAAAGTAAAAGTCTGGTCTAAAATAGTGTACTATTACACTTTAATCAGATTAAAGAACACCCATAATAATATATAAACGTGGTACATAGTATACTTTTGTTTTTATTTCAATGTATACATATTAATAAAGAGGACTAGAAGAATTCATCAAGATACTCATTCTAGATGATGGGATTAGTTTCTCTTTGCTCATATTTAAAACTAAACAAAACTGTATCACAAAAACTAGAGTCATTTAAATAGCCTCGGTAGTGCTTAAAGGGAAAATACTCAATATAGAATGTGAACACAGAAAATTACCTATGTAGTATGATTTCACTTTGGTACAAAAATGTGTAATCTTGGGGCGCCTGGGTGGCTCAGTGGGTTGAGCCGCTGCCTTCGGCTCAGGTCATGATCTCAGGGTCCTGGGATCGAGTCCCGCATCGGGCTCTCTGCTCAGCAGGGAGCCTGCTTCCTCCTCTCTCTCTCTCTGCCTGCCTCTCTGCCTACTTGTGATCTCTCTCTGTCAAATAAATAAATAAAATCTTAAAAAAAAAATGTGTAATCTTTTTGGGATTAAAGGTAATTTCTATTCTCTTTTTACTCTTTTCTATGACATGTATTACTATTATAATCAGAAAGATAATACTTAAAGTCATAATTAAGTCATGTTCTCTTACCTGAAGGTACTAGAGAATCTTGTTCAATAATTCTTGCAGAGGCCAAATCACTGATAATATACTGTAACCTTAAGTGTCTGAATACTGACACAAATGGTTTTCCTTGTTCAGTTTCAAGGAAGGTCATACCTTCAAAATCTATTAAAAAACAGTTTAAATTCAATAGGCATTGTTTTCAAACCTATTTTATTCCTAAATGTTTTTATGGGCAGGGAGAGATACACACACACACACACACATACACACACACACACACGTGCATGCACATGCACATACACATAGATATACACACATGCATGTCGATTAGAACACAAATAAACTAGTTTTCAAATATTATATAAACTGTGGTATATGGATAAAAACTTAGAGATTTAGGAAGAAGCCCCAGGAAATTAATTTTGGTCCCAAGTGGCCTTTGGGCTAGGAATTCAGGTGTACACCTAGATCTGGGGTTTGGAGCTTCCAGTGCCGCAGGGTTTGGGAAAGGATGGTTTGAGAACAGTAGTTAGGGTTACAGTATCTCTCTAGAAACCCCCTTCCCAGGGACTGAACACTCCAGTGGAACTCCAGGGCTCAAATGCCAAATGTAATGGTCTTCATAAGATACACAGGACATGGATTTGTCTCTTGGGGTTCACCTAATTTTTGTTTTAGCTACATAGGATAAACACTACTAGCTAATACATTAATTCTCTTAAAATACAAAATAAGATACAAAGACACTATAGCCATTGATTCGCAACATATGTATGGAAATAGCAACTAAAATATACCAACTAATATCAAATGATATACTGTCTAATGGTATGCTGGAAATGGCTTGCACTGGCTTATAGAAGCTGATGGGTGCATTTCATCTCTCAACGAGGCATTCAGTGCCAATAATGTCATATTGGTAGCTTGGAACTGGTAGCTTGGAACTGTGAGAATTTGTATCATGGAAATTTTAAAACGCTGCAAATCAGGGATTATTTTTTTCAGAGACCAGTATATTAAGACATACATTCATTATGCAATAACATTTTTTTTAAGGGAATAATAAACACAAAATTCAAGATAGTGGTTTGGAAAGTCAGAGAGACACAACAGGAAAGAAGCACAGGAGTAGACTGAAGTTACAGATGTTCTAGTCCTTGAAGATGAGTTTGTGGGGGTTCAATATATTACTAAAAATAATCAAAAAAGGTGGCCATGCATGGGCTAAAAATGACTGTGAACTAAGAAAATCATGAACTAAGGATTATGATTTACCTACTTCTTTGCACCTGAAGTTTTTTCCCTATTATCTGTTTTAGCAAAATAAAAAAATACATTGCATGTTCCACCTCTATCCCAGTAAGAATTTAATGGCAGTAGATCTTTATGAATTTATTCAGATCAGTCTTCTCTGACAAAAATTATGGAATCTGACAAAAATTATGGAAGTTCTCACCTTGCAAAACAGATGCAACACAAGCATACACATAAAGTTCTGCATACACTTTTGGGGGTTAGTTACAAACTGAAGCTTGTAGATGGGACCCCCCCTTTGTTAAGAACTGTTGCCTGATAGACAGGGTTAATGTGTTACAGAAAAGTCAGTGTGGTCAAACAAGACAAATGTAATCACCAAGACCTGTTGGTGATAAAATAGGAAAGGTGATACTTTGGGGAGTCAAACTATGGTGTTAGTTCAAGGAATAATAATTCAGTTAATAAATGCAAGGCATTTTTCTTATCCAGCTTTACTTTTCTCAATTTAAATTAGGGGCTGAATTAGAGAACTGCTTAAAGTCTTCACCAGATCTAAAATTCTCCAGGTCTACCAATAAGTTAGGACCTGATTTTAATAAATTTCAATTAAAAAGACTCTCAAAACAAGTGCTTAATAAAAATTTCAAGCATACCTTTTCTCCTCTTAGAAAACCAGACATCTGTTTCAGTCAAAAGTTGTTTTAAAGATCCATTCCATGAAGGCACAAGTTGAAGGAACATCCACTAGGTTAAAAAAGCAAATTTAAGAAAGAAATTATAAGATTTCATCATGTTACGATTTTACATTCATACTGCTTCCACCTTAAAACGTAATATCTAAAAAATTTAATTTCTAGTACATGAAACTGAAAGAAGTAGAACTGTTATATGAATGCTTACAAGCTTTAAATTCATCATAGCTCTGGGGCACCTGGGTGGCTCAGTTGGTTAAGCATCCGACTCTTGACTTCAGCTCAGGTCATGATCTTAGGGTTGTGAAACTGAGCCCTACATTGGGCTCCACACTGTATTGAGCCTTCCTCGCTCCTTCTCCCTCGCTCTCCCTTTGCCCCTCACTCCCTTTCATCATGGTCCAAAGGTCCACAGTCCTTTAGTCGTGGTCCAATGATAAAAACTGAAACAGTGTGTGATAAAGAATAAATGAATTCCTGAAGTATTTAAGGCCTCAAACGCAGTATAGTTACACAATTAAAATGCTAGTTTAATATATATTACATTAGTGATTTTACACTCATTTATTCTACTCGTCTATTAATTCAATTTTGCTAAGTACCATTAAGGTTATAAAATAACCTAATTATTTAATATTAATTTAATAAATAATTTGATAATAATTTATTTAAAAAGGGAAAAGGAGTTTCTTATTGTTTTATTACTGTTGAGGTAGTATACAGACCAGTTAGGGGCATGGGTTTTTAAATCCTTCCCCTGCCAATTACAGCTGGGCAAATTACTTAATTTTTCTGGGCCTTAATTTCTTCATTTATAAAATGAACATGATACCTCATAGGACATTAAAAGAAAATTATTATGTGTAACTTACTTTGATCGTGCCTGGCACACAGTAAGCACTTATCACTACTGGCATAAGAGCAATTACAATAATAGGAAACAATGAATGCTACCGCTGGCTCAGAGACAGAAATGGCCTGTCTACTCCTCCAACTCAGTTACTAAACTCCCCTGCGGCAGGGGTGGGTGGGTAGAGGAAGGTAGGGAGTAGGATGTGACGAATACAACCTTTTTTTTTTTTTTTTTAAAGATTTTATTATTTATTTGACAGAGATCACAAGAGGGCAGTGAGGCAGCAGGCGGGGGGGGGGCAGTTGTGGGGGGGAGCAGGCTCCTGCAGAGCAGAGAACCCAATGCGGGGTTTGATCCCAGGACCCTGAAATCATGACCTGAGTCGAGGACGGAGGCTTAACCCACTGAGCCACCCAGGTGCCCCAAAACATAACATTAATAAAACGTCATCTCAATCACAAAATAAGCAATTGCAATGATATAACTTAGAAGGTGTCTCATTCTCAGTTTTTTTTTTTTAAAGATTTTATTTATTTATTTATTTATTTGACAGAGAGAGAGATCACAAGTAGGCAGAGAGGCAGGCAGAGAAAGGAGGAAGCAGGCTCCCTGCTGAGCAGAGAGCCAGCCGATGCTTGGTGCTTGATCCCAAGACCCTGGGATCATGACCTGAGCTGAAGGCAGAGGTTTTAACCCACTGAGCCACCGAGTTGTCCCTCATTCTCAGATTTTGAAGCTGTGTTAAATGGAGACTCTGTTGCTGGTGACAAAAGACTAAAAGCAAAATTATTCAGTGGGAAAAGCAATGAACTAGGACTCACAAACCTGGGTTCTACCTCAAGTCTGCCACTTAGTAACTGTAAGAGTTCTAAGTCCTATCATTTACAGAACAAGAAAGATAGCTGATTTGTCACTTCAGAGTTGTGAAAATAAAATCACTTTAAAGATGTTAAAACCTTTCAGACAATTATCATATGATCTCTCTGACATGAGGAATTTGAGAGGCAGAGCAGGGGGTTGTGGGGGGCAGGGAAGGAAAAAATGAAACAAGATGGGATCGGGAGGGAGACAAACCATAAGAGACTCTTAATCTCACAAAACAAACTGAGGGTTGCTGGGGGGTTGGGGTTAGGGACAGGGTGGTTGGGTTATGGACATTGGGGAGGGTATGTGCTATGGTGAGTGCTGTGAAATGTGTAAGACTGATGATTCACAGACCTGTAACCCCTGGGGCAAACAATACATTATATGTTAATAAAAATAATTTAAAAAAATTGTTAAAAAGGATGATTTAAAAGTATGAAATGAAACATATGCCTGAAGCGCAAATAAGGTCTTTAAAGAATTTTACCATTTTCTAGAAAAAGTGAAAATTTCATCATGAAGTCATTAATTCAACTTTGAAAACATTTCTGAAAACCATATAAAACATTTAACATTTCTGACTATGTAAATAACATAACAGCATGCTTGTTGTTGAAAAACATGTGGGAAAAAATCAGAAACATACTTCTAGAATAGAAAAGTAAAAACCAAGCAAAGGAAATAGGATGCAAGCTCTCATGGCCCACAGCTTGATATCAACTGCAGACCCAACAGTAAGAGAGGTACCTTGCATTCCCAATAGGAAGAAGCCAACTCTACCATTCTAGTAGGAGAAAGGAAGAATTTCTTCTTGGCCAGCAACAAGCTCAGTCAATAAGAAGATACAGGCAACAAACACGCAACTCTAGCTTTCCTCCCAGGGATTTTGATTCATTCAAAGCAGCCCCTCTCAACTTCCTCTTTTTCTTGATAAAGTAATGTCCCTCTCCCTTGAGGTCTGGACTTGCTTATGGTTTGTTACAGCTTACATGTCCCAAAGTCCAACTGCTCTACTATTCCCAAATAAATCCATTTTGCTGGTAAAATAACTGGCTATTGTACTTTAAAGGTTGACAAGGATAAAGAATGAAATTAAAATCACTCATGTTAGCAAACAAATTTTTTTTTAACATTTTGGCATATTTCCTTTAGCATTTCTTATATTTATACCAATCCTTTATCACTGGACACCAGCTGTGTCCAGTTTTTCACTATTTTAAGTAATGCTGAGGTGATGCCCTTACATACTATTATGTCAATACCTTTTTAAGAGCTGTGTACACATCCATCTCCACTTGCATCACAAATAAGTTAGATGAACCAATGAGCTGTTTCATGACATTTATACTAGAAAAGAAAAAGAGAGGTATAGTGAGTTTATCCTCATGCACAGCTAAAACATCTTGATGGAACTAAAAAATTTAAGTCTTTCTTATGAAAAGAAAATGACATCAGTCTTTTTGCCCAACACAAAGAATTTTAGACAGAAATAACTATCTGAGCACAAGGATATTTTAATTCAGAGAGAATCCTCTGAAAGGTCTTTCTTTAAACTGACAGGAAATCAAAGAACTTTGATCTGCTGATTAATTAAGTTAAAAAAAGGTCTCAATGAGATATCTTTTGTTATGCCCTGATAGAGTGGCAGTGTTCCTATTTTGCCTTTCCGGCCCATTCATTGTTTAAAAAAAAAGAAAAAAGGCATTCGTCAAAATTCACTGAAACATCTGTATGTTCAAAGTAACCTTTAACATTGAGGGTTAAGAGAATTGCTTAGTCTTAAAGCATGTTTTCATCACTTTTAAAGAGCAATATCAAGAAATATGTATTAGTTTAAATTTGGAGTGGTACATATATCACCAGCTGTTTCTCCCCCTTCCTTTAAGCTGTAAAAACCAGAAGAACCTCTAGGTTTTTAAGATGGCCACTACAATTTATCTTCTTTTTGAAAGACCTCAATGAGAAATTTAAAAAAGGAAAAAGATTAAACTGTTTCTAATTCTTTTCTTTCTTTTTTTTTTTTAAAGATTTTATTTATTTGACAGAGAGAGAGATGGAGAGAACAACCTGGGAGAGCGGCAGGCAGAGGGAGAAGGAGAAGCAGCCTCCCCACTGAGCAAGGAGCCAGATGTGGGGCTTGATCCCAGGACTCTGGGATCATGACCTGAGCTGAAAGCAGACACTTAACCAACTGAACCAGGTACCCTGATGATTTTCAAACCAAACATAATGCAGAGCTTTGTTTATACCTTGCCATTATTAGGTAATGATTTTTTTTGCAGAAAAATACTTCTCAAACTTTTCTACCCGTTATCTTTTTTTTTTTTTAAATTTTATTTATTTACTTGACAGAGACAGATCACAAGTAGGCAGAGAGGCAGGCAGAGAGAGAGGAGGAAGCAGGCTCCCTGCCTCACAGAGAGCCCGATGTGGGGCTTGATCCCAGGACCCTGAGATCATGACCTGAGCCAAAGGCAGAGGCTTTAACCCACTGAGCCACCCAGGTGCCTCACTACCCGTTACCTCTTAAGGGCAGAGGAAAGGAAAGGACCCAGGAATCCAGGAAATGGGTCTTAGCCATAAAAATAACATTTCTATGATTTCTTGTATTTCATCTTTAAAGCTCAAAGAAACTTGAATTCTCTCTATTCCATATTGTATTTAAATGTAAAAATGTTTATCTTTTCCCCCACCACTTCCCTACCCACCCTTGCAAGAAAAACAACAAAAAAAACCCTACAAAAACACCCCAACAAATCAGTGAAGCTGACATCACAGGAATCATCTCTTCGAGAGCAGAAACCATGACATAATCACCTCTGCATCCTTCACAGCACCTAACAGAGTACCTTCATATATAGTGGACATTCAAGAAGTGTTTGTTGAAGGAAGGCAGGAAGGAATTATCAGCCGATGTTATTCAAAAGGCCAACCTGATTGTGAATTTGACTTCATCAGGCCTAGCAGAAAGTTTAAAACAACTTCCTTAAACTTAATTTTGCAGGGGTGCCTGGCTGGCTCAGTTGGAGCATGCAACTCTTGATCTCAGGGTTCTGAGTTCAAGCCCCACACTGGGTCTGATTACTAAAAATAAAATCTTTAAAACTTAAATTTTGAAATGGTGAAGAAGGTTTTTAAATAAACTTCTAAATTCTCAGGGCACCTGGGTGGCTCAGTCATTAAGCAGCTGCCTCCGTATCAGGTCATAATCCTAGGGTCCTGAGATCGAGCCCTGAGTTGGGCTCCCTGCTCTGCAGGAAGCCTGCTTGTCCCTCTCCCACTCCCCCTGCTTGTGTTCCCTCTCTGGCTGTCTCTCTTGCTCTCTGTCAAATAAATAAAATCTTTAAAAAACAAAAGAAAACACAAAAAAACACAAACTTTTAGATTCTCTCAGAGCATAGCAAAGGTAAGGTTAACACTTGACATTTTTCTATAGTTTTATAGTAACAGTGAATTATTCAATTAAAATTAGTTAAAATAGTAGACATAATACACATATTATTTATGACAAATTTGTGAAGCATTTCTTCAGTTCATAGATGTCAAGATACCTTTCATTAAATTATTCACTTTTCGTAAGTAATATATTTTTGTATAAAGCAAATGCATACTTTAACAAATAATCATTATTTTAGGGTGATTAATTACAATGTTATTTAAAATTAAAATACCTGAGTTCCTTAAAAAGTTCAACATTCTGGTGAGTCATCAAATTGTTGAGAAGCCATTCAAGGCACCTGAAATTAAAACACGGCATTATTTATTACATGATACATAAAAAAAAATCCTGTGTTTATGGCTTATGTAGTAGGACTTACAGTTAAAGTAAAAACAATTAGTCTTGCCAGAACATGCTCAAATTTTTAAATTTAACAACCGAAAATTTAGTATTATTTTTGTCAGCAGTTATTAAGAAAATATTCTCTTTATATTAATAAGAGCATTTCTAATTAAGAAAACCTCATTTCAAGTTGGTGTTATATCATTTATGCAGGGGCCTTCACACTTCCATTACCTTCTTTCTAATTTGAAAATGGGTACTATAATACTCAGGAGTTAAAAACATTGCCAGTAGGTGTGCTGATAAATATGTCTATGATGCCTATTACTTAAAAACTATTAATAGAAAATGCAAAGAGTGACCAGAGTTTTTATAAGCCACGTATAAGCATGTATAACCCACCCATGGTCATTTACAAAGACAACACTTTCAAGGAATTTACTAATTCATCCAAATGTAAAAAAGAACTTTTTATAACAAAATTCTAGTCCCCTATTTTTTTTTTCTTTCTTACAGCTATACATTCTCTTAAGAAACCAAAGCAGCCAAATTCCCACAAGTGGGATGGGAGGAAAAATAAAAAAGGTAACTCACTTTTTCTTTACAGAATCTAATCCATAGGTCCCTGCTGATGTGTAATAGCCACATACAGTTTTCACATTAATTGTTTCCTTCATTGTCTCACCACACTGCTGTATTAAACCATCCTGTAAATATAAATAAGCACTGGAAAGGCCCATTTCACGTGGGAAAAATTAGCTCTGAATATGTGCTTTTACATATTAAAAAGTAAAAAAAAAAAAAAAAAGGAAGAAGGAAAGAAAAGAAAGAAAACTCATTAAGTGCAGCAAGCCTAAATTTTTAAGTCCAATAAAAATACTAGAAAAAAAAAAATCCAGCAAGTATTCAACTAAATACTTGGAATTGAAAAACAGAATGGAGGGGGTAAAAGCAGTAAGGCAGTCAAGTAGAGATGAATATTGCTATTCTCTTTCTTTTTTATTCTTCCCCTCTCTGGGAACTTTGCAAATTTAAGCAGGATTATGTCTGGTTTGCCTGTTCTTTTAAAATTAAGATCTTTTAACATACTCAGGTGACCATGTGATAGACAAGTAAATAGTATGAATCATCAGAAAGTGTTTATTAAAGTATAAAACACTTATCAACTTCTAAGAGATGCACCTAAAACAAATACATTACTATTTACACTAAAATATTAATCTGAAATGTTTATATGTAAGATTTCAAATGAACTAATTTTGTTCAATATATGGAAAGAAATGTCACTTTTTACCTAAACTTCTGAAACATATTCATCATGCAAGTATATTATTAAGTTAGTAAGTTAAGTCATAAAGATGATGCAGAAAATGGGTTTATGACAAAACCAAAAGGACTAAAGTTAGAAAATAAAGTGTACCTGTTGAAAATAAGTACTGAAAGGATGATGAATTTAAAAAATTAAATGATCCCAGCTAAGTATATTGAGCAAGCTATTTACTAATACTTCAAATAAATAAGTATACAAATGTCACAGAAAAGGAAACTTAGTGAACTTTTTCTAAAGATCAAAATAAAATACCTTCCTTAAGGATTTTAAACTTACCTGAAAGTTATTTGAGACTACTCCCCTCTTAACCTCCTCCGCTTTCCTCTTAACACCTTGTCACCAAGTCCAGTGGATTATCCTTGATTAATCTTTCTTTGATCTCGTTTTTCCTCCCCATGCTTATTGCTACTGCCCTACTTTAGATGCTCACTTGGACTACTGCAATAAGATTTTGTCTCTAATGTACTAATTTTCTTTTCAATACATCCTTTACATTATTTCTGAAGCATTCTTTCTAAAACTTCTGCAGTAAACTTTCTAAAACTTTTTGATTTGATCTAAAACTTTTGATTGTTCCCCTTTTCCAAAAGGGGAACATGGGTGGCTCAGTTGGTTGGGTGTCCAACTCTTGGTTTCAGTTGAGGTCATGGTCTCATGGGTCATGGGATCAAGCCCCATGGGGTCCTGTGCTCAGAAGAGAGTCCGCTTGAGGATTCTCTCCCTCTGTCCCATCCCTCACTTGCGTGCAAACTCTCTCAAAAGAAAAAAAAAAAAGTACCTACATATGAGTAGGTATAGAGGGATTTTTTCACAGTCTGGCCTCTGTTGTGCTCTCTGCAACCCTTCTTTTATTGTGCTGGAGCTTCTTATATGTGCTTCTTATCTCTGTGCTAGAGCCATGTTCCACTCAGATTCTCTGATCCTCTACTGTTTCACATCTCTGAGTATTAATTTGCTCTGTAGAAAATGCTTCCTTCCCCTCTTTTTTGCAAGATAAATACGTTTTCAGTTTTCAAAACTCAACCTCCTTCTTTGTGCCACCAAGCCAAACTAACCACTCCCTCTGTTCATCTGCTAAATCCTACAGAATGTTTATTATCATATCTATAATACTGGGCAGTTCTCACTTTATCTCTGGGTCTATTTATCAACTCTCCCTCCCCCATTCCACACACACATTATATTGTGAGTTTCCTGAAGGCGGGTACTATGTCTTAATTTACCTTTAAATTCCTAAGCCTAGTTTGACACATTGCTCAATATACTTCTGTTGAAAGAACAAATCTGTCATTCTACCAATGGATTATATATATTTATGTGGTTTACCACAATTATTTCATAATTAAGAAAAAGTTGACAAAGTGGACACTCAATGTTTTTCAAACCCATGACCTAAATAAATTTGTAATCATAAGTGATCTGCTTAATAACAGTCAAGACAAATCATTAATGAATAGAGATCTGTAAATGGACTTAGACAAGTAAACTCTTACATTATAGTAATTCTAAGGTATCTACACTGAAATAGCTTGCATTCATCTTACACAGACGGGATGACCCCCTCAGTTATAATAAATCGGTTTTCACTGAGCATTTTACTTTATTAGTAGTATTTTTTTGGGTTATGCATTTTAAGTACTTATCACAAATGACATATTTACACATTTCATTTTTATTTTTAAAAATTATAAAAAGCTTTTTGTTTTTAGAATACTTTTTTTTTAAGATTATTTATTTATTTGACACAGAGAGAGAAATATCACAAGTAGGCAGAGACACAGGCAGAGAGAGAGGAAGGGAAGCAGACTCCCTGCTGAGCAGAGAGCCCAACACAGGGCTTGATCCCAGGACCCCAGGATCATGACCTGAGCCAAAGGTAGAGGCTTTAACCCACTGAGCTACCCAGGTGCCCCTAGAATAGATACTTTGAAACAAAGATCCAACTGTGATCCTTTCTTTGAAGAATGTGCATACTCACCAACTGCAACATACAAGCTGCTGCCAAAATGGCAATAACTCGACTGGGCTTTATTAAGACATCATCTCTATATAGCGACCCAAAGGCAACCTGCAGTGCTGAAAGCCAAAGTAGACCCAGGGAATGAAATAACAGTGACATCTATAAAAGTATTACAAAAATAACAATAATGACCATCTTTATACTTGAAGACATATATCAAAATGTAGTATGTACATAAAAGGTTAAGAAAAGTATCACTATTTAAAATGCTAGTAATGGTAACTGATTAATGGTGCTAATTTAATAACAATGTTACAAATTGCCATTTATTCTACCTAACAGAGCTGAATTCTTCTACAACTAATCTTGATATTAAGATACCCTTGGAAAAAGTTTTATAAAGATACCCTGAGTAGACCAACCATTAAGCAACACAGACCCCATGATGATCTTAACCCTGATGCTTTCAGTGCTTCCTCTTTGGGGAGTGGGGAATAGCACCTGGTCCACTCCATGAAACACTCTCCCTGAGCCACCACAGCTATCTAGGCCTGTCCTTCCTTCTCTCCACTGCCACTCTTGCATGTGTTTTATAAATATCCTTAACTTTTCTTTTTGCCTATGTTGTGAGTACTGGGTACTTAAACTTAGGGCAATCAAAGAGGGGAGCAGAGAACGAGAAGTGGAACAGGAATTAGGAGAGGGATAGGACCACTGAGGCTCACTAAACTGCTGAGGCCTAAAATAAGTCCCTAAATCCTCTGGGCCTCTCAGCTTCCTCATCTAAGAACTCAGAGCTCTTAAACATTGATTACATGATTCATACCCTCTTGTTCCCAGAGAAAGTCTTCATACATGGGAAGTAATCAATAAACACTATATACCAGCTTTTCTTTTCTTTCCTTTTTTTTTTTTAAACCAGCTTTTCTATGTGATTTTTAAAAAGAGTCAGACTCTTCCCTCCTTCACCCTACATCCTCCATATCCCAGGCAGATATAATTATGAACAGTAAACAGTAAACAGATTGATAAGGCCTACAAGTAGATTAGGAACAGATAGAATAGAATTGGTAAAAACTATGGAGCTGAGCAAATGAATACAAAGCTGACACTCTGGGGTATTAAATGAAGCTTTCTTCTAGCCTATAAGGGTGGAAGAAAATATTTATTTTCTACCAAAAGCATAAAAAGGTTATGTTATAATTTTTAAATAATAGTAATTATGGTGATGGTTACCTTCTATATCAATATTCTGGTCCGGAATCTCCAGTTCAATAATATTCATGCTGGATTCTTTCCAAGAACCACTGAACATACTAGAAAAGTAGCCAGACTTAAAAAACAAAACAAAACACCCAATTATCCAGTACTTTCTGTGTCTTCCAAATTATTTTCCCATTTCTAATTCCAAGTAATTCTTCTAACAAAATGAATCCATATTATTTTAGGAGAAAAAGAATAGCTAAATTTGTCTATAGGATAATGAAATTAAGGATATTTTAGGTATGTCAAAATACTTTGTTTAGTATCAATTTAATGAAAATTAAACCAAATTCTCATATTACTATCTGAACTGAATTCCTATATTACTTTTGAACCTTACATTAGTTTTTTTACTTAGTTCAAACAATTTCTAAGTCTATTACAGGTATGTTTTCCTTCTCAATGGCATTCTAAATTTAAGCTTAGAAAATACAGCATATATTTAAGACTCTCATAAACCTATGACAACACATAAGGTAAATACAAGATCATGCATTGAGAAGAAGTGAAGACTAAGAACCTTCCTCCTGTTAAGTCCTTACTGTTGGTGGCTATAAATGGGATGATCCCCAGAAATCAGGATTAATCTAAAGTTTAATCTAGTCAGAAAATTCCAGAATGGACCTAAATTCTTGGAAAGGTACCAGAATGGATGAAGCCTTTAGTTACCTTCTAGATAGCACCTTCCATAATTTGAATACTTTGGAATACATCAAACAGTAACTAATTTTACTGAATACTTAGTATGTATAAGGCACTGTGAATATAGCAGTTAACAAAACAGACATTGTTTCTGTCCTTAGGGGCTTACTATATTTCAGCATGTGGTTTATACTATAATCAATATAGTTGCTCTTGAGAGGGAAAGCCTTCACTGAGGCATTCTCATCCTTAAATCCACAAAACTGCTTTCAGTGATTAAAAAAAAAAGTTATGGACCCTATCCTCAAGTTGAGACCAATATTCTGATATATTCCCTGAGCTATATATTTCAAGCCAAAGTAAACTTGTTCAAAAAAATTAAAATAAAAACCGCTATGATTAAATTGTTATAGAAAAAGTTCTTTTAAAATATTTCTACTGAAAATCTTATACTATACTGTCTTACCAGTAATTACTGTCAAACGGTGAAGAAGAGAGAAAATATAAACTCCATAGGATAAAAACTGAATTGTTCACTGTTCTATTCCCAGTGCCTAGAACAATGATTTGAAGAAAGAATAGATAGATTTGATGAAAGAATAAATGAGTAAAATATTTGAGCCATTAGAGCAACATTTTCTTTCATTCTCAGAGTTCTGAATCTTTAAATTGGGGTGACAATATTACCAAAGATGGTAATATTTTCAGCACACAAACCAAATAGGTATATCAGCTAAATGAAATATTCTGTATTTGCTAGGTCTTTAATTTAACTGCATTTTCCAGAAGGAAAGAAGAGTAAGTGTCAAGAACTTTCTATTCATTTTCAACCATATCTACAAAATAACATTTTGGCTAAGTTCATCTAGTTTAAATAATTACATTAAAAAAAAAAATCAGCCATCTTAAACTTTAGACATTTTTCCCTAACTTTTTTCCCTTTTGTCAACAAAAGGTACCAAAATAAGAACCTTACTGTAGTTATGATCAAAAGATATTTGCTGGTCTGGTTGACAAGGAAAATTCAAAATCTGTTTTCTAGACTACACTAACTGTGTGCTGTATTTCTTTTTTTTTTTTTTTTTAAGATTATTTATTTATTTATTTGACAGAGAGAGAGATCACAAGTAGGCAGAGAGGCAGGCAGAGAGAGAGAGAGAGGAGGAAGCAGGCTCCCTGCTGAGCAGAGAGCCTGATGCGGGACTCGATCCCAGGACCCTGAGATCATGACCTGAGCCGAAGGCAGCGGCTTAACCCACTGAGCCACCCAGGCGCCCACGTGTGCTGTATTTCTGATAAAAGAAGACTTTGGAATCAGATGACAGGACTTAAACAACTACTGTCCGTACAAAGAGACTGCTATGAAATGCAATTAGAAAGAACATGACTTGAAAGAGTTTGAGCTATTTTTAAGTAACTACCTTGTTTACTCAAACAGAAAAATAAAATACTTACTTGACATAAATATATTTTGTGTAAGTTCCACTCTTCTCCTAGAGCACAAATCTTAATGTCACTATTTTCACCATTCAAAAATAATGTCTGATAAATGTACTTGGATGTACTCTTTAATTTTTTCCTGTTAAAAGAAAAGCAAATTTTATATATGTGTAAAACTGAATGTTTTACTGATTTTGCATAAAACTCAAAATATTCCTTTTGTTCAATTTCTAAGAAATAGAGCCAACTTATCCACTGTGTAAAAGGACAGAAGCATGTAATATTCAAATTTACATTAGTACCTAAGAAACTAATAACAGTAGTTATCTAATAGGGTACTCTATTCCTAAGAGGGTTAATAGTGGCTAGATGGGACCTTTCATTGTGCATCATTTTTGCAAATCGTGATTGTTGAACTAAGTAAATTACCTGTAGATCAGCACAGTGATTTTTGCTTACTTCCTCGTTTAGAGAATAGTACTATGGAGGATCTCAATACAACTGCAATGATACTTCTATGCAACTACAAAACTGAGAACAAGAGTAAAAATTCTACCTACCCAAGTAATTTTTAGAATAATTTAGATTTAATCTTATTTTGGTACCAAACCATTTTGAACTAGTTAAACATTTTTTTCCCCCATTAGACCAATGATTTGCAGCCTTACATAAAAGGTTTTCAAAACTATGCTCAATGGAGGAGTGTCTTCAGGGCCACCAGAGAGAGCTGGGGAACAAACCCTGGGCATCCTCACCTAACTTCAACTACAACAGCATCACAACTTAGGGATTTCTGCGTTAAGATTTCATTTAAAAGATGAATTATATATTTTTTAAAGTCTGATAATCATTGTTCAAGATGGTCCAATGAATAAGAAAAGCCTTAGGCAGAGGCCGATGAACACCTTTTTATATTCCTGGCCAATCCTGACAAGTTTTCTCGGTAGTTAAAAAATTTTAATCTTTAAGAAAATGAAGTGTTTCAGATGATGTTTTGAACCAATGTGTTTGACAAGTCTTTCCAACTGACAGTAAAAAGAGCACATGCTTTGGTGGTGGAGAGACTTGGGTTTGAGTCCCAGTTCCACCATAGCTCAGTTACCCCAGATATAAAGAAGATATTAGTAGTAACCACCTTACTGGGTTACTTTGAGAAATAAATGGGGCAATATAATTTCCAGTCCCTGATGGCACCATCCCCAAATTACATAAAAGATTAAAAGTACAGAAAGGACTAAGCCCATAACAGCAGAAAGTAAGGGTGGGCTTATCACCTGATGAGAGAAGTCGATGGATCTGGAGGTTAGAAAATAAAATGGCATAGAAAAGAGCAGCAGAAGCCACAGCCCGGAATGCATCATGAAGGTCTAGGATGGAGGCTGAAGCCCATCTGCCCTTCAGAAGCCAGTGTGGGTTGAGGGGAAGGGTCTCAGGAGAAGCAAAAGGGTAAAAGTGAGGCTGAAAATGGGGAAGGAAACGTGTTCCTTTAATGGCCTCTTCCACAGTGTATGAGTAAAGAATACAGACAACCAGAGTACAGATAACTCAGGCATAAAGATTCCAAGGCTCTTCTAAGAAGGAGAGGACAAATCTCTCAGGAAAAACCAAGATTTTAGTGTAGGTGTTGGCACCCGACAAAGCAATCCTCATTCTGGTGTTTGAGAAATCTGTAGCCTGTGAGCTCTTAACACATTCACCCTGAATCATGGTCCCCAAACTGTGTGTCGAAGCACCTGGAGCACCACACCAAACTCAGGGATGCGTGTAGAGTATTTTATATTTGAGGGCAGCAACGCATCTTTCAGATACCATGCTATCTACTACATCTTTCAGATACCATGCTATCTACTACTATTAAGCAGTAGTTTGAACCTAACTATGAGATACTTCTTTAGGACCAGAGGAACCATGGAAAAAATTGCTGTGCTGTGAACAAAAAAAGTTTGGGAATCTCTGCTCTAAACAAACTCACTCAGCCCATCATCCAATTTAGTAGTCAGTCTTCCTACTTAAAGGGAAGGCTTAGTAGAAATAGGTTTACTCAATTAAAACACACACACATACACACACACACGTTTTTCATTCTTAAATATAAAAAGACAAGCAAGGATGACACAACATGAAGAGAATTAGGAGCACTAAGGACTATTAAAAAGAGAGAAACTGGCCCCAGAGGAAATATATTAATTCAGGGAAGAGAGAACTTAAAACACTCTAAAATTAGTGTAGCTAAATATCTGAGATTACTACATTTATAAAACAACAGGACACTACGATAAAGGAAACAAGGGAAAAAAGAGCTCTTAGAGACTAAAAACATGATTACTGAAATTACAAAGCCAAAACAGAGGCTGACTGAGAAAGTTAAGGAAATTTCCCAGAATATAAAACAACAACAACAAAAACTAAAAAGGAAAAAAAAAAGAAGAAGAAAAAGAAAAGAAAAGAGAAAGAGGTAGAATCCAAGAAACCCAGAATCTGGTTAAGAGGAGTCCAAGAAAGAAAAACAAAGATAACAGGAAAAAGGAAATCATGGAAGAGATTAATGGAAGAAAATTTCTCCAAACTAGTGTCCAGATTGTAAGGATCAACCAAGTATTGACGCATTAAAAAAACCCACACTTAAGCACATTCTAGTTAAATTCCAAAATACCAAAGAAAAAAATTCCAAAATTTCCAGAGAAAAAAAGGTCACCTACAAAGAAAAAAGAATTAGACCAGAATCCAATTTCTCATCCACACTGTAGGCTAGAAGACAATGAAGTAATGTCCTCAATGGTATGAAGTTATATATGAAGTTATTTCAAATATCTATACTCAAAGGATGAATAAGGTGAAAGTCTAAATTTACATTTAGATAAGCCCGAATTACCTCCTTTTGCATCCTTCTGAGGAAGATACAGGAGGATGCAGTTCTCTAAAATGACGGAGAAAGAAAAGACACAGGCTACAGAAAACAGTAGATCCAATCCTAGAGATGTGGTAAAATTAAGTCCCAGGATAAGCTCAGACCTGGAGAGCAATGGATCCAGAATGGAACAGAAGATGAAGGGACTCAAGAGCAGGGGTCTTGGGTTTGGAGGAGAACACCATGAATCTATGTTTGTAAAGATAGGAAAACCTGAATATATTATGAAGGAATATTACTCTTTTGTCAATGGTGAGAAGGGGGGAGGCAGTTAGAAACTAGGAAAATGAAAAAGCAAACAAAAAAGGGAACTATTGCAATAAGATACAAATGAAAACAGGGCCTGAATTTGAGCACTTGATGGAACGTAGAAAAAAGACGGCACTTAAACGTGAGGTTAGAAAATGTCTCCAATAGAAAAACAAGGAGTTGTGACACTGCACCTAGGAAGTATCATTTATAATCCTATCACACTATTTGACTTTGAGGTGAACAGTATTTACATAATTCTAACAACAAATACTGTTTGCTGGTTTCAAAATTTAAAGACAGTCTAGGCACAGCAAACACAGAAGATCTGGGTACAGAACAGCTGAGTTTTAATAGTTATCTAACATAAAAGTAAAAAATACAGTTGTCAAAAGGTGTGAATGAAGTGGAAGTTTGGCTTGGAAGCCACAGTTTTTCATGGTGTAGTTGGTTGAGATGGCAGAGTGCATCAGACAACCTCAGGGAGCATAACTGGTGCCAACACACATATTTCTAGGTCTTAATATTTTCTTACACTCCTCATCCATGCCAGGCTGAATAACCAGGCCTCTTCCACTGATAACAAAACATACTAAATTCTCCATGTATTTTCTAAAAAGCATTTGCTTTAAAGACTTTCCATTCTAGCCCACTCGCGTAGTTCAGGGGTTGGCAAAGCTTTTCTATAAAGGTCTGGAGAGTAAATATTTTTGGCTCTGTGGGCCAGACAGGCTCCAGGCGAGTTTGTTGGCATCCCAACAGGCAGCTGCCTGCTTTCTCACCTTGGCCTACCACATCACAGCAAACTTCTCTACCGTCTAGTGTGGGCTATAGCCACACCATCTCCAGTATCTGAATCTCAAGTGGGGAAAGATGGCTATATTCCAAATTTGTTTCTTTCTTGGGTATTCTGTTTCAGTCTGAGAAGTTGTGATTGCGCCTTTAAATCCTCTATTCCTGTATATTTTTAGAGATCTCTTTACCTCAGTAGTTTACCTTCAGTAGTTAATTCCCCATTACCTGCAAATAATGGTTATATTAAAATTTCCCTGTTCAAATTACAGCATAATTTCTCTTTTGAATGGACCCTGACATAGATTTCAATAATGACATTAAATATAAGTGGTCTAAAAACATAATTAAATGGCAGAGATTATCTTAAACGATTAAAAAAAAAAACCAATTACATGCTCTCTCCAAGATATCTATTATAAAGATACAGGTAAAAAAGGAAAATGGAAAAGATGCACTTTTTAAACACTTATCAAAAGAAGGTAATAATGGAAATTTAGTAGGGACAAAGAGAGACATTTTGTAATGATAAAGGGTGCCAAATTATCAAGGAGACATAATATTTACTGAGTGCTTCAACACCAGGCACCGTGCATTATACACAATCTAGTATTCGTCAAACCCTAAAAGCCAGGTATTATCAACTCCACTTTACTTATGAGGAATTAAAGCTATTACGCACAGAATCCAGACTAGAACTCAGAATCTGAGCTCCTTATATTAGACTGACTCTCCACAAAGGTGGAGGTGGGGGTGAAGGTGGAGGGGGGAGGTGAAGGTGGTGTTCATTTTTGTAAATAAATACAAGCATTCATATATAAAACTTATGAAAGATTGTTTAGATATCAAACTATTAACAGACATAATCCATAATACTTTTATTTTACAATAGTTAAGTTACACTTGTGTAGCAAACTTTTTAAAAATATTTTTCTAAAATTTCATTTAATAAATTACATTTATGTGACCCCACTGATTATCTTAAAAAAAAAGGCAACCAGATTGCTTTATGTGAAAACATTCTACGCATAAGCTACATTCTGATTTTCTAATTCACAAGTAAACACCCTGTTTTTCAACTCTTTGAAAAAAGGTTAAGCAAGTTGCAGCACTGACTGACACACATCCACGGTCAGCGTTCAAGTACTGGAGACTCTGAAAGACTTTGTTCCTGGTAAGAAACACATGTACAGTATCGATAAACTTCGCCTTTACAGTTAAAGAGAACTCCTCGTGTATGTGATCACTTCCCTTTACACTGGTGGACGACAGCAGGGGGGGGCCCCTTAAGGTAACCGGATGCAAAACAACTCATTCTCCTGCCACCCACTCAGGACAAAGGCCAGCCAGCCGTTCCAGTCTAAGGTTTAATGAGGCTTGGCGTTTACCAGTCTCATCCTGGGGCTGTAATGCCACTCGGGCAGCGTCTGTGGTTTATAATCCAGAACGCCAGGCGTCTCCTAAGGCGCTCCCCATCCGCCGCGCATCGGGCTGGCTCCCACGCTTCCCGGTCAAGGGCGCATCTGGTCCTCACCCGCTGGCCAGCACCGCACCCCGAAGTGCAGCCGGCGCCGGGCTTGTCCGCAGACGCGGCCCTAGAACCGCCCAACAGGTGCGGACGCGTCCCTCCACGTACCTGCGCGGGGTGTTGAGGAGCCGCTGCTGCTCGTCCCCTTCCTCCTCATCCTCGTCTGTCTCGGAGTCGGGGTGACAGTAGCAGAAGGCCCCGCTGCTCCGCTTGCGCTTGCGGCTGCCCGGGCAGTAACAGAAGCCGTGGCCGGCCGCATCGCCGCCAGCCTCCGGCCTGCGAGTCGAGCCCCCCGCCCCAGAACCCGGCTCCTCCTGGGCTCGGGCTCGTCCAGGGTGGCGCAGCACTCGGCTGCTCAGCGAGCCCATGGACCACGGCTCCCCAGGACTTCAGGGAGCGCACCTCAGGGAGCCCAACGGAGACCGTCTCCCGCCATGCCCCGGCCGTCGCCGGCCTCCACCCAGCCCGGGAGCCTAGACCGCCACCTTCTCACGCGCAGCCCCAACCGTTGCAGCGGACGCTACCGCCTCCATCCTCCGCCCCGCCCGCCGCGCCTCTGCGCGCTGCGCGCCGGGACCGCAGGACCTCGCCCCCCTGCTTTCGCAACAAAGCGCGGACGGGAGGGCGCGTGCGCGCGGCGAGCCTCCGGAAGGGGCGGGGAAAGGCGAGCGTGCGTGGTGGGTGGGGCTGCGCCGAAAAGTACGCGGCGCGCTGGAACCGGGAATCGCGTAGGCCCTTGCTGTCGTGCTGTCAGCTTGGGACTCACACTACCGGGAACTTTGGGGCCAACCTAGAGGTTAGCCTTATTCCACACTCCCCATTGTATTCGCCCGACCGGGAGCCCCTCCCCCCCTCATTGATTCACTCTGCAAAAGTTCCTTGAGTCCCGAATACCTAATCTAGTAGGCTCTGTGCTAGGCAAGGGACAAAAAGGATGGTGCTGTTTGGACTCTTCCTTAGAAGAGCTCACCACTCGCTAGGATCACGCCTTGCAGAGATTTGGCACGGCTTCCTCAGGGAGGAGGCCCTGTAATGTGGAGTTTGCTAGGCTGTTGTGTTTCTTAAACAGCCTTCTGCTGCCCTAGACTGGTTATGGCAAGTGTTCCCCGCACTCCTTACCTTCTCTCCTAGCGGCAGTGGAACGTCTGGGTAGGGTCTGGTACCGGCACCCGCAGGGCTTACAGTGCCTTCGGTAAGCCCGAGCAAAATTTACAGTCTGTCTGGAGTGTACAGCCGTTGCTATGGACTCTGGACAGCCAGCTTTCACTCCCTGACTCCCTTCTGCTACTTTTTAAATAAAGTATTTTCAATGAATTACTCAGAGTAACACGGTAAACACCTATGGACCCACAAGTATGATGGAATTTAAAATTAAAACTGCATTTTTAAAAATAGAATAGAGAACGAGATCCTCCTCCATCTCAGTCTGTCTCTCCTCCGCTGTAACCACACCCTAAGGAAAGTGTGTATCATTTTTCCTATGCAATATTCTTATATCGGTAAGTAAATGCGTTCCTTAGAACATTTAGGCATGTAATTAAGTGGAATCATACTGTACCTATCATTCTGCACCTTTCTTCTTTCTCAAAATTATACTTTCAAGACTTATCCAGTTGACAAATCTCCAGTTAATCTTCACTGTTCGTTTTGTCACTAACCCATAATTTGGAAGTTAGGTTGCTTCTACTTTAATGTTCTTACAGAGTAGCAATTAACACCATGTGCAAAGATTCACCAAATAAATTCTTAAAAGTGGATTCCCTAGGAACTTTACAACTTTATTAGCTATTGCCAAATTGTTCTCTGAAATGGTTCTGCCAATTTATACTCCCATCAGCAGTATGTGTAGTTGGGGCCCCAGTGCACTGGTGTCTGACTCGTTCCTGAGAAATCTGAAAGGTAGAGGCTGGCTGAGGCAAGTTGGTGGGAGGTGGGGAGGAGACGGACAGAGAATGTCTGCAGCAAGGGGATCAGTGTTTGTGCCCAGAATTTGACAGCATAAAGGATGTGCAGGTGTCTCCCATGTTAGAAGTGTGGGCCACCAGAAGATAGCCAGCCTCGGATCATCTTGGATTCTGTCCTAGACAACTGGGTGGAAGGACACACTGACTTCAGCAAAGAACACTTGAGGGTGTTGCGTTCTTTGGGGCTGGAAAAGGAGAATACATTTGCCTTGCTAAATGAACAGAAGAGGAGTAGTTCCCTGGTGATGAGGTTGATAAAGGAACCCAGAAGAATGCCCCTAAAAACCAGCGTTAAATACTTCCCTTTGTTAAACAGTGTTGATCCTCTCCAACAGTCAGGTAAGACCTTCCCTGCTCCCGTTTACAACACTGCTCCCTCCTGCTACAACACTGGCTAAGTTTGTGCTGGGTGTGGAAGGAAACTAAGGTAGAGAAAGAAGAGAAGTTCACCTTATTCTTTATTCCTGCTGGCAACAGGCCAGAGCTAAACAAGGGAAGAAGCCTCGACTGTAAATCAAGTTTGAAATTTTGACTAGACATATTAATTACTAAAATGACCTTAAGGGACTGCACAGTAGGACTTTTTAAAACCTAAGAGTGGCCAGAAAAGTCCCAGCTCTATCCTGTGACTCAATTTCCATCTAAAGCCAGGAGATAGGCCCATGAATAAATCAACAATGGGAGAGAAAAAGTTGCCTCATAATAATATTCCAGAATCATGCTTGTTTCTGACAATAAACAACCATTTTCCCAAGGTGACCTTATCCTGCTTCCAGTCAACAAATGTAATTTGTATGAAAATTTTGGCTAAGTTATATATATAATTTAAAGATAAAACTACCAAAAATTTGTAATGCTTCCAAAGAAAATAAAGTTGGAGATTCCATACTTTTCTAGGTAGGTTTCAAAGCAGAAGTACTGTTTCCTATAATTAATCAGAATGACTAAGCAGTCACACAAGTAGCCTTCACCAGTAACTCAAGCATTTATAATGGGCAGTAGAAAAAAATTGAAAAAATATCTTTATATTTCATCCATCAAAATACAATAGATACTATAGAATGAACAAAGAAGACAATTATTCTTACTAAATACAAATGTTCTATTTAGTAGAACAGAGAGCATCACTCATTTCTGGAGAAAAAATACATTATTTTATGCCATTAAGTAGTGTTTGGTATATGTGAACATTAGTTTTATAGCAGGAAGTGTACATAAGACTAAATATATTGTTTTAACAAGTGACAAGTTTTTTTAAAGATAGCGGAAAAGTCAGAGAAAGAATATACCTCATTTTAAAGATAACAAGTTTTATTAAAATTATTTTTCCATGTTGTATACAAACTGAACTTTGGAATAAAATCAAGTACAACTTCAGAATAATTCTAGAGCTGAAAGGCACAATGCAAATGTAAATTAGTACAAATCAACAAAATTGAAAAATACTTTAAAAATTATTTTTAGCACAAAAAAATTCCTTTAAGTGAAAGTAAATTCAGAATATTACACCCATCACCAAAATAATACCTAGCTGGACACTTAATTTTTCTTCCATTCATCTTCCAGCTTGATTAAGATATTAACCATGATATTGTGGAATGTTCAGCATTTATATTTGCTAACCGCACATACATGATCTGTATAACCACACTAAGAATTTAATTTGTTCAGACAAGTGGCTGATTTTGGTATACTTCAACCTGGAGTGAGTAAATAATCTTAATATAAGATGCGAGGAAGGAAGTCTCCCATCCAAACTTTCGCAGAGATCAACTAACAGTGCAGACAAAATCTAAACAAAGGAGAGTATTGGATATCTTCAAAGTATGACCATGTAAAATAGCAAATTGGATGGATATTCTTATGATCTAGATGCTCACAATTTCAAATCAAGAAATTACTAGTAGAAATTACTAGCCTTAGTAATTAAAGGCTAAATTTAACCAATTAAAAGCTAAAACTAGTCAAGAAATTACTGGCCTTTCAAATACAAAGTATTTGAAAATACTTTGATTTTAAGACAATCTTTCAGTCTTCCCCTTTAACAGTTTTTCACCAAAACCATGAAATAAATTTAATACATTCCAATTTCAAAGAAATACAGATGAGGAAGATATCTGTTTAAAAACCATGGAATACATTTTTATTTTTAATTTTAAATCTCCTTTTAGGTTTTATAAGCTTTGAAATGCAAGTACAGCTTTAAAGCATCATAATGAGTAATTATAGATGAATAGTAATATAGTCAGTCTATATCCTAGGAAGCATCTGTAGGCGTTTTAATTGGAAATAAGCATTCGGAGATAATGCTAATAGCAGTGTAGAAAAATGAACTTAAAAGAAGAAATCCAAAGTGCTGGGACTCCTCCTATCCTTGGATTTTATTTTAATCATCTCCTCCACAGAGAATGAGCAGTACCTTCCTGTAGTCTCCAGATGTGTCTCCCTGGGGGCAAGCAAAGCAAAGGTAAAGTCAGATACAGGGAATACACAGCTCAGAGTCATCTGTGTTAACTTTTTCAATCTTGTCTGGCTTTTTCTAAGAGAGGTGTTTTTTAAAAAACAGCATTTGTGGGGCATCTGGGTGGCTCAATGGGTTGAGCCTCTGCCTTTGGCTCAGGTCATGATCTCAGGGTCCTGGGATCAAGCCCTGAATTGGGCTCTCTGCTCAGCAGGGAGCCTGCCCCCCCCCCCGCCAACTTGTGATCTCTGTCAAATAAATAAATAAAATCTTCAAAAAATATTTTTAAAAATTCTTTCATTGCAAAATTAATACATGTTCAATGTAAAGAAAAAAGACCTAAAAGAAGGGGTGCCTGGGCAGCTCAGCTGGTTAAGCATCTGTCTTCAGCTCAGGTCATGATCCCAGGGTCCTGGGATTGAGCCCTGCACTGGGCTCCCTGCTCACCAAGGAACCCGCTTCTCCCTCTCCCTTTGCCTGTTGCTCTCCCTACTTGTGCTCGTTCTCTGTCAAATAAATAAATAAATAAAATATTTTTTAAAAGTTTTAAAAAGACCAAAAAGAAGAACATAAAAATCCGAATTCCACCGTCCAGAGATTACTATTCTTAACAATTTGGTGTGTGCATATCCTTCAGGACTTTTTTCATGTATATAAGTTCCTGTGTGACGGGCCTATAGTGTTCTGTATTCTGCTTTTTTTTTACATAATGCAGACTATTTCCCTATTTTATTAAATATTCTTCTACAACATTATTCTTTAATGGTTAAAAGGAATTCCATCCTATACAGATAAAATAATTTATTTGGTCACCCTCCCCCATTGTTAGGTATTTGTTGTTTCCAGTTTTTCACTACTGTAAATACTGCGGCAATGAGCAATCATGGTTAAATTTTTGTGCATTTCTTGATGATCTAGTCAAGATAAATTTTCATAAAATGGATATTACCACATTCATGGTCACGTATTCTCTTAAGCCTTTCAGTATGTGTTGGAACATAGCCTTCCAGAAAGGTGTCCTAATTTGTACATATAATTTTTTATGCTCTAATTGATAGATCAATTCTTGTTTGTGCTTCATGGGCACTAGGAAAGAGGGAATCTCGAGGTGGCTGGTTGGGTGGGATAGTTAAGGGTCTCTCAGTTTCTGCTCAGCTCATGATCTCACAGTTGTAAAACTGAGCCCAGCCCTGGGCTCTGTGCGCAGCGGGAGTCAGCGTGAGATTCTTTCTCCCTCTCCCTCTTGCACTCTCTCTCTAAAATAAGTAAATATGGGGCACCTGGGTGGCTCAGTGGGTTAAAGCCTCTGCCTTCGGCTCAGGTCATGATCTCAGGGTCCTGGGATTGAGCCCCACGTCGGGCTCTCTGCTCAGTGGGGAGCCTGCTTCCTCCTCTCTCTCTGCCTGCCTCTCTGCCTACTTGTGATCTCTTGTCTGTCAAATAAATAAATAAAATCTTTAAAAAAAATAAGTAAATATATCTGAAGAAGGAAGAAGGAGGAGAAGGAGGGAAGGGGAATGGGGGGAGGAGGAGGAGGGAGGAGGGAGGAGGAGGAGGAGAAGAAAGGAAGATGGGGTATCTGGGTGGCTCTGTCAGTTAAACTTGTGTGCTCTCTCTCTCCCTCTCAAATAAATAAAATCTTTTTTTTTTTTAAAGATTTTATTTATTTATTTGACAGAGAGAGATCACAAATAGGCAGAGAGGCAGGCAGAGAGAGAGAGGAGGAAGCAGGCTCCCCGCTGAGCAGAGAGCCCGATGCGGGACTCGATCCCAGGACCCTGAGATCATGACCTGAGCCGAAGGCAGCGGCTTAACCCACTGAGCCACCCAGGCGCCCTCAAATAAATAAAATCTTAAAAAATATAAATAAAAGAGGGAATCTCTGTCTATAGGATTCAAAGTTTGATATATAAATCTATTGAAATAAATCTTAATATATTCTTCTTTATGCTTTGCCTCATCAATCTGCCAAAGAATAAGGATGTGTTAAACACTATCTGGCATACTATTGACATCAATATCTTCTTTTGGAGCTTCAAATTTCTTATTTATAGATTTGAATGCAATACTTGTTTGACACCTAAAGTTTCATGACAATTTAATTGTTGTTGTGAACAGTTGCCTATCTTAATATAAAGTCATTCATTTTTTCCTATTTAATGCTTTTTCTCCTTAAATTCTTCTTTTTCTGATAGTATAATCCCTGCTTTCTTTTCTATATTGTCAAATATCATCTGCCTTTACTTTAAGCTGGTTGTCACTGTGGTTTAGTTGTTTCTTATAAACAGCACAGACTAGGATTTTACATTTTATATAATCTGAGTGCTTACTTATAACTCACATTTTTGTCTTACTTCTGTCATTTTCTTTTTTTAAGATTGTATTTATTTATTTGTTGGAGGGAATGGGAGAGAGAGGGCGCACAAGCGGGGGGAGTAGCAGGCAGAGGGAGAGGCAGAAGCAGGCTCCCTAATGAGCAAAGACCCTAACTCAGGATGGGATCCTAGGACCCTGCGATCATGATCTGAACCCAAGGCAGATGCTTAACCCACTGAACCACCCAGGCATCCCTGTCATTTTTTCCATTACCGATATATTTTATGTATCTGTTCTGGTCCTTCTGACAACTGTTATTAAATGGACAATGTATTCTTTTTTTTTTTTTAAGATTTTATTTACTTACCTGACAGAATCACAGCGAGAGAGAACACAAGTCGGGGGCGGGGGGGTGGGGAGGGAGAGCAGACTTCCTGCTGAGCAGGGAGCCCAACCCAGGACCATGACCTGAGCTGAAGGCAGATGCTCAATGACTGAGCCCCCCAGGCACTCCCAGTGTATTCTTTATTTTTAATTTTTTACAGTGTTGTGTGTGTACACATATATATACATATAATGTAAATATATTTATAATGATGTTGTCCGAGCCAGTCAATATTTTTGTACCCCGTCATTTTAGTGCCTGTATAGTACTATCTTGTATAAATTTTCAATAATTGAGTCATCCCCTATTAGTTAACAAAAATAATAATACATAATAAATTATGTACCATAAGTATATGCCATATAATTTATACAAATATAAAGAACAGGGGCATCTGGGTGGCTCAGTGGGTTGAGCCTCTGCCATCAGCTCAGGTCTTGATCTCAGGGTCCTGGGATTGAGCCCCACTTCAGGCTCTCTGCTCAATGGGGAGCCTGTTCCCCCCGTCTTTCTGCCTGCCTCTCTGCCTACTTGTGATCTCTCTCTGTCAAATAAATAAAATATTAAAAATACATATATAAATATAAGGTAATATAAATATAAATAATACTATGATAAAATATATTTATTGACTTTTCACATTTTTTGAAATGATTTTATTCAGATTTGTTCATGTCTTTTTTATGTTAAAATATATTTATCATAAATTTTGCCATTTTAACCACTTAAAGTGTGTAATTCAGTAACACTAATTACATCACATTGTTGTATAACCATCATCACTGTCTATTTCCAAAATCTTTTCATTTCCCCAATTCTGTAACCAGTAACCCTCCATTTCCTATCCCCCCCACCCCTGGCAACCTCTAATCTACTTTCTGTCTCTCTGAATTTACCTTTTCTAAATATTTCGTGTAAGTACACAGAATCATACAGTATTTGTCCTCTTCTGTCTGGTTTATTCCACTTAGCATGTTCTGAAGGTACATACATGTATCAGAAACTTCATTCCTTTTTACGAGTGTATATACCTCATTTTGTTTATCCATTCATCTGCTGCTGGATACTTAAGTTGTTGCTGCCTTCTGCTATTATAAATAATGTTTACATTGGTGTAGAAGTATCTGTTAGAGTCCCTGTTTTCATTTCTTGAGTATATAGGAGGGAGCAGAATTGCTGGGTCATTTGGTAATTCTATGTTTAACTGTATTTTTTATGTTTAACTCTTTGAGGAAGTGCCAGACTGTTTTTCAGTGTCTACACCATTTTACATCCACACCAGCAATGCACAAAGGTTATAGTTTCTCCATATCCTCTCCAACACTTGTTATTTTCTGTTCTTGTTTTTTAAAATTATAGTCATCCTAGTAGGTATTTCATTGTGGTTTTGATTTGCATTTCCCTAATGATTAATGATGTCTGGCATCTTTTCATGTGCTTATTGGCCATTTGTTTATCTTCCTTGGAGAAATGTCTATTCAATTCCTTTGTCATTTTTTTAAAAAGATTTTATTTATTTATTTGACAGACAGAGATTACAAGTAGGCAGAGAGGCAGGCAGAGAGAGAAGGAAGCAGGCTCCCCACTGAGCCGAGAGCCCAATGTGGGGCTCCATCCCAGGACCCTGAGATCACGACCTGAGTCGAAGGCAGAGGCTTTAACCCACTGAGCCACCCAGACGCCCTCCTTTGTCATTTTTAAATCATTTAAATTGTTTTTTCGTTGAGTAGTAGGAACACTTTATATATTCTGGATAGTAAACCCTTACTAAATATTGCAAATATTTTCTCCTGGCCTCTGGATTCGTGTCCTTTTATTCTGTTATTCTGTTTATTCTACTTTTATTCTGTTATTTTCTCTAAAGAAATTCCTAAACATGTAATAGCTAAGTAAGAGGTATAGTTTTTGTTTTGTTTTAAACATTTACTGCCAGGGCACCTTGGAGGCTCTGTCATTTAAAAGTCTGACTCTTGATTTTGGTTCAGGTCATGATCTTGGGGTCCTGAGATTAAATGCTGCATCAGGATCTGAGCTGCTCAGCAGGGAGTCTGCTTCTCTCTCTCTCTCCTTTTACCACCCCCCGCCCCGACTCATGCACCCATGTTTTCTCTCTCAAATAAACAAATAAATCTTTAAAACAAAAACAACAAACATTTATTGCCAACTTGCTTCCCAGAAAGGTTAGACCACCTTATAGTCCCTCCATAAGACATGGTGAATTTTCCTCAAGCCCTTCTCTTTTTTATTTTTTTAAAGATTTTATTTATTTATTTGACAGGCAGAGATCGTAAGTAGGCAGAGACGCAGACAGAGAGAGAGAGGAGGAAGCAGGCTCCCTGCTGGGCAAAGAGCCCGATGCAGGGCTCGATCCCAGAACCCTGGGATCATGACCTGAGCCAAAGGCAGAGGCTTTAACCCACTGAGCCACCCAGGTGGCCCCTCAAGCCCTTCTCAATGCTGGCTATGATCTCTTTAAACTTTGTTAGGGTATGAAGTGAAAGATGGTGATTTGTTTTCACTTGACATTCACTGTACATTATTGGTATTAAACATTCTATACGTTTATTGTCCATTAGTGTTTCATCTTTCATGAAGTAAGTGCCTATTTTCTTTTCGGATTTTTCTCCCTTTTCTTTGTGATTTGCAGCAGCTCTTCATAAAGGGATATTATTTCTATACTATATAGTATAAATATTATTTTCCCTTAACTTCCCTTATGGTCATCCTTGAATCCTAAAAGTATTTTACCTACAGCTAGCTATATTTCAGCTCTGCAAACTAAAGTTACCTCATAACCAGTCCAGAAATAGAAACAAGTTCCTAAATGCCTGTATACATAGTAACAAACTCAGCAGCTCAGACCACCTCATAATTATACTCTGCAAGCTATGTGTGGGATTCAGAGTATTTAATTCACGGATCAAATCCTGATTTGAAGTTTACTGTGCAGGCAACACCAGCTTCTAGGGAAGTGTGTTCTTGATTTTATATTCCGAAGGCCTTTCTGGCTTCCTCAGGAAGCAAAATCCCAATAATGAGGGGTTTTAAGGGATGTGAGTCATTTCTCATCACCCCTAAGCCAGGTCCTGACTCCTGGAAGTCTGCTGCCATTGGGTAAAGAAAGGCAGCAATCCAGGGTAACATGCTTTCCC
Organism: Neogale vison; assembly: GCF_020171115.1. NCBI lineage: Eukaryota > Metazoa > Chordata > Mammalia > Carnivora > Mustelidae > Neogale > Neogale vison. The sequence continues at coordinate 91,139,041 of NC_058098.1, read as the reverse complement.
ATATTTTCAGCAGACCTCAGCTGGCCCGGGAGAGAGTTTTGGATGACTGATTTCGTTGTGTCCCTTTCACCGTAAGCAAGTAGACAGGGAAACTGCATTGTTGAAAGTATTCATTAAAATATACTCTTTCTCTGTCTGGAGTCAACATGAAATAATTACTATATTTAGAAGGCAAACATTTCCAGCTTTTAACCTGGCCAGGATTTAAACATCTGTGTGAAAGGGGGAAAACTGGAAATACCTGAATCACAGTACCATCTTTAAAGGGGAGGTTATCTGCCAGGGAGTGGCTAAGAAGTGTCTGAATGCCCAGGCTGGAACCCCATTCTTTCCTCAGAGCCTTCCCCTGGGCCGAGGACGGGCTCCCGTGACCCACCTTGATGAAGGAGTACAGAGACTTTCCATAGAGCCTCTTGAAGTTTTCCCGAATGTCCATCATATCAATCTCTGCTCGGGAAACCATAACTCTGATCAGGGTGTCATCATCGGTGCCCAAGCCCTAAGGAAGAAAACAAGATCCATGCTGGTTTCTAGACAGTCTTCTTTGTTAGCTTATCAAGGCAAATCTCTGCGTGGCTCTCCTGGTGATGTCCTATCACAACCTTAGAAAGCGTGTGGAACGCTGCTCCTCACCAGTGTTCCAGGCTTTCCAACGTTCTGTGTTCTGACCAGAGGAGACCCCTCCCTGCCACTAGAGACATAGTCCGCATTCCCAGCCAGCTGCCTGGCCTGCCTGCCGTGATCCCTCCCCCTGAATGTCCTCCTTCCCTCCCCAGCCTCAGCACCCTTCCTCCTGTATGGAAGCCCCTCATGTAAAACTTCCTTGAAGGTCCTGCTCACAGATACCAACTTCTTTACTGTAGTCTTTTCTGATCCTCACCACCTCAACAAATATGGGAAAAAAATAGTCTTTCTGTGTTCCTATACATTTGGGTCCTCAACTACCATCTTACCTTCTATTTTGTTCTTATCAGTGTTCTGCCCATACCTGCCTTCCCCTTCCTACCTTTTGATCTCTCTTGCACCTCCCATGGTTCCCAGCAAGGGTGTCCGCATAGAGGATACGGCGCAGTTAGGAGCCTGGGCTCTGAAGCCAGACTGCCAGTGTGTGTATCCCTGCTCTCTTGCGTCGTCACTGAGGACCCTGGGCAAACTGCGCACCTCCCTATGTCTCAGTTTTCTCATCTGTAAAATGGGGGTTAATAATAGTACCTGCCCCACACAGCTGCGATAGGCATAAAATTAATCCATGTGTAGGGGCACCTGGGTGGCTCAGTGGGTTTAGCCGCTGCCTTCGGCTCGGGTCGTGATCTCAGGGTCCTGGGATCGAGTCCCGCATCGGGCTCTCTGCTCAGCAGGGAGCCTGCTTCCTCCTCTCTCTCTCTGCCTGCCTCTCTGCCTGCTTGTGATCTCTCTCTGTCAAATAAATAAATAAATAATCTTAAAAAAAAAAATTAATCCATGTGTATACAGCATAGGAATAGTGATCATGTTATAAGTACTCAATAATTATTACCTAGTATTTCTATTAACAGGCACTCAGTGAAGTATTTGATGAACTGAGTATCTAAGGCTTTTGGTTAATTTGTGTAGGAAACATAAGTAAACATGAAAGTAGACACAAGACATGTTGAAGTCATTCAGATGCTAAAATTGAGGCCATTTACCTTCATAGATTTATAAAGCCTTTCAGCAAAATATGCAGATTTGTTCCTCATGCACTTTACTGTTAAGAGATTAAAAAAGGAAATAGCAAAAATTACAAATAAAATCTATGAGAAAAAAATGACAGTTGTTCCTTCTGTTTCTACAAGGTATGAAATTAATATCTCCCCATTGCTTTGTCGGAAAAATTTTAGCCAAACAATGTCTTATGAACACAGGCCATGGAAAAGTAATTAATAAAGTAATTAATTAGAGAAATAATAAAGGCAATTAAAGCAAAAGGCAGCGTACAGTTTAAAAATGATTACTATTCTGAAACTCTTATTAGTTCTAACCATTCATAGACTTGAAAAATGCAGCTACTATAGGGTTATCTTTCCAGTATACTGAGATATAACGGCACAGAGGATATAAAATATAGAAAACTATATAACAGAGTAACAATCAGATCACATGTAATACTTCTTGTTTAAAATTCCGGATCTTATTATGAGTGATTTAAACTTTTTTTTTTAAATCCCTGAAACCAAAAAACTGTATCTCCATGACAACAAACTGGTAAGAAGCAAAGTCTATAAACGTTTGTTTCTCTGCTCCCCACCCCACGACCAGCTTACCTATGGCCAGAAGAGCATCTTCAAAACTACCAGATGTTTCAGACTTAATACTCTGCTCAATATCCTTCTGAGATATCCTTTTGTATTCATCAAACACTACAAACAGTAATAGAGTGGAATTATAAATAATAAAAAAAAATACAGGGAACTAAAATTTATGGAGAGAATAAGCATCTTTCTAGAGCTCACTCTTTATTCTTTGGCATACATCAGGAGGCAATTAATTATCAATGTCAGTGAGAACCGGGAGGCATATGGCAAGTGGAATGGACAAAGGAATATTTTGCCTCTTGGAGGGTATCAGGCAAGCCCTTTCCCTTATTTGGGACCTCGCTTTCTCACACATATAATAGTGATAATGTCTGGAGAGATTTGCTTTCTTTTCTCATTGTTCCCTTTAATAAGCAGACCATGTCTTTCTGTAATTTTGGCCTTGGCAATCACCTGCATGTTCGTCTTCCTTTTGGCTCATCAAAACTAGCGCAATTCAACCCTTTTAACTGTTGAATCACATTTGGTAATGAACAGTTGCATCTTTTAATAGACTGTAACAGAATTTTTTTTTTTTACTTTTTGCCAAGTATTTTTGAATGTGATAAACTTATTTTCCTCTCACAGCCTCCTTCTGGAGCCTTCTTAGAGTGGATTATTTGTTTTATCTTCTTAACATTAATTCTTTGGAGTGCTGTCCCAGGCCCCATCAGGGTGATTCTCACAGGGCTGTCAATCCAGGGACACCCTGCCTCTCAACACAGACCATAAGCTCTACAAAGTGAGTGCAAAGTTCACTGGACCAGAACCAGTCTCACCCTCCAGGAGATGGTCAAAAGCAGTGAATCATCTTTCACCCTAGACAATGTAAGAATCACCTGGGAAACCTGTGAAACTTCCTGGATGTCACTTTCAGGGAATCAGAGTCAGCCAATCTGAAGTAGGGGTTCAAGAACCAGCATTTTCAATGAAGACCAGACTTTGGAAACTCTGCCTTACAAATAAAATATGTGGGGGTGCCTGGGTGGCTCAGTGGGTTAAAGCCTCTGCCTTCAGCTCAGGTCATGATCCCAGGGGCCTGGGATCGAGCCCTGCGTGGGGCTCTCTGCTCTGCAGGGAGCCTGCTTCCTCCCCCCCCCCTCTCTGCCTGCCTCTCTGCCTACTTGTGATTTCTCTCTCTCTGTCAAATAAATAAAATCTTAAATAAATAAATAAATAAATAAATAAATAAATAAAAGATGTGACTCCCTTCCACTAAGATCCCTAGATCTGCCTTGATTTCTGTACTTCCTGGAAATGTTCGGGTCTCCCTTCAATTCAATGAGACACCAATATTTTCCATTTTCTCTCTTGTCCCATTCTGTATTATTTCTTCTTCTTACTGAAGTTGGGAGTCTGCATCTACTGCTTAGAATCAAAAGATCTAATTGATACATTTTCTAAGCCTCAGTTTTCTTCTCTGTGAAATGGTGTAGATACTGGCTGCTCCAATGAGATGTTGTGACAAACAATGCTTATAATATGCTTAGCACTGGGGGTCCCTGGATGGCTCAGTTCATTAAGTCTCTGCCTTTGGCTCAGGTCATGACCCCAGGGTCTTGGGATTGAGCCCCACATTTGGGCTCCCTGCTCAGTGGGGAGCCTGCTTCTCCCTTTGCCTGCTGCTCCCCCTTGTTTGTGCTTGTTCTCTCTCCCTGTCAAATAAAAAAGAAAAATCTTTAATATGCTTAGCACTGTACTAGAAGATAACAAATAAAACCCTAGTTATTTGAATCCTCACTCTCATTATTGGTTGCTAAGAAAATTATGAAGTTTTATTTATCCAAATAGTATTTAGATTTTCTTTTTTTTTTTTTTTTTTAAAGATTTTATTTATTTATTTGAGAGAGAGAGTGTGAGAGAGAGCATGAGCGAGAAGGTCAGAGAGCGAAGCAGACTCCCCATGGAGCTGGGAGCCTGATGTGGGACTCGATCCCGGGACTCCAGGATCACGCCCTGAGCCGAAGGCAGTCGTCCAACCAATTGCGCCACCCAGGCGTCCCGTATTTAGATTTTACAAGTAGATATTTTACAATGTCCGGACAACTGACTTGCGCCTAGAAGTGAAAATGGTTAGGTATTTGCATTTTTTGAGGACCTGTAGTTCTTGGAAAACACCACCAGAGGGAGATTTATGTAATAAGTCATCTGGCAAGGAAGGGAAGGCTAAAGAAATAGGGAGCGGAGTCAGAAGTTGGTGCATTTGACAGTAGCCCATGACATTTATTAACAGGTGTAATCACCTATTTTTAGTCACTGTGGAATATCTGAAGTATCTACAACTTCCAAATGTGCTGTAATTTTCAATTACTTTATGTCTTCAATTTACCAAACTCATTCTTCCAAAATTTCCCATGGGTTTGGTAAATTGTGTGTGATTATAAGGCCTGGTGGGTTTATAAAATTATGATGCAACACAAAGACCTAAAGAGCTTACATACAAGATGAAGTATCTTATTAAACCCTTATTACTGTTTACAAGAAGAAAATAAACCTGACGACAAATGTGCTACAATTTTTCCCCCATAGAAGTTAAAAGCACATTACAAAGACTAAGCATTATCAGAAGCAAATTAGGAACATTACACACAGGAAATAAAATTTGAAATTATCCACTATTTATTTTATGCAACATACTCCCTAAAGAAATCACTTCTATTAGCTTTCAACTTGGATATTAACTAGGAATAAATGTCAACCAACAATTTTATTTTATTGCTCACTGATGTACTGAAGATTTCTTTGTATGTAATTAAAATTAAATGGGGCTGCTTTAGAAAAAGGACTGACCATGAAGGTTGGTTTCCTACAAATAGAAATGCCAAACTTTTTTTTAATATATATTTATTTATTTATTTATTTGACAGACAGAGATCACAAGTAGGCAGGGAGGCAGGCAGAGAGAGGAGGAGGGGAAGCAGGCTCCCTGCTGAGCAGAGAGCCCTACGTGGGGCTTGATGCCAGGACCATGGGATCATGACCTGAGCCAAAGGCAGAGGCTTTAACCCAGTGAGCCACCCAGGTACCCCAGAAATGCCAAACTTCTAAGAATGTGTTGTGTATCTAGTAATTTTTCATAATTAATCTTTTAGCAGGCATCTGGGGAGTTCAGTGGGTTAAGGGTCTGCCTTCAGCTCAGGTCATGATCAAGTCCTGGGAATCCCTGCTCAGTGGGGGGTCTGCTTCTCCCTGTCTCTTTCCTCTGCCTTTCCCCCTGCTCCTCCCCCTCACTTGTCTTCTCTCTCCCTCTCAAATAAATAAATGGAATCTTTAAAAAAAGAAAAAAGAAATTGGCCTTCATGCACATTGTTTCACTCATACATTTCCAAGTAAAACATCTAAGACAATTCGGTACAATCTGTTCTTTGTACAAATAAAGGGGGAAAATTCTCAATTAATTATGGACAATACAATTTTCATCATCTTTCAGTTTCTTTGAAGATGAGGCAAGCGCCTTACCATGCAACAGATGATTTCGGTTCCGGGAACAGAGAACAGTTAGAAATTTCACCTCATCTGTCCCCCATTTCTTCTCTCCAGCCTCATACAGGTCCTGAAGCCAAACAAAGCAAAAGCTTAAAACCATCACAGAGAAGGTGCCAGGAAACATGCAAGTATTTCCGGAACATCAAAGAGCTGAGCTGGCTTTGTTTTATTTTGCTGGTGATGGGTGTGGAAGTGCTGCTTGTGGTTAGTAGCAATGACTCAAGATTTTTCCTTAGGTATAAAAGTAATGGGACCATGGGGTGCCTGGATGGCCCAGTCGGTTAAGCATCTGATTCCTGATTTCAGCTCAGGTCATGATCTCAGGGTCTTGAAACTGAGCCTGGCCTCAGCTCTGTGCTGGGCCTGGAGCATGCTGAAGATTCTCTCTTTCCCTCTGACCCTTCCAGCCCCCAGCCCCCAACCCCCGAAAAGAGACTAATGGGAGAGTCAGAGCAAGCACCAGCAGCTCCCAATATAGGGCTAAATGGTTCTATCTTTATTCTTCTTTCTTTTTCTTTTATTTATTTTTTTTCTTTTTAAAGATTTTAAATAGTCTCTGCACCCAATGTGGGCTTGAACTCACAACCCTGAGATCAAGAGTCACATGCTCCACCAACTGAGCCAGCCAGGTGCCCCACATTGTTCTACCTTAAGAGCCAAAAGAAATGCCCTAGACTGGCATTCTTTATAGCAGCTACCAACCAAATGTGGCTATTTATATTTTAACTAACTAAAATTAAATTAAATTAAAAATTCAACTCCTCAGTCAGACTAGCTATATTTCAAGTGCTCAGTGGCTACACGTGGCTAGTCTGACCCAGGTGTTGAGTTTTACATTTTATTTATTTAATTAAAAATAGCTAGTGGGGGGGCGCCTGGGTGGCTCAGTGGGTTAAAGCCTCTGCCTTCGGCTCAGGTCATGATCCCAGGGTCCTGGGATCGAGCCCCATATCGGGCTCTCTGCTTGGCAGGGAGCCTGCTTCCTCCCCCCTCTCTCTCTGCCTACCTCTCTGCCTACTTGTGATCTCTGTCTGTCGAATAAATAAATAAAATCTTTAAAAAAAAAAATAGCTAGTGGTTACCCATACTAGACAATGCCACCGTATACACTTTTAGCATCACGGAAAGTTCTAAAGGACAACACTGCTCTAGAATAATCTGTGATTTGCTCAAGGCTACGGAAGTTCTCACGGTAGAACCAGGACCCATTAGTAATTGCTTATAGTCCTTTTTTTCTGTAACGGCTTATTCCAAACGGGTAGGAGTATAAGAAATTCTGGTTGCTTTAACTCTGTTATTGACAAATCAAAACTGTTATTCATATCACCTCACTACTATTTCAAAACAAAACGGCAAGTGTTGGCGAGGATGTAGAGAAACTGGAACACTGTGCAGTTGATGAGAATGAAGAATGATGAGCTACTACCAGAAACAGTAGGGCTGTTCCTGGAAAAGTTAAAAATAGAACTACCATAGGATCTAATAACACTACTCCTGAGTATACAGCCAAAAGAACGGAGACCAGATCGTACAGAGTTACCTGTGCACGTGTTCATAGCAGCAGTATTCACAAGGGCCAAAAGGTAGAAACAACCCAAACTGTCCACTGACATATGAATGGAGAAGCAAAATGTGGGTGAACGCGTGCTACGGAATTCTGTGCAGACAAAGGACTGGAATTCTGACACACGCTGCACCATGGGCGAACCTTGAGGACAGTATGCTAAGCGAAATAAGCCAGTTACATAACACAAATACTGTGATTAACTTATTATGAGGGGTCTAGAGAGGTCAAACTCTAGAAACAGGAAGCCGAACTGTGGTTGTCAGTGGCTGGGGGGAGAGGAGAAATGAGGAGTTGTTTCATGGGTATAGAGTTTCAGTTCTGCAAGGTGAGAAAGTTCTGGAGACAGGCCGCACAAGAATGTGCACAGAGTTAACTCTACCGACCTGTACACTTAAAAGTGGTGAAGACAGCAAATTTTATGTTACGTGCATGCTGTTAAAACGGAGGTCTTTAAGGCCCTACTGTTTATCTATAATCTGCAGCTGGCTTGTTAAATGTCTCAAAATGCCCTTATTTGACACATCTTATCACTCCCTGTGGGCTCACCTCCATCTATCTCCTCATTCTTCGCTTCTTTTGTCTCATTTCCTCCCTGCTTTAGAGTCCGTTCACAGAACCATGGAATTTTAAAGCTCGGAGGACACAAAGGCTTCATGTAAGCTGTCAAGTAATAAACTGTAAACTTCAGATTTCCATCGAAGACCACTTCTCGTGAGCCCCTCTCACTCTATTTATCTCGTCTCGCTCTTCATTTGGCTCCATGCTCATCTGTTGTTTTCTCGCTTTTTATTTTTTAGCTGTTGTTTAATTGAAATCTGTTTCTCTTTCGATCTGAAATCTGTCTCTTCCTTACAGTGTGGCCCTGTCTGCCTCCCCTTCCTACTTCTGTGTATTCATGGGCCACATGGTGTTTGGGCTGAGGCATTTGTGGCTTTTCATTCTCAAACGACGAGCAGCCTATCTGGATGTGGTTTTTCCCTCCAGAACAAGGTGAGTGGAGTCTTCCTGGAGTTCCTCACGTTCTATTTGGATGGGTTTCAAGCAGGAGCTCCAGTACCTCTTCCACAAGGGCAGCCGAGACACAGGAGTTCCTTGAGGAACGTCTTCCTGTTTGCATGAAGCCACTGTGCCTGCTTCCCCAGCTTGGGGTTGTGGGGGTAGGGAGGGGGTCAGCCCCTTTTCTGGGGCAGAAATGTCCTTCTGGAGTCATTGGCCCAGGTTCACTGCCCATCTGGCATTTTAATGGCCCTCCTCCATAGTTTCCAATGTTGCTGCAGATTTTCCCTTTTTTTTTTTTTTTTTTGGGTGCTGGGTTTTTTTTTTTTCTTTGCAGAAGAAGGAAATCAAAATGTGCCACCTAGCCAAAGCACTCAAGGGCATTTTTTTTTCTAAGATTTTATTTATTTATTTGACAGAGATCTGCCTCACAGAGAGGCAGGCAGAGAGAGAGAGAGAGGAAAGCAGGCTCTCTGCTCAGCAGAGAGCTCGATGCGGGACTCGATCTCAGGATCCTGGGATCATGACCTGAGCTGAAGGCATCGGCTTAACCCACTGAGCCACCCAGGCGCCCCCTCAAGGGCATTTTTAATGTAGTTTTAATATATCACAGGTTTCTTTCTAAAGTGGGAATTCAGAGGGCTCCTGATTAGGTCCTTCGGTGCAAGTTTCATCCAAAAGACAGATACAATTGGATTTGTTGGATAACAGCCTCTGTATTTTAAGATTTCTACCTTCGATACATAACCATTACCTAATTCCAACTGCCCTGGTCATTCTTCTCATCTCAAACTCCTTTACTTTCCTCCATCAGAATCAAGCTGTAACCCCCAGTGTTTGCAAACACTCCCCTTGCTGCTGAGACAAGTCACAGGGCAAAGGCTGACAAGGTTTTCCTCCTGGTTTTATCCTAGAAGAGCTGAAATCTCAGCAGCAGCTGTTCTTAAATCCCTCACCTCTTGGTAAGACTTGAAAGGATCCAGAAAAACCTTCTCTGAGCTCTGCTCTCTCTGTCCAACTTCCCCAGACCAAACTTATTTGGAAACCCCTTTTCATCCTGATCACTCCCAAGGGGAACTGTGCTCCTTGGAGAACCCCACCCCCAAAACATTTGTTCATGGAATTGCATGGTTTTAAAAAATCAGACAGACCTGGATTCCAAGAGCCCAATTCCACCAGCTATGTGATCTGGGACAAGTTATTATGCCTTTGCATCGGTTTCTTTTTTTGTTTTAATTTTTAATCTTTATTAACATATAATGTATTATTAGCCCCAGGGGTACAGGTCTGTGAATCTCCAGGTTTACACACTTCACAGCACTCACCATAGCACATACCCTCCCCAACATCCATAACCCAACCACCCTCCCTGCCCCCCCAACCCTGTTTATTTTGCGAGATTAAAAGTCTCTAATGGTTTGTCTCCCTCCCGATCCCATCTTGTTTCATTTTTTCCTTCCCTACCCCCTGAGTCCCCCACATTACCTCTCAAATTCTTCATATCAGGAAGATCATATGATAATTGTTTTTCTCTGATTGACTTATTTCGCTCAGCATAATACCCTCTAGTTCCCTCCATGTCATTGCAAAAGGCAAGATTTCATTTCTTTTGATGGCTGCATAGTATTCCATTGTATATATATACCACCTCTTCTTTATATCCATTCATCTGTTGATGGACATCTAGGTTCTTTCCGTAGTTTGGCTATTGTGGACATTGTTGTTATAAACATTCGGGTGCACGTGCCCCTTCGGATCACTACATTCGTATCTTTAGGGTAAATACCTAGTAGTGCAATTGCTGGGTCATAAGGTAGCTCTATTTTCAACTTTTTGAGGAAATCTCCATGCTGTTTTCCAGAGTGGTTGCACCAACTTGCATTCCCACCAACAGTGTAGGAGGGTTCCCCTTTCTCTGCATCCTCACCAACATCTGTCATTTCCTGACTTGTTAATTTTAGCCATTCTGACTGGTGTGAGGTGGTATGTCATTGTGGTTTTGATTTGATAATAGTATCTACTTCACCGATGTGTTATAAGGAAAAAGCATGAGGTAGTTAATGCAATGCCTGGCACCTAGGAGACCCACCAGAAAATGATGGTGGGTATTCACCTGGGCTATGAAGTCGCCCTCCAACATATCCAAAAATGCTGTCCTTGAGGTAACTGAAATTCACATAAGCATCCAGGAGTTCCAGCACCTCCTCTTTCCTCAAAGCTTCTGGATTAAAGGCAATTTCCTATTTCTCCAGTGTGGAATGGGCCTCTCTGTGTCCTGAGAACTCTTATGACATTTTTACCTCTCTCCCTTCTTGTGAAAGCAACAGGTTCTTTCCCGCAGAAGCCATAGGGTTCATACCTCACATACCTAATGGGACCAAACTTCCCTATGATTGTGTATTGATTAAGAGTACAGGGTCTAGATCCAAATTGCCCAGGTTCATATCCTAGTTCTGCCATGTGAACTTAAGCAAGGAACTGGACTTCTGTAAGCCTCAATTCCCTCATCCATAAAAAGGGGATAGCAGTACTTGGGTCGTAGCGTTATTGCAAGGATTCATACTTTATGTCAACAGCTCTCAACAGTGTTTGGTACCTGGCAAGGCCCTGTTTTTTATTAGCTATTGTAAATAGTGTTATCTGGCCACAGTAAATTGGGGGTTGGTCCCAGGACAGCCATCAGTGGGCTGATACCAGAGAAACATCTGCCTCTTGGGATTTGCCCAATAGGGTACACACTGTGCCAAGCTGTTTTATACAGGTTCTATCAAATGTTCTCTCTGCAAAAGTAAAAATGCAAGGTAAATAAAGCACAGGCAGGTCCCTTCACCTTCAAGTGATTCAGAAGACACTCCATGGTTCTCTGGGGTGACCATACCATGGTCCCAATGTCAAGAACCCAGGGATATTATATAATGATGCCCTGCATCACCCCAAGCCCCAGGTATATTTCTGCAAGAAATTTCTGCTATTAAAGGTCATCTGGGGGGCCAGGGTGGGTCAGTCGATTAGGGGTCTGCCTTTGGCTCAGGTCATGATCTTGGTATCCTCAGATAGAGCCCTGCGTCCGGCTACTTGCTCTGTGGGGAGTCTGTTTCTCCCTCCCCATCTCCCTCTGCTGCTCTCCCTGCTTATGCTCTCTCTCACTCAAATAAATGAAATCTTTAAAAAAAAAAAAAAAGGTAAAATAATAATAATAATAAATAAATAAATAAATAGATAAATAAATAAATAAAAAGGTCATCTGTGGGAATTTCTCCCCTTACCCCCACCCCAGAGAACATATCTCAGCTTGGCCAACAATATACACTGAAATGTAAGAGGGGGTCCACCAAATAAGGCCTTACCGGCAAAAGAAAAGAGAGAAACTGCAGTTCTACTGACCTGAGCATCCTGTCTCATGAGAGCATCATCCAGGTAATTTCCTTCGTCCCTGCCACCCTGAGAAAACCAAAGAGAATGAGACAGTATCCATGAAGATTGGGTGGGGGGAGGGCCACTGTCAAGACAGAATGTCTGGAACCCAAGGACATGGTAAGTAGACGGAATGCCAACAGGGGTCCCACTTCCAACCTAGGGAGGAATAACAGATGTCCTCTGAATGCACCTCCATTATTCCTATGGCTCTAATCTGTGCATAGATAGCATTACCAACCAGAGAGCCAGCAGTTCCTGCATGCTGTGTGGGTGTCTCTGCTGGAAGAAGGGGAAGGACGACCCACCTGCTGACTGCCCCCTCCCCTGCTGTCTCCTCCCCTATTTCCTTCCCTGCACCACGTCCTACCATTCCTATGTCTTCCTGGCTGACCAAAGCCTTCCTAACTGACTCATCTCCATTGATCAGTTCTGCCAAACAGGGGCTGGGAATGGAAGAGAATTAGAACAGAAGAGAAGGGTGGCTCAGTTGGTTGGACGACTGCCTCCGGCTCAGGGCGTGATCCTGGAGTCCCGGGATCGAGTCCCACATCAGGCTCCAGTCCCACATCAGGCTCCCAGCTCCATGGGGAGTCTGCTTTGCTCTCTGACCTTCTCCTCGCTCGTGCTCTCTCTCACTGTCTCTCTCTCTCAAATAAATAAATAAAATCTTTAAAAAAAAAAAAAAAAAGAACAGAAGAGAAGCCCGTGATGGGGCTTAAGGAGCAGGTGAAAATGCCCCAACCCTCACCGACACCGGGTTCTGGGGAGGGCGGGGTAAAGGCTTGGAGGAATGCTAACCAGCCACAAAACAGGTAACTTTCCTCTGGTTTGTGAGCCTGTTTTTATTTGTCAGGCTGTCTCAATATTCTGTGGTCTAGGCATGGCTTGGCAGAATGCTAAATCTGGCAGGCAAAGAAAAAATGGGTAGGAAATAAGAAAAGCAGGCTGGCATTTTAAAATATCAGAGACAGGGGACAGGTGGGGTTAGAGATGATTCCCAGGGTCCGACTTTGTTGGAAGAAGAGCAACAGTAGGAACAGAAACAGGCAGGTCAGGAAGGTGAGCTGGTTTGGGGCGGGGGGAGGGAAAGGAGTTCAGGTTTAGGTTAGGAGGCCCAATTTGAGGAAGCACCTTAAAAAGCAGCGAGAAATCAGAGTCTTACACTCAGGAAGGAGGTTGGGATAAAGACAAAATTGGGAAGTCATGTGAAATATCTCATGTATACATTTGCTATTTGCTGATGCCCCTGCTCCCACACTGACCCAGTCCTGCTTTATTTCTCATCTGGAATAGTGAAGTAACTTCCACCAGACCTCCCAGCTTCCAGTTCAGCTGACCTTACACATCACGATTTATGTAACTCTTCTGAAAATGCAATTCATTCCCGTGTTCCCAAACCTTCAGTGGCTCCCTACTGCTCTCCCAACAAGGGATCCCAGTTCATCCTTTCACCTGGCTCCTAGAATTACTGCCAATTGCTCAGTCATTTGTTCCCTGAACCCTGTGTTTCCTGCCTCCTTGCCTTTCTCTGGCTGTTCTTGCCTGTGATGCCCCCACCTACACCCCAGCAAGCCCTCAGGTCCTCTGTGAACAGGCACCTCTGTCACAAAGGTTCTTCTCTGTTTCTGCGACCAGACTCTGTCCTTGAACCTTCCTTTAACTCTATTCCTCTCCATGTGTACTCTTCCTGACTTTATTATGGCAAACTGTGTACCTGATATATTCCTTTATGACAATATGAACTCGTAAAGCCTAGAAGCTGTCTCAATGCACTGAGCAGTAAGGATATCTGGCACATATTAGGTACTGGGATATATACATTCAAATAACTGGGCATGCATGACTACCCAGAGTCTCTAAAAGAAAGATGAAAACAAACAGCAGGCCCAACAGCAACACCTGGGGAATGTTCCCGTTTGGGAGGACGAAAGGATGGGAAAGTCTGGAAAAGGGGATCCAGGGTGAGCTCTCCAGCAGAACTGAACCCCTGTCAGAAGCAGCTCACAAAGGGAGCAACTCACAGCGGACAGAGACACCAGCACCCTCTGGAACATGAACGAAGTGTCAGAGCGAATGTCATCTTCAAGGCTCCGCCCGTATTCTGGAAAGAGAACAAAATGGCTGCATGAGAACAGAGTCCCGCCCAGCCCTGTGACCTGCTCTAGGGCCCTCTGCACCCCCAACCCCCGCAGGATTAGCCAGCTTGCTAAAGCAGCTCCTCATGACCCTGCACACACTTCTGTCAAAACTGAACTCCGATAAAATGGTCAAGGTTAAGTTTAGGTTGTCATTATGGAGGAAGCAAAGCTGTTCCTGTTCCTTAACATGGGAGGTCGAGGAAGACTACGGCTATAACCCTCCCTCTAGGTTCCTACTGTCAGGACTCTGTTCTCACCATGGTTCCCAGTGACACAGAGAAGGGGGACGGCTGAAAGGAAAATGGAGCAGAGTTTCTGAAACTATGTCTGGGGACCATCAGGGGACCGTCAGGCCCAAATTTCCAGCACGTGCCTTCTCTGCCTGGGCGCTCCTTCGAGAGTTACCCCAGAGATCCTCTTAACTCTTCACAGCCCCTCGGGGTTACAAAACCTACATTCAGCAGACGTGGGGATCTCAGTGCTTGAGCCAAGCTCCCAAGGTCTAGCATCTCCTGCTCCGAAATCTTACCAAAAAACTCTTACTGTTTTGTTTTCTTTCTACCAGAGTAGTGCCTATTCGCTATGGGAAACTTGGGGAAAAACAAATAAGTAAAATGAAGGAGGAAAAAAAAAACACCTACAAAACTCCACCATAATGAATTTCATGAAATTTACTAATAGCCTTCCACAGACAACTTGGGGACTACCTATCACTCCACTGTGTGGGTACACTGTAGTTTGCTTAGCCAATCTGCCGTTGCTGGACATTTTTAGCTTATATGAACAAGATCAAATAAGAACTGTAGGCTAAACCTTTGTGCATTTTTAAAATTGCCTTCTTAGGACAAAAAGGCATATTTTAACGGCTCTTCATAAAGCACTACCCTCTGGAGATTCTTAAGAGGGCAGGAGATGTCCATCTTACTGAGATGGCCGGAGGGCACAGAGTCCCATCTGGAGGTAAGAAGCTGGGCTAGACAGCCCCTCCAAGCCGTTCCCTGGGATGCTAAGATTTAGCTGTCCCACCACTTTTGCACAAACACATTTGATTCTCTGCTTGGTAATAAGGAGCAACCTTCCAACTTCCCAGGTCGTAAAACGCTACACTGAGTGGCTTCCGTAGAGTAGGATCTTCACCAGAAAAGTCTGGAGAAGCCAACAGACTCTCATCTCTCTAGACAGGGATATGCCTGGAACTGAGGCTCCCTCATGGTCAGCGTCCCTGTACGAGGAGAGTTTGGCCAGTAGGTAATGACCTGCTGCTAGTTTACTTCTCAAATCATAGTGAAACCTCAAGGGGGGCCATGAAGGACACTACATACGAAGCTGGTAGGTCTGGTTTATGCGTCGGATCTCCTCGGGTGTCCGGGAGGCCAGGATCTCAATCAGGCAGCCCTCATCCGTGCCGGCTCCCTGCACACGAAACCCAGAGGAGAGGCAGTTAGGAGCCAGTTCACAACGCTGGATCCCAGACATGGAGGCATATATACCTAGGAATCCGCAGAGAATAAAGACAACCCACCAGGTTCTAGCAATTTAGGATTTGCTCATTTTTTATTGTCCTGCCCAAATTCCAAAGTGTTCACCGTAGTTGTTTCTAGTAATAACAAATATTTATAGGCTGTTGTTATTGTGCCAGATTATGGACAGTGTCTACCCTCTGGGGGTTAATCTCTCCTTGACTTCTGTACTTTTTCCTTTGAAGGGCAGAATCTTCTGACAAAGACTGTTAACCTCTTTGCTTTCCTGGAACCTTCCATGAGGCTGTTTATACGGACATGGTTAGGGAGGGCAACTGTATTGGAATTTCGTAGCTGGCCAATCAAAACTGGCAGACCCAGGACTAGGGCACAGTGGGCCCAGCACCGAGGGAGGCCAAGAACCTTTTCTGACAGTTCGGAGCCTCCAGCAGACCCAGAGGCCCCACTGCGTTGGCCATAAATTTTCATACCGCAGAAGCAGCTAACACGACAAAGTTCCTAGAGCTGCCCTACAGACACAACTATCACCACTCCCTAGGGAGCCCCAGGAAAGAGCAAATGATCGACGGCATCATTTTGTTGAGAGCAGCTCTTAAGTGACAACTGCCGTAAGGTAATGTCACATTTTCTCATTGTCCTCAAGGAGGGGAAATCTCTCTCCTGTGCCTCACCCTCCCCACTCTCACAAGGCTTTTGTCACTTTCTTGGGGAAGCTGGTCAGCGGCTGCAGGACAGGAGGGTCACACACCTTCATGGCCCTTCGCAGTTCCTGCACGTCGTACAGCACGGTGGGCATCATCATTCCCACGATCACCCGCTCGAAGTTGCCACTCAGTTCTGACTTCAGGTCGTCTACCAGGTCCTGCAAAGCAAGCAGGGGGCTCTGTGTAACCGCCACGCTAACTTAAACCAGCCACTCTCAAAGCGTGGGACCGGGATGCCTGGGGTCTCCAGACCCCTCTGGGGGGCCTGCAAGAGCGGAGCTCGCTTCACGATAACAGGAAGCCAGTATCTGCCTTTTCGCTGTCATTCTCTCACAGTTGTACAGTGGAGTTTTGCAACGGCTACTGGACACATCTACATGTTCACAATTATGTTAAAAGGCTTTTTATTTATTTTTTTTAAAGATTTTATTTATTTATTTGAGAGAGAGAGACAGTGAGAGAGAGCATGAGCGAGGAGAAGGTCAGAGAGCGAAGCAGACTCCCCATGGAGCTGGGAACCCAATGCGGGACTCGATCCCAGGACTCCGGGATCATGACCTGAGCCGAAGGCAGTCATCCAACCAACTGAGCCACCCAGGCGTCCCTAAAGATTTTATTTATTGGGGCGCCTGGGTGGCTCAGTGGGTTAAAGCCTCTGCCTTCGGCTCAGGTCATGATCTCAGGGTCCTGGGATCAAGCCCTGCATCGGGCTCTCTGCTCTGCAGGGAGCCTGCTTCCTCCTCTCTCTCTGCCTGCTTCTCTGCCTACTTGTGATCTCTCTCTAATAAATAAATAAATAAATAAATAAATAAAATATTTTTTAAAAAATTTTATTTATTTATTTGATAGACAAAGATCACAAGTAGGCAGAGAGAGAGAGGAGGAAGCAGAGAAGCAGGCTCCCTGCGGAGCAGAGAGCCAGATGCAGGGCTCGATCCCAGGACCATGGGATCATGACCTAAGCCGAAGGCAGAGGCTTTAACCCACTGAGCCACCCAGGCGCCCCTTGTTAAAAGGCTTTTTAAATGCCCTCTTTCCAACTCTGTATCTGTACAAGAACGTATTTTCTTCCTATACTTCAACCAGAACCACGCATCACTACAAACAATGCAGAAACAGAGAATCTGACAATCCTCCATTAAGCCATGCATTTAAAAAGTTTGCAAAATGTGGAACAATGCCAATTTTCTTGCTACATGTTTTTGTCTTGGAATATACAGCTATTTTTCATAAAAGTCTTACTTATATTAACATGTAATATATTTACTGTTTTTTAAATAAGTTAACTTGTGTATTTTTAAGATGCCTCAGTTTTAATTTCTAATATGGCAAATCTCAATAGATATAATCCACAAGAACAAAAAAGTCCTCAGTACGTTAAGAGTGTAAAAGAGGGGAGCTCCTGGGTGGTTTAGTGGGTTAAGCCTCTGCCTTCAGCTCAGGTCATGATCTCAGGGTCCTGGGATGGAGCCCTACATCGGGCTCTCTGCTCAGCAGGGAGCTTGCTTCCCCTCCCTCTCTGCCTGCCTCTCTGCCTACTTGTGATCTCTCCCTCTCTGTCAAATAAAAAAATAAAACATTAAAAAAAAGTGTAAAAGGGTCTTGAGATCAAAAAGTTTGTAGACACTGACTTAAATGTATTCACTCAGCCATGTACTTTGAATACATTTCCAAGTCAATAATCACCTATGACTTTTTTTTTAAAGATTTTATTTATCTATTTGACAGAGAGAGATCACAAGTAGGCAGAGAGGCAGAAAGAGAGAGAGGAGGAAGCAGGCTCCCTGCTGAGCAGAGAGCCCGATGCGGGACTCGATCCCAGGATCCTAAGATCATGACCCGAGCCGAAGGCAGCGGCTTAACCCACTGAGCCACCCAGGTGCCCACCTATGACATTTTTTTTTTTTTAAAGATTATTTATTTATTTATTTATTTGACAGAGAGATATCACAAGTAGGCAGAGAGGCAGGCAGAGAGAGCAGGAAGCAGGCTCCCTGCTGAGCAGAGAGCCCGACGCGGGACTCGATCCCAGGACCCTGAGATCATGACCTGAGCCAAAGGCAGCGGATCAACCCACTGAGCCACCCAGGCGCCCACCTATGACATTTTTAACAGCTGCTAAAATTTCTTTATGTAGATGCAATATAAATTCTCTCATCGGTCCTGTTTCTATTTCTGTACCATTATGTATACATGCATTTAGCTGTATCTTTGTGATCATCCACGATTATTTCTTAAGACTCAATTCCTAAAAAGAAATGTAATTCTTTGGACAAAGAACGAAATTCTAAAAATGTTTATTCACATCCTCTCCTAGAACAGATCAGAAAGTTTAAAAACCCACTTAAGTTCAACCAAAATAAAGAAGCTGAGATATGGTTCAAGTCAGATCTCTGATGCTCACACACCTGACTGCACAGCCCCTGTATTTCAATCTCTTGTGCATATTTTTATGTCAAATCCACACACATTCTAGGAAGGAACAAACAAATTAGAGCTTAATCCTTTAACGCTGGGCATCTTAACAAACTGCCACCAGATCAGCTTCATTCTGAGGCTGACTATTCCAGGTCACACATCACGTATGTGTTCACACCAATTTGTGCTCATTGAATTCTTTGGGTCAGAGAAGCGTTTCAAATGCCCGTAAGACCGTCTGAGCTATGAAGAATCCCATTCCCCACTGGGGTCCCAGCCCAAGCTGGCACGCAGGCGCCCTAGGGGATCGCCAAGCCAGCTCTGTCCCAGCTCGCCCTTTAGTGCCAGCCTTCGAGCAGCAGAGGCAGTCGGACTAAGGTTTCCCGAGGGTAGAAACACTTATCAATTTATCAGAGTGACTGAACTCCAGGACCTAAAGCACTCATCGATGATGTTCTCTCAATGAAAAGATTCTTGCGAATCACACAGCTAGGTTTTCAGTGAGGAGGAAAGGTTGGGTGGGACGGCTCTGGTAAGTGGGTGGCTGAGAAAGGAGTTTGAAAGAGGGTCCTTGAGGGGTGCACGATTCAGACCACCAGGGGTAAGCGACCACCCTCGGAATGCGTAAGCTAAGGAAATATATACCTGTTCCCAAGCACACTGGCCCCATTCTAGGATTTCAGAGGGCGTCCCTCAACTGAGGATTACCAAAGGGATGAATATTTGTGACAAATGGGTTTATGTGGAGGAGTTGGAATAGACTCTAAATCCTAGGAGAGCACCTTTAGAACAAACTAGATAGAAATACTGCCTAAAAGGCAGCCTGACCAAGATCAGGGAAGCAGCGAGGCTCAACCCAGCGGGTACTCCCAAGGGTGGAGGCGGAGTCCACAGAGGGACCAAGTCCCAGCAAGGAGCTGGATGGGACGACACCAAGAGCGCCACCAAGTGGACGGGACATGCTGAAATTTTATTTTATTATTATTTTTTTTTTTTTCAAGAACATCTTTCAACAAGGATGTGCTTTTGAAAACCCAGGGCCACTTCAGGAATCTAGCTGGGGAAGAGACTGCTCCCTGCTCCCTGCTCCCTGATCCCTGA
This sequence comes from Neogale vison, assembly GCF_020171115.1. Taxonomy (NCBI): domain Eukaryota; kingdom Metazoa; phylum Chordata; class Mammalia; order Carnivora; family Mustelidae; genus Neogale; species Neogale vison. The sequence continues at coordinate 91,119,421 of NC_058098.1, read as the reverse complement.
CACGTTCTTCATCAGCCCCCAGAGTCAGAGAGGCTCTGTCCTACCCTGCCGATGGTGCTCTTGTAGGCCGTCCTGATTTCCTGGCGCTGGGCTGTGTTGCGGTAGGCGAGGACGCTGATGATGGCATCTTCGTCGGTGCCTGGCGGAGAGTGGGGACAGTGAGTGAGGTGATGAGAGAGGAGTGAGAAAACAGGTTCCCCCAGCGACACTAGCGTTACCCAAACCCACACAGAGACCTTTTTAAGAAAAGAAGTCCTGGGATGCCTCAGTGGCTCAGTCGGTTAAGCGTTTACCTTTGGCTCAGGTCATGATCCCAGGATCCTGGGATCAAGTTCCACATTGGGCTCTTAGCTCAGTGGGGAGCCTGCTTCTCCCTCTGCCCCTCCTCGCATTCATGGCCCCCTCCACCCCAACAAATATATAAATAAGATCTTAAAAAAAAGAAAAAAGGTCCTTGTTCAGTAGGCTTGTCTGTTTTTTCAGGAACCAGACATTAGGTTTGAGTCTTAGCCTCTCTTTTAACCAACTGTTTACCACTGAACAAAAAAGCTAACTTCTCTGAGCATCAGCTTCCTAATTCACAAGTGTGAGTGATCACAGCACTTTCCTTCACAGGGCGGCTGCAAGTGTTCAATAAAACAAGGAAGTGAATTCCTTAGCACAACGCCCTGCAATGACTAAATACTCACTAAATACTGACTGGGATTGTGCTTTCTCCCCTCTCTGCAATTCTTTTCATGTCTTTTGGTTCTCCTATATCTTCTATGTTTTTTGCTTTTCTCCCCCCCCACCTTTTTTAAAAAGATTTTATTTATCGGGGCGCCTGGGTGGCTCAGTGGGTAAGCCTCTGCCTTTGGCTCAGGTCATGATCCCAGGGTCCTGGGATCCAGCCCCGCTTCAGGCTCTATGCTCAGCAGGGAGCCTGCTTCTTCCTCTCTCTCTGCCTGCCTCTCTGCCTACTTGTGATTTCTGCCTGTCAAATAAAAATATAATTTATTTATCTATTTGAGAGAAAGAGAGAGAGCAAGAGTGACAGAGGAGGAAAAGGGAGAAGCAAACTCCCTGCTTCGCAGAGAGCCCGATGTGGGGCTCAATCCCAGGACCCTGAGATCGTGACCTGAGCCAAAGGCAGACACCTAACCAAATGAGCCACCCAGGCGCTCCTCTCCTCATTTTTAATCTTGTGATCATTTCCTCTGAGTTTTGAAACTATCTGGACTCTTAACTCACTCAGCACTCTGCAAGGTTTTTTTCCCTTAATTTCGATATAATTAGCAAACAGTGTATTTATTAGTTTCAGACATACAATATAGTGATTCAACAATTCTGTACCTCGCTGAGCACTCATCACTAATGTACTCGATCGCCTTCACCCATTTCACTTGGCACTTGCCGGGTTTTAATGGGCTGCTCACTGCATGCACTGTGCTTGGGGATCCGTAAATGTGTTTCTCATTTCCAAGCTATCTTTCCTGACCTCAAGCAGTTCCCTTTCAATAACTGCTGACAAATTCCCACTGAGCAACAGTCTACCAGAACTTTACAAGAATTCCACATTTTAAACATCCTAAATTTTTTTTTTTAAAGATTTTGTTTATTTGACACATAGAGAGAGATCACAAGTAGGCGGAGAGACAGGCAGAGACAGAGAGGGGAAGCAGACTCCCTGCCGAGCAGAGAGCCTGTGGGGCTTGATCCCAGGATCCAGAGATCATGACCTGAGCTGAAGGCAGAAGCTTAACCCACTGAGCCACCCAGGTGCCCCTAAACATCCGAAATTTTGTTTGCCTGTTTCTTGCAGCAAATTTTACCAGGAGGGCTTTACTCTGATTTTTTTCAAAATTGGTCCCTTGTCATGGTTAACAGCTGGAGGTTTGTGTATGTTTGGTGAGTTTTCTGCTTCCTTACTGTTTAACCTGTAGGGGGAATTGTGAGGTGACTACAGAAGAGATTCTATTGGGATATTTCAGGAGAAATGAAAAAAATCTAGATTTACCATAGTTATTCTTTGTAAGATTAGAAAGCCAGAAAAGTGTGAGATGTAAAGAGGAAGCTATAGAACTTTGTTTACGTATCTTAGGGACCTACTTTCTGCTCTCCTAAAAAAAAAAAAAAAAAAGAGAAAAAAGAAAATAAAAAGAAAGAGGCATCTATATGCAACCTTCCTGCTCTCCTTCAGAACTCTCGGGGTGGGGAGGGAATCCCACTCTGGCTTACACTTATCCGTTTCTATAAAAGGCACCATCTTTCTTTCAGTCAGTCAGGTTTGAGCCCTCAAAATAGCCTTTTTTTTTTTTACCTTCTCTCATCCTCCACATTCAACTTTCCTGCCAAGGCATATAAAGTCTAATTCTAAAAATCTTTTTTGAATCGGTCCCCTCTTTGATTCCTACCACTTCTACTATAATCCAGGATTTTAGGGGCTTAGACACATACGTAACATCTGTTAACTCATATTCTTATCTCCTAATTGGTCTTTCCCAAGTCTTGCCAGATTCATTTTCCTAAAAAGAAAAACTCTCAGAGGGCCCCTCCCCTGCTCAGAAATACACAGAGCCCCCCTGCCCCACACCATCTGCTGGATTCACTACAAGTAGGGCATTCTAGCATTTGAGACTTTCTACAATATCCCATTCACTGTTGTAAATATCCACAGGAAACAGTATCAGGCAGCCAAATTCACAGACCTAGCTCTTCAATTACTGTACTTGATCCAACTGTACTGCACTCCTTTCTCCTGACCTCTTTCATTCCCAGTCTCCTGGTTTATATGTCCCTCTAGCCACCCCACAGAGTGCCATGATTGTGGCACTGTTTCCTGGCCAATGCCTTTGGGCCATCGCCCCATGCCTATGACTCTACAGGTGGCCTTCTCGGTGGCAACCCCAGGACCTCCCTTTGGTAGCAGTCAACTCCTGCTTTCTAAATATCTCCTGCTGCAAGGCACCTTTCCATGTATTTACTCTGACTCCCCTAAGCCTCAGCTAAACTGGAAAGTGGGACAATGCTCACACTCATCCCATGCCTTTGCTCATACTGTTCCATTCACCTGAAATACATTCTCTCTTATCTCTATTGAAACAGCTTACCTTGCAAAAGCCCATCTCAAATTCTACATCCACAGAGAAGTTTTGCCTGATGCCCCCAAATAAAATGGGATCTCCTCTCTGAACCTAATGGGATCTCATTTGTGCCCCTCCTATCACTCATATTCTGATAGCTATTACCACACTATCACAGTTATTTCTGTGTACGCCTTACCCATCTAGCATCCATGAACTCGTAGGATTAGGTTTTATAATCATTGTCTCCTCCAACTGTCTGCCTTACATTAGTTCCCCACACAGCAGAAGCTGACAAGAATTGGTTGTCAAATGTCTCCTGACTTTTATTTTGAGACTTCTGAATGCCATGCGGTCCACGTTCTGAATTTCGGTATTCTTGCTATATACCAAAGAAGTAGGAGAAAATGACAAGTGGGCCAAGCACACTTTCCATCTTATTTATGAAAAAGGGAAAAATGAGGAGAAGGACTATTGATTCAGAACAATGTTCCATTCAGAGGTGGGCAGCAGGACAGCATGGGGACTTAAACTCTTGCTCTGGAGTCACACTGTCTGGCTTTGGCCGCCTGGAATCACCTAGAATCCTGACTCTAACACCTACTAGCTCTGTGACATTGGGCAAGTTAGCTGACCTCCCCGAATCTCAACTTCACAGCAGTAAAATAAGCTGCTGTTATTGTTCTTGTTGTATTTGTTGCTAGTAACATTGGACCTAAGTAAAATGAGCTCTTTGAGGGGAGAAAAACTGAGAAATATGGCTTCATGATCCAGTGTTTTTAACCAAATTGCAAGGAGATTATTAACAGCAGCTATGAACCAAGGACACTTCTCTGGCCAAATGTCCACCCAGGCAAGAGTGGTCAGAGCACGCCAGTGTGACTATGCCCACTGGAGACCTTTGCCTGCCAAGTGTGACTCAGGGCTCAGTTCCACTTACTATGTGACTTCACTTCACATCCATGAAATGGGCTGAAAATATCAAGAGCAATTGCTGCTTTCACTACAATGCTGGGCTACTGTGTACACACCCATTTAAATAATATCTGTGAAAGGACTTTGTACCACACACATACAGCACTACCTGGAAAACAGATACATTTCTGGAGTTTTACATAGAGATTGGTAATGTTCTCAGGCAAAACAGATTAAAATGGGAGAAATCCAGAATAAGTGAATTAAATGTTAATTCTGTAAGAAAAATGAGTAAGGAATGCCCTCCCACCTAACCTGTCTTAAAAGCCAACTTGTTCCCACTGTCTTGTCTTAGAGACCTACTCATTTCTGGCCGGTGGACACAGCACCCTATGTGACTCTGTGATGCACAACACAGAAGGGCATGTTCCCCTTCAGTGGGACACTTACCAAGCCCCTTCATGGCCTTCCTCAGGGTCTGGGCATCTTCAGTGGCATTGAATGCTGAAGCAGCTTTGACGGTGCCTCCTTTGGCTGCCTGAGCACACAGAGAAAGATGTGACCGAGCGCCATGACCTCCTTCAACACCTACCATGGGACAGACACTATTCTAGCTGCTGGGGATAAGTAGTGAGCATGAGAGAGGAGACTCTCGCTCCCAAGAAGCTGATGCTCTAGTTCAGGAGCAGGCAGACCTATCCAGGCCAACAAATGAAGACACACTTGGTGTCCAGTGGTGGGAAGTGCTAAGGAGCAGACAGAGAGGTCCCAGAAGGGCTGCTCTGAACAGTGACACTTACACTGACATCTGAATGACATGCAGCAAGCAGCTGGCCATGAAAAGATAGGGGGCTGTGGGGTACGGTGGTGGTGGTGGTAGCAGTGTCACAGGCAGAGGAAACAGCCAAGGCAAGGGCCTGAGGCTGGACCTAGCTTGTATTCCAGGAGCAGGACAGAAGCCAGGGTGGCCCAAGTTGGTGTGGGAAAGGACGACAGTGATAAGCTAAGTTCCATTACCACCTGTGCCATAATCTTGTTCCCTACCACCACCCCTCCCCGAGAAAGGAACTAATCAAACCCGAATCCAATCAAGCCCCTAGAGCCGAAGACCAATGTACAGAAAATAGAAGAGAGAGGGAAATGTCAGCCTACAGCCATAGGGTTGTAATCAGCAAAATCCAGACTGTGAGAAGCACTACTTGATGAATGATCTAGGTTCATTAAGAAATCAGTTGCAAAGAGAATAAGAAAAGAGAGAGATGGCGGGGGGTGGGGGGAATAATAGCTTAAAAGAGATTAAAAAGGCATATCAATAATCATAATTTAAATCCTAAACCAACACTAGAAAAGTAAGTTATGAGACAACTGGAAATCTGAACACTGACTTGATATTTGATGACATTAAGGAACCAGCATTGGGGCGCCTGGGTGGCTCAGTGGGTTAAGCCACTGCCTTCGGCTCAGGTCATGATCTCAGGGTCCTGGGATTGAGCCCCGCATCGGGCTCTCTGCTCAGCAGGGGGCCTGCTTCCTCCTCTCTCTCTGCCTGTCTCTCTGCCTGCTTGTGATCTCTGTCAAAAAATAAATAAAATCTTTAAAAAAAAAAAAAAAAAAAGGAACCAGCATTAACATTTTTAGGTATGATAATGGTACTGTGCTTATCTTTTATTTTTAAGAGTTTTAATCTTATATAGATTGAAATGGTTTACAGATGAGAGGATAAGGTGTCTGGAATTTGCTACAAAGTAACACAAGTTGTGGGAATTAAGTGGAGATAAAGAAGAAACAAGGCTGACCATGAGTTAATAATTATTGGTAAGCACACAGGGATTCTTTTTAATACTCAGTCTACTTTCCAACATATTTATACTTTTCCATAATAAAAGTTTCAAAAAGGAAAAAGGAAAAAAGACAATCAGAGAGGTGGGCTGGGGCTAGAACAAGGCAGCCCTCACTGAGGTAAGAAATTTATAGTCTGTTTTAAGTGCAATCGAAAACCACTGGCAATTATCATATGGTTTCACTTATTTGTGGAGCATAACAAATAGCATGGAGGACAAGGGGAGTTAGAGAGAAGAAGGGAGTTGAGGGAAATTGGAAGGGGAGGTGAACCATGAAAGACTATGGACTCTGAAAAACAATCTGAGGGTTTTGAAGGGGTGGGGGGTGGGAGGTTGGGGGAACCAGGTGGTGGGTATTGGAAAGGGCACGGAGTGCATGGAGCACTGGGTGTGGTGCAAAAACAATGAATACTGTTATGCTGAAAATAAATTTTAAAAATTAAAAAAAAAAAAAAAGCAAGCCACTAGCAGTTTAAGCAAGGGGATAAAGGGCTTGAGCTGATTTACGTGTTAAAAAGGTCTCTCCAGGGCACTTGGGTGGCTCAGTGGGTTAGGCCTCTGCCTCTGGCTCAGGTCATGATCTGAGGGTTCTGGGATCGAGCCCCAGGCTGGGCTCTCTGCTCAGCGGGGTGCCTGCTTCCCTCCTCTCTCTGTCTCTGCCTACTTGTGATCTCTCTCTCTCTGTCAAATAAATAGGTAAAATCTTAACAAAAAAAAAAAAGATCTCTCAAGCTGCTGAAGGGAGAGGCAGAGACCAGTTGATAATCTCGGGTAAGCCCCATGCATATGATATTAGACGAGGGTGACATGAAACAGAAAGAAACAGGCAGACACAGCACATGTTTTGGAACAAAGGCAACAGAACTTACTAACGGACGGACATGGGAGGTAAGGAAAGAAAAGAATCAAGTGTAACTCTGGATCTCTCCCCTGAGCAGCCAAGTGCAGAGTGATGTTATTTACCTAGATGGGGAAATCTAGAGAATTACCAGTTTTGGCATCAGGGCCACAGGGGAAGTGGGGAGTGGGATTTAGAAGTTCTATTTTCAAAATGTTAAGCTTGGGATGTCCACTAAACACTCAAGTGGAGTTGTCAAAAGGACAGCTGATTATAAAATATAAGTAGAAAGCAAGTCAAGACACATCACCACGTGGGTGGTATTGGATGAAATGACATAGGGAGAAAGTGGTTTAAGAACAGGGGTCATAGGACAAGCCTGGGTCTCTCTAGTAGTAGAGGTCAAGCAGAAGAGAGTCTAGAAAGGATGATCAAGAAAGATCAGTCCTTGGGGTGCCTGGGTGGCTCAGCTGGTTAAGTGTCTGCCTTTGGCTCAGGTCATGATCCCAGGATCCTGGGATCAAACCCCACGTCAGGCTCCCTGCTCAGTGGGAAGACTGCTTTCCCTCTCTCACATCCCCTCCCCCTGCTTGTGTCCTCTCTCTCTCTCTCAAATAAATAAAGTCTTTAAGGAAGGAAGGAAGAAAGAAAGGAAGGAAGGAGGAAAGATTGGTCCTTAAAGTAAAAGGAAAAACAGGATAGCATGTTGTCCAGAGGCTAAGGAAGCAGGGAGGCATCAGTGCCTGCCAAAGGTAGTGGAAGAGGAGGACACAGAAGGGATGGTCAGATTTGGCAATGAGGTTTCTGATGACCCTGACAAGAACTTTTATAGTGGAATGAAGGAAACTGAAACCTGACTGAGTAGGCAGAGGGAAAATGGAAGTCATAAGGAGGAAAGAGCCATCCTAGACAATAGAGATGATGACTGGCATCACTAGAAATGATCAAATGTCTTAAAGAGGTACTCTGATGTGTCCAAGGGATTAGAAGTTAGTGAACGTGAGGTGAAAGACCTGTACTCTGAGAACTATAAAACACTGATAAAAGAAACTGAAGATGACACAAACAAATGGAGAGGTATTCCATGTTCATGGATTGGGAGAACAAATATTGTTAAAATGTTCACACTACCCAAATTTTAAAAATTTACCCAGATTTAATGTAATCGCTATCAAAATACCAACATTTTTCACAGAACTAGAAAAAATAACGGTAGAATTTGTATGGAACCACAATAGATCCCGAATAGCCAAATCAATCTTGAAAAAAAGAATAAAACTGGAGGTATCACCATCAGATTTCAAGATATACTATAAGCTGTAGTAATCAAAACAATATGGTACTGGCACAAAAACAGACACATAGCCCAATGGAACAGAATAGAGAGCCCAGAAATAAACCCATGATTTTACAGTTAATTGATCTTCAAGAAAGGATGTATGAATATGCAATGGGGGAAAGTCTCTTCAACAAATGGTATTGGGAAAACTATCCAGCTAACAATCAAAAGAATGAAACTGAGCAACTTTCTCACACCATACACAAAAATAAACTCCAAATGGACTAAAGACCTAAATGTGAGACCTGAAACCATAAAATTCCTAGAATGAAAACATAATCTCTTTTGACATCAGAGGTAGAAACATTTTTCTAGATAGGTCTTAAAAGGGAAGGGAAACAAAAGCAAAATTAAACTCCTGGGACTACACCAAAATGAAAAGTTTTTGCACAGTGAAGGAAACTGCCAACAAAACAAAGACAGGGCGCCTGGGTGGCTCAGTGGGTTAAAGCCTCTGCCTTCAGCTCAGGTCATGATCCCAGGGTCCTGGGATAAAGCCCCGCATCAGGCTCTCTGCTCAGCAAGGAGCCTGCTTCCCCCTCCCTCTCTCTGCCTGCCTCTCTGCCTACTCATGATCTCTGTCTGTCAAATAAATAAATAAAATATTTTAACAAACAATCAAAAAACACAAAGAGACAACCCACTGAATGAGAGAAAATATTTCCAAATGATATATTCGATAAGGGGTTAAGGTCCAGAATACATACATAATCTATTATAGAGAGAAAAATGGAGTCTCATGTCAAGCAATGATATAAGCAGTTAAGGTACTGCAGCTACAAAGTATCAGCAGGACCAATGTCAGCTGACTCTCCAGAACTGATAAGCAGCAGAACCAAAGGAGGTCTGCAGAGCCCCAAAACTGATTAAATCCCTTTATAAAGGGAAGGATTTTGGCAACTGTATGTCAGATTCTTCAGACATGACCCCTCTATGTCTGAACACTTAAAAAAGGTAACTGCTGCCGAAGGCTCTCCCGATGGACCTCCGAACAGAACCGAGATCCTTCACCGCTTGAATATCAGAAGCAGTGAGTGCCGAGTGCTGACCTGGACCAGACCGAGGCCTTAGCTCAACTGTGCACCCACAGACTTACTTCATGGCTGGTTGCTTAACTTCCTACACTCTTCTGTTAACTTGTTTGTTGTGCGGCTTGTCTTCTGTCCTGCTCTGTGTGCTATAGAAGAAGCCAAGTTTAATCACACATGAATTGTCATTAAGTTTGGAATCCTGAACCTGCTCTATCATTGTGATTTAACTTTGGTTTATGATTGAATAAAGCTGACACTGTGGAAAGACACAACTTGTGTGTGTGCCTTTATCGCATGCTCATAACATTTATACAACTCGACATCAAAAAAACAAATATTCTAATTAAAAATGGGCAGAAGACGTGAACAGACATTTTTCTAAGAAGCCATCTGTATGGATGGACACAAGAAGATGCTCAACATCACTCATCATTAGGGAAATGCAAATCAAAACCACAGTAAGATATCACCTCACACCTGTCAGAATGGCTAAAATCAAGAACACAAGAAACAACATGTGTTGGCGAGGATGTGGAGAAAAAGGAACCCTCACTGCTGCTGATAGGAAAGCAAACTGATGCAGCTGCTGTGGAGGACAGTATAGAGGTTCTTCAAAACAGTAAAAATAGAACTATCATATGATTCAGTAATTCCACTACTGGGTATTCCAAAGAAAGCAAAAAAACTAACTCAAAAGGATACATGCACCCCTATATTTACTGTAGCATCATTCACAATAGCCCAAATATAGAATCAGCCAAAATGTCCAACCACGTAGATGAACAGATAAAGAAGATATGGTAGATATAATATGATGGAATATTACTCAGCCATAAAAAAAGAATGAGGGACACCTGCGTGGCTCAGTTGGTTAAGCATCTGCCTTCAGATGAGGTCATGACCCAGGGTCCTGGGATCAAGTCCCACAGCCGGCTCCCTGCTCAGCAGGAGTCTGCTTTTTCCTTTTCCTCTGCTTCTCTCCCCTGCTCATGCTCAATCTCTCTCTCTCTCTTTCTGAAATAAATAAGCTTTAAAAATAAATAAATAAAACATTAAAAAATTTTAAAAAGAATGAAATCTGGCTATTTGCAGCAACATAGATAGATCTAGAGAGTATTATGCTATATGGAATAAGTCAGTCGGAGAAATACAAATACCACATGTCACTCATATGTGGAATTTAAGAAATAAAAGAAATGAACAAAGAAACTCTCTCTCTCTCTCTGACAAATAAATAAATAAATACAAACAGAAAAACAGACTCTTAACTACAGAGAACAAACTGATGGTTACCAAAGGGGAGAGGGTAGGGATGTAGGAAACAGGTGATGGGGATCAAGAGTACTTATGGTAAGCACCGAATAATGTAAAGAGTTGTTGAATCACTATATTGTACACCTGAAACTAATGTAACACTGTGTGTTAACAACACTGGAATTTAAAAAAAATAATAAATAAAAATTAAAATGAGTGAACCTGATCCTGTCAAAATAAAAATCAAAAAATTAAAAACAACAGGAAGCAAAACATAGGCGAGTGACCAGTAAGGACAACTTCAGTTGGATTATGATTTAGAGATAATTTGCTGATTAAGATCAAGGTGCCCTGGGGCGCCTGGGTAGCTCAGTGGGTTAAGCCGCTGCCTTCGGCTCAGGTCATGATCTCAGGGTCCTGGGATCAAGCCCCGCATCGGGCTCTCTGCTCAGCAGGGAGCCTGCTTCCTCCTCTCTCTCTCTGCCTGCCTCTCTGCCTACTTGTGATCTCTCTCTGTCAAATAAATAAATAAAATCTTTAAAAAAAAAAAAAAAGATCAAGGTGCCCTGAATATTCTGAATATATTTACTGATTTATTAATACATGATTTATGTTGTGGGAAGTAGTGTAGAGAAATAAAGATAATGCAATATAAAAAAATCGGGTGCCTGGGTGGCTCAGTCAGTCAAGCGTCTACCTTCGGCTCAGGTTATGATCTCAGGGTCCTGGGATCAAGTCCCTCATTGGGCTCCCTGTTAAGTGGTGAGTCTGCTTCTCCCTCTTCCTCTGTGATGTCTCCTGCTTTGCTCTCTCTCAAATAAATAAAACCTAAACAAACAAACAAACAAATAAATAAATAATAGGGGTGCCTGGGTGGCTCAGTCAGTTAGGCAGCCTGCTCTGGATTTCAGCTCAAGTCATGATCTCAGGGTCCTGGGACTGAACCCCATGTCGGGCTCCAGGTCTACTTAAGAATTCTCTATCCCTCTCCCTTTGCCCCTATCCTGTTCTCACTCTCTCCCAAATAAGTAAAAAAATAAACCTTTAAAAATAGGGGCACCTGGATGGCTCAGTGAGTTAAGCCTTCGGCTCAGGTCATGATCTCAGGGTCCTGGGATCGAGCCCCACAACGGGCTCTCTGCTCAGCGGGGAGCCTGCTTCTCCCTCTCTCTCTGCCTTCCTTTCTGCCTATCTATGATCTCTATCAAATAAATAAATAAAATCCTAAAAAAACAAACCTTTAAAAATAAATAAACAGGGGCACCTGGGTGGCTCAGTGGGTTAAAGCCTCTGCCTTTGGCTCAGGCACGATCGCAGGGTCCTGGGATCAAGCCCCACATCGGGCTCTCTGCTCAGTGGGGAGCCTGCTTCTTCCTCTCTCTCTGCCTGCCTCTCTGCCTATTTGTGATCTCTGGCTGTCAAATAAATAAATAAATTCTTAAAAAATAAATAAATAAACATATAAATAAATAGATGGGGAAATTCAGTGACAGGGCATAAAACACAGAATACTAAGGTAAAGCTAGGGGGTAGGAAGGAAACCAAAATTTAGACCGTAAGGGTCTGTACAGTTTTTAGCGGGAAGCCACAGGTTTCTCTGCCTGGAAGCTGAAGAGGGAATTGTAAACAGTACTGAGATTCACTGTAAGAGGAAAAGAGATCAGTTGCCCAAGAAATGCCTTGCTTTTCTTTGTACTGAGTTTACAGAGAGACAATCTGCATTACTAGAGCTTTCTGGGCTCCCTCATTTAGCCGTAGAGGATAGAATCAAAATAGCTTTGGGTTGTTTTTTTTAAAAAGATTTTATTTATTCACTTGAGAGACACAGAATGAGTGACAGAGAAAGAACAAGCTGGAGGAGGCACATAGGGAGAGGGAGAAGCAGGCTCCCTGCCAAGCAGAGAGCCCAATGCAGGACTCCGTCCCAGGACCCTGGGATCATGACCCAAGCCGAAGGCAGATGCCCACCCAACCAATTGAGCCACCCAGGTGCCTCGCTAGCTTTGATTTTAAATATATCTTCCTCTCTGTATCTGACACTGAGCATTATTATAGCCCTTCAGTCACCCATGTTTTGATATTCTGAATTCTATTTTCTTGTCTTTTTTTAAAAAAAATTTATTTATTTATCAGAGAGAGAGAGAAAGAGAATGAGAGTGTGTAAACAGGCAGAGGCAGAGAGAGAGAAGCAGGCTCCCTGCCAAGCAAGGAGCCCAATGTGGGACTCAATCCCAGGACCCTGGAATCATGACCCAAGCCGAAGGCATCGGCTTAACCGACTGAGCCACCCAAGTGTCCTTGTTTTTTTGTCTTTAAAAATGACCTAGTTAGTCACTAGAACTGTTCCACCTCATCTCCTTTCCCTTAGTTAATTTGTCAGGTGTCTGCCATTGTGGTGTGCATTTGATTGGCTGAGGTTGCACATGGGGGAAAATCTAAATGACTTCTCGGCATCAGAAGGTCGATGGGGTTCAGACCAAGCTGGATACCTTTCTCTGTTCATAGCTGGTGCTATGTGCTTTCACAATGCTAGGGTTCACAAGCTGAGGATAAGGTAAATTTAGGTCTCAGGTTACATAGTAGGTCTGTTTCTTCTGACTTTTCTGATAATGTCCTTTTTGGCAAATGGTGCTAGGATGTTACAGTGATGGGAGGAAACAGAACAGGGAGATGATATGAATTGTTGCAATGTGAGAAGGGTTTTATATCTTATATAATCCTTGGTTGAAATGTACCCAGAGACTTGTGCCCTCGATCCAGTAAAATCTAATATTTATGGACAGAGTTCCATCTCCTCTACATGACTCTTGGGGTCACCAACGCTATAAAGGGAATTCTAATACTGAGGGAAATTTCATCTGTGGGTCTCTGTGAAGGAGACACAGCAGGCTACAGTCCGAGGTAGTAAAGCTTAGTAGGGGGAACATGGATATTGGGAGTGGGATAGACGCAGCTTTGAATCTTGGCTTCAACCCTTTCTAGCTGGGTTGTCAATAGGGGGAGTTTCATTTTTCTCACCTGTACAGAAGAATAATGATATCAACTCACAGACTTGTTATAACAAAGCAGATTAATATAACAAAGCATTTAGCACAGAATCCAGGAAACAGTAACCTCCAACACAAAAATTCAAACTCAGTAGCTATCATCATCATCATCATAATTATTAACTATGACTTCAACAAGATCTCCACAATAAATATATGAGTGAAGATTCTTGTATCTACTTCTGATAATATCTCCTAATGAAAGCCTATGGGGTAATGCCAAAGCAAAATCCAGAACAGAGTATTTGTACAGGTGGCAAAAGCAAAGTAGAATAGATCGAAGGCTCTCTGATGATTTAATTTCATGCAAGAATATAATATGGACCAACTAGACGATCAGAGGATTTTATGCCCTTAGGGAAGCTCTCTAGGAAGAGACTTCGCTCACTGTGGCCCACATCAAGACCATCCAAAGGCCTCAGGCACAGAGAGTATGGGCCTTGTCAGACGCAAACCCAGGCCTCCACCTCCTAGATACTGCCAGCATCTAGCACTTAGTCATGACCTTCTTCTATGCACTTGACAGAGAAAAGTAGAATTCCATGACATTACCTTCCTTGGGTACTGTCACAGGTTGAACTGTAACCCCCCAAGAGATATGTTGAAGTCCTAGCCCCCAGGATTTCAGAATGTATCCTGTTTTTGGAAATAGGGTCATTGAAGATGTAATTAATCACATTAAGATGAGGTAACACGTGCAGACACAGACACACAGGGAGAACACGACATGATGCTGAAGGCAGAGACTAAGACTGCCAGCAAACCCCCAGAAGCCAGGAAGAGGCAAGGAAGGAACCACCTACAGGTTGCGGAGGGATCCTGACCCTGCCAACACCTCGACTTTGGATTTCTGGCCTCCAGAAGAGTGAGACAACAAATTTCTATTATTTTAAGCCACCCAGTTTGTGGGACTTGGTTACAGCAGCCCTAGGACATTAATACAGCTTCTTTCATTCTTTTCTTCTACTACGCATCAGTCATAATAAGCAAACTGGTGACCTGCTGTCAAAATTCCCACATGGCCTAACTCACACTATGAGACCGCTTTCTGAGGGAAATGTTTCACAGGATTCTTTTGGAGCTTTACTGCAAAATTTTGGTCGATGCCCAGACACTGCATTCAACTTTAACACAAACTTCATTGCTGAGGGACGCTATTATGGGATTAGAATTAATATCTAACAAGACCAATCGATGGAGAGATATACAAAGATGTTTCAGCTTATCAGTTACATTCTCAGTGATTCTTCCTTCCAGGAAAAAGATAAGCTCAGGAACCTTGTTCCTGGTAGCGCTGTGGTAACCGTATTGATCAAATTCCAGGGTATAATGTACCATTATCTGTTCTGGGAAGGTGGGGGATTGTGTCCCAGGAAGGTTTCTTATGGCAGCAGGCAAAGGGAACAGGGAGTACGTAGGAAAGAATAACAAAAATGAATCACTAGACAAAGGCGTTATATCGCTAGTGATGAAATATTATTCCATTATCAGAATAATCAGGAAGATAGTAAATGTCAAAAGTTGGAATATGGGGCGCCTGGGTGGCTCAGTGGGTTAAGCCGCTGCCTTCGGCTCAGGTCATGATCTCAGGGTCCTGGGATGGAGTCCCGCATCGGGCTCTCTGCTCAGCAGGGAGCCTGCTTCCTCCTCTCTCTCTCTCTGCCTGCCTCTCTGCCTACTTGTGATCTCTGTCTGTCAAATAAATAAAATAAAATCTTTAAAAAAAAAAAAAAGTTGGAATATGATACAATGGAATACTGTAGGTTCACAACCCCCTCGGGAGCTTTCCTGGCATCATGTGAAGCTGACCCCAGGAGGCAGAGAGCATGGGGAGATTGAAGAGAGACAGGCTGCCCACGTCGGTAGGTGGCAATTATAACAGTGGCAAGGGAACTCACATACAAGGCTTGTCTTGAGCAGCAGCAAGACAAACTGATCACTGGACTCAACCTCAAAATCTTTTTTTTTTTTAAAAGATTTTATTTATTTATTTGACAGAGAGAAATCACAAGTAGATGGAGAGGCAGACAGAGAGAGAAAGAGAGGGAAGCAGGCTCCCTGCCGAGCAGAGAGCCCGATGCGGGACTCGATCCCAGGACCCTGAGATCATGACCTGAGCCGAAGGCAGCGGCTTAACCCACTGAGCCACCCAGGCGCCCTCAACCTCAAAATCTTAAAGTATATAAAGACGCCCTAAATGGGCTCAGGCACGTACACCATGCTGCTCTCTTCAACCCCACATCATCATCTCAGAGGGACCAGACTCTGGAGTAGGAAAGGTAAGCGGAACTCATGTTCCAAAGACTGGGGTGGGGATGAGGAGCCTCTGACGGCCCAGGTCCAGGTAACCGGTCAGTCAGTGGTCACATCTTTTTTGATGACATTCCCCAACAAATACTCATCAGCAATTACAAAAAGCCTGAAGGAACAAACTGATGAAACTCATAGCAACATGGACAGATTGCCAAAAATATGACGTTCAGTAAAAAAAGCCAGACACACAAGAGAACATACTCTATGGTCCCACTGATAGGATGTTCTAGAACAGGCAAACTAATCTATGGTAATGACAATCAGAACAGTCGTTGTATTTCTGGGGTGGAGTGGGGAGCAGGGAGAGGACTGTTCTGGAAGAGGCATAAAGGAACTTCCTGGAGTGAGAAATGTTCTATCTTGGAAGAGGAGTAGGTCACATGGCCCATAGGTTTGTCAAAACTCCTCTACCAGTAACCTTAAGAGTGGTGCATTTCACTATATATAAATTAAACATCTATTTTTAGGGGCGCCTGGGTGGCTCAGTGGGTTAAAGCCCAGGTCATGATCCCAGGGTCCTGGGATAGAGCCCCGCATCGGGCTCTCTGTTCAGCAGGGAGCCTGCTTTCTCCTCTCTATCTGCCTGCCTCTATCTATCTGCCTACTTGTGATCTCTGCCTGTCAAATAAATAAAATCTTTAAAAAAAAAATCTATTTTTAAAAATACTGTAAGTACTTGAATACAACAGCTTTTAAAACTTTTTTTTGGAGATTTTATTTATTTGAGAGAGAGAGGATGGGAGAGGAGAGGGTCAGAGGGAGAAGCAGACTACCCGCCGAGCAGGGAGCCCGATGCGGAACCCCATCTAGGTACTCCAGGATTATGACCTGAGCCAAGGCAGCTGCTTAACCAGCTGAGCCATCCAGGCACCCAAAACACGTTTTCATTTTAGAAATGTATCATACGGTCACTGCAGAGATTTGGAAAATTTGAAAAAAAAAAAAAAAAAAGAAGAAGAAAATTGAAACACCCAGAACTCCACCATCTAGAATAAATGTTTTTAATATGGCACAAAATATAATATAAACATGTTAGCAAAGCCAAGATTAGAGTGAATATGTAACTGTTTTTTACGCTTTTATTACTACTATTTAAAAATCATTATACATGTGAGTAGGGTCTAAAATAAAATGATGGAAAGCAATTGGGAATTACAATATTGTGACTATTTTATGTTTTTCTTCCCCTTTAAAAATGTCCTTTATCTGTCCAATAAGTAAAAGTGGTGATGGAAAAACAGGTACTAGGAGGAAAGATGAGAGCTACTGAGGTAATTTTCCTTGAATGGAGAGCACAGCAAAGGGTCACCAAGTTAAAGGTTTCACATGTGAGAGGCCTGTGAGCTTGTTGCAGACAGGAAGACAGTCCCAATGATTTTGAGTCCCCAGAGCCAAGTACTACATCTGACACAAAGCTGGGACACTGTATAAATGTTCTCCGTTCTAGGGAGAATCAAGAAGAAATTAATATTAAAGTAAAGCATGGAGATTTAGAGCAGATATGAGTAAGGTTTTGACTGTCAAGGATGATAAAGAAAATTCTAGAATGTCTAATGTAAGACAATGTTAAAAGTATATTACTATTTGTTCAAGATAGTTTATACCTCCATCTTCCTAGAGGAGGCCATTTAGAGCTGGAAGATCTCCAGTTCCTTTCCAGGTATAAGATTGTATTTCTATTATTCCTTCCAAGAAGACCAGGGATCAGAATCACCTGTCAGTTCAGATACGTTATTTGGGTGGGAGATGGGGAGCAGATGGCCAGCCTCAGGTACAGCCTGTTTGTAGCTAAGAGGCTCAGCTTCCACCTCAACACTGAACTTCATGGAACTCCCAAAGGTATCCAATTCCCTGCCTGTCCCAAAGATGAGATAATCAAGCTGACGAGTCCAGTCACAGCCGAAAACAGGAGGCAGATGACAAGCCCATATGGCCAGCAAACACCCTTCTTGATGAGCCTCCAACGATGTTATACCAAAATGTGGATGGCACTGATTTCCCAATAGAAATCAGTAGGACCTGATGGTAGGACCTGCGGGACTTCTGGATGTTAGAAGGACTCCAAGGAGTCTCTTGTTGAATTAATTTTCAGGGTCAGGTTACTCACCATCCCTGAAAGAAATGAAAATGGCTTGGGGAAAAAAACCACAAAAAAAACAACACAACTGCCTTTTCATTTCCTCCTCTCTCCCCTCTATTAAGCAAACAACCCTCTGTAAAGTCAACAGTCCTGAATACACATCCTGTACCTGTCCCTGGCTGACACCAGGTAGGGCAAGGCACTCCCCAACTTACCATGGCCGGGACTCTCTATCAAGATCAGAGTTCAGTCACGGGAGCAGAAGTTCCTCTGTGATAAAAACAGAGGGGAAATTCTGTGATGAGAGATGCGTCATTAAAATCATTAATCAGGATAACTTGTAGTTTGTAGAAGTTCAACAATTAGGAAATGACACTCACTGTCCTGGAAAGGCCAGCTATTGATTGGCCAAAGATACAAAGGCTGGGTTAATAATTAAAGAGAAACTGGCCAAGCAAGCCAAGTTTATTACTCCAACAGAATACTTTCCCACCTGCTCTTCTGTTTGGAGATACACATTGTGGAAACGGCTCCTATTGTTTGCTAGGATGCAGTACATTGCTTGTAGTCAAGGCAAACCTGGATTCTGAACAGTAAGCTCTAGTGGAACAGAAGTGCCTTCTTGGAGAGAAAGATAATGCAACTCTGTTATGGAAAAGGAAGGCTACCCAGCCCGTGCTCTGCGTGTGTGTGCACGTGCATGTGTGCGTGTGTCCGTGTGTGTGTGTGTGTGTGTGTGTATGTGCGTGTGTGTGCGGGTGGCCAGTAGCCAGCCAGCACGAGACTTGTCACTTGCGGACGACCCACTCTACTGCCACCACCTCGGGATGCACAAGTGCTTCTTCCCTCAAAGTGCAGGCTTACACACTCAGCTTTGTCCTCCATTCTCTTCAGCAAGGATGCTCAATCATCGCACATGTACTCAGTCATTCAGAATGCAAGGAAGCCTTGACTCTGGGCCAGGACTCTTGGCCTCATGATTGACAGGCAGGCCTCTGAGGGACAGGCCAGCTGACTTCCTGTTTCCATACTGGAGTCCTATGGAAAAGGCTGTTTTCCTAAGCATTTTGTTAGCTCCTTGATACTCAAAAAAATCATCCTGGACCCAGAAGCACGGGCATCCCCTGGGAGCAGTCTCAGGCCCCCACCTCAGACCTACTGCCAGAGTCTGCATTTTAACAAGAATCCCCCCAACTTTGTCTGCACAGTCGTTTGAAAATCACTAGCCGAGGCCACCCTACCAAGCAGCACTTTTTTTTTTTTTTAAAGATTTTATTTATTTGAGACAGAGATCACAAGTAGGTGGAGAGGCAGGCAGAGAGAGAGGAGGAAGCAGGCTCCCCACTGAGCAGAGAGCCCGATGAGAGAGCCCGATGCGGGGCTCGATCCCAGGACCCTGGGATCATGACCTGAGGGGAAGGCAGAGAGGCTTTAGCCCCCTGAGCCACCCAGGCGCCCCTCAAGCAGCACTTTTCAATTATACCTAAGAATTACGAAATCCTCTCCACTTATTACCAACTGAGTCAGTCTGCTCACATTCATTCCATCTCCCAGCTGTCCTGAGGCTCAGCTCCATTCTTCCTTGTCTCCCATCACCCACTGCAGACTTGCCTTATAACCACATAGGGGGTCAATTCCTTCCTGAGGGAAATGCCAACTTGTTCTGGGGCACAGCCTGAGCAAGGGTGGGGAATGAGCAGTGGCCTTGGGGACAATGAGGAGACGAGGCTGCCAGGGCAGAGGGCTCATTTCAGGGAAGGCTCAGAGGTAAGGTTGGAAAAGCAGGTACGGAACTTATAGGTAAGGCCTTGTATGCCCAGCTAAGGAGTGTGACTTGATACTGTAGATAATGAGAAAATACTGGGAAGGTTTTGGTTTTTTCAGAGAAATGATATAACAAAAGACACACTCCCTTCCACAGGACACTATTGCACAGAACAGAGAGGAGTGAGAAACAGGGGGTCAGGAAGACTTGAGGAAGCATTAAGGGACAGGCAGAGGCAGAGACCTAGGTGGGGTGTGGCCCCTGGAACAGGATATACATAGGAAATATCTGGAAGGAATTCTTTGCTAGATTTAGTGGCTCACAGGCTATAGGGATTTATTCTCTCAATCACCCGATATTCATAAGGTACTTCTATATTCCAGGCACTGCTCGAGTCAACAGAGATAAAAGAGTGAGTAAGACAGAGAACAGGACTTCAAGGAGCTTACAGTCCACTAGGAAAGGCAGACAACAAATAAATCAATAAATAAGATGATTTCAGGAGGAGTAAGGTAAAAATATAAAAGGACAATGCTATGGAACAGGAATCAGCAAACTACAGCTCATGGCCAAATCCCTTTTTTTTTTGTATGGCCTACACGTTAAAAATGCTTTTTACATTTTCAGTGATTGGCAAAAAGTCAAAAGAACATTATTTCATGAACATGAACATTATATAAAATTCAAATTTCAGTGTTCATAAATAAACACTCCTTGGAGCTTGGTTATATCCATTTGTTTACATATTATCTATCGCTGTTTTCGTGCTCCAACAGCAGAACTGAGTGGTTGGGACAGACTACATTACTCACAGAGCTGAAAATACTTAGTATCTGGCCCTTCATAGAAGAAAGTTGTTGAATCCTGGGTTGAAAGATGAGGTGATCAGGTCACTGGGACGGAGCTAGCCTGGACAGGGTGTCAAGGAGAAGACATCTGAGCTAAGACCTGAATGAGAAGAGGCTAGCTATTCAGTGCTGGAGGAGAACTACTAAAGGCAGAAGGAACAGTTAAAGCAAAGGCCCTGAGGCAGTGATGAATTTACTGTGTTTGAGGAATGAACAACCACTTCATGAACAAGGGCCAGAGTGGCATGAGATGGGGTTGGAGTAGGGTCAAGACTATCCGTGGAAGCAGGAAGGGGTATGTCTCATTTGCTCAGAATGTGCTAGGGGAAGCACATTCTCTCAAAGAGCTAGGGGGCTCTTTGAGACTTAGCCACGACTTTGTTTGGAAGCCCTGTTTCATATCATATAAATGATCAAAATGTGCCAGTATCTCTCATTAAGAATAATGTATAGGTGAGTTAGATTGAGTTTCTGCCACCTAGCAGACCCACCTTTAAGGAGCAAGTGCCCTCCCTTTGTTTCTATACAGTTTTGGAATACGGAAATCCTTCCTTATCTGTGGTTTTCATCAATTGCAACCCAGAAGCAGGCGATTCTCCTTCAGCATTTCACCATGCCACATCATCCCAAGAAGAAGGGTAACTACAGGGGTGCCTGGGTGGCTCAGTCGGTTAAGCATCTGCCTTCAGCTCAGGTCATGATCCCAGGGTCCTGGGATTGAGTCCCACATCAGGCTTTCTGCTCGGCAGGGATCCTGCTTCTTCCTCTCCCTCTGCCCCTACCCCTGTCTGTGCTCTCTCTCACTTGCTCTCTCTTGAGTAAATAAATAAAATCTTAAAAAAAAAGCAGGGTGGGGGGTAACTACAGTACAGTAAGGTATTTTGAGAGAGAGGGATGCCTGGGTGGCTCAGCTATTAAGTGTCTGCCTTCAGCTCAGGTCATGATCTCAGGGTCCTGGGATCGAGCCCTACATCGGGCTCCCTGCTCAGCGGGGAGCTTGCTTCTCCCTCTCCCACTCCCCCTGCTTGTGTTCCCTCTCTCTGTCAAAAAATAAATAAAATCTTGGGAAAAAAAGATATTTTGAGAGAGAGACCACATTCATGTAACTTTTATTATATCATTAGAATTACTATATTATTAGTTCTTGTTGTTAATCTCTTACTGTGCCTAATTTATAAATTAAACTTCATCATAGTTATGTATGTGTAGGAAAACCCCTATAAATAGGGTTCCATTCTACCTGCACTTTCAGGCATCTGTTGGGGGCTCCTGGAACATATACCCCACAGATAAGGGGGGAGTGCTATAGATGACAACAACAAGTAAGGAGGCAGGGAAGGGTAACATCTCCCTCAAAAGCCAGCCTTTAATATAAATTTCCCAATCCTCCTGACCACATCAAGAAGTGGGGAAAAAACGCTTGAGCAAAATCTTCTGGAAATACTGAGAGTCATTATTCAAAGAGCTAGAAATAATTTACTAAAGGGAAAAAAATGTATCATACTTGAACACAGGGTGCTTTCAGCCAGACAATCTATTTTGAAACTTGGACAGCACTCAGCTGAAGTCCGTTTATATAGAGACAGCTGTTGTATATTTGTTATTTACTAGCACGAAACAAGTTTCTCAGTGGATTATAGAAATGAAGGCAGGAAACAGTACCCCTCGATTCTTTCATCAGATACCAGCTAATACATGTCAAGTTAACCCAAGCTCATGCTTACTGGCCCAGTATCTGGTGCCTAGTAAGGAGCAAGGATGGGTGGGGAGTGGAAAGGAGGGGAAGGAATCACGTGGACCGCCCCCTGGAACAGAACTGTCACAGGAAGGCACTGGTGGTTCAGTGGTAGAATTCTCACCCCCCAGAATTGCCAAAGAATTGCCACCTCCCAGAATTGCCTCTTCTTAACTTTCCCAAATGAGCGGCTCCCAAAGAATGCCACGCCCTTCTGCTGGAAGCTCAAACTCTAAAGTCCTTCCACATTCTCTTCCAGCCTGAAGAGCCAAGGACTCTTTAGAGGAACCCTTTTCTGTTTCAGCTTCTTGGATCCATTCATTCTTCCTCTCTGAAGGCCAGCCTACAAGCCCATAAACTGAACAATATCACCAGGTTCATAATGACTCAGACTTTGTGTTAGGGTTTCCAAAGCTTCTTGGCTGCTCACAGGTGGGGCCAACTAATTAGCAACTGTGCCCCAGTTTTAGGAAAAAGGGAAACCCACTCAGGTTTGGGCATGGCTCAGATGACCTTAAAAGCATCAGGGGCTCTTCAAGACGGGAAGATGAAGACTGAAGGGCCCATATGGTTCGGCAGTCTTGGGGGGGTGATGGGGGATGGCAGCTTCTTTATATATCTGAGCTCTACAAGCAGGGGTCATACCAGGGCTCCTGAAAATGTTAAGCCATTGTTTTAGAGCGACTGGAAGAAAGCTGGGAATGCAACATAAGGGATGGACCCCAAGAGCAGTTCTTGAGGGCATGCTAAGTTATTAAATAAGTTCAGCTTATTTCACTTCAGATTACAAAAATCTGCAGAAGTAATTTATGATGGAGTCAGAAAGAAAAAAATTAGATACGTCGAGAACAGATCCGTATCATTTTCTGCTTGGTGTACAAGAGGGTCATTTTTACATCATTCCACAAACTGCCCTATTGTAACACTGCTAGAAATGCCCTCATGCAGGAAGTTCCTTATGTCCTTATGGCAGACACAAGGAACAAGGAAATCCTATTTCGTGTGATATTTCAGGAGGCCAGATACGGAGTGCGGTGGATTCCTCCCCACTAAGCCAGAATTTGGAAAGCAGGCAAATTAGATCATTTCCTGCGCATTAGACTAGTAAAATCAGCAAATAACCATCAAAACAAAGATATGCAAATTCAATTTCAATAAGAAAGAACGGCTCCTGACCTAAGGCCACTTTGTTGAAACTATTAGCATATTGAAAGAAAGATGGTGTCCGAGCTCCACACAAAATTGTCAGAGATCGTTACTTTGAAATATTCATCAAAGCCCAGTCCTACGGAAAGGGTGTCTGGCCCAATGGTACAGGATCAGATACTTCCCACAGCTGTGTTATCTATCTAATACCCTTTTGTTCTGATTCTGTGATTGCCAAGCAACACTTGGACTGGAGTTTGGCTTCCCACGTGGACCGGTCTTCAAAGTCTGGAGCACAAGGATTTTTGTCTCAGTAACAATTACATTTCTTTTTTCTTTTCTTTTCTTTAAGATTTTATTTATTTATTTGACACAGAGAGCAAGTGGGGATGGGGAGAGGCAGAAGGAGAGAGAAGCAAGCTCCCTGCTAAGCAGGGAGCCCCATGTAGGACTTGATCCCAGGGCCCTGGATCATGACCACAGCCGAAGGCAGATGCTTAACCGACTGAGCCACCCAGGCATCCCGTATATTTCTCAATGTAATAAAGATACTATCAGCATGTGAGTGTCTGCATTTGAGGGCATGTGTGTGGTGAGCCTGTAGATGTGAACCCATCCTTGAGAGCTGAACCCCGTCTTAGGGTGCTTATGAATGCAATTTCTCGGGTCCTGTTGGATGTGGCGCCACGCTGAATTCACCCCAAGTACTGGATGCCCCCCTTGAGACCCCACCACAACTCGGCCACCTCCATCCGGAATCATGACACTGACCCAGGTCCAGGAGGGGCAACCAGAATGTTCATTAGGAAGGGCTCTGCAGTCCTTGTGGCACATTCTTACTGAATCCCTCTCTTCCCCGGAAGATCACATGTGAGTGAGTCACTCACCATCCTACTTTGGTACAGGGTTTCATTTTACATCCCACGGGATGACAAATTTAAACTTCCAGCCTGTGGACTTCAGGAGGGTGTGCCCGACCCCGCCTAAGCACTGACGGCTTTCAAAACTGTCTACCAGGAAAATGAATGCAACCCTTTTTTCCTTGGAGCTTAGATCCTTCAAAAAGTAAAGGAAGTTTTGTTGCCATGATGGGGTTTGCGTCTGGAGAAGTAAGCATTTTTAAACATTTAATCCAAGGCAAAGTATGTCAGCCAAAGGAAGGCGGACAAATTTGGAAACCTGACTGCTAAGAATCTTAGGGAAGAACGTATTCCAGCACGGTACCTGACAAACAACTGATTAACAGTGTTCTGTCCAGATTTTAGCCACTTATTCACAGCATGGTGGGGGGACAATCATAATAATTTCAATCCACAACTAATTTTATTTATTTATTTATTTAAAAGATTTTATTTATTTATTCGACAGACAGAGATCACAAGTAGGCAGAGAGGCAGGCAGAAAGAGAGAGAAGCAGGCTCCCTGCTGAGCAGAGAGTCCGATGCAGGGCTCAGTCCCAGGACCCTGAGATCATGACCTGAGCCAAAGGCAGAGGCTTTAACCCACTGAGCCACCCAGGCGCCCTGATCCACAACTAATTTTAAAACACCCATTTTGCATACAATTTAAACCATCCCCACTCCTCTGTCATTGCCACATCATGCCAAAGTTTTTTTTCTCTAGTCAAAGGATTCCTTTGTCCAAAAGGCAGGGGGAAGGAGGGAAGGTACATTTATTAAGTACTCCTCTACATTATCTTAATTAATCTACCCAATAACGTTTGGAGTCACAACTACCACCTCCACTTTGCAAACCAGTGGGATGATGTAATCATGAAAGCTGACTTTGGGGAGTTCTCTGAGATAAGATTAGAAAAATTAGAAGACAGTTGAGGTGGTCTAAATGCTTGCTGAGCGAGGGACTGGGTCCTGTACTCTCAGTTCAATGCCTGCCTTGTTAGACGCCTCTGTACTTCACATGATACCTCGGATCCCCGGGCTTTGAGTAGGGCACACTCAAAGCATATTGTGATAAGCTTTTAAATGTGTAGCTACCCTCCCTGGTTTCTCTGGGCACTGTAGGCAGGTGCACAGAACAGTGCTTCGGGTTTTCCCAAGTGATGCCCTTCCTTGTTATCTGAGCAACTCCCAGTACCACACGTGGACAGGAGGTGACATTCTCATTGGCTGGCCTTTTGTTGGTAGCAGCGTTTTGTTTTGTTTAACTCTTCTGCCCGTTAACCACAAACTGTCTGGATTCCCCTCCTCTCAGGACAGTGACCATGGAAACAAGAAGCTAATGTAATGGGCATGCTGGTTATTGTTCACAATCATGGGACTGACAGGACAGTTTCACTGACATTTCTTGCACATTTGTACATTTAGTCATTCAACACGATCGGAATGCCTGCCCCAGGCCAGGTACCATTTTATTTATTTATATCTTAATTTCTACCTATCTACCCTTCATCCAGAGAATATCCGCTATGCTTTATCTGTTCAAGAGTAGTCTATCACTGGGGCGCCTGAGTGGCTCAGTTGTTAAGTATCTGCCTTTGACTCAGTTCATGATCGCAGGGTCCTGGGTTTGAGCCCCACAACGGGCTTCCTGCTCAGGAGGAAGCCTGCTTCTCCCTCTCCCGCTCCCCCGGCTTCTGTTCTCTCTCTCTCACTCTCTCTCTCTCTCTCTCTGTCAAATAAATAAATAAATAAAATCTTAAAAAAGAAAGAGTAGTCTATCATTTAAAACAGAACTCTTGTGGGGGTGCCTGGGTGGCTCAGTGGGTTAAGCCTCTGTCTTCAGCTCAGGTCATGATCTCAGGGTCCTGGGATCAAGCCCCGTATCGGGCTCTCTGCTCAGCGGGGAGTCTGCTTTCCTCCCTCTCTCTCTGCCTGCCTCTCTGCCTACTTGTGATCTCTGTCAAATAAACAAATAAAATCTTAAAAAAAAAAAAAAAAAGAACTCTTGGGGATGCCTGCGTAGCTTTCTCGGTTAAGTGTCTGCCTTCATAATCTCATAGTCCTGGAATCGAGTCCTACATCAGGCTCCCTGCTCAGTGGGGAGCCTGCTTCTCCCTCTGCCTGCCACTCCCCCTGCTTGTGTTCTCTCTCTCTCTCTCTGACAAATAAATAAAATCTTTTTTAAAAAAGGAAAGAAAAGAAAAAGAAATAGAAATCTTGGAGGCTGCTAGAGATAAGTCTGTTGAACTTGCTTCTCATTGCAAGGACCCTCTACCAAACCTTCCCGAATGATCACCTCCAGCCTTTAGTCATCCTCCTCTGGCCATGGGCTCATCCTCCATGGGGCAAGTTCTGCCACCGCTGGGTAGCTCAGCATCAGGAAAGCTAGCCTTGCATTCCTTGCTCTGTACACTGGAGCTACAGAGACTTAATTTGTGGGTAAATATTTGTTAACCACTTATTGTACTGAGCGCCTGAGTGCTTTCATCCATCTGGTATCATTTGCCCTTCCACTGTCCAGTGAATGAGGTCTGATAACATAAGTTTAGAAAAGTTAAGCATAGTATCCAAGGTCACTCCAGGAGGAGGTGGCAGGAACAGTTTTCTTACATGTCTGTCTGACTCTAGAGACCTTTATATTATACCAGGGCAAATGCATACATGTGTCCATGTGTATACAGGCAGGTGACAACACTAGGAGCTCTCAGAGTAAAAATGGAATGAATACTGTAAACTGCCACATTTTTGCTGAGCTAGATGCATTCTTATTCTTTGACTCTTTAACGAGCTGGGTGCAAAACAAAATCAAACAAAACAAAACCACGACAAAAATGTTCCTCTCCCAGACTTATCGGGCAGAAACTGGCTACACTTCTGCAGACAGCTCCCAACCCAAAGTGTTGAATACAAGACTACTGGCTGTTTTAAAGAGAAAGCCCATTTCCTTTTTCTTTTTTTAAAGATTCATTTATTTGAGAGAAAGAGAAAGAAAGAGCACGAGCCTGTGAGGGGGTGAGGTGGGTAGAGGGAGAGAATTTTTCAAGTAGAATCCCCGTCAGCAGGGAGCCCCCCCCATGTGGGGCCCCATCGGGACCAATCCCACCACCCATGAGATCACAACCCAAGCCAAAACCAAGAGCCGGGTGCCCAACCAACTAAGCCACCCAGGCACCCCATGGAGAGAAAGCCCATTTCCAACCCACTTCCCCTGCTCTACTTCGGCCGTCCTGCCTTTCCAGTGCGAAAATAATGCAACCCAGCTCTGTTGATAACGTTTTCTGAAACAGACACATGGTCAGAGTAGTGCCGTCCCCAGGGAGAGACACAAGGATCCCATCCGGGCACATTCCGTGCCCATCTTCCCCGCCCACCCCCGTATCAAGATCTAGCATCCTGTGCTGACTGTGGTGGGGGTAGGACATGGGGGTCGGACATGGGGGTCATGGCTGATCCAACCATAATACAAAAGTGCCCAAAAGTGCAGCCTGCTTCAGAGACTGACTGATGCTCCTGGGGCAGTCTGAATCGAATATCAAAGGAGGTTAGAAATAATTCCCCCCCCTTTGGTTGTATGTATCTTGACGCCAGCAATATTAAGACTATCCAGTGTAGGGGCACCTGGGTGGCTCAGTGGGTTAAGCCTCTGCCTTCAGCTCAGGTCATGATCCCAGGATCCTGGGGTCGAGCCCCACATCGGACTCTCTGCTCAGCAGGGAGCCTGCCTCCCCCCCCTTTCTGCCCGCCTCTCTGCCTACTTGTGATCTCTCTCTGTCAAATAAATTTAAAAAATTTTAAAACAAAACAAAACAAAACTATCCAGTGTATACTGAAAGGGGGAGAAAGAAGGAATGCCAAAAATAGCTCGTCTGGCTTATGCTATGAATCAAGAACATTACGGGCTTTCATTCAAAGGGTTTGGCACAACTGTGACATGTTTTCTCAAGCCCTAGATGGCCGTTGCTTATGTTCTGTGCTATGGCAGTGACTGTCTAGACTTAAAAGTATTCTTTTGATCTTCCAGAGTTGTTTTTCCCCAATTTCAGTTCAAAACATCCAGCAAAGCACAGGTGAGACAGCAATTCCAAGGTTCAGATGTAAGTGCCCCCAAGTAAGCAGGAGTAGAAATGTGGGGGTGGGGACACTTGTCTCCAGAAGGAGCTCATTTCTGCCAGTGTAGGACTGTCAGGGTAGAGAGGATTTCAGGGAATTCCCAGCCCATCCCTTCATGCTGCAGAAGGAATGCCTGTCTATAGGAAAGTGGTGGGTCTGCCCTCTAGGTCATGTGCATGGTAATAATATGTTGCGTTCCCTTGTCTGACCTGAGGTACGGCAGATGCCGGCATCATGGGCAGCAAAGGCTCCCACTGGGATGGGAGAATCCATGCCATTTTTCTGATGAGAATCACTTACAGGAAGGTCCAAGCCTGACTGTGGTGCAGCCAACCTCATGGTCTAGTGGCCATTTCACACGATGGCGGGAATTCCTCCTGTAAAGACCATGTCATCCTTCCTCCATAACCACATGGCCAGAGACTGGAGCCCAACCACTTGGGTTTAGAACTCTCTGACACACACTTTTAGCCGTATGACTGGGGACAAGTTATTCTTTCTCTGTACTTCAGTCTCCTCATTGGTAACATGGAATTAATAACAACAGCTACTTTATGGGATTGTTGCAAAGATTAAACCAGTTATTGCATCATATGAAGTACTTAGAAGAGGGCACCCATTATGTACCCAACACACATTCACTATTCTTGTTTTTTGTTGTAGCCAGTCTGGAAGATGGTCTCCCAACACACATTCACTATTCTTTTCATTACTATTCTCTCCAGGAAACCTTCGTCTGCCACGTCTACATATTCTAGCATTACCTGTTCAGTGAGCTGTTCAAGGCATGGGTTACCAACTCTACTTGTACTAAAAACATCTGTGGGGTACAGAGTTCAGGCTTTCACATCTACCAACATGTCAAACCGGATTTCCCATATGGTTCTTTTGGCCACCAAGCCTGTGTGGGTCTGTACTCTGACAAGATCATTGTCCTCACACGACTAGGTATTTACCCCAAAGATACAGATGCAGTGATCCAAAGGGGCACCTGCATCCCAATGTTTATAGCCGCAATGTCCACAACAGCCAAACTATGGAGAGAGCCTAGATGTCCATCAACAGATGGATGGATAAAGAAGATGTGGTATGTATCTCCAATGGAACAGGACTCAGCCATCAAAAAAAATGAAATCTGATCATGTGCAACAATGTGGAGGGAACTAGAGGGTATGACACTAAGCAAAATAAGTCAATCAGTGAAAGACAATTATCATATGATCTCACTCATATGTGGAATTTAAGAAACAAAACAGAGGATCATAGGGGAAGAGAGGAAAGAATAAAAGACAAAATCAGAGAGGGTGACAAATAAGAGACTCTTAATCATAGGAAACAAACTGAGGGTTGCTGGAGGGGCAGTGGTTGGACCAATGGGGTAACTGGCCATTAAGGAGGGCACGTGATATAATGAGCCCTGGGTGTTACATAAGAATGAGGAGTCACTGAACTCTACCTCTGAAACTAATAATACACTATATGTTAGTTAATTAAAATTTTTTTAAAGATTTGTTTATTTATTTGACAGAGAAAGAGACAGCAGGAGGAGGAACACAAGCTGGGGAGTGGGAGAGGGAGAAGCAGGCTTCCTGCTGAGCAGGGAGCCTGATGTGGGGCTAGATCCCAGGACCCTGGGATCATGACCTGAGCCAAAGGCAGACGGTTACGGACTGAGCCACCCATGTCGACATGTGCTACAACGTGGATGAACCTTAAGGACACTGTGCTAAGTGAAAAAAGTCACAAATACTGCACAATTCCACTCAGAGAAGTCAAATTCAGGACACAGGAAGTGGAACGGCAGTGCCAGGGCATGGGAGAAGGGAGGAATAAGAAATTCTAGTTTAGCAGGTACAGAGCTTCAGTTTTACAGAATGGAGAGAGTTCTGGGATTAGATGGTAGTGATGGTTGCACAACACTGTCAATGTGCTTGAGGCCATTCAACTATACACTAAA
This sequence comes from Neogale vison, assembly GCF_020171115.1. Lineage (NCBI taxonomy): Eukaryota > Metazoa > Chordata > Mammalia > Carnivora > Mustelidae > Neogale > Neogale vison. Next base: position 91,089,241 of record NC_058098.1, on the reverse strand, counting down.
AAATGGCTAAGATGGTAAATTTTATCCTAGGTGTATTTCAGCACAATGTTTTAAAATAGTTTTTTTTTTAAAAAACATGAACTCCTTAGGGGCGCCTGGGTGGCTCAGTGGGTTAAGCCGCTGCCTTTGGCTCAGGTCATGGTCTCAGGGTCCTGGGATCGAGTCCCGCGTCGGGCTCTCTGCTCAGCAGGGAGCCTGCTTCCCTCTCTCTCTCTCTGCCTGCCTCTCCGACTACTTGTGATTTCTCTCTGTCAAATAAATAAATAAAATCTTTAAAAAAAAAAAAAAAGTAAAAACATGAACTCCTTAAAAAAAAAGAACTCACCAAACTAACCACGTAAGATCTGTGCATTTTATTGAATGTAAATTATACCTCAATAAAATAATACACATCTATATAGCTTAAGAGGTCAAGGTCTCAGCTTTGTAGGTTGATAGTGGCCTCTTAGGGGAAGCACATTATTATCCTCATTAAGCAATGTCTACTTTTTTTTTGCCTTAAGTAATTTATTTACTTATTTTAATTTTAATTTTTTAAATTTTTTTAAAGAATTTTTTTAAGGATTTTATTTAGTTATTTGACAGACAGAGATCACAAGTAAGCAGAGAGGCAGGCAGAGAGAGAGGAAGGAAGCAGGCTCCCCGCTGAGCGAGAGCCCGATGTGGGGCTTGATCCCAGGACCCTGGGATCATGACCTGAGTCAAAGGCAGAGGCTTTAACCCACTGAGCAACCCAGGCACCCCAAACTTTTTTATTTTTTATTAACATATAATGTATTATTAGCCCCAGGGGTACAGGTCTGTGAATTGCCAGGTTTACACACTTCACAGCACTCACCATAGCACATACCCTCCCCAATGTCCATAACTCAACCACCCTCTCCCTACCCCCCTTCCCTCGGCAACCCTCAGTTTGTTTTGTGAGATTAAGAATCTTGAGCGGTATCTTCTTTTAAGGGAAAACCCAACTCAGTGAATCCAAAATTCCATATAGCTTTTGCACAGCATCATGGGTAAAATCACTTCTCAGTCTAACAATGATTTAAAGAGAAAATCTATCTCTCATGGTTAGGCTTTGCCACAGGTTACACATCATGTTTACTGACCCATTTCCGGAGTTATTTTAGAATCAGAGCCCCTCAAGGAAGTGTGAAAGGTCACTTTATTCCACATTCCTTCTTCAGAAGTAAGTAAACTATTCCAGACACATGAGAATCTAATGCAGGAACTCCAAGTAACTGATAAGCTACTGCACTGATCTCCAATTCTAGTTTGTTCCAGCAGCATGTTTTCACATGCCCGTCTACACTTAGATCCCCTCAGCCTCTCCTTATGAATCACAAACTACAGGCTGCCATGTCCCAAGACCCAGATTCCAAGGTCTTGACATCTTCTCTTGCGTCCGCAAGCCCGAATCTTAGGGATAAGGCAAGAGAAGCACTTCACTGGAAAAAAGAACCCTGACTCTAGCATCTAGTTTTTCTCTTCTACACCTTCCCAGAGAAAGTAAAATGTACTCCATCTTTCTTTACAAAATCCTTGTGATGCAGGAAGGGAACAGACAGCCTGGATCTGAGTGAGAAACTGGAGCCCAGGAAGGAAGGGTTCTCCAGTGAGTTGGTGAGAAAGCAAACACACGGCCGGCCCCCTGTCATCCAGCTAGTTTTATTTACTTACTTGTAGGTAGAAAAACAGGAATTATGCAGCCCACGCCTTTCCTTATCAACATCACCACTTCTTCTGCTTCTTTTATTTTGTAAGTTTTATTTATTTGAGAGACAGAAAAAGAGAGAGAGAGTCTGTGTGCAAACATGCGCCGGCAGGGATGGGGTGGGGGAGGGGCAGAGACCGAGAGAATGTCAAGCAGACTCCCAGCTGAGCGTGGAGCCTGACACAGCCCCATCCCAGGCCCCTGAGATCAGGACCTGACTGGAAATTCAGAGCTGGCTGCTTAACTGACTGAGCCACTCACGCGCCCCTCGACACCACCACTTCTGTTTGCCCAGGAAGGAAGAAAACAAACTCTCTTCCCAGATGAAGAGGAAAAGCAGCTGAGTTTTCCTTCCTAGATTTACACAGGCTCAAACTTGGAGATCTGGAGGAGAAAATAAACACTGCTCTCTGAAATGTCACATTTTTTCCTGCCACCTCCCAGGCCCGGCAAATATGCGAGTTCTAGCTGTGTGGGCATCTCCCCCTCCCCCTGGAGCAGCCACTCCCTCAGCAAGGCAAGGCCGGGTTCTAGTTCCAAATCTTGCCAGCACTCAAGTTGACTCTGGCAGAACACAAAAACAGAACCGTTAAAATTCTACCACAGTGGATTTCTAGTTCACATAGGGAACTTGCTGTTTCTGATGCAGACTCTCTCAATTTTTCATGAAAAACCTGATGTAGGCATGGGGAGGCACAAGAAGGAGCTCATGACAAAACCGAAGACTAGTACTGACATGAGACTTTATCAGCAGCTGAGAGGAACTGAAACTACTTTAAGACAGATGGAGAGTGAAAGTGTGTGTGTGCACACGGGCAGGACAGTGGGGAGATGGATACCTCCCTATCAGCTCTGTCTATTAAGGGGATCCACCCAGAAAACCTCATCCCAGTCCACCCATATGAGCTGAGGAGCTGTGAGGTGGATCCACTACTGGCCCTACTCACCCCCAAACCAGTTGGGTGGTGTTGGGAGGGACACTGTGGTGGCAGAAAGAATGCAGGAAAAGGTGACCAGTGAGAAGAGCCTTGGCAGAAATGCATGCTGGGAAGCATATTTTAGGTCTTTACATTTTATATATTATATATAAACTATAACTATATATTATTATTAAGTTATTATATTAATCAATGTTGATATATTAATTTATTATTAAAATATTAATATTACTTAAAATTAGTATAATGTTAACATTATATATTAATACTATATATTACTATAATTAATATAATTCTATAAAATTATAACATGTTTATAATTTAGAATTATAATAAATACATATTACATCTATATAGTTCAGAGAACCAGCATTGGGAGCAGGAAAAGATGCCACCTCAGAGAAGCAGAGAGGAACAAAGAGAAAATGAGCCAGAAACTGGGAACTGGACCAGGCACTGTACCAACAACTTTGGCACCTGATGCCAACACAAAAAGGTGCCCCGGGTGGGGGCCTTTTTTTTTTTTTTGAAAAGTCACAGCTTCTAAAAAAAAAAAAAAAAGAAAAGTCACAGCTTCTGTACCTGCCCTATACATTGCTGTAGCCATGAGGCCACGTGTGGTTACCGAGCAACTGAAATTTAGCCAGTGCCGCTGAGAAACTAAATTTTAAATTTTGTTTGACTTTAATTAAATTTAAATTTTAAAATTGATGCAGTATAAACCATCTTTCCATAGCACACAACTTTTTTTAAAAAAAAAGATTTTATTTATTTATTTGACAGACAGAGATCACAAGTAGGCAGAGAGGCAGGCAGAGAGAGAGAGAGGAGGAAGCAGGCTCCCTGCTGAGCAGAGAGCCCAACATGGGACTCGATCCCAGGACCCTGGGATCATGACCTGAGCCGAAGGCAGAGGCTTTAACCCACTGAGCCACCCAGGTGCCCCCCTAGCACACAACTTTTATGTTTTGGTCATGCTGTCTTTCACTTTAACCCCCCGCACGGAGTACACACATCAGGCATGCTGCATCTTTTCTAGTGTTACACCTAATCTCACCACCCATCTAGTTGGTGTCAACAGATATGCTCACTCTGAATATTTTTCTTTGCACTGATGTAATTTTTTTATATGCTTATTTCAATGTTTTATAGACAGCACCAGTTATAGTGCTATTTACGTAAATTATAATTTATAATTATATTTAAATTCTTCTAGGGGCGCCTGGGTGGCTCAGTCAGTTGGGCATCTGCCTTCGGCTCAGGTCATGATCCCAGGGTCCTGGACTGAACCCTGTAGCAGGCTCCATGCACCATGGGGAGTCTGCATCTCCCTCTCCCTCTGCCTGCTGCTCTCCTTGCTTGTGCTCTCTCTCTCTCTGTGAAATAAATAAATAGAGTCTTATAAATTATTCTTAATAAGTATGGGGGTGTGTGCTCTTTGGCACCTCTCCCGCCAGCAGCCTACCTGACACCCTCTCCTGTGTCCCCAGGTCTGCCCCTTCTCTTCCTTTTCCTCAACCTCAGGTGGAACAGCTGCCAAGGTACAGAGTTTTGTGAAAGCCCTTATGGAGAAGACCATCATTCTCAAGGCTGAAACCTCAACTACAATAGAAAATGTAAAGGCCAAGTTCCAGGATAAGGAAGGGATTCCTCCTGATTACCAGAGACTGATCTTCGTGGGCAAGTTAACTGGAACGTACTCTGTCTGCTACAACATCCTTTTTTTTTTTTTTTTTAAGATTTTATTTATTTATTTCACAGAGAGACAGCAAGAGCTGAAGGACAAGTAGGGTTAGAGGGCGAGGGAGAAGCAGGCTCCCCACTCAGCAGGGAGCCCCATGTGGGGCTCGAGCCCAGGACCCTGGGATCATGACCTGAGCTGAAGGTTTAACGACTGAGCCACCAAGGCGCCCCTGACTACAACATTCTGAAGGAACTGTGTTGAGACTTCCTGGTGGTGCTAAGAATCGGAAGAAGTCTTAAACCACTCCCAAGAAGAATAAGCATAAGAGGAAGAAGGTTAAACTGGCCGTCTTGTAAGGTGGAGAAGAATGGCAAAATCTGTGCTCCTCAGGAGCGCCTTTTGGATGAATATGGCGCTGAAGTGTTTATGGCTAGCTACTTTGACAGACATTATTGTGGCAAATGTCTGACCTATTGCTTCAACAAACCTGAAGACAAGTAACTGTATGTAGGTTAATAAAAGACATGAACTAATGACGACCAAAAAAAAAGTATAGACACATTTTAAAATTTAAAACCAAGGCATGTGAGGGAGGTGGAATTGAGTGAAGAGGCAGGGGCATGATGAGCTGCGCAGTAAAGAAAAAAGGAGACTGAACTGGCAGAAAGAGAGACAGAGAAAGAGCGCATAAGCAAGGAATGCAGTAGGCAGGAGAGGGAGAAGTGGGCTCCCTGCAGGGAGGTGGGGGTGTTGATCCCAGAACCCTGGGATCATGACATGAGCTGAACGCAGACACTTAACCCACTGGGCCACCTAGGCTCCCCAACAAAAGCAGTTTTAAAAGTGTTATGCTTTTTAGGAAATAGTGTCCAATGGAATAAAGACAGTCTCTTCAACAAATGGTGCTGGGAAAATTGGGACAGCCACATGCAGAAAAATGAAACTGGACCATTTCCTTATACCACACATGAAAACAGACTCAAAATAAATGAAGGACCTCAATGTGAGACAGAAATCCATCAAAATCCTTGAGGAGAACACAGGCAGCAATCTCTTCAACCTCAGCTGCAGCAACTTCTTCCTAGGAACATCACCAAAGGCAAGGGAAGCAAGGGCAAAAATGAACTACAGGGACTTCATCAAGATCAAAACCTTTTGCACAGCAAAAGTGTTAACAAAACCAAAAGACAACTGACAAAATGGGAGAAGATATTTGCAAACGACATATCAGATAAAGGGCTAGTATCCAAAATCTATAAAGAACTTATCAAACTCAATGCCCAAAGAACAAATAATCCAATCAAGAAATGGGCAGAGGACATGAACAGACATTTCTGCAAAGAAGACATCCAGATGGCCAACAGACACATGAAAAAGTGCTCCATATCACTCGGCATCAGGGAAATACAAATAAAAACCATAATGAGATACCACCTCACACCAGTCAGAATGGCTAAAATTAACAAGTCCAGGAATGACAGTTGCTGGTGAGGATGGAGAGAAATGGGAACCCTCCTACACTGTTGGTGGGAATGCAAGCTGGTACAACCACTCTGGAAAACAGCATGGAGGTTCCTCAAAAAGTTGAAAATAGAGCTACCCTACAACCCAGCGATTGCACTACTGGGTATTTACCCTAAAGATACAAATGTAGTAATCCTAAGGGACACGTGCACCCGAATGTTTATAGCAGCAATGTCCACAATAGCCAAAATATGTAAAGAACCTAGATGTCCATCAATAGATGAATGGATAAAGAAGATGTGATACACACACACACTCACTCACACATACAATGGAATACTATGCAGCCATCAAAAGAAATTAAATCTTGCCATTTACAACAATGTGGATGGAACTACAGGGTATTATGCTTAGTGAAATAAGTCAATCGGAGAAAGACAACTATCATATTATCTCCCTGATATGAGGAAGTGGAGATGCAACGTGGGGGGTTTGGGGAGTAGGAAAAGAGTAAGTGAAACAAGATGGGATCGGGAGGGAGACAACCCATAAGAGACTCTTAATCTCACAAAACAAACTGAGGGCTGCCGGGGGAGTAGGGTAGGGAGAGGGTGGTTGGATTATGATATTGAGGAGGGTATGTGCTATGGGGAGTGCTGTGAAGTGTGTAAACCTGGTGATGCACAGACCTGTACCCCTGGGGCTAATAATACATTATATGTTAATTAAAAAAAGTGTTACGCCTTTTTTTTTTTTAAGATTTTATTTATTTATTTGACAGAGAGAGATCACAAGCAGGCAGAGAGGCAGGCAGCGAGAGAGGAGGAAGCAGGCTCCCTGCTGAACAGAGAGTCCGATACGGGGCTGGATCCCAGGATCCTGAGATCATGACCTGAGCCGAAGGTAGCGGCTTAACCCACTGAGCCACCCAGGTGCCCCAAAAGTGTTACGCTTTTAGTTTCAAAGTCAAATCATGGATTCTAAAAGAGATGAGCCATTTTTTCCAATGTGGATGCAAATATTAAAAGGAAAATCATTTTTTGGCATTCCATTCAGATACTGGAAAAGTTCTAAATATGTTTAAAATGATTTGGGTATATAAATCTACATGAAAATTAAATTATATGAAATCTAAATACAGACCAAGTATTTCTGATGGAAATTTAGCATTCAGATTCAGATGTTCTGTCAGTATATAATATTCACACGAGACTGTTAGGACTTAGTATGAAAAGAAGACTGTAAAACATCCCAATATTTTTTTCTACTAACTAGACATTGAAATGGTAATACTTTAGATCTACTGGGTATAATGTAAAATAATCTATATTATTAAATCTCATTTCACCTGTCTCTTTTAACTTTTTAAAATGTGACTACTCTGGGTGCCTGGGTGGTTCAGTGGGTTGAGCCACTGCCTTTGGCTCAGGTCATGATATCAGGGTCCTGGGATCGAATCCTACATCAGGCTTTCTGCTCGGCAAGGAGTCTGCTTCCCTCTCTTTCTCTTTCCACCTCTCTGCCTATTTGTGATCTCTGTCAAATAAATAAATAAAATCTTTAAAAAAATAAAAAAATAAAAATAAAATGTGACTACTAGATAATTCAGACCTATGTTTGTGCCTTGCTCTGTCCTTCTACTGCATACCACTGCTCTAGACACACTTGGCCTTGTTTAATAATAATGATTACAGCTATTGCTGAATGCTTATTGTACTATGTGTCAGATACTGTTCTAAACACTTCACGTGAATGACCAGATGATTACTTTTAAATACCACAAAAAAAAAAAACTTGCTCATCTTCTTAGTGCTTTCATTTCCCCATGTGTTAAAAAACAGAAAGAAAAACATAAAACGTGGCCTAGGACAAAATGCTATAGAGAAGAAGAGAAAAGGAATTAGGCCTCAGAATATTTAAAGGGATGGCCTATTCCTGGAAATAATCCACATAACTGTTCAAAAGAAAGCTCAGGGAACTAGGGGGCACCCTCACTATTTGGCAAAATAACACTTATCTAAATTGGCGGGAGGGGCCCTTGGGTGTCTCACTCAGTTAAGGGTCTGCCTTAGGCTCAGGTCATGATCTCAGGATCCTGGGATGGAGCCTTGGGTCAAGCACCCTCCTCAGTGGGGAGTCTGCTTGTCCTTCTCCCTCTGTCCCTCCCCGCACTGGTGCTCCCTCTTTCCTAAATAGATAAATAAATAAAATCTTGAAGTAATTAATTAATAGGAAGGGGAAAATGACTAGTGTAATAACATCAAGAAATCCTGTGAGACTAAAGAGTTTGGCTTAAATATTTTGTACTCAGCGTATCAGGCCCGGGTAAATTTTCTATGATCAATCCTTTCCCTCCCTTTATTTAATCAAGAGGGAAGATATTTTAGATTTGTAAAACATACATATGTATTTAAGAGGGCTCACCAACTCGTATCTAAATATCTTTCTTTTCACTATTGTTTGGTTTCAACTAAAGTGTTTTTGTGGGTTTTTTTGTTTTCATAAAAAATAAATCCTCCAGCCAGGAATCCTTTTAAAAGAAATGGAGACTATCTGCAGAGATCATAAAAAATTTAGTATTACCACCTTAGGAAATATCACAGGAAGGATAAAACAGAAAACACTGGCTAGCTTTTTAAAAATAGCCTTTCTTATTTTTGAATAGTAAAGATAATAAATGTACATGACAGAAAATTTATCTGGTTTATTTATTATAATTTTATTTCTGTTTTAGCAACAGAAAATAGCAACAGAAAGTTTAAATCTGGTAAATTTAAATTAAATGAGAATTTAATATAACTTATAGTAAAATTTATTATTTAGTTTATTGATTATACTTTTATTTCTGTTTTAGCAACCTCAGGAATTTATAGTGGGTAACAATATAAGGCAGTTAGTGGTACTTTTACCTGTTACTATTAACCTCTCCTGCCCTCCAGCTGTTATTAAATTGCCTGGGTGAGCCGATAAACTTGTTTCATACACCCACCAGAATACAGATAGAAGTAAAATTTTCCATTGCAATGCTGAAAATTATGGACCTTTCCACTGACAATGAATGGAAAAAACTAACTTTCAGAGAACTGTAGAGACTGTGAGGCCTTAAGCAATCCCCTATTACCCTTTCCTTTTATTTTGTAAATTATTTCATCAACTTTCAGCACTGAGAAGGACATTTTAAAACAATGTAAACTTACCATCTACTATTATTTCTATTTGTGCCAATATTTTAATTGTAATCACAGTATGTATATGATATCGTGTTCTACTCTTTCCTCTTAATTTTTCATACTTCACACAATCACCATATGGGTCACTGTACTAAAATTATACTCTTCCATTATATTGATATCTTGTAATTTATTCAATGTCCCTACTATTGACTGTTGAGGTTTTAAAACCATAGCTACAATCTTTATATTTAGCTTTGCAAGATATTTTATTCTTCTTTTTGACGTATTTCTTGTGATATTTGATCCTTATGAATATTTCCAGTTGTGCTCCAAATTTACAAGGACATCCAAACCCCAGCTAGCCATAAGCTTGCTTGCTTTATTTCTTTATAACATAATATTTGAGTACAATACTAAATCTTATTATTGATTTAACTTGCTTTTTTAAATCAGTAGTAGGAACACGGACTCCCTTTTTTCAACTCCCGTTCTTCTCTGTGTATTATCTGTTTCTATTTTAGATAAGTCACCTATTTTTAGGATCTTGCTTTACTAAAACTTACAGAAATTATTTCCATGTTATAAAATTTAATATTTTATGTCTAAAATTATTATTAAGTATTTCACCAATTTAATACTATCCTTTTAACTCAATAAAGCCAAAATTGGGAAGAAAAAGTTTCAATCATATCTGGCCATCTTTTTCTTTGTATTCCTCCCTCTTATTACTTAAATAGTTGGAAAGTCTCTTTTTTGGTGAAATATTGGTAACTGTTGAGCTGGGTGATGAATAAACACAGAGGTCCATTTTACTACTCTCTCACTTGGGTGTTTTTTTTTTTTTAACAGTTTATCAAATATAATTTATTCAGAAACAAATACAATGTTTTAAGAACTTAATTCCAAAAGGGTGACAGAACCCAAAAGCTGAGCAGAAAACAGTCTTCTGTGAGCAGTACCAGTTTGCTGGCAGTACTGAGAACTGCCAGCAAGGTCTAGCACTGAGAGAAGGCTCTACCAGTCATACCAGGAATAAAGAACCCTATGAATTACTGATGCTGGTGGTCCCTTACTCTTCCCAGGCTGCCCATTTGCTCTACTCTGGGTTCCTGGTTGCAGCCAGGATAGCCACTCACTCATGAATCCACAACTGTCAACTAACACCCTGTTTTCTCATCCAAAAGCAAATCTACACACGTGTAACACAAGCACCTGGTATCTGCAACAAAATTTAGTGCAGCAAACCATGGTCTTAGTCTCTGAAATAAGTTGGGAAATGTCTGTAATAAAAACTTTCCAAAAAACAAAAATACTTATTTGACAGAGAAAGAGAGATCACAAGCAGGCAGAGAGGCAGGCAGAGAGAGAGGGGAGGAAGCAGGCTCCCCGCTGAGCAGAGTCCAATGTGGGGCTCGATCCTAGGACCCTGGGATCATGACCTGAGCCATAGGCAGATGCTTAATCCACTGAGCCACCTAGGTTCCCTAACAATCACTTCTAATAGGCTGATAGAAGGACACTCCAGCACACTACTGGGAGACAGAATAGTAAAGAAAGCAAGACTTTTTTCAAATTGTGATAAAATAAACATAACAAAGTTTACCATTTTAACCAGCTTTAAGTGTATAATTCAGTGGTATTTTTTTTAAGATTTATTTATTTATTGAAGAGAGAGAGCATGAGTGGGAGGGGTGGAGACAGAGGGAGAAAAGCAGACTCCCTGTTAAGCAGAGAGCCCAGTGTGGGGCTTGATCCCATGACCCCAAGACCCCCAAGACCATGACCAGAGCCAAAACGAAGAGTTGGACATTCAACTCATTAAGCCACCCAGGCGCCCCAATTCAGTGGTATTAATTACATTCACCATGTCATGCAACCATCCCCACTACCCATTTCCAGAACTCTTCCATCATCCCAAACAGAAACTCTGTACCCATTCAATAATAACTCCCCATTTCTCCCTTACTTCAGTCCCTGCTAACCATCATTCTACTTCTTGTCTCTGAATTTGGCTAGTAGGTATGTCATATGTGGAACTGTATCTGATTTCAACTTGTGTGTCTCAGTTATTTTATAACCATGCCTGGCCCAGAGGGAGGGTGTGTGGGTGTCACTCCACCCTCTCAGTTCCAAGGAATAAACCTTCCATAGATTCACCAAAGCACAGGGAATCCAGTCTCCTCCTCTGGGAGGCCCCAGCGCAGCTATAATAAGGAGCTCAAAAGAACCTGGAAAGAGTAGAATATGCCAAGTCCACAATTATGTTTATCTTTTCAATAATCTTTTCAATAAATAATAGACCAGTATTTCAACCTAAAAGAAGTTCATACAGTTCAGTGTTTACAATATCATCAGAAACTGGGAAGTTGTTAAAAGTACGCTTTTTTGGGCCCAACAGCACACCTACAAAACTCTGAGGGTAGGGTCTGGCAATTTGGTTTGTAAGAAGCCCACCAGGTGATTTTTTTTTAAAGATTTTATTTATTTATTTGACAGAGATCACAAGTAGGCAGAGAGGCAGGCAGAGAGCCCAATGTGGGGGTCAATTCCAGGACCCTGAGACCATGACCTGAGCAGGTCAGAGGCTTAACCCACCAAGCCAACTAGGCAGGTGATTCTGATGCATTCTCAAATTTGAGAACTACTGCTCTACAGTAATGATTCTAGATTCTAACTACTGATGCTCAAAAAGGTCCTCAGAATGCTCCATGGTCATTCCTAAGTGTAGATTCCCATTCCTGATCATACATCAAGTGAGTATAAGGGAATGGGGGTAAAAAACAGGAAAAACTATATTAATGGGAAGAGTCATAATGAACACCTTTTAAAATATTTGTATAAATATGAGTCAGGAAATGTGTTTGTCAAAGATTATTTACATAGAGTTCTTGAAACCATTCACTGCAAACATGCATTTCTCTGGGAAAACCTGAACTGTTATTTTATGGCATCTGTGACATTCTGAATTCAATTCTCTTCCCACATGCTAGCAGAGGCTGTAATGGAGATAATTCCATGCTGGAAAGAGGAGGCTGGGAATCCAGAACATAAGCCAAATTCCAGTCTCTGCTCTGCCCTCCAGATTTAACTCCACCTAATACAGCTACTCTATGCTGACATATAAGTGACATAGTAGTGACTATTGTGCAGGATTTCTGCAGGATTTTTTCACTAATATGTCAACCCCCATCATACCTTCTTTCCTCATTAAGAGAACTTTCACTGAGTTTTCATGGTTTGGAAAACCAGGAACGTAGTAGTCATCCCAGGAAGAAATAATGATTGGTCCAAGGCAACCCCATTCCAATAGCAACAAATGGTTTTCAAGTGGCCAGCGGACCCACTTCAGGCCACGGAGAAATAAGAACAAGCCTACCAAGAGGCCTTAATTCTTCCAGATTAAAAAGACAGAGATTAGCCCTCCTTCTTTCTTCTAGCCTTGGATGGTATCAGGACACTATGTCTGGAGCTATGCTTCAAAAGGATCCTAATTGTAATATAGACTGTAAGACACCTAACACGATACCTAGAAAAAGTTCTCAAATTTTAGTATGCAGCAAAAGCACCTGAGGAGTGTTTAGACACACAGATTTTAGGGATGCTGTACTCATGAACATGAATCAGTAAATCTCGGATAGGGCCCAAAGACCTTATTGAACCCATTTTCAGTAAGCACCCCAGGTGATCCCCCTCACATCCTGTTCCGGGCCCTGGTTCTCACACAGGTGGTCCCTGGATGAGACCCCAATTCCAAAACTGCGGCTCACCAGGTGTACAGACCTACACATAGTCCTTCCTTAAATATTGATTTTGCCTCATCAGGTACCACGCACTGTGACAGAAACAAAGATGGAGGAAACAGTATCTTGCTATCAAGGAGCGTTGTAAGCTAGTAAGACAAACAGCCGATCCAAAGACAAAGCAGCAGGTGCTAACTATTGTCAAGAGTTGCAAGGTGGGAGACGGGAGACTGAGCCCGTCCCCACCTTGCCCCACCCCTAGTCAAATGTTCTCATTTGACTTAGGCTTCCAATGACAGATTTTCAAGAGTGAAAGGTTTTGCTGGCAGAGAGAGAACAGTCAAAATGAAGCTTCAGCTATGATTTGGAAAACACTTCATTTGGAGTGCGGCTGGAGACTTAAACCTGGAAGAGAGTGGTAGGAGACAAAATTCTGGAAAGGTGATTTTCACAAATGGGTCATTTTGTGACAGGTTGAGCTTGGACACTGGACTCAATTTTCTAGGCCATGGGAAATCATACATTCATTCAGCACACACAGTGACACACACCCTCTGTGCTAGGCCAGGGGACGGGGGCTGTGTAGTTCCTGCCCTCAGAGGAGCTCAGCTCAGAGCTGAGGGGGTGGCCCACGCTGGATATCAGACACAGTAAGGCGTGAACATTCCTGTGACGGGAGAATGACAGGGAAAGAGGAGTATCCATACTGGAGAGGTCCCTCACTCAGATTAAGTCAAACGGGGAAGAAGACTGTGTCCATGCCGAACCTTGAACGGTTGGCCATGTGTAGGACAGGGAAATAGGGAGTCTTGTTTCTCCAAGGCTCAAGGAAATCTACCTGTATTTCCTTCCTGGTACCCAGCACTTCCATTTTATTAAAACAAAACATGCATTAGAGAAATGTACTAAGCAGCAGAACAGATACAAAGAAAAATGAGATCTCCATAGGGGACAGTAGTTCCAACTGTGGACCCTCCAGGCCCTGTCCCCCAAGACTGGTTGGTCCTGTCCCCCACAGGCCTACAGAATGACCTTAATTTCTGAGAGTCCTACCACTCTCCCATCTGGAACTAGCCCTGCTCTCATCAACAGGCCATACTTCCAGTGAATAACAGCCTTCCTTTGTCATCCCTGTGCCTGTACATAAATCTCTCCTCTCCCACCCCCAAGAAGCTTTCTCTGCCCGCCCATGATGGAGTTAGACGCACCCCCTCTATTGTTCTGTGTTCTGTGCAAAGTGTACCAAATCATTTATCATACAGTCCTATGAGTTTTGAATTATTGATCTGCTTGTTTATCCCCCTAAGGAGAGGGTCTGTGTTTTACCTTCCAATCTCTAGGGCCTGTCACATTATATGATAGATGGGTGGCCCTGTATTCGTTGGGCAGGAGCTGTTGACATCCTGCCTTGCCCCTGAAGCCCCTTTCCCAAAGGGCTGGGCTGTCTCCCCTGTCTTTAAATGCTGCCCCAAGTCTTGTTACCACCTGGCTGGGCCCCCAGAATCAAGAGCAGCACATTGTCTTGGTTCATATCTACTACACTCCTCACTCACTTACCGCATGGGACCCCCTGGATATTTAGAATGACCCAGGTCGGCATCAAGTTCATCTCAGACAAGTGGTACGGACACAGGTTTCTACCTCTCCCCCTCTGAAAGAATCCAGCCCCACAGCCAGCTTAAACTCCCAGCCCTGCCTTTTCAGGCTGATTCCCCATTCTTTTTTTTTTCTTTTTTAAGATTTTATTTATTTCTTTATTTGACGAGAGATACAGCAAGAGAGGGAACACAAGCAGGGGGAGTGGAAGATGGAGAAGCAGACTTCTCGCTGAGCAGGGAGCCCGACATAGGGCTCAATCCCAGGACCCTGGGATTATGACCTGAACCAAGGCAGATGCTTAACTGAGCCACCCAGGGGCCCCCCGATTCCCTGTTCTTACTGCACTATGTAGGACAACAGGGTGGTAGAGCACAGGAAGTTGAACCAGACTGCCAAATTCAAATCCTGACTCTACCATTTGCATGTAGCATGTGACCTCCAGCAAATTACTGAACCCGTTTGTGGCTCAGTTTCCTCACTTACTCAATGGGGATGATAATGGGAGCACCCACGTATTATAGATGAAAATTTAGTAAATAACATGCCAGTTGTTTGACACAGGGCCAGGCTCCTAGGACACACGAGCAAACATCAGCTATTCGTATCTGTGACATGGACCCTCCAACAGGAAGAAGCAGGGGCCTCACAGACTAAGATATAGTCTAGCTCTGAAGCCAAAGCCAAGCCCCTCAGTACCCAAGTTCTGATAACACTGCTGGGACTTTGACCAAGGGCCCTATCCCAGCAAGTCTATCTAGTCTACAGGCTTGGACTTATCCCATCTACTCCTGTCTCTGTTTCTGCAGCTAAAAAAACATATGGAACTGATCAGACCAAGTAAATTCAGGGCTTTCTCTACCAGGCAGTTCAAAGCACCTTACATTCTTTTTGGAACTAGTTGGAGTGTAGCCAAATGAAAAATCAGCCCAATTGAAATGTATAAGAAATGAGCGATTGCTATTATAGCCCACTGGAGACCGAAGCATCATTCTTTGCATACAAATAAGAAAATATAGGGGCGCCTGGGTGGCTCAGTGGGTTAAAGCCTCTGCCTTCAGCTCGGGTCATGATCCCGGGGTCCTGAGATCGAGCCCCATATCGGGCTCTCTGCTCGGCCCCCTCTCTTTCTGCCTGCCTCTCTGCCTACTTGTGATTTCTGTCAAATAAATAAAATCTTTAAAAAAAAATTTTTTAAAAAAGAAAATATATGATCATGTATTAATTTTGAGGTTGGAAAATTTGATAATATATATTTATTTTCCATTTCTACTTCATTCTCCCTCTTCAAATGGGTAGGTGATATCTGTAACTCTATGTTTTAAAAATTGATAATATGTGAATATGATTTAAAAAATTCAAATAATACAAAATGGTATAAAGTGATAAATCTGGATGAACTTTGGCCCCCCCCACCTTGTTTTGGCAACCACTGTGATAATTTTCCTATGCACACTATCAGAAATATTTAATGCATTAACAAGCATATAGACGATAGTCTCCATCATTCTTACAAAAAAAGTAGTAGCATACTATGCAATCCTGTATTTTACTTTTTTAAAAAATATATTTTATTTATTTGACAGAGAGAAACCCCAAGTAGGCAGAGAAGCAGGCAGAGGGAGAGGGGGAAACAGTCTCCCTGCTGGGCAGAGAGCCCGATGCAGGGCTCGGTCCCAGGACCCTGAGATCATGACCTGAGCCTACGACAGAGGCTTAATCCACTGAGCCACCCAGGAGCCCCTATATTTTAATTTTTTTAAAAAAGTGTTTTTTAAAAAGATTCTTTGATATCATCCAAATCTGTTCCTGTCAAGTTGCATCATTTTTTAACAGCTGCACAGTACTGCACTGAATGGATGTTCCATAATTTAACCACCCCTTGGTGACAGATATTTAGTTCATTTCCAATCTGTTGCTATAAACAATGCTGCAATGTATATATATCCTTGTACACAGGCCTCTACACACATATCCAAGTATATCTTTATGATAAATTCAGAATTCAAATTGCCGAACAAAGGCAAATCCATTCTAAAATTTTGACAAGCCACCAAATTTCAGAGCAAATCCATCTACGTACCTGCTAGGTACCATGATTGGGTTTGGACATGTGTCCATCCCCTTGAAATTATACGAACAATGTCAAATATGTGTTTCTTTTTCTCAAGAGACAATCCATAGCTTTACTGAGATTCTCAAAGGGGTATGTAACTAACAAGGATGAGAAGTACTGAGTCAAACGGATTCTTGTATAGCATCCAAAAGCATCAACAGCAGAAGTTGAAGCAAGGTAGGACCCAGAAAAGACCTTCCTAAATGCTCCCTGGAGAGATGTGAGAGGGAGGATGCCAGGGACTGATTATACTAGCGGGGCTGTATCTAGTAAGGACTTCCTACAGGGGAGATGACTCAAGTACACATAAATCAGGAGAACTTGTTCCCATTCACAAACCAGCCCTTCTATGTTAGTTTCTGGTAATAATCTAATGTTACCTCTGATAGCGGGGCAGGACAGGGGGGATGAGAGCCTTAACCCAAAGAAATGAGTCCACAGGGCAGGAAGGTCTTTGTACTGGACAGGCCACTCTTGGGACCTGTAGCTCTGTTATAAGTCGGGCCATTCATACTGTAGGCCTTAAAGGATTAATGATTGGGGGGAGGTTTGGTGAAGGTGTTTTCTAGAACAAATTATAGTCTGGCCTATAGCTGCAATTTATCCCTCCAGCTGATTGCGGTTCATTCTGCTAAGAACATTCCCTTGGGTTCTTTGTCTAGCAATCTGGACCAAGAAGCAATATGGCAATTTACTGACCTCAAACATCTTGAACCTTTAAAAACAATTCTTCAAAGGTGATGGTTTAGTTTCCTGTAACAAAAGCTCTTAGTCCAGTGCAGACACAACTGAACACTAACAAGCTACGCCCAATAAAACAAGCAACAGGCCTTACAAATCCTAAATTCCTAGGTACATTATTCTTAATATAGTAATCCATCTCAGGTTCAATTAAGTTTTAAAAATAAACAAGGCCTCTTTGGTTTAAACCCTCTATTTGGTCTAGGGGTGTCAAACATTGTAAAACTATGGGGGGAGTTTCATGTGATAGGGCATAATAAAAAGCTGTCCTTGAAAATGGGAACAATGTCAGCTTTTACTACATTATTTACAGCATAACGACAGGCCTAAGTTCCTTTAAGTTCCATGTTTTCGTTAATACTTTACTCAATTTATCAAGCATGCATATATTCATATAAGTCTTTCTAAAGCTTAGTTTCTCAAAGCAAGGTCCAAGAAACATCTGAATCGCAGTCATCCAGGGAACCTATTAAATATGCATTTTCCTGGGCCCAATTCTGTCACATTGGATGAGAATCAGGGGTGAGTGGCATTAAGAATATGTATGTTGTTGAGCTTCCTGAGGAATTCTGATGTACCCTGAAGTGACGAAGCTATGACTTCAGAGGTCATCTTAGTTTAACCTTCCACCCTTAACAGCCCCATCCAAAAGGGTGCTACAAGGCCCCCACCTAAACACCTCTAGCTGAGAAAGCTCTCCATCTCCAAGTCCACCCAGCCTAGGGGTTTCAAAAGCCACACTCTTACGTCCAGCAGAATGCTCCATCCAACCCAGCTCTGCCCAACACCACAAGGAGTGAGTTTATTCTCTGGTCCACATGCCAAGTCCCTCAAGAATTGAGGGCCATTAACTTGTGTCCCCTCACCCACCTCATCTGTGAAACAAGGTTAGGAACCCTACCACAAGTTGAAATAACAATTAAATGAGGAACCAAGGATGACTGTTATTCAAAGTTCCTCCAGGTAGGACATGGTGGCACCCACTGCCTCCACAGTAGCCCTAATTCTAGTGAAAGCAACCCTCAAAGGCTAGGTTTGGGCCAAATCACAGCCCGCAAATAAATTTAAGTTTCTTGTTTTATAATAAAACGTATAAATTCTGAATTCTACTCCAAAATATATCTGGTTGTTCTTAATCTCAAAGATCAAGGTAAGAGGGACCCACCCCCCAACCCCAGGCCCTTGGTTTATTCTGAAGCTTCAGTTATTCCCTGGCAGTGCCTGGCACTCATTATTAAAGAAAACTGGGCTTCCCTGACAAGCAGAAGATCAGGATGGGGAAAACAAATAAGTAGATAGACATAAAGAAATGGGCCAAAGGCCCTAAGTCTGAGGGTAACCAGGGAGCTCATTCTTCAGATGCTGAGAACTGGTGTGATTTGACTTGACTGTGCATGTTACTCTCTAACTTGCTTCCAAAGAAAAATGATCCCTAGCCAAATATTAAAATAGTTAGGAGGGAAATTCGCATATGCCCTTGATCTAACAGTCATGTGCCTCTCTGTGTGTGTGTGTGCGTGCGCTTCCCCCAAAACAAGAGAAATCTGGCCTGAGCTGAATCTAAGGGATCTGGCCTTGACCAGATGGGGCTGGGCTGTGGAAGGAAGCCCGTTTTGGGTGGCCGTGACTACCCATCTCATTCCTGCTTCCTCTTTCACCTGTGTCTTCTGAGAATTCCCTGGTAAGGAAAGGGCTAAGGTTTGGCAATCAGAAGTGTTACCTGCAATGTAAGGAGGAGGTGGGATGGGTAATTTGGAGGGGGTGACCCTATCCATTTTTTCCACTGTCAGCTGGAGAAAGCAGAAGTGTCATGGAAAGTGTGGGTTACTCAGTGCTGCTCACAAACGGGCATCACCCCAGAGAGCACTTTCAGGGGGCCAGATTGTTGAAAAGCAAAAGCCTCTTTGGCCCCATAGTCTCTCACTAGTCAAAGCCAAGACAAAACAGTGAGACAGCCCCTGGCAGACTTAAGTCATAGATCTCATAAGAATAACATATTCCCGGGGCGCCTGGGTGGCTCAGAGGGTTAAGCATCTGCCTACGGCTCAGGTCATGATCTCGGGGTCCTGGGATCAAGCCCTGCATCGCTCTCTGCTCGGCAGGGGGCTTGCTTCCCCCTCTCTCTGACTGTCTCTCTGCCTACTTGTGATCTCTCTGTATCAAATGAATAAAATCCTAAAAAAATAATAATAATAACAACAGATTTCCATGCGCCAGCCAGACAGTCTACCGAGGGCATTAGATACATGAGGAGAGAAAGGGTAAGAAACTAGGAAAACTGAGTAAGTGTATTAAAAGGAGAAAAAAAAGAAGTAAAAAGAAAATTTGGGTATTAGACTGAGTCATATGCAAGGAGTACTAACTCAGTCCTTTCTTGCTAATACCTGAAGCCAGCACAGCTCTTGGCACATGAACTCAATAAATAACCTCTGTGGTCTCCGACCAGTCTCCATTCCGAGCTGTATAAACTGCTCTTTCTGGACGGTGCCGGGGGATACCCGCCGGGGCTGCCGGCGCCCGCTCCACCCTTTGGCCACCCAAGCCCCGCCCGCAGGCCGGCGGCGGGCACCCCCTCCTGGGCGCGGCACAGGGCTCTCCCCCCGAGGGTGCTGCGACCCCTTCCCGGAGCCCAGGACCCCCGGCCCGGGTCCCCCCTTACCGCTCGAGCCGAAATAGGGCTGGGCTGGTCCCCCGCGACCGGTCAGATCACACCCTAGAGGGGCCGGGCAGCGGGTCTTATCCCGGGCGGACCCGCCCCACTTCGGGGTGGAGACTGAGTCCGAGTTCCTGGTTGTCCCTCTGCACACGGGACCGGAAAATCCTCCGGGTGGGGTGGGGTGGGGTCGAAGCGCACCTGGAGCTTGGGCCCGGGACCGCAGCGCCTGGCGCCCAGTTGGGGACCAGCCTTGCCCCCGAGCCTGGGGCTGCGCCCCCGGCACGTGCCCGCGCCCCGCCGGGGACCGGACCCGCCGTCCAGGCTCTGCGGTCTCATCGCCCTCCGGGATAGCACCGCCTGCCCCGCCCCGCCCCGTCCAGCCCCGCGCCTCCCTCGGCGGAATCCGAGCACTTGGACTTCCCGGGTCTGCGGCTCCCAGACGCCCCAACACTCTCGGAGGTGCGAGTATCCGCCCTGCGGCCGCGGGGGCCAGAGTCTAGCCGCGAATCGCAGCTTCCTCCCGAGGAAACTGCATTTTTTCTCGCCCCGTCTGGGCCAGAACAGTGGGGAGTGAAATCACCAAGGCACGTTGTTTCTCTCTTGCACATTAAAAAAATACCCACCCAAAGGCCCCAGCAGCTCCCCATCTCCCTTGAGGAAATGGAGTTCCCTTTCCTTTGGAAGGAGACCTTCGGGAATAGGAGTGCAGAGCAGCTCTTTCTCTCCTCCCCAGTAAATGACCAGGGTTTGGAACTGGTGGGTAGCCCCTAAGTTGGGCCCGGGAGCGGCGCTCAGGCCGTGTAGACCAGTTGTATGAGTTCCTTTCTGCCTCCCCGAGTGATGCTGGCCTCTTGAAAGCACCTACTAAGCCTAGGTCGTCCTGGCACACGTGCCTAGTGTCGGTTTCAGCACATAGTAGGTGTTTGGTGCTTGCAAAATGAATCCTTTGAGCCTACCCGCAAATTCGGATATTATTTAACAGAGGGTGGGTAGCTTGGGGGAGTGTGTTTGCTATCCAATAGAGCAAAATCCAAGTGGCTACTGCACCCTTAAAACCAGAGAGGTAACGTTAATTCGGGAGGATTTAGCAAAAGGAGGAGGTTTGACATGGTCTTTTAAGAACATGGATTTTAAAATCAGAGTGGTTTAGATTCTAGACCTCGTTCTGCCCCTTTTCTCTGCTTTGATAACTTAAAGTTTCCAGCTTCCGTTTATGAACTAATCTAGAGGAAACAAAATGAGGATGAAAAAGAATGAAACAGGATCATTCCTTTCCTCAGAGTAATTAGAGAGACTACTGCATTCCTTAAAAAGTAAAAATTAGGGGCGCCTGAGTGGCTCAGTTGGTTGGACCTCTGCCTTTGGCTTAGGTCATGATCTCAGGATCCTGGGATCCAGCCCCACATGGGGCTCTCTGCTGAGCAGGAAGCCTGCTTCTTCCCCTACCCCTCTCTGCCTGCCTCTCTGCCTACTTGTGATCTCTCTCTCTCTGTGTGTCAAATAAATAAATAAAATCTTTAAAAAATAATAAATAAAAAGTAACAATTAGGCTACTCTAAAAATAAATAAAAGGTTTGAGAATGGAGCTGATGCTCTCTGCCAAGATCACCTTTGCCAGGCAGGTACACCTAGCTCACAACTGTCCTTTTCTCCTATAAATGCCCTCACATGGGGTTGAGGAGCCACAGTCCAAAGCTAACTTTCTGGGTACAAAAGGTCAGAAGTAAATTTGTGATACCCTTCCTAGTCTAGAGCTCCTGTGGGCTTGGACTAGAGCTAAATTTCTATAGAAACCACATCTGGGCTCTGCTGCTTCTTTGCACTCTCCTGCTTGTGTCAAGTACAGGGTTTCCCAAGAATGAGCCCATAAAGTTTAAGCACTTACACAAGAATCTCCATCTCCGTCTCTGCTTCTAGGGAGACCGATCTAAGACAGAGTATTAAAAAAATTATTTTTTTAATTTTAATTTAATTATTTAATTTAATTATTAAAAATTAATACCATTGTTGAAATTAAAGACTCAAAGGAGCCTTTTTTTAAAAAAATTGTATTTATTTTTTTAATTTCTTTTCAGTGTTCCAGAATTCATTGTTTATGCACCACACCCAGTGCTCCATGCAATACGTGTCCTCCATAATACCCACCACCAGGTTCACCCAACCTCCCACCTCCCTCCCCTCCAAAACCCTCAGATTATTTTTCAGAGTCCCATCTCTCACGGTTCGTCTTCCCCTCCAATTTTCCCCAACTCACTTCTCAAAGGAGCCTTTAAAGATAGCAGAATGAAACATGCTTTTGCCTCCCCTCTCTCTTGAAATTCAAATAAAAGAAGAGCAGATTTAAAAAAAAAAAAAAATCTCACAAGAACAGGGTAATAAGAGAAGAAAAAGAACGAGATTTTGGTAGGTGGAAAGCAGATAGACCTAGATCAGGGACCTAGCAGACCTGAGAAAAGGGGACTCCCGAGTCCAGAGTAGATCAAGCCAGGTCAAGTAGGTCAAGAAGTGACATAGTATGGCAGAACTTCTCAGACTATGTAGGTCTTGCTACATCAGGGTGCTTCTGAAAGTGGTTATAGACTTAAGAATAGAACCAGCGGATTTTGTCTAAGTCTCTAGAATCCCCAAGACCACACCGCGGCCACCACCCCTCTCCCACTTTGGCAAAAGATTGAAACTATATCTCTGGAGGGCATAAAGCAGAGGGTCTCCGGAATGGGGCATACTGGGTGTAGTCAAGTTGTTCTGGTTATTTAAGTCTCCCTCCCAAAGTACCTCAAAACTTGGGGACTTTAAACAACCACCATTTTATGGTATCTCATGATCTCGTGGGTTGGGCAATTCTCTGTTCCACATGACGTCAACAAAGGTCACCTAGTGGTATTCAGCTGACAGAGAGGTCAGTCTGGAGGCTTCACTCACATGTTTGGTATCATGGCAAGGGGAGTTGGGAGGCTGGCCTCAGCTGGCACTGGCCACCAGAGCATCTGACTAAGCATGCTCTCTCCACATGGCAGTTCCGGCGGCGTTGTATTTCCTACACGGAGGCTCAGGCTCCCAGAAAGGATGGTCCAAGAGATCCAGGAAATAGTAGGCTTCTTACCACCTAGGCTCAGAAGCCCCTGAATGTTATTTCCATTACATCCTATAGGTCATGCAAATCACTAAGGCTAGCCCAGACTCAAGGGAAGGAGAATTGGGCTCCACCCCTGAATGGGGAGACTAACAAAAATTTTGCAGAGTTAAATAACAAAAACTCAACCAAGTACATTTTAAAGATCCCCTTGGCTTTATTAATTGATTCGTGAATCAGGCAGTGCCCTATCTAGCATTGAGAAGGGCTACAGAAAGGGAAAGATTGTTAAAGTTAGGGAGAGAGTGGAAAAAAGGAAATTATTAGCAAAGAATCCATTGTTTTAGAGAAGGTTGCCCTCCTAAGGGGAACAGATGAGGTCTATCAGTAAATTTCCTAGTGTTAATCAGGAAATTCCATGACTGGTTAAAGGTTACGTTCCTGGGGGTGGGGGTCTGGTAGAACTGCAGTCAGGTTAGGTATTAAGTCTTGGTTTAATGACTTGGAGGCTCATCCTAAGTGATGCCATTTTGGGCCTGTGGTTTTCTATTTAAACAGCGGCCACCCTTAGCAAGGGAAATCGCACTGAAATTGAGTATCTATATGAAACTTAATATGAGGAATATTGAGCTGGTCAGTGTTCTTCCTTATGTGGTTTCTGCACTACTGGCAGCCAGAATGTGGAGTTTGGAATATTCTTCCTTGGGGAGAGTAAAGACCTACAAAGATCATCAGGTACTCCATGAAACTAGAGCAACCCTTTAGTGAACTTATCCTAGTGAAGATCTACCCACCTGCACATAGCGTCCGGGTCACATTTAAGATCTCACTTTTAGGGGTGCTAGATAAAATCGAGGACACCTTGTTAAATGGAATTCCAGGTAAACAATAAATAATTCCTTACTAAAGTATAGAATACTTACATGCCATAAGTATGTCCTAAATATTGCATGGGATACACTGATCCAAAACATTGTTTATCTAAAATTCATATTTAACTATGTATCCTGTTTCATTTCGTTTTGCTAAATCTGACACTCTTCAGTAAGAACAGATAGCTGAAAGTCATCAGAATTTAAGAGGGGGATCTGACATAAATCAGAACAGGAAAAAAGAAATTCAAAGAAACAGAGTATGTAGAGAGAGGAAAAACTTCTAAAAATCGATTATCAATTTCCCTTGAGAAATAAAAAGAAATAGAATAGAAACAGAATAGAGTCTCTAAAAAAAATGAACACTCACAGCACCAAACTGAGTTCTTGTAAATTAAAAATATGATAGCAAGGGGGCACCTGGGTGGCTCAGTCAGGTAAGTGTCTGCCTTCGGCTCAGGTCATGATCCCGGGATTCTGGGATCGAGCCCTGCATCAGACTCCCTGCTCAGTTGAAAGCCTGTTTCTCTCTCTCCCCTCCCCCTGCTTGTGTTCTCTCTCTCTTACTCTCTCTGATAAGTAGTAAAATCTTTAAAAAAATATATAGCAAAAATGAAAAACTCAGTACAGTGGTAAGAAGACAAAATTAAGGAAATATCCTAGGATGTATAGACAACAGGCAAAAAGGAGAGAAAGATAAGAATATTTGAAAACCAGCCCAAGGCATCTGGGAAATAGAGAAGAAATCAATTAAATAATCCAATTATATATTTTTAGAACTACAGGATATTGATACCTGAAACTGGCTTTGCCTCTTGGTGAATATTGAGACAAAAGACACAACCAATCCATGATCTAGGAAAAGAAAGTGTTTTACTTGTAACATGTAAAAAAGAACATCGGGTGAATATTTCCCACAGAAGTGTCTCCCGAGCAGTGGGGGATGTTATAAGTTAAGCGCTCACACATATTCATGCAAGGGTTTGTGCAATGAGGAATTAGGCAGGGATTTGGGGTAAAGGTCATCTTAAGGAAATAGAGTCCAACATCTGAAGCTAATGATGTACTATAAGTTGGCCAATTGAATTTAAATTAAAAAAAAAAAAAAAGGATAAGAGAGTCCAGGTCAAAGTCACAAGAGCTGGCTGGCAAAGGTCAGCGTCATCAATTCTCTGGCTCCAGTTGGTAAGGCATCTGAGCACTCAAAGAAGTTTAATACCCAGGGACCCCTGGGTGGCTCAGTTGTTAAGCAGCTGCCTTCAGCTCAGGTCATGATCCCAGGGGCCTGGGATCGAGCCCCACATCAGTGGGGAAGCCTATGTCTCCCTCTTCCACTTTCCCTTTTTGTGTTCCCTCTCTCACTGTGTCTCTCTGTCAAATAAATAAATAAAATCTTAAAAAAAAAGAAGTTTAAGATCCTGCAAAGGAGAACTACAACAGGCCAGTCTTCATTTTTGAATTAGCCCTGGGAGTTTTACCACTGATTTATTGTCCCTGATATGATTAGGTTATCTACTGGCCTAAGAGTGACTGATCTTAACATTCTTTTTTTTTTTTTTTTTAAGATTTAAAAAAAATTTTTATTTATTTGACAGACAGAGATCATAATAGACAGAGAGGCAGGCAGAGGGAGAGGAAGGGAAGCAAGCTCCCCGCTGAGCAGAGAGCCCAAAGGAGGGCTCGATCCTAGGACCCTGGGATCATGACCTGAGCTGAAGGCAGAGGCTTTAACCCACTGAGCCACCCAGGCACCCCTTGATATTAAACATTCTTTCACAAGGTAGTGGGGGGCCTGAAATGACGTTTCTTATGTCAAGAAACTATGTCTGTCTTTTTTCTGAATACCCCCTAATTGTCTCTGCTTACTGTTGTGCCCGGTTTTCACGTCCGAAAGACCACCAAGGAGCCAAGCACCAATGCAATCACACGAGAGTTTATTCGACAAGCTTAAGCTTGAGCCCCAGTACACCCAACACAGCGGAGTAAGGACTTGGACCCCGAGCTTAGTTAAGGCAGGGGTATTTATAGGTTCCTGTTACTAAAGCAGGGTGGGGGGTCTCTGGAACCAAAGCAGGGTGGGGCTTCCTAAAGTAGGGTGGGGTTCCTTAGAACTAAAGTATAGCAGGGGAAAGTTCAGCCCTTGGGCACAGGAGTCAGGTGGCTGTACTTATGCTAAGGCTAAACCTGAGGTGGGATGGCCTTGATTTTTCTCGGCCTCCACACTTACAAGTTAAGTTTCCACATTGAAAATGCATATTGAACCCAGCACAATGGACAAAAACCGAATCACATCAAGGTATATCATGATAACATTTCAGAAGACCAGGGAAACAGAGAAGATCTGACAAGCACCCAGAGGGAAAAATGAGGTTGCGTTACTGGAGGGGAGGGGTAGAATTTCTTCTGCCTTTCAAGGTCCTTCGAGCTGGACTAAGAATCAAATCAATATGAGACAGATTAACACGAGAAAGTCAAATTTAATAGCATACATACAGGAAATCCACACAGACATGAGAATTCCAAAGATAGGAAGGCTACATGACACTTATAGGAGCTAAGAAGAGGTATGAGTCTGAGGATACAAAGGGGAGAAAGACCATTAGCAGGAAGGTGAGAGGAGATATTTGGAAAACAAAAGTTGCCCTATTATGTAGGTAATTCTCTCAAGTAAAGAGGAAATCTGTTAATAGCTTTCTTCCTAGTACAGCCAGGCAGCTGGGGAAGAGGTAAAGAGCTTTTCTCAAAGCAGCTGGGTTTTGATTGCTTTTAACTCCAAATAATGTTTGTGCCAAGCAGCCATCTTGGAGCAACCTGCCATTGACCCTTACAATACAAAGGATCAAGAACCAGAATGGCATCATATTTCTCCATAGCAACACA
Source organism: Neogale vison (assembly GCF_020171115.1). Lineage (NCBI taxonomy): Eukaryota > Metazoa > Chordata > Mammalia > Carnivora > Mustelidae > Neogale > Neogale vison. The sequence goes on along the minus strand of NC_058098.1, from coordinate 91,062,597 downwards.
TCAAACTGAGAGACTAAGGAATAATGCCTTTACAATTCTGAGAGACAATTATTTCCAGCATAGATTCTCATAGCCACTCAAGCTATTGGTCAAGCATAGGGGTAAATAAAGTTATTTTCAGCCATGCAAGATTTCAAAAAGTTGATCTTCTGTCTATCTTTTCTTGGGAAGCTTTCAGATGATATGTTCCATTGAAACAAGTAGGTAAACCAATATTTTTTTTAAAGTTATTGAATAGTAGAATAGACAATCGAAACTGAATGGCAGGGAAGATTGTTCAGTGGACACTATTGTTATTGATCTCTAATTCTCTGTAACTGTAGAGTATAGCTAACATCTGTATGAGCACTTAACTTTGTGCCGGTCACTATTCAGGTGCTTTAGATATACAGGTTTAGTCAATAAATCCTCACAACAGCTCTATCGGTTAGATACTCACAGACAGTAGATATCAATAAGTATTACTATTGATGGTATACAGTCATTTATTAATTCAACAAAATTGTGTCAAACTTCCTGTGACAGAGTGTATTGGCCCAAGAAAAGTGACACATTGTGTGGCTCTCAAGGCTGAGTCTTTATTTTTTTTAAAGACTTTATTTATTTATTTGACAGACAGAGATCACAAGTAGACAGAGAGAGTGGGGGAGAAGCAGGCTCCCTGCTGAGCAGAAAGCCCAATGCAGGACTCAATCCCAGGCTCTGGGATCATGACCTGAGCCAAAGGCAGGGGCTTAACCCACTGAGCCACCCAGGCAACCCTCTCAAGGTTGACACAGCTTCCGTCTAGTTCTCTTGCTCAGAAAAAATGCCTGTGGAGCCTCGAGTGGCTGTGTGAAGCAAGCAGATCTGCCCTGAGGACACCATGCTGCACAGAGCACATGGACAGAGCCCAGGAGGCTAAAGAGAGAGAAGAGAAGCCCCTGCTATTCCCGCCCTGGCAGTTTGAACTTCCCAAGTACTTCCCAGTGCCTGCCGGACATGTGGATAGAAAAGGCTTTGAGAGGATCCCGTCATCTTCTCTGGAAGCCAGCTGAGAGACCCCGCATGAGAACCACCTGGCTGAGCCCACTGGCTCACCAGAATCAGGAGAGATGACAATAGTCAATGATTGCTGGGGTTATTTTATAGAGCAATAGATAACCAGAACTCTTCCAGAGAAGAGTGAGGGGTTAGCCCAGTCTTCTGACTCTCCTTTCCCAATGCTTCTTGAAGTGGACTAAGGCAAAAAGGGAGAATTTTTACTCTGAATGGCAAACTCCTCTCGGATATGGATATGGAGTCTGGCTGTTCCCCGGGAAGGAGACAAGGACAAAGGCCAAATAACCTTTGGCCCCCTGGGACAGTGGCTTTGTAAAACACTGGGAAGAAATCTTGCAGGGGTGACATTCCTTGCCAGCTGGCTCATTCCGCATTCTTTTTAGGCTGCCAGAAGGTAACCATGCTTCAGCTTAAGATATGAGAAGAGGATTGTAACAGCATCCAAATAGACAGGCAGGGAGCCAAGAAGAATTAGCTCATCCTGTTTGGGAACAAATGGAAAGCATACATAAAACTTTAAACATTCAAGGATGAGTAAGCATAAAAAAGTATATAGAACTATGAAAAAATCCTGGAACATAGAAACAAAAACATAACATCTAAAAGGAAAAAAAAAAACTTAAAAAAAAATATTTTTGCAATATGAAGCAAAAATAATTTTTTAAAGGATTTTATGTATTTATTTGAGAGGGAAGAGGGAGAGAGAGAGAGGGAGAGCTTGAGTGCATGTGAGCAGGGAGGGGAAGGGTAGAGGTAGAGGTAGAGAATCCTAGACAGATTTCCTGCTGAGCACAGAGCCTGCCTGGAGGCTTGACTTACACATGACCCTGAGATCATGACCTGAGCTGAAATCAAGAGTTGGACATCCAACTGACTGAGTCACCCAGGTGCCTGGCAGAAATAAATTTTAAACAGTCTCTACTATGACTTTAACAGAAAACTTTGACTAAAAAACATATCAGTAATCCAGACAATATCTTAATGACATAGAATTAATAGTTATGAACTAAACTGGACTCCATATTCTACGGAGATAGCACCTTCTTTTCTTTTCTTTTTTTTTTTTTTAAGGTTTTATTTATTTATTTGACAGACAGAGATCACAAGCAGGCAGAGGGGCAGGCAGAGAGAGAGGAGGAAGCAGGCTTCCCGCAGAGCAGGGATCCTGATGTGGGGCTCAATCCCAGGACTCTGGGATCATGATCCGAGCCGAAGGTAGAGGCTTTAATCCACTGAGCCACCCAGGTACCCCAAGCACCTTCTTTTCAATTGCCTACTGAATATTTACAAAAACTAATGGAATATTTATTTGCAAGAAAATCCTCATTAAATTCCAAAATAAAAATAGGGTTTGGGGTGCATGGGTGGCTCAGTGGATTAAAGCCTCTGCCTTCGGCTCAGGTCATGGTCCCAGGTCCTGGGATAGAGCCCCGGGGGCATTGGGCTCTCTGCTCAGCAGGGAGCCTGCTTCCTCCTCTCTCTCTGCCTGCCTCTCTGCCTGCTTGTGATCTCTATCTGTCAAATAAATAAATAATATCTTTAAAAAAAATAGGGTTTGAATCTCAGCTCTATCATTTATTAGCTGGAGACTGAAAGAAAGTCACTGATCGTTTCTATGCCTCAGTTTTCTCGTCCATTAGTGGGAATAATGTTAGTACCTACCTCATAAGTGTAATAAGGATTAATTGACTTAATATATGTAAATTTTTAAGTTCTTGGTCCATTGTAAGCTCTATATTAGTACTGGCTATTTTTCTGATAACAGCTATACAAAGTTAAAATTCAATAATAAAATTTTTAAAAAGATTTTATTTATTTATTTGAAAGAGAGAAAGTGAGAAACAGAGCATGAGTGGAGGGGGATGGGCATGGGGAGAGGGAGAATCAGATTCCCTGCTGAGCAGGGAGCCTGCCATGGGGCTCAACCCGGGACCCTGGGATCATGACCTGAGCTGAAGACAGATGCTTAACTGACTGAGCCACCCAGGGACCCTTCAGTAATAAAACTTTTAACCAATCACTCCTTTCCTCAATCAATAGTATTTGCTACCATCTAATATGTGTATTATATGTGTATGTGTGTATGAATGCCATGTTTGGGGGCTCTAAAGGAAGCTAACTTTGACACCATCCTTCAACATATTTCTCTGTTGTCTCCTAGAATCCACTGGTATCAAAGAAAAATCTGATGTTAAACTGATTCTTATTCCTTTGTAGGTAATCTAGTCTTTCTCACTAGAAAAATTTAAGATGTTTTCTCCCCTTTTTACACATTTAGGAGTAGGAACTGTTTCTCTAGTCCTGGTTGGTATTCTTAGGTCTGTTCATTCCAAAGACTTGACTCTTCTGAATCAGAGTGCTCTTCTTTTAGAGTCTCCCTCTCCCATTATCTCCATTCTTTTGGTCTGGAATTTTTGTTTGATGCTGTAGGAACCTTTGACCTTATCTTCCATGTCACTTAACTTCTCTTTCATTGGTTGTTTTTGTTTGTTTTTGGTTTTGTTTTTGCTTTAGTCCTTTACCTCTAAGTTTGAGAGACTCTTTAGGATTAATCTTACATGTTCATTCATTCCGTTTTCAGTTATGTCCATTTTATTCAGCCCATCTACCACATTTTTAAAAATATAGCTTTTATTTTAATCAATGTTGCAAATGCACAGAGTTATATTTGTTTTAATCAAATATATAGGATTTTGCAAATATACAGGATTTTGAGAGGTAAAGAGTTTTTTTTTAAATTTTTATTTATTTGACAGAGAGAGATCACAAGTAGGCAGAGAGGCAGGCAGAGAGAGAGGAGAAAGCAGGCTCCCTGCTGAGCAGAGAGCCCGATGCGGGACTCGATCCCAGGACCCTGAGATCATGACCTGAGCCGAAGGCAGCGGCTTAACACACTAAGCCACCCAGGCGCCCGGAAGGTAAAGAGTTCTACAAGGCTTGTTGCAACAAGAATGGCAGTACCCCATCTCCTCCTCCATCTTTCTGCCAGGCAACTAGTGCTGTTTTAGGCACAAACTCATTGGGGCATCATAGAATCCAGTGATTGCTGAAGTTATATAATAGGGCATCCCAATCACAAGTCACAGCAGTTCATTAGGCTTATTAAAAAAAAAAAAATCTGTGAAAGCTTTGTAAGAGGGACTTTCATGTAAAAAACCTGTGTTTTCTAATTTGAAAAGATACATGTACCCCATGTGCATTGCGGCACTATTTACAATAGCCAAGAGATGAAATCTATAGATTCAGCCAGTAAAGAGACAACACGCCCCAACGGATTTAGGCAGCATTATTACTCACAGCATAGCAGGCAGCATGGGCTCCATCTTGCCTCCTAGTCCATGAGGCATCCAACTGCAGGTGGATACCAGGCATACTGTGGATCTGTGTCACAGCTGAGGAACAGTGAACCTAGGAAACCCCTAATCTTATAAGGAGACTGCTAACAAACCTGCCTATCCCCCCAGAGAGAGATATTATCTTTTATTACACTAAATGTAAGCAAACAATCTCCAGGGAAGGAAGGCCAAGGTCTCTAGCTTTATTACCCTGATATATCTACAGGGAGAGATATCTCCAACTCTCTATGGGGAACCTCTCCTTTATGCTGTCTCTTATGCAAAGGTCCTTGAACAAAATGGTCTGTCTTTTGCTCAGAAAACCCAAAACCCATGGAGAATTATCTCCCAACAATTATAGCACCTTTTTTATAAAATTCTGAAAATGCCAAGCTTTATTCACACCCTAGTTGGAAAGAATAACTTTTAATGTGATGAAAATGTCACTGTAGATCATGATGTGCATGACATACAAAAACCACTGAACAATGTATAAAAAATAATGACTATATTAAGTAACTTTTGTTTTTGAAATTCTTAACTCTATACTGAAGTTTCTTGGGAGTAGCATTACTGACATTTCAGCTGTAAAATTTTTCACTGTGGGAGAATGACCTGGGCATTACAGGATGTTTAACAGCATCCCTGGCTTTCACCTAAGATATGTCACCAGTGCTACCCCAAGTGTGACAAACAAAAATGTCTCCAGACACTGCCAAAGTTGTCCTGGAAGCAAAGTCACCTCCCACTGAGAACCACTGCTCTATGCTATTCTCTTGTCATGTAGTTCCATAGTTTAAAAATTGTTAAACATCCAATATTTAGGAATAAATCAGTGAAAGCTATGCAAGAGCACTATACTAAAAACAATAAAACAGTATGAAGGGAAATAAAGATCTAATTAAATGGAGGTAAGTACTATGTTCATAATTTGAAGATTCAGTATTATAAACTTGTAATGCTTCCAAAACGATCTATATTTATAGATTCAACACAATCCAAATCACCCTATCAGAGGTTTATGGGGTAGATGCGGAAATGGACAAATGGATTTTAAATTTTAAGCTGAAATGCAAAAGGCCAAAAATAGCCAAGTCTATCTTGAAAAAGGATCAAAGACAGAAATATAAAGATATCAAGAATTGATAATGTAGCTCGTAAGTCAGTTTAGTAGTCACAAAAAGACAAATGAACCAACATAACAAAAAGGGCAGAAAGAGACCTTCATATAGTCACCTTATTTGTAACAAATGATGGATTTTCCATACATGATGCTAGGTCAATTTGATATGATATAAGAAAATAATAAATCTTGACACTTACCATGAAAGGAAAAACAATAAAGCTTTTAGAAAAAGATGTAAGTGAATAGTATACATTAAAAACATAGTAGAGGGCGCCTGGGTGGGTTAAGCCGCTGCCTTCGGCTCAGGTCATGATCTCAAGGTCCTGGGATCGAGTCCCGCATCAGGCTCTCTGCTCAGCGGGGAGCCTGTTTCCTCCTCTCTCTCTCTCTCTGCCTGCCTCTCTGCCTACTTGTGATCTCTCTCTCTGTCAAATAAATAAATAAAATCTTAAAAAAAAAAAAAACCATTGTAGAGCAAAAGAAACAGAGTATGTACTTACTGCATTACTAGGTATTTACTAACTATGAAGGGAAAAATAGTAACTTTAAAGTGAGGACACCTGCCAGGCACCAGCATAACCCAGAGATCAAAGTTAACATCACCACTGATTAGATGGCATGTTCCTCCTGCTCCATGCACTGAGAATACAACATCGCTCCTTCAAAGAGGCATAAACCTGAATTTAATCCTGAATTGAACCTAAACATTAGACAAATGCAAACTGAGAGTATTTTACAAAATAACTGGTCGATACTCTTCTAAAGTGGTAAAGTCATTAAAGACAAAGACTAAAGAACAATTCCAGATTAATGGAGACCAAGACAACATGGCAACTAAAGGCCATGAGTAATTCTGGATTGAATCCTGGTCTGGAAAATGACATTAGAGAGACAACTGATAACACTTTAATCAGGTCTGTCGATGAGTAATGTTAATTTCTTGATTTTGGTAAGTGGACTATAGTCAAGCAAGAGATGGAAATAGAAAGTTAGATGAAGGAAATATGGAGTTTTTTTGGTACTATTTTTGCAAAAGTCTGAAATAGTTTCATGGAAAGCTAAAAAGAAAGACACTTAAAAATTTATGTTAAAATGGGCGCCTGGGTGGCTCAGTGGGTTAAGCCGCTGCCTTCGGCTCGGGTCATGATATCGGGGTCCTGGGATCGAGTCCCGCATCGGGCTCTCTGCTCAGCGGGGAGCCTGCTTCCTCCTCTCTCTCTCCTCTCTGCCTGCTTGTGATCTCTCTCTGTCAAATAAATAAATAAAATCTAAAAAAAAAAAATTTATGTTAACAAAGTTATGGAAAATTGGCAAAAGACTTGAACGGGCACTTTGTAAAAGAAAATATCCAAATAACTAATAGATAGCATGAAAAAAGTGCTCGACTTTAGTCATCAAGAAGAGCACATTAAAGCCCTGGGGAGATATCTCTGTGCACACCAGAATATGTAAAATGAAAAAGACTGGTTATATCAAGTGTTGTCAAAATGGAGGCACTACCATTCTCATGCATTGTCGGTAGGAGTATAATTAGTACAACCATACTGGGAAACACTATGGCAGCATTAGCTCAAGCTGAACAAATGTAGATCCCAGCAATATGTAAGTAATGTGCATTGAGAGACATTTTTAAATAATTTTCATAGCAGGCTTATTTGTAATAGCCAGTAACTGGAAACAATTTACACATCCATCAGTATGGAACATCGGAGAAATAAACGGTAGAATGGAAACACAAGGGAACATTGCACAGTAAGAGAAAGAACAGATTACAGCTCAACAATATGCATGTCTTTCTCAAATAGAGCACTGAGTGGTGGAAGCCAGGCATAAAACAGCACCGGATACACAATTCTATTATGGAAAGTTGAAAAGCTGATAAAATTAATCTATGCTTGGGGCGCCTGGGTGGCTCAGTGGGTTAAAGCCTCTGCCTTCAGCTCCTGGGATCGAGCCACTTAACCCACTGAGCCACCCAGGCGCCCTAAATAAAGTCTTTTAAAAAAATTAATCTATGCTCTTATAAAAATTTTATTTATTCATTTGAGAAAAAGAATGAGTGAGCAAGTGAGAGAGCATGAGTGGCAGAGAAAGAAGAAGAAGCAGAATCCCCGCTGAACAGGGAGCCCGAAGTGGGGCTCAATCCTAGGGCCCCGGGATCATGATCTGAACTGAAGGCAGACAGGTAATGGACTGAGCCACCTGCGCGCCCCTCAGCTCTGATCTCAGAAGTGAAGGTAACGCTTACCTCTGGAGTGACTAGAAGGCCTGCTGAGGGTAGTCAGTTACTTGATCATGGGTGTGTTCATTTTAATGCAAATTCATTGAGCTGTGCACTTTTCTGCATGTGCGTTATGCTTCCGTAAGAAGTCAACAATAAAGAAATCTTTTAGTGGAAGTCACTGCATTTCTCTAGCAGAGTAATAAAGGCAAGCCTCGTGCTGGCTGACAAATGAATTCATCTCCTGGACTGAAGAATGCTTTGATTGGTTCTTCAGGAAAAAGTATTTTCAAAACAAAGCAATGGTCTCACTTAATCATTTTCTCAGTGACAGCCTAACAATGGCAAAGGAAAAGAAGTTCATAAGAACCAAATCGTGAAGCAATGACTAAACATATTTTTGAGAACTTTGTGCATTTTCATATTTGGAAGAAAATCATGTTACTAAAATGCTGGGTAAAAGGAACTATACTTAAAATGTCATTTCATTTTTTTAAATGTCATTTCTTTCTGAAAAATAAATGGTTGCTTGATTTTACCAGGAAAACACAAAAACACAAGGCTGTAATTATGAGTTGTATTTAGCCTCTGAGAGTGCGTGTTATTGTCCAGGTCACACAGACTCTCTGCTCAACCCACTGTCTGTACTCCTCCAGGCCTTGAGCCTTCTTCAGGTCATTGACATTGACTTGAAGGCAGACAAGAGAACTTTCCATTGTGATGGAAAGGTTCTGTGTCCTAATTGGGATGGTGGTTACACTGGTGTGTGCATTTATTACAACCCACTGAACTGTACACTTAAAAATTGCACTTTCAAGTGTAATATAAATTATACCTCAACTAAAAAGAATAATGTCAAAAATCATTAATGGCTATTGGTTGCCTGGAGTTAGAATTTAACAAATACCCCATTATGTTTTTTTTTTTTAAGATTTTATTTATTTATATGAGGGGGGGAGCATGGGCTGGGGGAGCGATAGAGGACGAGGGAGAGAGACAAGCAGACCCCCACTGAGCTCGGAGCCCAACTTGCTCACAGTGGGTAGATCGCAGATCCCAGGACCCTGAAATCATGACCTGAGCCAAAGTCAACACTTAACCAACTGTGCCACCCAGGCTCCCCCCGCCTCTGATTATGTTATTAATAAGGCCTTCTAGTATTTTCCAGAAGTACTAGTTCTCAGGGAGCTGAGCTCTCTGTAGCTTGAACAGTGTCTCCTGAATTTAAACATCTGACGGTTAAAACAGAATCAGATGAACAAGAGAAGAACTAGCTCTTAATGAGTGATGTAAAACTGTTATTCAATTTAATGAAATTGCATGATGGAATGAGAATATATTTCCAAATCACATATCAAGAAAGCTAGAATTAAACTAAAGTTCTTTCTGCACAGGCAGCTCTGCATTCGGCTTCCTGCTTCCCCAGTTTAAGTCCTCTGGAAAGTCGGCTTCCAGTATCTGGGGGAGCCTGCCATCTAGTGGCAGGACAGGCGGCACACTCATAGAGCCAAAAGCTGCATGGGGTGAGGGAGCTTTGGCCTTGCCTTTTACAAAACTCTGAAGGTCTCCTGGCAGAAGAAAATTCTCCATCTGTGGACTGCCAGTTAGTCATCCACCAAAGGTCTTGAAAAGATCTTCGGAAAAGATGCTTAGAAGCTGAAGAGCATTGAGGGAGCTCTTTTGGAAGGACAGATGGGAGACTCTCAGGCATTGACCCTTCTTCTCTCCACCAGGGCCTCATTAGTCATGACAGCCAAGGACAACAGGGCTACAATTTGCCCATACTCACTGACACATCTATACCAAATTAAAAAAAAATAAAGCTGCTTTCATAAGGGTGGACAAAGCCCCAGAGTGTATGGCTTGGTAAGTGGAAAATAGGCTGTATTTCAGTCCTCCTCCCTACCTCTGCCAGGAGCTCTTGTGCAGTGGGCAACCTGCACAACCACACACTGAAGCCCCCATGCAGCAACATTACTTTCTCCTGGCACCTCAAATGCCCAAAGCAAACACTGATACCTAAAAACTGGGGCAGGAGATAGGCACATCCCACCATCATATGTATCCTTAAGATACTTGGGACTTGAATTTCAGTTTTCTTTTCAACAGTCACTGTCAATTTTAGCTTTCTATTCAGGTCTAGGTGTTGAAGGCCTCACTTCAGATGAAACACAGAAAAGATTAGGAGCCTCTGAGGAGAATAGCATCACTTTGCTTTGTCATGAAAGATTATAGCATGGAATGGATAATGGATAATCCATAGTGATGGATTAAGGGCTTAGGAAATGTTACACTTTAAATGTGACACTTTTAGGAAATGTTACACTTTAAAATCCATGGACAGGCCAAAGACACATTGTAGAATATGGCAGGGAGACATTTATTATTTAGCAAACTTTTATTAAACACCCTGGTTTGAGATACTGGGCTAGGAAGGGAATACAGTGGTGACCAGTCTGTCTGCTCAGCAGACATAAACACACACACACACACACCCCGCAGCTGGGTTCCATGCTCTGGAACACTTCTATTCTCCTTTCCTGAGTTGGCGTTCATCTTTCTGTAGCCTTCTCCTACTTCACCCTGCAATTAGGACTTTCTTCATACTGCATCTCTTTTTAGCATTTATCACAGTAGAATTATTTCTATTTTATTTGCTTATGTTTATTATTTTATCAGCTCCCCCTCCCTCTGAACCAGGTTTTGGTTTCTTGACTTTATTGGTTGTTTTCTATTTCATTCATTCTTACTTTTATTTTTATTATTTCTTTTCTTACACTCTCTTGAAGTCTACCCTGTTGTTCTTCTGATGTCTTCAGTTGAACTCTGACTTATTTATTCATTAATTCCTTGTTATTGTACTAAAATAGATATAACACAAACTTGCCATTTTAACTACTCTAAGTGTGCAATTCAGTGACATTAAATATGCAATGTTGTACCACCATCATTACTATTTCCAAAATTTTTTTACCACCCCAAGTGGAAACTCTGTGCCCATTAAGCAATAAGTCTCCAGTTCCACACTCACCTCCAGTCCCTGGTAACTTCTCACCCCCTTTCTATCTCTATGCCTATTCTAGATGCTTCATACGAGTACAAATCATACACCGTTTGTTCTTTTGTGTTTTACTTAGCATGTTTTCAAGGTTTACCTATGTACCAGAACTTCATTCTTTTTCAAGGCCAAATAAGATTCCTTTGTATGTACCGACAACATTTTGATCATCCATTCATCTATTGATGAATACTTGAGTTGTTTCTACCTTTTGCTTATTGTGCAGAATGCTGCTCTGAACATTGTCACAGAAAAACATATTCGAATCTTTGTTTTTAACTCTTTTGGGTATATACATATGATTACCTCTTTATATCACTGCTAGTTCCAATAGACTATAGACCCCGAGGAATTGTCCCATTCATTTTTATATCCCCAGATGTAGCAAAGACCAAACACAGTAGGAAGGGGTATGAGTTTGATAAATAAATGAGTTATGATCATTCCTTACATTAATGGATCACCTGGCAGTTTACAAAGCATTATCATATTTTTTTTTACTTTGATTTACAATGATCCTGGAAGTACATAGGAGAATTTGATTGTAGTATTTCCATTTTCCAGAGGAGGACAGCAAAGGAGAGCAGATCAGTGTCAAAGTCACTAAGCATTCAAATCCAGATCTTTTGCCTTCTAGCTCAACTCTGTTTTCATCCGATCTTAATATTTTGGACAAATCACTGGTGAAAATGATCCACTCTTACTGAAAATTGATTACAGGAATGTAATAAAGTTTTCTGTAAAAGAGCATGGGAAGCTGAGGTATCTTGATTTGTCTTCATTCAATAGTTCCTGTACTTGGAATTTGAACGATCCAGACTGACCATTGAACCTTGTAGATGTGATCATGTTATTGCTCTGTAAAAAACCTTTCAAGGGCTTCATACTGCTCCAAGGTTTAAAAAAAAAAAATCCTTACCAATTTTACCCACCCAAGAGAGTCTGGCTCTTAACTTCTCAGCTCCAGTCCTGATAGGCCCTACACAGTTAAATGAGTGAACTGGTGGGGAATGAGATGACAGAGCATTGACTCTGACCTGCAGTCGTGGAAAGTGACAGAGTGGCGGGCACTGCGGCGATGTTGTAGCATGCCAACTAAAGTGGGCAGCCACGCCTTGGTTTGTTGCCCTGGGGGCATGCAGACCCAGTGTGCCCGGATCTTCAAACTTTTTAGAGAAGCAGAAATTTGGATATTTTGTGTGAATTTTACATATTTTTAAAATAGATTTCACTTTCTTAAAAGATTGATTTATTTATCCAAGAGAGAGTGCACCTGCAAGAAGAGGGAGGCGCAGAGGGAGAGACAGAATCTCCATTAAACTCCCTGCTGAGTGTGGAGCCCCAAGCAGGGCTCCATTGCCCAAACCTGAGAGCATGACCTGAGCTGAAATTGAGTCTGACGCTTAACAGACGTGGTGCCCAACAGACAACTTTTTAGAGCAGTTTTAGGTTCACAGCAAAATTGAGAGGAAAGTATAGAGATTTCTCATTTTCTTCCTGTCCTCACTCATGCACAGTCTCTCTACTATCACTATTCCCGAACCAGAGTGGTGAATGTGTCCCAGCTGATGAACCTGCACAGGCACAGCAATATCACCCAGAGTCCATAGTTTACCTTCGGGTTCCCTCTGGGGGTTGTACATTCTAAGGGTTTGGAAAAATGGGTAATGACATATATCCACTATTGTTGCATCATGCAGAATAGTTTCAGTGCCCTAAAATCCTCTGCACAAGTGATTTAAATTCAAAAACCAATTGGGCAAACTGAGGGTGAATCTGAGAAAATGGGCCAGGTTGGCCACAGACCACAGGGCACAGGGCCCTTAGCTCTATCTCCCCGCATGTTTCTCCTGCCTTGGTCCATGGTCCTCTATTCGCCAGCCCTGCTGGACATCTTCTGGTAGCTCTACTGCCGTGGTTCCGGGCACTGGCTGCACATGAGAATGACTGGGAAGCTGGAAGGAAAAAGAGTGGTATCTCGGTCCCACTTCTTGATATTTATCTTTCAGGCTCCCTAGGGGATTCTCGTGTACAGTACAGCAGGATTGACAACATGTCATTGATTGCCAAGTGGACTTCCTGCTTCCAGCTTCAACGACCTCTGGTTAATTTTTCACACTGCAGCAAGAAAAGTCTTTTTAAAACATAAATCTCAGCAAGTTACTTCTCTGCTCAAAACCCTCCCACGGCTTCTCCTTGACATCAGGATAAATGACTTTGCATGATCGGGAGGTCCTTCAGGATCTGACCCCTGCTGAGCCTCCTGGCCTCATCTCTTCCCATCACCTATGCTCCTCCCCGCCAGGAATGCACTTTATTTCAGTCAGGCTGAACCTCTGAAGTTCCATGATGTACTCTTTCACCCATGAGCCTTTGAATGTGTGCAGTGGGAGAAGTCTATGTGCGAATGGTCACCAGGCACTGCTGGGGTGAGGGAGGGAGGGGGAGAGGATCAGAATTGGTGTAGGGAGGAGGCCAACTAATGCCATCCTCAAAAAGATGGAAAGCTTCTTGAAGGCTGAGATTGTAATCAGTATTGCTATTTTCCGCTCTCCAATCCTCTAGGGCCAAGCCTTGAGTATATGAAGCAAATTCTGAAATGAAGTGAATATGAAATGAATTGAATTACATTTTCAAAAAGTATTCTCTGGGCTGGTTGGTTATTTGGGGAGGAGGCTCATTCTTAGTCCGAACGAGAATCCAAGTACAACAGTAGCCATAATAACTCATTTATTCATTCAGGGACACTAATATCTATATTGGTCTTTTATTGTCAATTAGTTAAGACTGGAAAATCCATCAATGATTAGAAAACTGTATACATGTGTGGGGGAAAGGGAAGCTAGCTCAGACTTGGGATATCAGAAAACTTTACTAAAGGGATAATGTCTAATTTGAGTCCTGAGGGACAAGTAGAAGCCACTCAGCCCTCTTGCTCTCTCTCCCTCTTTCTCTCTCTGTGTGTGTGTGTGTGTGTGTGTGTTGGATAGGCCTGCTGAAAAAGAGGGAATTTCAGGCAAAGAGGGCAGCAGATCTAAAGCTTTATAGTTAAATGAAGGTTTGGCAGATTCTCGAAAGTGAAAGTAATAATTCTACAAATGCGAGCCTGAATGATTCTAGGATCCCTTTCTGGGGCTCTCAAGTTCTGGCTTAGCATCTCAAGTACTGGTTTAACATAGCTGAAATAGCATCTAATTGAGAAAGTTAAATATAGTTTAGTTTCTGGCTGGTGAATTCCATCCCCCAAGAGTCTCTTAAGAGACTGTAGGAAAGAGAAGAAGGAAGTGTGCAATGGCAACAGTCAGAGGATGGGGGTGACATTTATACTGCAATTTGCCTCCCAACAATTGCCTTTCTTGGGAACTCTAACCATCAGGGAGGACCTGTGGCCCACAATTCACACTTGTATCCAGCAAATGTAGAGTCCTTGCTTCTACTACATAGATGAGAAGCAAGGTTCTTCTGGGGTCACACAGCAGAAGCCTGACATTTGGAGAATGTGATTGATGAACTCTGTCCTCCCACAGAGGAGTCCTATGGTGAGAAAGAACTCCAGAAGCCAAATAACCAAGGGACTTTCCAAATCATACATCTTCAATGAAATGCAGAACCTGCTGAGCCATGCCTGACCTAGCTAGCTAGAGACATAGCCCTGTGGTTCCCATGAGAGCTTATCCCCAGCCAGATTTTCTACCATTAACACAGCTCCTTTTAATTGCAGTTTTCTTCCTAGATGACGCCTACTAAAACATCCTAGACAGAAGGGATCACATAGATGATGTAAGTTTCTCAGACAGCCTGTCACCTGGTAGAAAGCCAAGCACCAAGGGTGTGTGCTCTAGGTTTGTAGGCAGATTCAGAGTTTACGTATCACCTAAGATGAGGAGGTTTAATGAGGTACCAAGTCCAGGGCAATATCAGGACCTCGGCTTTGGAAGGAGGGGCTCACAGGGAAGAAGATATTCCAAAGAAGAGAAAAGCCTGGTTGGGGGGCGGTCTTTAAAGGCACCTAACCTACTTCACAATTTTCTCTAGGACTGACCAATACCTCAGAGTCATGATAAAACCTATTTTCTTGGTCCCTCCTCTTTTCTCCTCTTATCACTCTGCAGAAAAAAAACTATTAATTGCAATAGATCCTTTATATAATCTATGAAGAGTGTATAGTTCTTTGAGAATTCCTTAGTTGTCTAAGACCATTAGTAATTATGAAGCTTGAGCAGAAGGCCAGGCTCACTCACTAGTGAAACTAGTGGATACTAGCTGGGAAAAGACATGACAGACTTGAGTTTGCGCTGGGGTCTTCACAGGCTCCTTCTTGTTTAGATCTCCTATAGACATGAAATGGATATTATTTTCTGTTTCCAAAATTACCAGCATTCATAGCCTTTGGGTGTTACCCTTGCATGGTAGAGATCAGGAACTGTAAGTACAAATGCCTGGACCTACTCGGGTCTGGATGTCACACCTTACTTTATTAAAACCTAGTGAATAAAATAAAACAGTGTAAAATATCAATAGGTGACAACAGCAGTAAGTGCTTATATCCACCAAAATATATGCACACTTTTATTTGTGAAGCCAAAAACTAGAAAAGGGCAATATCCATCAGAAGTAAATCGTGAGGGGGCCTAGGTGGCTCAGTTGGTTAAGCATCCGACTCTTGATTTTGGCTAACGTCTTGATTTCAGAGTGGTGGATTGAGTCCTATGTTGGGCTCTATGCTCAGCATGGAGTCTGTTTGTCCTTCTCCCTCTGTGCCTTCCCCGCTCTCTCTCACTCTCCAATGAATAAATAAATAAAACCTTTTTTAAAAAGGTAAAGAATAGGAGTGAAAAAGAGAAAGAAAAAAAAAGAAAAAGAAAAGTGAAAGAATCCCACAATAAGGAAGAAGAGGGAATGACTGGTACAGTACAGCAGCACAGATGAGTCTCACAGACATAATGTTGAATGAAAGACATCAGACACACATATATCTAGACCCATATATGAAGTTCAGAAACAGGCAAAATAATCTGTCATGACAGGAGTCGGGATGTTATGCTTGGTGGGTCTGACTATCCAGTGCTTACACTTGCTGGGATCTTCTGAGGGGTACAAAGAAGCTTCTGGAGTGTTGGAAATATTCTCTATCAAGGTAATGGTTACCCAAGTGTATACATGTGTAAAAATGCACCTTGCTGTGCACATAAGAGGTGCCCCTTCTACAGTCTACAAGTAATATCTAAAAAATAAAAAAACAAATCTGTGTAAGAAGCATCTGCCTCGGGACGCCTGGGTGGCTCAGTTGGTTAAGCAGCTGCCTTCGGCTCAGGTCATGATCCCAGCGTCCTGGGATCGAGTCCCACATCGGGCTCCTTGCTCAGCAGGGAGCCTGCTTCTCCCTCTGCCTCTGCCTGCCATTCTGTCTGCCTGTGCTCGCTCTCCCCCCCCCCCGATAAATAAATAAAATCTTAAAAAAAAAAGCATCTGCCTCACCTCTGATCTTACAGGATTCAGAACAGGTATGGATATAAACCAAAAAATGTAGTGAGATAATCCTTGAGAGAAGAATAGATAGACACCATGGATGGAAAATGTGTTACTGCTAATTTATGGGTAGAAAGGGTAGTCTTGGCGGTTTATGAGAGCACAAATCAGGCCCAGCAGCCCTTGGCAATACATTGAACTTCACCCTGATTTTTCTTTCATCAATAAATCGCTTAGATGTCTGAATGGTTAATTTTTTATTTTAAACTTTCTTAAAGAATGACATGTAGGGGCGCCTGGGTGGCTCAGTGGGTTAAAGCCTCTGCCTTCGGCTCAGGTCATGATCCCAGGTCGTGGGATCGAGCCCCGCATTGGGTTCTCTGCTCAGCCGGAGGCCTGCTTCCTCCTCTCTCTCTGCCTGCCTCTCTGCCTATTTGTGATCTCTGTCTGTCAAATAAACAAATAAAATATTAAAAAAAAAAAGAAGAAGAATGACATATATACAGTAAAAAGAATATATCATACATTTGACAAATACATATATAAGGGAATAGATTATCATCAAATGAACACACCCAAATAACCATCTACCATCCAAACCAAGAAAGAAAATATTACCGTTATCCCAAAGATTTCCTGTGTCCATTTCCTTGTTTTTGTTGTTGTTAGGGTGGTGGTGGTTCTTTTAACAGTTCATTGTTTTTGAAGTAAACTTATACTGTTGGGCAGCCATCACCATCATAATCCACTTGTAGAACACTTCTAGCAACCTCAAAAGTTCCCTCTTGTCCATATGATTGGTTCCTACTCTTGCCATCAACTTCAGGCAACCACTGATTTGCTTTCTGTCTCTATGGTTCTGCCTTTTGTAGAAATTTCATATAAATGGAATTATGCAGTACATTGTCTTCTTTCCTTAGCGTGATATTTTTGAAGTTCATGCATTTGTTGCATGGAACAGTAATTTCTTCCTTTTTTTTTTTTTTAAAGATTTTATTTATTTATTTGACAGAGAGAGATCACAAGTAGGCAGAGAGGCAGGCAGAGAGAGAGAGGAGGAAGCAGGCTCCCTGCTGAGCAGAGAGCCCGATGCGGAACTCGATCCCAGGACCCTGAGATCATGACCTGAGCCGAAGGCAGCGGCTTAACCCACTGAGCCACCCAGGCGCCCCTAATTTCTTCCTTTTTATTGCTAAGATCTATATTATTGTATAGATAAACCACACTGTTTATTCATCCGTTGATGGACAGTTGGGTTGTTTCCAATTTGAGGCTATTATGAACAATACTGCTGTGAATATCTGTGACCAGTGTTTCTTTGGGCACGTATTTTCATTTCTCTTGGATACATACATAGAAGTGGAATTGCTAGGTTTTATTTATATTTAACTTAAGGAACTGCCAAACTTTTCCCAAGTAACTCTCATTTTATATTCTCTAGGAATGTCTGAGGGTTCCAATTGCTCTACAGTCTCACCAGTACTTATTTTCAGTCTTTTTGCTCATAGGCATTCTAGTGAGTCTGTGGTTCTCGTCTTGTTAACGTTCATTTCCTTAGTGATTAATGATGTTGAAGATTTCTGTGTATGCTTGTTAGCCATTTGGATATCATCTCTGATGAAATGTCTACTCAAGTCTTTTGACTTTTTATTGGATTATTTGTCTTATTATGTTGTAGGAGTTATTTGTGTGTTCTGGATACTAGCCCTTTATCAGATATACGATTTGCAAATATTTTCTCCAAATCTACATTGTATTTGCATTTTAATGATGTCTTTTGAAGTGCAAAAATATTAACTTTTTATTTATTTATTTTTAGAGATTTTATTTATTTAGAGAGACAGAGAGAGAGAGAGCAAGAGTGGGGAGAGGGGCAGAAGGAGAAAGCGAGAATCTTAAGCAGACTCTGTGCTGAGTGTGGAGCATGACTCAGGGCTTGATTCCACAACCCTAGCATGACAACTTGAGCCGAAATCAAGAGTCAGATGCTCAACTGACTGAGTCACCAAGGTGCCCCCCAAATTTAACCTTTTTAAACTGATATATAATTCACATGCCATGAAAATCTCCTTTGTAAAGTGTACAATTAAATGGGGTTTTGGGGTTTTCTTTTTCTTTTTAGGGAGGTGGGGGGAGGGGCAGAGGGAAAGGGAGAGAGAAAACCTTAGCCAAGCTCCACACAGGGCTTGGTCTCATGACCCTGAGATCATGATCTAAGCCAAAATCAAGAGTCAGACACTTAACCGACTGAGCCAGCCAGGCACCTCTAAATGGTTTATAGTATAGCCACAAGGTCATGTAGCCACTGCCACTATCTAATTCCAGAACATTTTCATCATCCCTAAAAAAGAAACCCCTTGCCCATTAGCAGTAATCCCCTATTTCTTCCTTTTCCCACCGGTTGAACCACATATTCATGTTCTGTCTCCATGGATTTGCTTATTGTAGGCATTTCATATAAATTTGGTATTATGATATGTGGCTTTTTTGGTTTAGCATATTGTTTTCAAGGATCACCCATTTCGTAGTATGGATAAATACTTCGTCCCCCCCCCTTTTATTTTTAACTTCGTTCCTTTTTATGGCTGAGTAATACTCCATTATATAGATATGTCACATTTTATTTATTCATTCCTCAGATTATGGACATTGGGATTATTTCCATTTTGTGGCTGATGTGAATGCTCCTGTGAACATTTACATGCAAGTTTTTTTTTTTTAAAGATTTTATTTATTTATTTGAGAGAGAGATACAGTGAGAGAGAGCATGAGCGAGGAGAAGGTCAGAGAGCGAAGCAGACTCCCCGTGGAGCTGGGAGCCTGATGTGGGACTCGATCCCGGGACTCCAGGATCACGCCCTGAGCCGGAGGCAGTCGTCCAACCAACTGCGCCACCCAGGCGTCCCTACATGCAAGTTTTGTATGGACAGATGTTTTCAGTTCTTTTGGGTATAGACCTAGGAGTGGAATTGCTAGGCCATGTTGTAACTCTCTGTTTAACTTTTTGAGGAACTGCCAAATTGTTTTCCACAGCAGCTGCAACATTTCATTGTCCTAACAGCAGGGTACAAAGGTTCCATTTTCTCCACATCCTAGCCAACATTTGTTATTTTCCACTTCTTTTATTCTAGTGGTATGTGTGCATGTGGAGTAGTATCTCAAATGGTTTTGATTTGCATTTTCCTAAAATGTAACAATGTTGAGTTTATCGGTCATTTGTCTAATCTTTTGTGGGGAAATGTTTGTTCAAGTCCTTTGCCTGTTTAAAAATTAGGTTGTCTTTTTACTAGGACTGAAAATATTTTCTTATGTAGTAGATACACTGGTATACACAGTTATTAAAACTCACAACTGTACATCTAAAAAAATCGCACCTTGAAGTGTAATGTAAATTATGCCATCAAACCAAGGGCCCTAAAAAAGGAAATAAGTTATACTATATAGTCAGAATTTTATACTGCACTTTCATTTAAAGAGTGTTCTAGGGAGAAAAGCCGATTGGCTTGGGTAACAGGCCTGGTGTATGTGGAAAGCTACATGGCTTCAAGGTTCTTGAAGAAAAACCAAGTTTTAGTCAGATGCATGGAATAAAAGAGAAAACAGATGTAACAGAAGGTGCAGTGCCCGGCAATTCCAGGAAAATAGAAGGACCAGGCATCAGGTATGTTTTCTTCAACTCAAAGTAAGACCTCTTGACTCAGAAAATAATTTTGGCTGATGTTCTGTAAACTGAGGCCTTTGTTGCCCTTAGGTATGATTCAGGGGAAATGATCAAAAGCCACTGCCTGTGTCAGTGAATTGGGCCCGCCAGAGTGGATGCCAGGACGGGCTTTGTGAATGTGGGATGAAAGGCGCTTGGGTAAGAACAAAGGAGTGCTGGTGGGCATCTCCCAAGCACCAGCCTTGGAGTTGTCATGGTTAGCTTCAAGGGCATGGACTGGCAAAGACGGCAACTTCACAAAACGGATGGAACTTTTTTTTTTTTTTTAAAGATTTTATTTATTTATTTGACAGAGAGAAATCACAAGTAGATGGAGAGGCAGGCAGAGAGAGAGGGAAGTAGGCTCCCTACTGAGCAGAGAGCCCGATGTGGGACTCGATCCCAGGACCCCGAGATCATGACCTGAGCCGAAGGCAGCGGCTTAACCCACTGAGCCACCCAGGCGCCCCGGATGGAACTTTGTTAAAAAAAAAAAAAAAAAGATTGACTGATTGACTTATCTGTGAGAGAGAGAAAGAGAAAGAGAGCACAAGCAGGGTATACCAGCCAGCCACCCAAACTAATAGTGGCCTGCTACTCTGAGGCCTCTACCTTATGGAGCTGCTTTATTGTCTATCAAGCACTTACCTTGTTTCTTTATTATTTTTTAATTTAAAAAAATATTTGTAGGGCGCCTGGGTGGCTCAGTGGGTTAAAGCCTCTGCCTTTGGCTCGGGTCGTGATCCCAGGGTCCTGGGATCGAGCCCCATATCGGGCTCTCTGCTCAGCAGGAAGCCTGCTTCCTCCTCTCTCTCTGCCTGCCTCTCAGCCTACTTGTGATCTCTTTCCATCAAATGAATAAATAAAAAATTTTTTGTAAACATATAATGTATTATTAGCCCCAGGGGTACAGGTCTGTGAATCGCCAGGTTTACACACTTCACAGCACTCACCATAGCACATACCCTTCCCACTATCCATAACCCCACCACCCTCTCCCACCCTCCCACCCCCAGCACCCTTACGACCCAGCAATTGCACTACTGGGTATTTACCTTAAAGATACAAATGTAGTGATCCGAAGGGGCACGTGCACCCGAGTGTTTATAGCAGCAATGTCCACAATAGCCAAACTATGGAAAGAACCTAGATGTCCATCAACAGATGAATGGACAAAGAAGAGGTGGTATATATATACAATGGAATATTACGCAGCCATCGAAAGAAATGAAATCTTGCTATTTGCAACGACGTGGATGGAACTAGAGGGTATTATGCTTAGCAAAATAAGTCAATCGGAGAAAGACAACTATCATATGATCTCCCTGATATGAGGAAGTGGAAATGCAAAGTGGGGGGTTTGGGGGGTTGGAAAAGAATAAATGAAACAAGATGGGCTCGGGAGGGAGATAAACCATAAGAGACTCTTAATGTCACCTTGTTTCTTTGTTTACTTGTTTATTATCTGTTCTGTCTTTGCCAGAGTGTAATCCTGGGGGAGCAGAGATTTGACTGTATTATTCTCAGCACAGTGCCTGGCCAGTAGTAGGCAGGCAGTAAATGGTTGAATTAATGACTCAAAAATTTTTTCTTAAATTTCCACTCAGGGGGAGCCTAGATGGTTTGGCCCTGGGATAGAGCCTGCAGCTGGCTCCCTGCTCAGCGAGGAGTCTCCTTGACCCTCTGTCCCTCCCCCTGCTCATGTTCCTTCCCTCCCTTCTTCCCTCCCTCCCTCCCTCTCTCAAATAAATAAATAAATAAATAAAATAAAATCTTTAAAAAAAAAATCTCCACTCAGACATCCCCTTTAATTTGCCGACTGGAACAATTCCACTTAAATGTCTCACAAACACTTCAACCTTGAAATGACCAAAATATTATTCTTGTCCCTGTCCTCCCCTCCAGCCAATGGCTAAGCCAAGAATTTGGAAACCATTTTCCACCAGGATCTCTCACCTGGATTCAACAGCAATTGCACTACTGCTGTTGAAACTGCCTCCTGTTGTGTTCTTCTAGATTCATCTCCTGAGTTACCTGCTGAAACTCAAGTTTGATCATGTCACATCACTGCTTCAAACTCTTGGGCAGCTCCTCACTGACTTCATGTAAAGGCCAAATTACCTTAGCAGGGCACTCAGGCCTTTGCTAATGTAGCTCTTGCCCACTTCTCTAGCAGTCCCACATGTCTTAGCTCTAGCCATACTGAGCTGCTTGTAATTCCGAGCGTAGCTGCTACTACACTCCTCAGCCTCTCTTACTCTTCTGCTCTTGTCTTTCTGGCACATCCCCTTCTTTCCTGTGTCACTTCATCTATGAAAAAAAATTTTGACCGGTATTATATTTCTTAGGACTCTTGATTTTGAGGAACAGAAACCCAACACAAACTAGCTTCAGTTAAAAGGGGTTGTATTAATTCATATAAGGAAGGACTGGATGAAGGCAGCCTCAGGAATGGCTGGATCCAGCCACTTAAATGATTCTGTTATCTCTCTCTCTGTCTCTGTCTACACACACACACACACACACAGGAATTTTGGCTTCTTATTATGAGTTGATTTCATTCTTGTGAAGGGAAAAATGTGGTCAGGGGAGTTCCAGGCTTACATATACTTTGTTTACCCCAGGGGAGAATGAAGTCTTCTTCCCCTGGTTCAGCTTATAACAATCATGGGAGAATCTAAGATTACCTTGGCTGTAGACAAGTACCCAGCCATTGACCTGTGGCTGGAGGGAAAAAGGTATAAATGGCCAGGATTTGGACTGTTCTTAACCTGGGAGTGGGGTGTACTCCTTTTGTTGGCCAACCCTTCTTCAATAAAAGAGAGTATTGTTATCAGGAAAAGAGAGTAGACCACCGATGTCTAATACAACCACCTTCTCATCCCTCCCTCCCACTCCTTTCATGTTCCTGTTGTCCTCTGTGCAGAGGCAGAGGGACAGATGGGGGACAAAACAGATTTCTGAGTCAGACATAGGTTCAATGATTGGCTTTATAATGACTATGTGACCTTGAGAAAGTTTTAATCCTTGTTGTGCCTTTACCTTCTCATCTATAAAATATTTTAGGATAGCTGTGAGAATTAAAGACAATAGAGGTCAAGTATCTGGGCCACAGATGGTACCAATATTAATAATACTCATAACATTCAATCGTCTGTCTTTGCCTAGCTCCTCCTTCTAGACCATGAATTACTTTAGGCAGGGCCTTGTTTTAGGCACAGTAAAACTCAGTTACAATAGCTGGGCTCAGGTACTGGTGTATCCACTTGCTAGGGTTGCTCTAACCCACTGAGTCACCCAGGCGCCCGCTAGGGTTGCTCTAACAAGCACCACAGACTACATGGCTTGAACAACAGAAATTTATGCTTTATTGTCCCGGAGGCTAAAAGTCTGAGATCAAGACGTCGACAGGGTGGGTTTCATCTGAAGATTTTCTCTTTGGCTCATAGATGGCTGCCTTCTCTCTTTCTCCACAGGGTCTTTCCTCTGTGTTTCTGTGTCATGACTACCTCTTTTTGTAAGGACACCTGTCATATTGAACTACGACCCCCCCTAATGACCTCATTTTAACTTAGTCACCCCCTATCTCCAAATACAGAGGCCAGGACTTCAACATGTGAATTTTGAGGGGACGCAATTCAGCCCATTACTACTCATTTCCATCCAAAATATGAACGAAAAGGCATGCAGGATGAGACAAGTTTTCAGGATAAGGGAGTCATTTAGGGGGATGCCTGGGTGGCTCAGTCTGTTAAGCGGCTGCTTTCAGCTTGGGTCATGATCCCAGGGTCCTGGAATCAAATCCCAGATAGGGTTCCTTGCTTGGTGGAAAGCCTGCTTCTCCCTCTACCTGCCACTTTCCGTTTCTGTTCTCTCTCTCTCTCTCTGACAAATAAATAAATAAATAAAATCTTTTAAGAAAGGAAGTCATTTAGCTCTGTTTTTCTCAATCTTGGCTTTATAATAGTAGTTCACTGCATATTTTTAAAAGATTTTATTTATTTGACACGGGGGGGGGTTCATTGCATTTACATGGTCTTTTTTTTTTTTTTTTTTGACTCTCCAAAGCACCTTCATATCTATTACTTGATTTTGCTGTGTTATCCCAGGGGGCCCTGAATTAGATTTCAGGGAACCGATTACCAGAGATCCAAAGACGCAAAATTAACCAAAAATAGGCCACCAGGGGGCGCTGCGAACAAGCCCTGGGAAATCCAAGGGCTCTAGTTCTGAGCCTAGACCTGGAGCAGGCCCAGCTTCCTACCAACTGATCAGGGCACCTCTGCACATGAACGCCTGGCTATTGGTTGGGCCCAGGCTGAGCCATGGTTGCCCTCCCAGTTCTGGGATCTGGCCCCGTGTAAACCCTCTCCCATGCGTATGAACTAAGTGGACAGCATAGAAGTTCAGTGGCAGCCCCGCCAGCCTTTCAACCCTGCTTGAGTCCCAGGAGATAAAATATTAATATTCAACAAAGCCTGTGCCCACAGGGGTGGCAGTGGGCCCAGCGGTGGACACAGTATGGACAGCAGGCTGGCTCTAGATAAGGCTCGAGCATTGGGAGAGGTCTCAGTCACATGCCTTTACTTCAGCCCTAGCGTCTCGTCTTCTTATGCTTCCTCCTGCTTTGATGGTCAAGAGTAGGGGCTCATAGTCTACCAACTCTTTTATATCTGAAGTCCTGTGGCGAGTGCCTTTGGTTCTCACAGCATCCTCCCTTCTCCCTGGAAGCAGAATGTTCCCAGTCTATGGGATTTGAGGGGGGCTGCCAATCACAATGTTCTCACGTATCCAGCCTGACCTCAGCCCAGGTCAGAAACATGCTCAGAATCTAGGCCCAGATGTTTAAAAAAACTTGGAGAGATGTCATCCACCAGGCACTGCTGTCACTGGGACCTCATTTGGGACAAAGATGAGGATTGAAGACCTCCTTATACTCCATTCTTTAGTGGAAGACAGAGCAGTGGAAAATAAAAGTTCTCTGAAGCGGGGTCTTGTTCATTCTATATTAAAATATTCCTTTCTTTTAGTCAAGGCAAGCAGCCAGGCCCTTGTATTCCTTTGTCAGATGAAGTCTGGGCTGTAGGGTAGAAAGCAAAAGCCACTGAAGCTCTTTCTTTTAATGTTTGGTGGGGGGGGGTGTGAGCGCGCCTGTGAGAAATGCTAAACTCCTCTAAGTCCTAAACTCCTTAAAGAGCTAGTTGCCTCAGGAGGAGAGGAGATACCCGTGATGCCTTCAGGGAAGGAGTGGAAACAACGGAGGATAAGCTACAAGTCCTACAAGTCGGGGCTCCACTCCTGTCCCAAAGCTAGTTGCTAAACATTTATCTGCATACCACTGCCTGTAAGAGTGACCTTTTCCCAATCTCCTTCAGGTAAATGGCTGCTTCCTTGGGGAGAATGGGCCAAGGGGCAGGAGAGAGAACAAGCAGTGCTTCCCTTTTAAAAAGCAGACTGGGAAGTTCTTCATGGAAACAAATGAAATGGAAGTAGGGGGTGTCCTCCTACTGTCCTTCCTTTCCTTTTTTTTCCGCCCTTTTTACCTCATATATATTAGAAAAGAATAGGCGGCCACAGAGTATGGCGGCTAAGAGCAAGGCTTTAAAGTCAGACAGAATTTGGGTTCCCCGCCCAGCCTGCGCACTAACTGTGCGGTGTTGTATGAAGTGGAGTAAAATTGGAATGAGAAGTATCCTGATCGGTTTTCAGGGCAGAAGCCAGGCCACGCGGTTCTTTACTTCTCTCAGAGAATGGGCCCTTGAGTCCGGCCCTCACTTTCTCTGAGCTACTGTATTGCATGGTGGTAGTGGTCTACAGAAATATGGATAGATCTACATGATAACCTGATAATTCATGCAGAACTCAGGCCTCAACAGCCCAAGCAGCTCTCCTGTCTGCCTCTTCCAGACACATCTAAAAAACAAAATGCCTGGGGCACCTGGGTAGTTCAGTCAGTTAAGCATCTGACTTTTGATTTCAACCCAGGTCATGATCTCAGGGTCATGAGATGGAACTCTGCGTCATGCTCTGTGCTAGGTGTGGAACCTGCTTCAGATTCTCTCCACCCCTTCTGCCCCTCCGCAATCTCTCTCTCTCTCCCCCCCACCCCCACCCCCCCAAAAAAAAACCTTTGCAAAATGCCAGACTGGAGATCCTGCTCCATAACATCTGTCTTTTGGTTTTCTTTGTGAAGGAGTTGGTAGATCCCTTGGCTTTTCTGAATTTCAACTTCTGCATTCATAGGATGGAAATAAAAATATAGCTTCATTGCCTTTTATGGATACAGATGAAAAGGCCCCAGAACGTTTTAACCATTGCAAATTTGTTACATTTTTCTAGTTTCCCAGTTGGATTCAATTAGGATCATGACAGTGTTGTTGCCTCCCCCAGCCTAAAAGAAAAAAGCCGCTATTAACCTTCAATTACATACCACAAACCCAAAGGAAAAGTCCCAATGGATCTTTAAAGCTATTTTCTTACTCAGAGTTTAAAAAGCTAGAAAGCTGGTTTAAATAACCCAGTACATTTTTTGTATTGCTCTTCTCCATAGAATGTGAAGGACCAAGAGTGAACCCTCCCTATTAAGGCGTGTTAGGCAGGTGCCAAATTTCTTTACCTTCTTGTTTTCTTGGTTTACTTTTTCCTTCTACTGTTCTCATTTGGTTGTATTGTCGGGGTGTGTGTATGTGTGCATGTGTACACGTGTGTATGTGTATACAGTAATGCATGTGTGTGGTCTGTTTAGAGGGAGACAGACTTTGGAAGCACAGAATGGTAACACCTGGTGTGTAGCAACCCCCACCCCCACACACACACCTCAGGAAAAGGAAAGACCAACAGAATAAAGAATAAAGAAATGAAAATAAATTGAGATAAAAATAAGCAACACAAAAAAGCCCACATACAAAAATCAAGTCTTTCCTTTTCTCAATTTCATGTTCTCTTTTTCCCTTTTTTTTACTGAATTCAGATTTTTTTCCTTCTCATTTCTATAGGTCTTTTTCCTTTCTCTGTGCCCTTATTAACTCAACCTCATTAACACTTCCAAAACCAGAAGTCATTATACTGACACCATTCACTGCTCTCAAGTTCTACTTCTTTCTGAATTGCCCCAACTGTTCTCAGGTTCCACTTTAGGTCAGCTGCCCAATTAAAAAAAAAAAAAAAAAAAGAAAAACAACTCAGAGTCATTCCTTATTTTTAAAATCTGCTTCATGGAGATATAATTTACATACAACAAAACTTCACCCATTTTAAGTGTATAGTTTAATGCATTTTAAACAAATGTATGCAGTCATGTAACCACTACTATAATCAAGACATAAAATAGTTTCGTCACTCCAGAAAGTTTTCTTTCTATCACCAGAGTTTGCCTTTTCTAGGATGTCATGTAAATGGAATTAAATGGTAGGTAGTTTTTTGTGTCTGGCTTCTTTTCTCAGCCTATTGCTTTTGAGGTTTGTCTATATTGTTGCATGTATTGGTCATTCATTTTTGTTGCTGAGAGATACTGCACTGTACAGAAACATCACAATGGTTTGTTTATGCATTCACCTGTTGATGGATATTTGCACTGTTTTCACTTTGGACTTACGAATTAAGTGAATATTCACACATGGGTCTTTGTGTGGACATTTATTTTCACTCCCCTTGGGAAGTTCCATTTCTAGGAAAAGAATTGTTGGGTTGGATAATAAGTGTAGTTTAACCTTGTAAAACATGAATACATGGTTTTCCAAAGAGGGTGCATCATTTCCATTCCCACCAGCAATGTATGAAACTTCCAGTTGCTTCATATCATTGTCAATGCTTTGTACTGTCAGTTTTTAACATTTTAGCCATTTTTTTGGATGTGTACTGTTACTTCATTGTCCTTTTAATTTATATTTCCCAGATGAATAATGTTGTTGAACGGGTTTTCAGAGTGTGCTTATTTGCCTTACATATAACTTCTTTGGTGAACTGTCCACATTTGTTGCCCATTTAAACATTGGGTTATTTGTTTTCCTATGATTGATTTTGTATGAGTTCTTTACATTTTCTGGATAGAAGTCCTTTATCAGATACATATTTTGCCTATTGAAATAACCTGAAATTCAGAGTCATGAATAAGGTTTTCCTATCAATGTTATTTACAATTATGATGAAATTGAAAACAAGTTACAATCTAATAAAAGGGAAACTTCCCTTATGATTCAAAGGAATATTTTGCAGTCACTTAATATTAAAAATTTAAGGATTTAGAAACCTGCTTTTGATATATTTTTAAGTAGAAAATAAAATTTTGTGTAATATCAGCCATGCATTAAAAAAGCCTGGAAACATATGCCGAATAATAAGAATGATAATATTTAAGAGGTAAGATTACAGCTGGGTTTTAAATTTTCTACACTTTTCTATATTTTTCCTTTTCTTTTTATTCTTTTTATTTATTTTTATTTTTTTATAAGAGTGCATTAGTTTTTTTTTTTTTTTTAAGATTTTATTTATTTATTTGTCAGAGAGAGAGAGAGAGAGCGAGAGCGAGCGCAGGCAGACAGAGTGGCAGGCAGAGAGTCAGAGGGAGAAGCAATCTCCCTGCGGAGCAAGGAGCCCGATGTGGGACTCGATCCCAGGACGCTGGGATCATGACCCGAGCCAAAGGCAGCTGCTCAACCAGCTGAGCCACCCAGGCGTCCCTATTGTTATTTTTTAAAAGATTTTATTTATTTATTTGACAGAGACCACAGGTAGGCAGAGAGGCAGGCAGAGAGAGGAAGGGAAGCAGGCTCCCTGCTCAGCAGAGAGCCTGATGTGGGGCTCAATCCCAGGACCCTGGGATCATGACCCGAACTGAAGGCAGAGGCTTTAACCCACTGAGCCACCCAAGTGCCCCTCCCCCCACCCTTTTTTTTTAAGATTTGTATTTATTTATTTATCAGAGAGAGAGATAACACAAGTAGGGGGAATGGCAGGCAGAGAGACAAGCAGGCTCCTTGCTCAGCAGGGAGCCTGATACAGGACTCAATCCCAGGAGCCTGGGATCATAACCTGAGCCAAAGGCAGACGCTTAACCAACAGAGCAACCCAGGTGCCCACTTTTTCTACATTTTCAAGATTTACAGAGTAGGCCTATCTTAGTTAATAAAGGAAAAGCATGTCATAAAAAAGTACATGGTTAAAGCAGTGGTTAATGCTTCCTTTACAAGTTCACCTGAACTGTGGCATGATTTGTGATACCATTAACCACCGAGTGAGTTTGTTACTTCCTTAACAGACCACCCAAAACCTTTGAACTATAATTCCAGCTCTGTCCTTGAACTCCAGGCAGTTTTCTTTCTGTCTAAAATGGGATTCAGAACTGTGAAGTACCTAGCAAGGCTGCCATATTGCTTTCTGAGGAACTTCTCCCCCAGGTATGTGCTGTAAGATACACAAAAGCTCCGTAGTTGTTGTTCAATGACTTGGGAAGACCTTGAGAAGTCAGACATGACTTTAATACTTAGAAGAGAGAATATCTGTGTTTCAGTCAATAGAGAATGAGACCAAAGACACACGGACTCAGAGAGCTGGAGGGAAAGCCGTGTGAGGAAAGAGAAAATGCTTGGGTTGAAGAAGATACTGGAGCTAAGAAGAGGACAGACAGGGGGGAAAGGGGAGAAAGAGGAAAGAAGGGAGAATGGAAGCAAACAGGTCTCCAGACTGAGAAAGGTCAGACTTGGAATCAGAACTTTGTAGATACATTTTGCACCTGGGAAGTCTTAGACTACAAATAATTTGTAAACTTTTACTCATTTTTATTTCTAGTTCTGAAGTTATTTGTTATCTTTGAAGATTGGAAAGAAAGTACATTTACTCCTGGGTTTATCAAGAGGAAGGAAATCAGAGGTCCTTGTAAGGATTACTCTCAGAAGAAGGCAATTTCCTAAGGTAAAATATCTTGAGAAGGTCAGTGATTCAGCTGATAGCAGAGATATTCTTGAACGTGGTCAATTACTTTACCCAAGGCAGGCACAGTATATATGTTGGCTGGTGAGTCATCCGTGAAACCAAGAAATAGCATTCAAATGATTACTCAGAAGAGCCAGCAGAGGGTTTTTTTTTTTTTTAATTTGTTAGCCAACAAAATCTAACCAAGATTTTCTTCTTTGAAGCTTGATAAAATGGAAATGCAAAGGGCCAAGAATAACCCACACAATGGTGGAAAAGAACAAAGTGGGAGGACTTCCTCTATTGGATATTTACATGGACTATAAATAATTTTGGCACAAGGATGGACATATTGACCAGTGGAATAGAATATAAATCTAGAAAGAGATCCATGTGCATATAGGTGTTTTATTTATGACAAAAAAGGCACTGCAAAAATAAAAATAAAAAGGCACCACAAAGCAGTCAAGAAAGGTAATTTTTTCAATACATGGTGCTGGGACAATTGGATAATAATGTGGGGAAGCATGACCCTTACCTTACACCATATATAAAAGTTCATTCTAGAGGTATTATAGACAAAAATGTAAAAGGTAAGGGGTGCTTGGGTGGCTCAGTCAGTTAAGCGTCTGCCTCAGGGTCCTGAGATCAAGCCCCACATAGGGCTCTCTGCTCAGCTGGA
Source organism: Neogale vison (assembly GCF_020171115.1). Taxonomy (NCBI): domain Eukaryota; kingdom Metazoa; phylum Chordata; class Mammalia; order Carnivora; family Mustelidae; genus Neogale; species Neogale vison. The sequence goes on along the minus strand of NC_058098.1, from coordinate 91,032,056 downwards.
AGGCTGCTTCTCTGTCTCCCTCCACTGTTTCCCCTGCTTGTACTCTCTCTCTGTTTGTCAAATAAATAAATAAGTACAATAATTTTTTAAAAATGTAAAAGGCAAAATAAAGCTTCTAGAGGGCAATATAAAACAAAACCTTCATGACTTCGATAGGAAAAGATTACTAAGTATTAGCCATAAAGAAAAAGATTGATAAATTTGAATACATTAAAATTTAAAATCTCATTAAAAGGAAAGATTTTTAAAATTTATTATTATTATTATTATTATTATTATTTTTTATAGAGAGAGTGCATTAGTGTGTGAGAGTGGTGGGTGTGGTTGTGGGGGAGAGAGGGAGGGAGAGAGAATCCTAAGCAGGCTCCACATTCAATGCAGAGCCCTACATGGGGCTCGATATCACAACCCTGAGATCATGATCTGAGCCAAAATCGAGAGTCAGACATTCAACCAACTGTGCCACCCAGGCACTGTGGAAAGATTTTTTAAAAATAGAACACAAAAGAACTAATCATAGAGAAAAAAATGGATAAATTTGACATTTATTTAACATTTAAATTTAATGTTAGTATTAAGAACTTCAATTCATTAAAAGAAATGGAATATGGAGAAGATATTTGCAATACCTATCACCTACCAATAGTTCAAGTATCGAATACATAAAGAAATTCTACAAACCATTAAGAAGATGACAGCCAACCCAAAAGAAAAGTAGGCAAAACATTGGAACAGATACTTTTTGGGAAAAAATGGATATCCAGTGGATAATAGACATATGGAAATATACTTAATCACTAATAATCAGGGTAATGCAAATAAAAACCATAACCAGACACCATTATATACCCACCAGAATGGTTAAAATTAGAAGACCAATCCTATGAAGTGTTGGTGAGAATATGGACAAGAAATACATGCATACACTGCTAGAGGAGTGTAGATTAGTAGGACACTTCAGAAAATTCTTGAAAGTATCTAATAAAATTGAAGTTATATATAACTTATGTAACTTATAAATACCCATATCGTTTATAGGAAATATACCCAACAAAAATACATGTACATATTGTCTACAAGACATGTATAAGAATGATCATAGCAGCTCTATTTGTAATCCTCTCAAACTGGAAATGGCCTCAAAGTCCATCAACAGAAGAATGGATATAGAAGTAGTGGTATATTCATACAATAGAATGCTATTAAGCAAAGTAAAAGAAGAACAAGAGCTGCACATAATAACCTGTGTGAATCTTAAAAACATATTGTTGAATAAAAGAGGCCAGATCCACAGGAATATATATGGCATAATTCCATTTTATATAAAGTGAAATACAGGAACAAAATTACTATTTAGGGTTCCATGCTTAGGCGATAAAACTATAAAGAAAATAGTTATCACAGAAGTTAAGGTAATAATTATCTTCGAAAAGAAAAGTAGTGATTAGGAGCAATCACTTTGGGGACTTCTGGAATGTTGGCAATTCTGTAACTCTTGACCTGGTTGTTACTTTGTGAAATGTCACCAAATTGTTTTGTAAATTTTACTGTTTTTGTATTAGATGGGCCCAAGAAGATATAAAAAATTCAAGTAAGCCAATAACCTTAGAAGATGGTAGCCAAAGATCCACTTCCTAAGAGGAGGCAGACCCTGTGATTCTATGCTTAGATTCTAACAAACTTTCAAGGAACAAATATTTCGTATTTGCTACAACTATTGCTATCATAGAACCAAATAAAAAAAAAAAGCAAAACCAAATTTAAAAAGCAGAAGAAATTAAAAACACAAGTTAAGCTCACTTATAAAAAGATTCCAGGGTTCTAATAAAGTAAGTTGACCCTTGACCAACATGGGTTTGAGCTGCATGGGTCCACTTATACAGGAATTGTTTTCAATAAATATACTTACAGTACAGTAAATGTATTTTATTTTCCTTATGACTTTCTTAATCATATTTTCTTTTCTCTACCTTACTTTATTGAGGAATACAATATATAATACATACAACATTCACAATGTGTTAATAGACTGCTTATGTTATTGGCAAGGTTTCCAGTTAACAGTAAGCTATATTAGTAATTAATTAAAATTTTTGGGAGTCAAAAATTATATGCAGATTTTCAACTGCACAGGGCTTGCCGACCTTTATTCCCTTGTTGTTCAAGAGTCAACAGTACTAGTAAGTCAAATCTTGCAATTCATTAACAGAATAATAACTATGCCCATGCAAGATTTATCCCAGGAATGAAAAGATGTTTCAACACAGGCATATCTAGAATGCAATCCACTGGAAAGGCAAAATAGAAGAGGAAGATGATATGCTCACTCATTCAGTAGAAGACACAGAAGTATATATCCATACCATACATAAAGGGGGTAGAATTCCCATCTGGGAGATATTATTCAGCCATGAAAAAGAATGATGCACTGATACATGGAACCTTGAAAACATTATGCTAAGTGAAAGAAACCATACACAAAAGCCACAAATTGTATGATTCCATTTATGAAATTTCCAGAATAGGCAGATCCACGGAAACATAATTTTTCTACAACAGCTATAATGAAAAATACACTTCAAGCAAGTGTCGTGCTAGAAATGCAAGTATGGTTTATTATAGGGGTTTGTTTTAATATGTCCCGATGTTTTTTTTTAAGATTTTGTTTATTTATTTGGCAAAGATCACAAGTAGGCAGAGAGAGAGAGAGGTGGAAGCAGGGTCCCTGCTGAGCATAGCACCCGATGCGCGGCTCGATCCCAAGACCTTGGAATCATGACCTGAGCCAAAGGCAGAGGCTTTAACCCACTGAGCCACCCAGGTGCCCCAATATGTCTCGATATTAATAGGTCAAAGGAAAAAAAAATACAATCATCTCAGGATGAAATGCCACTTAGCAAAATTGAACATCCTTTCCTGATTAAACAAACTAACTGAAATCAAAACAAAAACCAGAACATCTTAGTATCCTAGGAATAGCTAGATTTTTTTTTTGCCATCATAAAAATCTGGCATCATACTTTAATTTCCATCAAAGTAAGGAAGAAGATATCATACCTTAATAAGGTTCTGAAAATCCTAACCAGTATAACTAAGTAAGGAAATAATTTAAGAGTTGAAGTACCTTTGTTTTTTTCTTTAATAAAGAAAGAGAGAGCAAGTGAGTGGGAGGGAGAGAGAGCATCTTAAGCAGGTTCCAGCTCAGTGTGGAGCCTGACGTGTGGCTCCATCTCATGATTCTGAGATCATGACCTGAGCTGAAACCAAGAGTCAGTTGCCTAACTGACTGAGCTACCCAGGAGCCCTGAGGAAAGTACCACTTAAGGTAAGAAAAATTTATTATTTGAAATGGTAACAAAGAATAACCAGAGGGGCCCCTGGCTGGCTCAGTCAGTAGAGCATTTGAGCCTTGATCTCAGGGTTGTGAGTTCAAACCCCACATTGGGCATGGAGTTTAGTTAAAAAGAAAAAAAAAAAAAAGAATAACTAGAAACCTGAAGAGAATAGGCCAAGGAAATCCTAGAAAGTTTTGGAAAATTTCAAGAATGGGCACACTATTTTGCAGCTCTTCTCAGAGATGGAGTGTATTTCTCCACACTTGGAATCTGAGTTGGACCATTGACTTAGGATAATGGGACATTAGTAAACATGATGTAAGCAGAAACTTGCAAAATATTGCAAGTCCATTGCAATGAAACTTGCCCTCTTTTTAAACCATTTTTAGGAATTCAAAACCACTACTCTTTTTTAAAAATTTAAATTCAGTTAGCAAACATATAGTACATCATTAGTTTCAGATGCAGAGTTTGGTAATTCACCAGTTGCATATAACACCCAATGCTCATCACATCACATGCCCTCCTTAATGCCCATCATCCAATTGCCCCATCCCCTTGCCCCCCTTCCAGCAACCCTCAGTTTGTTTCCTATAGTTAAGAATCTCTCATGGTTCATCTCCCTCTCTGATTTCTTTCTGTTCTGTTTTTCCTCCCTTCCCTATGATCCTCTGCATTGTTTCTTATATTCCACATATGAGTGAAACCATATGATAATTGTCTTTTCCCGATTCACTTATTTCACTCAGCATAATACCCTCCAGTTCCATATCAATGTAAAGGGTAAGTAATCTTCCTTTCTGATGGCTGAGTAATATTCCACTGTGTGTGCATCTATCTATCTATCTATACACCATGTCTTCTTTATCCATTCTTCTGTTGATGGACATCTCAGCTCTTTCCATAGTTTGACTATAGTGGCCATCTCTACTATAAACATTGGGGTGTATGTGCCTCTTCAGATCATTACATTTTTATCTCTGGCGAAACCACAACTCTTGAATGGAGCCCACATCAGCCTGCTGAATGGTGAGAGACATGAGGCTAAGTCACCCCACAGCCCCAGCTGACACAGAACCAACTACTAAATACATATCAGTGAGGCCATCCTGGACTAGCCATGCTAGCTAAGGTGTCAATTGACTAAAGAGATAACCTCAGCTGGCCTAGACCAGAAGACCAACCAGCTGGCCCACAGAGATGTGAGAAATGACACATGCTTGTTATTTGAAGCTACTAAATTTGGGGGTGGTTTGTTATGCAGCAATTATACCAGGATTTATTAAAGTGGTCAGTTCCCTTTTGTACAATTAATATGCAAAATTGATACATTGTTAGCAAATACAATGGGAGAAAAGATCTCATTTGTAAGAGCAATACTACCACCAATTTACCTGAAGATCAACTTAACTAGAAATAGGCAGGACCCTAGTAAAGACAATGTGATATTTTTAAGATGGGGTATTAATTTTTGCTAAATTAATCTCTAAACTCAATGTGATCTCAATCAAAATATCAAAACAATTTTATTTTTTATTTTTTAAAGGTTTTATTTATTTATTTGACACAGAGAGAGAGAGATCATAAGTAGGCAGAGAGTGGGGGAGAGAGAGGGGGAAGCAGGCTCCCCGCTGAGCAGAGAGCCCAATGTGGGGCTGGATCCCAGGACCCTGAGATCATGACCTGAGCTGAACACAGAGGCTTAAACCACCAAGCCACCCAGGCGCCCCAAAACGATTTTAAACTAAAAAAAAAAAAAAAAAACCAACATTGGGTTTATCTTCAGAAATTAAAAATCTGAACAGAAAGATATTGGGAAGAGGGTGGTTAGAGTAGATATTTAAATGCATTTTAAATGTACAAGAATTAAAAAGTTGGGTTCTAGAAAAAAATTTAAACAGATCAATGGAATGAAATAGAAAATCCAGAAATAGACTGAAATACACATGAGATTTTAGTAGATGATAATGGTGACATTTCTAGTCCATGAGAGGAAAGATGGATTATCTTTTAAAAACAGTGTTGGGACTGTTTGAGGAAAAAGTTAAGCTGTATAACCCCACTACTTTCATCAAAGTAAATTCCCAAAGGAAAGTAATAAAATGTTAAAATGGAGCTATAAAGGTACTAGCAATAAAGAAGCCAGATACAAAAGGCCACATATTATATGATTCTATTTATAGGAAATGTCCTAGGAATCCGTAGAGACAGAAAGTAGATTGCTGATTTTCCAGGGGTTGGGGAGACAGGGAAATGGGGAATGACTGCTTGATATATACGAGGTTTCTTTGGGGGTAAAGAAAAAGCTCTAAAATTAGTGACAATAGTTGCACAACTTTGGAAACACGAAAAACCACTGCATTGTACACGTTTAAACTGTAAACTTACTAGTATGTCAATTATACTTCAATAAAACTCCTATTTGGAGAAGAAGAAAAAGAAGAACAGGAAAGGACCCAGAGGCTGAGAGTCCAGAGGGGGACTCTGTCCCCGGTAGTTAGCTCAGACACTGGAACTGGGTCTGGAAGGGTGTTTTTGAGAAGCAGATGTTATAATTTGTAGGTGACAAAGGTAGAAAAGGGGTCAACCTCTTTTGTCTCTATTCCATTACTCTGCCTTTTCCCAAGACCTTAGGACTCTGCACACCCTGGATAATCATTTTAAACTTACTAAATGGTTTTTTAGTTTTAAAAAAATGCTAGAAGAAAATATAGATGAGTTCATTTATAATTTTTTCATAAAGACATTATTTAGCGTGATACAAAACCCAGAAGTCAAATGGAAAGTGACTGATGCATTTGCACAGAAATTAGTTTTTATGTTAAAAAGCCACATATACGTGAAAATAGTATTATAATTGCTTTTTAAAAGGTTTTATCTTTAGAGATACATACTGAAATACTTGTGATGAAATGAGATAATGTCTGGGATCTGCTTCAAAATAATTTGGAGGGTGAAGTTTGGTAATGAGTACATGGGATACTCTTCTCTTTGCTTTTTAATGTTTGATTTTTCCATAATAGAAAGTAAAAAATAAGTAGCAAGAAAAAAATCTATATTTCTTGAAATTTCTAAATTTCAAAGATGAACTGAAAACAAATATTTACAGCATAAGATATTAAAAGGACTAATTCCTTAATTTATAAAGAGCTCATAAAAATCACTAAGAGGGGCGCCTGGGTGGCTCAGTGGGTTAAAGCCTCTGCCTTCGGCTCAGGTCATGATCTCAGGGTCCTGGGATCAAGCCCCGCATCAGGCTCTCTGCTCAACAGGGAGCCTGCTTCCTCCTCTCTCTCTGCCTGCCTCTCTGCCTACTTGTGATCTTGTCTGTCAAATAAATAAAACCTTTAAAAAAAAAATCACTAAGAAAAAGACAACCCAAATGAAAAAAGTAGGTGAAAATTTCAATAACAGGCAGAACAATGCAAAGGAAACAAAATAGTCAGTAAACTTGTGAAAAGATAATCAAGTCAACCGCACTCATACATGCAAAGGAAAGCAGTAATAAGATGTCATTTTCCACCTAGAAAACTGAAGAGGTTTGATAAAAAGCAATATTGGTAAAGGAGGGAGACAGCTGGACTGTCTACTATGGTAGGAGTGTAGGTTGGTACTACCTATTAAAAAGATAATTTCGTAATATATGTCAACATGTTAAAAATATAAACCATTGTGCATACAATGGAATATTATTCAGTCTTAGCAATGAAGGAAATTCTGACATATGGGACAACATGGATGAACCTTGGAGACATGATGCTAAGTGAAAGAAGCCAGGCACAAAAGGACAAGTGCTGTATGATTCCATTTAGATGAGGTGCCTAGAATAGTCAAAACCATAGAGAGCGAAAGTAGAATGGTGATTGCTAGGGGCTGGAGGCATGGGGGCATAGCGTTATCACTTTGTTTGTTGGTTGATTTACTGAAGGAGAGTTGACACCCAATGTTATGCTCGTTTCAGGTGTACAACATAGTGATTCAGCTTCTCTCTCCCTTAGGCTGCGCTCACAAGCGTAGCTCCCATCTGTCACCATGCAATGCGATCATAAAACTTTGACTAGGGGCGCCTGGGTGGCTCAGTGGGTTAAAGCCTCCGCCTTTGGCTCCAGTCATAATCCCAGGGTCCTGGGATCAAGCCCCACATCGGGCTCTCTGCTTACCGGGAAGCCTGCTTCCCCCCTCTCTCTCTCTGCCTGCCTCTCTGCCTACTTGTGATCTCTGTCAAATAAATAAATAAAATCTTAAAAAAAAACAAAAACCCAAGCTTTGACTATATTCCCTGTGGTGGACTTTCATCCTCATGACCTATTCATTTCGTATTGGAAGCCTGTATCTCCCATTCCCCACTCACCCATTTCGCCCCCTTCCCTCTGGCAACCATCAGTGTGTTCTCTGTATTTATGGACGAAAGTCACCTTTTGATGGGTAAAGAGCTTCAGCTTTGCAAGATGGAAAGAGTTCTGGAAACAGATGATGGTGATGGTTGCGGGAAAATACGAATGTACTTAATACCACTGAACTGAACTATATACATTTAGTCTTTAAGACAGTAAATTCTGTATTATGTCTATTTTATCGTAAGTTTAAAAAATGGGGGGAAAACACATACCCCTTGACTCAGCAGTTCCACTTACAAACATTTACCTTATGTTAGAAAGTGAAAATATGCCAGGTATTTGGTTCCCGTTGTAACAACAAAAACTTCAAACAACCCAAATGTCCAACAATAGTTAAGTCGGCTAAATAAATGATGGAGAAATGATACAACATCCCTGCAGATTTTGAAAAGGTGAACTGAGTTCTGAAATAGGTTACTGAGGAATCAAGGCAACAGAGGTCCACAGAGTATGTATCGTATGGCCCACGTGGACACATTTTAAAAAATCTGTGCGCTCTGTGCATCTTCATGATAATTTTTGTAGAACCATAAAATTTTTTGCTGCAGTTACAAATAAATTATTAATAACAGAGTGAGGAGTATTGATGGCTGTGAGTGAGACGTCATGTCAAACCTTTTGGTAGTGCTTAGGAATTTTTCCCCCATTGGAATGTATTCATTTTTGCTTTTCCTAAGTATAAAGGAAATGTAACATTTTGTACTCAGATCTTGAGCCTTGGCATATGGCTTACAAGATGTATTTCCATTTGAGTCTCTCCTCTAACCATCCTTATTGAAAAGGTCAAATTTCCAAATTATAACGTTAAATGTTACTTTGACTGTCTATACCTTTCTTCTGTTTTTCCTTCTCTCCTTCCATTCCTCCGGAGTGCTCACTTCCCTGCCTAAATTCAACCACTGCCTCGCGTGTGGATCTTAGATGCTGTGTCGGAATGTCTTTGGAACTGCTGCCTCGAACTTTTTGTAGCTCCCCTTGTACCTGGTACACACAGCGTGTACTGAAAGTTCAATGCTTCTCTAAAAAGTACGTTTTTCTTGGTCATGATTGATGCTCTTGCTTTGAAAGCCTCTAAGCGGCAGTCCTAACCCTTTGTTCCCAGCACCTCAACCCTGCTCTTCTCTCTCGTTCTCCTCTCTCGTTTTTTTGTAGTGTCATGTTTGCCGCAACTGGTAAGCCTGGAGCTGTTTGTGCATGGGTGTCCTCTAACTTCTCACAGATGGTTTTCGTCTTTGGTCCTTAGCTCCCTTCTCAGGGTGAGCAGAGTAAAGAGTTCTAGACCCTTAATTAAGCCCACAGACCAAAGTTTAGTCCCAGCTTGGACATCAATTTCCTGTGTAATTCTTTAATGAAGGTGAACTTTGGATCCCCTGACTCTCCTCCACCCTCCTTCTCACTACTAGTTCAAGTCTCAGCCAAGAACTTCACACCCTGGATAAACTCATATTTATGGCTGCAAGAGCATGAGTCGTAGAATGACAAGGATTAGACCTGATTGCACTATGACCACCTATTCTCTTGACCTCCTTGGGCTTCAGGTCCTTCCATGTGCAGACCTTCCACAACTTGTGGTGGGGTTACGTCCCAGTAAGACCCATCATAAACTGAAAATATCCTAAGTTTAAATGCATTTAATACATGTAACCTACTCAACATCATAGCTTAGCCCAACTTAAACATGTTCAGAGCCCTTACAACCTCTCAGAACCCTCTCGGCCTACAGTTGGGCAAAATTACCCAACACAAAGCCCATTTTATAATCAAGTATTGAATATCTCGTGAAATTTATTGAATAATGTACTGAAAGTGAACCACAGGATGGTTGTGTGGGTATGGAATGGTGATAGGCATATGGGCTGTTGACCCTTGTGACTGTGTTGCTACTAGGAGCTGTGTCTTGCTGCTACTGCCCAGTGTCATGAGAGAGGACCCTACTGCCCATCACTAACCCAGGAAAAGATCCAAATTCAAAATTCAGAATTTCTACAAAATTCAGTTTCTACAGACTGTGTACCACTTTTGCACCATGGTAAAATTGAAAAATAAAAATTCGTTCCTTGAGTGGAGCCTGGGTGCTCAGTAGGTTAAGCCTCTGCCTTCGCCTCGGGTCATGATCTCAGGGTTTTAGGGTTGAGTCTCACATCTGCCTCTCTGCTCAGCGGAAACTCTGCTTCTCCCCCTCCCTCTACCCCTCCTCTCTACTAGTGCATTCTCTCTCTCAAATAAATGAATTAAATCTTTAAAAAAAGTCATTTGTGAACCATCCTAAGTCTGGGACCGTCTGTATTATGGGCAATAAACAGTCATACTTGCCCAATACCCAGTCGTGCCCCACTCGACTAGGTCAGAGCCTACAACTCAGTTTGTCCATAGCATCCATCCTCTCTGTAGGTGGCACCCCTGGCTCCCAGGTCCTCTGGTACTCGTTCTCCTCTCCCACTAACTGCATCCCATGGCTTATTCCACTCAAGCCTGTCCTCTTAGCCAACCAAAGCTCTCTGCAGAGAAAGTAGGGAGAGGCAGCTAGAAGGCAGCTGTGAAGGAGATGGATGGCGGAGATGAAGGGCAGCTCTTCAGCTCCAAAATCCTCAGTGTGACATGGCTCTCTAGGGGGTCTGGTCTCATACCCCCTTGTGTTCACTGTTTCCCCAGTAGACATTTTGAATAATCGCAGAGGTAGGATTTCTGGTTAGCTGGAGATTAATCTTACAGGGCGAGGTGAGTCATGCTTTCATTCCATTGTTTGAGAGGCCAGTGGCTGCTCACGAGAGGACGCCAGCTCTCTGGGGATGGTTTCTCCGTAACTTCGTGGCTTCCATCCAGTCAACAAGGAGAGCATGCGGGTGTTGTTTTATTTCACACTCTTGGTGTGCTGCTCTGTGCTGTTTGTTATAACACTTTCCACAACTTTCTTTCTCTCCCCCACCTCCAAAAATAGCAAATGACATTGCTTGCCCAGATTTTCCACCTGAGTTTGTTTTGCATTTTGAGAGAACTCAGCACGGTGCTGAGTGCTGTCTCAGCACCAACTAAATCCTGGTATTTAACCCTCGGACAAAGTCAAAGGTTCTACATTTCTGCTATGCAGCTGCAAGGCTGCCTTTATTCTTGGCATGAGAGAAAGGGATATTGTTTGTGATGTGAGAACTATATATGGGAATATCTTGGATGTGCGTGGATTTTTGCATTAAATATGTTCCTGAAATTTAATGTGTACATACTTATCTTGCAGCAAAGTTAAGTTTACCTAGTATGGCTGGTAGATAGGGTTTCTAGGATAATTGAGTATCTGGAGAGAAGGAAACCTACCTTCTATAGAACACAAGTGTAACCTGGTTTTTCCAGGCTCCATTAGCCATAGGATTCAAATGAGGGTCACAGGACTAGTGATAACTCTCAGGCAGGGTCAGCTTAGTGGTTGGGCAACCTGTACAGTTGCATAGGCTCCATACTGAGACAGGCCCTGCTCTTGTAACTCCCTGCTGTGGCTATCATGTCACGAAATTCTCTTTTTTCTTTTAATTTTTATTTTATTAGTTTCAGAGGTAGAATTTAGTGATTTATCAGTGCATATAACACCCAGTTCTCATGGCATCACATGCCCTTCCTCAATGCTCATCACCCAGTTACCCCATCCCCACAGCCCTCCCTCCCCTCTGCAACCCTCAGTTTGTTTCCTAGAGTTCAGTGTCTCTTATGGTTTGCTTCCCTCTCAATGTTCATCTTACTTTATTTTTCCTTCCCTTCCCCTAAAAGGGGAAAGTTCATCTGCTTTGTTTCTTGAATTTTACACATGAGTAAAATCATACAGTATTTGTCTTTCTCTGACCTATTTCGCTTAGCATCATATCCCCTAGTTCCATCCATGCCATTACAAATGGCAAGATTTCATTCATTTTGATGGCTGAGTAAAATTCCATTGTATATATAGAATTTCTTTCATGAAATTCTTTTTTTTTTTTTTTTAGGATTTTTTTATTTATCTATTTCAGATAGATCACAAGTAGACAGAGAGGCAGGCAGAGAGAGTGAAGAGGAAACTTTAAACCACTGAGCCACCCAGGTGCCCCTCATGAAATTCTCAAAATAAAAACAAGGGGCCCACATTTTCATTTTGCCCTGGGCCTTGCAAATTAGGGAGCCAGTCCTGTTCCCTGGCTCTGCTTCCATCTACTTTTGCTCCCCGTTGATACAACCCCTTGTTAAAACCAATCCGAATTCTGTCCAGCAGCTCCCTGCGGTGTGGGTTTCACAAATTTGATGAAATCACCTGGTCACCTGCTTAGTGCCACTGAATTTCTTTCCTCTCCTGCTCCCACAGATAGACACCATGGCTCTCCCATCTCCTTGACATTGCCTCTTCTCCCAATCTTCCCTTCTCTTCCAGCTACCTTCTCCCTCTATCCTACAGCTTTATCATCAGCCCTTAGAGTCTAGTTCCCATTTCCCTTTGAAGTCCTCACTAAGCATGGGTGAACACTTTTCCAAAAACATGTCCACTTTTCCAAAAACATGTCCAGGTGCTTCTCAGAACACCACTTCTGGAGTACATTAATAAGCGCAACAACAGAGGGGGGCGGTTCCTGGGCAAGAATTTGTGAAACACTACAAATTAGATGCGGTTCTTGGAGATTTAACTAATCACTATTAAGTATGTTGAAAGTTTAGGGAAGAAACGACTTAATTTAACCCAGTGTTTCCCAAATTAAATTGGGCATTCAACTTGCGCTCTCTCTCTCTCTCTCTCTCTCTCTCTCACACACACACAGACACACACAATTAAGGCTGAAGTCAGAGTTTCTGGGTGATGCTCACTTAGAATATAGTATGTTGATATACCAATTCTGAATATAATTTAACCTTTCTCTGAGGACTTATAAGGTCCTAGCATTTACCTTTTGATCTGTGGACAAACAGAAATTAAGCATACTTTGAATCACATTTAAAATACACGGAAGACATTCGGCCTTAGACAGCTAGGCGCATGGTAGATGCTCAGCAGATACTTACTGCATTACTGAATTTAAAGAAACTTTGGGTTTCAGCTTCTTACACTTAGAGGGTTACTTGGTCCTAAGTTAGTCTCTAATATCACTTAATAAATATGCAATGTTTTTTATGTCAGGTCCTTGGCCAGGCACTAAGGTGTAAAGAACAGGCTCCTCCTCCAAAAGAACTCATAGTAGAAAACAAGAAATAGACAAATAATTGTAATACAATACGATACTGTTATAAGAGATATATACTAAGTGTTATGGGAGTATAGAGAGGAAGTATCACTGAGCTGGGTGTTAAGGAATGAGCAGGAGTTCATTAGGATGAGAAGATACGGGGATAGGGAATTCTAAGCTAACTGCACAGAATGTATAAACGCTTAGAGGCCCAAATTTGTATTTTTATTTATTTATTTTTAAAGATTTTATTTATTTATTTGTCAGAGAGAGAGAGGGGGCACACGCAGGGGGAGTGGCAGGCAGAGGGAGAAGCTGACTCCCTCTGGGACGAGGAGCCCAATGGGAGACTCAATCCCGGAACTCTGGGATCGTGACCTGAAAGAAAGGCAGATGCTTAACTGATTGAACAACCCAGATACCCATCCTCAAATTTAGATTTTTAAATTCAGGACGTTGATATGTTAAATCTGCTCATACTGGTTCCGTCTGAGATAATTATCTGGGCTCTCCTGAAGAAAAGTTACTAGATAGTAACTAATCTAATTTCTCTTCAAGGTCTACATATGCCAGAGAGCCCAACCACAGTGGCCAAGCAGCTCTGGCCCTGCTCTGTTCCCATTCTGCTAACTTTTGTCCTTCTAGTGTGAGATCTGGACAGCTCAGGAGAGTTACTCCAGACTCTCTACCCCAGGCCTTTCCAGATTGCATTCTACAGCTCTCTGGATTTCAGTGGCATCTTCCAGGGGACGGTGGCTGGTTCTGATGAAATAAGTTATAGTAGTGTGCGTGCATGTGCACGTGTGTGTGTGTGTGTGTGTGCAAAATTATGGAGGTTTCTCACATTTTAACTTTGAGCCTATACTTTTTATTCTGGTTCCCTTTTCTCTTCTGTCTCCAGAATAAACTCTCATCTTTATTCTGCAGTGGGTCATCTGTTTTTCAGTGCAAAGACTATCCTAGGAAATGGTGGTTCTCCTGGGCAGAGTATTGGCAAAATTTGTATTTCTGTCACCCACATAAGGCAAACAAACAAACAAACACCTCGCCATATTAAAAGGCAAGAAAAACTGCTGCCACATCCTCCATCCCCAGCACCCCTATGTACATATGATTTACCATTATTACTGATTGTTACTTCAGGATATTTGTGCCCATCAAGGTCCCAGGATAATTTTAATTGTGAGTTGCTTTGTTTGTTTTATACGCAATACTGAAGCACTGTCAACTAAAACACGGTGCTTAATAAAGCCACCAGTGACGTCCTGATATGTGCACCTGAAGTCAAGGCCTCATGTCACCCAGGAGAGGTGACTCATTAGGTGGGTAAAGCTTTTGCAGGAGTTATTTTTAAATGAACTTCTCAGCATGCATTGCCACCTCAAAGAGAGCGGGGTTTTAAGGGGATGGACCAAAAAAAAAAAAAAAAGGCTTAATTTAGATGCCTGAGAGAATTGTTTGAAAAATATAGGACATTTGCTCAAGCTATAGAGTGTCCCAGGGAAAAGGGTATTGGAACTGGACAAACAGGGCAGGATTTTTCAACAGGTGGGAGAGACAAACTGAGGGCAAATTTCAAAGGGTGCCCCAATTTTACCTCCACAGACCATGCTCCATGGTACAATGCCTTAAATTTTTATTTTGATTAAATGTGTCGAACATTCAAGTCACAAACCCTGTGCTCGATTCCCACAGTGGAGTACTACACAGCTATAAAAACAAATGAGGACTGTAAGAAGCAATCCCGGGAACATACAATTAGTGAAAACAAAACAAGGTAGAAAAAAGTATCTAGAGATGGCTCCTGTTTTATCTAAGAAGGGAGTATTCAATCTATGAAAGCATTTGCTTTTTTTTTTTTTTTTTCAGTGAAAGAATAAACCATAAATCCTGGTTTTTTAAAAAAAATCATCTAGGGGCGCCTGGATGGCTCAGTGGGTTAAATCCTCTGCCTTCGGCTCAGGTCATGATCCCGGGGTCCTGGGATAGAGCCCTGCATCGGGCTCTCTGCTTAGCAGCGAGCCTGCTTCACCTTCTCTCTCTCTGCCTGCCTCTGCCTACTTGTGATCTCTGTCTCAAATAAATAAATAAAATCTTTAAAAAAAAAAAAGATCATCTATGTGGAAGAAGAAGAGCAAAATGGAAAGGACTGGAGTAGAAGACACACGCCTCTGAACAGAGCTGGGATTGTAGGTTTGTCTTTAGACTCTTGTAAATATTTTACATAATTTTATAATTTTCTTTAAAAAATTAAAAAGTGATTTCTAAAAACCAAAATCAAAATGAAACAAAGGAACTGAAATATATACTCTGCATCTGTGGAATAACCACATGGAAAGAATCTACTTTAGTGGCTTTTGATTTCCATTGTTACGTTAAGCCCTAAAAATGAAAATTACTATATAACAATATTAATTGGATTTCAATAATCCTATTACTGCTAGTAGTATTGGAACAGTTAATCTAAGACAGTTGCATGTTTACTGTGAAATAAAGCACATAAGTGTGCTGATGTCTTTCAGAAAGCATTTTGTAGTCCTTTTTGAAAGTGTCCTATGAACTCACTATATGTATTTTCTCTTGAAAAAGGAGGAGAGGAAGGGGAGGAGGAGAAAATTTCCTAACTCTTTCTACTGAAATGGCCTGGAAATTATAATCAACTCAGTGGCCTGACAACCTTAGGGCCCAGAGTATACTGTCTATGAATCTCATTTCCCATTAAAAAGAACTGGAGACCTTGGAGAAATGGCTGATTTCAGAGCTGAGGCAGAAAATATATGAAATAAGTCTAGAAAATAAGGAATCTTGTCATGCTGGAAATGAAGAAAATTACTAGGATTATTACAAGTTGATTATTAATAAGAATAGCAATGGATTGGGGTGCCTGGGTGGCTCAGCGGGTTAAAGCCTCTGTCTTTGGCTTGGGTCATGATCTCAGGGTCCTGGGACGGAGCCCCGCATCGGGCTCTCTGCTCAGCGGGGAGCCTGCTTTCCCCTCCCCCGCGCCTGCCTCTCTGCCTACTTGTGATCTCTCTGTCTGTCATATAAGTAAATAAAGTCTTAAAAAAAAAAAAAGAATAGCAATGGTTTGAAATACATTTTTAAAAAATCCATGAGTCCATAATGATACATAAAACAAAACCAAATACCAACTTCCAGGAAGATGGAAGGTGGGGGGGTTGGGAGGGATGGATGATATAGATGAAGGGGATTAAAAGTACACTTATTGAGTGTTTGGGTGGCTCAGTGGATTAAGCATCTGCCTTTGGCTCAGGTCATGAGTCAGGCTCCCTGCTCACTGAGGAAGCCTGCTTCTCCCTCTGCCTCGCACTCCCCTGCTTGTGCTCTCTCTCTCTGTCAAATAAATAAATAAAAGAGAAAAAAATAAGAGTACACCTATCATAATGAGCACTAAGAAAAGTATGGAATTGTTGTACACCTGAGAGTAATATAATACTGAATGTTAAGTATACTGGAATTAAAATTAAAAAAAAAAACAAAGCAAGTCAGGAAATAACTACACCACGGACACATGAAAAAAAATGAAATACCTCAACTTTGGCAGATGCCAGGAAACCAATTCGTCATTCTGAAAATGAGCAAATAATATTCATCTTACATTTCCTGTATAACCTGTATTTCAGGGTATAAATAGTTGAGGAAAAGATATTTCTTTTTATAGAAGTACTTCAGCTAATAAATGAAGGAGTGATAGAATTGGAGTATCACCATTTGCAATGCCTAATGAATTAATGGACCTAGACCCGAGCCAGACATTGTTGCCTAATGAGAAATACACAATACCACCATGAAGCATTCTTGCCCCTCCAAATCAAACATGGATCTAATCACAGGAAATATAGAGGACAGAGGAACATGTTAAACACATCATGATGATGTGGTCAGAAAAACCCAGACTGGAAAATTCTCAAGGACAGATGACTCAGCACCTTCAGTGAATAAATAGAAAGGCAGAAAAAAGAATGAAAGGAAAAACCTATGGATTGAAAGACACTTAAGAAATACATCAGCTGGGGCACCTGGGTGGCTCAATGGGTTAAAGCCTCTGCCTTTGGCTCAGGTCATGATCTAAGGTTCTGGGATCGAGCCCCACACCGAGCCCCACATCAGGCTCTCTGCTCAGCAGGGAGCTTGCTTTCCCCTCTCTCTCTGCCTGCCTCTCTGCCTAACTTGTGATCTCTGTCAAATAAATAAATAAAATCTTAAAAAAAAAAAAAAGAAAAAGAGAAAGAAACACATCAACCAATGGCAATGTGTGGACCTTAGTTAAATCCCCATTTGAGCAAATTCAAGTAAAAAAATTCACGTGACGATGCAGAAAATTTAAACACTGACTGGATTTTAGATGATATTAGGCAATCAGTAGTAATTTCTTGAGTGTGATAAAGGTATCATTGGGCATATTTTCAGAGTCCTTCCTTATATTTTACAGAATATACCGAAGTATTCATGGAAGCTGTGATGTCAGGGTTTTTTTTTTTTTCCTCAACAATCCAGGGCAGGATGTGGGCAGAGATTATAAAGATCAGACACAAACTGATAATTGTAGAAGCACAGTGATGTAATTCATGATATTATTCTTTCTCCTTTATAGTATTTGATTTTCCTTTGTAAAAAGGCTTTTTAAAGTGCACCGTACAGGGTGCCTGGGTGGCTCAGTTGGTTGAGCATCTGCCTTTGAGTCAGGTCATGATCCCAGGGTCCTGGGATCGAGTCCCACATCGGGCTGCCTGCTCAGGGGAGAGACTGCTTCTCCCTTTGCCTCTGCCTGCCACTCTCCCTGCTTGTGCTCTCTCTCTCTCTGCCAAATAAATAAATAAAATCTTTTAAAAAATAAAAATAAAGTACTCTGTACCACCCTTCTTCTTCTTCTTCTTTTTTTTTTTTAAATTTTATTTATTTATTTGACAGACAGAGATCACAAGTAGACAGAGAGGCCAGCAGAGAAAGGGGGGGAGACAGGCTCCCTGCCCAGCAGAGGGCCCGATGCGGGGCTCGATCCCAGGACCCTGAGATCATGACCTGAGCCAAAGGCAGAAGCTTTAACCCACTGAGCCACCCAGGTGCCCCCCACCCTTCTTTTAAAAAAAAAGATTTTATTTATTTATTTATTTACTTAATTACTTTATTTATTTGGGGTGGGGGAGGGACAGAGGAAGAAGGAGAGAGAATCTTCTAGCAGACTCTGGGCTGAGTGCAGAGCCCCACGCAGGGCTGGATCTCACGACCCTGAGATCATCCTGAAGTTTGTTGCCCACTTTCTGCAGGGTTACCCTCAACCCATTCCCTGTGACAGCTCTGAAAGTTTTTTCTTGTATATTTCGTTCATTCATTCATTCATTCATTCACTCATTCATCTATTTATTTACTTATTCTTTTTTATATTGAGGAGAAATGTCTCCCTGCATCTTTCTTTTACTCATAAATTCTAGGCCCAGACCTGCCTCACACAACAGTCCCTCAGATACTTGAAAACAAGCATTCACCTGTTCCTCCCACCCTAACGCCATACATGGGGACTTTGAGCTCCACCCCTAATTCTGTCCACTGTTCCAGACCCATGACTTTGGTCCCCTGCCATCCTGGCTGCTCTGCTCTGATTTTCAGAACAGTTTGGCTTGTAAGTTATGTGTTCTGGAATGAAGTGATCTGGGTGTGGCCTGACAGTGGCAGAGAACAACAGGGCTATCGCCTCCCTTGTTCCAGTTACGCATTTCTTGTTACCATGGGCTGGAGCCTAGGTACACAAAGTTCCAAGAGCTGAGTGTTAAATTTTCAAGAATTCTTTGAGCCAATTGCTAAACACAGCCAATAATTAAAAGTTAAATTACATAAACTTAAAATTGCATATATTTTATTAAAAACAAAGGTAATAAATTTAAGAACCAAAACAATTGAAGAGGGACGCCTGGGTGGCTCCTTAAGTGTCTGCCTTTGGCTCGGGTCTGGGATCGAGTTCCACGATGGGCTCCCTGCTCAGTAGGGAGCCTGCTTCTTCCTCTGCCTGCTTCTCCTTCTGCTTGTGCTCTCTTTGACAAATAAATAAATGAAATGTTTTTAAAAAACTAAAAAAAAAAAATTTCAACCCAGATGAACATAGGGGTAGAGAAGGAAAGATTAAAAAAAGATAAAAACAGAGAGAAAGGCAAACCATAAGAGATTCTTAACTAAAGAGAACAAACTGAGGGTTGCTGGAGGGGGTGGGGATGGGGGGGATGGGCTAAATGGGTGATAGGCATTAAGGAGGGTGCTTGTATTAAATATTGTACCTATATCTGGGTATTATATGTAAGTGATGAATCACTAAATTCCATTTCTGAAACCAATACTGTGTTATATGTTAACTAATTTGCATTTAAATAAAAACTTTGAAAAACAAAAAGAAAAACCCACAAAGGTAATAAAGACTTAAAACATATCACATCCTAATTATTTATAACCTATTACTATTATGTCTTCTCTTGAGCTTATTTACAGTTACTGAATTTTGTACTGAGAATACTATATAAGGGTGCGCTGCTACGAATCTCTTCCAAACTGTGTTCAGTGACCTCATGTTGGTAGCTTGAAATTGGCCATGATGGAAGTCATAACAGGACAGAAACTGGCAAGTGTCTAAATCAAGGTGCTTTTTCCCTCCCAAGAGCCAACTGTTTCACATTTACCACCATACCACCGGACACAGCCTAAAATCTTAGAGGTTTTTTTTGGCAACCACATTACATTTCTGACTCAGATGGGGCTAAAGGTCTTAGCTACTGCTAAAGCAAGTAGAAGCCATTCCTACTGCCATGATGAGTTCCTTAAGACCTTATATTAATTGCTTTTAAATGCAGCCTTGTAGATTCAAGTCACTGACTCTCATTCCGTCATCCAAATATTCACCATACCTCTAACTTCAGGATACATATAAATTTGATGAGCATACCTTTTTGTATTTATTATGAAAGCATTTATGAGGGGCAGATGAAGGACACAGCCTTAGGACTCATCATTTATATACTCCCTTGTAGTTTGGTATCAATACATTAGCTAGCATCATGTATATATAATCAACTGGTTACTAATTCATTCAGTACACTGGAGTCTGACAATTCATATTTCTTCCTCTTTTCCAAAAGAATATAATGAAAAAGCCCATTAAATATCTAACCAATGACAAGACAACTCTCTAGGTAAGACCTTTCCCAGACCTACAGGGCTCATAACCTTGTCAAAGAAGGAAGTTGATAAACCAGTCTTGGCTTGTCCTTAGTGAATTCATTCTGGGTCTTAATCATTCCTGCTTCACTTCCTGCCTGAAACTGTTCTTCTAGTAACCCTTTCTAGAGTCTTGCCCAAGATTGCCCAAGACAAGTGTCTAAAATTTTTCTAGCTCTGGCTTCTCTTTCTGAAAATTAGAATATTCCACTGTCTCTAGTCTTCTGATACCTCTTGTATTCTCCATGATGCCCCAAGTAATAAACAAATAATTGTTTGGTGATCCCATAATAACTTTTTCTCAGGGCCTAAAGACATTATTCTTCAAGGTTGGGAACTGGAACAGCTCTGGACTTCTTCACATTTTGTGACTCCATCTTGGGCTTCCATCTTCCCTTTCTAAGGTTCATTCTATTTTTCTATTCCTCGTCACCTTACTCATTCCATGTGGAGAAGAAATGTTCTTGCCCTGAAAGTCAGAAACAAAAGAAAATGGAAGAACTCTTGTTTTCTCTATATTTCCCCATTGACAGTGGGCCCCAAGCTGCAAATTCTGTTCTTTACTTGAAGTTATTCCTCAAACTTTGCTAAAAGGAATGGAAGACCCAAATGGCAATCATAACAGAAAATTGTCATTTGGGAATAACTTGAGCATTTTGCAGCTTTAGTCTTTCTGATATTTACAGATGTGTCCCATGGATATCCCAGCACAGGTAATGGCATTTTGACAGTAGGATAGATACTTGGTAAGAGATTCATGACATTTCAGAAGTTGGGAAATCACATCCTTGTTTGAATTTGCAACAAGCTCCCCATCTCCTAAAGTGTAGCATTGTGTATATTAGTCTTGAAATTTTTAATTAATTGGTCTGGAGAATTTTTCATCTAAGTTTTTTGACCAAATACCCCCCAAACTGTAGATATCTCTGATATCACAAAATCACAATTAAGAGGACCTGCAAATAGGGAAGAATTCAGTATATTTAGGTGCTTTTCTTCTTTATTTTTACTGAGCTGATCTTTAACATAAAACAACCTCTTAATATAATCAACTCTTGTTACACTGCATTCTTTTACATGGAACTCTCTAAGTTGCCCTTATGCACAGTTCCAAAAAAATGTTAACAATGTTTATGAGTTTTAACCCAGAGGCCCTGAACTAAGAATGTGAAAGCTAGGTTTTCCACTTTGTTCTAACATTTATCAACTGTGCAATCATGGCCAAATCCCTTTGCCTTTCTTGTTCACATATAATTATTGTTGTAAATCTCTTTCAGATCTAAGAGAAATATACAACTATCTTATCTGTGGGTTCTTGGCCACCACCATCTACTCTCAATACCTGACGTGAGGGTACAGATTTTGTATGGAGGGATAGGGAAGAAGGATTTGAGTTGAGAGTCTTGGTAGGGAAGGATGGCGGTGGTGGAGTTGGGAGGGGAGAGGAAGACAGCCTATATCATTCCTCCTAGGTTTTTCACAAGCGGTAATTTCAAAACAAAAATAAGTCAACCTATCAAAACAAGATAATGACGTGAGAGAAAGTAAAAGTTTTGGGCCTAATTCATCTCACAATCCTTCTTTCCTGCCCCCACAAAGCTATCTGAACTGAGATCTTGCTAGTGCACCTTCATTTCCAGTAAACATCACTCACTTAGAACAAAAACGGGAAGCTTCCACGTGTAGCCACTGGAAACATTCCCAGATGCAGGAAGAGGTTAGTATGACATCACTCAGAGAGTTATGCAGTAGGAAGGTCTCGGAAGAGTTCTTTTCAGTCAGAACTTTTATCCAATATTTAGAAGTCCTAAGTTTCTTGGAAGTTGTTTTTATTGATATGTGTATATACTTGACCCATGTGTAGAAATATATACACCTTTCTAGAAATTGCTCAAATGTTAAGGAAAATGTTACTTATTTGTCTACATATTTAAAGACCAGGAAAAAAATAGGCAAATATTATTGTCTCTTTGTATGTGAAAAAAGTTTTGTTTGTGCTTTTAAAAAACAAATTGGTTGTTTTAGTAAAAATGATTCATGCTTATTGTGAAATATTGAAACAAATCAGAAAAACACAAAGAAGATAATAAAAATTACCTGAAGATTCATAATCTAGAAATAAAAGCTGGCAAATTATATATATACATATGTATATAAATTAAACTACATACATACATACATGTATGTATGTATGTAGTTTAATTTTAAATGAGTGGCATGTTCTTTATTTCCTACATTATATTCTTCCTTCCTTCTCAGTAATGTCATTAACATCTTTATGTATCACTAAATACAGCTATATTGCATGACTTTTTAAGGACTCCTTAGTTTTCTACTGTGTTTTGTTTGTTCCATATACTTAGTCAATTCCATATGGATGAAAATATAGGTTGTTGAGAAGGAACTTTTTTAAGCTTCAAAAGAACTGTTATGTAAAAAATACAAAGTTATGTAAAGTAACACATTTGCACAAGAATCTGGTTTGGTTGTTCCTACTGCAAAAGCTTGAAATAGTGTATGGAAACAGTGAGTGTCAGACCTATAAGATGTATCTTTATTATTACTGAGCCATTAACAAAATTAAACATTTTAAAAAGCAAGTATGAATTACAAAGTAAAACTCAATAGTTTTGACAATATAGATATGTAAAATATCATAAAGGAAATTTAAAAATAAGAAACAACCTGCAAAATAGCTATAGTAAATATGCTAAAGGATTAACATACTAATACATAAAGAGCTAATATAAACCAGTAAGGACAGTAACTCGCAATAAAAAAATAGGCAACTAATGATTTACAAATATCACTTAACATGGCTTAAAAGTAAACTATAGCCCAACATGAACTAAGTGTCTTAAAAATATTTATAATCTTTTCTTAGTAAGCCTACTTCTAGGACTCTCACCTAAATAACAACTTGATACGTAGATAAAATCTTTATACATAAAGAAGCAAATCATATTATTTATAATAAAAATTGTAAATGGCTTAAATGTCCAACAATAAAAGAATGATTAAGCAAAGTATGATGCAGCCATAAGTTAGAATACTCTAAAGACATTTAAAACTGTATTTATAGGGTGCCTGGGTGGCTCAGTTGGTTGAGGGATTGCCTTCAGCTCAGGTTATGATCCTGGAGTCCTGAGATCAAGTCCTGCATCGGGCTCCCCGCTCAGTGAGGTGTCTGCTTCTCCCACGGACTCTCTCCCCTCTTAAACTCTCTCTCTCTCCCATTCTCTCAAATAAATAAAAATCTTAAAAAAAAAAAAAAAAAAAAAAAAAAAGAGGGTGCACGGCACCTGTGTGGCTCAGTGGGTTAAGCCGCTGTTTTCAGCTCAGGTCATGACTCAGGTCCTGGGATCGAGCCCCACACCTAGCTCTCTGCTTGGCAGGAAGCCTGCTTCCCCCTTTCTCTCTGCCTGCCTCTCTGCATACTTGTGATCTCTGTCTGTCAAATAAATAAATAAAATCTTTAAAGAAAAAAAAAAGAGGGCACAAAACTTTATGTATGTATAGCATTTTAGCTGCATATACAAAATAGCCTGGGGTGGGGGAAACACCAAAATATTAACAAGTACCTATTAGAGTTGGGAGTACCGGTGATTTAAAATTTTTATTCACTTTTCTTATTTTCTAAATTTTCTACAAGGATCATATATTTTCTTTCTAAAAAATATGGAAACTAATACATATTTAATGAATTTAAATATGAATTCAAACACAATAAAATATAACATTAAAAAATCTGAAACCAGGGGCACCTGGGTGGCTCAGTGGGTTAAAGCCTCTGCCTTCGGCTCAGGTCATGATCTCAAGGTCCTGGGATCGAGCCCCACATCGGGCTTTCTGCTCTGCAGGGAGCCGGCTTCCCCCTCTCTCTCTGCCTGCCTCTCTGCCTACTTGTGATCTCTCTCTGGCAAATAAATAAATAAAATCTTTAAAAAAAAATCTGAAACCATACAGTATTAAAAATATTAATCATTTTTTACTATTTAAGAAAAACTGCCTGGATTTTCACATCTCTGCTGTTCACTACGTGTGAGACTTTGCTACAGACTGAATGTTTGTGTCCCCCCAAAATTCATACACTGAATATCCTAACCTGCAATGTGATGGTATTTGGAGGTGGGGCCTTTGGGAGGTGATTAGGTCACGAGGGCAGAACCCTGGGGAATGTGATTAGTGCCATATGTGTGTGTGTGTGTGTGTGTGTGTATCTATCTTGTGTATCTATCTATCTATATATAAAAGATTATCTATTTATTTATTTTTGAGAGAGAGAGAGAGCACACAAGCAGGGGGAGGGGCAGAGAGAGAAGCAGACTCCACACTAAGCAGGGAGGCCAATGTAGGACTCGATCCCAGGACCCTGGGTTCATGACCCGAACTGAAGGCAGATGTTTAATCCACTGAGCCACCCAGGTGCCTGGATTAGTACCTTATAGATGAGATCCCTCAGAGCTGCTGCTATCATCTGCCATCTGAAGGCACAATGAGAAATTTGTGACCCAGAAGAGAACCCTCGCTTGACCATGTTGGCACCCTGGTGTCTGACTACCAGCCTCTGGGACTGTGAGATACAAATTTATATTGTTTACAAGGCACCTGGACTCTGGCATTTCGTTATGGCAGGCCTGAACAGACTACATTTTGAACAAGTGAACGAATTAGCGATTCTGGGCCTCTCACAATTCAAAGTCTCCTTCTATTCTCATTAATCTACAAATAACATTTGTTAAGTTTAATTTTTAATTTAGAGGTGAAATTTCTTCATTCATTTCTGAACTACCATTCTGAAACTCAATGCATTTTCACATCAATGTATTATTTACATATTATCAGATTTTCAAAATGACGGTGTGGCAGCGGATGTCACTACTTAGTAATTAACTTTTTTTTTTTTCAATTCTTTACTGCAGTAAAAAATGCACACATACAACTTACCATGTTAGCCATTTTAGAGTTCAGGGGCATTAACTGCATTCACATGGTTCTATGACCCTCACCACCATCAACCTGCAGAACTTTTCCATCTTCCCAAACTGAAACTCCCATTAAACAATAGCTCCCCATTTCCCCTCACCTCCCAGTTCCTGGTAACCACCAATCTACTTTCTACCGCCATGATGGACTATTCTAAGTACTTCAACTTTATTCAGTTTTAAGCCCTAAATAAGTCTCTTCTTTCTCTTGGTTGAGAACACTGCTAGTTGCAAAAAGAGTCAACTGAAAAAAAATTCCAGTGTTTTTAAAATGGAGATAATATTTACGTACAATAAAATGCGTACAGATACATACAAATATACACATTTTTATCTATCTTAGGTGAGTGTATATTGATAGGATATTGTCAGCATGTATAAAGTCATGAGACTCGAGTGCCATTTTATTTTGAAGTCACATTACACACCTAAACGAAATAGACAAAGGTATATGCTGTGTTTCCACTAGGTAAAAGGAATTCCTTTGTATGGAGAAAGACTGGATAGGAAGACCATGGAAAATAAAAATAGCTTATTTTTAGAGTGGTATAATTTTTGAAATGCAATTTAAAAAATTATCAGTAGGGGTTCCTGGGTGTCTCAGTCAGTCAGTTAAGCATCTGCCTTGGGCTCAGGTCATGATCTGAGGGTCCTGGGATAGAGCCCCACATCGGGCTCTCTGCTCAGGAGGGAGCCTGCTTCTCCTTCTCCCTCTGCCTGCTGCTCCCTCTGTTCATGCGCTCTGTCAAATAAATAAATAAAATCTTTACAGTTTTTTAGAGAAATAAAATAAAAAAAATAAAAACCATCAATAGTGCTAGCAAGTTGGAGAAAAATAGTTTTGATTGTAAGAGGATGGCAGAAAGCAGATACTGAAGTCACAGGTTAATAATAATTCAGAGGAGAAAGGGCTGATAGTATCTTATATCTTAATGTTTCTAAAAACTCAGCTCTTGGGAAAAGTTTTTCCAAGCCTAACCGGTTTGAATGTTGAGAGCATATGTATTTTTTCCTTCCAAAAATAGACACAGAAATCACTGGGTGTATTTGTAGAAAGGCTGACCCATAAAATGTCCATTATACTTCTGCACATTAGGTACATTTTCCTTGGGTAGCTTGCCCAGGAACAAAAACAAGTGTCAATAGTTTGTTCTTATCAATTCATAATTCTCCATTTCTGTCACACTATGTTCCCATTGATTACACACAGGGATAAAAATAGAAAACTCTGAGATAGTGCTCTGCCAGTTACTCAGATGACTTTCTGAACAAGAAAGTTTTATATGGGTGTAAGAACTTGGCTGGAAATATTAAAAAGGCAGGAAAAGACAGCAGAATCTGCTTCTCATTGGCGTAGAGCCCAGACTGTCTTGCTTATCTGAAATTAAGCCCAAATCCTAAAAATTCTGAATACCTGCTGTCAGCCTCCTGCAAATAGGCCAGGTTTCCCGGAGAATGTTAGCTAGAGTGCTGGCAGAGGTAGGCAACTTGACAGACGCTAGTGAACACCACTTCTTCATGTAGCTATTTTCACGTCCTACCAGCAGCTCACAGAAGTGCTGACAATGGCTTGGGTCAACTCAACAAATACATCTTGGACACTTCCTTTATGCCAGGTGCAAAGTGCAAAAAGCATGGTGGAGAGCCAGTTTCCCTCCAGCCCTTAAGCCCCACCAGCTACCCTTAGGAAAACTGGGAGCAAGGAATATCAAGGTAGACCAGATGCAGTCCACCCTTATGTCTTAGTCTGCAAGGAGGGGGAATCCCAGGAGGCCCTCCCAGCTCAGTCATGTTTGGTGCTAGGCTGAGCAAAGGAGAGAGAAGAGCTTTTATCCTTTGCCTTTTTGTCTTTGGAAAACATTTCTATTATGTATACCAATTGATTGCATAGAAAAAATATAACACATCGAGTAACATATCTACTACAGCTTTATCAAATCTTTGCATGTTCCCTTAATTGTTTTAGATCTTTAAAAAAGAAATAAAGTAATAACACAGTTGAAACACTATTAATTTCTTCCTAAATCCATTTCCTTCCTTCTATCCCTATGAATAACTATTATTCTGAAAGGGGTGCTATCATTCATAAGTATTTTAACTATTAACTACTTTTAGACTATTTTTATACATGTAGGTATTCATAAAAATATTTTTTGATTTTGCTGTTTTTGAAATATATATATATTTATAAAAATGAAATTAAACTGTTATTTATTTCATGGAGATTTGTTTGTTTGTTTGTTTGTTTTTGCTCAGTAGTATGTTTTATATTCAACCATGTTCATCCATATAACTACAGTTCATGAATATTCCACGATTCATCTCCAATCTATAGACAACAGGTTGCTTCCAATTGTTTTTGTTATTACAAACGATACTTAAAGATCATTTTCCACATGTCTTATGGTAAACATGTGCAAAAGTTTCTCTAGGACATATAATCATAAGAATGGAATCACTGAGTCATAATGTTTGTGCATCTTTAGCAGAAAATATCAAAATGTTTTTAAACTTGTCAGTCTCAAAAACAGTGAGTGAGTGGTTTAGCTGCTCTACATCTTTGTCAACACTTGGTGGTTTCTGACGTCTTAATTTTGTGCCAATCTGATAATGATGATAAAATATCTTCCTATGGTTTTGTGTTGCCTGCCCCTGATTATGAAAGAGGTCAATCATCTATTTGTGTCCTAATTGATAATTTTTATTTTAAACGTTTTGTCATTGCATTTTCCTATTTGTGTTGTCTTTTTCTTATTGACTCATAAGAATTCTTTACATATTCTGGATCCTAAACCTCTGTTACTTGAGTTGAAACTATCTTGAGTATGTAGCTTGTCTTTTTACTCTATGGTGTCTTTTTATGAACAGAAGTTATTGATTTTAATGTAGTTAAAGTTATTCGTTTTTTTCCTTAGATTTTTTTTCTTTGAGTCTCATTTAAGGAATTCTTTCCCACCTCAAAGTCTACTCTTTTTTTTTTCTAAATATTTTAAACATTTGCCCTTCGCATTTGAGTCCATTCTGAATTTAACTTTATGATTGGTGTAAGGTAAAGGTCCATGTTCATTTCTCCCCCATAGATAACCAAAAATTTCAGTACCATCTACTCTTCCCCTACAGATTTATCATACACCAGGCATCCATTTATCTGTAGGTCAGTTTCTGGTCTCTTGATTCTGCCAATGGTCTGATTGTCCATCCCTGTGCCCATACTACATTGTCTTAATTTCTACAGCTTTATCATTAGAGCAATGATGCTTCAGGCTTACTATGGTCCAGCTGCCATCTAGTTTGTCACTTGTCTAAGATTTGTCATTTTTTAAAAACCACATATCGCTATTAATAGTTGCATTACAATACGCTGGAATGAGTTTGCAAACCTCCACTTTGTGTTTTACCTTCTGCCATCTCAAGCCTGTGAGACACAGAGGCAGCGAACAGAATTCTCGCTGTAACTCAGGGTTAAATTTGAAATATAAGCAGCAATAATCTGTATGTCTTTCTCCAACCCTTTCCAGAGTCAAGAGACCTATTAATTCCCTTTCAAGAACAACATGCTGGGCACTTACTGAGCAAATAAGGCAAGGACAGTGAACTCTTTGTGATCTTGGAGTGGTGAAGAATTATTAGATGTCGCTGGCCCCCGATGATTATTTGGTATACCATACAGCAGTGCCAGGCCTGCTGGGCCACCAGTCAGTGGGAAGTGTGGGAAATTCGAGATGAACTTACATAGACACACACAGGGAATAGAAGCTGAACAGTGCTGTAGCAGAGTATACAGAAAGTAGACTGGACACTCTTGTCCTAGTGATTTTGCCACTCATTTTATGGTGATAATAAACAATTCTTTACGTTGTTTGGTAACTCTTTTGTTTTGTGCAATAAGCTCTTTGACAAAAATGAGCTTGAGGGAGAAAAAATAAAGTGCATATTTAATAAAAAATTAAATATTTAATTTTAATTTCTTGAGGAAATTTAGAATGAATATATACCTTTTACTGGAGAAAGAGGAAGAGCCCTGGAAGAATACACATCAAGAAAGACCATTTTGGGGGCACCTGGCTGGCTCAGTTGGTTAAGCCGCTGCCTTCAGCTTGGGTCATGATCTCAAGGTCCTGGGATCGAGCCCTGTATCAGGCTCCCTGCTCAGCAGAGAGCCTGCTTCTCCCTCTCCCTCTGCCTGCTGCTCTGCCTACTTGTGCCCTCTCTCTCTATCTCCCTGTCAAAGAAATAAATAAAATCTTGGGGAAAAAAAGAAAGACCATTTCTCTAAGTAGGGAAAATGATCATATTTCTTATGCTCATTTTTCTTGGCTATCATTTCTTTGTTTCTTATATTTCCACAGTAACATATAATAGAAGAAATTTTACTTCTAGATTACCTCCTTCTAGAGGTAATTCTTTACTTCAAGACTAAATTCACAATATAAAATAAACTATGTTGAGTTTATTAATCAGATAAGCAAAAACTTGTAAACATGGGGTGCCTGGGTGGCTCAGCAGGTTAAGCCTCTGCCTTCGGCTCAGGTCATGACTCAGGGTCCTGGGATGGATCCCTACATCGGGCTCTCTGCTGAGTGGGGATCCTGCTTCCCCCTCTCTTTCTGCCTGCTTCTCTGCCTACTTGTGATCTCTCTGTCAAATAAATAAATAAAATTTTTAAAAAAACCTTGTAAACACAACTCTGTATTATACCAATGGCCCCAGTTATGGGCTTCTTGTGTCCATATCCTTTGCCTTGTAACTTAGTAGGCCCCTCTCCCTCTGACTATGGGTTCAGCCATATAATTTACCCAAGCAGATGGAATGTTAACAGATGTGAACAAGCAGGGGCTTGAAAAGCACCTGTGCATTTCTGCTTGCTCTTTTTGTGCACTGACCTTGTTCACTTTTGAATCTCTGCCCCAGCCTGAGAACTTGCCCCAGCTTGTGCATTTGAGGGACGTAAGAGACAAGTGAAGAAATGCAGAGACCATCCTAGTCCAGAAAGTAGCCAGCCAACCTCCAACATGTGGGAGAGCCCAGCCAAGGTCAGTACAAGATCAGACAATGACTCAGCTACCGTGGACTTGTGAGCGGTGAGAGTAAGTCTTCAGGTGGTTTGTCATCAGATTATTGTGCCAATGGATAACTGATATAAAAAGAAAAATGAATAAGCTGTGTAGAGAGGAGAAAATCAAGAGACAAAAAAGGGTTTATATAAATTTTGCCACAGCATCCCCAGACATCATACTACAGAATATTCTATCCCCTTCTCTAAGGATAGGCTGGAATACTTCCTCAACGAGACTAAATCTTAGTCTGTAACACTTTTATAGGACTTCTTTTTCCAGCAGCTTCACTGAAGTATTCCCATAGCACACAGTTCACCTATTTAAAATGTACAATTTGGTGGGTTTTAGTATATTTGCAGAGTTGAGCGACCATTACCACAACTAGCTTTAGAATATTTCATCACTCCAAAAAGAAATCCTGTTAGCAGGATTTCTTTCTTTCTTTCTTTCTTTCTTTTTTAAGATTTTATTTATTTATTTGACAGACAGAGATCACAAGTAGGCAGAGAGGCCGGCAGAGAGAGAGGGAGAAGCAGGCTCCCCGCTGAGCAGATAGCCCGACCTGGGGCTTGATCCCAGGACCCTGGGATCATAACCTGAGCCGAAGGCAGAGGCTTAACCCACGAGCCACTCAGGTGCCCCGTTAGCAGGATTTCTTAACAGAAATCTTTTGTAATAGAAATTTATTTCTTAATAGAAATCTAATTAGCAGCCACTCCCCACTTCCTCTCAAACATCGTCTCTAGGTACTGCAGCCCTAGGAACCTTCTAATCTACCTTCTGCCTCTCCAGATTTCCTTCTTCTCAATATTTCACATAAATTGAATCAATATGTGGTCCTTTGTGACCAGCTTCACTTAATTAGCATAATGCCTTGGTTCATCCATGTTGTGGTGTATGTCAATATTGCATTCCTTTTTATGGCTGAGTAATATTCCATTGTGTGGATTATACTCTTTTACTTATTCATTCATCAGATGATGGATATTGAGTTGTTTCCACATTTTGGATAATATAATACACTAATATATTCTAATTTATATAATATATACTCTAATACTACATATAGTATACATTATATAGTTATATATTGTTAGGTACTATAATATATACTATGGTATATATTAAACATGTTATTATCATATATGTTAAATATATGTTGAGTATATTCTGTATTATACTATAATACAGAATAATGCTTCTATGAACATTCATGTATATTTTTGTGTACAGATGCATTTATTTTACTTTTATTTCTCTTGAGTATGTAAGTAGGGGTGGAATTGCTGTTATATGGTAATGTTATGTTTAACCTTTTGAGTAACTGCCAGACTGCTTTTCCACTGGCTGCACGTTTTACATTGCTACCAGCAGTGGATGAGGGTTCTAATTCCTCCATGTCCTTTTTTTTTTTTTAAGATTTTATTTATTTATTTGACAGAGAGAGAGGGAGAGAGAAAGAGAGAGAGAGAGCACAAGTAGGCAGAGAGGCAGGCAGAGGGAATGGGAGAAGCAGGCTCTCCGCCAAGCAGGGAGCCTGATATGGGGCTCAATCACAGGACCCTGGGATCATGATGCAAGCTGAAGGCAGGCCCTCAACTGACTGAGCCATCCAGGTGCCCCTAATTCCTCCATGTCTTTGGCAACACTTGTTATTGTTTGTCTCATTTATTATAGCCATTCTAATAGGTGTGAAGTGGTATCATTTCGTGATTTTATTTGCATTTCCCTAATAACTAATGATGTTAACACATTTTATGTATTTATTAGTCATTTGTGTATCTTACTTGAAGAAATAACAATTCAGAACTTATGCACATTTTATTTTTTTATTTTTAAGATTTATTTATTTATCTTAGAGAGAGAGACATACACAGCATTGGGGGGAGGGGTAAAGGGAGAGGGAGAGGGAGAGGGAGAAAGACTCTTAAGCAGGCTCCACTCTCAGTGCACAGTCTGATGTGGGACTCGATCCCACCATCCTGAGATCATGACCTGAGCCGAAATCAAGAATCGGACACTCAACCGACTAAGCCACCAAGGCATCCCCATATGCACATTTTAAAATTAGGTTGTCCTTGGAACAGAATATAGAACCCAGAAATGGATCCTCAAATCTATGGCCAACTAATCTTTGACAAAGTAGGAAAGATTATCCAATGGTGAAAAGATAGTCTCTTCAACAAATGGTGTTGGGAAAATCGGACATCCACAGCAGAAGAATGAAACTGGACCATTTCCTTATACCATACACAAAATTAGACTCAAGATGGATGAAAGACCTAAATGTGAGACAGGAATCCATCAAAATCCTAGAGGAGAACACAGGCAGCAACCTCTTCAACCTCAGCGGCAGCAACTTCTTGCTAGACATGTCTCCAAAGGCAAGGCAAAGACAGGAAAAACTGAACTATTGTGACTTCATCAAGATAAAAATCTTTTGCAAAGCAAAGGAAAGAGTTGATAAAACCAAAAGACAACTGACAGAATGGGAGAAGATATTTGCAAATAGATGCAAGGGCTAGTATCCAAAATCTATAAAGAATTTATCAAACTCAGCACTCAAAGAACAAATAATCCAATAAAAAAATGGGCAGAGGACATGAACAGACATTTCTCCAAAGAAGACATCCAAATGGCCAATAGATACATGAAAAAAAGCTCAAATCACTGGGCATCCAGGAAATGCAAATCAAAACCACAATGAAATACCACCTTACACCAGTCAGAATGGCTACAAGTCAGGAAACTACAGATGTTGGTGAGGATGTGGAAAAAGGGGAACCCTCTTACATTGTTGGTGGGAATGTAAGCTGGTGCAGCCACTGTGGAAAACAGTAGCAGGTTCCTCAAAAAGTTAAAAATAGAGCTACCCTACAGCAATTGCACTACTAGAAATTTCCCCCCAAGATAAAAATGTAATGATCTGAAGGGGCACCTGCACCCCAATGTTTATAGCAGCAATGTCCACAATAGCCAAACCATGGAAAGAACCCAGATGTCCATCAACAGATGAATGGATAAAGAAGATGTGGTATATATACACAATGGAATACTATGCAGCCATCAAAAGAAAAATGAAATCTTGCCATTTGCAATGACGTGGATGGAACTAGAGGGTATTATGCTAAGTGGGTTAAGTCAATCAGAGAAAGATAATTGTCATATGCTCTCACTCACATGTGGAATTTAAGAAACAAAACAGAGGATCATAGGGGAAGGGAGGGAAAATGGAATGGAAAGAAATCATAGGGGGAAACAAACCATGAGAGACTCTTAACTAGAGGAAACTAACTGAGGGTTGCTAGGAGACAGAGGGGTGGATGGGGTAACTGGGTGATGAACATTAAGGAGGGCACGGGATGTAATGAGCACTGGGTGTTACAGAAGACTGATAAATCACTGAACTCTACCTCTGAAACTAAATACACTATATGTTATATTAAATGAAATTAAATAAAAATAAATAAAAAATAAGGATGTTCCTTTTCTCCATGTCTCAACTTTTCATCTATATTTATTAATCTCTTTTTTTGCTGCCTTCTGTGTAAGAGTCTCAGATTTAGCTTCTAGTTAATTAGTACTTTCTCGGGGCGCCTGGGTGGCTCAGTGAGTTAAAGCCTCTGCCTTCGGCTCAGGTCATGGTCTCAGGGTCCTGGGATTGAGCCCCGCACTGGGCTCTCTGCTCAGCGGGGAGCCTGCTTCCTCCTCTCTCTCTCTGCCTGCCTCTCTGACTACTTCTGATCTGTCAAATAAATAAATAAAAATCTTAAAAAAATAATTAGTACTTTCTCTTCAGTTGTGTCTAAACTGCTGTTTAACCATTTGTTTTAACCTTCTGGGATTACATCTTCCATTTCTAAATTTTTCCTTTTTGTGTTTTCCTACATCTATCTGTTGTTTCTTCAGAAGGTCTTTCCCTTAATCTTAGGGTTTTGATCTCTCCTTTTAAGTCTAAATTAATTTTAAGCATATTCATGTTATATTCTCCTCTAGACTGTCAGTCTAGTATTTCAAGATTTGAGGGCTCTAATCCTTTTGTTTAATGTCTCCTAAGCTCATGGCTGATTTCTTTTTGAATTTTATGCTTTTTTATTATAAAACTTTTTTTTGCTTGGGTGACCTGAGGTGAAGGAGCATCCTTCCAGAATGGTTTTACATTTATTTGGTCCTATAAGTAAGTGCCTTGGGTTTTTTTTTTTACTGTCCTGGGATCAATCTGTTAATTTCTTAATTTAGGGATTTCTGACTACAAGGGTACTGTTAAATCAAAGCCAAAACCAAGGTCCAGGTTTTCAATGTTTCAGTGGAAAAATGGTTTCTTACCCAATGAAGGCACAAAGAAATATATATTTTCTTGTCATTTCCCCATGCTGGAGAAATTTTCTTTTTTTTATTACCCTTTCACTAAGGGTGCTGCCCTCTGAGAGTTCTAGCTTCTCATAGAGATTTCTATTCCAAGTTCCCATCTGGAGCAAGTCTAAGACCACATCCTTTATTCTTGAATATGCCTTAAAATCTTAAAATCTCAGTCCCTAGCTTATGGCAACTTCCTCCACCCCTTCATACCCCCAGAAACTGCAATGGTAGTTGGAGATTTTTCCCTCAGATTTGAGCTCCTGCTTCCTTTCCATTATCTGCAGATTTGTCCTTTTTTGCAAGTACAGCTGT
This sequence comes from Neogale vison, assembly GCF_020171115.1. Lineage (NCBI taxonomy): Eukaryota > Metazoa > Chordata > Mammalia > Carnivora > Mustelidae > Neogale > Neogale vison. The sequence continues at coordinate 90,997,219 of NC_058098.1, read as the reverse complement.
ATATGTATATTTAAAGACTTTTCCTTATATCTCATCCAGCAATTCTAAGTATTTGTAATGGGAGACGCTCCATGTTTCCAGAAACACTGCCACCCATTACTTTCTAAATTTTTTGAAAAATGTCTTGGGAGCACAGTTAACTGTGTGGGAAGGTTGGGGGAGAATGCATACATTGTAAGCCATGGGGGTCATCGGCATATAATGTTGGGGAATTAACTCAAGATGTTTCTATTTTCATATGAATTATACCCTGAAATTGACCTGTCTGTGATAAAGGTGTGTGTTGACCCTCTCCCACCATCCCTTTTGAAATTGCACTCACTCACTTCACAGAAAGAAAAGCATACCTGTGACCATTTACTTCCCTGTGCAAAACCCTCCAGACAGCCAGACAAAAGGACAATTGGAAATACTGGTTTCTAGGAAGCATCTTTTTTTTTTTTTTTTAAAGATTTTTATTTATTTATTTATTTGACAGAGAGAGATCACAAGTAGGCAGAGAGGCAGGCAGAGAGAGAGAGGAGGAAGCAGGCTCCCTGCTGAGCAGAGAGCCCGATGCGGGACTCGATCCCAGGACCCTGAGATCATGACCTGAGCCGAAGGCAGCGGCTTAACCCACTGAGCCACCCAGGCGCCCCTAGGAAGCATCTTTTAATAACTAATCAAGTCACTAAAACCATTCTTTAAGGCTCTGTATCTTATACTTAATTCTCTTATGGGTGAAGCAAGGTTAGAAATGTAATATTTTGTTCCTGTTGCGATGTGCCTAATTCAGTGTGGGTCTGGAGGAATAATACCAATTTTTAAAAATGACTCTGCCTCTTCTATCCACACCCCACCATTGTCAAAGGAGGCATCACATTTTAGGAGTCCCATGAGGGAAGAACAAAGAAAGTGTTGGTGAAAAATATTAAAGGCTATAAGAAACTTTTTAGACATAAGCAATTCTTTTAGGTTACTCTTAATAATCATCCTTAGGACACATCATTAGCTGGAAAGAAAGGTATCTTCACACTGAATAAGCAGGACAAGCTTGTCACATTGACTCTTTTAAATGTAAGTTGAGTGTTTTCTGGTATTACTACTGTATGAGTTTTGATGAAAAAGTTTGCTTAATTTTTAAAAAATTCAGTGTGATTCCATAAAATTAAAATCTATTTTATAAATAATATAGTGAAATATATATTTCATCCAACTAAATGCTTAATATTTTTTATTTTCCTATTAAAAACAGAAAATTAAAGTATATGCTAGTTGCCAGGTCAATGAGTTTTTAGTTTGTACCTTTCTCTTTTATTAAACACACAAGGAAAGTTTGAACATATCGAAAGAGTTTAACAGGGCTATTTCTGATTTTTATACGTGATTCTTATTCTAAAAGGCCAAAGCATGTTTTTCATACATTCCACAATTTTAATAAAAAAAAGCAGTACCTTTTATCATAATCCTTGCTTACTAAATAACTTATTTATAACTTTAGCAAACATTTTAGTTCGTTATTTCAAAATAGTTAACAAAGAAATAGCATATTCTTTTCATCTTGTTTCATAACATAAAACAAAAGCCAGTTAGAGTAGATCTATATTACTACTACTACTACTACTACTATTATTATTATTATTTTTTAGATAGGGAGAGAATGAGGGTAGGGGCAGAAAGAGAAGGAGAGAGAGAGAATCTCAAACAGGCTGCATACCCAGCACAGTGCCCTATGCCGGGCTCATTCTCACAATCTGAGATTATGACCTGAGCCTAAATCAAGAGTTGGATGCTTAACTGACTGTGCCACCCAGACACCCCAGATCTATCTATAGGTATATTTTTTAAGATTTTATTTGTTTATTTGACAGACAGAGATCTCAAGTAGGCAGAGAGGCAAGCAGAGAGAGAGGAAGGGAAGCAGGCTCCCTGCTGAGCAGAGAGCCTAATGTGTGGCTCCATCCCAGGACGATGGGATCATGACCTGAGCTGAAGGCAGACGCTTAACCCACTGAGCCACCCAAGCACCCCAGATCTATATTATTTTAATCGTGATTGCTTTTAGTAATGTCGTTGGATACTATCTGTAATTTACTTCTCAATGTTTTATAATCTTTCTTGAAACATTTAACCACATATTTTTAAAAAGATTTTATTTATTTATTTGACAGAGAGAGATCACAAGTAGGCAGAGAGGCAGGCAGAGAGAGAGAGAGAGAGAGGAGGAAGCAGGCTCCCTGCTGAGCAGAGAGCCCGATGCGGGACTCGATCCTAGGACCCTGAAATCATGACCTGATCCGAAGGCAGAGGCTTAACCCACTGAGCCACCCAGGCGCCCAATATTACTTCTATTTTCTTAACCCTTTTTGAGAATATTGGGTTAAATGAGATAGTTTTAAGGGAAAGAACAGCGGTCCTGTGCTAAATCTTGGTAAGACCTTTTATATATATTTCCCAGAAGTAGAGGAAGAAGATGGTTCCAGTACTGGGATAACACATTTCTGCAAGTGGTAGTTTTCAATTTTCTGCTTTTGATCTAATATAAGAGGATTAATTAAGTTAAAGTTGATATATATATATATATATATTTTAAAGATTTTATTTATTCATTTGACAGAGAGAGATCACAAGTAGGCAGAGAGGCAGGCAGAGAGAGAGAGAGGAGGAAGCAGGCTCCCCGCTGAGCAGAGAGCCCGATGCGGGACTTGATCCCAGGACCCTGAGATCATGACCTGAGCCGAAGGCAGCGGCTTAACCCACTGAGCCACCCAGGAGCCCTGTTTTGTTTTTTTTTTTTTTAAGATTTTTTAATTTATTTATTTGCCAGAGAGAGATTACAAGTAGGCAGAGAGGCAAGCAGAGAGAGAGAGGAGGAAGCAGGCTCCCTGCTGAGCAGAGAGCCCGATGTGGGACTAGATCCCAGGACCCTGAGATCATGACCTGAGCTGAAGGCAGCGGCTTAACCCACTGAGCCACCCAGGTGCCCTAAAGTTGATATATTGTTAAAAGTAATTTTTGAGTAGATCTTTCTATTTTATTTTATTTTATTTATTTATTTTTTGCATGTATCTCAGGAGCGCAAAGGATAAGTGATAGGACTAAAGGAAAACTCCTTCAGGTCCCAACCATTTATGTTTGAAGAAAGTTTTCCCAGTACTTGCATCTATAAAAATAAAAAACAGGCAAATTTTATAAAGCCCTTTCACCTTGTGAAGAAATGCCTTCCCAATATACTTTTGCTTTTTCTCAATTTATCAAAATTTGTATCATGTTTGTTGTTTCAATCAACTGTAGAAAGCAAATAATTGTCTTGATAAACAATGAGTCAACCAGAAGGAATTTTTTAAACACTTAACAGGAAATTAAAACTTAAGGTTAATTTATTGTAGAGAAATACAATGATACACTCAATGAAAAAATTTCAAGCACATAATTCTATTGCTTCAAGATGAAATTCTGTGGGGGAATTAGAAATATGTGTTCTAGAAGAAAAAGGGATAATGTGAAATTCCTAGCTGTAGAAGAATTTAAATATTTTAAAATAGATACTAGTGAGTACTTTCATTCCATCGAATGTGTGGTATTTAGTCTCCACTGAACACATTGGAAAGAGTGAAGAGCAGTTTTATTTTTATTTTTTAAAAGATTTTGTTTATTTGAGAGAGAGAGAGAGAGAGCACAAGCATGGGGTACAGGTAGTGGGAGAGGGAAAAGTAGACACCCTCCACTCCCTGCCCACCTCCCCCCATTTCCTGCCCCCAGAGCAGGGAGCCTGACTTGGGACTCAATCCTAGGACCCTGGGATCACGACCTGAGTTGAAGGCAGAGATTTAACCACCCAGGCACCCTTGAACAGTTTTATTTTTAAATGACCGTATATTTAAAGTGCCATAAATGATATCCTTTGTAATTATTTAAACTTATGATGAAAATTTTTATATGTTAACTTTTAAACGTGTGAAGGAGGGGTACCTGGCTGGCTTAGTCTGTAGAGCATGTGACTCTTGATCTTGCGGGGGTGAGTTCAAGCCCCATATTGGTTATACAGATTACTTTTCAAAAAAACTAAAAAGATCAGCTTTGAAAAATGGAAGGAATACGGAGTAAAAAAAAATGAACTTAGTGATTATGTCAGTGAAAACATTTGAAGACCACCATAATAATTCCCAAGTAATGTATGGTATTTCCTGAAGGCCTAGCTGAAAGACTATAGATTTCAATGTACTGTAATCTCTGCCCTCTTATTAAATCAAGTCCACTGGCAAAAGGAACACCTTGGAAAATATTTGCTGAGAGGCACTTGAATTGGGGTCAATGCAGCATTCAATAGTTTATTCAAAGGTCATAGCCATAAATGATATTTTAAGACTCCTCATTGAGGTATGGCTGAGGACTGGAGCCTGGCCCTCAAAGATACCCTTTTGGGGAAAGACAGTCCCTGGTTTAAGTCTTGACTTGGGCCAAGTGGTCAAGACACAGTGTCTAATTATGTCAGCTTCCAGGAATGGTTTGGAAGTGGTAGGCACAAGGGGTTCAAGTGTAATTGCGGAGCTATCTTATCAGTACGTGGGGCGTGGGATTTGGGAATTAGAGTATATTACACTCAGGAAAAAAAAAAAGTTTAGGAGGTAATTTGATAGGTGAGTCCACAGGCCTCTATCTCTAGTAAATTCTAAGGATGAAGTAACCATGTTCCAGTTTGCCTGGAAGATATGGTTGATGTCTATTGTTCTGGCATAACTATTAATAGCACCCTGTGATATTGTGATTTATAATAAGAAATATATGTTTGGTCTTCCTCCCTGCTTCAGTCACAGAGCTCTTAAAACCCTTGCAATTTCTTTCTTTCTTTTTTTTTTTTTTAAAGATTTTATTTATTTACTTGACAGACAGAGATCACAAGTAGGCAGAGAGGCAGAGAGAGAGAGAGAGGAGGAAGCAGGCTCCCTGCTGAGCAGAGAGCCCGACATGGGGCTCGATCCCAGGACCCTGAGATCATGACCTGAGCGGAAGGCAGAGGCTTAACCCACTGAGCCACCCAGGCGCCCCAAACCCTTGTAATTTCTTTTTTTTTTTTTTTTAAAGATTTTATTTATTTATTTGACAGAGAGAAATCACAAGTAGGCAGAGAGGCAGGCAGAGAGAGGGGAGAAACAGGCTCCCTGCTGAGCAGAGAGCCCGATGCGGGACTCGATCCCAGGACCCGGAGATCATGACCTGAGCCGAAGGCAGCGGCTTAACCCACTGAGCCACCCAGGCGCCCCAAACCCTTGTAATTTCTTAAGTGATAAGAGTGATAAGCATGTTGGCCGCCTGAGAGAGGCTTAGTCAGTTAAGTGTCCACAGGTCATTATCCATGGGGCTCCACACTGAAAATGGATTTGCTTAAGATTAAAAAAAAGATAAAAAATAGAGAAATAAAAAGAGTGATAAAGATGTCTTTATTCATAATAAACCTTTTTTCAACCACACCTGAGTTTACGTCAGTAAAATGACTTTTGGAAAGTACCTAAGGATTGGGGCTGGTTGCTAGGGAACCAACCATGTGACTGAAGGGTTGGGACTTTCAGTGTTCTCCTCCCCCTACCTCCTGGGATGGGTCAGGGCTAGAGGTTGAATAATTCCCAATGCTCAGTGATTTAATCAACCATGCCTATATAATAAAACCTCCATAAAAACCCAAAAGGAAGGGGTTTGGAGAGCTTCTGTATTGGCAAACATGTGAAGATGCCATGAGAGTGGCTGGGAGAGAGCGGAAGGAAGCTCAGTGCCCCTGTCCTATATATCTCTTCCATCTGGCTGTTCCTCAGTTATACCCATTGATAATAAACTGATTATCTCATAAGTAAAATGTTTCTCTGAGTTCTGTGAACCCATCTAGCATTTTAATGGAACCTAAGGAGGGGGTCATTGTAACCTCCGATATAACCAGTCAGTGGGAAGCCCAGGGGGCAACCTGGGTTTGTGATTAGCATCTAAAGGGGTGGGCAGTCTTGTAGGACTGAGCCCTTAGCTTGAGGGACCTGATGCTATCTCCAGGTAGGTAATACTAGAATTGAGGAAAATTGCAGGATACCCAGCTGGTGTCAGAGAATCAGTGGTGTGGGGAAATACTGGAATACTAGAATTAGGGGTGCAGAATCATTATCTCCTTTCATCTCCAAAGTGTTTCAATTGTACTATAAATTATATGGAATGTATAATATTATAAATATTTGTTTTCAGTTTATGTCCTTATCTCATTGTGAACCCATAAGGAAGAGTTGAAGGACTGACACTAATCTACAGACTGTACTTTGAGTATCACAATTCTAAGCAGTCAGAATAAGACTTCTAGGAATATATTCTTATTGTGGGTATTTGATGAGTGCTTGTTCAGGCAAACAGTGGTAAAGTATTTAAACCCAAAGTCCTAGATTTAACACTCATGTGGATGAAGGGTAGCTTCCTTGTTGTTCCCTAGACATACACCACACACCTTCAAAATCCAACTAAGAGGAAATGGACTGATGGCATCTAAGAAGATATGGACTGATGACAAAAAGATCCCAAGGAGGAGGGTATGTGCTATGGTGAGTGCTGTGAAGTGTGTAAGCCTGATGATTCACAGACCTGTACCCCTGGGGCTAATAATATATTATATGTTAATAAAAAATTAAAAAATTATTTTAAAAAAAGATCCCAAGAACACGTGCCTCACTAAGGATGGGCCAAAAACATTCATACTGCTCTCTCTAACCATTTCAGGAGCCTCAGTTTACATTTTACATTACTTATAGCAAGTACATCTTAGTTCAATTCTTTAAAGTGCCCATTTCAGTCAATACAACAAATTTCCAAAGTGAAAAGGCTGAGTCCCAACTTAAGAAAGCATCTGGCTAGATGACCACTAGCTTCACCCAACAACCCACTGAAATTCCTGAAGTGACTCAGAAAAATATTGAGACTCAGAGCAACACTGCTTATCTGGGATAATTAAATAGAAAAAAAAAAAAACCACCTCAAATAGATTTATGAAAAGATTCTATAGCACGAAAAAGCAAAACAGCACTCAAGGTGTCAAAGAAGGCTACCTTTTGACCAAGATTTACCAAAAGCAATTTCTTTAAAAAGCATCTACTTTATATCTGCAATAAAAATTCAAAAAAGTGCACACACACCACAGAAGAGGTGATAGATGAGACACAAATAAAGATGAAAAGGGGGAACTGGGAGTCAGGTAGAGAAGAATCAAAAGGAAGGTAGATAAGGCAAGGGGCATTTGTAAGGAAACTAAAATGCAGAATCTAAAGCTCCATTAGATACAATAAAAAGCTGAATGGTAAGCAGGGCAAACTTGACAAAGTAGAGGAAATGAGAAAGGCATGAGGATGATGAGAGAGGACGTCACAGACTCAAAGGACAGAGAATCAAGATCTGACATGTACATAGTTGTTCCAAAGAAAATATGAGCCTTAAAAAAGAAAGAAAGAAAGAAAATATGAGCTTTTAGGGGGATCAATCCACAAAGGCAAGGGAAAAAAAAAAAAAACCTACAGGGGAAAGCTGCACTAAACGTTTGGAAGAGGGAGAATAAAAGAGTAGTAAATATTTAGCAGACCAGGGGAGAAAGCTGAAATGTACTCATGTACTACTGAGTCTCCAAAATGCTCAGGAGTTGGTTGCAAAAGATGCCTAACGAAGAATTGGTTGAAAATTTAAGAAGCAATCCAGATTTCCTCCCTGAGTCTGAGTGGCCAGGTGACTGCCCTCTCCAGCCCCGGCAAAAGACTAAAGGTTTTTCTCTGAACAGAGTAAAAAAGAGAGGATCTCTTCTCTGGGAAACCAAAATACAGCATCAATGCTGAGAAGATTAAGGAATCGCACACTGCATGCCAGCACCTGCTGGTCTCTCCCTTAATCGGGATCTCCAACACCATGACTTGGTCTTCACCTCCGGGCAATACATGAAAAGCATCTTTTCTGGAGAAATCTGACCAGCTTAGGTCTAAAGAATCGAACTTCAAGGGCACCTGGGTGGCTTAGTCAGTTAAGTGTCTGCCTTTGGCTCAGGTCAGGATCCTAAGGTCCTGGGATAGAGCCCCACATTGGGCTCCCTGCTCAGCGGGGAGTCTGTTTCTCCCTCCACCCTTACCCCGGCTTGTAATCTCTCTCCTTTTCTCACTCTCTCTCTGAAGTAAATAAAATATTAAAAAAAAAAAAAGTAGAGTTAAAAAAAAGAAACAAAGTTCAGAGGTTTACCCTATAGCAGTGCTCACAGTCAACCAATCCTATTTAAGCATTCAGTTTCTAGTCATCTATTCAAATCCCCAGCCTTAAATCTGAATACACAGCCAAGGATTGTCAGATGTTAAGGAAAGTCTTAAGATCAAGTGATAGGAGACAAAGAGACCAAGTCAGCCAAATAAACAGAAAAGGGCAGCTTGAAGGAAAAAGAGACCATGTAAGGAAAACAAACAAAAAAAAGTCATTAATCCTGAAGGAGATATTATATTCATGAAATAAGAACAGAATCATATAAAAAGAAATGATTGAAGAATAATTTCCTGAAATTAAAAATATGATAAATATTTCAAATATTCAGTAGAAGAATTGGAAGATAAAGGTGAGAAAATAGGGGCGCCTGTGTGGCTCAGAGGGTTGAAGCTTCTGCCCCGGGCTCAGGTCATGATCCTGGGGTCCTGGGATCGAGCCTAGCATCGGGGTCTCTGCTTAGCGGGGAGCCTGCTTCCTCTTCTCTCTCTCTCTCTCCGCCTGCCTCTCTGCCTACTTGTAATCTCTGTCTGTCAAATAAAATAAATAAAATCTTTAAAAAAAAAAAGGTGAGAAAATAGTCTACCCAGTAAACAAAAAACATTTTTGTTTTTGTTAATGTTTTTTTAAAACAGAGAGAGGGAAAATAGAAGAGAAAATTCCCAAAGAAAAATTAGAAGAAAACAGATGGGTAAGAATCATCAGTGAGATAATTTATGAAAAATTTCCAGAACTGCAGGATATGTATTTCTAGGATAATACTGGGGACAAATAGAATATCCTATAAACAGAGAGAGAGAGAGAAAAAAAAAGGAGAGAGAGAGAGAGAGAGAGAGAAAGATTCACATACAAAGAGTCCATTATCAGAATGACTTTATACTGCCTAAGAATAACTCTGAAAGCTAGAAGATAATAGAGCAATGCCTTAAAAATTCTGCAAAAAATTATTTCTATCCTAGAATTGTATACTAACCAAATAATCAAGTATTAGAGTAGAATAAAAACATGCCAGACATGGTATTTTTCCAAAAATTTTCCTTCTGTACACTGTTCTAGAGAAGGTACTGAGGATAATTCTTATCAAACTAAGAGGGTTATTCTTATCAAAATAAGAAAAATGGGATACAGAAAACAGAGGTTCCAACATAGGATGAGGGAAAGGGAACTACCAAGATGATGGTGAAGGAAAATCATAGGACGTCAGCTGCATATCAGCTAGGCACGTAGGCCAAACTGTAGTCAGAAGACTCCTAGAAAGATTTGTATAGAAAGATGGGACCGAGGGGCACCTGGGTGGCTCATTCAGTTAAGTGTCTGCCTTCAGCTCAGGTCATGATTTCCGGGTCCTGGGATCTAGCCCCAAATCGGGCTCCCTGCCAGGTGGAGAGTCTGCTTCTCCCTTTCCTGCTCCACCAGCTTGTGCACTCTCTCTCTCTCTCTGTGTCAAATAAATGAATAAAATCTAATAAATAAATAAATAAAAGAAACTATTATGTAGACCCACCCTTGTAAGTTTAAAATTTTAAGGATAAAGAATCCTACAGTAAAATTTACTACAAAGGAACAAAAATAGGGAAGGTTTTAGACTTTTCCTCAAAAATAATTATTAGAGGACAACTGGGGAAATTTCTAAAGATTTGAAGGAAAAAAAATACATCCAGGAATTCTGTAGTTAACCAGTGTATCTTCTCTTTAACTTGGAAAGGCAACAAAGACACACATTCACACAGATATCTTTTAGAGGCATATCATTCTATCCTTTGTAGAAACAAACTGCTTCATGATATATTCCACCTGTTTGAGAGAAGACCCCCAAAATTCAAAGATCATCATATAAAAGAACTCTCTAGAGGCATTGAAATAAGGCAAACAAAGAACTTAATCAGTATATTTTTATAATTCAAATGTGAAAAATTATTATTGAAAGAAAAAAAACAATTTCATAATAGTAACAGCTAACATATTTATAAAGTTATAGGATCTAGTCTAAATGCTAGTCTAAGCTCTTAAAAACAAAACAAGAAGACAAAAGAGTAAACAGGACATTAAATAAGCTGGGGACAAAGAGGGACTAAACATTGTAAAATGTAGTTAGAGTATTTATTTATTTATTGTAATTAGAATACTAAAGAATGGGTAGAGAAAAGTGAGAGCTTTTGCGACATGTGGAATCTATATTGATCTATACTGACTGAGTGAAAGTCTTAGCTTTAAATGGTTTTACTTTGAAATAAGAAAAAAGCAAATCAACCAAATATCTGTCTGAATAATTAGAACCATAACAAAATAAAGCAAAGTGAAGCCAAAGGAAAAACAAAATATAAATAAAAGCAGAAAATAATGAATTAGAAAAATCTCCACAGTTTTTAAAAACCTAATAGCAGTTTCTTTGAAAATACAGACAACAGTTGGTTTGACCAAATTAAATGGGAGAAAAAAATAAGTACACAAAATTAGAAAGGGAAATGGATATAATAACAGAAAGAATATTTTTATACTCATGAGAGAATGAAAAATACAAATGAATGAAAATAAACCACTGGCTCCCCAGCACTATTTTATGTGCTGAGGATATTGTGGTTAATGAGATAAAACTTCTCTCCTCAAATTTTACATTTATTTGATTAATGTTTATATCCTAACCATCTTCTTGCCTACTCTACCCAAGCTAAACTGAAAAATTTATGATTTTTTTGGAAAAATGTATGATTTTTTAAATCTGTAAGTCCCATGTCTATTTTTGCTTATTATTCTTATCATTTGAAAAATTTTCAATGCCTCTTAGAGGTCCTTGCACATAGGACAGGCTGTAATGCAGTACATTCTTTATAAACTAAAACTATAACACAGATGTTCGTTGGTAATATACATGCACACTGAAAACGATAGGAAGGATATCCTTCTAACTGTTGTGGGGTTTTCTAGTGAATAATAAGACCAATTATTTTTATTTCCTTTTTTCTGCTTTTCTATATTTCCAAATTTTACAAAATGATTATGTATTATCATAACTAGAAAAATAGTTTTAAAAATAAGTCATCAAAAAAAAAGCACCCGGGGCACCTGGGAGGCTCAGTAGGTTAAGCATCTGCCTTCGGCTCAGTTCATGATCCCAGGGGACCTGGGATCAAGCCCCGCATTGGGCTCCCTGCCCCTGGGGAAGCCTGCTTCTCCCTCTCCCTGCTTATGTTCCCTCTCTCACACGCTCTCTCTGTCAAATAAATTAATAAATAAAATCTTAAAAAAAAAAAAAAAGCCCAAAGGCCAAATTGGGGAAAAGGGCTTTCCATTTATGTGATAATGGTTTTAATTAATGTTATTAGTACATAAAGAGTTGAACATCCAACCTAAAGTAGTCACACAGTACTCTATCACATCACCCTAGTCTATTATCCGTATTGCATTCATCACTATCTAACATTTTCCTTGACTTGTTTGCTTATTTATTGTGTTGTCCTCACCCAGACCCCAGTGCAAACTCTCTTACAAGGAGAAACCTTGTTTATTCTGTTCCATATCTTTCCTGTGCCACTCTTTATCTGGTTTACCTCTTCGTTCTTTGAAGAAGCAAGAACAAAAACCGCAGGCACCAAGGTCAAAGAAATCGTGTAACACTAGTACAGTTTTGGCATGTGACAGGTATTTAACTAAATAACTAATGAATGAAGTAATGAACATGATGTTAAAGAAAAAAATTTTCATGACACTTGCCAAAGACAGGAAGATTTTATTTAAAAAGAATCATTGCAATTGCAATGAGGGTTTTGTACTAGGGGAGAAGGATGGAGCTCAAGTCCAATTTTAATATATGTGCTGCCGAAGCGAGCACTGGAGCTCAAGTCCAAATACAACCAGGATGGTAGGAGATTTATAGCCAAGGGTGGGGGGTCAGTGGAGAGAGAATTCCTGAGAGGAGAAACATCAAGCTAGGGGGATTCTTGCTAGATATACTCAGTAGGATTCTCACTGAAGGCAGGCCAAGGAGATAACATATGGAGAGTTGGGGGGATGAGAAATTTGATCAGATATCAAAAAGTGACCAGATATCAAAAAGTGATCAGATATCAAGGGTGGAGGATTTTTGCTAAACTGACTCAGCAGGATTCTTGCTAAGACCAGATTAAGTGGGCCAAGCACAGAGCCCAAGGTGAAGATCTAGTCCAAAAGAGGGCTCAGAGGAGACTGGCTCAAATTTGACTAAGGAGAGAGTCCCTGTCAATAAAAAGTACCCAAGCTCACTAAGTTAAACAATGACAATTTAAAACAATGAGCACCATCTCTACCTATCAAATGGGATGGATTTCTCTTTTAACTGTACAAATTCAGTGTTTTTTGTTTGCTTGTTTGTTTTTTAGAAGAGAGAGAACACATATGAGGAGGGAGGGGCAGAGGAAGAAAAACTTAAGCAGGCTCCACACTGAGCACACCAGAGCCATTCTTACAACCCTGAGATCATGACCTGAGCTAAAATCAAGAGTTGGACGCTTGGGGCGCCTGGGTGGCTCAGTGGTTTCGGCCTCTGCCTTTGGCTCGGGTCATGATCTCAGGGTCCTGGGATCGAGCCCCACATCGGGCTCTCTGCTCAGCGGGGAGCCTGCTTCCCCCCCCCCCCGCCTGCCTCTGCCTACTTGTGATCTCTCTCTGTCTATCAAATAAATAAATAAATAAATAAAAATCTTTAAAAAAAAAAAAAAGAGTTGGACACTTACCCAACTGACCCACCCAGGTGCCCAGATTGAATGTCTTAAGACCAAAAGCTCCTTGAGAACAAAGAGTGTATCTATTTTGTTCATTGCAATAAAAATTTCTGGTGTGTAACCCATGGTAGGTGTTTAATAAATATGTTAACTGAATCAAGAGTGGAGAGCAAATCAGTATAACTTTCCTGGAGGAAACATAATTAAATATATATATGTAAATAATATACATGTAAATGTAAGTAAATATACGTAATGCATATCTAAAGCAGTAGCATTTTAAAATGAAACAATAAAATATTCAGCAGTAAAGAACTGATTATTAAGTATCCATTAAAAATAATGTTTCTAGAGAATATATAATGAAGTGGGAAATTATTAAATGAAAAAAACATTAAAGAATGTACCAAATATGCAATGGGATCTAATATAGTAAAAACAGAAAAACAAAACAAAAAATCCCTGTATTTGTATCCTGAAAAAAATGCTAAAAGTAAATTGATCAAAATAGCTGAAATAAATGGAAAGATATTCCATGCTCATGGATTGGAAGAATTAATATTGGTGAAAATGTCTGTACTACCCAAAGCAATCTACAGACTCAGTGCAATCCCTAACAAACCACCAATGGCATATTTCACAAAAGCAGAACAAAAAAAATCCCAGCATTTGTATGGAACCATAAAAGACCCCAAATAGCCAAAGCAATCTTGAGAAAGAAGCATAATGCTCCCTAATTTCAAACTATGTCACAAAGCTATCCTAATTAAAACAGTATGGTACTCAGCCAAAACAAATGTATCAATGGAACAGAACAGGAAGCCCAGAAATAAACCCCTGCATATATGGTCAATTAGTTGAAGACAAAGAAGCCAAGAGCATGCAATGGGAAAAAAAATAGTCTCTTTAATAAATGATGTTGGGAAAACTGGACAGCCATGTGCATAAGAATAAAACTGGGCCACTATCTTGCATTGTACACAAAAATCACCTCAAAATGAATTAAAGACTTGAACCTGAAACCATAAAACTATAAGAAAACATTGGTAGTAAGCTCCATGACATAAGTCTTGGAGATGATTTTTTGAAACCTGACACCAAAAGCAACAAGAACAAAAATAAATACCAAACTGAAAAGCTTCTGCACAGCAAAGAAAACCATCAACAGGATGAAAAGACAACCTACTGAATGGGTAAAATATTTCTAAATAACATATCTGATACTGGGCTAATATCCGAAACATAAAGAACTCATATTACTCAACAGCAAAAAAACCCTCAAGCAATCCAGTTAAAAGATGGGCAGAAGATATGAACAGATACTTTTCCAAACAAACAAACAAAAATATACAGATGACCAATAGGTACATAAAAAGATGCTTTATATTATTACTCTTAGGGAAATGCCAATCACAACCATGAGACATCACTATTAGAATGTCTAGTATCAAAAAGACAAGAAATAACAAATGTGGGTGAGGGTGTGGAGAAAAGGGAACTCTTGTGCCCTGCTGGTGGGAATGTAAACTGGTGTAGACACTATGGAAAACAGTATGCTGGTTCCTCAAAAAAATTAAAAATAAAAATACCATATGATACAGCAATTTAACCTCTGGGTATTTATCTAAAGGTGAGAAAGCCACTAACTCGAACAGATATTGCATCCCCATGTTCATTACAGCATTATTTACAATAGCCAAGATATGGAAACAAGCTAAGTATCCATCAGTGGATGACTGGGTAAAGGAATTGTGGTATATATATATACAATGGAACTCAGTCATAGAAAAGAATGAGATCTTGTCTTTTGTAACAACATGGATGGATCTAGAAGGCATCACACTAAGTGCAGTAAGTCTGACAAAGTCAAATACCATATGATCTCTCTTACATGTATAATCTAAAAAATATATATATTAAGCTTCTAGGTACAGAGAACAGATTGATGGGTGCCAGAAGCAGTCGGTATTTTTTTTCCTGTTTGTTTAAATAAACTGAATTTTTTAAAAAAGGACTGAGGGCACTTAGGTGGCTCACTTGGTTAGGCTTCTGCCTTCGGCTCAGGTCAAGATCCCAGGGTCCTGGGATTGAGTTCCGCATCAGGTTCCCTGCTCTGCAGGGAGCCTGCTTTTTCCTCTGCTTCTGCCTCTGCCTCTCTCTGTCTCTGTCTCTCAAGAACAAATTTTAAAAAATCTTAAAAAAAAAAAAGGGCCGAGAACATTTATTGGACATAGTAACGTGGAGAACTAGTAGAGCTGGCAAGGCGAGACCATTGCTTTGCTGGAAAGAGGTGGAGAAAAATGGGGTATTTGCTGGAGGAGAATGAAAATTCAAGGTAAACTGATATTAAACAAATGACATAAAAATAAACTGTAGAAGATGGTGGAAATTGTGACCTAGAATGTTTCAAGTGCCTTTCATATTGTTAGAGAGGACTAAATATCCTGTACATTTTCTTTATTTACCCTTTGAGATTTACTGATCGTCAAACTTTCAGGTCTAGAAACTTCTGTGTTGAAGGAATTCTTCTAAAAGAATATTTCTGTGGTTAATTAGACTATCAGAGTTAGGTCTAATTAGGACCCTGATAAGAAGCATTAAATATGTTTCAGTATTTTCATAGTTTTCTTTTTCATTAAATTACTAATTCATTTGTTCTAAATATTTATTGAGCACCCACTATGTGTGTTGTGTCTGAGTCGGTTGCAAAGGACAGAAAGATGAGCGTGATGTAATCCTGAAGGCATGAACCGGTTAACCAACGATCACAGTACAAACTGATGTGGACTATAATGGAGGTAAATACAAAGTTCTGCAGTAACAGTAAGTAGCAGAACACAGCAGAAGGAGTAGCTGCAAGATTTACAGGGCAACTAAAAGGAGGAGAACGAGGATTTAGACCTCCAAAAAGGTGTTGCACTGGGTAGGCTGAAAGGTCCTTAAAATCCTGAACTTCATGAAAATGGTCAATGCTAAAAAAAAAAAAAAAGTCAATAGCGGTTATCTCTGAGTGATTTTTGTTCTGAGTTGACTTTTATTCTTTATACTACATTCAATGATTATGTAATTACTTTTCTAACCAAAATTGCCCGAAAACAAAAACAATACATGTTCTTGTTAGAGAAGGAAAATGGTTGTTATAATTTCCCTTCTGCTAAATAGTGATTCTCAAGCTTGAATATGAATCAGAATTACCTGGATGGTTGGTAAAAGGGGCTTGCGGGCCCGCCCCTACCTAAATATGTTCTAGCTGTTTTTACTACGATTGTGCTTTTCTTATCATTTTAACTTTCCTCTGTTGTTTGAGACACTTAATTTTACAGGATATTTTAAATTCCTTGGAAGGATTATATTTTATTCATTTTTATCCCTCGGCTGTCTTTTTAAGCACTAACTAAAGAATTGCTGCAAATGAAAACTGTATCCCTGTGTACCATTTTTTTAGTGCTGGAGAAAATACAACTATGATAAATATGTCAATATACCTCAGAAGGGCAGGAAAAGTATTTAAATTTTAAAACGTTTTTTTAAAACAAACCAAAAGTGAATAAAAAAGTATATGGCTTTTCCCCTTAAGTGATACTTTTAGTTAGTTCACTATTTAGTGAACAAATAGTTAATGAGCTGAGCGCAGCCTGGTAATCTGTATTTCTAATAAATTCCACTGGACTAAAAACTGGCAGTATAGAATGGCCACATGGTGTAGTGAAAATGACGAGGGTTTTGAGGTCAGTCCGGTTTTGATTCTGCCTCCGCCCTTTCCAGGCTCTGTGTAGCAATAGTTGACATACATTAATCCTGCTTGGTCTGTTTCTGGATTGACAAAATTAAGAGTAATGTGCCCCTCAGAGGTGTATTGTGAAGACTGAATGATATGATTAAATATTCAACAAAGTGTGGGCCTTAGTTAAGGTAGCTAATTAATGTTGTTCCCCTTCCCTTTGATTTCCTCTAAGGATGCACCACACATTGCCATAACTGGATTTATTGTGACATGAGTTCGCCACACCACAGAGCCATTTTCTCCTAACCTAACAAATCATGCACATCCCTCTGCTACTAACAAAATTTTCACGCTTTACCTATGAAATTGGGCAAAACAGTAAAACAGTATTTACTTTAATAGGTAAGAGTATCTACTTTGCAGAGATGCATACAGGTGGATTAAAACAAGATATTATGTTATGTGCTTAATACAGTAACTGGCATATGGAAAATATTCATTAAATGTCACTTTCTTTTCCCCTTCTCTCTCTCTCTCTCTTTTTTTTTAGGTGGGGGGAAATGAGCAGAGGGAGAAAGAGAATCTTAAGAAGGCTCCATGCCCAGCACAGAGCCCCATCTCACAACTCATAACCTGAGCCCAAATCAAGAGTCAGCTGCTTAACATACTGAGCCATCCAGGTGCCCTCCCCTTCTCTTTGATTAGGTATTTATCCATAGTATCTCCTAGACTAAGTTCAAAAGCTTACCTAGTCCAGAATACTTAAAATCAATTTTTCTACCTTAATCAAATTGCTCTCTTCTATGTCACATTTTAATTTGAAGTCAATAATTTGGCTTATTTAAGTACTGGTAAGAAGGGGCGCCTGGGTGGGTCAGTGGGTTAAGCCGCTGCTTTCAGCTCGGGTCATGGTCTCAGGGTCCTTGGGATCGAGTCCCGCATTGGGCTCTCTGCTCAGCAGGGAGCCTGCTTCCCTCTCTCTCTCTCTGCCTGCCTCTCCATCTACTTGTGATTTCTCTCTGTCAAATAAATAAATAAAATCTTAAAAAAAAAAGTACTGGTAAGGACACATACTATATATATTACTGGACTGAATGCTCAAAGAGATAAGTAGAAGACTGTTCGCTGACTTTGAGTACTTGAGGTGACAATATACAAGAAAAGTTGAATAAGAACGAGATGAAGGGTGGGACAAATTACACAGAGAGTAAGTGTGGTAGGAGTTTTGGGTTTATGGTGGCTGATCTGTGATTATTTTGCACTCAGGAACAAGAAAATTATTATATATTTTTTATTTTTATTTATTTGAGAGAGAGAGAATGAGAGAGAGCATGAGGAGGGTTGTAGGGAGAAGCAGATTCCTTGCCTAACAGGGAGCCTGAAGCAGGACTCAATCCTGGGACTCCAGGATCATGACCTGAGCCAAAGGCAAGTCGCTTAACCAACGGAGCCACCCAGGCGCCCCAAGAAAATTATTAAGAGTTGTAAGAGAGCACTGGTTTTATGGCTGAGAAAATAGGTTCAGAAACCTAAGGGGCTTAGGGCAGAGCAATGGAGTAGCAGAGATTTCCGTCTCCTGGCCCCCTACTGCTTGCAGATATGTTTTTAACGGTTTTCTAGTATTTTAATCAGTTTGTATTTGTTCTTTGTATTTGTTCTTTGAGAACCGCTGAGCAGTTCTCATTAACAAGTGGAGCAAAAACAGCTTTTGAGGTTGCGGGCAGAAGGGCACAGCTAGTTAAACACTGGGCTTTAAAGCCAAAGAGTCTGGGTTTAAGCGCTGTCTTTGCTAGTCACTATCTGTGTGACTTTGAGCAACTCATTTACCTCTATGCTTCAGAGCCCTCATCTAAAAAATGAGGTACAATTAATATTAGCTTATTTCATAGGGCTGTTATGAGGATCAAGTAATTACTATATGTAAATGATCAAAAACTGGAGCTTTGTCATTATAATTGTTATTAATTTCTGAAAGAATGGAAAGCAAGAAATCCAGTGTTCTAATGTTTTTTCTTTCTTTTGCTTCTTTATAAAGAAACCTCCTCAAAGCATCACGTGTATGCTTGTTAGCTGCCTTAATCCTATCAGATAAAAACAAGTTTTTGTTCCTCTGAAGTGAGACTTGGGATTTGCATAAGCCTGGCCTAGTCTGGTAACCGGAATGTCTAGAGAAGTAAAACCTGAGATTGGAACAGGTTCTGGGACCCAACAGAACCTCTTCAAAAAAATCAGTCAAGATCAATAGATGTAGATAAAGATGGAGGTCAATGAATCTAATTCCCAATGAACTTTCCCATCTATTTTCAGGTCTATTCCAAACTTCCTCAAGACAAAATCTAACCTTTTAAGGAAAGTGCAGAGAACATGCCTCTGTGGGCTTTCTTTGAGGGAATGTTCTGGCAGGTGCTGCATTCCACCCTGGAGGTGGCTGCATGAATTCGTGAACAGAGGTGACAACATTGACTCCCTCTGGAAGAAAAAATGCTGTCTCTACATTTTGAAGCTTAACTTACAAAGGCACTACTTGAAAAAAGGAGGGGGAGGGGAAAAAGGAGGAGGAGGAGGGTGGGGGAAGGGAAGGGGAGGAGGAGGAAAGGAGAAGGAAGAGAGGAGGACGGAAAAGAGGAAGGAGAAGCAGCAGTCTCCGCTCAGTTCAACATTCAGATTAGAGAAGGCAAGAACCATTTTTTTTTTCCCCTGGAGTACCTCTCCGTCCTCTCCTCAAATGCCTATTGAAAAAGTTCTGGGATGAATTACAAGCCAAGAGTGCTGTCGCAGAATTAGGCAGAGCGGGTGGAAGTGAGAAATAACCTATATTCGGGTGGTTAGAAAAATCATGGATTTTTTGGGAAGCGGGGGCAGGGATTTGGAACTACTTTCAGCATCATCCATTAGGAAATCTAGGGAAGGAGAAGGGTACTAACCGGCTTTCCAAATCTTCTAAATTTGGCAGATGAAAATCACGTTGTCCACCTAGTGGACTTGGGCACTCAGGCGATATCTGTATGTTAAGTATCAAGGAGGAAATCTTGAAGTGAAAAAGAAATAAAGAAGATCAGCCTTGGGTTCTTGTGTGAGGGAAGATCTGTGAAGGTCAGGCCCATCCATAGCATCAGCAAAGGTGGAAGAATTTAGCGTCACTGTCAGCAGCCCAGTCCCGAAGTTTGGGATCAGAGCCAGCGATTTGGATCTGCTGGTACCCTAGAATTTGCCCTGCACACATCCCCTTAAGTTTCTCGGTTTGAGTCTCGCCTGTCAATTCTCAGACGAAACACTGTCTTGTTAAGCTTTCTCACAGCGCCTAGCTCAGAGCTGACCGCTGAGCAGTTCTCATTAACAAGTGGAGCAAAAACAGCTTTTGAGGTTGCGGGCAGAAGGGCACAGATTTCACTTCGGGTTGGCGTTCGGGTGTGGCCTTGTACCAACTGCCAGTGAAATTCTCCCGATCACCCCGTCTTCCACTTTCTGCCCAGGTGACGTCGGTAAGCTCCGCAGGACAGGCTAGGGGCTAAGAGGTTAAGCCGCGTCCTTCAGGTGTCAGCCTCGATCCTTTTGGAAACAACAACCCCCAGAATCCCTTGTGCAGGGAGGTCAAGCCGCAAATAAGATGGCCTCAAAAGGGTGGAACATGCAGCAGTTTCCGAGTCCCTGGCAGTCTCTTTACCGGATGTGTTTAAATAACCGAATCCCCACAAATGCACCACCCCACTAACCACCTTAGAGGCCAAGGAGGCCACCGCAGCCACCTCGCTCGCTCATTCAGGGGCATCCTGGGAGTTGTAGTCCAGCCGCTGGGTTTCGCCGAACTACCTTTCCCATGGTGCCATGCGGGCCGGGCGATAAGAGTTCTTTTCCAAAACTCTTTCCACACTGAGACACCCCCCTCCCGGGTCCCCTTCTCTCCAACGACTCCTTTTCGTCTGTCGCGACTGAGCGGCAGCAACAGGAGGGCTTCGGCCCGTCGCCGCGCCGTCCCGAGAGGCACTTCCGGCGGCGGTTCACTTCCTGGTTGGGTGGATGGAGCCGGGCGGGAGCGCGCGCGGGGGAGGGGCGGCGGGTCAGTCTCCGCTGGGCGCTCTGGGGATCAGCTGGCGGGCGGGCGGGCGCCGAACGCTGCCCCGGCTTTCGCTGCAGCGCCGCCTCTTCTCCGCGTCGCAGGCCGGCCCGGCGGCCGTGACAATGTTGCAGGGCTGGTAGCTGGGAGCCAGCCGCCGAGCCGTCTCAAGTGGGTGCCGCGGGGATGCTGCCTTTTGGGGCGGCGGGGAGACCCGGGAGGAGGGGGAGGCAGTGCCCGGCTCGGTCGGCGCTGGCCGTGGCGGCCGAATCCTTCCTTTTTCCGAGCCGCGGGCACAGGGGTCCCGGGCTCTGCCGGGTTTTCAGCCCCAGGGTTTTTCTTGCTAGGTAAATGCACGGAGCGTTTCCCCGGGATGATGGCTTTCGCTCTCTCTAGGACTCAGCGGTTGAATTCGTAAGTGTGTTACTGATTCATCCTCTCTCTCTTCTGTCATCACAGGTTTAAACTTACACGAATCGCTCTCTTGAGGAGGAGGGGACCGCGGCGCGATTGACACGCATATTCCTATAGGCATCCTCCCTCAGCCCCCACCCCCACGGCCGGATTCGGGTGGCTCCTCTCCGAGCTGAAATCTGAGAAGAAATCCTTGGATCTCTTGTTTTCTTTAAAAAAAAAAAAAAAAAAAAAATCCAGAAACCGTCGGTATTTTGCTTTACTGCTTCCTATTCGCAAGATGAAGAAGTTTTTCGACTCCCGGCGAGAGCAGGGCGGCTCTGGCCTGGGCTCCGGCTCCAGCGGAGGTGGGGGCAGCACCTCGGGCCTGGGCAGTGGCTACATCGGAAGGGTCTTTGGCATTGGGCGACAGCAGGTCACTGTGGACGAGGTGTTGGCGGAAGGTATGGTGGGACTCTTTCAGTGTGCCATGAATTAAAATCTTATGCTGATGCAGCAAGACTGGTTTCTAGTTGTTCAGTGTATGAATGGGTTTTGACCAATTGACCCTCCCTTCCCCCTCTCCTTGCTCAGTGAATCATTGTCCTTGAGAAATTTAAAACTGAGATTTGGAAGTGACAGGCTTGTGGGGTGGAAGAACGTTGCTGGAAATTGTTTACCTCGGTGGCCTTTCATTTTATTTCTTTAAAAATTGGCAAGCCAATTCTTGTCTGCCTCACTGAATTATAAGGATCAGATGAGAAAACGTATGTGTGGAAGTGTAAAGCTTCATATCAAATGAGGGTGCTGGGCTTGTCATCTTTCTTAAACTTGAAATTGTGATGTGAGGGCTGAAGGGTGGAGGTGGAGTAGCTTTAAGAAGAGAGAGGGGTTTCTCCTTCTACCCAACTTTCCCACTCCCAGGAGCAGGCATTGGAGGAAGAGAGGATTTTCAGAGAATGGGAATATGTTTTTCTAAGAGCCAAGGCTCTTGGTGGATTTGACTAGTTTTGTTTCCTGACCGAACTATAATCAGGTCCCCAGGATGTAGCCAAGATAACAGAAATTACACGAGATGAATGTGGTTATTTTGAAACCGGTCTACTAGGCCCCTCTGCCTCCTGTTTTAGTTTTTATTTTTATTTTTTAGCCGAAAGAATTACTTGAGAGTGGCATCTGATTTTTGTTTTTCCTCAATTGTAAAAGATATTATTTAGATCTGCTGTGTAAATTCTCTCCATGTGTGTTCATTTGTGTATCTATAGATATGTAAATATATATTTTTATCCCCCAGGCTTTCTGGAAATCTTTGCATGTATCTTTTGGTAACCTTAACCTCGACCTTCATAATTATGCCAGACTCCTTACTTTTCACAGCCCATTGCCTGCCTTGTGTGCTTTTATTTTTAATAAAAGCAGCAGTTTCCTAGGGATGAAGCTATTCAAACTAATTGGATGGGGCCAACCTACTGTAGGTTGTGTTATTGCTGAGAGGGGATGGGGGCGGGGAAGGGAGAGGCTTCTGTTAGGTCAGCATGGTGGTTTTGGGGTGGACAGTTTATAAACTGGAGAAGGAGCCTTTTTGCAAGCTCAGGTTGAAGCAAAGGTCCTAACCTGGGCCTGGGAGATGCCTGTCATGGTGATTGTTGCAGGCATGTGGGTTGAGATGAAGCAGCAGCTGTGTTTGGCTCTCAGCTTGTCCAAGTACTGGGTTCAACTTGGGCCCATTTTTCTGGGGTTAGGGTGAAAGCCTTTACTTTAAAAACGCTTAACAAAAAAAAGATCTGACAATTAATGTCCTTGTGAAATTCTTGCTGTTTTCCATTCTCAGCACTGCTCTAGCTGGACTTAATCCGGGGCCTGAGTCACTGTCCCTCTGGATCTTTCCTTGTGGGCTTTGGTGCAGGATGGGAGATGATTCTGTGCCCGCTGCCAGATCTGCACCCTTGAGTCTGATCTGTGTCTTTCATCCCTGTGCCAAAGCCCTTAACTGCAGTGGGATGGAGAAATGGAGAAGTACGTGAGAAAGAAATCAGGAGGAATGAGGGGGCACAGAGCTCTTTCCTTCTCTTTGAATGGCTTCTGCTGACCCTATGGCCCAGGAGCATTTTGTTCAGCTGGAATATTGTCTCATTGTAGTTGGTGCTACCCTAAGCAGTGCCTGTTCTCAGAGACTGAATGATGGGGGAGAGAAAAGGCAAAGTTGGTCTTTGTTATCTCGGCTATCTTCCTCTTCCTTGGAATTCATCCCTGAGAACTGCACATCATGCATTGTGATGTTTTTATATGGAATTAAGGACTTGCAGCTCTGCATTTGTTTATTCATTTATCAAGCAGTCGTAGCATATTTATGATGTGCCAGGCACAGTGCTAGGCCCTGGGGATATGACGTAAAACTAGATGCTATAGTTTACAGACTATGCTGAGAGATGGAAAACAGCCTGTTAGAATAGAGTGATATGTGCTGTCGTGGAGACAAGCTTAGGGTGCAGTAGCCCCCAGTTTTAGAGATCCAAGAATTGCTTTCTGCAGGAAATGACTGACCAGAGAATGAGTAGGAGTTATGCAGGTGTGGAGATAGCATGGACCAAGACTCAGAGCAGCCGGAGAGAGTCTCCTGTAAAACTGGGTCTGGTGATACTGCTCTCTTTATATTCTTTGACTATAAGTGAGTTTGAATTTGTGGCTCTTAGAGGTATATAGCTATGTAGGAGCCTGTAAGCAAATTATTTATGTAGCATTTACTGAATAAAGGTACTACTACTAAATAAAGGTACTACTAAGTTCTGAGAGGCATAATAGGGAGATCTAAAGGGTGATGCCTGCCTTTAAGGAACTGCCAGTGCGTTTGGTAAGACGAAGGCACATATTCACATGTACAGTATACCATGGTTACCAGCACTGGCTCTATATAGTCAGGCAGATCGGGGTTCGAATTCTGCATCTGTCCTTTCCTAGCTGTGAAACCTTGGATAAGACATTTCAAATCTCTCCTGAATCTGTTTCCCTACGGCAGTGGTTCTTAGAGTGTGGAGTCCTGGATCAGGATCATCAGCATCATAGGGAAGCTCGTTAGAGATGCAAATTAGGCCTCACCCTATAAACCACAAGGGTGGGGCTTGAACAGATTTCTGGAGAGATTCTGATGCAAACTAAAGATCGAGAACCCCTCTCCTTTGGCTTGGTCACAAAGATTGAATGAGGCAATGAATGTGAATTATTTTTCAGGTGTTCAATGAGTGGTAGACATTATATGCCAGCAAGATTTTATCCTATATATAGTTAACGGGGAGTCAGGGGGAATGTGGAGGTTGGTTTGGCTATAGCAATCTGCAACAATTCTTTTCCCCATGGTGGGTGGACAGATTATTTTTCTGCAGAAGCCTCACTAGCTCCTTAAAGGGTCAACATATTTCGGGTGACCATGTTCCTTCCTGCGCCTTTTTCTCTTGGAGTCTTCAGGCATGGACCTAACCACCAGTCCCAGCCAGAGTTGTCCAAGGATGATGACAATTGTGCATTGAGTTGCCAGGGCAATGACCAGACGGTTTGGGGAGGTTTGAGTGCGTTTTAAACACAGACTCTTTAGCACCACATCCCATCTGTCATCCCTAATTCTCTAAAATGGGTATCAGTCTAAGCTTTATAGTGAGGAGTGCAAGAACACCGAGGGAGAGGTGCTGGAGTAAGACAGGAGAATGCGTGGGCTGCCATCCTCCATCAGTATCGGCTCTGCTTGCCTGCTTTCACTGACTGTTCACTGTTCACTGGGGCTTGTTTGGGGGAAATGAAGACTCTAGACCATGAGTTCAGGGGATACGGCTACTCCAGGCTGGGTATAGAGGTGGTATCTTCTCTAGCTTTCTCATGAGGATGCCACGATGACTTCCTAATCATGTCTGAGGTCATAGGTGTGTGATATCAAGGGAAGATTTGGTTAAGCTTCTGGAATGAGCTCAATGGGAAAATTGGAGCAATGCTCAGAGAAAGACTAAAGAGCTGTGCTTTTGTTATTTGTCCTTAGCTATATGAGGCCTTACGTCTAAGGTTTAAACAATAAGTGTTTGTTGAATACCTGCTGTGTCCAAGGCCTCTTTCCAGAACTGCATCAGTCCTATATAAGGTGGAGCACGTGTCCCATCAGAGTAGTTTCCTTACTTCCACTGAGGAAATCTAGGTTTAGACTTAATGAGAACTACTAAGTGAGTTTCTGTACTAGTAAACTTAAAAGTTTTTCTACCAACATCACAAGGTAGTGAGGTTTAAACATCTAAGACAAATACATATACATGTATGTATGTCTGTGTACACACACACGTAGCATATGATTACTTTGTGTTGGTATTGATATGCACATGTGTTCATTTAGTGAATGTTCGTTAGGCTTTCTTTGTGGCAGGCACTGCATTAGATTCCAGAATTACTAAGATGCATAGGACGTGGGCCTGGCTCCTAAGGAGCTCATAGACCAACAAATAACCCTAAGATCAGTGTCTAGCACTTGGCATGGCCCTTGGTGTATAGTAGATGATAAAAAGATGTCATGAGGTGATAAAGAGAAAGGGCCTGGGGGCCAGGGTTTATAGATGAAGTGTGGTTTGAACAGGAATGGAAATTGCCCAGCAGATGGTCCAGATGAGGGTTACCCAAGGCCTTCCCAGCAGAGAGAGTTAGAATATGCAAGTGTGTAGTGGTGAAACAGTATGTTAAGTTCAGAGATACTGACTAGCGGTATCGTCTGGGTTAGTACCAATATCCTTTCCAGAAAGAAGAAGCAAGGAAAGAAGGACATGGAATGGTAGAAGGGAATTCTTTTACGTTTGTTCCGTGGCTGTTGACTTGCTGCTCACTTTCTTTGGTAGCCCTGAGTCTTTCGAGTAACTACTGATTAGCTCTCAGCTTGCCCTTCTACCCTCTGTGCCTCAGCCCTATGCTAATTGTGGGGCAAGGGTGGGGGGGTAGTGTTGGGGGGCAGGGGAGCCGTCTGGAAGTTTCAGTGAGAGGCAAGCAGCTTGAAGGAGAAGCAGGTGAGGGAGTGGGATGACCAGTGTTACAGAAAGGAGTGGGTGGGGGAGAGAGTGAGGATGTGTGACCAGAGCAGAAGGTAGGTTGGAGAGAAAAAAAGAGGCAATAAGATTATGGAGAGCTTAAGTGCCAGGCAGAGAGGTTGGTTCTGAGCACCTGAGGTCTTCTCTGACGCAAACACCAATTTGATCCCTCCCACCTCAGATGTCTTTGCCTGCTGGGAAGTCTGGTTTTTTAGTGGCAACTGCAGATTTTCAGGGGGTGGCTTGTGAATGGTGTCTTCTTCCTGGCTTCGGGCACGATGACGGTTTTAGCTTTGCTAAATATAGCCAAATCTAGAATTCAGAAATGAAATCCAGAATAAGCAATTGCATGGTCAAAGCCTTGCCTTTGGTCTTTCTAACAAAGTCATACTCATTCAATGCAAGATGATGAAGAGAAACAGTTTCACGTGGGTTTTGAGTGGGAGGAGATAAGGGGAGGCGTCCACTTGTACCTGAGTAGCTAAAGCTGCATGTAGAGTACACAGGAAAAGCTTGATAAACATTAATCCAGGACCCGTGAGCCATGACTGCATCAGAGCAGTCATGGCAGTATTTGAAAGGTGACCCTCAGAGAGGGGCTCACACCACCAAGTACCTTCATTTTGTGCTCTTCAAAGGCTAAATGTTTTTCAAGCCTGCTTAAGAAATAACTGTGACATCTGCATCTGAAAGAGCCAAACAGTGGTAATAATAGAAATGGTATTGTCTATTGAAGTAGCATCTGGCACTGTGAAGTAGCAAAGAGTAGCCTTCAGTCTGCTTTTCTGGAGCTTTTTTTTTTTTTTTTTTTTTTTTTGGTATGGTGGAAGAAGCATTGCAGTCTAAACAGGGCGATCAGGGTTTGTTGGTCCATTCATTGCCGTATCCAGTAACCATTACTGAGCACTCACGATGTCCTGGACATCAGCCAGTGATAAATAAGACACTGCCTTGAGGCACTCCCAATGCCAGAACTTCAGATGCCAGAGCCAGTAGCTCTAAGTTTGGGAGTGGAAGGTTATAAAAGGGGAGGGCAACAGATCTGAGGCAGCAATTAATTCTGTGGGGTCAGGAGTAGTTAGGAAAGCTAAAGAAAGGTGTTATTTGAGGTAGACCTTCAAGAATAAGAATTTATTACTAGATGGACAAGGTTGAGAGAACATTCAAGGCAGAGAGAATACCATGGCCAAAGACAAAAAGCAGGAAAGTGCACTGCCTGCTGGGAGCTTTTTGTTTCGAGATAACATAATCTATCTACCAATGGTCCAGGGCTATGCTGTCCCGTGAAGTAGCCACAGCCACATATGGCTGTTTAAATTTAAGTTACCGAAATTAAAATTCAACTTTGATTCTGTAGGCACACTAGCCACTTTTAATTTGCTTAATAGCCACATGTGGTTAGGACCTACAATTTTGGACAGCACAGATAGAAAATAATTCATCATCATAAAAAGTTCTGTCGGTGTTGGTTTAGAGCAATGTTCGCTAAACTTTTTGCATGGAGTGGCACTGTCTAAATGGCATTATTTAGAGAAATAACGGAAGATTGGCTCCTGCCCTCTTGTTGACATAATGTGAGCAATGCACATGAAACAAAGGTACCCTCCAAAAGAGTGTGTGGTGTAGTCTCTCAGTTCTGAAGGTGTTGAGGGGAAGGAGACCAGTGAGGTCTCCTTTTCTCAGTTAAACATTTAATCCCTTTATTGGATGTATGCCTTTTTGTTTATACATTATGCGCATGTCCTGCTTTCATTAGCTAATATCTGAAGGCACAGTATATACTTAAAATGAAGTTCATCATTTATGATAAGAGATGCAAATGTGTATTTTAAGCTCTCTGGATAGGTTTTGGTGCATTTCTTGTCATATCTTGTTTCTATATCATAATGTGACTGATGAAAACTACACCAGGAAGGACGCCTGGGTGGCTCAGTAGGTTAAGCTTCTGCCTTCAGGTCAGGTGGGATGGAGCCCATCTGGCTCTCTGCTCAGCGGAGAGCCTGCTTCTCCCTTCCCTTCTGCCTGCTGCTGCCCTTGCTTGTGCATGTGCTCCCTTGCCTGCGCTCTCTCTATCAAATAAATAAATAAAATCTTAAAAGTACACCCAACAGAAATGAGGCACTGCCATATTTTTGTTGTTCGTGTATGCGGTCTTTAATCTAAGGTATCTTTGCAGGAATCTTTTTAAGCCCCTTGTTTGCTTTGTGAGGGTTAATTCATTTCAAACAAATGGGATCAGTAAATCTACTTAACCAAGCACATGAACTGTAGTACATTTCATTCCACGTCAGCCTGCGCTACGGAGCTTCCATGCTTTGCTTATTCCTTTAGATTCGTATGAGACCCAGGTTGACATAGAGACTGGATGGGAACACTAGTGTTGGGCCATCTAGTCAGTATTAATAAAGAGAAAGTCTTATTTTTTAAGATGATAATATAAGGGGAGAGTCTCATCCATATATTTGCCTTCCCCAGTGGACTGTTTTGTGTACCTCTCTTTGGAGACTACTGATCTAGATCAGTGATTCTCAACCAGGAGCAGTTACCTCCAGGTGACATTTAGTAATGTCTGGAGACATTTTTGATTGTGACAGGGTGGGAGGTAATACTGGCATCTAGGGGGTATAGGCCAAGGATGCTGCTAAGCATACCGAATAGCCCTCCCTCCCCACCACAACAAAGACTTCCCCAGCCCAAAATGTCAGTTGTGTCAAGGTGGCACAGACATGACGTGTTGACTGTTACTGGGGAAAGAGAGAGGAGTCAGGGATGGCTCAGAAGGGTCTCATCTGACTTTAGGCGAATCACTTGGTTTTTAAATTCATTTTCTCAGAATCGGTGAGCCAACAATCTTTCTGTTTAACCTATTATGGTTAAAAATCTTTATGTCATTTTCTATATAAAATGTCTCCTTCCAGAAGCGAACCAGTGAACTACAGGAGATAGAATGATAAGTCTTCGTAGGCTCTGGCTGAGGACGTTGTCACTGTACTCTACTGCTGACTGAACATGGAGTATGAACTTGAAACAATTCTCCTTGTATTCTCATTGCTCCTATCTGAGCAACCCAAAAGTATTGTGGAAGCATTTTCTGACTTGAATTGCTTATAGGAAGGTTCAGTTGGGACGAGTTATTAAAAATCAGAATGTTGAGGGTATGTGCTTTTGGGTAAATTGGAAGGGGAGATGAACCATGAGAGACTATGGACTCTGAAAAACAATCTGAGGGGTTTGCAGTGGCGGGGGGGTGGGAGGTTGGGGTACCAGGTGGTGGGTATTATAGAGGGCACAGCTTGCATGGAGCACTGGGTGTGGTGAAAAAATAATGAATACTGTTTTTCTGAAAATAAATAAATTGGAAAAAAATCAGAATGTTGTGAGAGAAGATGTTGATAATCCTTTGCATAAAGAATTTTCAGGAAGAGTCTAGCACTTGCAGTTAGGGATATTGGGTTCAAGTTCTTTGACTACTATCTGCTGGTGTGGCTTTGGGAACTCATTTAACCAGTGTGAGCCACTGGTTCCTCATTTGTAGTAACTGTCCTTCCTGCCTCTGTAGGGATGTTATGACCATGAAACGAGAGGGCGTAGTTATGTGTAATGCACAGCGCAGAAGAGACAACTTGGCCTGCCAGCCAGGAGCCACAAGGATAACTGAGCATCTACAGTATTTTCAGCTCTGTGATGCTGTGGCATACAGAGAAATAATGGAAGATTGGCTCTTGCCCTCTTTGTTCACATAATGTGAGCAATGCATATGAAACAAAGGCACCCTCCAAAAAGGTGTGTGGTGTAGTCTCTCAATTCTGGAGGTGTCGAGGGGAAGGAGACCAGTGAGGAAATGGTTAGGAAACACTGAGGGTGGATTGTTCTTAACAGAGTTTTCTCTGGAACCCCTTTGTCGAGTAACCTTGTTTTGGGGAACACGTCTAGTTCTGCACGTTTGCGTATGTTATATTCTTAGCAAAATTGAAGTGAGTATTGCAACATTTTTGGTTTCTTTTGAGGAACAAAATTGCCTACATAAATAAATCATGTGTTCTGTGCTTATACCCAAAGTAAAAAAAAAAAACCCAGTTCGGGCTGCAGCATTTTGTGCCTCCTCACCCCCCTTCCAGTATCTTTAGTATTGCTAGGCTGCTGTCTTTATTTTTAGTGTATTATGTATACTTTAAACAATCTCCGTTCTTCTTGTTGAGTTATGAACAATTGTTAGGGAAGAGGAGTCCTTCTGAGTGACGCTTTCACCTTGGCAGAGAGAGAATTCCTCAAGTCGGAACAAAGTTGAAAGAGTGAAAATCTGGAGTTTCACTCAGGACCTGCTGTGAGTGAATCAGCCTGAACTGGTCAGTTTTCTCCTTGGGTTATGAGTTATTCTTGGCAGACAGTGGATGGCAATGCCAGCAGAAGCTTTGTTATTCCTGATTCTGAAGAGCCGAGAGATAATTGGATGAAAGAGTTTATGGCATCCCTATATTATCATCATAGAAGGCCAAGCATAGCATTGATGTTAGATTATCATTTGTAATTATAATGATCGTAAATAATGATGCCTTTCATCTAGGACTTGAATCCTGGAAAAAGCAATATGATGCCGAATCATTTTGTTGCTGCCTGTTTTTGAGGATGCTTACAGCTATTGTACTGGGACCTTTAGGGTGAGAGAGAGATTATTGTCCCTCTGGTACAGAGCATGACTTTGAGAACAAAATAGAGACTATTAGCCTTCGGAACACGAAAAAAAAGAGGACTCTGGCCTCATCTGTTGGGCCTCTCTTGGAGGATTGGGGCTTGAGCAACATTTACAGAGGTGGCAAGTCTCCTGCTGTTCCCCCAACTCATCATTTTCCCTGGTCAGTGAATCTTGTTGGTTCAGGAAGTGCTGATTATCCTACTGGGTTGTTAGATTTGTTTAGTTTCCCTTGCTTTGCTCTGTTCCTCAGACCTTTGTTCTCTACCGTTTTTAGAAGCCTGCACATCTCAGTGGTGGGGATTTGGCAGTGCTGGGAGAAATAATTCCATCTGACCTTTTGGCTATGTATAATCTTGGTTTGAGCAGAAGGGGTAACTCAGCAGTGATTGAGGAAAACCTGCTATCTGTCCCCTGTGCCCCAGAAAAATGGAAGCACTGTGATGTTCTCCTTAGAAGACTTCTGAGGTTAGTCCCATGTGCAGTGGTTTAAAAGCATGGGGGTTGGAACTAGGCAACCCTTGGCCTGAATCCTAGACCTGTGATGTTGGTCAATGAAGATCCGGCTTCATTTATAAAATATGGATAATATTGTGGGTGGTTGTAAGGATTAGATGAAATTATGCAAAGTGCTTAGCATAATGCCTAGCATATAGTTGGTGGTCTGTAAATGGTAACTTAGTATGTGAGTGCATGAATTTTGTTTTTGTTTTTGTTTTTAAGATTTTATTTATTTATTTGACAGAGAGAGATCACAAGTAGGCAGAGAGAGAGAGAGGAGGAAGTAGGCTCCCTGCTGAGCAGAGAGCCCGACGCGGGGCTCGATCCCAGGACCCTGAGACCATGACCCGAGCCGAAGGCAGCGGCCTAACCCACTGAGCCACCCAGGCGCCCCATGAATTTTGTTTTTATCAGGCAATATTTGTTTTGCTGCGTGTATAACCTGGTAAAGTTAGTGTCTTGGAGAAATACATATATATACACACACATACATACACACATATATCTCTCAATCTCAAAAGTAGAAATGTGAGTTTTAAGTATCTTAGCTAGGGGCACCTGGGTGGCTCAGTCTTTAAGCATCTGCCTTCTGCTCAGGTCATGATCCCAGGGTTCTGGGACTGAGCCCCACATTGGGCTCCCTGCTCGGGGAGGAAGGAAGAAGCCTGCTTCTCCCTCTCCCACTCCCTCTGCTTGTGTTCTCTCTCTCGTTGTGTCTCTTTCTGGCAAATAAATAAAATCTTTTTTTAAAAAAAAAGTATTGGGGCACCTGGGTGGCTCAGTGGGTTGAGCCTCTGCCTTCGGCTCAGGTAATGATCTCAGAGTTGTGGGATTGAGCCCTGCATCGGGCTCTCTGCTCAGCAGGGAGCCTGCCTCCCTCTCTTTCTGCCTGTCTGCCTCTCTGCCTACTTGTGATCTCTCTCTCTGTGTCAAATAAATAAATAAAATCTTAAAAAAATAAGTATCTGAACTTTATAAAGGAACTCAAATTATTTAAATGAATGCTATACTCTGTAGATAGATAAAGATGAGGAATAAGGAGAAGAGAAGGAATCTCAAAGAAATATTGTGGTTTTGATTTTTTTTTTTTCTGCTTGAAAGCCACCTGTGTGTTGGAAAATTTCCCCAACCTTTCATGTTATTATTAGTATGAAGGGCCTCTTTGCCCCTGAGGAACGCCTGATCCCAGCTGCCTATCCAGCTTCAAATTCTTGTGCTCTAACACAAGTTATCTGCTTCATTCAGGCCTCTGCCCTCCTCCTCCCCCTTGTACCATGGATTTAGTTCTTTCCAGTGCTTTACCACAGTGCTCCCTCTACCTGGGATCCACTCCCCTGCCCTGCCCACCTACCTGAATCCTACCTAACCTCTGTACTTCACAGTCTGTCCTGTTGTCCTGTGGTTGTCATTCTTGTTGCCTTTGTTGGCGCTTTGGGTTCATAATCTCAAAGTTTTGTTTTCCTGTTTATCTGTTTCATTTGTAACTACTTTAAAGTGTTAGATAATCCTTAGGAAGCAGGATGTAAACTTTAGATTTATTTTGTATCCAGTTTAGGACTCTTACATTTGAACAATGCAACAGTACGTACTAGAGAATAAATTAACTGAAGAAATAATATAGTAAATCAATACTAATTCAGATTTACCGGATAGGCACTATAGGCCAAACGAATGTGAGATATACAGACCTCCCTATTCCTATCCCAGTAGTATAATAGATCTGAAGTGTTGACCTTATTACAATGATAAGAGCTACCAAATCTTGTAGGTTTTTGGCAAAGTTGAAAAATATCAAAAATTCAAAGCAAAGTAGAGCACCTTCCAGAAAATCTTGGAAATCTCTTTATTGATTATATTCAATTATGGGTACCCAATTCGATCAATCTCAAAAGTAGAGATGCAAAGATAAGTATCTTAACTACATAAAGGAACTCAAACTATTTGTCTATATTGTGAAGATGGAGAAGGTTAGGTCAAGTATCAAAAACTCAGAAGTAACTAAAATTTGTCTTTAAGCGAGGCATGCATTAATTTTCTAGCCTGTGGTGGTTGTTGGCCTGCAGTAAATTAGGACAGTGATTTTCAACTTATATTTAGGGTAGTGAGCATGGGAGCAAAGGACATGGGAAAGGAATATATAATTTGAAAAAGCACAGACTAACCCCAGGTCTAGCTAGGAAAAGAGGTACCCAAAGAGAAAGGGGAGTGGTGGTATACCCTCTTAAGAGGTATATTGTAGTCTTCACAAGTTGAGGGAAGGGAGGACAATGAGACTTAAGTTTATCAGAGAGAATATGGTTTTGTTTTGTTTTTGAAATATTTATTTATTTATTTAGAGAGAGAAACACCACAAGCAGGAAGGGCAAAGGGAGAGGGAGAGAGAGAATCTCAAGCAGACACCACCCTGAGTTTGGAGCCTGATGCAGGGCTCAACCCCAGACCCCAAAATCATGATCCGAGCTGAAACCAAGAGCTGGGTGTTTAACCGACTGTGCCACCCAGGTGCCTGAGAATCTTGTTTTTAAAATGTTCATAAATACAGCACAGCAGCTTGGTTATAAATTGAGTCTAGAGAGGTGGTACCTAAAATTGATCACTGTCTGTAGCTCTTAGAACATAGATAGGCACTTACTTCTCCCTGTTCTTGTTACTTTCAGAGAGAAGCAGTGAAAAGGGAGATCATCAGTAACTCTTGCCCAGTGGTTTGCCCTTTGAGTTCTGTGAGCTTGTTGAAAGATCAGATATTGGTGGCTCTCTGACCTATGATGAGAATTCACTTAAAAAAAAGTTAATTTGGGATAATGTAGACTTTCTCAGAAAATGAAATATTCTTCTTTTAAAAACATAGTTTTAGATTATTAATATGTTATGTTAGTAGTATAAAATGGGTCATTTAAATGGCTTATGCAGCAATTTTGGAGTGATTTTAAGGGGATATGATAGAATAATGCCCAAGTCTATATATTCAAGTTCTGGTTCAAGGGTTAGCTCATATGAACAAATAACTATACAAAGTAAGTGAAATAGATTGTGTAGTCTCTCTCAGTGATCTGGGACACACGACTTAACCTTCTGTGTGTTTTTCCTTGTGTAAATATGGAGATCACTGGGTAGTCTCAGGGATATCTTCTAACTAGAAGACATGATTTTTAAGTTCTGTAGTCTCTTGAGATTCTTTGAAAGGGACAGTGGCATGGGTTGGTTAGGTTGGGGTGTTATATAGACTTGTGTAGCTGGGACTAAGACAACATTCCTGAGATGGGTTGTTAACCTTGGCTTATGTATGAGCTGCACTGGGAAGTGGCATTATTAGTGGCGGCAAAAGATTCCATTCCTTTTCCATTTACCCTCTTCCCTATCTCTCCTTTAAACTTGAAAAATTGATGTTGGTAATTAGATGTTGGAGGTGAGAGGAAGCTAGGTTGAAGCTTGGGCATCTGGCTTAAGTGACTGGGTTGATAATGGTGTTAACAAAATGAAGAAAGAACAGTGTGTGAGGGAAAGAGAATGACTTTAGTTTGGGACTTTTTAGCGTAAAGCACCAGTGAAAATCCTACGGTTTAGGACACTGGAGGATAGGACTGGCCGGGATTTTAGAGAAAGGTTTGGTGACTGTTGTCCTGTAACCACATGATACTAATGAAAAGTGAAATGGAATGAGATCTCACAGGGAGCCCATGTGGAAGAGAGAAGCGGACTATGGGTAGGTAGAGGAAGAAAGAGAAGCACACCTGGAGTAAAATCCAAATTCCTCACTCTGACCTGCAAACCCCTTTGAAGGCTTCTCTCTCTCTCCACCAAAATCCAATCCTCCGTGCTCTTCAGCCACAGCGATTCCCCTTCATCTCTGTCGAGCACTGAATGTTGTTTCCTCTTTGGTATCTTAGGCGTGGCTGGTTCTTTTGCCTGGAATGTCTTTTTTTTTTTAAAGATAAGAAGAAATGAAGGACGCTAGGAAAAAAAAAGAACAAAGGAAATGCAAAGGAAGGAAGGAAATAAAGTGAGAGGGAAGGAAGGGGGTAGGTACTTGGATAGAAAAATATATTAAAATCTATTTTTAAAGTTAAGTAATTTTTTTTTGAAGTATAACATAATTACAGTGTTATATTAGTTTCAGGTGTACAACATTGTGATTCAACAATTCTGTACATTACTAAGTGCTCATCACAGTAAGTGTAGTTACCACCTATCACCAAGTATATTATTGGCTATATTTTCTATGCTGTACTTCTCATCTTTGTGATTTATTTATTTTATAACTGGAAGTTTGTACCTCTTGATCCCCTTTATCTATTTAAACCCCCCCCCCCCCCCGCCCACCACCTGCCTGGCAACTACCAGCTTGCTCTTTGTATTTAAGAGTCTGTTTTTTGTTTGTTTCTTTGTTCATTTGTTTTGTTTTTCAGATTCCGCTTATAAGTGAGATCAGGTGGTATTTGTCTTTCTCTGTCTGACTTATTTCACTTAGCATAATACCCTCTAGGTCCATCTGTGTTGCTGCAAATGTTGTTGCATTTTTTCTGTGGTGGAATCATACTACATTTTATATATATACCACATCTTTATCCATTTATCTGTTGATGGATCTTAGGGTTGCTTCCGCATCTTAGCTGTTATAAATAAGGTTGCGATGAATAGGGGTGCGTATATCTTTTTGAACTATTATTTTTGTTTTCTTTGAGTAAATACCTACTAGTGGAATTACCGGATCATAGGGCATTTCTTTTTTTAATTTTTTGAGGACCGTCCATTCTATTTTCCACAGTGGCTGCACCAATTTACATTCCTGCCAACCGTGCACAAAGGTTTCTTTTTCTCCATATCCTCGCCAGCATTTGTTATTTGTTATTTTTTTATTATTATTTTAGCCATTCTGACAGGTATAAGATAATTTCTCATTGTGGTTTTGTTTTGACTTGCATTTTCCTGATGATTAGTGATGTTGAGCTTTTTTTTTTTTTTTAAGTACCTTTTCATGTGTTTCTTGGCCATCTGTGTGTTGTCTTTGGAAAAATGTTTACTCAGGTCCTCTGCTCATTCTTTTACTTGGATTTGGGGTCTTTTGGTGTTGAGTTATAGAAGATCTTTATATATTTTGGATATTAACTCCTTAGCAGATACATCATTTGCAAATATCTTCTCTAATTTAGTAGGTTGTCTTTTCGTTTTGTACAAAACAACACAAAAGCTTTTTATTTTGGTGTAGTCCCAATAGTTTTTGCTTGTGTTTCCCTTGCCTTAGGAGACTTATCTAGAAAAAATATTGCTGCAACTGATGTCAAAGAAATTACTGCCCATGTTTTCTTCTAGGAGTTTTATGGTTTCAGGTCTCATAATTAGGTCTTTAATGCCTGCAGTGTTCTTCTTCCTGATCTCTCCATGGCTGACTTCTTGTCATTCAGACCTCACTTAAATCTTACCTCAGAGAGACCTTCCTTCACCAACCAATATAAGGAACTTACCATGTTTTATTTTGCCAGGTAGCATGTATCAACTGATTTCTTGCTTATTGTTTATCTCCCTCCCCAGGAATATCACCTTCGTGAAAGCAGAGACCTTGACTTACTTATTCATTGTGTATCCCCAGTGCCCTGTGTAGTGTCTAGCACATCTGAGGGGCTCAGGGACAACCACTTGAAGGAATGAATGAGCAGATGAGGGAGGCAAAATGATTGGAGATACAGATGTAGAACCAGGAGATACTAAGTGATGGAAATGAATTCTAAGTAGATTTAAAGGAGGAAAGTGTAGATACTTTGGGGTGTTAGAAATCAGAAAGGTCATGATAAGAATGAAAGGGTGTTTCTTGGCTTTGGAAATATGGAGATTACTTATGAGCTTTGTTAGAGCAGTTTAAGTGGAGCAGTGGTGTGGAGTGGAGTCAGAAAGCGGTGATATGAGTGAATGGAAAGTCAGTTGGATGCTGAGTCACAGAGGGATTCATTATTTTTAATGGTGGAAGAGCATCTTGAGTACGTTAAACAGGGAAGAAATAGCCAGTAGTAAGGAAGGGGTTGGGAATACAGTACAGGGGAAATTATTGATGGAATAGGACCGAGGAGTTGGTGACAGGTCATGGATAGAATCCTAAACTCAGGTGCAGGAGAGGACTTCGGACAAGAGAAAAGGCACTTCGTTCACTGACCTGGAAGGACACAGGAGAAAGAATGGGTACAGAAGATAGAAATTGATAGGGTTTGACAGGTTGAGGGAGTTCTTGCTTCATGGCTTTTGTTTGTTTTTTCTCCCCCCCCCACCCCTCCTGGCTTTTGTTTTCTAGCGAATGCTATGGGATGGAAGTTGAATTGGGGTTTATAGAGAGTAAGGAGGATGGGGAGAAATTCCTAAAGTTTTTGAAGAAAAGGGCCGACAGGCTGAATAGAAGAGTGGCCTGATCATTTGGAAAGCCCATTTGAGATGACTCATCATGGGAAGACAGAGCATGTCTGGTGACCACCATGCTCAGAACATGTCTGGTGACCACCATGCCCTATACTGTGGACACCTTACTTCCCCTCCCTGTCCATCCGGGTTCTTGTTTGTAAAACAAGGATGACATGATGGTGACATTACTTTCCAAGTCTGACACCTCACCATTCTTTTATTTCTCAAATGCATTGTTATTAGGTCTTTTAGGATCTTTGCTTGCTTGATATGGGTAAGACCATTTGCTCCTGAATAAACTGCTCCTGGCTTACACTGCTTACAGAATTTTATGTTTGTGCCTTATTGTGTTTTCTGGTTCCTTTCTTTGGAGACTGTCCCTCCTCACTTCTCGCTGCTATCCATGTGCCTTCCTGAATTAGTGCCTCTCTAATTTGTCGTTTTTAATCTGCAGTGGACCCGGAAACCAGATGACTAAGCCTATTAGAACCGCGTGCACCAGTGAAGAGGCTGTGAGTGAGAGTTGGAGGGTCCTGTCTGTGATTAAACTACAGGTGCTGCTGAGCATGGGCTTTGTCTCCCGTTGGCACAGAAATTAGTTTTTATGCCTCATGTTCCAGAAAGGTTGAGTTCTGAAGAGATAAACGAGTTACCATTTGATAGTTCTTATTAATTAAATGTGCTTAGAAGCATTTGTCTGAAAAGTTGAGTATCAGTGCTGTAGGGACTTAACCTATTTCCATTTTCCTTCTCACTTTCTATCCCTTCTCGTCCTGTCTCCCAGCTTCCCTCCTCAAACACACAAGGCCCTTCTCCACACTTTAAGTGTAAAGCAGTGTTCTAGGCACTGTTACAATACTATCTCAGTCTTTCAGTTACCATTTATTTGAAACCACAGAGAAGTTTCCAGGATTATAACTCACTGTTCAATGCTGTGTATGTTTGTATCTCAGTAAGGGCCCTGCTGTAGACTCTCTACTGGTGTTTGGTGTTGGGGGCTGGAAGACTTGAAACAATGAAATGAATGCCAGTTCCGTGTATGACTTGTAGTTGATATGGAAGAAAACAATCATGATGTCATAAAATACATTTAAAATTTTTTAAATTTAAGTAATTTCTGCACCCCATGTGAGGCTCGAACTCATAACTCTAAGATCAAGAGTCGCATCCTCTTCCAACTGAGCCAGGCAGACATCCCTCATAAAATATTTTTTTATACAGGTTACTCTGTGGAGATAGTAGAATAATTAGAAGAGAAAATTAGACAAAGAGAGAAAATAGGGGGGCACCCAGCTGTCTCAGTTGGTGGAGCCTGTGACTCTTGGTCTTTGGGTTGCAAGTTTGAGCCCCACATGGGGTGTAGAGATTAGTTAAAAAAAAAAAAGTCTTTAGTAAAAAAGAAAATATTATTCAAAATCCTGTCGTTCACCATTGTTAATGTTTTGGTGTGCCTTCCAGACTTGTGTATTTTTATAAGAAAAAGGATTTATTGCACATCATCCTCTGTAATCTGCTTTCTCACTTAGCAGTATACCCTAACTATCTTTTTGTGTTAAATGTCTGCATCATCAGTTTTAGTCCATTGTGTGGATGTGTTGTGATTTATTTAGCCAGTCTCCTATTAGACATTTAGGTTATTTATAGCTATTATGAAACAACCACAACGAGTATTTTTCAAACCTTCGGGTACTTGTTCTATCACTTCCTTAGAATAAATTTCTAAAAGTGAAATGGTTGGATCAAACGATATGCATATTTTAACTTTTGATATGTATTATAAAATAACCTCCAGAAAGATTAAACCAATACATACTTTCATAAGAAGTGTATCTTTTTTTTTTACTTTAAGATTTATTTATTTATTTGACAGAGAGAGTGCACTGGGTATGGGGGGCATGGCGAGGGATAGGAGGAGGGACGGAGAGGATCTCAAGCAGACTTGCTGCTGAGCGAGGAGCCTGACCCTGAGAGCATGACTGAGCCAAAATCAGGACTCAGTTGCTTAACTCACTGAGCCATCCAGGTGCCTCAGAAGTGTGGTTGGACATATTCTCTTTGTTTCTTTCCGTCTGTATGTATGTCTTTTTATCTGTCCTTTATATTTCTTCTGTGGTGCTTTTTTTTCTTTCTTTTTTTTTTTTTTAATGTTTCTTTGCTCATATTCCTATTAGAGTGTTCATCTTCCTTAACAATTTGCAGAAGTTCTTCACATATTTAAAATGTTAACCCTTTCACACACAGACACATCTACATTGTAGCCTTTCCCCCCTGTTTTGTCATTTACTTTCTGTTAAAGTTGGGTTTTGGAGATATTTTTAATTCTTGTGCAATCAAATATGTCAGTCTTTCCCTTTATGATTTCGGTCTGAGGTTATGCTTGGAAAGGCCTGAGGAGAAATACAGGGCCTAGATCTCAGAGACCCTGTGAGTCTCATCTTCTGAGCAATAGGGAGTCCATTGAGAGTTTTAGGAGGGGATGCCATGATCAGATTTACAGAGATTTGTGGAGAATGCCCGGAAGGAGCTGAGTGTAGAGCCCCTGGGAGGTTGTTGCCATGATTCAGGTTAAAGGCAGAGAGGGTCTAAGTGGCAGAACACTAACAGGAACAGAGAAGAATGCAGACAAATATTTAGGAGTTTCATATAGTCAGGACTTGGTGCTTGATTGGATTTAGAGGTTGAAAGAGAGATGTGGAACCAAGAGTGAT
This sequence comes from Neogale vison, assembly GCF_020171115.1. Classification (NCBI taxonomy): domain Eukaryota; kingdom Metazoa; phylum Chordata; class Mammalia; order Carnivora; family Mustelidae; genus Neogale; species Neogale vison. The sequence goes on along the minus strand of NC_058098.1, from coordinate 90,956,788 downwards.
TCCAGGCTTCTAGTTTGAGTGCCTGGGTACATGAGAGAGAAGTGCCATTAGCTGAGCTGTATTATTCAGGAAGAGAGGGAGGGTGGAAAGAGGGAAGATACAGGTTTAATGAGGAAGATGATGGGTTTGATATGATCAGTTTGCACTGTATTTGGGTGTGTTTGGGTTTTCTGCTGTTCTGTAACAAACTACCTACAACCCCAGGGGCTTAAAACCACAACAGTTATAATTTCTTATGATTCTGTAGGTTGATGGGGACTTAGCTGAGCTTCTCCTGGGGCTTCTGCTCATCTAATTTAGGGTGTGTTAAAATTGTCTTTACTCCTACTACTCTATGATATACCTGAATTCAGAACATCCCAGCATGGACTCGGACATCCCCTCCCCGCTTCCTCCCTCCCCCCCTTTCTTTCTTTCTTTCTTTCTCTCTCTCTTTCTCTCTTTCTTTCTTTTGAGAGGGGCTGAGGGAGAGAGAATCCCAAGCAGACTCCATGCCTAGCGCCAAGCCTGATACAGGGCTTGATCCCACAACCCTGAGATCATGACCTGAGCAGAAATCAGGAGTTGGACACTCAATCGGCTGAGCTCCCCAGGCCCCCAGTACATCACATTTCTAACACCATGCTGTATCCTTTACAGGAATATATTAGAGAAATATAAGAAACCCTATGGATTTTATATGTAGAGCTCTGGTGTTTTTCACACTCTGGGGGATGCACCACAGTGAGAACTAGGTGAAGGTGTGCCTTTTACCAGTTCTGCTTGCTTATTCATTTCTGGTAAAGTGTGATAAGTGCTTTGGTGAACTTGGGCAAATCATTTTTAAGAAGGAGTACCTAGGGAAGTTGAATATTAAGAAATTGATTTGTTTGGAGTTGTCCATGTGGAGATTCTTGTACTCAGGTTTGAAAAGCCAAGAGTCAGAAGATCAATGGGCTGAGAATAGAATTGAGGTTTAGGAAGATTTAAATGACAGCTTGGTAAGGAAAGTCCTTTAAGGAGACAGAAAAAATATCCAGAGAGCTTTGGAGAATTGTAGACTGCAGTGTCTTGCACACTTGGAACCCTATAGACATAAGAAATCAGAGTCTGGAAGAGGATTCGATGCCCCAGACTGGTCAGGTAGGATAAAGACTGGAGAATATCTTCTGGTTTGGAGAGAGGTATTTCATTGGCCCCCACAAAATCACTACTACTTCAGAAGAGTAGTGAATTGATGGTGGGGGCCCCAAAGGTTGCACTATTTCTTCAAAAATGTGAATAAGAAAAGAAAAGGACAGATTGTATGGTAGCTTGATCAGGAGATGTTTGATTATGTGATTAGGCTAATAGGAAGGCACCAGGAGGCAGAGGGGAGAGAGAGAAGTTAAAAGTAAAGGCAGTTGCCTATTCGAATGAGGTTCCAGAAGAGTCTGGAGGAGATGACATCTTCATTTTTTTAAATTTCAACTCTATCCTTTCAGTAACTCAGATCAAAAACATTTCCTCCCGTGAGCCATTGGTCCTTTCACATTCCCAGGCCCCAAACCTTTTTCTTCTCATCTAGCTAGTCAGGAGACTCTGTTTGCCATTTACAGTATATCCCCAAACCCAACCACTTCTAATTTCCTCACCTGCTGTCTCCCTGGGTCAAGGGTCAGGGGCCTGGATTACAGAAGCTACTTCTTCACGGGGCTCTACTTCTCCCTGAGTGCCTCAATCTAATCTCCTCAGTGTGGCCAGAATGATCCTTTAAAATGCAAATCATTTCACGTGACTCCTCAACTTAGAAAGATGCTAGTGACTGCCCATCTCACTGAAAGTAAAACTACAAATCGTGAGGTGGCTCTAGAAAGTGCTTTTCTCTACCCCATGGTCACTTCCCCTCTCCTGTTTTACTACTCTCCTCTTTGGTTATTGCACTGTCTACCCTGGCCTCCTCGTAGCTCTAGCTCATAGCTGGTTAAAGCAGGGTAAATTCATGCCCCTGCCTCTGGGTTTTTGAACTCATTGTTCCTTCTACCTACAGGAGTCTTCCTCTGGGTAGCCCCAAAGCTTGTTCTCCCTCACCTGTTTTGCTTAAATTCTACTTTCTCAGAGAGTACTTCTTTGACTATTCCATTAAAAAATTATAACTTTCCATTTCCCCCAGCTCTCCTTATTCCTTTTCCCTGTCTATTTGCTCTATAATTTACTTATTTATTTGTTGATTGTCTCCCTTCATTAGAATATAAGCTTCATGAGCTTTTTTGTTTTGTTCACAAGCTGTCACAGGATGGGCTTGGTAAAGATTTATTGATTAAATTGGTGAATGAATGAATGGGATTAAGGCTGGTCCTCGGAAAAGGAGGAGGACATTTCATTCTCAGAGTCAGGAGCGGGGGTAAATGAATCAGCATGGACGTAATTCAGTTTGTAGTGGAAAGGCTGGGGTTGGGTGGAGGAGATGGGAATTTGAATGTAGTCATGACAGATGCCCTCACTTTTCTGGAATAAGGAGGCAAGGCTGTCTGCTGAGGGTAGTGGTGAGTATGGGGCTGAGGTGACTTCTGAGGATTTAGGTTAGTCATTAAGAGGAATAGGAGTGGGAACTATTCAAGGACAACTAAGAGACCCAGGCCAGGATGAAGACCATGAATTGATAGTGATATGGTTTTGTAAGATTGCGTGGTTTTTCTCTGGTAGAACTTGGAGATTGGGGTTAGGAGCCACGTAGGTGGATTTAGCATTGATTCTGGATTGGATAGATGTGATGCAAAGTCAGAAGTGCAGAGGAATCAAAGGAGCAGTCTATGCTGTCAACCATGGGGCAAAAATCAGGAAAGAAGATCATCCAAAGAGTAGGTTGATTGACTACTACGGAAATGGAAAGAGAGCCTGGAGAAAACGGAAAGAGAGCCTGGAGGACAGATGAGTTTGAAGAATAGATCAGACCAGAGTGAAGGCATGAGAGACCACAAGGGTTGGAAGGTATGTCAGAAAGTGAACAATTGACATTTAAGACTTGTGTTGACAAGGACTAAGGTGTGGCCATGGATGTAGGTGTTTGAAAAGACCAAAGGTCTTTGTAGTGAAGAATGTAGGGGCCAAAGTATAGGAGTAAATCATCCTTGTAGATTTTGAAACCATCCAGGATGGTGGCAAGAGTTACGGCACAGAGGAATGGAGGATGCCAGAGTCTTCAGTGAATTTGGGAAAATGAGTGGGAGGTTGGAGGTAAAAGGCAAGGCAGAGTGGAAGCCATGGGAGCCAGGTGGCATGAGCTCAGAGGGGCAGGGATTTTTTGTTAATATAAGAGAAGAATGTGGAAGCGGTAATGATCTGGAATTAATTTAAAAATTGAGAGCAAAGAATATTCTGACCTCCTGCCCTGAGGTTGGCGAGGTGTAGGAAAATCTGGCACGAGAGGACTGGTGATGCAAGCAAGCCCTGTTGCCCAGTGGAGAAACAGGCCAGAGCAATTTGAATGACATATCTTTTGGCAAGATTAGGGAGCTAAGTTGTTGTTTATGGCATTTATTTGACAGCTTTGTGTTTCCTCTTATTATTAAAAAGAATAAACTTTCCTTATATTTTATATATTTATATATTATATATTTTTTATATTTTATATATTTTTTATATTATATATTGACTTGTATTTAAGTGTATTTATGTAAATTTAAAAAAATTCTCCCTTGGGTCTTGGCTTTGAGAAGAAAAAGACCTGTCATGGTCACTGTAGAGGTATCCTCAGTATGTGGTTTTGAATTTACCTTTTGTATTTTTAGATCGTTGGGACTTTCTGCTCACCTTTAACTTTCAGGTCCTGCCAATCAATCAGGTTGGTTGCCTCTTGGTTCCATTTTGTCACACTGGACTAATGATTAACTCTTACGGGAGCCTTTGCCTCAGAGGTTGCTGAGAGATGAAGGACCACTTCTCCCTGAGTCTTTATCCGCCTCTGGATAAAGGAAAAGGTCTTTGTTAGCAAAAATGCTCAATTTGTGAGTTAGACATGGTATATTGCATATTTCCGGTTGCTCAAGGACCAGAATAGCTGAGAAGTCTCGTTAAATGCTGCCTTCTCCACACCCCCTGATTATTCTTCAAGCTCCTCACTCCACCTCCTGCACAAATCAAGGGTGGTCCTGGGAGCACCTGTTGACTTATTTTACATGTGATTAGTTGTTCCAGTATTTGTTCTTTCATATACTCAAGCTCCTGGCACATACGTCTTTACCTTTTGTTCCATCTAAAGCGTGTTCACTTATCTCTTTGTCATCTCAGCTGTTCTCCACCTACCCCTGACCCAGCTTGGGCTCCTAAAGGGTGTGGTTAGATTTCCACTCACCTTTCTATATGCTTAATAAGTAGATACTTAGTGTAGGTATTGAATTAGTGCATTAAACTTAGAATTCAAACAGCCTGACTCACATATTTTGCAAAGGAGAAAACTGTGCCCAGAGGACTAAATGACCTGTCCAGGGCTACACAGGTTCAGATGGAATTAGAATCCATTTCTCCTTCAAGGTTTGGGGGCTTTCTGAAAGATTAATGTCAGAACAACTAGGCCTCAATTGATTGTGTCCCCCAAAGGTAGACAGAATTGAAATTCTTGAAAATTTATTCCTATCTTCCAGAGATAGGGTCTTTCAACTTCTCATTTCACCTGTCAGCCTGTTTGGCATGGGATGATGGGTGGGCCTTTCATTGTTCTTTAATTAGATACTGAGATTGGGGGATGAGGGCCTAGACACAGGAAGGTTCTGTCCTACTTGTAAAACTGGTAGGTTTGCTTTTCCCCTGACCTGTACCTTCAGGATGCTCCTCTGTTCCATGGGTGCTCACGGGGACCTGCAGCCTGGCACTGGGAACCTGTGAGGGGTACTGGGTAATTTCTGGCCTGGCAAGCAGAAAGCAGCATATCTAGGGCACTTGGAGTGGTTTGGGGGAACTCAGGATTAGAAGAAAGGACATTATAATCAGGTGCCAGAAGTTCATAGATAGGTCATTTGTGGCTGGTAGGGTTGGCAGGAAACAGTGAGTCACACTGGCAGGTTGACAGGGATTGAAAAAGAACAAATTCTTAGTAATTGCTGGGAGAGCCCTTTTTCCATTTAGACCAGGGGTTCTTAATCGGGGGCTCTTTTGCCTGCCAAGGGACATTTGGCAATGTCTGGGGACATTTTAGGTTGTCACAACTTGGCGAGTGGTATGTATGTGCTACTGGCATCAAATGGGTAGAGGCCAGGGATGCTAGCGAGCTGATCCTGCAGTGTCTAGAGCGACCCCTCGCAACAGGAAGTTCTTCACTCAGCCCAAAGTCAGTAGTGCTTGGGTTAAGAAGTCTTGAGGGCTAGCTAAGTCATTAAAACAAATGTTTTTATATGAATTACTCACTTTGAATTCTATGGTTAGAAGGCAAAGTTGGCTTTATTTCACCTTTTTATTTTTTAATTGAAGTGAAATAATATAACACAGTCATTTAAAAGTGAAGAGTTCCTTTGCATTTAGAACATTCACAAGGTTGCACAACCACCTCCTCTGTCTGGTTCCAAAGTATTTTCCCAGCACCCTAAAAGGAAACTTGTTCCCATTAAGTAGTTATTCTCCGTGTCCTCCTTCCCCAGCCACTGGAAGCCACCAATTAGCTTTCTGTCTCTGTGGATTTACCTCTTCTGGATACTTCATATAAATGGAATCAGGCAATATGTGACTGTCTTTTGGGACTGGCTTCTTTCACTTAGCATAATAATTTTGAGGTTCATTCATGTTGTGGTATGTATGTTTTATGTTTTTTGTATTTATGTTTTATGTATTTTAATGCCTGAATAATATTCCATTGCTGTAATATTCCTCAAAATTATGAGATCTATCTCTGTTTGTTTATCCATTGATCGATATTTGGGTTGTTTTCTACATTTGGCTATTGTGAATAATGTAGCTGTGAAGATATGTGTACAGGCTTTTGTTTGAAAAACAAAATTCTTTTTCAGTTATTTTGGGTATATACCCAGGAGTGGAATTGCTGGGTCATATGATAATTCTACATTTAGCTTTCTGAGGAACTTCCAGATTGTTTTCCACAGTGACTGAATAATTTTGCATTCCTTCCAATAAGGCACGAGGATTCCAATTACTCCACAGGCTTGCCAACACTTGTTATTTTATTTTTTGATAATAGCCACTTTAGTAGGTGTGAAGTAGGATCTCATTGTGGTTTAAAAAATTTTTTTTATTGTGGTAAAATATACATAACATAAAATTTACCATTTTAATATTTTATCTTATTCGACCAATATATTTTGAGGGCCTACTCATGAGGGCAAACATTGCTTAAATTATGATGAGCAGAACAGCTATAGGCCCTAAGGAGGCAGACATTACTGAACTCCCACCACTAGGTTGTCAAATCCTGGCACTGATTTTAGCAAAACATTTAGGAGCTATAGTTATGACATCAGGCTTGACTGTCACAATTTTTTGGTGTCCACTGTGTATGTAGTTCCTTTCATATAAGGACATAGTCATAGTGTGAAGGACACAGAGAAAGAAATAAATGAAAAGAAATACAAGACCTAGCAGTGAGGAGGACTGGGGCTGTGGCATTTGTCCCTGTCCTGTAGTCCACTGTAGTCCACTGGGAGAATCCTGTGTTTCAGATTCCTTTTGAAACTCCCCAGGCTGGTTCTTAAAACATCTTCCATTGTGGTCTGTCTTATTTTTTGAGCCATGTAGATGGGACAATCATACTTGCTTTTGAATTGGTTTGAAAGCAAAACATACCTCCCCTCTCACCCCGACCTGTGTCTTCTGTAAGGATCAGAGTCCAAGTGAGATGAGGTGGGCTGGGTGCCTGGCGGAACTGAACCCTTCTGGCGTGTGGAGCTTCTTTCTCTGAAGTCCCTGGGACGTGGCTAAGCTGAGGTCCAAGTCCACATGCAAAGCACAGTACCAATGGACCTGAAATTTCCTTGGTAGCCTATGTAAGTAAAGAGTCCCCAGAAGAAAGACTTTGATAGTGCCTATGAGATAGGAGTACAGCAAAGTGTCTTTTTTTCTCCCATGCTTGGGGTCATATTATTTTTTTAGGGCTACTTCGACAAATGACCACAACAGAGAAGTTGAATCACTCCCGTCTCTGCGCCCCCCCCCCCAACATGACCTTCTCTTTGTGTCTCTCCTCTGAATATCTTGGTGTAAGGACACTTGTCATTGGACTTAGAGCCTGCCTGTGTAATCCAGGATGATTTCATTTTGAGACCCTTAATTACATTGCCAAGACCCTTTTTCCAAATAAGGTCACATTTATAGGTTTCTGGTGTTCAGACATGGATCACCATTCATCCCAGTATAAGGTGAAGGAGACAAGGTTCTGGGGGTGCAGGAAAGCCTCTTTTTCCTGATCGGGAGAGAAGGAGACAAGATGGGCTGGCAAGGGGCTTATTTTGCTGCAGTGTTGTTGTTACCCTCCTTGGAAGTGCTCAGCTTGCAATGCCAGCTCCGCCAGAGGAAAGGACTGTGGCAGCCTGACTGGGCCTGGCTTCGCGGGACCTAGGTGTTTAGACCTTGCCTCACATCCACTCAGCCTGTCATCTCCTTGTGACCCTATGTCTGGCTTCCTTCCATGAGCCCTTCCTTTTCCCTTTTTCTTTCCTTGCCAGGTGTTTTCTCTTGTATTTTGCTTTCCTTTGAAATGGTCTCCTCATCATGAATGGTAAGTGAAACAAAAGTATGTGTGTTAGTGATTTTAAAGCTTATTAAGTAACTCTTTGCTTCTTGTCTTCTGAACTGACTCAGCAGGTGATAGTGCTAGAGCCTTGCAGTGACCTTCTTCTTCCTAGGGTCTTGATCTTGGCCATGTGATTTAGGATGTGATTCTAGGAGCTATTGGGACTGCACAAGGCATGTGCCTTCAGATATTTGCATCTCACTTTCCTTGACAAGAGTACTTTTCTTACAGGAGCCATTGGACTTGGGGAGTGGATGGGTCTCCTGAAACTTTGAATCATTCACCTCTGTTTGATTCTCCACCTCCCCACCCCCAACCCCCTGCCCCATCCTATGCCTTGGGCTGTCATATATGGTAAGATGCACATCTCCCCTAAGGACGATAACACTCCTTTTCCAAAGGTCCTAGTCAGCACTTCTCCAAATAACCCTTCAAGATTAACAAAAACACTGGCAAATCTATAAAGCTGACATTGTAGGTAGAGTGGAGGACACAAGGGATCTGAAATCTTTGCCTAGCTTGGAGATCATCATTGCGCTGCTTTTTATAAACTGGATCATATCTTCTGCTGTAGGATGAAGGTGCCAGTTCTTAATTTTTCCAGGGAACGTGCTGTCTCCTGAGGCAACATTGGGACTTGGCTGAGTAAAAATTACGCAGGATGTAGTTCAGTCCTAGAAGGGTTGAATGGTGAAGGGGGCAAGGGTAGAAGGATCTTCATCAGTAAAATAGCAAACAAAAATGAAAGCATCCTTCCCTAGGTAGTGATTCAGAAATATAGTTACAGTCCTTTTGTGACCAAGGTCCTGGGAGTCAGCTGTGCCACCCTCATAATCTTAGTCATCTTAATAATAATAATAATAATAATGATGATGATGATGATGATGATAGGAGCTAACTTTTAGTGTTTCTGTGCTTTACTGGGATTATCTCAGCCGTTTGGAGTAGGTACTGATTCACTGCTTCACTGGGATTATCTCAGCCCTATGGAGTAGGTACTGATACTGCCTCATTTTATAGCTGAGAGAGATTAAGCAACTTGCTTGAGGCCACAGAGTTATCTATGGGTAATGGAACTGCTGACCCTAAGCCCAAGGCGTTTTGGTTTTGTTCCCCCTTCAGTTGTAAAAATTACATACTGTAAAATCATTTTAACCATTTTTAGTGTGCAGTTTAGGTACAACTATCGCCATCATCGTCTCCACAACTGACCTCTGGTCACATTAAGTACTAACTTATATTTGTCTCCATAGCCCCTGGCAGCTGCCATTCTGCTTTCTGTCTGTATGTGTTTGACAGCTTTAGGTACCACTTAGAAGTGGAATCGTACAGTATTGGTCCTTTTGTGTCTGGCTTCTTTCACTTAGCATAATGTCTTCAAGTTTTATCCATGTTGTAGCATGTGTCAGAATTTCCTTGTATGTATGTTGTACATACTTATATTTTGTTTATCCATTCATCTGTTGGTGGACTCTTGGCTTGCTTCTCTTTTGACTGTTGTGAATAAGGCCACTGTGAGTATGGGTGTACAAGTATCTGTTCTAGTCCTTGCTTTTACTTTTTTGTGGTAAATACCCAGAAGTGGGTTGGTATTAAACACAATTCTGTGTTTAATTTTTTGAGGAATCATCGTACTGCTTTTCATAACAGCTGCACCATTTACATTCCCACCAGTAATGCACAGGATTCCAGTTTCTCCACATACTTGTTAATAGTTGTCATTCCGTGTGTGTGTGTGTGTGTGTGTGTGTGTGTGTGTGGTGTTTCTTAATGGCCATCCCACTGGGTGTGAAGTAGTAGGTCATTGTGTTTTGATTCTCAGTTTCCAAAAGATTAGTGATGTTGAGCATCTTCTCATGTGCCTTATTAACCATTTGTAGATCTTCTTTGGAGAGATGTGTATTAAAGTCTCATCCATTTTTTTAATAGAGTTTTTGTTTTTTTTGTTGTTGTTGGGTTGTAGGAGTACTTTATATATTCTGAATATTCACTGCTAATCAGATAAATTTACGTCCCATTCTAAGGGTTCCCTTTTCATTCTGCTGATAGTGTCATTGGATACAAAAATAAAATGAAATAAAAATAAAAACTTTTAATTTTGATGTAATCCCATTTATCTTTCCTTTTTGTGCGTTTGATGTCATATCCAGGATATCAATGCCCAATCCATTTTCATGAGGCTTTTCCTTCATGATTTCTTCTAAGAGTTTTATAGTTTGATCTCTTATGTTTAGATCTTTATTCCATTTTGAATTAATTTTTATGTATATTGTAAGGGTCTCCATCTTTCTTTCTTTCTTTCTTTTTTTCCCTTCTGATTCCAGTTTTCCCAACACCATTTGTTGAAAAGTCTGTCATTTCCTCCTTGAATTGTCTTGACACCCTTGTCGAAAAATTATTTGACTACATATGTGAAAATTTATTTCTGGGCTTCCTGATCTATTTTATTGATCTCTATATCTGTCTTTATGCCAGTATCATACTCTCTTGATTACCGTACTTTTGTAGCAAGTTTGAAATCAGAAAGTGTGAGACCTCCAACTTTGTTCTTTTTGAAGGTTATTTTGGCTATTCAGAGTCTCTTGAGGTTTCTTACGAAATTTAGGATGGATCTCTCTGTTTCACTGGGATTTTGATGAGGGTTGCCTTGTATCTATAGATTGCTTTGGTAATATTGACTTTCCCCTGTGAAAATCTATTGGAGGATAGTATTAAGTCTTCCAATCCACATACATGGAATGTCTTTCCATTTAATTGTATCTTTAATTTTCTTCAGAACTGTTTTGTCATTTTCAGAATATAAGTCTTTAATCTCCTGGACTGTTTAGGTGTAGTTTATTCCGAAGGACTTTATCTTTTTGAGGCTGTCATAAACAGCGTTGTTTTCTTATTATGCTTTTTGGATTGCTCATTACTAGTGTATAGAACTGCAGCTGATTTTTGCATGTTGGTTGTATCCTGCGACTTTAATGAATTTGTTAGTTTTCACAGTTTTTTGTTGAGCCCAGGTTTTTAACATGCTGTGCTTTTTCCCTGTGCTGTACTTTTAAAATGAATCTCCACCTCATTTTTATCTTCTTTAACTTCTCCTCTGAGTTCTTGAGGAATTTAAGTTCTACTTTACTAATTTGATTTTCCATAGTCCTCAATTTGGTGTTCCTTTCCTCTATTATTATTTAAGTTGGCATTCATAGTTTTGGTTACCAGTCTCTCCTGGTGTAGAAATTCCTTTTTAAGTAGCAGCTTACTTGAGTATCATAGTTACACAGATTCCTTAAATCTTATTCCAAACAGAGTTTTGCAACCATCCCCATAATCTCACGAGAGATGGATTCTTACAAGATAACTGAGTGTCTGTCTGACTTCTTCATACCCAAGTGAAGAAACAAGGGGAAATTTTAGGTTGATTGAATTTATGTTGGGGCTGCCCATGCCAGGACCAGCTCTTCAGTGCCTCTCCCTTTGCTAGACTGGGTGGCCTGGGCAAGAGGTGGGTGGGCTACTGCTGGCCCAAGGCTCTGAGAAGAGTCCCTTTGGTGTGGGCTTTGACCAATGCTTAGCAGCTCTGTGTGCCATGCTTGCACTATTGTGTTTGCTGCTGCTGCTGCCCACATTTATTGCCAGAATACTTGTTTCTCCATAGAAGCTTGCTAGCCCTCATTTGGTCCTACTCCATCTTGAATATGTCTAGCAGAAATTCCTCAAAGTTCTGAGCAGGAGAGAAGGCATTTTCCCTGGTTTCTAGCTTGGATACAGGTTTTTCTTTATTTTTGTAGGAAACTGGGGGTAGGAGACACCTGTCCTCCTGTTACCATCTTGCCCAGATGTTCTGTGAGATACAAGTTCTCTCAACTAATCCACCTGATGAAATTAACAGGCCTCGCCCCATTCCTTCTGTAAAAATGCTCACAACAGATGCGTGGTCATGGACTAGTCTCTGCTATACCCACACCATTAATGATTTCACTCATTGGCCTAATTAAATCATAGAAGAGAGAGCTTCTCCTCTATCACTCTGATGATTCAGGGAAAAACAATTTTTTTTTTTTTTTTTTTAAAAGCAGACTCCATGCCCTGCATGGAGCCCAATGCAGGCTTGAACTCAGGACCCTGACATCAAGACCTGAGTTGAGCTGAGATTAGGAGTAGCCACCAAGGTACCCTGGGAAAAATCAATATTTTAAAGAAGAATTACTGAAGTTAGAAATGGGTTGATTTTAGTATAACTCTAATCTAGAAGGCTTTGATAATGCATTTGCACCTTTTGATAGCCATGTTCAGTGTGTTTTGCATCCTGGTAGCTGGGAGTAGTCAGCTCTCTGTGTTTGATAAATTATTTTACCTCTGAGTGCTGTTTGGGTGCTGTGGGAGTAGGAAAGAGTAGCCCAATAACATGGGAAAGACATAAAGGTAGAAAACAATAAAGAGTTAAATAAAGTGTCATTAGTAATCAAGGCAAAGTCCTTCTGTGTCACGCAAGGCCCTGCATGATCTCCCCTCCTTCACCCTCTCTCCCACTCCCTAATCCTCCACCTTTCTGAGCTCATTTCCTAATACTCATGAGCCTTCTTGCTAGACCTTGAATATGTTCAATGTGCTTCTGCCTGCTTTTCCCTCTGTCTGGGATAGTCTTCCTCCCAAGTAGCCCTGTGGCATGCTCCCTCATCTCCTTCATGGTTTTGTTTAAATATCATTTCAGGGAGTCCTCCCCTGATCATTGATTTAAAATTGTCCACCTTCCCCTCAACATACATAACCCCATGTCAACCTTCTTGTTTTGTGTTTCTCTAAAACACTCCATACCACAATCTATAATCTACTTCTGAATTTATATATGTATTTTATTTCCCATCTCCCTGCACTTGAAGAGAAAACTCTATGAGGACAGATATTTTTGTCAGTTTTGTTGATTGCTGTGTCCCCAGTACCTTGAAAAGTACCTGACATGTAGTTGTCACTCAGTATGCATTTACTGAATCATCAGTGATTGGTGGCTTCTGTGTCACTCAGCAGCATCAGGATCCATGGGTGATACAGTTCTACTCTAGGTCATTGTGTCTTTTTTTTTTTTTTTGTAAGATTTTATTTATTTATTTGACAGAGAGAGATCACAAGTAGGCAGAGAGGCAGGCATAGAGAGAGGGGGAAGCAGGCTCCCTGCTGAGCAGAGAGCCCGATGCGGGGCTCTATGCAGGGCTTGATCCCAGGACCCTGAGATCATGACCTGAGCTGAAGGCAGAGGCTTAACCCACTGAGCCACCCAGGCGCCCTCTAGGTCATTGTGTCTTAAAAGTATTTTCAAGTGACCTGCAGATTTTCAAGATGCACTCATTTCAGAAGTTTCTGGTGTACATCCTCAGGGAGCCAAGCACTGGGGTAGCAGCTCATTCGCCCCCATAAGCATATTTATTTTTTCATCTCCAGCACTAAATGCAGCTAGTGACCAATAGCACAAAGGAAGGATTTGTGAAAGTCTTTTGAAACCAAACCACTGGGTCTTGTGAAGACAGAAATGAATAATACATACCCCTATGTTTGCTGGGTTGTGGTAAAGTGGGAAAGACACAGACATACAACAGTTCTTTGCTCTGAGTGCTGTAACAGAGGGATCACAGAGAAGGGAAAAGTCAATTGCTTTGGGATGTTGGAGGTCAGGAAGAGCTTTTTATAAATATGACATTTGAGCTGAGCCTTTAGAGATGGTTTTTCTGAGTGGAAAAACCAGGGAGGGAATGTATAGGCTTAGGAACAGCATAAGCAAAGATACAAAGGCAGGAAAGTATGAAGCATGTTCCTAGGGAATTCATTGTCTTCTCTTGCTAGAATAGTGAGTTCATGAAAGCGGAGGTAAGGAATGTGCTGGAACACTAGAAGGCCATGCTGAGATCTGCAAACTTTATCCTGTAGGCAGTAGGAAACTGGGAAGAATGTCAGTTATGGAGATAGAGAACATATTAATGATTGCCAGGAATGAGGGTTGGTGCCGAAGGTGGGGTGGGGGGAGGGGAAGGAGGAGGATGAGTTGGCTGTAAAGAGGCACAAGAATCATTGTAGTGATGGAACCATTCCATGTCTTGATTGAGGTGGTGGTTACATGAGCCTATACACATGGTAAGTTTACATAAAGCCAGATCTACTCGTACATGTGCGTATATGGTAAATTCTGAGTAAGGTCTAGGTTGTATCAGCGTCAATTTCCTGGGTTTGATATTGTACTCTAGTTTTGTAAGGATGTTACCATTGGGGGAAACTGGATGAAGACTCCATGGGTCCTCTCTGTACTATTTTTCCAACTTCCCATGAATCTGTAATTATTTTGAAATAAAAAGTTAGAAAAAATGCCTAAGAAGGAAAACTTGATGAAGGAGAAGCTGGAGCAGAGAGGCTAACTAGAGTTTTTATTTATTTAATAATATTTTATTGTGAAGTGCTATGTTGAGATACTACGTAAGATGCGGAAGAAGCTGTAAAACATGGCACCTGCCTTTGAGGAATTTGTTGAGGGGAGGAGCCAGACATGTTTTAAATCATGCTCATACTGCATGCTGGTTTCCTACTGGTAAAGATAGCTGCAGAGCACTAGGAGAACAAGGGAAATACGCAAACTGCTATCTCGTAGTGACACAGGCGACTGAGCGGATCCAGGGGAGGGGGGTAGTTTGGGTAGCACACACTGGGCTCTGTGGTCTTTCACTGGGTGAAAGATGCAGCTACAACTAGTGGTAGTAGGAACTGAGAGTGGGGATGCAGCTTCACGACCATTTAGGAATAGTATCAATGCCACTTGTGGGTGTACTCTGTTTGGACAGAGAGGGAAGAGTCTCAGATGACTGAGGTTTTGAGTTTAACTGAATCCATGGTGGCTCTGTTAGCCAAGATTGAGAGTAGAGGAGGAGATAGGTTTGGGTTGAAATAGTTTAGGTTTGTGGTATCTGAAGAACCACACCTGAGAGCCTACCGTGCAGCTGGTGTGCAGTGCTTGGGAGAGGCAGACCCTAGAGGTGGAGACGGAGGAGACGTCAAGCTGCATCCACACTGGACCACTCTGTGTGTTTTCTAAGTCTGCTCCCGGCCTGGACCATCCCTTTCTTTTCCCCCGTCTAGAGAAATCCCACTCCCATCAATATCTACTCCAGGAGAGAGGTGATGGCCGACGCTTTGCTAGTATGTAAATTTTGCCACAGCTACTGTAAAAGGGCACAACGGGGAGGTGAGTTAGCAACCTGCTTTTGGAGGTGGTGAGCCCTAGGGAAGGAGATGAGTGATGGCGGAGAGTGGAAGAACTGGGAAGGTAGGCCAGATGGAAGTTTGATTGCTCAGCCACAGCAGAGCCAACCAACCAGAATTAGACACAGTAGGAGAAGAAAGAGGCCGTGATCTAAACTGTAGAAGTTCCTCACAGTGAAAGATCAGCCTTCAGTCCAGGCCTACTCAGAGCTCTTTCTCATAGGTAGAACTGCCTGACATTGAATGGTGCTTTGCCAGTTGGATTAATTTTTAATATCTGCTTCTCTGGTGCAGTGACTGGGCATTGAAGTGTATCAGTGGCAGCTTTTGTTTTTATGAAGTTAGTCAAAATAATACTGGGGAGTTAAGTTACTGTAACCTTGAGCTCTGGTTGTTCTGAAGGGGTGAAGTCAGACTCTTTAAGTTCCTTGGTTCCAGAAGACTCTTCACCTTTTGCAGAGCAAGTTATTTGGAATTGGGAGTGGGCATGCTTCCTGCTGGGTGCTGGGCCTTTTATTATTGGGAAATGCCTTATTTTCTGGCCACAGATAAGAGAATAGCATCAGTGAATTGGGTTTCCGCTTGCCTGCCCGCTTCCTGTTCTGTCCATTACTCGAATGATAACACGTGTTGTCTGTATTCTGAAAAACTACAGCCTGCCCCTGAAACACCAGAGAATTGAAACACAAGTGTACTCTGAACAATACACTTTTTACACTCTGTAGTCCCCAAAGCAGATGGTGATGAAGATGATTTTAGCTTGGGTTCGACTATACAAGAGCGCCTTATTTCTTTTAATTTTTCCATCTGTACTTTTAAATGTAAATGTTCTCTTTTTAAATGGAAAAAAAAAACCAGCAACACTTTTTTCCTCCTCCTGTCTTTCTACACAGAACACATTGGTAACAGAGGATGGCTAGGATCTGAGTGCTGAGGACCTATTTGTGTTGAGAGCTTCTCTGAAGTGACTTTCAGGTGGACTGCTACCGTCTGGAGGGATGGGACTGGTCAGGCAGGAAGGGGGAGGACGGTGGAAAGGGAGACCCATGACCTGGGGCATTCTTTTTGGGCCATGTGCTTTTTGAGAGCCCCTGGTTCTAATAGGATAATTGGTTAGGCACAAGGTCTGCCTTTTATTCTCAGAATGGGGTACTGTCTTTCTCTCCTCTTTCTTTTTCTTGCTCAGTGGCTTGCTATCTATGTACCTATAAATATATTTCCACACACTGGAAGGACTTAATCCACATTATCATGGACTAGTCAGGAAACTTTCTGCTCTACTTACTTTTGCATTATTTGAAAAATTTTGCAGTAATCATAATTACTTTTATGATGAGAAAAGTTACAAATATTCCCAGTGGAAAAATAAACACTTAAAAATCTGGAAAAGAGGGGCGCATGGGTGGCTCAGTCGTTAAGCCTCTGCCCTCAGCCCAGGTCATGATCCCAGGGTCCTGGGATCGAGCTCCGCATCAGGCTTTCTGCTCAGTGGGGAGCCTGCTTCTCCCTCTTCCACTCCCCCTGCTTGTGTTCCCTCTCTTGCTGTCTCTCTGTCAAATAAATAAATAAAATATTTTTTTTTAAATCTTGAAAAGATGTTCAAATACTGAGAATTTTTCTTTATTGAATTTATAAGCCTTTTTCTTTTTTGACTCCTGTAACTGATTATTTTAATGGATTTCATGATATTAATTCATCCATCTATCCCTTTCTGAAAGAGCTTGATTTTTGGTCTATTATTTTAATATACTGCCAGATTCTATTTGCCACCCTTTTATTGAATATCTCTGCATCTTTATTTATAAATGGGTAATCTGTGGTTTTCTTTTTCCTATATTTAATGCCAGAGTTTTGATAATATGGCTGTACTTTCAATATTATTATTGAAATAATAAATATCATCATTTATTTTGAGCTTAGTTTATGCGATGCACAGTGATTAGCACCCAGATCTGTGTAGCTCCAAAGGTCTGTGCTCATCCAGTTCATCACTGCTTCCCATGTCAAACAAGAAACACCAGTCTTGGCACCTGGATCTCTGTGATCAGAAAGCCGGGTCTGAAACATACCATATCTGTCTGTGTATCTGTTTCCCTCCCTCTCTCCCTTTGGTCTCTCCTTCCTTCCCTCCTTCCTTCCTCCCTATTTCCTCCCTCCCTCTTTTCCTTCCTTTTCTTCTTTCTTCCTCAGGTTTTGAAACAATTCAGAATCATAGAAACAGTTTAAAAATAGTACAGAAATTCCCATGTACCCTTTACCCTTAGCAAAAGCTAAGGTTTTGCTGCATTTGCTTTTCATTCTACCTATATACACATTTTTATTCCAGTTACAGAATACAGTGTCCCTTTTCCCCTAAGTACTTAAATGTTTATTTTCTTAAAAAAAAAAAAAAGAACACCATTATACAGTTGTCAGAATCAGAAGATTAACTGCTATAATACTGTTACATAATTATTCAGATTTTACCCGTTGTCCCACCAATGTCCTTTATAGCAAAAGGAAAACAGTTCCCCCTAGTCCGGGAACTAATTCAGGATGAAACATTATATTTAGTTTTCCTGTCTCTTAAATCTTTTTAAATCTGGATCAGCTCCTTAATTTTGCTTTGTCTTTCATGACCGTGATTTTTTTAGAGTACAGATCAGTTCCTTTTTGTAAGATGGCCCTTAATTTGGTAAGTCTGATATTTCCATGATTAGATACAGGTTTATGTGTTTTTGGCTGGAATACCACAGTGTCATTGTATCTCAGTGCATCCAGTCAAGAGACATGTGATGTCTGTTTGTCCTATCACTGGTGATCAACTTTAATCACCTGGTAAAATGCTATGTGCCAGGCTTCTCTACTGTGAAGTACTGTTTTTTTTACTGTATAATTATTAAGTATTTTGTAACATAATACTTAAAGACTATAAATATCCTGTTCCTCACCAAACTTTCACTCAGTAATTTTTAGCATGCAAAGTATCTTTTGAGGCAACAAGCAAGGATGCTCAAAGAGAATACAGACTTGCTTCCCTTGGAGCTAAAGTCAGTATATTAGGCAGATTAGCCACATTTTTTTTTTAATATAGTAGGCTTCTTTTATTTTACTTCTTATGACTTACCCTTAGAAAAGGTCCCTTTTTTTATTAACATATAACATATATTATATTTATATAATTATATTTATTAACATATAATATATTATTGGTTTCAGGTCTGTGCATCATCAGTCTTACACAATTTACAGCACTCCCCATAGCACATACCCTCCCCAGTGTCTATCACCCAGCTACCCCATTGCTCCCACCCACCACCCCTCCAGCAGCGCTCAGTTTGTTTCCTGAGATTAAGAGTCTCTTAGGGTTTGTTTCCCTCTGGTTTTGTCTTGTTTAATTTTTCCCCTCCCTTCCCCTATGATCCTCTTTCTTGTTTCTCAAATTCCTCATATCAGAGAGATCATATGATAATTGTCTTTCTTTGATTGACTTATTTCGCTCAGCATAACACCCTCTAGTTCCATCCCTGTTGTTGCAAATGCCAAGCTTTTTTTTTTTTGATGGCTGCATAATATTGTGTGTGTGTGTGTGTGTGTGATCTTCTTTATCCGTTCATCTAGGCTCTTTCCATAGTTTCACCATTGTGAACAGCCACATTTTTTTTTTAAACCACTGCCTTTGGTCTTTGAATTTTGTCTTTATATATGTTAATTTAACTTTAGTCACACTCTTGAGAATAGTGATTGGCTGTAACCTATGACCTTTAGGCTCCTGATTTGGTTACCCAAGGCCCAAGATGCATCCATCTAGTTTATTTGGTCACAATTGCCCTTTGGGTCTTTGGCCTATGGCTGTATTCGGTTTTTGACCCCTTATCTTTGCTGCTCTATTAAGATGCTGTCAGTTGGAGGCCAGAGTAAAATGCTTATGTGTTGAATCACTTGTGAACGAGCATTGTTTCTGACTACCGCACCTTTCAGTTACATATCCTGTGCTGTGCTAAGGCTGCCCTTGTGTGAGTCATAGGAGCCGGTTTTTAGTATGTTAGAGTCCAGCACATGATATGGCCTAATAGGAAGAAATTTTTAAAATACCAGGTGCTGGGGTGTCTGGGTGGCTCAGTTGGTTGGGCGACTGCCTTTGGCTCGGGTCGTGGTCCTGGAGTCCTCGGATCAAGTTCTACATCGGACTCCCTGCTCGGCGGGGAGTCTGTTTCTCCCGCTGACCTCTCTCCTCTCATGCTCTCTCTCTCTCTCTCTCAAATAAATAAAAAAAATCACTTAAAATTCAAAATCTTTAAAATCATTAAAAATACCAGGTGCTATGTAGTTAATTACCAGTTCTTACAGTTAGAAGCTGTAGAAGTTAAAAGAGAGGTGAGTGACGCAAAAAATAACCCAGGCAGACTTCTTGGGGAAAATGAGCCCCAAATGATAAGATTGGTAGGGAAGGATATTGTGAGAAAAGGCACATTGTGTAAGAATGTGCAGCCTCCCCCCAAAGGATAGGAATCCATCCTTTCTAGTACATGTCTCAACCAGAAGCTGAGAAGTAGGATGGTGGGACTTCCCTTTGGTGGATTTCTCGCACCAGGAACATTCAGGAAGGCACATGCTTGTTGTCTCTGTGCTGGTTTGCATTCCTAATAGCATTTGTAATAGCCACATCTCCGCTTCTGGTCTCCAGTTATGGTGCCTTCCAGCTTTGTAGTTGAACTAGAGGTTAGACTGCATGTTGAAACAAAGAAAGTTGGTTTCTTTAGGTCAATATTGGTAACGAGGAAGCTGCCCTCCCTCCTTAAACATACACATTTACTCAGCAGGTTACCTCGCCCTTTTTTAGAGCACAGTGTCTTAGCATTTGTAGGTTTCTGACCTCACCAGGGTCCTTTTGGGTAAAGCTGGTGACTGCTGTTCATGAGACATCAGCGAGGTAAGATATGATTAATTGGACATGGTATTCAGCATTCACATTCCTGATAGCCATGACCTTGAAAACAGCTCTCTGCCATGGTGTCACCACTCTGTCATGTTGTTAAATATAAAACACTGTATTTTAAATAATTTATTTTGAAACACACTCATATATTGGCGTCTGAATAAATTCAAGGTTATCCCTTCAATAACCTGACTCCCACTCAAGGTTTGACTGAGTGCCAAAGGGTGGTGTGGAGGTGGTGTGGAGGTACAGCTTTTACCCTTTTACATATAGCCCACAGGATGTTCAAACTTGAACTAGCCCTTACATGAGCCCCCTAGATGTTCAGGAGCATATGTCTTATTTGTGAATGTCACTGGGCGTGCATGCCATGGTAGAGGACAGTTGAGTGGCTGGGCTAAAACAGATTAAACTTTAGAAATATACCTAAAGTTTAGGGGCGCCTGGGTGGCTCAGTGGGTTAAAGCCTCTGCCTTGGGCTCGGGTAGTGATCTCAGGGTCATCGGGCTCTCTGCTCAGCAGGGTGCCTGCTTCCTCCTCTCTCTCTGCCTGCCTCTCTGCCTACTTGTGATCTCTGTCTGTCAAATAAATAAGTAATAAATATTAAAAAAAAAAAAAGAAAGAAAGAAATATACCACTGCCTTCCTCCCTTTCCCAAAATAAATATTTTGGGTGTCAGAAATCTCTCATAAAAATGTCCTCTAATTTGTATCTTAGGAGAGACTCTGTGCCCTCCCTTGGTCTTTTTATTCTTTCTCTTTTTTTATTAATGAGCTCTTAAACTTTAGGTTTACTACTAAATTAAAAGGAGTAAATTAAAATAGAGAAAGCATCCTGGCAGGAGTGAGAAATGACAGGAGCCACTGAGTAAGAGACAAAAGCATAAAAGCTGACAGAAGAGTTAAAAGCATTACAGTCTGGGCTACTTAATGAGTGAGAGAAGTAGTATTACACATTCCAGTAGCTTCTGTGGGCAGTCCAGTGTTGAGTATAGAACAGGAAATTAATATTTGTAGTGATTTCACCAGTTAACGATAAAAGGTAGAATTGTATCCAATGTACAATTTGGAAACATCTCGATGTGAATAATAGCATATCTGGAAAACTTTTACCATAACTAATTCATATTGATTGTAAATATTCAGAGACATAAAAGAAAAAATATTAAAAACAGACCACATCTTATGATCCATAGATTTAACTACTCAGCATATTAGTATAGCTCTCTAGCCTTTTTCTGTATATAAATAGAATTACCTATAATAACATATTTCTGTATTATATAGGAAATATATGTATATATTATATGATAGGTATGTATGCCACATTTGTGTGTGACAACTTGAGGCCTGCTTTTGTTCTCTTTTTTCTTTTAAAAATTGTGGTAAAAAGCACATAATCTAAAATTTACCCTCTTAACTGTTTTTAAGTTTTATAGTTTAGTAATACTAGCTGTATTAACACTGTGAAGCCTGCTTTTCTTTGCTCAGCTATTTGTGTGAACATTTTCCCATATCTGAGTATAGATGTTCATTTTTAAAGAGGTGTGGATACGCCATAATCTAGTTAATTTCTCATTGTCAAGTATTTGACATTTTTGTTTATTTCCAGTTTTGGTTATTAACACTGCATAAAGCACCTTTAAATATACATAACTCCACATTTCTTCTTCTTCTTCTTTTTTTTTTAAGTAACATGTAATAACTCCACATGTCATCAGGATAAAGTTCCAGGAGAATTGTTAGATTAATGGATGTGTATTTTCTAAAGGCTTCCAATGTATATTGTCAAAGTGCATTTCTGTCACTGTATTTAAGTGCCCTTTCATTGTATTCCTGCCAATATTTGATGTTATAATTCTTCTAAATCAATGTTTATGTAATTCTATCTTGAATGCAAAAAAAAATGCTAACAAGGCAGTAAAAGCTAAAGTAGTCAGTTAGAAAAAAATGCATTTTAGGGAGTGTGATGCATGAGATGATTATGGTTTATAAACTAACAAATTGTTGGTTCTTTACAAGAAGAACTTAACATATTCAGTGCATAAGCATGGGAACTTTGGTTCTAAGACACCTGCTCAGGGAGTATACAAGATCTGAATCAGTCCTCATGAAGGAGAAGAAAAGTCTCATAGTTTGAAGAAGTGTTAAGTGAGTCTGATTCTCATAACCCAAATTGGCGGATCTCAGGTTTGGATGTATTGTTTTTTTTTTTTTTTTAAAGATTTTATTTATTTATTTATTTGACAGAGAGAGAGAGAGAGATCACAGGTAGGCAGAGAGGCAGGCAGAGAGAGGGGGAAGCAGGCTCCCCGCCGAGCAGAGAGCCCGATGCGGGGCTCCATCCCAGGACCCTGAGATCATGACCTGAGCCGAAGGCAGAGGTTTTAACCCACCGAGCCACCCAGGCGCCCCGCATGTATTGGTTTTTGTGTAGCTTTTTTATGGTAAAAATTTTTTCAGTTGTCTTTAACTTTTTTGATGTGTTTTGTTTGCCACATGTAAGTTTCAAATTTTGTTTTAAAAAGATATTTATTTATTCATTTATTTGAGAGAGAGAATGCAAAAGAGAGAAAGCAGGAGTAGTGGGAGGGACAGAGGGAGAAGCAGACTCCTTGCTGAGCGGGGAGCCCCAGGTGGGGCTCCATCCCAGGACCCCGAGACAGGATCTGAACCGTAGGCAAATGCTTCACCCACTCAGTCACCCAGGCACCCTGTAAGTTCCAAATTTTAATGAGGGAAAAATCCATAAAATTTTGGCTGCTCTTTTCCTATTACGTTTATAGGAAGCTTTCTCTACTTTAAGGTTATAGTACCACTTTAACTTTCTTTTAGTACTGTTGTCATTTCAGTTTTTACATTTAAATCAGAAATTGATGGGGCACCTGGGTGGCTCAGTGGGTTAAGCCTCTGCCTTTGGCTCTGGTCACGATCTCAGGGTCCTGGGATCCAGCCCTCCCCCCCCCCCAATCAGGCTCTCTGCTCAGCAGGGAGCCTGCTTCCCTCCCTCCCTCCCGCTGTCTGCTTGCCTCTCTGCCTACTTGTGATCAGTCCCTCCCTCTTAAATAAATAAATAAAATCTTAAAACAAAAACAAAAAAAGAAATGGAAAGCATTTTTATTTAATAGCCTGAATTTTACCTCTAGAAGAGGGTGGGGATTTTTTGTTGACCCCCCCTCCCCCGACCCAAGTACAGTGTTTTTATTTTATTTTTTATTTTTTTAAAGATTTTATTTATTTATTTGACACAGAGAGATCACAAGTAGGCAGAGAGGCAGGCAGAGAGAATGGAAGGGAAGCAGGCTCACTGCTGAACAGAGAGCCCGATGCGGGACTCGATCCCAGGACCCTGAGATCATGACCTGAGCCAAAGGCAGCGGCCCAACCCACTGAGCCACCCAGGCGCCCCCAAGTACAGTGTTTTTAAAAGTTGGGATTTCTCCTGATTTGCCCCAGTCCTCACAACTCCCAGTTTTCTTACACCTCACGTATTTAGATTTGAACATTTTGTTTTACCTATATGATCCTTAAGGACATTTGAGTTTGTGACCCCTAATTAGTCAATCTAGAGTTTATTTTGGTGTTTGAGTGTTAGGGGGAATTGACTTGAATTCTCCCTCCTCTTCCTCCCCACCCCCCAACCCCAGTGACTAGTACTAGCAGTTTTTATTGGATAATTACCATATATATTAAATTCTAACATGTTCTTGAAGTCTTTGCATTTTTCTGTTAGTTGTTAAAAAAACCATATTTTATAATTTCATTTCTAATTTATATGTTTAAAAATTTTTAATGCCTGGTAGGACCAGCTTCTCTCTATCCCCACCCGCCATTTGATAATTTCAGTATTCTAGTGTATCTTTTTTTCCTAGATGAATTTTAGAATAATTTAGCTCCAAACAAAATTAACCTATAGAAATTTTAGTTTTAATTTTTATTCAGTTCAAAATACTTTCTATTTTCTTTTTTGATTTTGTGTTTGACCCATAGGTTATTTAGAACTGTTTTATTTAGTTTACAAATACGTGTGGCTTTCCCCAGAGATCTTTCTGTTATTGATTTCTAATTTAGTTCCATTTAAGATCATATTAGAGAACATACTTTGATTTAAATCCTTTTAAATTTATTGAGGATTGTTTTGTGGCTGTAGATTATGGCATGTCTTGGTCTTCTGTGGGCACTTGAAAAGAATGTATTCTGTTGTTAAGTGGAGTGTTCTATAAATATCAGTTAGGTCAAGTTGGTTGGTAGTGTTGTTCAAATCTTTTATATCATATTGATTTTCTGTTTAATTATTGAGGGAGAACATTAGAATCTTTGACTATTATTATAGATTTTATTATCGATTGTCCCTTTCTCCTTGCAGTTCTGTTAATTTTTGCTTCATGTATTTTGAAGTTCTGTTATTAGGTAGACATTTAAGAGTATGTTCTGTTGATGACTTCTTTATGATTATGAAATGACCCTGTAATATGCTTTTCTCTGAAATCTACTTTGTCTGATATTAATATAGTCTCTCCAAATTTCTTTTGATTAGTGTTAGCATATAATTTTTTTCCCATCCTTAAATTACCTGTATCTTTATATTTAAAGTAGGTTTCTTATAGGCAGCACATAGTTGGATCTTTATTTTTTTCCAGTCTGACAATTTCTACATTTTAGTTGAGGTGTTTAGCATGTACTCATATATATATTTTTTCCCTCTCTGGTTACTTTTATACATTTTGTTTTGAGGTTCATCCAAGAACTTAGTATCTGTATAAATGTAGTTCATACCTTCTTATTTCTGTGTAGTATTTCATTATATAGACACTCCACAGTTTATTTATCCTTTCACCTTTTTTTTAAGATTTATTTTTTTATTTGAGAATTTGACATGGAGAGGGAGAGGGAGGAAGAGCTGAGGGAGAGGGAGAGAGAATCTCAAGCAGACTCCATGCTAAGTGCGGAATGCGATGCAGGACTTGATCTCAGGACCCTGAGATCACAACCTGAGCTGAGCTGAAGCCAAGAATTGAGGGCTTAACCAACTGTACCGCCCAGGCACTCCTATCCATTTGCCTTTAAAAAATATATTTTATTTTTATTTATTTGTCAGAAAGAGAGAGAGAGGGAATAAGCAGGAAACAGCAGGCAGAGGGAGAACCAGGCTCCTGGCTGAGCAAGGTGTGGGATGTGGGACTCAATCCTAGGACCCTGGGATCATGACCTGAGCCAAGAGCAGACACTTAACCAGCTGAGTCACCCACGTGTCCCTCCATTTGCCTTTTGAAAGACAGTTGAATTTTTTCAATTTTGGTTGTTAATATTTTCATGCAAGTCTACATGTGGATGTTTGTTTCATTTTTCTAGGAGCAGGATTGCTGGCCCGTAGGGTATGTGTACATTTATCTTTGGAAAAATAGTCTTTTATAAAGTTGTATAGTTTTACATTATTGCTAGCAATGTATGAAAGTTTCTGTTCTTGGATTGTCAGTTTCTTAATTTTGGAAAGCAGTAGATTTTTCTTGTATGTTGGTTTTATAATTCGTTTTCTTACTTAACCTTTTTAGTTATTCTTTACGTAATTGAGTTTTCCGAGGAGATAGTTATATCATCTGTAAGTAATGGAAGTTTGATCTGAACATTTTCAGTATTTCTCTCTTTAGTTTTTCTTCTGGCTGAATTTCATTGACATAAACTTCCAAAATAGGTTTAATAAACCTATTGAGTGTTTCTGAGTTGTTAGTTAAATATCTGTAGGCTCATTATCAATTAAATACAAACTTCTGAAGGTTAAACAAACTCTGTAAGTTTGTCGCCATGACAGTTTCACAAGTTTATAAAACCCTTCAAAAGCATTTCAGTGCACCTGTTTATGTTACACATTGTAGAAATTCTATGATGAATTTTTTTAAAGGTATTATATTTAGTTCTTTTTTTTTTTAAGATTTTATTTATTTATTTGACAGAGAGAAATCACAAGTAGACGGAGAGGCAGGCAGAGAGAGAGAGAGGGAGCAGGCTCCCTGCTGAGCAGAGAGTCCGATGCGGGACTCGATCCCAGGACCCTGAGATCATGACCTGAGCCGAAGGCAGCAGCTTAACCCACTGAGCCACCCAGGTGTCCCTATATTTAGTTCTTGTAGTCACCATCTGCTTGGCACATTGTCAACATTTACACGTTAACGTGGTATGGCTTTGTGATTCTAGGATATATATGTTATAGGTCATTGCCTAGAGCAGGGTTTTGCAATCTTGACACTATTGACATTTAGGGCTGCATAGTTTTTTTGTTGTGGGGTCCTGTCCTGTGCATTGTAGGATGTTAACAGCATTCCTGGCCTCTACCCACTTGATGCCAGTAGTCCTGCCACCCGCCCTACCCACCTCCCACAGCCCCCTGCCAAACCAAAAATGTCTCCAGACATTACCAAGTGTCTCCTCTGGGGGGGAAAATGGCCCTCTC
Source organism: Neogale vison (assembly GCF_020171115.1). NCBI lineage: Eukaryota > Metazoa > Chordata > Mammalia > Carnivora > Mustelidae > Neogale > Neogale vison. Next base: position 90,930,503 of record NC_058098.1, on the reverse strand, counting down.
TTGAGAAACGGGCCTTGGTGTGACAGACCTTGCAGTGGGTTTAGGCACTATCTAACAAACACTGCAGGACAGGAGATTATGGACCATTTCTTGAGAATTGTATTCTAGTCCAGAGATCAGAGAAACAGGAAATTTGGAAGAATAAATAGGCTTCCTTTTGTCCCAGTTTGTGGATTCCACAAATCACTCGGTTCTTCTGCCTCACTTCCTCATCTTCTCTTACTGACCCTGGTGTGGGATAGCAGAACTAGGAGAGTATAACTGGGAACTATTAATAAAATGTTAGGAAAGTTATCAGCAGATCCCTTGACGACATCTTGCCCCAACTTTCCTATTTAAGCCCCATTAGACTGTCTGTGGTCATTGTGGTTTGAAATATAGAACCAATTCTAACCCTCTTGGTTCCAGAATAAAATGATTTATAAGTCATTTACGCAGACTTCTTCCTCAGACGTGGTCTTATTTCTCCTGCCCTGGTTCACTGTAAGCTTGTAGGAATGATACTTCTGTACTCTGGTGGCACACAGCAGGATCTCTCATGTGGGATCAGAGTGGCATTGTGGGCGATCAGTAGACCTTACTAGTTTTGATTGATTTCCAATTATTTTCATGCTCTAATTGAGCCAGGTAACATAAGTTGCTGAATTGGACTTCATTTTTTGCTTCGCTGCTGTGACCTTCTGAATTGAGTTCTTTATTTACCTTATGCCTTAAATCTACCTATTTCTCAAAGTCATTGAGAGTAATAAAATTGCAGTGATATTTATAATAACCTCTTACGTATAAATATTTGAACTACAATTTAAGTAAATGCTCTATAAAATCTGTGCATACAAAATGGATTGTCTTTCTCAATCTTTACCAACGCATCAGAATCCATCCTAAGTTTCATTTGTCTCAAAAAATCTTTCCCTAGGGGCGCCTGGGTGGCTCAGTGGGTTAAAGCCTCTAACTTCGGCTCAGGTCATGATCCCAGGGTTCTGGGATGGAGCCCCACATCGGGCTCTCTGCCCAGCAGGGAGCCTGCTTCCTTTCCTCTCTCTCTGCCTGCCTCTCTGCCTACAGATTTCTGTCAGATAAATAAATAAAATCTTTAAAAAAACGAAAAAAAACCAAAAAAACCCCACAACTTTCCTTAGCAGTTCCAGCTAACATGTGTCTTTCCATAGGCTTATATTTTTTGCTCATTGTTTCATGTTTTATCTCTCCAACAAAACTGTGAATTTTTTTTTCAGGAAGGTAGGAGTGGGGATTGGAAGGGACATCCCATTTTTATGCAATATTAAATCCCCTTTATGCTTTATCTCATTTGATCTTCCTACTAACTTTACGATTGTTAGAAAGAGTGTTGGAATAGATAGAATAATTCCCATTTACAACGATGAAAATGGAGATTTAGAGAAGTTGAGACTTACCCAGAGTTATCCGGTTAATAGTTGGTTAAGCCCAGGAGAGTACCCCTTAGATACTCAGATTGAGAAACTGTTTAAACCTAAAAACTGGTTTTGATTTGCCATTATGTTTGCAAGGGGCAGAATCTTAGTGTTGTATTGAGCCATCTAAGCCTGCTGTATTAAGTAGGCTGTACACGGTTAGTTTGGATGGCTTATGCTGAATCACTCCTGCCCTAGCTCTGTCCTCCAGGAAGGACAGGCACTGCGGAATAGCAGTTTGGGGGTGGGTATACAGACTGTGATCACACAACAGCTTCTCCATAAAGCCTTCTTGGAAGGTGTGCTCTTTCCTGTTCTCAGACACATTTGCTGACCAAAGTCCCCAACGTCCTCTGCTTTAATCCTTAGCGTTTCTGCTGCTACTGATAGAGCTTTGTGATAATGCCAGCTAAAACCGAGTGTTTCAGGGACAGGCTCCAGTATGCCCTGCAGTGACCAGGAAGTTAGTATGCCTCAACCAGCATGGAAACCACAGAGTATGGGTCTGCTGGTGTATGAGGATGGAGCTCACAGCTTGTCTCCATGTCTGAACTCCGTCGTTGATTGTCCCATGCACTGAGCAGCCATACAACGATTTTTGACTTAACTCCCATGGCCTGGCAGAGCTAGTTTCTATAGGTTATTTTATCAGAACCAGTTGGACCATTTGTTTTTTTTTGTTTGTTTGTTTGTTTTTAACATTAATCCCATTGCTTGTCTTTCTTCTGTGAGATCAAATGGAAGCTACCGTGAAACCAGCCCGGAGCTGCTAGCTTCCTGTGCGTGAATGACCCAGTCCAGGGGCTCCCTTATCTGTGCTTGAATGCCTGAGGCAGGTCATGCCTAGACAGTGCTTCTTTCAAGGACACTTAGCTTCTCAGACCAAGCACTCCTTTACCTTCTTTGATTTGGAATGCTGTGTATCTCTTCTCTTCACATCCCCTAGGTTTCCTTTTCCTGCTGATTTTCTTTCTAGGTCTCGTTTCTGCACCTCAGTGCTTGACCATTAGGCAGGTTCAGAGTCCAACAATTGTATCATCTGCTGTGTCCGGTGTACAGTCAGCGAATTGTCTGGGCTCTCTTTGATTTACTCCTCACTTTGACAGGTCTCCACTTAGTGTTAACTAGTCTAAGAACTATTTAATTCCTGTCCAACCTGATACATTTGTGCCCCCTGACCTTGACCAAGGCATTCAGTGAAAACCCTGGTTTCTCATCTGTGTTCTGACCCTTAGCTCCAGATGACACTAGTGGTGGCTTTGTGATTAGGTTATGAGACTAACCACCCCCCCATGCATCGCATATGAATGTATTGGTTCATATATTCTCTCAAGACTGAGTCCACCTTTTCTAAAAGACATCTAAAAAGCAATGGAAAACCAGAAGCTGCCTTTTTGGGTATCTGTTCTTTCATTTATTCTGTTGGAGATCCAGATTGAGCTCTTTATAAAATATTCTTCTACATAATGGACTGGTATAGCACTAACAACAGTAAACCTTGATCTACAGATCAGGTGTGCCATTTGATAAAAATAAATAATGTGGAAGAACTCAATACAACTAGCCTGTTTAATGGAAGCATCATAAAAGCTTGTGTGGAAAAAAAAAAAGCCTACAGCTGTGGTAGCAAGCATAAAACAAGTATCAGAACTGAGGAATCATAAAATTACACAGCTCAGCACCAAGGAAGGGTTTCACAGATGCTCAGATGTCACAGCCATCCAAGACTAGGCCTCATTTGGACCATTCAGGCAATAGGATTTCTGGATACTTGTATCATCTGAAGCCGTCTCTTACTGACAACAAACCATTATAACGTATCGAGAGTCATTAGTTAAGAAGAAGATGGGTTTACTCTTCCCTCTTAATGTAGGGGATGGAGAAGCTGATGCTCACGACAATATTGAAATTGGAGAAAAGTCTGTATCAGCAGAGCTCCTGTAACCAGAGTTTTACTGAAGGTGGCAGGCCATGTCAGACACGCACCTAATGGACATTATTTAGGAAGGAAGGAGTGAGGAAAGGTGGGAGTGAACATTTGTTGGTTGCTTCTGCGGTTACATACGTGCCAGGTGCTTCATGACGCTGTCTCCCCTATAATCTTGATTAACACCTCAGCGAAAGTAGCTGGTCGTTCCTCACTTTACAGAGAGGCTGAGGTGACGTTACGGTGGAGTGCTTGTACTGGGCTTTGCCTCCAGCTCTAACTCCAAAGCGTGGCTCCTTAGAATGAGGCAGGCTTGCTTGCGAAAATGGAAACTGCTGATTCTGGCAGAAAGACAGGCGACGGGAAGGACTCAGTCTCCATTCCCTCATTTCATAAAGATGGCCACATTTGAAAGCAGGGTCCATTAGTTTCCAACACCAGCTATTCCGGATCACTTTTATCTTTTTTTTTTTTTAAAGATTTTATTTATTTATTTGACAGAGAGAGATCACAAGTAGACAGAGAGGCAGGCGGAGAGAGAGATAGAGGGAAGCAGGCTCCCCGCTGAGCAGAAAGCCCGATGCGGGACTCTATCCCAGGACCCTGAGATCATGACCTGAGCCGAAGGCAGCGGCTTAACCCACTGAGCCACCCAGGTGCCCCACTTTTATCTTTTAGGATTATGTCTGGAGATTTCAGAAATACACACACACACACACACACACACACACACACACACACACCAGAAACCAAAAACAAACCCGCCACCCTGAGGATTCTGAATCTCCGTGGGTTCTGGATGTAAGGCTGGGACTTCTGAGGTGGTTGTAATGTGCCATTGGGATTGACAAATGTTTGCATAGAGAGAACAATGAGATGGGTGTGAGTCCTTCAGTCGCCCTGGAGATAATGTGTCCAACCTTCTTGTGAGGGGAAACTGAGGCTCAGAGAGCGCAGAAGCCAGATAGTTCTTCATTCAGGACAGCGCTTACCCAATTGCCTATTTGTTATTTTAGATGATTCCCAAAAATGCAAAGAAAAAAAACACTTTCCCTGCCTTTGAAGAGTTTTTAGCAAAAGGCCATATGTAGTTTGTGAGTTCAGTGCCACAACTGGAATCTAGGTTTCCTGACTTCATTGGTGTTATAATGCCTTCTGAAAGTTGTCATTGCCAGGTCCTCTTTGAGATCGCTCCAAGCTGTGTAAGTTGCCCCCAAAGCCCATGGCTCCCTGTTCTAGAAGTCTCCTGCCTGCCTTTCTGCCTCATTACCAGCCTGATATTTTACCACCCGTTTTGCCGTAGGTTCACAGGCCCACAGCTTTTTAATTGACTGCTTTGTTCTTGGTTCATTTTTAGGTGTCTCACCTGGAAGACACCTGAAAGGCTACACAGTGATTATTTTAGGAATGTGATGCCTGGACAAAACCTGCCCTTTTGGTGGCATGGAGATCTCTTTGCTCTGCTTTCTAATTAGTTCACTGTCATCCGACTCATCCTACAGTGTTCTTGTGGGCTGCGTATTTTTCAGAGTTTTTCCCAGACCTCTCAGGACAGTGAGCACAGCAAAGGGCAGGGAGCCATTCCTCCCAGTCACTGCAGAGGGAAGGAGGAAAGCAGTGTGTGCCAGCACTGTGCGAGTCCCCTTTCTGTGAGTTTTTTTGTTTAATGCTTCTCAGTAGCCTTGGGGAGAAAGTTTCTGCACTTGCAAAATAAGGTTGATAACTAAGCCTTACAGAAGTTAAGTAATTTTGTCAGGGTTCTGTAAACAAGTAAGTTTTGTTGCTAGAAATCCAGCCATAGAACCTTCCGACCTACAGGCCATGCTCTTTTCCTTAGATCGCATGCCACATCATATATAAAGCTTTTTGCTCTAGTCCAAATCTACTTTTTGGATAAGTGGCTCTCAATTTGATTGCTGATATCCTCTGTAGGTTTTAGAAATCAAGGCTTTGATTTAACAGTCCAGGAGGGATGAAGTAATTGGGACAGGGCTCCGGACAGGGTAGCATTAGGTATCAGAGTCTGGGATTGTGGTGAGGTAAGGCACTGAGTCCGTATGCCAGCCCATCAGAACCAGGGGGCAACAAAGCCTCTCTCCCAGGCCAGTGTCAGAACTTGCTGTTAGTGGTGTGACCAAAGCATAAATGCTAAGCCCAGGGCCTTGGGAAGCTGGAAGTGGTCTGGGGGGATGGGCCTTCATCACAGAAATATCTCCCATTATACATTATGCCAACTGGAGATCACTAATTTCTCCTTTTAATGGAATAGTCTTTTCTTTTAATCTCATAGCTTGAATTTTTAAAAAGATTTTATTTATTTATTTGACACACAGAGAGAGACAGAGCGCAAGCACAAGCAGGGGTAACAGCAGGCAGGGGAGAAGCAGGCTCCCCATTGAGCAGAGAGCCCAACGTGGGGCTCGATCCCAGGACTCTGGGATCATGACCCGAGCTGAAAGCAGCTGCTTAACCAACTGAGCCACCCAGTGCCCATATTGCTTGGATTTTTATGTATCTGCCTATTTTGGTATTCCTTATCTGGGTATACCTTTTTTTAAAAAATAAGATTTATCTATTTTTATCTTTTTATTTATTTATTTATTTATTTATTAAAAGATTTTATTTATTTATTTGCTAGAGACAGACACAGCGAGAGAGGGAACCCAAGCAGGGACAGTTGGAGAGGAAGAAGCAGGCTTCCCACTGAGCAGGGAGCCCAATTCGGGGCTCGATCCCAGGACCCTGGGATCATGACCTGAGCTGAAAGCAGACACTTAACAGCTGAGCCACCCAAGTGCCCCAGGATTTATCTATTTTAGAGAGAGAGAGAGAGAGAGCGAGCGAGAGAGAGAGTGAGTAAGGGTGTGGATAGGGGCAGAGGGAGAGACAGAATCTCCAGCAGATTCCATGTTCAGCTCAATCTCATGACCCCGAGATCATAGCCAGAGCTGAAACCAAGGGTCAGACACTTAACTGATTGTGCCACCCAGGTGCCTCTGCCTCTAGGTTTTTGAGTCTCCAAAATGATAATTCAGGCTTATTGTAATGAGGAAATGAGAATGTATATGTGAATGATTGTTGTAAACTGTAGGCTATCCATACAAGTATCAAGTGTGAGATCCCAGCTTCCTTTAAACTAACAGATTGCGAAGAACAGCAGGTTTCTTTCTTTCTTTCTTTCTTTTTAAAAGATTTTTATTTATTTATTTCAGACAGACAGACAGAGAGAGAAAGAGAACAAGCACTAGCAGAGGGAAAGGGAGAAGCAGGCTCCTCGCTGATCAGGGAGCCCGATGCAGGGCTCCATTCCAGGACCCTGACATCAGGGACTGAGCCTAAGGCAGCTGCTTTACCAACTGAGCCACCCAGGCACCCCAAGAACAGCAGTTTTGATTTTGTGTGAAGAGAGCAGTGATTTCTGGATTGCGGCTAACTCCAGGAGAAGCTAACTAGTGCTGGGAAGCTGCATTGCGAGTAGGATAGAAGGCTTCCGATTTCTTGGGGATGGAGAGGGGTGTAAATTAGATCTCTGAGTGCCTAGAATTGGAGGTCTTGGGAGATCAAAGAGTTAAGCCTGATTTGATGCTGATCTGGGGTCTTACTGAGAGTAGTTGTTGCTGTGTGTGTCTGGATACCATCTTGTGCAGTCTTTAGCTTGGCAATGAGTTGTAAGAGCCTCACATGACACCTAAATGTGATGGAGTATCCTGTAGAAGTTGAATCATGTGCTGTAACGTGTGTATGTGCGTCTTGTGATGGAACCTGTGCATCTTGGATTGGTGTGAGTCTATGTGACAGGTTGGGAGACCAGTACCACGACAAAGAGTTCTCCATGCAAGTCTGCACTACTCAAAGCTGAAGCTAAAAGCAGTATTTGACTCTTACCCCTCCCACATTTCTCTTACCTGGTTTCTTTTCCTTTATCCAAACATGGTATGACTGTGTTCTCAAGAGCGAATTATAATTAAAGCAACCACAGTGTAAAGCTCATCAACCCAGGGTCTCTGAGTGAAGTAGAGAAGCTGGTTAGAGAAGAGGTAATGACCTAATTATCAGGCCTGCCATCTGCTTAGGAGTCACGCCTGCCTGATTAGGATTCCGTGATTGTGTTTTTCAAGGAGGATGCTAGATTGTTCAGGGAGCTGTGTGTACGTGTGTGTGTGTGTGTGTGTGTGTATGTGGTAGGTCAACAACACTAGAAATACTAATGCCTTTCTTGAAGGAGGTTGGTAGGTTGTTGGGGGAGGGAGTAGAAGCCGCCTCCAAGGGCTCCTAAGCAGATGTTATCCCTTAGCATGAAGAACACTGTAGAAGGTTGATTATTCTGTAGAAGAGACTCCACGTATGGGAGGAGGAGCAGTCAGGCGAAGGCGACTGTCAGGATGTGGTCAGAGACCCCACATCTACCTGGAGAACCAACTGAGCCATATTTCTCCGTTTAGGAGAAAGCATGAAATATCCAGTTTGTTTTTTCAGTAGGTGGTTTGTACTGGAGGTGAAAATAGTAAATTCGGGATCCTGGAAAAATACGATGAGTCGATTTAGAACTGAAATGCAAACCACTGTATCAGAGCACCTGAGAAGTTAGTGCCTCTGAAGGGACGTGGGTCTGAGAATCAGTGAAGAAATACAAATAGCAGGAAGGTGGCAGGTGAAGGGAGTGTGTCTTTGGACTTGCAGTGGGTATTGTGCTCAGCTGGAAAGGAGGCTGTGAATTGTGCGCCATGAGGCTGAGACCCAGGATAGTGACACACTGCTTGTACTCTAGACATATAGGGAGTGACTTACATGGAAAATATCAAACTTTTTTGTTTTGTTTTGAAAATGTTTCTAAACATTCTTTAGGAGAATTTTTTTTTTTAAGATTTTATTTATTTATTTGACAGACAGATATCACAAGTATGCAGAGAGGCAGGCAGAGAGAAGGGGGGGAAGTAGGCTCCCTGCTGAGCAGAGAGCCTGATATGGGGCTAGATCCCAGGACCCCGGGATCATGACCTGGGTGCCTCCCGCCTCAGGTCATGATGGCATAAGCTGGGGGAGCTGCAGGCAGAGGGAGAAGCAGGCTCACCCCTGAACAAGGAGCCTGATGCAGGACTAGATGCCAGGACCCTGGGATCCTGACCTAAGCCAAAGGCAAACACTTAACTGACTGAGCCACCCAACTGTCCCTTTAGGAGAATTCTTAACAGAAAATCTCTTTGCCTTCAGGTTTTAAAAATGTGCCTATATCGGGATAATCAGCAAGTGATTGCAGTGAGCATCCCAAAGGGAGCAATGTTTTGCCAATTCCTACCCCTACTCCCACCTATCAGAGAGCTCTTTAAAATTTATGTTCTTCTACTGCCCAACTGATACCCTCCAGTTTGAAAGCAATATTGTCTTTTAAAGAATTATAATTTGAAGTCCTGCGTCAAATTTAGAAGGTTATTTGATGTGATTCATATCCCTAAAGAATCAACAAAATATGGCATATACCTTGCCCCAAAGGTCAGACGTTTTTCTGTCCTTTTAATCCAGTGCCACAGTTTTATTTTACATATAGGGATATAGGGAATGGATGCCCAGAAAAGTGTGGTGATTTACTCAAGGTCATAGCTTGTCATTTGTGGAACTTGGACCAGAACTAGGTCTCCCGACTCTTAGCCTATTCTTTGGGTTGCTTCTTGGTATCTCTCACGTGGGAATTTATTTGAAATGTGGCCAGGAGTTGTGTGGCAGTGGCAGTCACACATGACTGCCGTGGGCATGTATTCAAGCACAGTCTATGGACAGAACCCTTTGGACATGATGTGGGCTCTCTCACTGGTGTCAACTGCAGCAAAGTCATCAGAGCAGCAGGGAAGACTTTGAAGGTGCTAGACATCAGCATTCTTTTTGCAGGAGTTTGCCAAAACTCTGGAGCAGAAAGCTTTATTTCCACACCTAAGCCTGCCTCTTACCTTCCCTTTGACCACCACTTCTTGTTGAACCTTGTTTCTGTCTTTCTTTCTTTTTTTTTTTTTTTTAAGATTTTATTTATTTGTCAGAGAGCACAAACAAGGGGAGTGGCAAACAGAGGGAGAAGCAGGCTCCCTGCTGAGCAAGGAGCCCCATGTGGGACTCTATCCCAGGAACCTGGGACTATGAGCTGAGCTGCAGGCAGACGCTTAACCAGCTGAGCCACCCAGGTGTCCCTGAACCCTGTTCTGAAACAGCTTTGGGATAACCTTTTCTTTTGTTTGACTTTCCTAGCATTCAAACTTGAACTAGAGCAGACATCTGGCGAAGAAGTTTCTCTGTAGGATCTTGAGTAGCTATTTAAAATGTGGATTATGGTACATTTTGTTTTTGCCTGTGGCACATCTTTTCAGATTAGGAATTTGCAGTCATAAGCTTCCTTTCCTTAACAAAGACAGCTAACCTGGTCAGACCTCCTTACCATTTCTCTTACCCTAACAAAGACAGCTAACCTGGTCAGACCTCCTTACCATTTCTCTTACCCTTAAAACCACCAGTAGGCTTCATTTAAGTTAGTCTCTCTTTCTCTCTCTCTCTCTCTCACACACACACACACACACACACACTATTAACATAGAGAGATACTCTGGTTATATTCTAAGGGTTCCTAGTATGCTGCAGTTTCTACTTTTTATTTCAAAAAGATCTGAAATGCCTCTGATTCTGGGACAGTGGCTCCCCAAAATGGCACATGATCCATATTACCTGGGAGGCTTAAAAAAAAAAAAAAAAAAGTCAAGGCCCTACCCAGGCCTATGGGATCAGACTCTTTGTCAGCATATAGTTTATTTACCAACTACTTTATCAGTGATACAATGTGTACTTTGTATATTGGATACTTAATAAGTGGCTTAAGAATTTATTTAGAGCCTCTTGGGAGGATGAAAGCTTTCAGGTGTTTTTAGAACACTTAGTGCACTATGTTCAGTGTGGCATTGTAAGGTGAATCTATTTTTTTCAGCAATGATATAAGCATGAATAGTGAAAGCATTCTCTAAAGATGTTCTGAATTGGGCCATTTGAAAATGCACTGGCTTACCTGCAGAGTGTCAGATGAGCTCTACTGAAGGGCAGAGAAATGTTTTAATTTAGGGCTTTAAAAAAGGAAACAATTTTAAAATGTATACTTATGATAAATAGATTGAAAATTGACATGAATAAAATACTTTCTTTGCATTAAAACAGGCACTCTCTTTGTTTTTAAACTCCACGTCTTTTAGGGACACCTGGTTGACTCAGTCAGTTAAGTGTCCGACTCTTGATTTCTGCTCAGGTCATGATCTCAGGGTCCTGGGATGGAGCCCTGGGTCAGGCTCAGTGCTCAGAGGGGAATCTGCTTTAGGATTCTCTCCTCCCTCTGCCCCACCCTCCTTAAATAAATAAATAAATAAATCTTTTTTTTTTTTTTTTTTAAGATTTTATTTATTTATTTGACAGACAGAAATCACAAGTAAGCAGAGAGGCAGGCAGAGAGAGGGTGGAGGCAGACTTCCTGCCTAGCAGAGAGCGGGATGCGGGGCTCGATCCCAGTACTCTGGGATCATGACCTGAGCTGAAGGCAGAGGCTTTAACCCACTGAGCCACCCAGGGCCCCCAATAAATAAATAAATCTTAACAACAACTCTGCATCTTTTAAAAACTTGATTATTAAAAAGCACAATCTTAAAATATTCATTTGACTGTGATTTTGCACATAGACTGAATATAGAAATAATGCATATTGTACTTGAAAATTGCAGCATGTTAATGTTTACTGCCCTCACAGAGTTTATCTAATTCTATCTTCTACTTTTGCGAATGGGGAAGCTGAGACCCAATGGGTAAGAGTGAGTTAATCCAAAAGTATTAATCAAGACTTTCCCTAGGCACGTCACAGTTACGTACTCAAACCAGCCACGTATAAAAGGAAAATGATAAGACAGGGCGGAGTCTGTCACGGAACTTGGGAGAGGAAGTGCCGCTGACCCTCAGGAAGGGGCTGAGATCAGGAACAAGAAGGCCTTCAGGAATTTCTCTCTCTGTCTCTCTTGTATCTCTGCTTTTTTCTGCTTCTGTTGTTGGTCTTTTCTTTCTTACATGTGGACCTAACCTGTTCATTCGTGTGGCTCTGTATGGTTACTGTATACCTCCCACTTTTATTTATAGTTTAAGTTGCCTGCCCAGACTTACACCAAATTCCACTTAACGTGGGAGGAAGAATCTGGCTGATCCAAGCTTGGGCCCGCTGGTTCCACGAGCTCTGACAAGGTAGAGGGGAAGGTATTATTTAGACATGACTGCACGAGAGGGAATATCCAGAGGAAGGCAAATCACTGAGTTGGGCAGATACCCCACAGCTTTTCTGACAGTACAGTCATAAATTCTAGCACTCTAGGGGAAAATGAGGATGGTTTGAAATAAGGTAATGGCAGTGAGTGTGGGAAGAAATAAGCAGATTTGAGAGAGATGGAGAAAAATCAGTAAGCTCTGGTAATTTGTTGGATATTGGGGAATGGGAGTTGTTGAAGACAGAAAATGGGGTGGGGTGGTCACATTCACAGTAATAGGGAATACAGGAGAGGAGGCTTGGGAGGTATGAAGGGGGGGCAGATGGGGCTTGATTTCAGTTTTAAATATGTTGACTTGGGAGTACCTGTGAAAATTATAGGTGGAAATGTCTGCCAGGTTAATTGAATAGGTCAAAAATGTATGGGTCTGGACCTCTGGGGAGAGTTGTCAATATTATGAATGTAATTAAAGGATGCTTAATGGGTGAGCTTGCCCAGGGAGCATTTATAGAGCAAATAGAGATGACTCAGGACTGAACCCTGAAGAAACACTAGCAGGACAAAGCAGGACGAAGATGAGGGATTCTAAAGGAGATTAAGACATGGACAGAGATGTAGATGTAGATTGTAGATGTAGGAGGAAGACTGAGCAGGTAATGGCCTTTCCTTTGGGAGCCCCGTGGAAAGAGTACCTGATTCAGGAGTGTCACCAGTGAAAAGTGCCACGTGGCTGACATGTGACATAGCACCTGAAAAGCAACATACTGGACTAAGCCCCGGAGAGGGCCGTGCAGAGGGCAGAGACCAGATTACAGGAGGCTTTTGAATGACCGGGAGATAGAATGTGCAGAGAGAGAGGAGTATTAGGCCATTAAAATGGTCTGGTTGGAAAAGAGAGGAAAGGGATGGTAGCTAGGTAGATCAAGAAAAGGGTGAAGAGATTGATTCTCTGTTTTTCTTTTTAAGATCAGAGAGACCTAGAGCATGTTTAAATACTCATGGGAAAGAGGCAGTAGGGAGGAGCCATTGGAAATACAGGAGAGGAGGCACAGTTTCTGGAGTGAAATCCTAAAAAAGGGAGCGATGGGCTTCAGAGACAGGAAGATGAATGGAGGCAGGCTGGCTGATGGAGGGAACTTGGAAGAGGGAGGGGTGTGAAAGTCAAGGACACTAGCTGGGTTCAGGACTTTTCTGGGACTCTAGAACTCCTGGTAGTTTGGGGAGGTGAAAAGGGAGGAGTTGAGGCCCCTTTCAGTGTTGAGATTTTTTTAAATGATGCTGTGAATAATTTTTTTTTAAAGATTTTATTTATTTATTTGACAGTACAAGCAGGCAGAGCAGCAGGCAGAGAAAGTGAGAGAAGCAGGCTTCCTACTGAACAGGGAGCCCGATGCAGGACTGGATCCCAGGACCCCTGGGATCATGACCTGAGCTAAAGGCAGACACTTAACCAACTGAGTCATCCAGGTATCCCAGACCCTGCCAATAATTTTAGAAATGAAAGTGGGTGTCTGTGCTGCATAGATCAGTGGGAGTTGGGGAGAAGGTGGTTCACCTGGGAATAGGATCTCTTTGCACTTGAATTCATCTGATCCAGGTTGTAGACGTGCTCAACACTGGAGTCTCTGGTTTCCTTAGGATTGAATCACTAATTGCAATGAAGAAGGCTCAGAGCAGTCAGCATCTCTTAATATTCAGCATTCAGAGATAAGTCTAGAGGCATCTTTCTGTTAAGAATTTCACTGAAAATCGTTCCCACAACCCCACATACCCTTACTAACATAGCCCTGTTGGGATGTACATGTGGTCTGATTCTGTCGAACACTAACTGCTTTTTACTTCATCCCAAACCCCAAACCCTTGACTTTGCCATAGTTAGTTATTGTTTAAAAGCTGAGAAGTAAGGCACCGTGTTCCCCTCTAGGGCCCTGGGCAGGGGGAGGGAAGAAGTGCAAGGAGTTCCTCTCCCAACACAGGCCTTCCCCTCCAGCTGAGACCACAATGCCCAGGGAGCCTGAATTCCCCAGGGTGCCTTAGTGAGGATGGAAGGTGAAAAAGATACTCAAGGCTAGTGAGCAGAAGTAGAATTTAAGAATAAGATGAGTATCTTCACCATGTGCATTCCCTCCCTGACCTAAAATGTAGCCCCCAAGCAAATGTTCTAATGGCTGCTCCATCTGGGTCTCTTATGCCTCCTGTGGGAAACAATGCAGTAGGGATAAGGAGGGGTCTCTTGCCAGTACCTGGCCTTCTTTGGTAGATCGTAGGGCCTCCCCCTGTTAAATGAATACAGAAGGCAAGAGAAGAGGGTTTAGGGCCAAGAAGGAAGGAATGTAACTGAAGCTTTGCAGCTGAAATCCCTCCCACAGTCTGCTTCTGCGACAGCCCAGGGAAGTGATCTCTCCATCGTGCTGGAAGGTAGGGGATGATTTGCTGAAAGCTGGCGCACAGTTGCCACTTGGCACTCTTCCCTGTTGTCACTCAGCTCTCCTTGTGATGAGGCGGGGGCGGATATACCTAGAATGGAGCCCCATTGGAGTGTTAGGGCACTGTTTCTCCCAGTTGGGGAGTAAATTCCACAGAGGAGCCTGGGTCCTCAGGACAGCAGAGTGCCCCCCCCTTTTTAAAAAAAGATTTTATTTATTGTCAGAGAGATAGCACAAGTAGGCAGAGCAACAGGCAGAGGGAGAGGGAGAAGCAGGCTTTCAGCTGAGCAGGGAGCCCAATGAAGGGCTTGATCCCAGGAGCCCGGGATCACAGCCCAAGCCAGAGGCAGATGCCTAACCAACTGAGCCACCCAGGCGTCCCCCTCCTTTTTTTCTTTAAGATTTTTTATTTATTTGACAGAGAGACATAGCGAGAGAGGGAACATAAGCAGGAGGAGTAGGAGAGGGAGAAGCGGACTCCCTGATGAACAGGGAGCATGACGCAGGGCTCCATCCCAGGACCCTGGGATCATGACCTGAGCCCAAGGCAGACTCCCAATGACTGAGCCACCCAGGCGTCCCACAGTGGCCCACTCTTAAGTGCACAGTACCAGAGGTCTGATAATGGAAAATTTAGTGAATGCTTTGCTGTGTCCTGCTTTTCTTTATCGGTGAAATGAGACTTGCGTTTCTGAATGGACAATGAGAAAATCACAGTAGAACAAGCTGGGGGAGCCTTTGGAAGACTGGTAGGTGGACTTTAGGAAATGAGTGTGCAAGGCACAGGTTCAGGGCATTGGGCATGTGCCTGGGTATTGGGAGATCTGCTGCTTGCAGAGTGAATCTGTGGCTCCCCGTTGGATAAATGGGTATAATGGTACTTGCCTCGCAGGATTGTCATGAGGATGCAGTTGGATGATGCATGTGCAAGTACTTGGCACAGAGCTGAATCTCAGTAGTGCTATTTTTGGATGTGTCCGAAACAGATGTGCTGTGAAGTGGCTGGAATATGTGAAAGTTTGATGGAGAATAGGCCCCATGACATTACATTGTGCATCTCTTTCTTTTCCTTATATTCACATTGTATTTGTGTTCTTCCTAGAGGAGTGATTCAGACTGCAGTCCTGATCGATGGTGCTTCTGTGATCATTGACTTGATCTCTTGAGCTCTAGAGAGGCCATTTTTATCTAGATATATGTGCCTCTTCTTGTCACCATGAGGACCCAGGCCTTTATAAACTTCTCATAAGCATGGTTAATTGAGCTGTCACTCCCTTGCTTCCTGGATGTTTATGTGTGTATCATGTGTCCATGCTGCCATTAAACTCAAGCATAGTTGTTAACATGCACATTTTTAAAGTGGGATTCTGTTAAGGACTGATGCTTCTTTTATGGTTGACCAGGGTGTCAGTCATAGTATATTGTGTATTTTCTGAATAGAAAGGAGTTTTCTGTTTTGATCCCAGAAAATCGCTGGAGAGAAAGTCTGGGCTTAGAGCTGGTTTAGGGAAGCCTGGGAGAGTGCATGGGGCTCTTTCAAGGCCGTCTCCGCTCTTTCATTTGTGCTTAGTACTGCCATCAGACCAGCAAGCACTGGTCCACCTCAGTGCCCTGACCACCATGGAGGGGCTCAGACATTTTCCAGGAAATTAGCCAGTCAGGATTATGGTAACCATAAGCATTACCAACTTTTTTTGAAAGGTTTTATTTGGGGCCCCTGGGTGACTCAGTCGTTAAGCCTCTGCCTTTGGCTCAGGTTATGATCCCAGGGTTCTGGGATCGAGCCCCGCATTGGGCTCCCTGCTCCATGGGGAGCCTTCTTCTCCCTCTCCCACTCCCACTCCCCCTGCTTGTGTTCTGTCTCTTGCTGTGTCTCTCTCTGACAAATTTAAAAAAAAAAAAATCTTAAAAAAAAAAGGTTTTATTTATTTGAGTTGGGGGAAGGGCATGGTGCAAGGGAGAGAGACTCTCAAGCAGACTCCTTACTGAGCGGGGAGCTTGAACTCATGACCCTGAGATCATGACCTGAGTCTAAATGAAGAGTTGAATGCTCAATGAAACAAGCCACCCAGTCTCCCCAAGTATAGAAACAGATTAATGCAAAGTATCTATGGCAAACAAGATATCAGACTTTTTTTTTTTTTAAAGATTTTTATTTATTTATTTGACAGACAGATCACAAGTAGGCAGAGAGGCAGGCAGAGAGAGAGGAGGAAGCAGGCTCCCAGCTGAGCAGAGAGCCCAATGCGGGACTCGATCCCAGGACCCTGAGATCATGACCTGAGCCGAAGGCAGAGGCTTTAACCCACTGAGCCACCCAGGCGCCCAAGATATCAGACTTTTAAATAAAGACAGGATCAGTAAGAATGTTGTGCCCAGCCATATTGGAGCCTGAGGCTAAAGGAAAATAAATACAGATCCTGTCTTAGTTGAAAAATTGAAATGTGAAAAAAAATTAAAATTTATTCATGAAATTTTTGCATTGATGCTCATTTACAAAATATGTTAATATTTTATTTACTTTGATGACTGAGTTTTTGGCACTCCCTTAAATTTTGTGTCTAGATACCTCATTCCCCACACCCTATTCCCAGCCCTTGTTTTACATCAAAAGCAGAGGAAATTTTCTCCACATGTAACTTAGTACCTTGGTTGGTGCTGGTGTGTTTCTGGACCTTTTTGAAGACTTTGCTTCTTAACACACCCTCCAGGTTTGGAGGGTGGGTTTTTCTTTAAAGAAAAAATATTGTTTTTTAAAAACAACTAAAAGAGTTGGTTTTTTTTTTTATTATAACTTTTTTTTTAATATTTTATTTATTTATTTGACAGAGAGAGATTACATGTAGGCAGAGAGGCAGGCAGAGAGAGAGAGAGGAGGAAGCAGGCTCCCTGCCTAGCAGAGAGCCCGATGCGGGACTCGATCCCAGGACCCTGGGATCATGACCTGAGCCGAAGGCAGCGGCTTTTAAATTATAACTTAAGAAAGATAATATATGGTCATTATAAAAAATTTGGAGGGGCCCCTGGGTGGCTCAGTTGGTTAAGTGTGTGACTCTTATTTTCGGCCTAGGTCATGATTCTAGGATGGAGCCCTGCATTGGGTGGCACACTCAACAGGGAGTTTGCTTAAGGATTCTCTCTGTCCCTCTCCTTCTTCATCCCTCTCAAAAAATGAATACATAATTTTTTTAAAAAGATTTTATTTATTTATTTGTCAAAGAGCACACAAGCAGGGGGAGCGATAGAGGGAAAAGCAGGTTCCCTGCTGTGCAAGGAGCCAGATGCAGGGCTCAAACCCAGGACACTGGGATCACCACCTGAGCCAAAGGCAGATGCTTAACTGACTGAGCTACCGTGATGTCCCTGAATAAATAAATCTTTAAAAAAACTTGGAAAATACAGAAAAGGATAAGGAAAAAGCAGTCATCTATAATCCCATCATACATAGGCAATTTAGTCTTTGAAAGTTTTTGCATGTTTTAGTCATAGCATTTTGTTGTATTTTCTTCTAGTCTTTTCACTACACATGTGATTTTTCACATAATTGTGCTCCTAACAAGGCTAGAGCTTTGTATCTTTTTTTTTAATTTGCCCTATTGTGTACATTTTAGTATTTTAAAAATGTTAAATATTTTAACAGCTATACATCCATCTCCTCAACTTTACTTATAGCCTTAACTATAATACTGGATAGTTGGTTCCAGTTGTTCTCTTCTTCTTCCAGATTGGGTGGGATCCTCTGTTCCTCAGATCTACTTCCCTTCCTTGTTTGGCATAAACCTCTTAGAACCCTCTGACATCTTGGTTTTTCCCAGTGCCTTGTCTAGGCTCTTGAGAGTGAGCAGTTTCCTCAACAAGCTTTTTTCCATAGGCTCTGCACTGACCCTTAGCTTCTTTCTTCAACCCTTTGCTGAGCGCTAGAAGCTTCTTACTTTGGTTGACCCACCTTTCTCCCTAACTTACATTTCTCTGTTCTTTTGGGGTTGGTACTCATTTATTATCAATCTAGTCATTGAACTTATACTCATTTGGTATCTGGGCTGGTTTTTTAAAATTTTTTAAAGATTTTATGTATTTTCAGAGAAAGAGAGAGAGAGAGAACAAAGCAGGGAGAGGGGCAGGCAGAGGGAGAAGAAAGCTCCCCTCAGAGCTGGGAGCCCGATGTGCCACTCCCTTCCAGGACTCTGAGATCATGACCTAAGCCAAAGGCAGATGCTGAACCAACTGAGCCACCTGAGGTGTGCCTGGTATCTGGGTTGTTAATACTTGATCCCAGCTTCAGTGGAATTTGGTTTCTTTATGTCTGTTTGGTGCCTGAGTCAAATCTGATCTCTGCTGTGTCCAGGAAGACTTGGGAGTGGGCCATTCCTGGAGCTTTACTGCGTCATTGTAGTTGCCACAGAAAGCCAGAGAAGGACTCCACAGTTCTGTGTCTCTTCCTGTTGCCCAGCCTCCACTTCCTTTAGAGTTACTCACTGAGTTTCTGTGCCGTCCTACCCGCCCTCACTTGTGTCTTGACCTCTCAGGTCTGCCGGGGAGTAGATTGCAAGAGCAGTATGGACACCAGTGCCTGGGCAGGTTTCTCTCCAATGCGGACAGTTTCACGTAGAGCAGAGACTAGAGTGGGGGATTTACCTCAAGTGCAGAATTTAAAGGGCACCCTAAAGTTCAGTAATTAACCTTAATAATGTTTTTAAAAAATAAAAATGAATACAAAAAGCCACAGTGAACAAAATATCAGAGCTTAAAATACAGAATCAGTTTGGGGAGCCTCAACTCTTGATTTCAGCTCAGGTCCTGATCTCAGGGTCGTGAGAGGGAGCCCCATGTCAGGTTCTGTGCTGGGCCTGAAGCCTGCTTAAAATTCTTTCTCCCTCTCTTTCTGCCTTCCCCCCACCCCTGCCTCCCACTTGTGGTCTCTAAAAAACTTCAAAACAAAACAAAATGAAATAGGATCAGTTTAACATTGCTGTGCCCAGCCATACTGCAGCCTGAGTCAAAAGGAAAACATCAGTAATACTCACTTTGTCTTTTTGTGCCTGTGGCAAGTGCCTCACTCTGCTCTTCCTAGTCCCAACCCTGGTTGTACCAGAGGAACCAACCAGAGGAAGTTTTCCCCGTCATTGCGAGTGTATGCCTGATCCTTTTGGAGACTTAACAGCCTCCTTAGGTTTGCCCATGTCTGAGCTCTTTTTTCACTCGGTACGAAAGATTCCATCCACCCTGTCTGCTTCCTCTCACTGGGGAGCTAAGTCCTCCTCTTTATGATTCTGATAATCCCGGGTGAAAACCATCTTCCAGGCTTTACCAGATAATGAGTGTTCTGGTGTTGAGGATTCCCCCACTTACCGACTCTGATCTGTGAGCCCAGTAAAGGTTATGATGCAGATCATGTTCCCCTGTTCAGATTCCTAATGACTGTCCTTTCCCAAATAGATTTTGACCATTTTCTGCCATAGATCTTTGTGTGTGATTGCAGATTCTATTTTAATGTAAAGCTAGTTTTTAACTGAAAAATTCTCACTCTTCAAGTGCAATTTTTAATACTCAGTTTTAACATTCTGTTCTGGACACTTTTTGTTAAAGGAACCTCTACTGGTTAAAATTATTGAAGCCTAGGGCGCCTAGGTGGCTCAGTGGGTTAAGCCTCTGCCTTTGACTCAGGTCGTGATCTCAGGGTCCTGGGATCGAGGCCTGCTTCAGGGTCTCTCAGCAGGGAGCCTGCTTCCACCCCTCTCTCTCTGCCTGCCTCTCTGCCCACTTGTGATCTCTGTCAAATAAATGAATAAAATCTTTTAAAAAATTATTGAAGCCTAGATTGTATCAGAGCTCATGTATTTTTTTTTTTAAAGATTTTATTTATTTATTTATTTATTTGTCAGAGAGAGAGAGAGAGAGCGAGCGAGCACATAAGCAGGCAGAGGCAGAGAGAGAAGCAGGCTCGCTGCTGAGCAAAGAGCCCAATGCGGGACTTGATCCCAGGACCTCGGGATCATGACCCAAGCTGAAGGCAGCAGCTTAACCAACTGAGCCACAGGTGACCCAGAGCTCATGTATTCTATAATCATGTTGGTACAAGGTTTCTTAGGGTCATCAGGGTCAAGGAACAGAACTTTAAATAAAATTAGATTAAGTAAAAAGGAATTTATTGGATAAATGTGGTGGAACCTTCCAGAACCCAACAGTAGGAAGCAAAGCTGGATTTTCTGACTATTGGAAAGTTTTCAGATGGCTCTTTTGTCTGTACCTCTCCCCTTGGAGCCACATAGTCTTGTACTGTAGCTTCTTCCAAGTGTCAGCTCATTTTCCTGCTCCTTTTTCTTTTTTAATTGAAGAATAGTTGACGCACAATGTTACATTAGTTTCAGATGTATATAACATAGTGACTCAGCAAGTCTGTATATTATGCTAGGCTGACCACACTTGTAGCTAACATCTGTCACCCTATAGCACCATTACTATATTCCCTGTATTGTATCTTTTATTCCCTCAACGTCTTCATTCCTTGACTGGAAGCCATTTTCTTGCTCAGGCTCTCAAGGGAGAATGTGCGCTAGCTGCCCACTCCTGGTCCAGTTCAGTGTAGCCAAGAGATGGGGGTCACTTGATAACAACATATGTGATCATTATTTCAGCATGGGGTGAAAGCTAGACCACTGTGTTGTTTGCAGTGTATAATCATAAAGTAAAGTCTTTGTTTTCTGAAAGAATATAGCCCTAGTGAGACAGATTGGTTTGCACGCAGGTGGGATATAATTAGGGTAAGAAAAGAACGTGGGGATGGGCATTCTGTGAGGTGAAAGTTCACAAAGGAGTTCTGGTTTGAGTACACTTGTATTTAGAGCCACAGCTTACTAATGAAACAGAAGAGAGGGATTCCAGATAGAGAATATAAGGAAAGAGCGTGGAGGCAACAGAGGATACTGCCAGACAGCTCTGTTCAGTGTGGGCTGCTGATTATGATGGGCCTTGTATACCACATTAAGATAGGGATTTTTTTTTTAAATTTTATTTTTTATTAATATATAATATATTATTAGCCCCAGAGGTACAGGTCTGTGAATCGTCAGGCTTACAGACTTCACAGCACTCACCATAGCACATACCCTCCCCCGTGTCCATAACACTGTCCCTAACCCCAACCCCCCAGCAACCCTCAGTTTGTTTTGTGAGATTAAGAATCTCTTATGGTTTGTCTCCCTCCTGATCCCATCTTGTTTCATTTTCTCCTTCCCTGCCCCCTACAAACCCCCGTCCTGCCTCTCAAATTCCTCATATCAGAGAGATCATATGATAATTGTAAGACGGGATTTTGATCTTACAGCTGGTTGAGAGCTAGCAGAGAATTATAAGCACAGAAACAACATTATTGGAAAAAAAAAAAAAAGAAACAACATTATTGGATTTGCTATTTAGGAGACCTCTGTTCATCATCTGTCTTGTACCAAGCACTGTGCTAGCCCTGAGGATTCCAAGAGGAGTAAGAAGTTCCTGACATTTTAATCTTCTTTGGTGACCCATTTCTCAAGTGCCCTCCATCTCCTAGCCACACTGAATCTCTGTGATTTCAGTATTCAGAGTCCTTAAACTAGTGTTCAGTGAGGACATTCAGTATCATAAAGTATAAATAGTACGCTTTATGTAAAAAAAAAAAAACCACTTTGTAAAGTATCACATAGTATGTCATAAAATATGAAAACATAACAAGCCTTCTTGCTACCAAGGCAGAAAAGCACTCCCTCTTCACCTCAGCCTGCCTAGTGAAGAGATCAACATATCGCACATAATCACAACACATTGTGGGAAGTGTGACAGTGCAAGTAATGGCCAAATATGTGGCAATATGAAAGCCTGGGGGTGATGGTTAGGAAAAGGGAGGACTTCACAGAAGGGTTGAACTTATGTTGAGCAGAAGATTAGGACAGGATATTCCAGGCGGAGGGAATAGCACAGGTGAACCTTCGTCACAGGGATAAAGCTGCAGAAAAGTTCAAGTTCAGAAAGCTTGGTGGGGGAGGAGGAGGGATCGTTGGGAGCTAGACCTGGAGGAGGCAGGGCTGTCTTTTAATTATATGTCATATGTTGTTGGTGGGGGTATAAAATGGTATAAGCACTTTGGGAAAAGGTTTGGTAGTTTCTTATAAAATTAAATATATACCTGCTTGATAGCTCAGCACATACACTCTTGGGTATTAGTTGTTGACCGAAAAGAAATATTTATTTTATGATACAAAAGACTTGTACAAGAATGCATATAGAGCTTCCTTTATAATATCTCTAAATTGGAATTAACTCAATGTCTCTCTGTAAAAGAAAGCATAAACAGATTAGTAATAAGAGTGATATACTAATACACTCAAGAATATAGCTATTATGGTGAATGAAAGATCCTTACAAAAAAGCCTATAGTGTATGATTCCATTTATATGAAGTTCTAAAGCCCACAAACCCAGCAATAGATGAAAAAGTCAGAACAGTGGTTGTCTCAAGGTGGGGGATACAAGGGTTGGATTGTCTGGAAAGGGGTAGGAGGAAATTTTCTGAATGATGGAAAGGTCTGATACTTTGGTAGAGGTCTGGGTTGCATTGAGAGTATATATTTATCAAAACTCATCCAATAATAAACTTAAGATTTGTACATTTCACTGTAAATAGATTTCATTTATGCCCTCCTTCCCTGCCCCCCAAAAGAACCATGAACTCTGGACACAAGTTAAAGAAATGCATGCTAAAGCCTCTGGATAAAGTACACCGAGGTCTGTACCTTACTTGGAAATGGGTCAAAAATAAGATGAGTTTAGGGCGCCTGGGTGGCTCACTTGTTAAGCATCTGCCTTTGGCTCAGGTCATGATCTCAGGGTCCTGAGATCGAGCCCCACATCGGGTTCCCTCCTCTATGGGAAGCCTGCTTCTCCCTCTCCCACTCCTTCTGCTTGTGCTCTCTCTCTGTCAAACTAATAAATAAAATTGTAAGAAAAAAAAGTTAAAAAAAAATAAGATGAGTTTATATTTGCATAGATGATGATGTAAATGTGATAAAACCAATGTACCAGAATGTTAACATTGCAGACTCTAGGTGGTAGGTGTGTGGCTATTTGAAGTATGATCGTCTCAACTTGACTGTGTGTTTGAAATTTTTCATAATAAAATGGAAGATATAAAGGTTTCTACATAGTGCTGTGTAAGGAATTTGGAGAACCAATAAATGCTTTTAAGAGGAGTTATTAGAGGGGCGCCTGGGTAGCTCAGCAGGTTAAGCCTCTGCCTTCGGCTCAGATCATGATCTCAGGGTCCTGGGATTGAGCCCCACATCGGGCTCTCTGCTCAGCGGGGAGCCTGCTTCCCCCCCCCACCCCCGCCTGCCTGTCTGCCTACTTGTGATCTCTCTCTCTGTCAAATAAATGAATAAAATCTTAAGAAAAAAAAAAAAAGGAGGAGTTATTAGATATGAATCGGGGAAGAGGAGTTATTAGGTATGAGTTGGGGAACTAATAGAGGAATTATTAGATAGAAGTTCTAGAAGAGAAAGAGATTCAGGGCAGAACGGAGGACTGTATTTTAGTTCTCCTGGTAAGAAAAGAGGAGAGTGCGCAGGAGCACCAGGGATGGGGTAGAGAGGATGGATCCTGGAGAAATTTAAGGGATAGAATTGTTAAGACTCAAAGTGAAATCAGCTTGGTGATGATTCCTTCCCTTGGGGAAGGAAACGGTGAACTGGTGCACAAGTCCAGGGGGAGGGACCACACCTCGGAGATGGCATATGGCAGTGATGGGTCATACATCCAGAAATCCTGAACCTCAGACAAAAGGCCTTAGCGTGAAGTGAAGGTGGAATGCTCTAGAACTAACAGTTGGGAGCTGAGAGACTGTCAGCCATCCTTTGCCTTTGCCAAAACCCCAGTTCTCCTTCGGAGAGTGTGGACCAGTAACACACATCTAGGCTTGGTGGAGACACACGCCCGAGCTTGGATATCTGTAGTCGGGGGCCGACAGAGCTAACCTCAGCCACTCTGTCTGTTTGCACACCACTTATCAGAAGATTGCTGGCACCAGAGACTGAGACAGTTCAGGCCCAAGAGGCTCTCCACTTCTTCAGGGGAGGGATGCTGCAGGATGGAGCATGGGGTTGTTTGATTTCTTTTCCTTCTCCACCGAAGAGGGTTTTCATTTCCAGCTCAAGTGTTATTTTTAAAAGAAGGAGTGGCGCATAGAGAAAGTGTCACTGTGTGACAGCACAGAGATTTCTCTGCAGCTCTCCACGATGCCGCCCCGTGAGCACGCTGCTCAGGTGACTGTCCAGTTGGCTCTCGTCTCCTGCAGCCCTCTGTAGTGCGAGGCTGAGTGCTCAGGGCTTTTTTCTCTGGAGGGGTAGACCCCCTTATCCCCGGGGCCCTTTTCTCAAAATGTGTCCCTTCTATCCCAAACTAGAGTTTAATCTTCTGAAAGCCTGGGACTGTGTCGTGTTTTCTGTTGTTTGGGGTTTTTTTTCTGGGGTGGGGGGGTGGGTATCCATTTTGGTGTTGGGCAGACACATTGTGTCACAAACACTGAGTGCCTTTTATGCAGTAGGCACGGTGCTGGGTGGCAGAGTCAGTCATTGTCCCTGATCTTGTGCACTTTACAGGGGAAGAAGGCATCAAACCAGGAATTACCTACCTAAGTATTTAATTACACTCCTGCTGTGTCCCAAAGGAAAAGTGGAGGGTGCTGTGTATAACAAGGGATTTAACTTAAATCAGAAGAAGGGGGTAGGGCCAGGGGCAATCAAGGAAGCCTCATCAAAGGAACAGCCTGAAGCCCAAAGGATGCCTTGTAGGAGCTGGTCAGACGGAAGGGTGCATAGGGCAAAAGGAGTAGCATGCACTGAAATCCTTAGGGAGAGTGGAGTAAAAGCAACACGGAGGAAGAAAGAACGCAGCTGGGGCTGGACCACAGAGAGCCGTGGCAGGCTGGGGTGTAGGAGTGAGGCTGCCGAGAGGTCGCGTCCCATCACGTACAGTCTTGCAGGCCATCGCCAGCATTCGGAGCTTTATTCACAGAAGGGCAGCACGCCACTGAGGGGCTCCACGCAGCTGAAAGATCCTCACATTCCGTTTTTAAAAGATCATCACCCTGGCTGTAGTAGAGAGAATAGAAAATGGCTCTGTGTGACCCAGGAAAGCTGGTCGGTGGATTTAAGTGAACAAAGAACACGGCCCTACTGTTGTGTCTTACCCTTTCTCTCTCCTTTGCTGCCCATGGGAACGAGACAGCAGTGGTGGGCCCAGGAGCTCGGGGAAGCCTCTCGTGCTTGGCCTAAGCTACTGGCGGATGCAGCCCGGGGTGCCCTGGCTCTGGTTCTGTGTGCGGGCTTCTTCCCACGCCTCTGGGGTGTGTGAGCCAGCTCCATTTCTTAAACTCTAACCTTTTGTCCCAAGCAGTCAGGTGCCTTTCCTGGAAATGTCTCTCTCTCTCTCTCTCTTTTTTTTTAAGAGACTTCTGCCAAACCCCTTCATAGAAGCCCCCGAGCTGAGGCTGCTCTCCAGTTGTCCCAGTGCTGGAAAGGAAGAGCCCGTTGCTGTCTGCCCCACATTCAGCCTGGGCTGTGGACTTAATGGGTTGGGTTGGTGTTTCAGCACCACTGCCTGAGTTTGCCAGTCTCTGACTTTGTGCCCACGGTTCTTCTTAGGGGGAGGCGGGGGGAGAAAGTTGAATATTTCTAGTCTTCCCCCATCTGGGTGTTCTTTCTGCCTGGGGAAGGGACTGCTTAAACATGTTCCCCAGAAGGAGCTCACACATGGTGGATTTTTAATTTGAGGCAAATAAGGAGAAATTGAGGTTAAAAAAAAAAAAAAGAAAACAACAAACTCCAAGTCCCCACTGAAATCAGTGTTGACAAATGATGCAGATTGACCTTTTCTCCTGTAAAATCTTTGTTGTGCTCCTTGCCATCTGTGACAGAGCTTTGAAAATTTTCGTTCCTTCTCCAACTTTTGGCGAAGTCGTCCTCGATGTGAATATACAGTAGGTGGGTGTTTGTCGGCCTCTCGGTTGTCACTGTCTGTGGGAGCTCGCAGACACTGCGGGCCGTGCACCCAAGCTCCCACCTGGTTGGCTGGAGAGGCCCCCTACCTGTCGCTGTGTCTTTTATTATTTCCCCTGGTAGCAGAGCTGTGCATGCTTTACTGCTAACGGGAGCAGATGGGGGCAGGAAAAGAGTGGACCAAGGTGAGGGCCAGGAACTGGCACACCTGTATTCTAGTCCTGGCCCTGCTGCTAAGTGGCAGGACTAAGGCCATCTAGGCTCTTCTCAGTGCCTCAGTTTCCCAGCTGGCGAAATGGAGATTGTAATACATGCCCTGCTTACTTCACAAGGCTCTCAAAGACAAAGCAGCGTTCTCTAGCTCAGTCC
Source organism: Neogale vison (assembly GCF_020171115.1). Lineage (NCBI taxonomy): Eukaryota > Metazoa > Chordata > Mammalia > Carnivora > Mustelidae > Neogale > Neogale vison. Next base: position 90,904,059 of record NC_058098.1, on the reverse strand, counting down.
CAACCTGGAAATAGATTACCTTAACTGTACAGGTTTGAAGAGTTTTGTATTGTTTTGTTTTTTAAAGTTTGTTGCCTGAATTTAAAAATCAGGAGATTTTGGGGGCACCTGGGTGTCTTAGCTGGTTATGTGTACGACTCTTGAGCTCAGCCCAGATCTTGATCTCAGGGTTGTGTGTTCAAGCCCTGCTTTGGGCTCCATGCTGGATGTGGATCCTACTTTAAAAAAAAAATAATAATAATAAATAAAAACCAGGAGATTTCACAGAAAACTCTAGCTTCTCTTGGAAGTCAAAAAACTTGGCAACCCTCAGCCCACACTCCTTGGCAGTGATGGGCTGGATTTGAGGAGTGGCTGCCTATGAGCATGGGGCATGCCCTTCTGGTTGATGTGGTCCCCATCCCATAGACACAGCGAGTCTGTGTCACTGGTCCCTGTCTAGACATTTTGTGATACCTGGACTGTTTCCCTCCTTTGCATGATCTGTCTGCTCCCTATTGGCCTTTGGATCTTATGCCCTTGATTTCAAGAAGATATTCTGGATTTAGAATATACACTTACCATATGTCTCAGCAATTTCATTCCTAGTTATTTACCCAAGAGAAATAAATACTTAAATCTACAAAAAATGGACTTCTGTATGAACATTTAATTTATAACAGCCCGAAGTAGAAATAGTGGAAATATTCTTTAACAGATGAATGGTTAGACTAATTGTGGAGAATGTCTATATAATGCAATATTAGTCTGCAATTTAAAAAATCCCAAACTACTAATAAATGTAACAATGAGAGTGAATCTCAGAAATATTATACAGAAGAAGCCAGACAGAATAGTACATACTGTTTGATTCCATTTATTCTGGAGCAAGCAAAACTAATCCACAGGACTGATCGCAGATGAAAAGTTACATGAGATAGTAGGCAGGGGGTGGTTGCCTACGCAGAGGTACAAGGAACTGTTCATAGTGATGGACCGATGGAAGTCATGGTTGAAAGAGAGTATAAAGGTGTGAAAACTCATCAAACTCTGCACTTCGAAGGGTACATTGTATTGTATGTAAAGTTAGTTTAAAGCATTTACAAAGACCAGGGATCTAGTTTGTGCTCTACAACTACCCAGCTTTGTGTATTTTTGTAAAAAGAGCTTAATCTCTATATTTCTTTCCTATCAGGAAAATGAGGACATTGGGTAATTCATCTGCCTCATTCAGGTATTGTGAAAATATAAATGAAGTAATGTATTTTGAAATACTTTTTAAAAAGTATAAAGTCAAATACAGATGCTGGGTAGGGGAAAATTCCATAAATTCCTCTTTAGGGAAGAGAGGCAAGACCTGTGATAACCAGTGAGTGCATATATATATATATATATAGACACATTCCACCACCACCCACTTTGTGTACCACTGGCTGTGGGACTTTTCTCCCCTGGCCATCAGTAAGATGAGGGGTTAGACTAGATCAGACAGAGGAAACTACACTCAGAGACTCAGCCTTTCAGATGTGTTTCCTTTAGCTCTGTAGTGTCAGCCTGTCCAGTGTTAGTTTAAAATGTGATTGTCACCAGTATTTACAAATGGATATTTCACATACAGTTTTGAGTTCCCAGGTTATCTTTAGGAACTAGCAGACCATATTCTATGGTCCATATTCTTATGGCACTGATTATCTGGAGTTATGTAGTGGCTATTCCTATATGTGAGCCATTGCTTTAGTTTCCCGTGGTCTTCCCCTGCCCCACTACCTTCTGTAGACTTTTCTATTCTCTGTAGTAATGATCAGAAGGAAGTTAATTAATTTTTGAGTGCCTGATGTATGTTAGGAGCTAGGAGGGGAACTGAGGAGACAAAAATCTCTAATCTCATAGTGAGTGATAAGTACCCATTCACATCATTAAAAATTACGAGGAGCTACCCCGTGACCAAGCAGTTGCATCACTAGGCATTTATCCAAAGGATACAAACATAGTGATTCAAAGGGGCACCCATACCCCAATGTTTATAGCAATAATATCCACAATAGTCAAACTGTGGAAAGAGCCCAGATGTCTCTCGACAGAAGAAGGGATAAAAAAGAGGTGAGATACACACACACACTTATACACATACAATGGACTATTACTCAGCCATCAAAAAGAATGAAATCTTAACCATTTGCAATGACATGGGTGGAATAAGAGGGTATTATGCTAAGCAGAATAAGTCAAAGAAAGACAATTACATGATTTCACTTATGTGTGGAATTTAAGAAACAGATGAACATAGGGAAAGGAAAGGAAAAATAAAATAAGATGAGAACAGGGAGGCAAACCATAAGAAACTCTTTAACCATCGGGAATAAACTGAGGGTTGCTGGAGGGGAGTTGGTGGGGGATGGGGTAGCTGGGTGATGGGCATTAAGGAGGGCACTTGGGATGAGCACTGGGTGTCATATGTAAGTGATGAATCCACTAAATTCTACCTGAAACTAATAATACTTTTTTAATAGAAAAAATTTTTGGTGGGGAGCCTGGGTGGCTCAGTGGGTTAAAGCCTCTGCCTTTCGCTCAGGTCATTATCCCGGGGTCCTGGATCAAGTCCCGCATCGGGCTCTCTGCTCGGCAGGGAGCCTGCTTCCTCCTCTCTCTCTCTGCCTGCCTCTCTGCCTATCTGTGATCTCTGTCTGTCAAATAAATAAATAAAAATCTTAAAAAAAAATTTTTTTTAAGCCAAAATAAAAAAGAGTGAGGAGGAGATATACCCAAGAGTGCTATATATTTTAGGAAAAGTGGGAGAACACATGTTTCTTTGTGGGAATAAAAGAATGGTCCGACATATTTAAGGGGCTAAAGTGTGTCTGTGTCAAAATTTATCATGGCTGTTTCAGTTGATTACCTCACACCATGGAATGAATCCTTTGTCCCTTTGTGATTCCATAAATTCATGAATTTCCCCTCAGAGTGGATCCCAGCGCAACTATAGGGAATATCTTAGCGTTTCAGAAAAGAATGCAAGTAGGCCGAGGGACTGGCACAGATTCCAGTGGGCAGATTGGCACAGGCTGTCCTGCACGTTAGCTTTTCTTACCTCTGTCCAAACTGTCCCCAGCTCAGCGTTGGGTTTTTCCGTTTCATCAAGGTTTTGGGATGCAGCTCAATCTGAAATCATGCATCTCTGCTGACAGTCGTATAGTTACCTTCTTGTGTAACAGCCTGGACTCTGTTTAGCCGTGGCTGAGAATCTTTGTCCCCTGATCTGTACAGGCGCCTCGGGCCTGTGCTTGAGCAGTACCTCGAGCAGTGCTGTGGCCCCTCTTCTTTTGAACCAAGTAATGTACGTCTCTAGTTGGTCGACTGCACAGTGCTAGCAACCAGCATCTTTAAACTGACACATTCTAGAAGCCTTTGAATTTGATCAAGGAGCTTTGACTTAACATGCCTGTCACCTGCAAATACGCCCTTTTGTGGGCATAGAAGCTAAATCATGTGGTTCCATCTGTGTTAGGCACACAGGTTCATTGCTTTACCTTCAGATCTGTGATGGTCACGGGCTTGGAGAATCTTGGCTGGCTCATCTCAACCCTTTGTGCTTGCCTGGATTGTGACGTAGACATCTGCCACATTTCTTCAGTTTCAGCTGGAAAGGTCATCTTGCTACCTGAAAGAAAAAGAAAACTACACTGCTCCCATCTGGTGGCAGTTATCTCGGATTGCTGCATCATCAGCCTGCTTCCGAAAGGACTGCCCTGTCCTCCGGTGGTTCCGTGCGTCACAGAACTGTAGAAATGGCCCTTCCCTCCTCAGGTTCTGCAGCACTGTGGTGTGTCCTTAGTATCTAAAGGGGCTGTTACACAGACTTTCTCTGAGATGAATAAAGTGGAAAGAGCGTTGTTTGGACAGTCAGCAGAATGACAGGTTCTGCATAATTAGCCATGGGACTCCTAAGCCTCACTCAGTTCATCTCTTCATAAAGCAAAATGCTAAGATTAACTCTCTCTAGGAGCACTGTTGATACAAAGTCTGTAGACCTGTGATTTTTTTTTTTTAAAAATTGAAATACCTGGAGTGCCTGGGTGGCTGAGTCAGTTAGGCGTCAGCTTTCAGCTTAAGTCATGATCCCACGGTCCTGGGAGCAAGCCCCACATCAGGGCCACTGCTTAGCGGGGGAGCCTTCTTCTCCCCTTCCCTCTGCCCTGCTTGTGCTCTCTCTCGCACTCTGTCTCAAATAAATAAATAAATAAATAAATAAAAATCTCTTTACACATTGAAATATTTATAAAATGACTACTTGGGCTGTCCACAAAATAATTATGAATACATATAGACATTTAATAATTTATATTAGCATTTCTGATTCTGATTGGAAATAAGATACATCATGAATTTTTTTATTTATTTATTAAAGATTTTATTTATTTATATGACAGACACAGATCACAAGTAGGCAGAGAGGCAGGCAGAGAGAGAGGGAGAAGCAGGCTCCCCGCTGAGCAGAGAGCCCGATGCGGGGCTCGATCCCAGGACCCTTGGATCATGACCTGAGCCGAAGGCAGAGGCATTAACCCACTGAGCCACCCAGTGCCCCTACATCATGAATTTAATAGCTTTTTGGGGAAAAGAAGATCAACTACTGCATTCAATGTACATATTTATCACAAGAAAAATTCTAATATCCTAAAAATTTGAATGTGAAAAAATACACATCTTAAAATGGAGATTGTGTCTGTATGTCATAACACCCCTACTTGTCAGTACATGGTAGTGTTGTAAACAAATTTTTAAAGTGAATTTCTAGAATTAAAATTGACAATTGAGCAGTGTGAGTGGACTATAAAGTATTACGAGAAAATGGGAAATGTTACTGAGATACAAAGATTCAAGATGACTGTGGAAATTAAAGACGTCACGGTGAATCTCCATGTTCACCTGACTCCTGAAGAAGGAAGCTATGATAGGAAATGTACAAATATGAAGTCTGGTAGACACTGTCAACATGCACACTTGGAACATTTGAGCCCATTAACGTTTTTGTAAACACAGAATTAATGTGTGTATCGGATGAAGACACGCAAGAATGCTTTCTGATTGAGGCTCTCTTTGGTTACAAGCTGCAGAAACCTAGACAAGGAGACTTGGGAAAGAATGCACATTGAGTGTCTACACCAGGAAATGGCCCCCGGCATCAACAGACAGGTGCTCAGGCGCCGCTGGGCCTCAGAGGAGATAGGGGGAGATGCAACAGGACTCCAGTCTTCTGCCTCACGATCTAGAGAGTCACTGCTTTTGCTCTCTATCAGTTTTGCATATGGCTGTTAGCCGCACTACACCAGAGCCTCTGCTCAACTTCCCACACTGGCGACTTCCCTCTGTGCCTCTCTCCATCCAATCAGGGATCACCTGTGTGCAAAGAATACCCTCGAAACTTTGTTGTTGTTGTTGCTGCTGCTACCCAGGGTCAATACGTGGGATGGTTCAAGCTAAATTATGATGGTCTATGAGCAGACAGATGGACTAAGTGCCCAGTCTTACTAATGCTTATCCCAAAGCCTTCAGCTTTAACAGCTTTGCAACACTTATCTTTCTTTTTATTTTTTATTTTTTAGAAACATATAATATGTTTTTATCCCCAGGGGTACAGGTCTGTGAATCGCCAGTTTTACACACTTCACAGCACTCACCATAGCACATACCCTCCCCAATGTCCATAACCCTACCCCCCTTCTCCCGACCCCCCTCCCCCCAGCAACCCTCAGTTTGTTTTGTGAGATTAAGAGTCACTTATGGTTTGTCTCCCTCCCAATCCCATCTTGTTTCATTTATTATTCTCCTACCCCCTTAACCCCCCATGTTGCATCTCCACTTCCTCATATCAGGGAGATCATGTAATAGTTGTCTTTCTCCTATTGACTTATTTCGCCAAGCATGATACCCTCTAGTTCCATTCACGTCGTCACAAATGGCAAGATTTCATTTCTTTTGATGGCTGCATAGTATTCCATTGTGTATATATACCACATCTTCTTTATCCAAAGGGGCACGTGCACCCGAATGTTTATAGCAGCAATATCTACAATAGCCCAGCTATGGAAAGAACCTAGATGTCCATCAACAGATGAATGGATAAAGAAGATGTGTTCTATAACCTCTGTTAACAATGGCACTAAATACCTCCTCCAGTGTTTGGGGAATGAGATAGAAGGAGGGAGTTCTAAGAATCTATGGAATGCTAAGGTGTAACCAATCCAGAGCATTTGAAGATTTCTGTTAGTTACATTAAAAAAATTTTTAGTGAAATTTGGTCTTTAAGAGAAAGGTTTGATGTGGGTGTTAAAACATCTGCCCCACTAATTGAGTTATACTTTCCTGGTGTCTGCTGTGTTGAGGAACACTTTGATGCCTATATTTTGTGTCTTCTCAGTAGCCCATAAGGCAGGAAAAGCAGGAGAAATCCTCAAGGTCAGTTGTTGATCTAAGTTGGGGGAGGAGTGAGGAGGGTTGAGAAGGAAGAGAAAGCATCTTGAATCTGACAACTGTTATTATACAATTATTAAAATAATTTCCAAGCTTCTCTGGTTAAGTGCTGAATTAATTTTTTTTTTTAAGTTCTTGGTTGAATCTAATCTCTTTGAGCCTCTGTTTTCTCTAGCTAGTCATTGTCCTTAAGGGAAAAATAATACCCAGCCTCACAGGATTTTAGTAAGAATTCAGTAAGAACTCAAAGTGCTTAGGACAGTGTTTGGAATATATTTCCCTTTCGTCCATCTGTTTGTTCATCTGTTTATTGGCAGGTTTTTTGCAATATAATTACTATTCTTCTCTTTTCGTGACATAGGTGTTCAGCAGTTTTTCTGACTCTTGCCACCCAATCCCATGGTAATATCCCTGAGACCCTTGAATCCAAGAGTGCCTTCTAGGCCAGGCCAGCCCTTAGGCCCAGCTGATGATGGCATCGGTACGATTAACGGTGACAGCATAAAGCTGCAGCCACCGTGGTTGTCTGACTGGCTTTTTGAATATGACTCAAAGAGCGTGTATGTGTGTTTCCCTCACAGGTGGATTTGCCATCGTGTTTCTGGTGAGGACAAGCAATGGAATGAAATGTGCCTTGAAACGCATGTTTGTCAACAATGAGCATGATCTCCAGGTGTGCAAGAGAGAAATCCAGATAATGGTAAGGCTGCCCCTGAGACTTGGGATTGCTTGTTGAAAATGTGCCCTCTCCTAAGAAGGGTGATGGGGGGTTTGGGGAGGCTTGTTCCTTCCCTGAGATGGCAGAGGAGCCTCAGCACAAGATGCTAGTGAAGAGGCTTGGGGGTAGAGCTTGCTTCTGCCGTCTTGGTCACCGTTAGCTGGAGGTTGAGGAGGAAGGAGGGTACTAAGAGAATTGGCCAACTTTTAAGGTCAGAGAAATGCTTGTGCATCGGGCTAAGTTTATTTCATGACTTCATTCCCAGAACTAACTATGGTATTGAATCCAGAAACCCTAGCTCTCCATTGAGCCTCCTCTTCTAGACTTGTCTACTCCCAGTCCTGGTTTTTATCCCTCTTGAGCTTCTCAGCACTCTGTGAATATACCTTTGTATATTATATGTGTCGTTCTGTCCTCCAGAGATGGTTTTTCCTTTTCTTGGACTAGAAACTTCTCATACATACTCTATGATTTCATTTATAAAAGTCCAAGAATGGGCAAAAGTGATCTGTAGGAACAGAAATCAGGAAGTGGTCATCTGAGTGTGGGAAATTGACTAGAAGAAGGTGTGTGGGAACTTTCTGGGCCATAGAAACATTCTATATCTTGTTTTGGGTAGTGGTTATACAGGGCTATACAAGTGTTAGAATTCAACTGAACACCTTAAGATCTGTGCATTATTACTATATGTAAATTATACCTCACATCTTAAAAACTTTGTTTTCACAATTCAGATTCATACTGTGTTTAAAGAAAGAGTCCCTGTCAGAGATAAATGCTGAAATATTTGTGGATGAAATAACATGATGTCTTAAAGTTAATGAGTAGATTTAGAAGAGAAAGTTGGCATAGGGTTACAATCGAAGCAGAGCAGTGGGTAAGTGGGAGTTTGATAGTCTCTTACTTTCACTTCTGTTTGATATTACACATTAAAAAACTTAGTCTTTTTTTTTTTTTTTTAAGAGAAAGATCAAGTGTTGGGGGGAGGGGCAGTGAGAAAGGGAGAAGGAAAATCTTAAGCAGGCTCCACACCCGACACAGGCTCAACCTTACGACCCTGAGATCATGACCTGAGCTGAAATCAAGAGTCAGAGACTTAACTGACTGAGCCACCCAGGGGCCCCCTTAGATAGTCTTTTATTCCTTTCTGTTTCCACAAGACTTTTGTTTACACCAATTATATTGCTTATCTTTTTATCTTATAAGTAATTCTGCCATCAGAAGGTAAGTTTTTTTAAAAAATCAGGACCCGGGTGCCTGGGAGGCTCAGTGGGTTAAGTCTCTGCCTTCAGCTCAGGTCATGATCTCAGGGTCCTGGGATCAAGCCCCACATCCGGCTCTTTGCTCAGTGGGGAGCCTGCTTCCCCCCTTCTCTCTCTGCCTGCCTCTCTGCCCACTTGTGATCTCTATCAAATAAATAAAATCTTTGTAAAAAAAATAAAGAAGGTCCGTCTTTAAAAAAAATTTAAAAATAAAATAAAAAATCAGAACGTTTATATTTCAGCAGCCTGCTTGGCATAAAGTAAATACAATTGATCCTTGAACAATACAGGGGCTGGGGAGTTGACCCCAGAAGAGTTGAAAATCCTCATATTACTTTCAGCACCCCCAAAACTTAACTAGCAGCAGCCTGCTGTTGACTGCAAGTCTTACCAGTAACATAAACAGTCAATGCACATTTCGTATGTTGTATGTATTATACACGGTGTTCTTGAAATAAAGGAAGCTAAAGGAAAGAAAATATTAAGAAAATCATGAGGAGGGGCACCTGGATGGGTCAGTGGGTTAAGTGTTTGACTCTCGATCTCAGTTTAGGTCTTAATCTCAGTGTTGTGAGTTCAAGCCCCACTTGGAGCCTACTTAAAAAAAAGAGAAAAAAAAATCATAAGGAAAATAACATTTACAGAACTGTACCATATTTAAGTGAAGTAATACGCATCTAGATTCATGCTCTTGTAAAGAACAAAAAGAGGTCCGATAAAATGAGTGAAGGTGGCATTGTAGAGATTCCACGAGGCTTTGCTTTCCTGTTCTCCGCTGTGGAGTTGGCCCTTTGGGCACCACTTAGAGTAACCAGCTGTACGGCAGTTGGGTGAACTGAAAAAGACCTCAGGATTTTAGAGAGCCTCATACTACTTTAGATTCCAAAAAGCTGAAACCATTTGAGAAGAAACCATTTGCTGAAAGAAATAAGTGTTGTCATCATCATTGCAAAACAGTAACAAAAAACCCCAAGGGTCAAATACATAGGGCCCCCAGATCCATCCTCAAAGCATCAGTGTGCGCCCGCGCCCCTCCACAGAGCTCAGGACAACCAGCCTCACTGCATCTCCCGCCAGCAGCCACTGGGTTTTCTGGCTGCTTCTCTTTGCCCCTCCTCCCCCTGTCCCTGCCTTGCTGAGCTCTCTCTCACACACACTCCCTTTCCTGTCTTTGCTTCTGCTATTTCCTCTGCCTGGAATGCCCTTCTCATTCATTTTCTGATATTATGAAAGTAATCCCATTCTTTAACTTTCTCCCACTGGTTCAGAAACATGTTTGAGGGCTGGCTGTGTGCTAGGCGGGTGTGGAACTAGGAGCACAAAGGCCCCTTACGAGGTCACAAATCAACACATCCGATCGGGAACTCGGTTATGTGAGTTCATGTTCTGGTCCAGCTGTGTATTAGCTGGGGAAGATTTGGTTCCGTTTTGAGTTTATATTTTTTCACAACTTAAATCACATAGGTGAACTAAGCTTTTCCCCAAAAACTTCAAGCACTTCCCCGAGGGGCCCTCTTCTGTCACTGCAACGTCCCAGAGACAACCACTTTTGGTTGATTCATTTGATATGTTTCAAAATAACATGCTGATCTTGCTAGTTCCTGATTTTTTTTTTCTCCATTTTAGGCAATATATAGTATGGAAAGCAAAAATTTAGCTCTCTTTCATTCCCTGCACACCCTTCTCCCCAGATACCTGCAATCATGCTCACTTCCCGTTCTGCTGCAAGAAGTTTTGGTAATATGTTAGTCACAGTAGTATTAGTTTTTACGTGTATGAAAACACTGTTCTTGCAGAGTCTTCTGGTGGACTAGGATTACTATTCCTTTTCTGTATAACTCTGTTTTCTTTTTTTTTTTTTTAAAGATTTTATTTATTTATTTGACAGAGAGAGAGATCACAGTAGGCAGAGAGGCAGGCAGAGAGAGGGGAAGGGAAGCAGGCCCCTGCTGAGCAGAGAGCCCGATGCGGGACTCCATCCCAGGACCCTGAGATCATGACCTGAGCCGAAGGCAGCGGCTTAACCCACTGAGCCACCCAGGCGCCCTATAACTCTGTTTTCACTGAAATTAATAATCTTTTTCAATTTTTAGGTCTGTCTTTCCTGTGTACTTTTCAGCAGTTTAACCCCAAACTCTCCCTAGGCTGTAGAAATCATTAAAAAAAAAAAAAACTTTTAAAAGCATTTATGTGTTCTGTCCATTTTATCTTGAAGAAGTCTTAGTCTCCTAACTCAGTGAAATCTGGTTTGGTTGCTCTCTAGGCCCAATTTACAGTCTTATCTTGGAATTTCTTAGTTATTCCCTTTGCCTCACATTTTTGTTAGATTTCCTGACTCCGGTTTTTTTGCTTTACTTTCTCATTTTGGTGGAGCTTATCCTGTGGTAGCTTCCTTATGCATAGTAGGTAAATTCTTGAGATCTTAAAAGTCTGGAAGTGTCTTTATTTTATGCTCACACATATGAAACCTTGTGTATAAAATTCTGGCTCAGAAATCATTTCATTCAGGTATTTGAAAGCACAGCTGTACTATGTATTTTAGCTTTCATTGTTGTGCATAGGAAGTTCGAAGTCATTCTAATATCGGCTCTTTGGGTGTGACCCATTTTTCCCCCCTAGAAATTAATGTTTCCCCTTTGTTTACAGTGTTCTGAAATACCTTGATGATACACCTTGCTGTGTACACTTATTATTTATTAATAAATGGTGTCCCCATGTAATCAAGAGACTCCTATCCTTGCATTGTGAGGAATTTTGGCCTGTCTCATTTGGTGATTTCCTTTTCTGTCTTCCTTTTGTCTGAAATTGCTGTTATTTTGGATGTTGGTTCTCCTGAGTTGATTTTCTAATATTTTGTGTTTTCTCCCTTTTCTTTTTCTTTCTTTTTTTTCCCCCTCTCTACTTTCTGGCAGATTTCCTCAGCTTTACATTCCAAGCACCCTGTTGAATTTTTTATTCATCAGGCTTTTTAATTCCTAAGACCTTTCTGTTTGTTTTTGTTTTGTTTTTAACTTTGATGAAATCCAGTTTATCTATTCTTTCTTTTTGTGGAACATGTTTCTGGTGTCATTTCTAAGAACTCTGCCTGCCCCTTGATTCTGAAGATTTTGTCTTTTTTTCTTAAAATTTTTATAGTCTTACGTTTTACATTTAAGTCTGTGGTCCATTTTGTGTTAATGTTATATAAGGTGTGAGACCTTTATTGAGGTTTATTTTTTGCTTCTTTGTTCCAGCAACCTTTGTTGAAAAGGCTGTCTTTCTTCCATTGAATATGTTTGTCAGAAATTAGTCAGGCATATTTGTGAGGGTCCATCTTTAGAACGTCCTCTTTCTTTTTTTTTTTCTTAAAGATTTTATTGATTTATTTGATAGAGACACAGCGAGAAAGGGAACACAAGCTGGGGCGTGAGGAGTGGGAGACGAAGTGGGCTTACTGCTGAGCAGGGAGCCGGATGTGGGGCTCAAACCCAGGACTCTAGGATCATGACCTGAGCTGAAGGCAGATGGTTAATGACTGAGCCACAGGTGCCCCGACCCTCCTCTCTTCTGTTCCCATTAATCTATATGCCTTTATCTCTACCAAATACCACACAACCTTGATTATTGTAGTTTTATAAAAAGTCTGATTCCTCTTACTTTTTTTCCCCTAAAATTATTTTACTTATTCTCATTTTTTTGTCTTTTCACATAAATTTTAGAATAATCTTTATCTACAGAATGTCTTGCAAATATTTTGATAAGAATTCCATTAAAGTCATATATGAATTTGGGGAGAATTGACATATTTTCTGTTTAGTTTTCCAATAGATGAACATGGTGCATCTCTCCGTTTCTTTCTTTTTTTTTTTTTTTAAGATTTTTATTTTTTTTTATTTTATTTATTTGAGAGAGAGAGACAGTGAGAGAGAGAATGAGCGAGGAGAAGGTCAGAGAGCGAAGCAGACTCCCCATGGAGCTGGGAGCCTGATGTGGGACTCGATCCCGGGACTCCAGGATCACGCCCTGAGCCGGAGGCAGTCGTCCAACCAACTGCGCCACCCAGGCGTCCCTCTCCGTTTATTTCTATCTTTGATTTTTTTCATGAGCGTTAAGGAGGCTTTGTACATGTTCTTAGATTTAGACATAAGTTTTTGGTTTTGTTTTGAGTGGTTATAAATGGTATTGGATTTTTGATTTTGGTGTCCATGTGTTTATTGCTAGTGTATAGAAAACCAATTGATTTTTACTCATTCATTCATTCATTTTAGAGAGTGCCAGTGTGTGGGGGGGGAGGGGCAGAGGGAGAGAGAATCTCAAGCATACTCTTGACTGAGCACAGAGCCCAACACGGGGCTCAATACCACAACCCCGAAAGCATGACCTAAGCTGAAATCAAGATTTGGATGCTTAACTGACTGAGTCACCCAGGTGCCCCAAACAAATGATTTTTCTGTGTTTATCTTTTATCCTGTAGCTTGCTAAATTTGTTTACTCGTTTTGGAATTTTTTAAAAAAAAGATTTTATTTATTTGGGAGAGAAAGAAAGAGAGAGAGAGAGAGCATGACAGGGGGGAAGGTTAGAGGAAGAAGCAGACTCCCCGCTGAGCAGGGAGCCTGATGTGGGATTCATTCCCGGGATTCCAGGATCATGACCTGAATGGAAGGCAGCCACTCAACCAACTGAGCCACCCAGGCACCCCTAGTTCTATAATTTTTTTCTATATTCCTTGGGATTTTCTATATAGACCATTGTGTTACCTGCAAAGAGAGGCAGTTTTATTTCTTCCTTTCTGATCTGTATCCTTTTAATTTCCTTTTCTAGTCTTCTTGCATTGGCTAGAATTTGCAATACTATGTTGAGTAAGAATGGTGAGTGGACATCCTTGCCTTCTTTCCAATCTTAGGAAAAAAGAATACTTTCACTATTAACCATAAGTTTAATTGTGGTTTTTAAAAATGAATTAAAAAATAAATTTGAGGAAGTTTCCCTCCGTTCCTATTTTTCTAAGAGTTTTTAATCATGAATGGGTGTTGAAGTTTGTCAGATATTTTTTCTCTGCATCGAGTGATATGCTCATGTGATATTTCTTCTTTAGCTTTAATATGGTGGATTATATTGACTGATTTTCAAATATTGAACCAAACTTGCATCCTTGTAGTAATCCCCACTTGGTCATGGTCTATAATTATTTTTCTTTATTTTTGAATTCTATTTGTTAATATTTTGGATTTTTACAGCTATAGTGAGGGCTAATGGTCTGTAGTTTTGGGAGTTTTATTAAGCTTTTTCTGATTTTGGTATTAGGGTAGTTCTGGCTTTATAGTACGAGTTGGGAGTTGGGAAGTGTTCCCTCCTCTCTGTTTTCTGGAAAAGATTTTGTAGAATTGGTGTTTTGTTCTTCTTCAATTAAGCATTTGTTGGAATTCTCCAGTGAAACCATCTGGGCCTGGGGATTTCTTTTTTGGCAGTTATTAATTTATAAAATCAGTTTCCTTAATACTTATAAGGCTATTTAATTTATCCTTTATATTAGGTGTGTTGTAATAGTTTGTATTTTGTGGAATTGGTCCATTTCATTTAAGTCCAATTTATGCATGTAGAGTTCTCTGTTACTGATAATCTTGTATTATCCCTTAATGTGTTCCGGGTCGGTGATAAAAATCCCGATTCAGGGGCACCTGGGTGGCTCAGTGGGTTAAGCCGCTGCCTTCGGCTCAGGTCATGATCTCAGAGTCCTGGGATCGAGTCCCGCATCGGGCTCTCTGCTCAGCAGGGAGCCTCCTCTCTGCCTGCCTGCTTGTGATCTCTCTCTGTCAAATGAATAAATAAAATCTTTTAAAAAAAAAATAAATCTCGATTCATTCCGAATATTGGTAATTTGTATCTTATTTCTTTTTTTCTTTGTTGGTATTGCTAGAGGTTTGCTGCTTGATGTCTTTGAAAACATCAATGAAACCATTGCTTTGTTTAATTGATTTTTCTTTATTTTTCCATTTTTTATTTCATTGGTTTTTATTTTTATACTTATTTATTATTTCTTTCTTTCTGCTTGCTTGGGTTTATTTTGTTCTTTTTTTCCTAGATACTTGAGGTGAGAGTTGACACATTGACATATCATTATCACCTGGAGTTCATAGTTTATTTTAGGTTAATTTGGTATTACACATTGAGTTTGGTAAAGGTATAAAATGTATCTACCATTATAGTATATGGAATAGTTTCACTGCCCCAGACATTGCCTGTGCTCTGCCTGTTAATCCCACCAAATTGCCCAACCCCTGATAACCACTGATTTTTATTTTATTGTCTCCATAATTTTGTCTTTATTTAGGACATCATATAGTTGCAGTCAATCTGTGTGTAGCCTTTTCAGATTGGCTTCTTTTACTTAATATGCATTTAAGTTTTTCCATGTCTTTTCATGGCTTGATAGCTCATTTCTTTGTAGAGCAGAATAATAGTCCATTGTATGGATGTTTCACAATTTATCCATCCCTCTATTGAAGAACGTCTTGGTTGCTTCCAAGTTTTAGCAACTATGAATAAAAGTCGCTATAAACATCTGTGTGCAGGGTTTGTGTGGGTAAAAATGTTCAGCTCATTTGAATATATTGCATAGATTATCAACTAAGCAACTATTATTTCAACTTTGAAGCTTTTTTTTTGTTTTTAAGCCAGTACTTAAATTTTTATTTTAATTTTACTCTATGTTTTAAAAATAATTTTTCTATTGTGGTCAAAACCAACTAACTTAAAAGTTTACCATCTTGACCATTTTTAAGTGCACAGTGTTTTTAACTGTTGGCAAAGTGTATGTAGCTGTTTTATGTACCTCATGTAAGTGGAATCATACAGTATTTGTCCTTCTATGACTGGCTTATTTCACTTACTATAATATTCTCATGGTTCATCCATATTGTAGAAATGACAAGATTTCTCTCTTTTTTTTTTTTTAAAGATTTTATTTATTTATTTGACAGAGAGATATCACAAGCAGTTGGAGAGGCAGGCAGAGAGAGAGAGAGAGAGGGAGGGAAGCAGGCTCCCTGCTGAGCAGAGAGCCCGATATGGGACTCGATCCCAGGACCCTGAGATCATGACCTGAGCCGAAGGCAGCGGCTTAACCCACTGAGCCACCCAGGCGCCCAAGATTTCTCTCTTTTTAAAGGTCGAGTCCTTTTCCATTATAAATATATGCCACATTTTCTTTAGCCATTTATCCATCAGTGGACGTTTAGGTTGCTTCTACACCTTGGTTATTGTGAATAATGTGCAGTGAACATGGATGCGCAAATATCTCTTCAAGATCCTGCTTTTAATTCTTTCGGATATACACCAAGAAGTGGGATTGCTGGGTAATATGGTAATTCTGTGTTTAATTTTTTGTTTTCCACTGGTGGCTGTACCAATGTATATTGCTACCAGCAGCGCACAAGGGTTCTAATACCTCCACATCCTTTCCGGCATTTGTTATTGCCTGTGTGTGTGTTTGTTGAATAATGGCATCCGAACAGGCATGAAGTGTTACTTTCTTGTGATTTTGATTTGCACTTTCCTGATGCTTAGTGATGTTGAGCATCTTTTCCTGTATTTGTTGACCATTTCTTTGTGTAGCTTTTAAATATTCTAATTAATGTTACATATATTAGTTATATAAGACTATGTTATATACATAGATATAGTGTGTATGTGAAGGTGGAAGTCTGGGCCCCCCCCTTGGCTTTTGCTGGCGTGTCTGCAGGGAGGGGCTGCAGTTTTTTTCTGTGATTTTTGGCTGGAATAGAGTAGTTAGTGTCTGTGAGTTTCTGTCTTTCCAGGCTGCATTTTCCTGGCTTCGGCTAGAGAGAGTAAGCTTTTATTGGTGTTTTTAACTCACCAGTTGCTTCAGTTTCTAGTCTGGGATATATGGGACAAAAAGAAAACTCGGGCAGCTCACCATCATTTCATTCCTCGGGCTCTAAAGTTTCTAGCTAGGCTGTTTTCTGTCCACATATCAGATTCTTCTTATTATGCTTTTTAAAATCTATTCTAGTGTCTAGAGTATTTATATTTAGTTGTACTTAGAAGGGAGAATAAGCAAAAGCACCTTGACTCCATTTTCCCGGAAATGGAAGTCGTCTTCAGTTTGTGCTTTTTTTTTTCCTTAAAGAGTTTATTTATTTATTTGACAGACAAAGATCACAAGTAGGCAGAGAGAGAGAGGGAAGGCAGGCTTCCTGCCGAGCAGAGACCCTGATGCTGGACTCAATGCCAGGACCCTGGGATTATGAGCTGAGCTGAAGGCAGAGGCTTTCACCCACTGAGACACCCAGGCACCCCTAGTTTGTGCTTTTTAAAAAGCAAACTCTTTACATCATTTAGTAAGACTTTAGAAGGAAGCAGCAATAAAAGGAAGTATTCAACTTACTTAAAATTTTTTTTTCTTACCATTTTAATCAAAAGCCCTCTGGAATGTTTTTAACCCTCCTAGGCTCAGACTTCTGTCAGATAGAGGCCATACCCTAACCCTACCTCTCTCAAACAGGGTCAGAATTGTGAAAGGAATTGGAGGAGGCAACATGCTTTATAACAGGCTAAGGCTTGTGTGTTAGTGGTTGGAGAAGCAGCATCCTCTCTGCACTGACAGCAGAGTGAGGATGTGTGTGTTGCACGCACCCAAACTCAAGAATGGTTAGTGGTTTCAACAGAGACATTTTATTTTGACAAATGCCGTGTACCATTTACCAGGGTTTGGTAGGAGGCCTTCAATAACATTTGGGACATGTGCCCTAATGGAACCAAAGGGATTTGGGTTTCTGGCAGACAATTGGAAGCTGGGTTTTGGAGTTCAGATTCCTTTACCCAAAGGCAGGAAAAGATGAATTAGCTTCAGACTTAAAGGGGTAAGAACTGAAGCCCAAGATGTACCAAGTGCTGTTCTGTGTTCACGTCTCCTGGCCCAGATGGATTCCATCTGCGGTGAGCTTGATAGTGAGGACAGTGAGCTGCCACCAGTGACATTTGAAGCCTTGCTTTCAACAGAAGAGATCTCAGAAGATTTGAGGCAAGAAAATGTTTCCATATTCCTAAATGAGAAGGAGGGTGGATTGTGCACAGTAGGGACATCAGGATTGATGGGGGACAAGAATCCGGAACAGATTATTTTGAAAGATGCTTTGAAGCTGTTTTTTGTGTAAGAAAAGATATGCGTGTCTGTACATAATGCATAATATATACTGTTTGGATTTGCCTGAACAAAACACTGAAAGGATGCGAGAGATAGGGTGAATGGGAGAAAGGGAAAGAAACAGGGAGGGTTCCTTATAGAGGATGAGTACTGGAGTAGAAAATAATTTCCTTTTTTTTTTTTCTTTTTGAATGTTAGTGTATTACTTATTTTAAGCAGGGATCCAAAGAACCTTCAGGTTGGGTAAGAGCAGACCATGTCATATCAACATCATGCCTTTTTGGGAGGGTTTCTGGTTGGGAAGCTCAGGGGAGTGCACTAGGTCCAGTCTCTTAAAAATTGTGTCATTTGGGTAAGGACACTCACCAGAGGTCTGTGAGCAAGTTGGAGAGTCTAGGCTGGATTCCAGGAGTAATAGCTACTGTGTATAACGGTTCCTGACCAGTGGTTTGATATTAATTTGGAGAAAGCTTTTTTTGAAAAAAGCCCCGCAGCTTACCATTAGTTTTATGTTATTTTACATTCAGCAAATAACTTGGTTAAAGAGAAGACACACTTATCAATTATGTACCTAATATAAAGTTGGAAAATATAACCACTACAATGGGTAATAGAATCGGGATCCAAAATGATCCTTATGAATTGGAGCAATGGACTGATTCTAATGAGATGAAATAACAAGGCAAGGTCATACACTTGAATTTTTATTTTAACAACTTTAAAAGTATAAGTCTGGGAAGGCAGAGATTTAAAGCAGTGTAAAATGGAAAAAGACTAGTATTTTAGCGGTCAATTAACTCAATATGAATGTGTAGTGTAATGCAGCTGCCAAAAGGATAAAAATGCCATTTTTAGCTACGTTAATAAAATGAATAGTAGGTGATGATGCTGGTCTGCTGTGCACGACTCAGACCACACCTGGAGTATTCCATTCATTTCCTGGGGCCATTCTTGTCAAAGGGATACAGACAAAGCAAAGCATTTAAGTGGTGATGCAACTAAAAAAAAAAACTTGTTTATGAACATAGGTATATTTAACCTAGAGAAGAAAAAAATTTACAGTCTAAATAATAATATTTCAGTTGTTTAGAAAGTGAAAAAGAAGACTTGCTCTTTTTGCTCTGAAGGGGACAGTCTAGGAACAAGAGCTGGAAGTTTCCAGTTGGATGTAGGGAAGAACTCATCAACAATACAAGCTGTCTGCAGTCAGGCTGAGGGTCCAAAGAAGTGACATTATTGTAAGAAAACTGCTTCTCAAAAGGCTCTAGCAGAGATGACATTTTGAGCTGCCTGACTACTCTGGATGAGTGCTGCTCGGAGAACCTTCTTTTCCTTTTCTTTCTCCCTCTTGCGTGTTTATTTTTTCCCTAGCTTGTCATGCTACTTTTCTTTGTAAATTGAGATAAAAATTCACCCTTTTAAATATAATTCAGTGGTTTTTAGTATATTCACAGGGTCATTTACCTATCACCTTGTATCTAATTCCAGAACTTTTTTTTTTTTCATCATCTCCGAAGGAGACCCATCCCTGTTAGCAGTCACTCCTCATACTCACCTTGCCACAGTCTTTGGCAAGCATAGTCCACTTTCTGGTATATGTTTGGGACATTTCATATAAATAGAATAATCTAATGTATGGACTCTTATGACTTCTTTCACTTAGCATAATATTTATGGTTTAACCATGCTTAGCACGGATGGGTGCCTTCTTTATCCATGTGATAGCATGTGTGAGTGCCTTTCCCCTTTTCATGGCTGCATAATACTCCGTGTGTGTGTGTGTGTGTGTGTGTGTGTGTGTGTGTGTGACATTTTGTTTATCCTAATGGACATTTTGGTTGTTTCCGGTTTTTGGCATTATGAATAGTGCTGCTAAGGACATTTCTGTACAAGTTTTTGTGTGAACATGGTGTTTCATTTCCCTTGGGTATATACACAGGATGAAATTGCTGCATCAAGTGTTAACTCTGCTTTTGGAAAAAATGCCAAACTGTTTTCCACAGGATCTTTACTATTTTATATTCTTCCAGCAATGTATGAAGGTTCCAGTCTCCACATCCTTGGCAACATTTTTTATTGTTTCTATTTTTTGATTATAGCCATCCTTGTGGTTTGGAGTGATACCTCATTGTGGTTTTTATTTACATTTTCCAAGTGATTAATGGCATTGGGCATCTTTTCATGTGCTTATCAGCCAGTTTTATATGCTCTTTGGAGAAATGTCCATTCACATTCTTCGCCAATTTTTACATTATCTTGTCTTTTTATTGTTGAATTTAAGGGTTCTTTATATAGCTTGGATACTGGGTCTTTATCAGGTGTATGGTTTGCAAATATTTTTTCCCCCATTCTTTGCATTGTCTTTCATTTTCTTATTAGTGTCTTTTGAAGTGCTAAATTTTTAAATTTTGATGAAGTGTAGTTTATCTGTTTTTTTCCCTTCGATTGCTTGTGCTTCAGGTGTGTATCTAAGATCTAAGAACTTTTACCTAATCGAACACCATGAAGATTTGTGTGCATATTTTCTTTGGGGAGTTTTTAGATCTTTGGTCCAGTTTGAACTAACTTTTGTGAATGGCATGAGGTAGGGATCTAATTTATTCTTTTGCATGTATATAATCTAGTTGTCCTGAAAGGTTCCCCAATAATGGGTCCATGATTAAAGGAACGAGACTGTTACAAAGCAAAGGTCAAGCAAAGCTTTATTTTGCACCTAGCATCAAGAATCAAACCGACCCTGGGTGGCTCAGTTGGTTGGACGACTGCCTTCGGCTCAGGGCGTGATCTTGGAGTCCCGGGATCGAGTCCCGCATCAGGCTCCCAGCTCCGTGGGGAGTCTGCTTCGCTCTCTGACCTTCTCCTCGCTCGTGCTCTCTCTCACTGTCTCTCTCTCTCAAATAAATAAATACAATCTTTAAAAAAAAAAAAAAGAATCAAACCGACCTTTCAGGGCTATCTCTTGCAAAGAGGCGACTCCTCTCTGCCTTACAGACTAGCTTTTAAGGGCAAAGGCCATGTGGTTGGGCCTGGCCACACACAGGTGGCCAATGAGATTGTAACACACAGAGAAAGCTGCACAGTCATGCTAGGTCACACATAAGTGACCAATTGAATTACAGTTTACCCTATAGTAGATATTTGAACTAGCCTATCACCTTGGTCAGAATTGGCGCCCAAAAGGCGCCCAAAGGGCAGGGCCCATACTCCTTGGTAGCTAGGGAGACAGTATGCGCCCCCACTGATTGGATACCTCCACCTGGCCTGACGTACCCTTGTATTTGGGCTTTGTTGCCTAGGACTGGTTTCTAGGACTTGTTTTTAAGTAAGTTCCTGGGGCGGGGGGGCAGAGTCAGTTTAAGTTTTACTGTATAAACAACAAAATCACTGTTCAGCCAGATGGAATCACTCTGGCTAAATAGGCCCTTACAGTCCCAGCATCATTTTTTAAAAAGACTTACTTTTCCCTCATTGTATTTTTTTGGGGGCACCATTTTCAAAAATCAGTTGGCTATAAGCATATGGGTGCTATTCAGAGCATGTTGTGCCAGAATGTAAATCAAGGAACTGTATTCCTCATAGGTAAGATACCACTAGGAAAAGAAATAAGTTTGCTTAGTTACTAAATTGATTGATGTCCTGGAGCAAGCTTCTTCTCTCCTTCTGCACTGGTAACAATTTACTAAGCAGCACACATCTGTGGGCCACATTTTGAGTGGCACTGTTCTAGATCTTTGCTACTTTAAGTGCCACTGAGGAGCAGGATTTGGGGCCCTTTCCTAGAGCTACTGGCTTGGAATCTGCTTTTAAACAAGATCTCCTGGTGATTCATATGCCTATTAAAGTTTGAGCAGCACTGTTCTAAATCAGATTTTAGATGACTTTAAAGATCTAGTCACTAACTCACTAAGTATTCACTTACTCACTAACTAGGATTAACTAGTGAGTAAGACTCAGGAACGGGAGAGTCAGTGTGAGTGTGGGGACGAGAATCATATTTGGGACTTCTTATGTAAGCAGAAGCCCAAATCCTTGGCCTTCATAGAATAACAGGACTAGCCTAGATCTCAAAGTATTTCTATTTTGGGGCGCCTGGATGGCTCAGTGGGTTAAAGCCTCTGCCTTCAACTCAGGTCATGATCCCAGGTCCTGGGATCAAGCCCCGCATCCGGCTCCCTGCTCAGTAGGGAGCCTGCTTCCTCCTCTCTCTCTGCCTGCCTCTCTGCCTACCTGTGATCTCTGTCTGTCAAATAAATAAATAAATAAAATCTTAAAAAAAAAAAAAAGTGTTTCTTTTTATTACTGTACTTGATGTTTTCCTGGGCCTGTGAATAACTCCTTGAAGAGAGTTTTATAGGAAATTTAGAGTGATTGAGGGGAAAAGGAGCAAAGAAAAGTAAGGCAGTAGACTTTTACAAAGCATCCAGTAGGAGAGGGACGCCTGGGTGGTTCGGTGGATTAGGCCGCTGCCTTCAGCTCAGATCAAGATCTCAGGATCCCGGGATTGAGCCCTGCATTGGGCTCTCTGCTCAGCAGGCAGCCTGCTCCCCCACCCCCGCCCGTGCCTGTCTCTCTGCCCACTTGTAATTTCTCTCTCTATCAAATAAATAAATAAAATCTTAAAAAAAAAAAAAAGCATCCAGTAGGAGAAATAAACAAATTTCAGGCCTTAGAACTGGATTCCTTCACCTTTAAGTTAAAAAGAAGCTGAAATTTGCTTAAAAAGCTCTGTGGAACCATGGTGTGATACCAGAAGTAGGAACAGTGCTGAGTCATAAAAAGCAGAAAATGTTGAATATTTGATTGGAGGGTCAAAGCAGGTACATTATCTTTTTGGGAACTTAATCTTTGCAAATACAAGCTCTGTCAGTATTGGGAATTTGCGGATATCATGCTGACATTTTAAGGAAGGGTGACCTGAGCAAATAAATAGGGAAATTAGTTATATACCATACTCATTTTTACTGTCTGGAGGTGAGTCGCATGTTACTGATACGCTCTTTAGAATGCTATCTTCTTTGTTTTCCTGAACTTAATATGAAGGTTTTTATAGATATACTTACTTGGGGATTGAATCCTCCTGCTATAGGAATTTTGAGCATAAGGATAGAATACTGTTTTGTGCTACAAGCATCATTAATTAGGGCCCCAGATAAACTTGAGATTTGTGATAACCTATAAGATCTGAGTTGAAGGCATGATTTTCAATTAGCAATAATCGCGCCTCGGATAAACCTCATTGACGACAATGCTGCCACTGCGCAAAGCTAAAGGCATGATTTTCAAATGGCAGCTTTCGCATGTATTTATGAAGAAAGTTTTTTAGCATCTCAAACAGTTAAATGTATTAATAAGGCCACTACAAATCATTTAAAATATCTACTTAATAAAGCAGGTCTTCTAATAGTGTGTTTATGTCAGTACTTTATTAGTCCTCTGTAATGGTGATCTAAATATAAAGTTTAAAAGGACAATACACACTCCTTAGACTTACCAGTGTTTAAATCATGTAATATAAACTGATCTGATCAATAATTTAACTGAACTTTTCCCACTCCCCTTAAAATCACGCTTTGACTTACACTCAAAAATACAGATTTTTATCTCCGTGTACCCCAAATAAGAGTTGTAGCCAAGGGCATCAAGGCATCCTCCTTATATCCTGCCTTTTCCTGAGGAATTGAGCTCCAAAAATGTGTGGGTGCTGTCCCATACCTCTGTGTCCATTTCTGTTCTCCAAGTCTGGAACTGGGCTTTTAACCAAAGCCAGGGAATACTTGGGCCTCCTCTGGCCTATTGGTGCTACGAACGGGGCAGGGCACCCTCCATGTGAGTCAGTTTCCCTTTGCAGTAAGTTTTCCTCTTGGTCTTCTCTGCATTTCACAGCCATTCAAATCAATCTTCTCTATCAGTTGCAGACTAGTGAGATGTTACTCTAAAATCTGAGATATTGCTGCGTTATCAGGTCGTTAAAAGTGAGTGCCAAGGGCTCCCTCCGAAGAGGAGATCTTTTCTGCTTGGTTGTCTCTCAGGAACTCTGCAGAAGACAAAATGAATGGGAATTTGGACTTGAACTGATCAGCAAACGGCTTGGCAACTGTTCTAGGATGCCATCTGCAGATGTTCATTATCCTTATCCAGTTTGCGTCTTCTAATAGCTCTTGACCTCCTCTTGGCTCTACCAAATGCTTTTTTTTTTCCTTCCTCAGTCTTTATTATTCCTCTTGGGGTGAGGCAAATCAGAGGTGACATTGCAGATTCTTTTTCAAACAGTTAAATGTAGACAAATTACTAATGTGGAAACATTAGTCTTTCATTCCTCCTGTGAACATTTGGAGAACATGATCTTCTGCTCTATTTTGGCTTCAGAACTCCTCTCCAGTTCTTCCTCCTTCCTTGACTGTGTAAATGAAATCAAGTTTTTGAAGAGTTGATGATGAGAGTAAAAAACAGGAGGAAGAATGGGGCTCTACGACATGAACCCTGAAATCACGTTCTGTTGTGCAGAACTCCAGAGAGAGACCGCTTTTTCTGCCTCATCATCTCCTTTGTCTGTCATCCAAAGTGGTTGCTCTAAGCCTTTTATTTCTCTCATCAAGCTGCTTTCTCATTCCCTTATACTGCAAACGTGGTCTTGCTCTCTACCAAAAACAGAACAATAGAACTGAACTCACTGAAGTTCCCCTTCTCCAGCTGTAAACGAATATGCATATCCAATTTCGTTTCCTTCCTGCTCCTCTTTCTAAGACCAGTCCCTTTAGTGGTGCCCTCAGTCCCCACCCCCTCTTCCTGCAGGACTAGTTTCCATCCGTTATCCTTTGTCCTCTCCTCTGTGCTGAAGGCTTCTGCTCCTGGCTCCTTACACCCGCCCATGCTCAGTTCTCTCTCATCCCGAGAATTCCTTCTGGCAATGCTGTTCCTCTCTGGAGCGCACAATGTTCCAGAAGACTCCTCTAGACTCGCCAGCTCTTAACGGGCTCAACTCTTTGCAAGTCCATTTCTCCCTCCCCCCATCCCATCCCTTCTCTGAAACTGTTCTTGTATCGGGCTCCGGTGACTTCCCACTGTCAGTTCCAGCCGTCCCATTTCTGTTTTTGTCTACCTTTCTGAAACAGCAGTCGTTCTCACTCACTCAGAGGGAAGTTCTAATGAATTTTAACTTTGATGCTCAGGGGTCAGGTATATTCATTTGATACCATGAGACTTCTTCTTGTTTTGGTATACAATTTTAGATTAAAAGAGACTTTATATGTCACTCTAAGCAGCCAAATCTCCAGTTTGTGCAGTGGTAGTTACTGTTTTGTTTTTTTTTTAAAGATTTTATTTATTTATTTGGCAGAGAGAGAGAGAGAGATCGCAAGTAGGCAGAGAGGCAGGCAGAGAGAGAGAGGGAAGCAGGCTCCCTGCTGAGCAGAGAGCCCGATGCGGGACTCGATCCCAGGACCCTGAGATCATGACCTGAGCCAAAGGCAGCGACTTAACCCACTGAGCCACCCAGGCGCCCTGGTAGTTACTGTTTTTATGGCCTGAACTGTCATGTTTGTCTGGTGACTCAACCACTTACATTTCCACTATCCTCCCCCTTTTTTAAATCAAACAATTTATTAAAACTGTTTTTTTTTTTAATCTTGAATTTGTACAAAATCCTTCTACCCAGCGTGCTCACTTTTTCTTTCCCCGACTTACTTCTTAATGACATTGGATTTTAAACATCATCGTTACAAAGATTTGCCTCTAGGAATGCTGAAATAATGATAACAAGGTATGAGGCAGCCTCTGGTGCCTGAATGGGTCCTGACACACAGGAGGTGCTCCGTCAACATTTGCTGGCTCATTGAATTCCGTAAGCAGCCCCGAGAGAGCGTATGCAGTTCCAACCAGAGAGCTGGAAACAGGACCCATCTTATATTCCATTTGGTTGACTTGAAAGGCTTAATTATGAACAAAATGTTTAGGTTGGGATGCCACCATAGGCCATTCAAAACGTTGTAAAGCGGTTATTCTTTTCATACATTTTCTAAAGGGAGAAAAACAGTACAAAGAATTTAAAAGTCATGTTGAATCCACTTGTGTACCTATGGCCAGGGGAAAAAAACCCACCAGTTTCTTTTTTCTGAATTAAAAATTCACATGTTTAAATAATTCAAACTGTCTGGCTCGTACTCTCTGCAGTACTTTTGGAGTACTTTTGCTCCGACTTACAGGGAGCACTGAGAGAACAAGCACGTAGGCACCCTGTGTGCATATGCTTCCAGAATCTCGTTCAGGAGTGTGTTGCGCTTTAGTAGGGCTATAGAACTGTTGACTGAAGAGCTGGCCATGAATCTCAGAGACCACTGGAAACCTGCTCTTGACCCTCCTCTGCAGTCTTACTTTGCGGTTAAGGTTATCTGTATTTAAATTATCTGTGCTAATGGAACCTACGCGCTCCTTCTGTCCCTACTGGTGTCTGTATCTAATACTATATTTCTCAACTTTTCTTTCTAGAGAGACCTGTCGGGGCACAAGAACATTGTCGGTTACATTGACTCCAGTATCAACAATGTGAGCAGTGGGGATGTGTGGGAAGTGCTCATTCTGATGGACTTCTGTAGGGGTAAGTGTATAACCCAGACCTTGAGCTCCCATTGTCTGGCACTTTGATTGTCAAGGGCACGGGGCTCATTTCAGTGAATGTGCTCTGTGCCCTAATGTCTGTTGTTGTGGTTTTAAAGATGTGCAGACTGTGAGACTGAAAGATACAGAGCCTGCTGTCACCTCTTGGTTATTCTTAATGGCAAACGATTTGAAGTGGTTGATAATACAAAACTCCTCTTTTGTTAACTTTAGGCAGGTTTGGTGCTTGTATGTGAATGAGAATGTATGAGGGTGAGGAGGAATGTGTTATCTGTGATGCTTTAAAACAAGCAATGAAGGCACAGAATAAAGTCCCAACTCCAGATGGACCAAAGAAAGGATTCAGCCTTCCCACTCCCTCCCTCATGTGTTCTCTTCTCCACCCACACCTCCGTCCTTGTGTTATGGGGGAAAATAATTCTTTTCGTCTAATGGAAATGACCTTTCCTCTCCTTGCTTGCAAGCTGTAATTGCCAGTAAGGCTATACTCAAATGATGCTGCTGTGAACAGTGGAGTTAAGTAGTTGAAAGCTTGGAGTTTCAAGCAGCCTTTATCTTGGGACATACAGACTGTAGCATGACTTGATTCAGAGTTGACTGCCTTTCATACATCCAGTTTGGAGGTCTGGCTCTTTTGGCCTGAGCAACTGCCACTTACAAGCTTGGGTCACTGCCTCACTGTTTGGTGCCCTGTTTTATAATCATCTGTACTTCCACTGAATTTTCCTTGCCTTTAAAGATGCTGTCCATAAATCAAATATGTGGTTAATCCCCAAAATGTAATGTTAACTGATAATTTCCGTCAATTCTCTAATAACCCTAAGCCAATTTTATAAGATACTACCAAATTTGAACTTGGCAGTTTGTTTCCTCTTGTCCATTCCTTTTTGGATGGTAAAATGTTTCAAGACAAGGCAGTGGGAGCATCTAGGGATCTGAATAATTTTGTAAGTGAGGTCATCAGTCTTCTGGTCCTGGAGATGAAATATTGGTGGAGTATTTCTGCATTTTCGGCAGCAAGTTGTGAGTGAGGCTAGAGAGACCAAGCCATTCCTAAACGGCAGACCAGAAAGCTGTCTTCTTCCTGCTTCTGGGGTCTCTTTTGTAGTCTGATTCTTATTAAAGAATACAGCAGGTTGAACCTGTGGCCTCATCCCATACAAACAGGGACAGCGTTATCAAGTGGCTAGAGCAGGACCAGACCGTCGTTCTACTGATCTTCAAGATGTCACGAAGGTAGCTCACATCTGGAGTACTTTATAAAATAAATGGGTTTTGCTACATCAGAGGAGGCCCTGGATTGTAAGAAGATGAATCTGGGTCTGGAAATCAAGACACTTGGGTTGCAGTCATGGCTCAGCCAGTGACCTTTGTCCAGGTCGTTCTTCTGTGGACAGCCTTTTCATTGTCGTGGGTGAGTGGTGAGTCAGAATGTTGCTAACCTCCTGCTTGCTCTGTGCCCCCTCGCAGGAGGCCAGGTGGTCAACCTGATGAACCAGCGCCTACAAACAGGTTTTACAGAGAATGAAGTGCTCCAGATATTTTGTGACACCTGTGAAGCCGTTGCCCGCCTGCATCAGTGCAAGACTCCTATCATCCACCGTGACCTGAAGGTAACGGCCCCACTGTTTGCTTAAGTGCCTTCCCACAGGCTATTTCCCATAGGCCTGGGGAACAGAGAGACACTTGGGGGATGTGACAGAACATGCGTGGTAACCTCCTATTTCTTCCATTTTGCTTGGTAAGAGAAGACACAAAGAAAAAAAAAAGAAAGTAGAGTACAGGTATGACTTTTATTACCCAGGTAGCCTTTAGAGATCCTTTATAGTCATCAACTGATTAAATACATGTTTTTGTTTTTCCTGATGGAGTCCCAAATTTACAGTCAGGGGCATGGAAAATGATAGACTAATTTCAATAGTGTGCAAACAGTGATGCTTGGTTTTTTGTTTTTGTTTTAAAGATTATTTATTTATTTATTTATCAGAGAGAGAGAGTGAGCACAGGCAGACAGAGTGGCAGGCAGAGGCAGAGGGAGTAGCAGGCTCCTTGCTGAGCAAGGAGCCCGATATAGGACTCAATCCCAGGACGCTGGGATCATGACCTGAGCTGAAGGCAGCTGCTTAACCAACTGAGCCACCCAGGCATCCTGATGCTTGGTTTTTAATGTCTGTTTCATATTTTGCAAAATCCAGTAAGTGATTATTTTAAAAATTTGTTCTGCTAATTACTACCTCCTTGTACTGGGCTTTTCTGATTATATAGTCACTTGACAATGTTTGTCGAATGGACTTGGCACTGACAGGGATTCACCAGAGTGTATGGCACACCAACTGTGTGCCGTGTATACTACCAGACACTTCACACACACACACACACACACACACACACACACACAGACACACACACACGCTGTTGGAGGAAGATGTTCTTCTTTACATTTACAGTTAGGGCAACTCAGGAGAAGATCAGTTACGTGACTTGACTGAGGTCATATAACCAGAAAGGAGCAGGTTCCGAAAGTGAATCCTGTTCTTCTGATTCTAAATTACAGTTTCTTTTCATTATACCTGTGTTTTGAGAAACCTGCTCCATGGCTCGTAACTGGAATCAGCATCCCCTGGTGTGCTTGTTAAATGCAGGCTATCGGATCCCACATGGAACCCGTTGGGCCATAACTTGTGTGGCGGTGTCAGGAAAGCCCGAGAATGCAGAGCTTAATAATCACCCCACGTGGCTTTTGTATATTCTCAAGTCTGAGGATCATAGCAGCCTACTAGCATTTCTGTGTCAAGGTTTTTAGTTTTATTGTTTTTTTAAAAATTCAGATATAATTCATAACCATAAAATTCACCCTTTTAAAGTATACAATTTAGTGGCTTTTACTCTTTTTACAGAGCTGTACAACCATCACCATCATACAATTCTAAAACATTTTGTCTCCCCAAAGGAAACCCTGTATCCATCAGCAATCACTCTTCATTCCCACCTCTCACCCCCTATCCCTGGGCAACCGCTAATTTGCTTTCTGTTGCCCGGTCTACGCATGTCACATAAATGGCTCATACAGTAAGTGGCCTCTTGGATCTGACTTCTTTCACCTAACCGTGGTGTCAGAGTTCATCTGTGTTGCAGTATGTAACGGTACCTCGTTCGTTTTCATGGCATGATTGTCATAGTGTGGCGAGACCATGTCTTGTTCATCTAGTCCTCAGTGGATGGACATTTGAATTGTTTCTACTTCAGGTAGTATGAACATCTGTTGCTAGTTTTAAGTGGGTGTATGTTTTCAGTTCTCTTGTGTGTGCATCTAGAGGTGTAATTGTTGGGTCATGTAGTAACCGCAGTTAGCTTTCAGAGGAACGGCCAAACTGTTTTCCAGAGCGGCTGTGCTGTTTCACATCCCAGCAGCAGTACATGAGGGTTCCAGTTTCTCCACATCCTCACCAGCTCTTCTTGTCATTTTTATTTCAGCCAGCCCAGTCGGTGTAAAGTGGTACATGCATGTTGGCATTTCTGTACTAAAGCAATTAGCTGACGGGAAGGTAGTACATACCTTCAGAAGCCATAGCTAGCCTTCTCCAGTGACCTTCTGCAGTCAGCCCTTTTTTCTGAGTAGAAAAGGAGAATACATTTCCGTAATTATTATGAGCCTAGCATGGTACAAGTACATAATTCTGTGGAGGTGGTACAGGTAGAATATGGTTCCTACCCACAAGATGTTTGATGTGTTGGTGAGAGGATATAAATGAAATGTTTAGATTTGAAACAGAGACAGGTGATGTACAAAGGTTCTAGAACAACGTGTGGAACAGTGGAGAATCGAGCTGCTTACTGTATGGTCAGAGAGTGGGACATCACAGACTGGTGGGATATGCATGGTTGTGGAGAGGATGGAGGACATTTTAGGCAGAGAACAGAGCTCGCAGGCTTCCTAGAGAAGGGGACAAGGAGGCTTAAGAGCGTGAGTGTCCATCTCCAGGAACACCCCTGGCACAGTAGGCTGATGGGGCATGGAGGTAAGGGCAAGAGGAGGAGGCAGAGGCGACCACTGAGCATCCTTGTAGAGAGTGCTGTTCCCATGTTCTTAAACAAAATCTTTTATTTGAACTGGATTAAATGAGACCTCATTGGTGAGTCATTGCATACCTGTCGATAATACCTCCCTAATTTACATACTCCCAGCATGGCAGTGCCCTGTGGTGCTCACAGTGCTGCTGTGAGGTAGTGACGGGAGCCGGAGCACGGAGCTCAAGGTCTAGCCCGGGGACACGGGGTAGGACAGTGCTTGGGCTCAGGCAGCGGGAGCCCCAGACTCTTTCTTCACTGCACCGAATAGTCTGTGAGATATTTTAGGAGAGGCATGTGGCTGCTGTGTTCTCTTCCCCAGCTTGCCCCCGGCCCTGTGCCCCTCAGCCCTCCTCGGTGCTCCTGAGAGTTGGCTAATTCTGGTAATTACTCTCTCCTTGTACCGGGCCTTTCCAATTATATAGTACATATACACAGCATATACTGTGCTGACGACACAGTATTGGACTCTGTAGTTGTGCCTGAATCCGTAGTGGGGACCAAAAGGTGGGCACCCGTAGCTCCGTAGCTCCGGAGACTTGCCTTTTCTCCTCTACCTTGGAAATAGTTGAATGTAAATAGAGGCCCCCTGGGAGGAGGCCCCGGTTGTAATTGTTCCAGAAGAGTCCCGCCTGCTGTCGATTTTAGTCATTGACTCCTGGTTGTTTTGATGGAAGCTTTCCCAAATTCCATATATCCTCCACTCCATGCCATTTAGCTGCTTTCATTAGCAAGTGAGATTTTGTTGATTTCTGCTAAAATGTGCCTGGTGGGCAATCCCATTTGCCGACCACACTGCCAGCCTCCTGAGGCACAACTGTAGAGTCCCTGTGTACCTCCTTGTTTGCCATCCTGTAGTCTGGGACACTCGGAGCTCCACATCTAGCCGTTAGAGTGCCAGTAGTAGCCAGAGCCAAGAAGTTCTTTATTCCCCTGTTGGCCAGAGAGAGAGTGCCAGTTACTGGTCTTAAGGTGCCTCTCTGAGCAGGATTTACGTCTGGTGAGGTGGCCTCAACTTGAATACAAGTCGGTAGGACATGAAAAAGAGCACAGGCCAGGCCAGTTGTGGATCCCCTTGTTGGGCTGCCCTGCGTGGGGATTCATTGTTCCCATCCAGAATTGAGGCAAGCCCCCTCTTACCCTGCCCACCACACGTGCGGTCTCTCCTTCAATGTCTGTGTAGGGAGTAAGTTGAAAGTGGTCCCCGTCCTTAAGCAGGTCACATTCTAAAAATAGCATGATAGAAGCTCTGTTCTTCATTGGAGGTCTTTCCTCAAATACATTATTTTAACATTTTCATCACTTCCCTGTTTTGTTTTGTTTTGTTTTAATTTTTCCCTCTCTGAGGAAATAAAGAGATCACTGCAGATCATGGGTTCATAGAGCTGGGAAGGTTACCTAAGCAAGCCTTCTCCTGTTACCAGTGAGGAAGCCTCTGCCCAGAAACGCTGTCACCTGCATAGCTAATTCTGTGATCAAACCAGAGCAAAGGCCACGGGTCTTTTACTCCCATCTTGGTTTTTATTTGGTTGGTTTTGCTCTGTTATACTGTGCTGTTTGTCTAGGCACTTAAGAAAGGTGAAGAAAGGGCTAAGGTTTAATAAGTGCATTCAGACTGAAAAAATCATGAACGTCTCCTCTTTTGTCAGAAAAGAGATTTTGATTTCACGAAGTAAGGTAGGATGAAGATTCTTATCCCATTTTTAGAATCATAAGTTTGAAACCCTACATTTATCAAATTCTCCAGAATTCCTAGTGGTAATAAATTCATGACCAAAATGCCTGAATGCCTTATCTGCTTGGAATAATGTCAAAATGAAGGGTCAGTAGGAGGGGGCTTTCCAGACCTTTTAGCTAAAGCTGTGAGCAGAGTTTGGGAGTGACGACTTCAATAACCCTATTAAGCCAATAGGTTGGGAAGTAAGGTCAGTACTATTAAACTTGCAAAGAGCTAGAAGACCTTAGGATTATAACCAGTGTCAGGCGAACATCTCAAGGGACTTGGCCAAAAACAAAGTCACTCTGCAAATTCTCTGGAGCTTCCAGAAGATGACGTATGAAGGTCCAGTTGGTTTTCTACCTTCCAGGTCTCACTGAATCCCTCTGGGCCCTACTCTAGCCCTGGCCTTAGTCACTTCCCCCTGGACGATGGCACCTGCTCTCACTTTCCCCCTTCTCCCCTGTCACTGGCTAACCTTTCTCAAACACCTCTTTGCATCTGCTGCTGAGTGGCTCCCGAAGGGGCCTTCCCTAGTCTGCCATTTGTCAGCTGCTCTGGTGGTCTCTCCTGCTCCCTCCAAGATTGCCCGTCTGAGCTGCCCACATTCCGTACCTGCATAATGCCCATCAGTGCAGTGGGGAGGGTTAGCCTCAGCGGTCAGGCAGCCCGAGCCCGCGTCCTGCCCTACCAGCCTTGTGACGCAAGGCATGTTAGGTAACTGGACTCGGTTTTCTCATCTGTTAACTGGGGACAATAAGGCTTTGTAAGAGTCTCATGAAATTGTGTAGGTGAAAGTGCAAGGTGCATCACGTGGCTCATAGGGAGTGTTGTTAGTTGTGTTGTTACTGTCTTCATTCTTGTCTCTGTGCCTTTGCTTCTATTACGACTTTCAGCTATTTGAGTACTTCACTAACCCAAGGCCCGGCTTTATCTGGTCTCCCCGTTCCTAAGGGCACTCATCTGGAGACCTTCCAGCCCCTTTGTCTTCGGTGTTCTTTGTAACTCCAGGCCTAGCACAGTGATGTCCCAGCCATGGTGGCCTGTCTGTGTGCCTTAGGTGCCTCAAGCCTGCTGCCATCTCAGTGCCATCCTGCGGGCTGTCCTCCGGGAGCCACCTTCTCCCTCCATTCAGGTGCCTCTGCTCACCTCATCGCGGTGACCTTTCCAAATGTGCTGTTTGCAGTAGCATCCCTCTTCGCTTCACGTGTGTTTAACCTGTGGGGGTTTTTCCCATAACATTTATCACCACCTGGCAATTATACCTACTTTCTTATTCTCTTCCGCTGGACTCTAAGCTCCGTGAGCAGGTGAACCTTGATTTGTTCACAGCCTTACCCCCAGAACCTCCTTGGCATATAGCAGGAGTTCGAATGTGTGTATTTCTCTATTAAATGAGTGGTCATAACTTCTTAGGCTTATAGAGGGAGATTTACAGGTTGCTTTCTTGCACATTCTCTTACTTGCTTCATAACAGCAGCGATAGAAATATTATTAGCTTGACTTTGCCGGTGAGAAACAAGTCCGACAAGGCTTAAAGGTTTGTCTGAGGTCAGATTAGTCCCTGAGGTCCTGTGACCTCCAAGTCCAGTGTGGTTGTCACATGCCAGGCTCTGTGTCCAGTGTGTTGGTGGTGGTGGTGGTGCTGGTGACGAAGGGCAGTAGCCAGCTTGACCTTGGAGGTTTCTGCAGGTTTCCCAAGTCACAGGGTCAGACTGAGAACGTGCAGAGGGTGCGGCAGCTGGTGCGGTGGCCGCTGCCAAGTGAGTTCACCTTTGCCACCTCATGACCCTCCCAGCAAGCTGGCAAAGTGGCCAGAGCGGACCTTTACCATTCTTACCTGCATTAGCATTTCTTTCTTTTTTCAAAAAAATTGTATTTATTTATTGGGAGAGAGAGAGAGTGAGAGAGAGCACAAGAGCAGGGTGAGGGTCAGAGGGAGGGGGAGAAGCAGACACTTCACAGAGCAGGGAGCCCGATGCGGGGCTCAATCCCAGGACTCTGGCATCATGACCTGAGCTGAAGGCAGACACTTAACAGACTGAGCCACCCAGGTACCCCTGCCTTAGCATTTCTCCGATATTGATAAGGCTTTCCCCTACGTTGATAGTTTTGGCTTTGTGTCCACTTTTGTACACACCCTTCATTTTTAACTATTTTTTCTGCGAACATAGGTTTGTATGATGTTATCTTTATGGGAAGGAGGCAAGCTGAGGTGGGGACCAGGTTGATAGAGTGTAATGCTGAGTTCTGCCACTCAGAATCAGAGTTCTAACGAGAAACACAAACCTAGTTTTTAAAGGTGGTGGTTGAGGGAAATAAAAACAGAACAAAAACTCCAGTGTGCCGCATCATCATTCTGTCTTTGCTTGGTTTTCCTCCTCCCTCTAGCCCAGTGATTTTGGTCCCTGGAACTACCTTGTTTGTGTTTTGAAGTGAGTTAACTTCTTGGTCTCCTAGATTATACATTGTAGCATTGGCAGTATAGACAGTAATTTTGAAGGGGCAGTGCATGTACAGTAGGAGATGCGTGTTTCGCAGTGATGCGGGGAAGGCGGGGAAGGAAGATTGCTACTAACGGATACTGAATAAGGGATCGAAGGGTACGTGGCATGTGAAATCCTACCTGGGTATTGTAGTACACACATGGGCATAGTATGATTATAGACAGGGGTTGACAAACTTTCCTGCCAAGGACTGGATAGTAAATATTTTAGGCTTATCAGTCGTATTGTCTGTCACAACGGCTCGGCTCTGCAGTGGAGCTCAAATGCAGCACCCATGGACTAGGGGATAAGCAACGAATGGGCGTGGCTTACCTTGGTCTGAACATCTTCCTTCAGCAACCCCTCATGGACAGTAAGTTCTACAGATTTTATAGCCAGGCTGTGGAAGATTGTACTGAGGAGTTAGAACTCGAGCAAGGCCTCATAGAATGGCTACGATTTGACAAATGGAGCTGTTGAATAAAAGAACAAAGCAGGCAATGCAGGGAATGCTTAAAGAGACACTGAGCAAGCAGCCTGGCTAGTAATTAGTCACCTGGTTCCTCATCGACTCGATTCCTTTTATGGGGCATTTCTGAACATAAGGGACTAAGGCAGCCCTGTCCTTAAGCATGTCTCCAGTACACTGGGCGTACTCACCACCCACCATGGTTGGAGGCTATTATGGCTGAGGACCACTCTGCTTCTAACTTGCTTCCTGCCCCTACAGGAAAGTAATTAATTACCTTTCTCTAGAATTAAATTGCCTAAGTTTACTTCCCAGCTTCATCACTGGGAGCCTCACCCTCTGCATCTGTAAAACAGGGATATTATTTATTATGAGGATAATCTCATGTGAGGTGCTGAGCACAGTATTACTCATAATAGTAAAATCTCCATAAGTGGTAGCCGATCTATAACCTCAGAATTAGATTGCAAGTGTTAGTATTGCTTTGTTGGAATTATTTTCAATTCCTAAAGTGAGTATATGTTCAGGATAGCGTGACTGTGTCACTTTATGTGAATAAGTTAAACTGATGAGCTTTATAAAAAGCTATAGGTGATAGAAATATTTCCTTGCCTCAGCCTTGTCTCTGGGGACCAAGAGCATATCCACGAGAGCTGGTGGCCGTAGTTCACCCTGCCTGTGTGGCTAAAAATCCCAAGGTCAAGATTCTAGATTCAAGTGATTATAGGTTAATGGTACCTCAGGTACAAAAGAGTATCCTCTCAGGAAGAAAAAGAGATTTTAAACCTAGGCCTCCAAGGCTTCCCACAGATGAATTCCAAGGAAAGTGAGTTAACAGTAACAATAACAAAACCCCTGATAACAACACACGCGGGAGACTCAGTAGGAGTAAAAAACAATAAACAAAAGAAGCAGTTTGCAGCAAAGGCTTTAGGTAGTAGATTTAGCTGATACAGAATGTACAGTGAACATTTTTGTAATATATAATGTAATTTTCAGAAGAACTAAAGCAAGTATAGAAACAAGTATGGGAACAAGAGACTCACAATTGACCTTTTTTTTTTTTTTTTTTTTTTTTTAAGGAAGAGTAGTAGTGGTATGGCCCAGGCATTTGATGGCTTTCTGTCTCGCTTCTGACAGACGGACACATGCACAAACACGGTGTTAAGTGTGTTTCTATTTTTTAGCTTTTTCCATTCAACCAGCATTTTCTATAGCAAGCACTATGTTAGGCCCTGGTAGAGAAGACTACAAACAGGATTAAGAGATGGTTCTTGTCTTGGGGCGCCTGGGTGGCTCAGTGGGTTAAAGCCTCTGCCTTTGGCTCAGGTCATGATCTCAGGGTCCTGGGATCGTGCCCCACATCAGGCTCTCTGCTCAGCAGGGAGTCTGCTTTCTCCTCTCTCTCTGCCTGCCTCTCTGCCTACTTGTGATCTCTGCCTATCAAATAAATAAATAAAATCTTAAAAAAAAAAAAAGAGAGAGAGAGATGGTGTTTGTCTTGAAGGAGCTTGTAGTCTACTCTTGCATTTGTTTTCTAAAGGTAATCAGTCCTTGGAAGGCTGATAACAAAAGACAATGGAGACTACAGACTTGCTGGCCCAACAAGATGTTTTGGCTGCCATTTTACTGCCCACATGAGCCAGGTCTGTCCTCCAACACACTAGTCAGCTCAGTTCACCTATACCAACAGTTAGTTACTCACTATATCTTGAGTACAGATGCGCCCACCATCTTGAAGTTATTCTTTCATTGGCATAGTCCTTTGATACCAGAGATTTCTGGAGATTCTGGTATTTGTAAGGTCCCTTCTACTTGGAACTGCTAACCCACTGTCCAAATAATTCATCTATAAAAAGATAATACTTTAATAGGAAAACTGCACATTTGCCCACAGGCCTTTAATCACTTTGAGAAGTAGCTAAAATATAGCAAATATTTATTATTCCAGAAATCCTAATGTAGTGTGGTAAAGAAATTGATATATGTGTATATAAGGCCCAGTGAAATAATTGACATCAGGAAGAATGAAGTGCTGAAGCACCGGGGGGAAGGAGTGACATTTGTCTCAGTGGGTCCTTGAAGAAGGCTTCAAACATGAGGTGCCATTTTAACTGGATTTGGAAAGATGAATGGGATATTGATAGTTGGGTAAGAAGGTGGGATCACAGAGAACATTCTAGCCTGAAAGAAGAACATGAGGAAAGATACGCAGGCTTGAAAGTATTAGGACTAGGGGTGCCTGGGTGGCTCAGTGGGTTAAGCCTCTGCCTTCGGATCAGGTCATGATCCCAGGGTCCTGGGATTGAACCCCTCATTGGGCTCTCTGCTCAGCAGGGAGCCTGCTTCCCCGCCCCCCCTGCCTGCCTCTCTGCCTGCTTGTGATTTCTGTCTGTCAAATAAATAAATAAAATCTTTAAAAAAAAAAAAGAAAGAAAGAAAGTATTAGGACTATTTCTGCAGAGGTGAGAAATGGGGCTGGAAATCTAGGAAAATGGGACTCTTGCTTGCGCATTGTGGAATTCCTCAGCTTGCCCCCTCTATTGTCATTTCACCCTGTTACTACGCTTTGCTTTTTTGTTCACTTGGGATGACCCCTCTCAAGATACTTAGAGGGGAATAACTTTCCTGTGCATATTAATAGGATTATCAGCTGTAAAATATTTATATGACTCTGAACCAGATTTTCATATGCATCACTAAATAATACTTTGGAATGGGTGGTGGGGAAATGTTTTTCAGGTTGAAAATATCCTCTTGCACGACCGAGGCCACTACGTCCTGTGTGACTTTGGAAGTGCCACCAACAAATTCCAGAATCCACAAACTGAGGGAGTCAATGCAGTAGAAGACGAAATTAAGAAGTAAGCTTTCCTCCTTTCTTGGAGTTTTGTCCATGACCAGATCTGCACCCATACTTTGAGCTCATGAATGAAATGGTCAGGGTGGGAAGACCATGGTGCTGGTTATGGTGCCCTTTGTCTCAGGGCATCATGTTGGAAGTTGGGGTGTCTGATTATAAGTGGAGAATGTGGAAGGGATCCATAAGCTTTTATCAGTAGAGTAAAATGAAGGAATCATACAGTACTTTATCAGTGGCCCAGTGATCACTGTATATACATATTTTGACTTATGTCACATAGTCCTTAAAAAGCTGCATGGTTCACAAACTGTAGAAGGACTGTGATGTTTTCAAGTGGAATCACAACAGCTGGGACATTATCAGTCAGTTGGATGTACTTTCCACTGAGGCCTGCATTGCTGTGTACTCCTTCTTGCTCATAAGGAGCTCACCAGTCTAGTGGAGTTAATGGTAAGTAGGGCTATGAAGTCTCTACAGATACTGAATCACTGACTTGGATCAGAAAAAGCATCTTTAGGTTTCTGGCTCCAGTAGGAACCTGAACCATCTTCCCCTTCATGTCCAGAGTGTTAGGTTTTTCACAGGCAACAACATTCACTAATACCAATAATAAACCAGCAGTCTCGTCTGCACACCTCTGTCCTGATCCTCAGTCTCCTTTCCTGCTTCATCCCCAGCAGCCAAGCTGGGGCAGGAAGACTTTGGTCCATGGTGCTGGTGGACAGCTGAACCATGGTGCCCTCTGGGCTTTGGAGACTTGAGCAGCAGAGTCATGTGCTTGGTAACATCAGACACTCACTTTGAAGCTGAGCTTATATTGTCTTTACTTGAGCCAGAGATAAGAGGAAGACTGTTGCTTCATCCCTCTTCCAGCAGCCCCCTCCCACCCCGTTCTGCCCTTCTCCAGTGTCTCAGCCTGTATGACATGTCTGAGTTGAGCCAAATCGAGGGGAATTGCTGTTTTTAAAAAGGAATCAGAGAATATAGTATAAATACACTATTAGACAACAAGGATTTGTAGGAGATTTTATCATTGGAGGACCCAAGAAGAGTTGCTTTTAGTGTTTATTGAAGTGCCTCAGTGTCTGGGTCTCCTCGTGCTATCAGATAGAAGGACTGCTTCTAGAGGGCCTTGGGGGTAGACCAAGGACAGCTTTCCATTTTATCTGCACTGGTATTTCATGCTCTCTTCTGCGGATTGCTCCCAGGAAACTAGACTTTTAAAATTTAATGTATATGTTTTTAAAAAGTCATTTCTAGGTGTGGTGCATAAACAATGAATGTTGGAACACTGAAAAGAAATAAAATAAAATGGAAAAAAATACTTAAAATGCAAAAAAATAAAAAAATAAAAAGTTATTTCTGCTACCCCTGGTTTTTAATTATAGCATTGACATATTTAACAAAAAACAAATCTCTTGATTGTAGATACACAACGCTGTCCTATCGAGCACCAGAAATGGTCAACCTGTACAGTGGCAAAATCATCACTACGAAGGCAGACATTTGGGTAGGTGTCAACTAACCTATCCGCACCTCAGATACCAGCAGTCTTGACCATAAACCCCCAAGTTTAATGCAGACAGTGCCATAGCGAGAGTGGCCACTGTACCATGTCACTGTCTACCTGACCCTCAGGGTTATTCTTCACTCCGGGTGACCAGCCACTGCCTCGTGAAGGATGTCAAAGGAAATTACTTTAGAGTTCTGTGAAAATTATTCAGGTGACCTGTCCTTTATTTAGGTGGTTTTCATATATGCATTACTAATTCTTAAGAGCAAAATAGCTGAAATGCTTGTTCCTTATTGGAACACAGTTTGGTAATGATGGTCGAAATAATGTACGTCGGCAGCTAAATAGTGGTGTTGAGTTCTAAATTCAAGTCTCTGATAGGTTAATAGTACAGAATGTTTGTATCTGCTTGTAAATGTGGACGAGGCCAGTATCTCTCAGTAGACCCATCGGCAGTTATGGTAAATAAACCACTTGTAGCAATCTGCTTTATTTTTTTAGGCTCTCGGATGTTTGTTGTATAAATTATGCTACTTCACTTTGCCATTTGGAGAGAGTCAGGTGGCAATTTGTGACGGAAACTTCACAATTCCTGATAACTCTAGATATTCCCAAGACATGCACTGCCTAATTAGTAAGTATTTAAAGTTTCTAGTTTCATGTGTTTACGTCTAATCTCCAGGAATGAACTGGGGGACAGAGGGACTGGATCGCAGGAGGCATGGGTTGGATGCAAAGATGAGTCATCCGGTAATGGTTGGTCACTCAAAGATGACATAAAACAGTGTTAGTTAGAGTCATAGGGCTTTTTACCAGAAGTCTAAGCTCTTTTGCACTTGAGCAGAAATCCCAACTGTGCTCTGAGCGGCACAGAACTGCTCTGTTCTCTTGCAGTCGGTATGAAAGAGTCCAGCTGACTCCTATCAAGTGATAAGAAATTCATCCTTGCAAAACTGGAAGCAACTCAAATTGAAATGATTGCCATGCGTTGGCTGGAGTGAATACATAATTAAGACTGTATAACTCTGTGGAACAAGATTTTTTTTTTTTTCTCTCTTTAGGTTAATCACTGGATTTTGATAACAAGCATTTAAACTCAGTGCTTGGTTTAAAGTGTTTTTTTTTTTTAGATGCCCCACTCTTCTGCATCATCCTAGCGAGCATATGTGCCAGTTCATTAACCAGATGGTAGAACGAGTAATCTTTGCACAAGCACTTGTACTTAAATGTGAAACAGAGATAGTTTATCATCTTTTCACATTGGTCAGGGGATTTAGCATCTAAATTTTAACCATGATGGGTTATAAGACCTGGGATGGTTTGGGGCCCCGTTTGGGTCCCGGGTGGGGTTGCATTGAAAAAAATAGAAGAAGATATGGGTAGAGCATCTGACAGTTGTTGAGGGCCTCCTCGTACCTTATTTAATTCTTTAAAATCTCATATAGTAAATTTAATTATCCCCATTATACAAATAAGGAAGCCAAAGCTGAGAAAGTATAGGTAACTTACCCAGGTTAACATAGTTATAGCTTTTAGGCAACTACCCATTCCACTGGGCCAATTTAATCAATCCACTTCCTCTGTTTATGAAACAAAAAGTGTGTGTGTGTTGGGGGGGTAATTTAAAGAGACAGAGTGTGGCATTTAATGGTTGTTGGATGGTTTTCAGAGGTAAAGCAGGAGAGTAGTCCCTCCTTATCCGCGGATTTGCTTTCTGCGGTTTTAGCTACCCACCGCTGACCGCACTGGGAAGCAGACGATCCTACTTCCCATGTATAGTTGGGTCAGTAGTGGCCTAATCTTATGTCACCATGCCTGTGTCATTCCCTCACGACATCTCATCACACAGGCATTTATGCTTTCACGTCATCACAAGAAGGGTGAATACAGTGTGATGAGATGTTTTGAGAGAGAGGGAGAGACCACATTCCCCTAACTTTTATTGTAGCATATAGTTATAATTACTTTATTTTATTATTATTGTCAGTTGATCTCATACTGTACCTAATTTATAAATTGAGCTTTATCATACATATGTGTGTATAGAAGAAAACAGTATCTCTTGAAGTCAGTACTGTCTGCGGTTTCAGGCTCCTACTGGGGGTCTCGGAACTTGTCCCTCCCCCCTTCCCCACCCCAGATAAGGAAGGGACTA
The DNA here is from genome assembly GCF_020171115.1 of Neogale vison. Taxonomy (NCBI): domain Eukaryota; kingdom Metazoa; phylum Chordata; class Mammalia; order Carnivora; family Mustelidae; genus Neogale; species Neogale vison. Next base: position 90,862,599 of record NC_058098.1, on the reverse strand, counting down.
CTGTATATCTATTCTAGAACTGGAGCTACCTAAGTGAGACTGGAAAGATACATAGGAAATGGCCACATCTGGTGCTAGAGTGGTGGGATTTTGGGGGACTACATTTCTTAACATTTGTACAGCCATTCATATTAGGAAAAATAACTCTTCATGAATGTCTGTAACACTGACATCTTTCCCAAACTCTGACCTATTTCTTTACAAACTGCTTGAAGTTTCCATAGTCAACCTAAAGTCACAGGTCTAAAATTAAATTTATTGTTCTTGCCCAATTACTCCCGATACATAGTTCCCCTCTTTTTAAAGTTTCTATCAGTGGTGTCACCATTCAAGCTGGGATAATGGAAACTTAAGGTTTTCTTTGGACTTGGCTCACAAGAGAGTATAGTCAGGCGTTTTCTAGGCAGTGCTCATTCTTGGGAGTCTCCCCTGTTGCCATCACATTCTCTCTGTTCTCATCCCTGTCACCACAGTATATACACACTGGGTCAGCGTGTGCCTGTAGGGGTGGGGTGGCCACTAGCCTCTCTCCTCAGTCAGTCAGTCCAGCACTGCCTCACGGTGAGATCGGTCTTACACAGCGCACCCCCCAGCAGGTCCCCAGAGTAAACTTCCTTGTTCGCCCGTGGTCCCACAGGAGGGCCCAGCTTCTTAGCATGGCATTTAAGACCCTTCATACTCTGGTTCCACCCCACCCACCCAGCCTTATTTCCCTGTGTTCTCTGACAAGGAAATTTCTCTCTGTCCCTCTGGCACCTGCATTTCCTCACAACAGAGCCTTCCCTTGCCTTTTACCCAAGTGCATTTTTGCCCAGACTATTCCTTAACCAAGAATATCTTTTTTCCCTCTCTCCCCTGACCGACTTAATTCTTTCCTGCCTTCAAGCCCAAATCCTGCTCTTTCTTTCTTTCTTTCTTTAATTACTTTATTTGAGAGAGAGAGAGAGAAAGTATATGAGCTGGGGACTAGGGTTGGGCAGAGGGAGACGGAGAGAGAATCTCAAGCAGAGCCCCAGCTGAGCCAGGAGCTGGACACGCGGCTCAGTCTCTCAGCCCTGAAATCATGACCTGAGGCAAAATCAAGAGTTGAATTCTCAACCAGCTTCACCACCCAGATGCCCCCAAACCCTGCTTCTTCTGCAAGGCCTTCACAAGACTGCAGCCTCTTCAGCCTTAGTGTTCAGACCATTCATTTGGTTCCTTAAACAGTAAGGCCTTGCATTGTTGTTTGTATGTATGCATGTGTATGTTTGTGTGTCTTCACAAAGATGTTTTTCCTGGGGATTTTTCCAGCTTCAGAAAGGAAGCTTAAAGGATCTGGAAATAAACAAATGTTGTATAGAATATGTAAAAGTAGAGATATATTTATCATTTTGTAATTTCTCTTAGAATGGAAACCAGCTAATATCCCCAACAAAGGAGTAATAAGTCAGTTTTTTAAAATTTGAGTTTTGAGGGGTGTTTGGATGGCTCAGTTGGTGGACATGTGCCTCTTGATCCTCAGGGTCACGAGTTCTAGCTCCATGTTGGGGGTAGAGATTACTAAAAAAAAAAAAAAGAAGAAGAAGAAAGAAAGAAAGTGGAAAAAAAAAAGTTTTGATTATAAATATCAAGGATAATCATTTGTTTAGCAAGATAAGGAAGCCAGAAGCTCATAACTTCGTAGGTACCAGAATGTGAAGGTGGTAACTTTAATAATGAGAGCTTGCTTGAGTCTGTTGTCCAAGCCACAGAATGTGAACTTCAAGTATTTTTGTTTCAGTTCAGAAACTTTGTTACTTTCTTGTATATATTAAAAGTTTTAGGGAAGTTAGAACTTTGGTTTCTGAGAGGGGAGGAAAAGAGCTAATTACACTGTTTGACTTTTATGAGAAATAAAAATGAAACAAATTGATAACAGAGAAATTATGTTTCCTAGCTAATGTAATAAGTATTAGGGTATTATTAAATATGTTCACATATGTTTGTCTTAGGGTATATGTTGGAACCAGACCCGGATAAAAGGCCGGATATTTACCAGGTGTCCTACTTCTCATTTAAACTACTCAAGAAAGAATGCCCAATTCCTAATGTACAGGTATGTGAAAGGTGCTCTTTAGGGGGAAGTAAATATTATCAAATTGTCATTTAAAATTCCTGGATCATAAACCAGCTTTTAATGAATATAGATGTTCCTTGTTTTGTGTGGTAGGGGGCATGCAAGCAAAGCTTACTGTGAAGCAATTACTATAAAGAAAATCCAGTTTTCCCATAGAATTTAGTTATTAAACTAAGGCGTTACACCAAAAAAAAAAAAAAAAAAAAAATCCCTAGGGATTGAGTTGAGTACTTTGGGTGAAGATTGACCAACCTACTGTCCTCTTAATTTCCACATTTCACTATGAGCTGTGTGCCTGTTGTGTTTCCCTAGCAGTGGTAAGGCAGGCTGTCTTCCTGAGGTGGGCCTCTGAATTTGCTCTCATACCTACTGGAACATAAGACCCTTGACACTTTTCTCCTTTCCTGCAGCAGAGCTTTCTTGATTCTGCTTCTATTCTCCACCATCTATAACTCACCATCCTTCCTTTCCTGCTACCCTTCTCACACACATCAGGCCATAGGAATGTTTTCTACATTTAGTAATCCTAAACTCTGCACTCAACAGTTTTCAGAGTACAGTGCTTACAAACCCCCTTTTTACAGTCTTAGCATATTTTTCCTGTGTGATCCAGCTCCCTTAAATATTTTACTAATGCATGCCATAGTAGGTAAGTTCTAATCTGAAATTGTCTTCCCAATCGTGAACTTTCCCAATCATGAACATCAATCATGATGTCACTGTTGGAGCTTAAAGGTACTAATAAATAACACTCCTCTTTCGCTCCCACTTTTGGAATCAGATATGGGAATCATTCAGATGGAACTCAGAGTGTTGACTGTATTGCTAATAAGATTGATTCAGAGGGGGCGCCTGGGTGCCTCAGTGGGTTAAGCTTCTGCCTTCAGCTCAGGTCATGTTCCCAGGGTCCTGGGATTGAGCCCTGCATCAGGCTCCCTGCTGAGCAGAGAGTCTGCCTCCCCCTCTCTGCCTGCCTCTCTGCCAACTTGTGATCTCTGGTGTGTCAAATAAATTAAAAAAAAAAAAAAAAAAAGATTGAATCAGAGAACGTAGCTTGACCGGTCAGGCTCCCCAACTTTAGATCCACATGACGGAGCAGGGAGCGCCTGATTTTGTAGGGACAGCCTCTCAAAGAAGAAAGGGCACAGGTGAGCCAGGTGAGCTCACTTTTTTCTCGCAGTCCTATCAAATAAGTTACGCTTCTCCCTCGGGAGAGGTATGCTTGGAGAGAGGAAGAGAAGCAAGGAGAGATCTCTTAGCAGAAATTCTCCCCACCTAGAAACATGAAGGAAATGGAAGGTCCCTCCTAAAAGCCTAACCATTTACTATGACTAGTATTCCATTTATCAGCTTTCCAGATTAAAATGAGGAATCTTGTATGGAGCCTAACATTACCTTTTTTTTCTTTTGCTGCCCCACTTTCCCATTCATTAAGTTAAATAACCTGAAGTATAATTAGAAGCATTCCGATTGGTAACTGGTTTTTTAAAAGTCAGCTTCATGATTCTCAAGCAGTTGTCTTGTGGTTGGGGATAGGAGTGCTCCCTCCAGAGTTGGACCCTGTATTAGGTGGCTGGTGCACAATCCTGGGAGTAGGAGTTCTGCTGGTCTTGTGGGTCAATGGGTGCCTCATGCACTGGGACAGTCCCAGTGCTGCAACCGTTTCAAATGGTTCGTGGCTCTGGTTTTCTCCCAGTGTTCAAGACCGAAGACGGAATGAATCCCAGCTGGACGTGCTGCTAGTCAGCACTGACTTCTATAAGGTCTAGCTCATAGCTTAAATAGTATGGGTTTACTATTTACTGATACAACTATCAGGTTACAGGCATCTCTTTCTCATTCCATTCTCAACACCACCTCCAAGCTGGGTGGTAGGAAACGAAGGGTCCAGAAGGTTGGGAGCAGCGGTGGAGGAGTGCACCTGACTCAGGCTGCTCTGTCCTCTTCTCTGATATGGTGCCTCCCTGAAGGGGGCGGAGACTGGTGGGCTCTACCCTTGGTTGACTTCACTTCCCTCTACTAGACATTGGGGCCTGGAAGCCACGCTGGAAAATCCCGGACACGTGTTTCTGTTGGCCTAGTCATGCTGGTATTCATTTACAAAGAAATCTGCAATGTCCTTTTGTGGTTTCCTTTCAATTCTATAGAACTCTCCCATTCCTGCAAAACTTCCTGAGCCAGTGAAAGCCAGTGAGGCAGCTGCAAAAAAGACCCAGCCAAAGGCCAGGTAAGAACCGCCCGAGTGTGCACAGGTCCTGTGCCAGTGGCCACAGTGGCAGGGGAAGGTGCTTGGTTATCGGTTTGCTCCCGTGGCCAGAGGCTGCGCAGAGCTGGAGAGCGAGCTCTGTCTCTTCCTGGGAGTACAAGGAGGAATATAAGGAAAGGCAACCATCTACATTTGAAAGAGAATCAAGAACTCCACAGCTGTTTCTTTTGCTCCACAGGCACAGGAGCATTCAGAGAAGAAGCAACAGCTGACTTAAAATATTGCCAAAAAGAACATCTTAAACAGAGGTCCTGGCCTTCATGTAGCCTGGTTCTCCACTCTAGTCCTTCACCTCCCTTTCCTCCATACTTTCTGTGGTCCTGACCATCTCAAAAGAGTGCTGGTCAAGGCACAGACTTGGTGAATAGCAAAAGAGCTTGTGGATCTTAGGTAATCACCTTCCAGGTAACATGAAGGAAGCAGGTGCCAAGAGAGGACTGCAGAAGCTAGGATTTTATTTGACCAGGAGGGAAAACAGGGAGGCAGCCAGGGAAGGCTGGAAGAACCGTCAGAAGGCGATGTAAGTCTGACTCAGAGAGAAGAAGGAAGGGTAGGTAGAAGTGACCTAGAAACTACCAGACAGTTTACGGAAGGTTCACCAAAGATGTCAGGGAATCCTCAAGCCAAAGGCAGCCATCAGAGAAGCCCCTATATCCCAGGAACAGGCCTACTTTAATCCCCCTGTGTTTGGGGTCAGAGGCTGGGAGCAGCCCCTGGGAAGCATAGCCTCAGAGCGAGCATGGCAGTGGATTTCAGTAGCACAGCAGCTGGGGGGCACGTAGCTTTTGGACCCCTTCCAAGCCGCAGGTTTGCGGGGCACGGCCTCTTCCAAATGGCAGATTCCGAGGGTAGTCGAAGAGATGTGTATACCTCTTTTTTCTGCCATGTTCCTGTGGCAAGGAAACATGAGTCACAGTACCCTAGATGGGACTATGTGAATTTTAATAGAATGCTAAAATAATTTTACACATTTTATGTTTTGTACATTTTAAATTTTTGTACATTTTAAATTTTATATATTTTAAAACATTCTTAAATGTTTATGGAATAAATGTAAACACTGATGTGGCTCGAAAAGTTAAGAAGACTTATTTTTTACAAATTCAGCAAACAATATAAATAACAGTGTTACTTTCAATAATCAATAACAATGTTACTTTGTAGTCTGTTCCTTACTGAAGTTGGTCGTGCTCACCTCTGGAAATTGCTTTTGGGGTTGAGCTCATTAGCTGAGTATTCGGGTTTATGCCCATATTGCTCTAGACCCAAATATGGAAGGTACTGAGGCTAAGCAAGGATCCAGCCCCACAAAGGCCCGCATTTATAACAATGACAATGACCGGTACCGCTCTGAGTGGTGCTGTGTTGTGTCAAATGAAGAAAAGCATACCTGTATCATAAGGCACATGTGAACATTAGTGACTGTGAAACTGTTAGTTTGTGTGGATCCAGAATGCTCAAGAATACATGGGCCTTACAGCCCAGAGATTTGTAATTTATATTGATTTCATTTGCATTGCCATATTTGCTCCCCAGTCCCAAGAAGTTAAGTTTTTCTTTCTGACTCTGTTATTAAAGTAACCACTCTTCTTTAAAGCATCGTGTATAGCAGATACCGTACAAGGCTCTTTATATAAATAAGATGACTTTATTTTCCTTGAAGTAGATCTATGAACCGTTATTGTTCTCATTTTACAGATGAGGAAACAGATTCAGAATTATAGGTTGCCCAAGGTAATCAATCAATATGTGGTTAGTAAAAAAGAGCCCAGAATTCTAGCATCCATATTGGGTTCTTACTCTGTTCTATGCATTGAATGATTTGCACACAAACACATAGATGGGACAACTTAGAGCCAGATCTTCTGCTTAAAGATATTTTTTCAGAGCATACTGAGGGCCATTCAGACTAACATTTTGAGCACTCTGCAGTTTATAAAAATGGTTTCACAGTCGTTGATGCATTTGATATTCACATCTGCTTCATGATGTATTATTTTCTCCATCTCCTACAGAAGGGACCCAAAGCAAGAAGAGGTCAAATGGCATACCTATCATCACACAGTTAGTCAGGAAGCAAGCTCAAATATAGTTTTCTCTGACTCCAAATCCTTTTATCTCTAAGATGTTACCCTTAAGACACATCCATCCAGGGGCTCCTGGGTGGCTCAGTTGGTTGAGTGTCCAACTCTTGATTTCGGCTCAGGTCATGATCTCAGGGTCGTGGGATCGAGTCCTGTGTTGGGCTCCATACTCAGCACAGAGTCTGCTTGAGATTCTCTCTCTCTGCCCTTCCTCGTGCTCTCTTTCACTCTCTCTCTCTCTATCAAATAAATAAATCTTTAAAAAAGAGAGAGAGAAATCCATCCAGTGTGGAGATTCTTAATTAACATTTGGTTACTACAGACGTCTGTTGGACTTTCTCACTGTTGGCTGTATTATTCTTATGCCTTTCTTCTCCAACATTTGGCCTGTTTTCTTTTCTACCTTCCTTCCCCAGGTTATAGCCTCCCCAAATATGATAGCTTTTATATTATAAGTTCTCTACCCTACGCAAGAGCATCCCTCTAGCAGGATTGCAAAGGAAAGCCTCAGGATCCCCAGTGGACATCCCTTGGAGATATGTCATGGGGAAGGCACATGGGACCTGCTGCTTTGCTTCCTATCTTACATTTAATGGAGAATGTACCAGACATATTTTGGGAATAGTCATGAAGCTCATTTGTTTTGGCCGTAACTTCAGTTATACTCCCCAATGTGTATTTTCAAAAGATCACTACTCTGTTCTGAGTTAGATGGCAGCCAGCTGTCTGAACTACTCTAAATGAACAGAAGTTATCCCTGAATTTTTACACTATCACAAGGAATAAGACCACCCAGCAGTCCTCCCTGTGTTAATTTGAATTAGATTTGGCTGTAACATTCAAAATGTCTGTGGCTCATAAAGGATAGACTGGAGGTAAGTAGTGCATGGTTGGTTTGGCAGTTCTGCCCCACACCCAGGCTTCTTCAAGCTTATCACTCTACCTTCCCTACGATTGTAGCTATGACCTCATAGACCAAAACAGTAGCTTCCTGTTCCAAGCAACAGATGAAGGAGTAGCCAAAGAAGAAAGACAAATGGCATACCATGGAAACTGCCATGTGACAGTTTGATTTCCCATGTAAGGCCAGAACTTCGACACATAGCCACACCTGATTATAAGAGAGGCTGGACAATGTGATTTTTACTCTGGGTGAAGTCTAGCTAAGTTTTTTAATTGGAATATATTTTGTATATAACATTGTATAAATTTAAGGTGTCCAATAGTTAAAAATTTAACTAAAAATAGTTAAAAATTAAAAATTAATAAATTTAAGGTATACAGTAATTAAAAGTTCTTCCCCTGGGAAAAAGGGGTACATGTATATTGAGGAAATAGATCCCTGTCATAGTCCCCAAATCCTCTATCTTGAATTATTTACTCATTCCTTCTAGTTGCCTTATTGGAGTCACTCGTTTACATGCTTTTTTTAATTATAGAGAGACCATTTTGATAACTAGTTCTAACCAAGTTTGAGTTCCCTCTATATCTGAAAAACACCTGTTTCAAACCCCTTTCCATTATCACCCAAAGTATATTCTGGGAAATCCTAGGAATTAGTAGGTCGAAGGATTCCAGGTTCAGGTATAGGGCGCTCTTCAAAGTTCTCCAGGCACATGGACCCATGAAAAGTTCTGCTGAAAGAAATCGGCTTGATGTATTTTGATTAGTGTGTTAAACTTCTTTCCCACCAAGCCTTGTTTTATAACATCGAGTAACACATAACATCCTGTGGAATACCCTTTGACAAAGTCGATTAAGCCAGTCTGGAAGGTTTGGATGAGTGTGGAGGGGAAAGCCAGTCCATCAAGTGCTCTTGTCTGCTCCTCTCCCACTCTCCCCACGTTAATGTAAATCTGTGTCCCCCACCCCCTTCCTTTTCTAGACTGACAGATCCCATTCCCACAACAGAGACTTCAATTGCACCCCGGCAGAGGCCTAAGGCTGGGCAGACTCAGCCAAACCCAGGGATCCTTCCCATCCAGCCAGCCCTGACACCTCGAAAGAGGGCCACGGTTCAGCCCCCACCCCAGGCTGCAGGTCAGTAACTCGGTTTGAAATTTGGTACACGTCTTGGTTATCCCGGTCAGTAATGGAAGGCTCGGGAAGACTACTTTTGCTTCAGAAATGGAATCCAGAGGCACATGAGGAATAATGGTTTGCCTTGAGGAACGGGGGGTGAGCGCGCATTGAAATTATATGGCAGGTAGCTGGCAAAAGGTGAGTACTCTCACTGGATTCTGCAGGGGACCTCCACGACCACTGAAGCATGATACCTCTATTTTTTCTAGTCTTGGCCCTGATTTTCTGGCTTGGTCCATTCATCCCATGCTTTCATGTTTATTTCATATTCTTCTCTTGGCCTTGAAAGACTCTCTTATTTTTTGACACAGAGGTGTTGTTTCTTTAATGCTCTGTCTACTTAGAGTATCTGTTTCCACTCCGTGTTTTGGTATTCTGGTTCTAATGAGGATTTAGTTTAGAGGACTTAAATTATCCAGTAACAGAGTTTAGTCATCACTTCCCCTACCAGGAAGCTGCTTTTGGTGAATTTGGTGGTCATCTACTCATAGGCAGGCATCTAGACTGGGTTCGTGTAGCTTACATACATGTGTATATGTAGATACATGTAAAATATCAAAGAAGGCTTTTGTCCCGAAGCTTTTAAGTACAAAGATTGTATTTGAATACACTAGCGTCAAAGGCCAGTTGAATATGGACTTGGGTGGTAACTAAAGGAGTAATTGACAGATGGTATGGTGAATAAGGGAAGGCTTTCTGAAGGAGGCAAGCATTGAACCTTGTCCCTGAACCTTGTTTTGAAAAACACTAAGCACATAGTTTAGCAAGAAGATGCAAAGACAGAGGCACATGGATTTTGGGATTATCTGTCTACTTATCACCCCCCCCCCCTATTTCTTTGACAAGAGAAAGCAAACCATTATTGTCTGGAAGAGTTTGGAGCCCTTATATGGAGTTTATTCTCATTACAGGATCGAGCAATCAGCCTGGCCTTTTAGCCAGTGTTCCCCAACCAAAAACTCAGCCCCCACCCAGCCAGCCTCTACCACAGTCTCAGCCCAAGCAGCCGCAGGCTCCACCCACCCCACAGCAGGCGCAGCCCACTCCAGCCCAGGCTCTGCCCACTCCAGCCCAGGCCACGCCCCAGCACCAGCAGCAACTCTTCCTCAAGCAGCAGCCGCAGCTGCAGCAGCAGCAGCAGCAGCAACAGCAGCAGCAGCAATCGCAGCAGCCGCAACAGCAGCCGCCGCAGCAGCAGCCACCACCCCAGCAGCAGCCGCCACCTCCCCAGCAGCCCGCAGGCACGTTTTACCAGCAGCAGCAGCAGCAGCAGCAGCAGCAGCAGCAGCAAGCCCAGGCTCAACAGGTAAAGCGTTCAGTCTGACCCTTGCTTGACCCAACTGAGGCGGCGCTGTGGACAGGCCCAGGAGACGTAGGCATCTTTCTTGAGAAGCACCAGGAAGACAGGGAGCCACTAGACATCGCATCATTGCTTCTTCCAGAACAAAATACCAGAAAGCTGTGCATAGCGGATGCATCATGGGGCCACTCACACCCCTTTCTTGGGGAATTCTTCAGCTGATGGAGGATCCTCACCAAGGGAGCTGTTTTAAGGGGCTCCTTTTCTCTTCTCTCTAGCTCTCTGATTTTTTTTTCCCTAACACAGTTGCACCATTACCATACTAAAAATAATAATTTCTTCTTCTTAAAAAATACCCAGTAATGTTTAACTTCCTGATGTCTCCTAATTTCACTTGGCTTGTTTGAATCAAGTTCCAAACAAGGCCCACATGTTATGTTTAGATGAAAATCTTTTTTCTTCCATTATCTTTTCATAGTTTTTCTACAATTTTTACTATGAGCATAATTCATTTTATAATGATTGACATATCTTTCAAGTCCCCTTTTATTCATAATGCCCTCTCCCTTTTTTTTTGCTTTGCCATTTAATTTTTTGAAAAAACTGGGTCAGTTGTCCTGTAGAATTTTCCACCTTCTGTATTTGGCTAATTGCGTCCCTGCGGCCATATATGTTCTTCCATCCCCTTGGGATACTTGGGAAATATATTTTGTTTCTTTGTTAACAGAATATATACAATAAATGCAAATTTATATTCCTAATTCAGAATTGTAATTATAGGATTTTTGCTTAACTCCTTGGATTTTATATTTGTATTTTTCTGATCTGGTAAACTGGTGATTTTTTGAGGCTTGCTCAGAATTTGGTTCAGTTGGATAGTTCTTTGTTCTTCCAGTTGCATCTCTTCAGGAGGCGTATTGGGTCCGGTTGTCGCTCTCTTTTATCAATATTAAAATCAGTCCGTGAGTTTGGTATTGTCTGTCTGATCCATTCATTCAATGTCCCAGATCAGTTTAGCAGCAACTGCTAATCATTTCCTCAGTCCATTCACTCATCAGGCATGAAAACATGGTGATCTTCTAACATTCCCTCTTCACTTAGGGGCTGAAATTTTTCTGAGTAGAATTTTTCTCAACTATTTGATGACCCTGACATACTGTTTATATAGAAAAGGCAGGAAAAAATGCTTGAGTTTTTGCCTGTGTTTACCAGTTTTCAGAGTGGGTTTGTTTCTAGTGTCATCTAAAGACGAACAGAGGTTTTTGATTTGTTTAATTTTAGTGTCATAAATTCAGGGATTTAAACATATTTATGTTTCCAGACATTGCCGTTTTTAAAATTTTATTTTGATTCCTAAATTGACCCAGCTTTGACCAGTAAAAGTCTCTTCAAGCCGGTTCCTGGGTCCTTTGGTGGTGACCCAGCCATCTTTAATGGTTTCCTTGCTGTTTATTGTAACAGGTCATTCCAGTCTCACTCTGCCCTTGACCTGGATACAGCCATCTCTCTGAAGGAGCTCCCTTTCCTTTTAAAAATGGTATTTAGAGACCACATTTTGATGCTAAGGATACTCCTTTGCTAATGGGTCAGTTATTGTTTTTAGGCCTTTTGAGGGGATACTTGGGAAATATATTTTGTTTCTTTTGTTTTGTTAACAGAATATACACAATAAATGCAAATTTACATTCCTAATTCAGAATTGTAATTATAGGATTTTTGCTTAACTTCTTGGATTTTATATTTGTATTTTTCTGATCTGAAGATCTTGATTCCTAACAACATTAACATAATCACTTAATTGCTTTATAATTTCAAGATAATAGTGCCAACACGAGTACTGGAAACAGTTTGAGATTTCTCTCTCTCTCTCTTTTTAAAGATTTTATTTATTTATTTATTTATTTGAGAGAGAGTGAGAGAGAGAGTGCTTGTGCAGGAGAGGAGAGAGGTTCAGAGGGAGAAGCAGACTCCCCGTTGAGCAGGGAGCCTGATGCTGGACTCAGTCCTGGGACTCCGGGATCATGACCTGAGCTGAAGGCAGAGACTTAACCAACTGAGCCACCCAGGTGCCCCAGTCTAAGATTTCTTTGTCCTTTTCATTCTTAAAATGTTTTGCTCATTATTTTCTGGAATCAATTTGATACACAGGTTTATTTGTTTGATTTTGCTTTTGATTTGTAGTTATTGCCTAATTTGGGGTTAATTTTGTTGAATGAAAATATAAAACATTTACAGAGTTTCAAAGTTACAGAATTCTGCTCTCCTTCCCATAATATAAAGGGAGCCCTCATGCCTGTTTACAACTTGAGAGCATTCTATTTTAAGGATACATAGCATGGTTTATTCAATCAGTGTCCCCTGTTGATAAACATTTGGTCATTTCCAGCATTTTGCAGTTATAAATAGGCAGCTACTTGTTGACATCTGCTTCTTTGCTAACCCTTTAACTTTTGCCCCAGGAGGCAAACCTTATCCAATCCCCTAACTCTACAACTAAGTAACAGTGTTTGGGATGCTCAAAGGCAAGTTCTTGACTTTTGTTGATTAGTAGGCGCTTCTCTTAGGCGCTTCTCTGGGACGTGTGTGTGTGTGTGTGTGTGTGTGTGTGTGTGTGTCATAGCCCTTAGCAGTGTGGAATAGACAAATGGATAAGAAGTATCCCTATCCATTGACAGTTTATAAGAGAATATAACTTGAAAGAATCGGTTATAGACACAAGATAAAATACCAGTAAGTGTGCTAGAGGATCCTGAACATTTTGAATGTTTAAAGATGGGACAATTAGTAAGATAGAGCTATAGGGAAATAATTTTCAGCAGGGCTGGAACAGACTCTTTATAGCTGGCTTAGCATTTAGGTTATTTTCAGTGTCGTCCCTGCTTCATCCTCTTCATGGAGCAAAGCATTTTAATCTTGGCTGCTAACAAATCCCTTTACAAGCAGGATTACTTCTGGGATTGGGAGATCGTTTATTAGCTTCCCTTACACCCCAGCACGGGGAGTCAGAAGATGCACAGTCAAAGGGATGCCTTAGACTTGCCAGAGAAACTCCCTAAAGCCAGGAGGTGGCCCAGAGCCCTCGATGCAGCCTGGCAGTGTCAGGTGCTGTGGGGTAATTTTAATGCCCTGAGGTCCCCCTCCAAAATTGAGGCCAAGCTAAGAGACTTCTGCCTGCCCTTGCCTTTGGCTTCAGACTGGGCTTGGTTATTCCCGAGAGGTTGGTCGTTTGTGGAATACCGTTCTGAGACACTGTGTTCCCCTCGTCCTTTTTTCCACTTCTCCTGCTCAGTTTCAGGCAGTACACGCAGCCGCCCAGCAACCAGCCATCACCCAGTTCCCGGTGGTGTCGCAAGGAAGCTCTCAGCCGCAGCTGATGCAGAACTTCTACCAGCCGCAGCAGCAGCAGCAGCAGCAGCTGGCCTCGAGCTTGCACCAACAACAGCTGCTGACTCAGCAGGCCGCCTTGCAGCAGAAGACCGCGGCAGCGGCGGTGGCGGCAGCGGGACAGCAGCCCCAGGCGCCCCCCCCCACAGCCCCGCAGGCACCCGCGGAGCCGGTGGTAAGAGCCGGCCAGGGCTCGGAGTCCCCGAGGAGTCCCCGAGCAGGAGAGCGCAGCGGGCGGGGCCCGCCACAGGGCGGGGCCCCTGCGTTAGGGAGAGGCGGCTGCCCCAGGCTTGTGGTTAAAATACTTGATTTTTGTTCTGTTTTGCCTGAGGTCAGGAAGAGGTATTCTGTAGAAGGTAAGAGGTTTAACAAAAACGATTCTAGGCTACTGATGAAGAGAAACATTCTTATTTATCACTCTAAAATTAGACTGGCAGAAAGAGCTGTTTGCTGTCTCTGTCAGTGCATATAGGTCAGTCAAGGGCCCAGATAGGATCAGAGGAAATCCTTTCCCTTGAAGGGGGGGTTTGACCACTGTGGCCTCTCCAGTCTCTGGAGGTTTGCGTGGCCTCCCCTGACGCCTGATAGGGCTTTACTTATTCTTGGTCTTCGGCAACATGACCTCATCTAAGTCTACCATGTAGCGGCCTTGAGGGGCCTCTTTGCTGGGACCATTTACCATGACCCAATCCTCTGGGCACCAGAGCACCTGAGTACTGCTGGAGCCGTCTTGTTGGTTGAGAAATTGGGCAGGTCCGCTTCTAGATACTGGCTGACTACAGCATCAGAACTCCTTCCTCCTCTCCTGATGGATCTTTACAGCTTCAGCAAGCTCAGGCACAATGTGTTTTGCCTCTACCAAGTGCTCTTAATTCTGTACTCACATATTTCTGAGTGATCGTGAAGAAAATATTCTAGTGATAGGAAGAGGCATCGTATATATCCAGTCAATAGAGTATCACAGCTACTCTCTCATTCCCAGGGAAGTCCAGCTACTAGACAGATGAAGGAAAAGTAAGAAATCGTCTTTCTGAGGATTGATTTCTAATAGAGTTTTGTCACCCATCTTAAACTGGAAAACCATGCTTTCAAAAGGAAGCATTGCTGTAAATAGATTGTCTTCTTTGAGCCTCAGCTTAGTTTGCGTCAGTGTCTTTACACCTCTGTTTCTGAAACAACTCAGTCTTCCCTGCAGGCGAGTGGTAGACAGCCACTTTCTGTATTTTTAATACGAACTGAAGTTCTTCTTGTTAATGGGGTTTTAAAAAAAAATTATTATAGGGGCGCCTGGGTGGCTCAGTCATTAGGTGTCTACCTTCGGCTCAGGTCATGATCGCAGGGTTCTGGGACCAAGAGCCCTGCATCGGGCTCCCTGCTCAGCGGGAAGCCTGCTTCTCCCTCTCCCACTCCCCCTACTTGCGTTCCCCCTCTCACTGTGTCTCTCTGTCAAATAAGTAAATAAAATCTAAAAACATAAAATTATTATATGATGTAGGCAGTTGAGATTGTAATTATCTAGTTTATTTCCTCATTTACTGGAACTGGAAACTAGACCCAGGCTAGAAAGGGATTACCCAAGACATACGGACTAATAGCAGAGCTGAGGAAAGAACCAAAGAATCCTGATCTGTGTTTAAGGCTAATAATAACAAGTGATGATCCAGGGGGACAAAATGATCAATAGTAACTGACTACATTTCTTTTGATGTTCCCCTCACTGTCCCTCTCTCAGGAATGAATTATAAGCCTTCTCGATGTTCCTTGGCTAAAAAGGTACCTTGAGCACTTCGCTCTGGGGTAGTTGGTTGAGGGGATAGAGAAAGAGCAAGGAGCAGAACTTGCTTCTGCCAGGAGTCAGAGAACTTCCCAGATTTTACCCATCCCTTTTTCTGTTGACCCTTGTCAGGACTTAACTAGAGGAGCAAGTGAGTGATTGTAAAGAATACTCTGGGTGCCCCTGGGTGGCTGGGATCGAGCCCCTCATCCAGCTGCCCGCTCAGCGGGAAGCCTGCTTCTCCCTCTCTCACTTCCCTGGCTTGTATTCCCTCTCTTGCTATCTCTCTCTCTCTGTCAAATAAATAAAATCTTTTAAAAAAAGAATACTCTGCAGCCATCCTAAAGTAATAATCTACAAAAGGAAAATGGCAATATGCCATCGTGTTTATTATAGACTTATTAGTAACAGCCAAAAGAATCAGAGTAACCTAATTGTTCAAGAAGCCAACTGTGCAGCCATTACAACTCATGGTTATAGCATCTGTACAACAATGTGAAACGGTCATGAGAGAATGTTGAAATTATGGGAAAAGTGTGTACTTGGAAGGGACTTAAATAGAAGATTCCAAAAAGATAAAAACAGTTGTATTAGGATAGTGGAATAGAAGTCTGGGTGGTTTTTCCCCCCCTTTTGTGTATATTGTTGCATTCCTGGATCTGAGTGTACTCCTTTTGTAATTACATATTTTTGTTCTTTAAAACAATCTCTAGCAAGACAGACTTCTTAGTCTACTTTGATTCTCCCTCCACTATGCTTTGTCTGTTCCCCCCTTCCCCTTTCTAATCCCATCTTTGGAGGAGACATAGATGGTGAAGAAAAGAGAGTCCTGAGCAGTAACCAGGAGACGTGGATTCTGTCCCCAGTTGACTTGATGACCTTGAGTGAGCCCTTAACCTCAGGGGGCCTTGGTCTCAGCTCCTCTGAAATGAAGGAGTTGGAATCTGTGCTAAGGTCCCTTTGTCTCTCGTATTCTTAGATTTGAAATGGAAATAAAACTGCCTGCCTGATGGGGCTGTTGTGAGGAGTAGCTGAACGGATTGGAGTGGTTTTGTATTAGTAGATAGCTGTGATAGCGTAAGGAGTCCTCCTGAAGTGTCTGTTCTTCACTATGCTGCCTACGGGGATAGGTAAGAAGAAGGGAAATGTTCTCCAAGTAGTCTGGACTCTTCAAAATAAAGGAACTCAGCAGTGAAGTATATCCTTCTCAAAGCAATGACTGTCTTAGACTCGAGGAAATTAGCTAATCTTTTTCTGTCCATAAAGCCATGGTGGTCTCTGTGGGTACTGGTTCTAGACTGGCTGTTGTAGGTACAGCCCTGGGCCACTGGAAGTTGTGGAGCCAGAGCTCTGGTCTTCCCAGAACAGACTGCTTCTCCCTCAGAGATGTGTCAGCTGCTCTTCCCTCTGACCTTAACCTGACTGATGTTAGAGGCTTGTTTTGTGTCATTCAGTTGGTGAGTGCTTGTGTACTCATACGTGCATATAAACCTGCCTCAGTCAAATTCAGAGTCTGCGTCAATATGGGGACAAAATCTCAGGCTGTCAGCATCCTGACCCAAGTAGCTGGCCCCTCTGGTTTCCCTTCTCTCTCAGGATTACCTATGAAGGCACTGAATGTGAGGGCTGAGCTGCAGCATGGAGGGGCATCTTAGTCTGAAACTAGGGACTGGAGGGAAGGGATAGTTCAATACCTGAGTCCTTTAACATTCTGAATCATTTTGTCTCTGGACTGAAAGAATTAAAGCATTAGGTGGCCTTCTTAGTGCTATTTTTTGTTCATCTTCTTGATGTAGCACTTTGTAGATTGTGTCTGATGCTTGAGGTCTAACCACGTGGCCACAAGGATGTTCCTATTTTTTTTTCTGTGGTGACAGTTTGTTCTGCCTTCTGAAGAGTCCTTGTGTTACTAGATCAATTGTCATCAAGGGCTTTTCAAATTTTTTCTTATTTCTTACTATATTCTATACCTGGTTCTTCTGTGCCATTTCCAAACTAAAGGTGGGAACAAGTTAATCCCTCTGCTCTGATCCTGTACATTTTCTCAGGGGAGCCACAGAAAGAAAATCTTGTAGACCCACCTTAATAGTGAAATAAAGAGCCTTAACAACAAAACAAAAACACTACCATTTATGAATCACAATGGAATTCAAACTTACTCCTAACCAGTAGTCTGAGCTCTGTCAGAGTCAGGGATCTCTTGGCAGAAATTATTCGGCTCAAATGTGTTTTAGCTGGAGCTGTGCCTTCATTGGCTTCTGACTGTGGTGGTAGATTGCTTAAAGCGTGCTCTTTGGAGGCATTCTGAATGAGTTCCTACGTGACCCCAGAAGCAGAAAGTGGTCCTGTAGGATACATTCTTGGTTTTTGGAATGAGGACTAGCTTCTGCAGCCTTATGATCTGGGCTGTATTGTGTATGGCTGCTCTCTAGAGGATTGCCGATGAAGATGGAAATTGATGTCTAAGCATCAGATAAATACCATGCTGTCAGTCCCACTGTTAGAGCTCAGATTGTCCAAAACTGCTTTTTTTCTTTCTTGGTGCTCTTGGTAAATTCAGCCACTTGAGTCCCGTGTTAGCTGTCATGTGCCATTTTTTATTATGCTTGTCTGTTTGTTTTTCCTTTCCCTTCTTTTTGAAACACTTGCCATTTCTTTTTTTTTCCTAGCAGATTCAAGCCCCAGTAAGACAACAGCCAAAGGTTCAAACAACCCCACCTCCAACCGTCCAGGGGCAGAAACTCGGATCTCTCACTCCTCCCTCATCCCCCAAAACCCAGCGTGCTGGGCACAGGCGGATTCTCAGTGACGTGACCCACAGTGCTGTCTTTGGGGTCCCTGCCAGCAAATCCACCCAGCTGCTCCAGGCAGCTGCAGCTGAAGCCAGCCTCAATAAGTCCAAGTATGTGGTGCTTCCCCTTTCTCTTTTTCACTTGTGTGGGTTAGGGCTGCTGTGGGCCACTGCTGTGTAATTCCCTGAATCTGTATGTAGAGAGGCACAGGTATATGTATGTAAAAGGTACATCTGTGTCTGTGTTCATTCAGAAACTGAATTTGCCTGTAGTGCATAGACCATACTGATCTTTAGAAATAATTTCTTACTTGCTTTACTATTACCATTCTCTCATCCATTCCATGTTCCACAGAGTATTTTTTAAAATCTGAGTCTGATCAACCCTCTCCATGATGAAGATCTTTCCTTGGCTCCCCATTGCCAGTGGGATAATATCTGAACTCATTGGTTAACAGACCAAAGACTGTTGTATCACATTGGTGGATGTGTCATTCTCTGTCTTTGTGGCCACATTGTTCATCCTGTGCCCTCTCCCTGAACTACTGCTCTCCTTGTCCACCTAGGAAATGTTTATTTATTCATCAAGATCGATGTCAGAGGTTCACTTTTCTCTGACCCCCTTGGGTGTCATATATAAATTGTCTCAACCTTTTGGGAGATGTATCCCATTATATTATCATTATTTATTTGTATATCCAGCTGACTAGCCTGCAGATTCCTCCAAGATGAGGACCATGTCTTAACCATTGTAAATCGAGTGATGGGCTCTGTGCCTGAAGTAAAGTAGATTGCAATGAGTGCTTACTAGGTGAATGCAGTTTTGGACCCTCAGCTTTCTTGGAACTATGGACTCTAAAGTTAAAACTCTTGAAGTCGTTAGTTAAATGCAAACGGCATCAAGAGAGACTTTAGAAGAAAATTAGGTAATGATACCCAGAAACACAAGATATTGCTAACTGTCTTTATTTCTCCTTAACTTTGATGGTGACCGCTCACGGCCTTCAGCCCTTCATTCTCTGTGTGCTAGATCCTGACAGATGGGAGGCAGCCTGAAAAGGCTTCAGTCCCAGCCAGCCTGGGGGCAGTCGTTGTGGGTGTTATGGCAGGGGCCACAGGAGGCACAAGCCTCGGAACAGGTCGCTTTGGGATTCTGGATTGTGAAAGGATTGGCGAGGAGACCAAAAATCTAAGCAAGAGGTTAAAGAAGTATGGGAGACAGTGGATCATGAAGGAAAGGGAGACATTTATTTCAGACGGTGATAAAAGTTATCTGTGGAAACTGTCCAGTTGCCATGGAAAGCCCTTTCAGAAAACTGTTGCAGAGGAGAATGGTTTGACTCAGAAAACAATTTGATCTCAAAACAAAGAAAAAGTAGATTAATCCTTTTTCAACTCTTTTCATTTCGTGGGGGTGGGAACCTACATAGGTCTGCAACCACCACTCCATCAGGCTCTCCTCGGACCTCCCAGCAAAACGTTTATAATGCTTCAGAAGGTTCTACGTGGAATCCCTTCGATGACGACAACTTCTCCAAACTCACAGCTGAGGAACTGCTGAACAAGGACTTTGCCAAGCTGGGGGAAGGTGAGCAAGGGGTGCCCTGCTGTGATTCTTAAACCCTGACTTTAGAGGAGTATGTGTTTGAAAATGTAGAGTTAGGTCTTTCCTCCCCTCAAAGTCTTGATGTGAAGTTTAAGTGAAAACTGCTGTTTCACTGTTTTCTGCTGTTTACCAGAGCACTGACATCTTTTCATCCGTAGGAACTCCTGGCCTGTTGTGGGTGGTGGTAAGGAGAGTGGGACACTTTTAGGAAAGATTTGGTGGCATAAACCAGGATGATACCGACCAGCATGGTCGTTCCTTGGAGGAGTGTGTTGGTTTTCTTGTCCTGTGTGTGTTTATTGTCCCAGAAGCCTGCAACTGCTTATGCAGGAGAGAGTGTGCCCTCACATGAACTTAGAATCTTTGACTGTGGTCAGAGTTCTGTAGTACTGTTGATGGACTGTGAAGAGGTGATCAAATAGAAGGTACCATTTCTACTCTCAAAAACCCAGAGTCAAGGAGCACTGGTAGGTTAAGTGTCCAACTCTTGATCTCAGTTCAGGTCTTGATCTCAGGGTTATGAGTTCAAGCCCGGCACTGGACCCCACACTGGGTGTGGAGCCTTCTTAAAACAAAACAAAACAAACAAACAAAAACCCCCCATAGTCTGTTTTGGAAGGTGGGACTCGTATACACAGACACCACACGCACACTTTGGAAAACAACAGCACGCTCTGGGAAAATTCTTCAAAAAGAATACCTAGGCATTAGACAAGAACACAGGGTAAAGGAATGATCAGAACTGAGTGAATGATACGAACTTCAGCCATATCTTTTTTAACTTTACTCTTTTAACTTATGTTAATCTCTTTTAACTTTATTTCATAGATATCTTTTAAAAATGTATATTACTTTCTTATTGTTTTAAACACAAGATAAGACATAGGATTTAACTCTGACAGACAACTATCTCACTATCAAATTATTTCATTGGTATGTATGCCAGTTATTGTTCTAGAATAAACAAATACCTTTGTGGGTATTGAAAACGCTAGTAGTTTTGCACTTAAGACACTACCAGGTTTTAAAGTTCTTATGTCTATTTTTCATAATTTCCGGTCTCTCTTCTGCCATGTTAAACTGCTGCCATTGTGCCTATCCCTCGTCACATCTCCTGCTGTTTCCCCCACACCCCCTTTTCATGTGCTCTCCTCAACTGTTTCCAACATGGAAAACAGATTGGCAAACTCAATAGTATTTTATAAAAACAAATAGATTCAAAGTAAGGACTAGAGGCATTCTGCCTAAGTAATATCCTTGAACTTTTGGGTGTTAGCTCCAGCCATCTCTTTTGTTGCTTTTTTTATTCATTTATTTGAAAAAAAATTTAATTGCAACAAATATACAGGGATGCCTGAGTGGCTTAGTGGGTTAAGCATCTGTCTTACTCTCAGGTCATGATCCCTGGGTCCTGGGATCGAGCTCTGTGTTGGGCTCCCTACTGAGCTGGGAGCATGGTTCTCCTTCTCTTCCTGCCTACCCCCTGCCCCACTCATTCTCTCTCTCTCTCAGATAAATAAATAAAATACTTTTAAAAATTATGATAAATAAACATAACATAAACATGAACTTTTGAACCATTGTCAAGTGAACAGTTCAGTAGTGTTAACTACACACACATCGTATCTCCGGAACTCCTTCCATCTTGCAAAACTCATGTGCTGTCTTTGATTCTTAAAACTTCTTTCCTTTTCTCAGCTGTTGTCTCAGTTACTGCAGTGATTAGACAAGGGCCTGTGAACGGCTGAGCTATTGCCTTGAGGCAGTAAAACGAGTCCAGTCGAGAAGTCAGTTCAGAAGGTGCCCTCCACCTCCTGCCTGTGTGTGTGCATCGTGGGGTTCTGCTGGAATGAACTCGGTGGTGTTTTGTCCCTCCAGGCAAACATCCTGAGAAGCTTGGAGGCTCTGCTGAGAGTTTGATCCCAGGCTTTCAACCGACTCAAGGTGATGCTTTTGCCACTCCTTCGTTTTCTGCTGGAACCGGTTAGTATAGCCAATACCTGAAACACGGAGCTCACAGTTGTTGCCTCCATAGTTTCCGTCCCACAGATAGCTGTGGCACACCAATGAGCCCCAGATCTTGGTGCTAATGTATATTTTCTCTTATTCAGAAGATTTCCAACATAAAAGGTAGGGAAAAAGAAATACCTAGAATCATTCTGAATCAAAATGACGGAATGACATGTCAATAATATACAGGATTTATTCTCTCTAATTCATACACATACTTTAAGCAAATATTTCTGAATTTAAGAACATCACTGCTAATCTCTTATAATTGCTTAGATCTTTGGAACAGCTTGAAGAATTCTAATTAGATGTTCTATCCTCTATCCAAGATTTTTCTGAGCCGTTTCTGTGTGTGTGCATGTGTGTGCGTGTGTGTTTACAGGGAGAGGGAGATATCTTTTTAATTTAGAACTTTTTTTAAATTAAAGAAGCAATAGTAAAAAACTAATTTTCTCCTTTATTAATAAAAATGATACATAATCAACTATATTTCAACTAAAATTTCTTAAAAATGAGAGAAAATTGTACATATTAATTATACAAAAGTTAGTAATTTAACCGACTGAGCCCCTCGGGTACACTAAAGGTTAGCAATTTATAGAAAAGTGTAGAGAAGGAAGTTAAAATCCCCGTAATCTCACAATTAAAAAGTAGCACAGGAGTACCATTTGGTGTCTGTTAGTGACATTTAACCTTTTTAGGGTCATATATATCTTCATGAACGTAATGAAAGATTACAGATCTTCTCCACGAAAATAAAGGACCACGATTTTGTACATAGTTTTTGGACTCGGCTTAAGACCTTAATGTACATCTTTATAGTCCTATTTTAAAAACAAATTTTTTTGCACATTTCCCACGTTATTAAAGAAGCTCTTAAAAGATAAATTATAAAAGATCTGCATTAAATGGCTTCATATGGATTTGTCATAATGTATCTAAGTAACCTCTTTTATTTTAAACATTAATTTGGTTTCAGTGTTTTCCTGTTAAAATTCCCTCAGCAACCGATATGAGGTTTTCAGTATAAATAATCCTTGTAGATAGGAATTTGATATGCTTCCAAAATTGATCTTTTTAATTTTATTAATTTCTGATTTTAACCTTATATATTTTTTCTTCCTGCCTTCCCTAGATATGTTAGTACTTTTTCTAATGTCATAAATTTATTTCTTATTGGAACTTTGGCTGTCATTATATGATATATTTTATAGTTTCTTTAAGGTAACCTCTAGATTATTTGTTAAATCAAAAGATACGTGTCTTTGGGGCGCCTGGGTGGCTCAGTGGGTTAAGCCGCTGCCTTCAGCTCAGGTCATGATCTCGGGGTCCTGGGATCAAGTCCCACATCGGGCTCTCTGCTCAGCAGGGAGTCTGCTTCCCTCTCTCTCTCTCTCTGCCTGCCTCTCTGCCTGCTTGTGATCTCTCTCTGACAAATAAATAAATAAATAAATAAATAAAATCTTTTAAAAAAAAAGATACGTGTCTTCTAAGGCTTTTGGTGCATATTTCTAAATTGCTTTGTCAATACTAAGAGGAACACAGTAAAATTTTAAAAATTTCTTCTTAAAAATGTACTGAAAGTATTTAGAGTTTTTTTGCTACTATAACAATGATTTTCAATCAGCATGAGAATGGGGAGAGAGGCTCATTATAATCTGCTTAGAAGTCTTGTCCACAGATATTTCAGTATTCATTGCTTCTCTCTTTCATTGCCCACCCCACCGTGACCTTTGAGGATTACACTATTGATTAAGAGTGCTTTCTAGTAGGTTTGTGTTTCCCTTCTCAGAAAAAACCTGAAATTTTAATCATATCCTATAAGTCTTCATATGATAGAAGTCTTGATATGATAATCTCACTGTTATTAATTTAATTGGATTCGCCAGTGTTAACAACAGAGGTCCCTACACATTTTCC
Source organism: Neogale vison (assembly GCF_020171115.1). Classification (NCBI taxonomy): domain Eukaryota; kingdom Metazoa; phylum Chordata; class Mammalia; order Carnivora; family Mustelidae; genus Neogale; species Neogale vison. The sequence goes on along the minus strand of NC_058098.1, from coordinate 90,839,284 downwards.
ATACATTCCCAGTTTCAGTACTTATAATTCCTACTTATCACGTGTTTTGTTGTCTATATGGTTTTTTAAGGATTTATTTATTTATTTTATTTATTTATTTGACAGACAGAGATCACAAGTAGGCAGAGGGGCAGGCAGAGATGGGGGGAAGCAGGCTCCCAGCCTGATGCAGGGCTTGATCCCAGGACCCTGGGATCATGACCTGATCCGAAGGCACCCACTGAGCCACCCAGGCGCCCTATTTATTTATTTTAGAGAAAGAGTGAGAGGAGGAGGGGTAAAGGGAGAGAGAGGAAGAGAGCACCTTAAGCAGACTCCACACTGAGCACAGAGCCTGATACAGGGCTCGATCCCATGAACCTAAGACCAGGACCTGATAAGAAACCAGGAGTCCATCACTTCTCAGCTTTTTGGCTAAGATTAAGTGGAAACCAGGAGTCCAACACTCAAGTGACTACACTGTCCACGTGCCCCTGTAACTCTTCTTAAAACAGTTTTTATTTTTGTTTCAGCCTCTTCTCCCCCTTGATGCTTGAGTAGAGTTATGACAGTGAACATACACTGAGCTCTTGCTACATGCTAATAATATTAACCCACTGGTTAAGTGCTTTTTTATGCATTATCTCAGGTGGTCCTTAAAACAGCCCTCAAGGGGTGCCTGGGTGCTCAGTTGGTTAAGCGTCTGCCTTTGGCTCAGGTCATGACCTCAGGATGCTAAGATGGAGCCCACATTCTCCACATCCAGCTCCCTGCTCGGCAGGGTGTCTGCTTCTCCCTCTGCCCCTCCCCACCTTGTGCTCACGCTTGTGCTCTTTCTCTCCCCCTCTCTCAAATAAATTTTAAAAAATCTTAAAAAAAAAAAAAAAACCACCAAAAAACAAAAAACAGCCCTTGAGAGGTTAAGTGACCTGCCGAGGTCACAACTGGAGAATGACAGACTAGAGAGTTGTACCTGAGCAGCCCAGCTCAGAAGCTGTAGTCATACCACATCCCAAGAGTCTTTGTAAATCAGTGACACGACACTTTTTTGAACATTATAAAACATCTGCAGATTTTTTTCATCTTATCCAGCCTTTTTTAAAACAGACATTTGGTATTTTTCCTTCTTTCTTGTTTGTGGTATAAACTTTTGTGTGTGCAACACTTTTATTTTTTATAAATGAAAGAAAATCACATCCAAATCCCTGAAATTAATATGTCCTCATTTGTATGAAGTGTAGGATAGCTTCATTTTCTAGGAGTTTTCTAATCAAGCTCAGACTGTTCACTGATTTTAAACCTTCTGATCAACCAAGGAAGGAAATAAACAGGAAATGTGGCAATGAGTCACAGAGGATGACAGAAGGGTTATTTTAAACATTTTGTGGTAAAAGCTGCAAAAATGTTGATGAACTATGTCCATATGTTGGAATAGACATTTAAAACTTGACATTGTACCTCTTTATTTTAAATATTTTTTTGTGTAATCATCTTTTGTGTAATTTTGAAAAAATGACTAAAAGCCCAAAGAAACGAGATAAGAGAACTCACAATCCCACCCAGTCAGAGAGGAAAACATCGCCAAAATTTTACAATATTTATGTCCGTAATTTTATTTCTGTAAAAATGAATATATCCAGTTTTATGATTCTTTCTTTTCCTTTTAATGTATTTCATTGTGTCTCATTTGAAAAATATTTTTGAGATTTTAAGAGCAGTGATTTTACCCTTCTCTTCCTCCATCTATCTTTAAAGAAGCTTCATTAAAAACCCACTTTAATAGGGGCACCTGGGTGGCTCAGTGG